>NC_073640.1:28497500-29747500 GCF_029407905.1 Bubalus kerabau | reverse complement strand
CCTTGGGCAGCAAGGAGATCCAACCAGTCCATCCTAAAGGAAATCAGTCCTGAATTTTCATTGGAAGGACTGAAGCTGAAGCTGAAACTCCAATACTTTGGCCACCTAATGCGAAGAACTAACTCATTGGAAAAGACCCTTATGATGGGAAAGATAGAAGGCAGGAGGAGAAGGGGACGACAGAGGATGAAATGGTTGGATGGCATCATCAACTCAATGGACATGAGTTTGAGCAAACTCCTGGAGTTGGTGATGGACAGGGAGGCCTGGCATGCTGCAGTCCATGAAGTCACAAAGAGTTGGACACGACTCTTTGAGTTGAGCGACTGAACTGAACTGAAACTTGCGATTGCTTACTTCAATGCCATCATACAAACATGTGCTATTCTAAGCCAGCAATCTGTGGCAAGATGTGTTGGCAGTGAGAAAATCAATACAGGGATACAGGGTATGAGTTGAAACTGATACCCACAGACCCAAAGCACCATAGTGGTTCCTGTCTGAGAGTGTTTGCATACTTTGGCGATATTGAGAGTTCACTTTCAGACCACTGCAATAAAATTAGTATCACAATTAAAAAAAAAAAAAGAGCTATCACACCTATTTAGGGATTAAATCAAACCCTACAAAAGAGTATCTCAAAAGTTCATTTAATTACTACTTTTTCTATCTTTTGGGATTGGAGGAAGAACAATATGAACTTTTAAAGACAATGTATTTTCAATGTCTAATATCAAGACTGGCTCAATCCGTACTTATTATACTACTTGTGAAAAGAAAAAAAAATGGTCATAGGCAGACATCCAAAAAAACCCCACAGATTTCTCAGAGTCTGTGTTTCTATAAGCCATCTCTTCCCATTAGAACATTGCTTTTCCGTATTTTAAAGTGTATGGATATAGTTGGGGGAAAAAGCAAATGACAATAAATGTATTGTAACCTTTTGTGTTACTCATTCAATATATTTTTGAAATCTTATCAGTTACTAATAACTGAACAAGACCCATGACATATGGAACCTATATTATAAAAGGAAGATAGGTGTTTGTTTGGTGATCAGATTGAGAGTGGAGGCTGAAAATAGACCAAGATTTTTGACACTGAGCAAGAGATTTTTCTCTACAGAATTAATATTTTCATATCAATTATAATATCCTTGAATATATTATCTACCTATAATAAAGACCATTTAAATATAATCTATATACATATATAGTTTTCTGTAAGTATGTGTACACAATGTGTACATATATATCTTATATAGAATATTTATGCATTAATATATACAGAGAGAGAAAGAGCACTTTGATAACTTTTTGTCAATGGTATGGACTGAATATTTGTGTCCCAGAACCAAAATTCATCTACTGAAGCCCTAACCCCAATGTGACACTGTTGCTTTCACTAATTATGGTTATTCAGACTTTTCATTATTATTATACAGAATAATAATTATCATCACTTATTAAGTGCCCACACTTTAGAAGCTTAGTTAAAAGGAAAAAATGTTTAATTACAGGGTGAGGATATTTGCCAGAGTCCAGCTCCAGCAGCCAGGGATTCAACCTGGAGATGGATGGTGTCGGCAATGAGGCAGCCTCTCAGTTTTCTTTCGGACTGCCTGTTTATTTCAAGCTTATGATTCTCTTTTATACTTTTATAAAAACATTAGGCCAGAGGCTTGACATTTTCAGTTCCCCCTCTCCCAGATTTATTATCTCCATAAATCATTGTTGCTCTTCAAACAGAGTTCCTGCTTCAGTGATTCTCTTGGAATCAGCCTTATCATCTATTATCTACCTCCTCTAATTATGGTTTTTCCTGTGGTCATGTATGGATACGAGAGTTGGACTGTGAAGAAGACTGAGCGCCGAAGAATTGATGCTTTTGAACTGTGGTGTTGGAGAAGACTCTTGAGAGTCCCTTGGACTGCAAGGAGATCCAACCAGTCCATTCTGAAGGAGATCAGCCCTGGGATTTCTTTGGAAGGAATGATGCTAAAGCTGAAACTCCAGTACTTTGGCCACCTCATGCGAAGAGTTGACTCATTGGAAAAGGCTCTGATGCTGGGAGGGATTGGGGGCAGGAGGAGAAGGGGACGACAGAGGATGAGATGGCTGGATGACATCACTGACTCGACGGACGTGAGTCTGAGTGCACTCTGGGAGTTGGTGATGGACAGGGAGGCCTGGCGTGCTGCGATTCATGGGGGTCGCAAAGAGTCGGACACGACTGAGTGACTGAACTGAACTGAAGTGAATGTGTCCTGTAGTTAACTTGTGATTACATTGTAACTCATGCTACATTCCTCAGTCTATTACTTATCTTTCTAAATCCTGTTTGCCTTTAACACCCTGAGCTCACTATCTCCTAAAAAGGCTTCTAGCTATAGTGTCTCTAAAAATTCCTAACTTCTATAAGCTATAGTAAAATATGCTAATTTTACAACATTCCTTAAATCTTTAACTTCTAACTGTTTTAATTATTTCTAAGCCCTAATTTCAGTAAACTCCTTTGCCATAAACATTCTCCTCACAAATAGGCTTCAGATAGCAATCCCTCCCGTGGCCTCAAGCTACAGCCTATGTGCTCATCCTGGAACACTCTTTTGTAAAAGTCCTTGAACAAATGTCAATGATTAACTTTATGAATTATTTTTCTGAGCACAGCTGCAGAAGGCTTTATGCCTTCTCATGCTCCTCTCAAGAACAATAAGCACCTTAATATTCCTTTTCAGTCAACTCAGCCAAGGAGAGGAAAAGACAAGTCAGAATTACAAGGCCTAACTTCTTCATCGCGGGGCCATGCCTGCGGAATGAGGAGAGGGGTCTGGGGCCGTGCCTCCATTTTGTCAGTAATGCCTAACGCAGCTCCCGACAGATATTTGTGTAAATTGACTCATTTCAGGCATATATTAAGGTAGTAATGTATTATAATGGAGATGGCAATGGCACCCCACTCCAGTACTCTTGCCTGGAAAATCCCATGGACAGAGGAGCCTGGTGGGCTGCAGCCCATGGGGTCGCTAAGAGTCAGGCACAACTGAGCGACTTCACTTTCACTTTTCACTTTCATGCATTGGAGAAGGAAATGGCAACCCACTCCAGTGTTCTTGCCTGGAGAATCCCACAGATGGGGGAGCCTGGTGGGCTGCCATCTATGGGGTCGCACAGAGTCGGAAACGACTGAAGCAACTTAGCAGCAGCAGCAGCAGCAATGTACTATAAAACCAGAAATGTTAGGTTTCTCTTGATTTGCACCTATCTTTTATTTACATTTAATATAGTTAAATTTTTTTGATGGCACAATCCTGTTCCCTTTGCTTAGCCTCCTGGCTGCCCATCTCAGAGACTGGGAAACTTGTTTAGAGATAACTTTTCCTGACATAATCATGCAGTTTTGGAGGATGGCTGACCTGTGTCTAAACTCTGGTTCTGCAATTTCCATACTTTGTGCTCTAAAATAAGCTTCCCACTTTCTCTTAACTTTGTAAGTGTTATTTAAATGGAAATAATAAAATCCAGACTGGAAAAAAGAAATGCCAATCTGTAAGGAACCTTTTGAAAGACAATAAAATAAATTTGTAAAGCACTTGGCATACACGTACACTGGTTTGCTTCCTTCTTCTCCCTTTTCTATCTTTATGGTCTCAGAGAAACAAATTCCACAGAGAGAACACAGAAAAGAAATGCTGCATGGGGAAGTTCTCCATTCTTGCAAAGGAGAAATGACTTCAGAATCCTCTTTACACCCTGCTTTCACCCACGTTTAAGAAACCCGAAAGCCCCATTTTCCATACTAATACTTCTCCACAAAAATGTGCTTAATTATAAACCCAGGAGAAAATAACATTTTTTCCAGAGCACAAACTTGCTGAAAAGTGTGTGTGTGTGCATGTAGACATCCACTCCTATTCTCTTCAAAACAAAAGCAACAAGCTATTACCCAATGTGTTGGAAAACAGCCCAAGGATGTGTTTCCTTTGTTTTGTGACATTTTAATTTTTTTCACTTATATTCTTATACTTAAAGTACTATTATACATAAAATTCTGAATTTCTGCTTTATTCTGAAGCATCAAAAGATCTGGTAAGTGAATAAGCCCTTACATATATGACCAAATGATTTTCGTTAAAGATGCCAACACCATTCAATGTGGAAAGGACAGTCTTTTCAGAAAATGGTGTTGGAAAAACTAGATAACACATGTAAAAGAATACCACATACAAAATTAACTCGAGATGGATTGAAGATCAACATAAGAATTAAACATTTAAAACTGTTAGAAGAAAACATATGGGAAAAGCTTCTTGACATGGAATTTGGCAATGACTTATTGGACATGATGCTACAGGCACAGAAAGCAAAGTAAAAAAATAGTCAAATTAGACTACCTCAAAAGTATAAACTTCTGTGCTGCAAAGGACACAAACAAAAGAGTGAGCTCTCCCAATGGAATGGGAGAACTCATGTTTCTGCTAAGGAGTTAACATCCAGAATACATAAAGAAATCCCACAACTCAATAAAAAATAACCCAAAGTAAAAATGGGCAAAGAACTTAAGCAGACATTTTCCCAAAGAAAACATGCCCAACAAGCATATCAAAAGATGCTCAACATCATTAATCATTAGGGAAATACAGATTAAAACCACAATGGAATATCACCTCACACCCATTAGTATTAAAAAAAAAAAAAAAAAAAGACAGAAAGAGAGTAACAGATACTGGCCAGGATTTGAGGAAAGTGGAACCCTTGTACACTATTGGTGGGAATGTAAAATGGTACAGTCACTATGGAAAACAGTCTGGAGGCTCCTCAAAAAAAATTTAAAAATTAGAATTACCATATGATCCAGCAATTCCGCTTCTGGGTCTATAGCCCCAAACAATTAAAAACAGAGTTTCAAAGAGGTAGGTATACATCCATATGCATAGCAGCATTACTCATCATAGCCAAAAGTTGGAAGCAACCCAAGTTTTCGTCAACATATGAATGGATAAACAAATGTGATATATACATACAGTGGACTATCTGGCCTTAAAAAGGACAGAAATTCTAGCACATGCTACAACATAGACTTTGAGAATACTGTTATTAAAAAGCAGAGACATCACTTTGCTGACAAAGGTCCATGTAGTCAAAGCTATGGTTTTTCCAGTAGTCACATATGGATATGAGAGTTGAACCATAAAGAAGGCTGAACATCAAAGAACTGATGCTTTTGAACTGTGGTGTTGGAAAAGACTGTTGAGAGTCCTTTGGAGTGCAAGGAGACAGAACCAGTCAATCCTAAAGGAAATCATTCCTGAATATTCACTGGAAGGACTGATGCTGAAGCTAAAGTTCCAATACTTCAGCCACTTGATGCGAAGAGATGATTCATTAGAAAAGACCTTGATGCTGGCAAAGATTGAAGGCAAGAGGAGAAGGGGATGACAGAAGACGTGATGGTTGGATGGAACCACTGACTCAGTGAACATGAGTTTGAGCAAGCTCCAGGAGATGGTGAAGGATATGGAAGCTTGGCATGCTGCAATCCATGGGGTCACAAAGAGTTGGACACAACTGAACAACAACAAATGCTTATTGAAATGTTAGTCCCACAAAGACAAATACTGTATGATTCCACTTACATGAAGTACCAAGAGTAAATTCAAATTCATAAAGACAGGTGATTGCTAGAGACTTGAAGGAAGGAGAAATGGGAGCTGTTTAATGAGTGTAGAGTTTCAGTTTTGCAAGATGAAAGCATCCTGGTTATTAGTTGCACAACAAGGTAAATGCACTTAATCTACTAAACTGTACACATAAAAATAGTTATGGTACATTCTAAGTATGTGCACTTTATCAAATTTTTCCTTTGATTTTTCTTAATTAAAAAAAAATTCAACAGTAGTTAGTTTTCACAAGCATTCATTCCATGGTTCAGCAAAGTCATAGCTAGTCAGTCTTTCTTACATCTAGCCTGCCTCACTCTTTCTCCCTATCTGCCTAATTGCATCCCAGGCATCAGAACAGAATCCTCACACTTACTGTATGGCCTGACCACTTGGTCTGTCCATAGCCTCTGCTGTAATCCTCTCCCCTAGGTAACAAGGACTGCTCCTATACAATCGTCTTGCCTTGGCTCAAATGTCACCATCTTGAGACGCCTGCCTTACCACTCTATGTCAAATTGCAAACTTCCACCCCTTCCTGCCACTACTCCTTTTCCTAATCTTCTACTTCATTTTCCTTCATAACAGATATCAAACTTTGATCTATGACTATCTTAGTTAATTTAGTGCTTGTTTCTCTTTCTCCTCGCACCACTCACCCATTATAACATAATATCCAAAGCGGAAATAGTTGTCTCTATTGTTCCCTACTGCATTCCCAGTAGCTAGAGCAGTATCTGAGGCATAGGAGGTGCTGAGTAAAATTTTATTGAGCTAATGTATCAATCAATCAGTATGGAGGAGGAAATGGCACCCCACTCCAGTATTCTTGCTTGGAGAATCCTGTGGACAGAGGAGCCTGGTGGCCTGCTGTCCATGGGGTCACACAGAGTCGGACACGACTGAAGCAACTTAGCATGTGTCAATCAATCAACCATCAGTTGATAGACAATGGTGTTCTACCACTGTGCCTATCTGTGTGTATATATACATAACATAGGACTTCCCAGGTGGCACTAGTGGTAAAGAACCCGCGTGCCAATGCAGGAGACACAAGAGATGTGGGTTCCATCCCTGGGTCAGGAAGATCCCCTGGAGGAAGGCATGGCAACCCACTCCAGTATTCTTGCCTGGAGAATCCCACGGACAGGGGAGTCTGGGTGGGCTACAGTCCATAGAGTCACACAGAGTAGGGCACAGACTAAAGCGACTTAGCACACACGCATACATAACATATGCACATGTGTATGCATTCTGGAATCGCTAGTCATGAGATACCATCCCAGTGCACACACTGGCAGGTAAATGTATCATAAACTGGAGGAAATACTGTTGATCCACTTCTCAAGAGTGTCTCAGGTTCACGTATGCACTCTACAATAAACACTTTTTTGCCACGCCCTTCAGGAAGACTCAGGGCCCTGTCTGTGTCCAGGCTAGGCACACTCCTGCTGCATAGAAGGCCCAGGGCTGAGTGCTAAAAGACAAAGAAGGGACCCTGGCAGTATGAGGACAGGTGGAACTGCCCACTAGAGCTATAGCTGAAATCAAATGTGGGCCAGGGGTGTAACTCAGCGGTAGCTTTGTTATTTATCCCCTGGAGCCATAAGTAAACACCTTCTACATGATTCATTTGAATCAGACTTCAAATTAGACTTCCTCAACTAACAAAAGGCTGGAAGTATAAAATGCTTTAGAGATAATGTCATCTGCCCCCCTCCCTGGGAGAATAAGAAACAACAGATAGGGAAGTTAAGTGATTATCTAACACACACCCCTATCAAAGCCATCAATAACTCTCTGTCCAACCAAAAATTCACTCTCTGACACGGTTCCTGGATTCTCAATTAGGAAAGGGGTGTTCCTTTTATGCCTGTTTGATGACGGTTTGTTTGTGATAGGCTGGTTGTTCAAACTGGACTCCAGTAGGCATCTTTAAAGAAACTACATTCAAGTAGTTTCAAGTTCCCTGAAATTATAGGTCACTACTACTCATTATAGATATTTAAAGAAATTCATCAATCCCTGGAAGAATCCACAGACAACTTAGCTTGGGCAAATCATTTGACTTATACATGTAAAAATGGGCGTTTGGGAGGCAGCCCGGCATAATCACAGCTGAAAGATGGTGAGCGGTAGCTGTCGTGTTCTTTGATGTTTGCAAAAACTCCTGAAGAATTACATGCATTATACCCTTCGTGAATGCCTTTATATACATCTCCAAGATAAACGTTCTTTCATAAAAGAGGCATCCAATCCCCAAAGTAATTTATGTGCATAAAACTATGTTTTAAGGCAACAAAAACAGATATAAAATTTCCCTTTCCCTAATTCAACTTTGCAATAAAGAATTATTTAGGGGCTAGAAAATTAGGCAAGTCTTTTCCTTTGGCACTAACAACACAGCAGGAATGGATAAATAAGTAACGGGTAACTGAATCCCCCACACGCACAAAAGGTACCGAAGAAACCATCTACACTTGACAAGCCTCTTTGTCTGATTTTCCTTGGCTTTTTCCCCTTATTAGAATGTCACCATGTTAACCTATCCTCACTCTAGAGGCCACCTCTTCTACTCTTCTCTCCAGCTCAGGAGTTCCATCAAAGCTAATATCAAATCATCACATTGTACATCTTGCATATATGCTATTTATTTATCAATTCTACTTCAATAAAGCTGCAGAGTGAACAGTCAATAAATCAGAGTATCTCTCAGTAAAACTGTTCCATAGCAGGTTTTTCTTTCATTGTAAATGCTAAAGCTTTCAACTTCATAATTAAGTAAAAGCTGGTTATAATAGATGCCTTCTAAGGAATACTAAGAAAACATGCACTTGATAAGTGTAGTGAAAACATAATTGGATCCAAAAATTGGGTCCGAACAATCAACTGGAAACAAAGCCTTCGCTATGCAACACATTTTCTGAGAACCTCTCAGAATATTTTTTAAAAATTTACTTCCCTCAACTCAGAGGAAAAATGCCCCTATACACAAAATGCTGGACATAATTTCAAAGTGATATGATGCCCTTTCATCATCCATGGATCTCCTTGAATTCTAGATTAAGAAAGTCTGCTATTCCACTTTTTGCAAATCAAAAAATCTGCAAATAGTCACATATATCATTTTTTAAAGCTCCTTTTAATATGTTAAAGTATTTTAAGCATTTTAAAGCATTAAATTGTATTTTAAAGCATTAAATTATATAGCAACCAGCACCTCCCCTTCACCAAAAGTGTTCTTTAAAACAAAACTCTTAAAAATTTTTTTATCCTGATATACACACCTGATTAACTTTACATTCACATGCAATACAGGTTGGGGTATAAACTCCATCTTAATATTATTGGATGATAATAAAAGACATTCTTCCAGCCAAATTACCAGATGATTCGATTTTATGTTACCAAATCATGCTAAGCTGTAACAATGCTAAGCAGAAAATATGAGAGATACTTTTTCTTACCCTTTCTTGAAGCATGAACTGAGCATTGAAAACATACTCTGTTTGAGCAGTTAAAGTTTCCATATAACACCTGCAAACATTCCCTCTTTCCCTTCTGCATTCTCCACTAGACTATACATTTTATGAGGGCTGGGTCGTGCCTATCTTGCTGACAGTGCTTGACACAAAGCGAGTGTTTGATTTTAATGATGCATTTGGATGTCACAGTACAGCAGTTACTGTTTAGTCTCCTGCAAAACACCATGTGGGTAATGTCAATAGGTTAGAAACTGGTTTTCTCAGAGCCCGGGGGTTCAGGCAGAGGTGGAAAAGGAAACAGAATTGCTAAGAAGTCGGCCATGTGGGTGGATTCCACCCTCACTCCCCGTTCCTTCTTCAATCAGATCATCTCTGCTTTAATCTAGGCTTCTACAGAAAATTTGTCAGAATGAAGAATTCCAGGTTCGAACAAACAGAAGGTGAAAAGGTCCTAGAACACTTCAGACTCCATAGCTGAATTTTGATGAAGTTAAATATAATATTTCCCAAAACTTTTTTCTTTTCTATGGATGAGCCAATAACTTGACAACTGAAAAATATAACTACTTTGTATTCAGTTCCTTCAGATTCAAGAAATATGTCCTCCAGCTATAGGTAAATCAATGAAGGTAGAACGCACCCTCATACCATACACAAAAATAAACTCAAAATCTCTTAAAGACTGAAACATAAGACATGACACCATAAAACTCCTAGAAGAAAACATATACAAAACATTCTCTGACATAAATCCTGCCAAGATTTTCTTAGGTCAATTTCCCAAGGCGAGAGAAATAAAAAATCCCATGGACAGAGGACCCTGGCAGGAGGCTCCCAAAGGGTCCAACACGACTAAGCACTCATAACGTTTTTGACTTCCTCATTTCTTGTTAGAAACCGACAAATTTCTTGACATGTTGATGGTCTTAGTATATTTTTTTAATGAAAACACATTAAATGAGGACATTTTTAGGAAAAAAACTTTTACATAAGCATAAACATGCAAGATCTTGATACTAACCCACGTTTCCTCATGTTTCCTTGTCAATAACAAGATGTAGTTTTTTAATATTCATTAGATAAACAAATCCTCATATTCTATTTTCACAATCTGTGCCAATGTTCTCTAATGTAAGTCCACAGCCACATAGTAAAGAATATTTTTGGAAATATTCTGATATCTCCAGATCCTCAGAATGAGACTCAGGAAATCTGAAAACTTGGTTTTTATGAGCACCAAACTTCCCATTCATAAAGAGGCTTATTAGAACACTGAAGCAAAGGATTCCCTCTTTCTTAAGGAATTATCAAAAAATATTTGTTGTTGCTTGGTCGCTCAGTCATGTCTGACTCTTTGCAACCCATGGACTGCAGCCCACCAGGCTCCTCTGTCCATGGTGTTTTCCAGTCAAGAACACTGGAGTGGGGAGCCATTTCCTTCTCCAATCAGAAAGCATGTCCCTTTGTGATTGTACACATTAAGTACATTAATGATCTCTCCATTATTCTTCTTTTTCTCTTTAGTCTGGGCCCATAGTATGTATGATGTGAGCAGCCACAAAAATGATGAGAACTGATTTTAAGCAACCTACAGTGTTAATTTGGTTTTGTCTCTTTTCCTATGGAGATCTAGAAGCATTTATTAAACATACACACACAGCATTATGACACTGACTAAATTTTTTTAAAATAATAAAGTATTTTACAAATTTAGTTTCAACTCAAAATGAGTTAAAGCAATTAGAAAAAGTGATGGTATCACCAATACTCCAACTCAAATATTCAACTTCCAAGAGTTCCTTAACCTACCCTACTCTTCACCAGCACCTGTTGTAAATACCAGTTCACAGTGCATTTGGATCTCTTACTTGGAAAACTAAAGAATTCTTACCATAGTCTTAGTCTTAAAGAAGTAAGAGAGAATAGGAATGAATACTCACCTCCAAATCAGTCGTCCTTTGACTTCAGAAAATCCCATGGTCTTAAAATCTTCAAAGTCAGGATCAGTTCCATTCACCACTGTTAAAGAGACTGGTCTGGTCTCTGCGAGAGCGAAATTGAGGGTTATTGGATTATTGAATCCTCTCTAATTCAAATATATACATAAAGTATCTGCTTTTTATCCGGCCCTGTTTTATATACTGCAGCAGTGAGGAAACAGAGAAAGAAAAAAGAATCAAGTCCCTGCCCTCACAAAGTTTACATTCCACACTGATGCCAATATTGAAATAACTTCATTCAAATATCACGCTAAATTTTTCAAGAGTTTCTTTTTGATTTTCCACAGTCTCTCGCAAGGAACTGTGAACATCTTTTTTCTGGGAGGAAAAAAAAATGCTATGCTTTCCGCCACCTGGCTAGCACAAATGGTTCAAGATTATAGAAAGAAACATAATGCTTATTTATAACTATAAACACAAACACATAAATATAGATATAAATATGTGTATATAGGGCTTCCCTGGTGGTCTAGTGGTTAAGACTCCACCTTGCAATGCAGGAGACACAGGTTCAATCCCTGGTCCAGGAAGGTCCCACATGCCACAGAGCAACTAAGCCCGTGTGCCCCAACTACTGAGCCTGTGCTCTGAAGCCCTCAAGCCACACTGCTGAGCCCATGTGCCACAGCTACTGAAGCCTGTGTGCCTAGAGCCTGTGCTTCAGAACAAGAGATGCCACCACAACAAGAAGCCTGCACACTGCATCTAGGGAGTAGCTCCCGCTGCCAGAACTAGAGAAAAAGCCCACGCACAGCAACAAAAACCCAATGCAGAAAATAAAAATAAACATATAAACATGTTTAAAAAGTTGCACAACAGAGAATAGCATTTATATATATATACACACACACACACACACACACATATATGTTGATACACATACACACACCCAGAGTAAGAGTCTAATGGAGCAATTAAAAGTCAGAATTTGAATTTCAAAAACACATGTTCCAATATGTACAGCTAAGTCCCCTTGCTGTTCACCTGAAATTACCACAATATTGATAATCTGTGATACTACAATATAAAATGAAAATGTTTAAAAAAAATAAAACACATGTTCCAGTCTTAATGCTATCACTTAACTAAGCCATTATATCTTGGGTAAGTTTATTGATTTCTTTAAATCTCAGTTCCTCAGCTGTAAAGCTGGCATAATAATATATACATACATAATAGGGCTAATTCAATGATTAAATGTGAGGATGTATACTAAAGCACCTATTCGAGTGGCTGGCACCAAGTTCATATCTAAAACTCATTATTGCTATAATATTCCTATTATTCTGTGTATCATAAATGGAAATTAAGAATCCTGTCAGCAAAACCTCAATCATGTTTTCTAATCATCCAAAAGGATCATTCATAGTCACTGGGGCATTCTCCCGTTAAGTTTCTGGAGAAACTCAGTTTCTAAAATTTGGTATCAAAAACTGGCAGAAATTCAGCTGAGTGTCCCACTGCAGGCCTCCAAAACACATCTACATTGGAATCTGTCTCATTTGATTTTCCAAAGTAGATCACTGGCATATGATACCCTTAACTGTTGTATAAAGAAAAGCAGCAAAACTGCCATTGCTTTTGCATCAGATCAGATCAGATCAGTCGCTCAGTCGTGTCCAACTCTTTGCGACCCCCTGAATCGCAGCACGCCAGGCCTCCCTGTCCAACACCAACTCCCGGAGTTCACTGAGACTCACATCCATCGAGTCAGTGATGCCATCCAGCCATCTCATCCTCTGTCGTCCCCTTCTCCTCCTGCCCCCAATCCCTCCCAGCATCAGAGTCTTTTCCAGTGAGTCAACTCTTCGCATGAGGTGGCCAAAGTACTGGAGTTTCAGCTTTAGCATCATGCCTTCCAAAGAAATACCAGGGCTGATCTCCTTCAGAATGGACTGGTTGGATCTCCTTTTGCATAAATAGCTTTTTTTCTTCTCTTTTAGCATTTTTCTTCACTTTCTTTAGATCTACACCTTAACAGAATTTATTTAGGAAGGTTTTTTTTTTTTTTTTTTCAAAAATGTAATAAGGCAAGTGAAACATTGTTACCAGATGACCCTGAACATAATTTAAACTTTTTAAATTATTTTAGACCATCCTGTACAAGCCAGTTTTTGTCTTTATGATATTATGGAGCTATTTTTTCAGGAATTTAGACAGTGCTATTCATCCTAAATGAGGGTAGTTCCAAATGTCTTGAATGTAGTGTTTCTATGGTTTATACTGCTTCACAATAGATCACATCTCAGTTCTCTACTTTCACTTCCTGCCTTACCTTTCACCAGCCCAGACTGTCCCGTATTACATTCCACTTCCAGCTACAAAAAAAGAAAACTAAGGGAAAACAGATAAATACTCCTGTGAAATACACAAGTTTATTAAGTAAATACAAAAAGGCTCATGGTTGCATTTTTCTCCCAGTTTAAAATGCATAGACTTAATGGACATATCACCCCTAATCGAATACAGACATCTTTTACTATTCTTAATTCTTGGAACTCTTCACTAAGTGTGCTTACTGAGAAAATATGTTATCATTTTATTACATAATAAAAATGCTGAGTTTTCACAATATTGACTGAGCCATGAATAGAAATACTCCATTTCTAATTTGCATATGATAGAACTCACTCCCGCTGGATCATTTAACTATGGGTTAAAGTTCAAATTGTGGATTAGACACATGTGCATCAAAAGCTCATGGCCTAGGAAGGTCACCAATCACAGATGTTCTAATCCTCTAGCTCTGGGGCCGAACCTAAAATCTCTCTCTGTTTTTTATTTTTTGGCTGCTCTGGGTCTTCACTGCGAGTAGTGGGGGCTACTGTTTTGGGGGGTACAGGTTTCTCACAGTGCTGGCTTCTCTTGTTAAGAAGCAAGGGCTCTAGGCACATGGGCTTCAGTAACTGTGGCACATGGGCTCAGCAGTTGTGGCTCCTGGACTCTAGAGCACAGGCTCAATAGTTGTGGCACACAGGCTTAGTTGCCCCAAGGCACGTGGAATCTTCCTGGACTAGGGATCTAACCTGTGTCCCCTGCACTGGCAGGCAGATTCTTAACCACTGGACCCCTAGGGAAATCCCCGAACCTGACATCTTAAAATTGGAGAACATTTCTCTAGGGGTTAAAGGATTTGGTGAAACGTCCACTTTTCCGTATGTTCAAACTCAACTTTACATACATCTTTCTACATTTCACCTGTACATACACTTTTCTAAATACACTTTCCTTTAATCTAAAATAAGAATTGGGTTAGATTTTTCAAAGAAAGCCAATTACTCCTCTGCAAAGTGAAGGTGGTATCAGTTTCACTGTAGCAATGTTTTATAAGCTGATAAAGTCTAAGAAAATGTGCATATGATCAATCCTTTGAAGGTGGCTTCATGAGAAATAGGGACTTACAAGACTTTTCACTTTCAAGATAGAACATAGATGAAATCCTCTAGGACATCATCCTATTAATGTAATTATACAGATACAGGCATTGAAAGGAGTACCAGGTTGATTAGAAATGACAGTGAGAGAGCCGGCAAGCACAAGTAGAGATTTCCAAGCTGACAAAATAGTAGCCCCCGCTACTTACAGTGAAGACCCAGAGCAGCCAGCATACATTTAGGTTAGAATAAATCTTGCTGAAGAATGTCACCCTCCTTAAAGAGACTCTTAAAAAGTAAATGAAAGTGTATTTGCCAGTGTAAAAATTGCATCTAGTTAGCAGCCTATATATCAATATCTCAAAATATGCTACTTATAAAGACTCAGAAAGACATCAGAACTCAAAGGAAGCCTGGAAACTGAGAGCGAGAATGAAGCCATTACCAGAATCTGTAAAAAAAATCTCAACAATCCAAGAGAGCTGAGATGAGACACCCTGCAAATGATCTCTCATAGCAAACACACCACACAGAGGGGTTTGGATCTCCATTTATTTATCTCTGATTCAGACTCAGAAAACAGGCTCAGTTATAAAATGGGGCAGCTATCCCTATCCTGGGAGACTCTCTTTCTCCTGTTTATGCCTCAGTCCCTTCCAAGTGTCTCCCATTCAAAATATACTGGAGGATTTTAAAGCTAAGAAGAGAAACAGGGCTAAAAAAGGAAGGACTGATGATGATACAACACATTTAAGATGGTGTGAAAGATGGAAAGAAAACTGCTAATAAGCAAGGGACAAATCAGAAAGAAACTTAAAAGTACTGTGCACAGGAGAAGATAGTCTTTCAGAAATTTTCATGACCCCAAATATTCAGTACAGGGCAATGAGAGGAGAAGTTTGCCTGAGTTCAACAAAGCTGCAGTACATAGATGAACGGTCATGGGGCAAAGGAAATCAGCCAAGCGCTGTGCACATCAGCTCTTCCTCCTGCCCCCAATCTGTGATAAAGACAAATGAGAAGACCAGGCAGACAGACTTTTTTAGTTGGCATGAGTGACCAGCATTCTGAGTAGATTGTCCTACAGTGTAGAGTGGACTGACTCATGTTTAAGAACAGTATTTTTAAATCAATTTTATTGCATTATAATTTGCTTTAAATAAAACGACCCACACCTAATGTGTTTTGGTACATGTACACAACCATGCAGCTACTATTTCAATCAAGATATAAAACATTTCCATGACCAGAAAGTTCCCACATGCCCCAATATAGTCAATCCTTTCCTCCATCCCAGAGAATCACTCATTCTGACTTGTATGGCTACAGATTAGTTTTGCCTGTTCTGAATCTTAAAATATGTACTCTTTTGTCTCTAGTCTCCTTTGCTTAGTTAATTATTCTAACATTCACCTATGCTGTTAAACGTATCAGTGGTTCATTCTTTATTGCTGAGTAGTAATCCATTGTAATAATACCTTGATTATTTCTCTATTCATCTGTTGTTATTTTCAGAGTTTGGTTATCATGAATAAAACTTCTGTGATCGTTTGTGTGTAAACCTCTTGTGAGCATATATTTCCACTTTTCTTAGGTAAAAATAACCAAGAATAGAACTGCTGGGTCATATGGTAGATAGGTATTTAACAGGTTAAGAAACTGCCAGTTTCAGTGGAGCACACACCAGTCAATATACACTCAAGAAACAAACACAAAGGAATGACCAAGATGGCAGAGTAGGAAGGCCCCAACTCACCTCTTCCCATCAGCACACCCAAATTACAACTATTTATAGAGCAACTATCAATGAAAACAACCTGAAGACTAGCCTAGAAAACAATGGCCAAGATACAGAAGTCACCCAAATGTTCATGAATAAATGAATTTATAAAAAAGATATGTGATATATGGGGGTGGGGGGGGGGTTAGAATGGAATATTACGCAGCCATAAGCAAAAAGTGAAATCTTGCCACATGTGACAACATGGATGGATCTAGAACATATTGTCCTAAGTAAAATAACTCAGACAAAGACAAATACTATATGATTGTACTTTTATGTGGAATCTAAAAACACAACTAATTAACAATCATGGCAAAACAGAAACAGACTCATAAATACAGAGAACAAACAGGTGGTTGCCAGAGGTGAGAGGAGAAAAGGGATGAGTGAAATAGGTGAGGGGGATTAAGAGGTACAAACTTCCAGTTACAAAATAGATGAGTCATGGGGAACAAATATACAGTGTGGGGAATATAGACAACAATATCGTAATAACTTTGTATGGGGACGGACAGTAACTAGACTTCCCGTGATGATCATTTTGTAATGGATAGAAATTTCTAATCACTATGTTGTACACCACGTTGGAACTAACATAGTGTTGTAGGTCAATTACACTTCAGTGAAAATAAAAGGAAAGGAAAGAAAACCGCCCAAATCTTTTGTAAAGGATTATACCATTTTACACTCACATCAATATGTAAGAGTTGCAGCTACTTCAAATCGTTACCATCACTCAATCTTGTTGGGTTTTTTTGTTTTGTTTTAGCTATTAACAGCAGTCTTTTGATGAGCCAAAAACAAAAGACTATATTTGTTTGTTACTTAACTTGGTTTGATTTTTGTCCATGCTGCAACCCTTACTTTGAAGAATTGCTGCCTACCAAGTTCATATATTTAGGACCCATCATATGTACCTCATTAAGATTCTTCCCACCTGATCTATGTTCTAGGCTTCTGGTTACTTTTTTCCACCTTGGTTGCTACCAGGGTCTTCATTCCATGCAGGGTACATGGCCCCACTGCCTCATGCTCTGGCTCCTCTTGACCTTCCTGAGCTCAGATGAAGCCTAAGTCCCAGGGCCTGGAGGACAAGATGAAGGGACTGGGTGATCCAATCTAGAAGAGTAGAGAAGCTGTCTCCTCTACCTTTTGACCAGTGGGAGATTAGAGATGGAATGGAGCTGACAGGCAAATTTCCTCTGCCTTTACCACCTAAGACTGGAGCCCAGTTGCTTTGTGCAGTGCGTCCAGCCATCCGTTCCACACAGCTTAGTGGATGTACCTATTGAGTGACCCACTGTGATTCATCGTGAAACAGTGGCCACACAGTAATGCATCACTTTGCATTTGTTCCCCATCCTTTCCAGCCTCACTTCCTTTTTCTCTCTCTGTCCTGGGATTTGAACTTGCATATTTGGCAAATCTAATACAGTTATGTAAAGTTTAAAAATAAAATAAAATTAAAAAAAAAAATTAAAAAATAAATTCTCTTAAAAAAAAAAAAAAATTACTGTCATTTAAATCTTGCCTCAGGCTCTGTTTTTAGGGAACTTAGTTTCTCCATAAGTTCCTTCTCTTGAGCTATCTTTTTTTTTTTTAATTTTTGGCCTCTCCACAAGGCATATGGGATCTTAGTTTCCCAACCAAGGATTGAACCCAAGTCCTCTGCAGTAGAAGAACAGAATCTAAACCCCTAGACCACCAGGGGAGTTCCACTTAAGCTATCTTGACTCTCATCTTTCTTAATGTCTTTTTCTTCAACCTTTCATTGATGCTGTGAGTCATCCAGTGTTTCCCTAATAAATTCCACTGTGGTCAGAGTCAGTTTCTATAGCTTAAGTCTACTATTTAATCACTTTATGAGACAAGGATATAATCTGTGGGATATTAGAATATATCTTTATAATATTTTACCCTACAAAAGAGGAAATTGGGGATCACAGAAGTTAGTGAAGTCAATCATCGGTTGCTGCAGAAATGCAGACTCTTACTTGGCATATAGTATGTACTAAGTAAATATTTGCTGGATCTGAATCAGAGACCTAGTGAGTACTGCGTTTTCCACCAAATTTTAATTCAGTCTGTGAGCTCCCTGTTATATCACTTTATCTCAATTCTGGTTACAGATTTCTACAGAAATGGTTCCCTCTTAGATGTAAAGGATTCTCTATGATTATCTGCCTGCTGATATAATTCTTCATCCAAATAGTTGTCTAGTCTGGACTGCTCCATCCTCTGAAAATAGAATTTTTTATTCTGTCTGATTTAAAGAGTACTGCACTTGAGAAATCTTGAAGAAAAAGAACAAAGCCAGAGGATTTATTCTACCACATATGAAGGCTCAGTGTAAGGCTCTAGTAATTAAGACAGTGCGGTTTTAGCACAAGGTTAGATAAAATAACCAGTGGAACAGAATGAGTCCAAAAATAGACTTCTATGATTACATGAGATACAATGGGGAGTTTTTTTTATTTGGTTCTAGGTTAATTAGACATCCATATGGAAAAATATATATATATTCTGTTAGCTACTTCAAATAAACCTGAAAATAAAATCAAGATGAACTGCAGACCTATATATATATGTCTAAAATAATAAAGATTTTAGAGGAAAATATAGAACATCTTTATTTTTTGGCCTTGCCTTGTGGCTTGAGGGATCAAAGTTCCCCAGTTCAGTTTAGTTCAGTTGTTCAGTCATGTCCAACTCTTTGCAACCCCATGGACTACAGCACATCAGGCCTCCCTGTCCATCACCAACTCCCGGAGTCTATTCAAACTCATGTCCATTGAGTCAGTGATGCCATCCAACCATCTCATCCTCTGTCCTCCCCTTCTCCTCCCACCTTCCACCTTTCCCAGCATCAGAGTCTTTTCAAATGAGTCAGTTCTTCACATCAGGTGGCCAAAGTATTGCAGTTTCAGCTTCAGCGTCAGTCCTTCCAAAGAATATTCAGGAATGATTTCATTTAGGATGGACTGGTTGGATCTCCTTGCACTCCAAGGGACTTTCAAGAGTCTTCCCCAGCACAACAGTTCAAAAGCATCAATTCTTCAGTGCTCAGCTTTCTTTATGGTCCAGCTCTCACATCTATATATGACTACTGGAAAAACCATAGCTTTGACTAGATGGACCTTTGTTGACAAGTAATGTCTCTACTTTTTTATATGCTGTCTAGGTTGGTCATAACTTTTCTTCCAAGGAGTAAGCATCTTTTAATTTCATGGCTGCAATCACCATCTGCAGTGATTTTGGAGCCCCCCCCAAAATAAAGTCTGACACTGTTTCCACTGTTTCCCCATCTATTTCCCATGAAGTGATGGGACCAGATGCCATGATCTTAGTTCTCTGAATGTTGAGCTTTAAGCCAACTTTTTCACTCTCCTCTTTCACTTTCATTGAGAGGCTCTTTAGTTCATCTTCACTTTCTGCCATAAGGGTGGTGTCATCGGCATATCCAAGGTTATTGATATTTCTCCTGGAAATCTTGATTACAGCTTGTGCTTCATCCAGCCTGGCATTTCACATGATGAGCTCTGCATATAAGTTAAATAAGCAGGGTGACAATATACAGCCTTGACATACTCCTTTCTCGATTTGGAGCCAGTCTGTTGTTCCATGTCCAGTTCTAACTGTTGCTTCCTGACCTGCATACAGATTTCTCAAGAGGCAGGTCAGGTGGTCCAGTATTCCCATCTCTTGCAGAATTTTCCACAGCTTATTGTGATCCACACAGTCCAAGGCTTTGGCATAGTCAGTAAAGCAGAAATAGAACCAGGGATCAAACCCAGGATCTCTCCAGTGGAAGCATGGAGTCCTAACCACTGGACTACCAAGAAATTCCCTAGAATATCTTAATGATATTAAATGTAGGCAAACATTTTTTAACAAGACACCAAAAGTACTAACCATAAATTTGTAAATGATAAATTGGACTGTAATAAGATTAAGTATATCTTTCCTCCAAAATTTACTACTAACAGAGTAAAGGGTAACCCACAGGCGACAGAAGATCCTTGCAATACATGTAACCAACAAAGGACACTAATAATGAGGAAAGCTGGATAGAAAGACAAATTCTTGAACAGATATTTCAAAAAGGAAGAGCCAAATGAGCAATAAACATAGGAAAAGATCATAAACTTCACTGATCATAATGGAAAGTCAAATTAAAACCACAAAACAACGTACTACATACATTTAAACGGCTAAAATTAAAATGATAGAAAATACCAAGTATTAACTAGAATTTGGAACAATCAAGATCCTCTGGTAGATGTATAAATTGCTACCATTACTTTGGAAAAATATTTAGAAGTATCTTTTAACACTGAACTTACCCATTTTATATAACTCGGTAATTCCAGTCCAGGGTATATACCCAATAGAAGTGTTCACATATATTTACCAAAAGATATGCATTAGAAGGCTCACTACTGCTCATATTGAGCAAACTCTGGGAGAGAGTGAAGGACAGGGAAGCCTGGTGTGCTGCTGTCCACAGGGTTGCAGAGAGTCGGACACGACTTAGCGACTGAACAACAGCATTCATATTATCCAAGCCCTATCAATGGTGGTGAAAATGAATGCATGCTGTTAGATGTCAAGAACACTGAGGAGGGTCCACTGCCTGGGAAGGAGTAACAGGTGGCTTCCGGAGCACTTTCATATTCTGCTTCTTGGGCAGATTTAGTTTGTGAAATTTCACTGGACTTTTTTTTTTTTTCACTATGTATCTTTTTTTTTTTTTTAAACCTGAAACACTGTATTAGTTTTGCCAAACATCAAAAGGAATCCGCCACAGGTATACATGTGGACGTTTATTTATGTCATGTGCACTTGTGTTTATTTACATTTTAGTTCAACAAAAAGTGTTTAAATGTAATACATCTGTAACAACATTTAATGGAAGATATTAATAATATCTTTGCAGCCTAGTCCCTGAAACAAGGCATGACTTGTGTCCAACTGTAAGAATTAAAAATGGCTATAATTGGCTAAACTTCTGTCATAAAAAAGGTTATATTTTTCACTGTAGCAATTTAGCAGTTTGTATTTTTTATTACATTAAATGCAGTATATGATTCTATGAGTATCACTCTGTGTTATGAATTACCTCAATGAAGTAGTAGATGAAATCTTTAGTTATTGTATTCTAATGCTTTGAGACTAGTCATTTGGGAATAATTGCATTTTTCCACAGAATTTTGAAGCGTTAAAAAAGAAAAACTTCCCTCAGTATGTATCTCCTTAGCACCATATTTGGCATAAGACATCCATTCATCCTGTTTAATGAATTGAATGACTGTAAAATTCAGTTGATATGTTCAAAGATATTGCAAATGAGTTTTAAAATGGGACTTTTTAATGTGAGGTCCACAGACTACCAGTAGTTACAAACTTATATGGGAAAAATGACATCTCAATTTGTGTTAGCCTCCAAGTCAATTTTAACATTTTGTTCAATTGTCTCTGTCACTAGTAGAAATCACAGATATTGTCATTTAGTATTACAACTGTTTTCCTGACATTTTTTATTTACCATTACATCATTATACTGAAATTACAACAGTTAACAGACTCACCACAAGAACTTATCGATAGAATTCAGGAAGGGGGCCAAAGAAAGGGAACCAAATGCCTTACCTGGAAGCCCAGTGGCTAAGAATCTGCCTTGCAGTGCAGGGGACATGGGTTCTATCCCTGATCCAGGAACTAAGATCCTACATGCCACAGTGCAACTAAGCCCACGTGTGGCAAATAGACGAAGCCTGCCACAATGAAAGATCCCATGTGCCACAACTGAAACCCAATGTAACCAAAAATAAATAAATTTTTTTTAAAAGAAAGAACTAAAATCTATAATATAATATTCTATAGTACCATGGCATAAAGTGAATGGGCACTTCATAATCACTCAGAGAATCTGACCATTTCATTTCAACATCACATTTCACCCTGAACGGAAAAAAGAGATTGTCTTCCCTAATGAGGCTAACACATCCCAGTACACAATACAATCCCTAAATCTCAGCCACATTAAACCCAGAAACAAAAGTTTCTCTTTCATTTTTCTGTTCACAATTGTGCACAATATCCTGACCCAGACTAGCCCACCTACAGCCTATCTCCCCCACTGCAAATTTCCCAGGGAGCTTCATATTTGTCTAAAGCCACCTAAAACCATACAAACAGGTATTGTATTTGCCCCATCTTCACCCCATCTTCACCCTTCCCCACCAACTTTCTTTCCTTAAAGGGTCACCTACATGCAGCACACCTATTAGTGGCCAGGCCCTATGACTTCTGGTTACATTCAGAATGGAGAGCCTTGACAGGAGGTCTGAGGGGGTAGGAGACTGACCACTTCTTCTCCCTTCTCGCATTGAACTTAAAGGTGGTACACACCCACTATGCCTTGCGGTGTCTTTATTTCCTGGCCACACTTTGAAAATGGTCCTTTATTCAACCAATCTCAAATTATCCTGCTTTGAGTGTGCCATATACTTCCTGCTGGTGGTCTAGACTGATTGATTCATAAACTAAACAAATTAAGACTTTCCATCATCCCATCCAATGGACTTCCCTGGTGGCTCAGAGGGTAAAGAATCCACCTGCAATGAGGGAGTCCCTGGATTGGGAAGATCCCCTGGAGGAGGCCATAGCAACCCACTCCAGTATTCTTGCCTGGAGAATCCCCATGGACAGAGGAGCCTGGTGGGCCACAGTGCATGGGGTTGCAAAGAGTTGGACATGACTGGGTGACTAAGCACAGCACAGCACCCAGTGGTAGTCAGGGGTCTCTGATTCTGTTAATAACATTTTTTCATGCTTTTTTATACTTTTTTTCATACTTTTATGGCATTTTTTTTACATGTCCGTGTTCTCCACTAGCTTCTTAAATGCAAGAATAATAACTGTGTAGTATCAGAACTCCTAGTATCTGGCAAAGTCCTCATATATAAAAGATGTTTAATCAAAGTTTACTAAATAAATGTATAAACAAATTGTAGAAATTATAAAGGTAAATCTCAGCATAAATGAAAGTTTTTTATCAATTATGCTGGCCTTTATTATCTCATTATTGCTCAGTAGATTTTTAAGCTCTAAACTTGGTTTAGAATTGGAAAAGAATTTTATAGATTTATCACTTTTGTGTAACAATGTATTTTCATAACAGTTTTATAATACAATATATAATACTAGGGAAAGACCCAATTGCATTCTTATATCAAATGCTGTTTAGTTTTCATCTTTGTAATTTCCTCCCTAAGAATTTCATAATGCAGAGGGCATTGGATAACATAAGGAACTATTTCATTCTTACACGAAAGTAAATATTTTAATAGATTGCCAAGAGCAAATCCCTATTTATGGTTTCTTTTTTTTTTTTTTTCAAAATATTTACTATGGGTTTTAAATGACAGATTTCATTCTCAGAAAATAATTATGTCAATTTAATTAATTGTCACCTTAGGGTCAATTCTTTTATATCTAAGAAGATTGGAACAGAAAAGATTCCAAAAACAGAAAGCCATTGCAGCTAGGCACCTGGAAGATGAGACTCAATTCAAATAACGTAGAAGCAAACTCTTAAATATATAATTTCAGAAATTGTTCATATTATTTACTTTATTTAATTTTAGAACTTTCACTTAGAAGTCACACATTAAAGAAACAATTGAAACCTCCCTTGTAGCCAGCCCTGCTTTATTCCCTTCTCCTATTCTCCCAAGTTGTATGGCGTTCCCAGATATGTTTTTGCATTTTTAATACATATATACCTATGCATAAACAACGTGCACGCATATTCAGTCACTCAGTTGTGTCCAACTCTTTGCGATCCCAAGGACTGTAGCCAACCAGGCTCCTCTGTCCATGGGATTCCCCAGGCAAGAATACTGGATGGGTTACCATTTCCTACTCCAGTGGATCTTCCTGAGCCAAGGATAGAACCCATGTCTCCTGTATCTCCTGTTTGGCAGGCGGATTCTTTTACCACTAAGCCACCTGGGAAGCCCATCCATAAACAACAGACAGTATTACTTTGTGTGTAGCCATTCATTTTGATATTTGGCAAAACTAATACAATTTTGTAAAGTTTAAAAATAAAATTTTTAAAAAATCGCATAAACTGTATTATATCATGGGTGTTGTTCTATTCCTTAGATTTTTTTTTAAACTTTACAATATTGTATTGGTTTTGCCATATATCAACGTGAATCCACCACAGGTATATACATGTTCCCCATCCTGAACCCTCCTCCCTCCTCCCTCCCCACACCATCCCTCTGGGTCGTCCCAGTGCACCAGCCCCAAGCATCCAGTATCGTGCATCAAACCTGGACTGGAAACTCGTTTCATATATGATATTATACATGTTTCAATGCCATTCTCCCACATCATGCCACCCTCTTCCTCTCCCACAGAGTCCAAAAGACTGTTCTATACATCAGTGTCTCTTTTGCTGTCTCGTATACAGGGTTATTGTTACCATCTTTCTAAATTCCATATATATGCATTAGTATACTGTATTGGTGTTTTTCTTTCTGGCTTACTTCACTCTGTATAATAGGCTCCAGTTTCATCCACCTCATTAGAACTGATTCAAATGTATTCTTTTTTTTTTAATTTTATTTTTAAACTTTACAAAATTGTATTAGTTATGCCAAATATCATAATGAATCCGCCACAGATATACATGTGTTCCCCATCCTGAACCCTCCTCCCTCCTCCCTCCCCATACCATCCCTCTGGGTCGTCCCAGTGCACTAGCCCCAAGCATCCAGTATCGAGCATCAAACCTGACTGGCAACTCGTTTCATACATGATATTTTACATGTTTCAATGCCATTCTCCCAAATCTTCCCACCCTCTCCCTCTCCCACAGAGTCCATAAGACTGTTCTATACATCAGTGTCTCTTTTGCTGTCTCATACACAGGGTTATTGTTACCATCTTTCTAAATTCCATATATATGCGTTAGTATACTGTATTGGTGTTTTTCTTTCTGGCTTACTTCACTCTGTATAATAGGCTCCAGTTTCATCCACCTCATTAGAACTGATTCAAATGTATTCTTTTTAATGGCTGAGTAATACTCCATTGTGTATATGTACCACAGCTTTCTTATCCATTCATCTGCTGATGGACATCTAGGTTGCTTCCATGTCCTGGCTATTCTAAACAGTGCTGCGATGAACATTGGGGTACACATGTCTCTTTCAATTCTGGTTTCCTCAGTGTGTATGCCCAGCAGTGGGATTGCTGGGTCATAAGGCAGGGACAACGTGGAAGAAATGGACAAATTCTTAGAAAAGTACAACTTTCCAAAACTGGACCAGGAAGAAATAGAAAATCTTAACAGACCCATCACAAGCACGGAAATTGAAACTGTAATCAGAAATCTTCCAGCAAACAAAAGCCCAGGTCCAGATGGCTTCACAGCTGAATTCTACCAAAAATTTAGAGAAGAGCTAACACCTATCCTACTCAAACTCTTCCAGAAAATTGCAGAGGAAGGGAAACTTCCAAACTCATTCTATGAGGCCACCAGCACCCTAATACCAAAACCTGACAAAGATGCCACAAAAAAAAGAAAACTACAGGCCAATATCACTGATGAACATAGATGCAAAAATCCTTAACAAAATTCTAGCAATCAGAATCCAACAACACATTTAAAAAGATCATACACCATGAACAAGTGGGCTTTATACCAGGGATGCAAGGATTCTTCAATATCCACAAATCAATCAATGTAATACACCACATTAACAAATTGAAAAATAAAAACCATATGATTATCCCAATAGATGCAGAGAAAGCCTTTGACAAAATTCAACATCAATTTATTCCTTAGATTTTTCATTCAAATTGTGCTTCTGAGGAATATCCAGATTGATAAATCCGAATAAAGTTCTCTTTTTTCCAGCTGCTAAATAGAGTAGTCAGACATTGCCAGTTGCTGAGCTGTGATGCATGCCCTTGCCTTTTTTCTTTTTAAGAGAAACATAATATTATTTTCAATGTATTCATGTGCCCTGAAAAATTAAACAATATTTTCCAAGCTTCTTACAGTTAAATTTCTAGCTAATGCAATTGAGCAAAGCCTTCTTGGGATTGCTCTAGAATGATCAATTCATCTATGACAAAGGAGGCAAGAATATACAATGGAAAAAAGACAGTCTCTTCAATAAGTGATGCTCAGAAAACTGGACAGTTAACACATAAAAGAATGAAATTACAACACTTTCTAACTCTATACACAAAAATAAAGTCCCAATGGATTAAAGACCTAAATATAAGAGCTGATACTATAAAACTCTTAGAAGAAAACATAGGCAGAGCACTGGCTGACATAAATCGCAGCAATATCTTTTTGGATCCACCTCCTAGGGTAATGAAAATAAAAACAAAATAAACAAATTGGACCTAATTAAACTTAAAAGCTTTTATACAGCAAAGGAAATCATAAACAAAACAAAAAGACAACCCATAGAATGGGAGAAAATATTTGCAAACAAAGCGGCCAACACAGAATTAATCTCCAAAATATACAAACAGCTCAAGCAGCTCATTATTAAAAACAAACAAACAATCCAATGAAAAAAATGAGCAGAAGATCTAATTAGATAGTTCTCCAAAGAAGATGTACGGATGGCCAAATAGCACATGAAAAGATGTTCAAAATCACTAATTATTAAAGAAATGCAAATCAAAACTACAAGATATCACCTTACACTGTCAGAAAGGCCATCATCAAAAAGTCTCATTCTAGAGAAGATGTGGAGAAAAGGGACCCTCCTATACTGTTGGTGGGAATGTAAATTGGTACAACCCCTATGAAGGACAGTATGGAGGTTCCTTAAAAAACTAAAAATAGAACTACTATATGATCCAGCAATCTCACTCCTGGGCATATATCCAGGGAAAACCATAATTCAAAATGATACATGCACCCCACTATTCACTGCAGTACTGTTTACAACTGCCAAGATATGGAAGCAACCTAAACGTCCATCAACAGAGGAATGGATAAAGAAGATGTGGTACATATATACAATGGAATATTACTCAGCCATAAATAAGAATAAAATAATGCTATTTGTAGCAACTTGGATGGACCTAGAAATTATCGTACTAAGTAGAAGTTTAGATCCTTGATGGCCTTGTGGAGCTACCATAGCAGCTACAGGTGGTCCTGCCTCTGGACTTCATAGTGTGTGTGTGTGTTTAGTCACTCAGTCATGTCTGACTCTTTGCAACCCCATGGACTGTAGCCCTCCAGGCTCTTCTGTCCATGGCATTCTCCGGGCAAGATTATTGGAACGGGTTGCCATGCCCTCCTCCAGGGGATCTTCCTGACCCAGGGATCGAGCCCAGGTCTCCTGCATTGCAGTCAAATTCTTTACCATTGGAGCCACCAGGGAAGCCCTCATATTAAGTGGGAAAAGCAAAATCTCTTTTCAGTTAAGGTACAGTAGTTGGTTTTCTACCACATGCAGCCTTGTTAACTCCTAACTCATAGAATTCCAGTAATGAATATGTTATAGATACTTACATCCATTTATCCATTCTAGTAAGTTATTTATTTCTACCTCTTTACAGTTGTAACCAGTACTGCAGTGAACATCTTGTATAATGAACTCTTTACATATATCTGAGATTGCCTAGTACTGAAAGTTTATAAAATCATACTGATATTCAACCTTGGAGAACAGTTTAAAACACCTAGAAAAGTGATAGTTTTTTACATTCTCATAAACAGTGTCTGCATTTTTTTTTTTACCCCTTACATCTTTGCCAATTTGAAAATAAGTCCTGGCCAATGAAATTTTTGCAAGTCTTGTGAACATGAAATAGAATCTCATTTTTTTAATTTGAAATTCATTAATTCCTAGTGAAGTTGATCTTTTTTCATATTAAATTTTCTTGTTCTTTTCTAATTGGACTTTTGACTACTTTCAAATTAATTTATGGAACACAATTATATGAGTACATGAATAGGTCCAGAAATCTCTGTAAATGAAGGAAAAAATTTCAATTCAATAATGGCTACTTTTTGTTAAGTATTTATTACATTTCATCAATTCTAATCCTCATGAAAATTCTGAAAGACAGTAAGATAGGAATTACTATCCCTAAATTTTTGTTATTTTTATTAATTTTATTACACTGTTACATTATTCTGAGGTTTGCATTGACAAGGAGGAATTATTATTTGTCCAAAACCATACAACTAAGAAGTAGGGGAGCAGAGATTTAAACTTAAGACTGCTGACTCCAAAGCCTATACATTTTTATTACATAATGCTTACTTAAAAATTATGCCATTTTTACTACATAAACCTATAAAGTCAAAAGCATATGTATTTATACTTGTTTTTAAACATGGAACTGAAAAACAGACATATTTAAGAAACAGTTCCTGGTCAAGAAAAATATGAGATAAAGAGAAATTCAAAAAAGAAAAGATTGAATATCACCAGAGAAATGGTCCATAATTGCTACTTGGACACAATTTTAATTTTAGTAGGTTAAGGGAATGTAAGTGATCCATCTTAGTTTTAGAGAAGCAGGTGCTACTTTAGCTCATGAAATTTCTCCTTCCAGAATTAATTGAAATTGACTTGGCTATGAGTACTCTCAGTTGATTTGGGAACTGGCTCAAGAGTCACAAACAAGAAATAATCATAAAACTCTGAGTACCTAGTTTGCTGCTGGGGTGGCACAGGGATTGATGGATTGATTTTCATTTGGCATCTTCATTAATGACCTGAAGGAGAAAGCAAATAACTTGTTAATGAAATTCACAAATAGTAATGTATGAGGAGGCACTGCAAACACTGATAAAGACTATTAAATTATCAAAAGAAATCCAGAGAAGTTAGACATAGACACAAGCAAACAACCAAAAATGCACCATGGAAATTTTAAGAGTTGAGAGCAGGAATGGGGGAGGGTGAGAGTTGACAGAGGAAATAATACTAATGTTTATGACATCATCAACTAAAAACCTTCTAAGGCATTATTTCTAAAGCAAATCCAGGAGTTACAGTGAAAAGTCATCCACTGATGGACACTTAGCTGTTTCCATATCTTGGCTATTATAAATAACGCTGCAATGAACATAGGAGTGCAGATATCTCTTTCAGATCCTGTTTTCATTTTCTTTGGCTATATACCCAGAAGTGGGATTGCCAGATCGTATGATAGTTCTTAATTTTTTTTTTAGGAACTTCCATACTTATTTCCATCCTGGCTACACACATAGACATTCCCACCAACTGTGCACAAGGACCCCTTTTCCTCCACATCCTCACCAACACCTGTTATTTCTTGTCTTCTTGATTTCAATGAGGCGATATCTCATTGTAGGTTTGATTTGAATTTCCTTGACAATTAGTGATATTGAATACCTTTTTTGTACATATTGTCCATTTATATGACTTTTGGGGGAAAATATTCAGTTTTTCAGTGTACTATTCAGTGTAATTTTTAATCATATTAAATTAAAAAGCTATAAGTTCTGGGGATCTAATGTATAGCTAAGTAAAGTAAATAATATTGCATTACATACTTGAAAGTTGCTAAGTTGCTGAATCATAAATGGTCTCACCACAAAAAAAGAAATGGTAATTATGTGATATGATGGAGGTGTTAGCTAGCACAAATGAGGTAATCATTTTGAAAACTATATGAGTATCAAATCAACACACTGTACACCTTAAACATACACAGTGGTATACGTCAATTATATCTCAATAAAGCTAAATGGAAAATGAAGTGAAAAGTCAATTAGATCTTAGCTTATAATGTGAAAAGGTTGCTGAAAAGAACTCTGGCTTACTGCTGTATGGTAGAGCAGAAAGAACCTTAGATTTGGATTCAGTAAGACAGATCTGAGATTTGAACCCCAGTCTTTCATCTGATTCAATTTTTCATCTCATTTTATATGGGAATGATGATAACATCTCACAGAACTGCTGTCTGATTAATATGACAGTATATGCAAAAAGCAACAGGCTGAATGCCTGGCATGACCGGACAGCCAGCAAACACCATATAAAGTAATCTGATACAGTCCTTGAGATGAGTTGCTAGACTCACCCCTGAGCACTTTAACACTGAAAATATGGAATTAAACTGGAGAAAGTATCAGGAAAGAATAAGAGGAAAGGACAGAACAAAGCCAAGAGAGAGATAGAATAATTTAATCTAATTCACTAGATCCAGAAACACCGCTGCGGTGCGCAAGGCTGAAAATGTTCATTGTAATATGAACAAGGAGATATAAGTAAGAGTAATGGCATAAGATTAAGAAAAGAAAAAATTAAGGAAATAAAAATAAAGAAAAAAAGGAAAAATTTTCCTTTAGATCAGGAAAAAATTTTTTTCCTTGATACTTCTATCAAATAGAATCAAAACATTCATACAAAGAGAAGAGTAAGTGAATCAGTTCTTAAAGTACTTTAAGTTAACTGTATAATGGTTCAAAAAGTTTATCAAAGGACTAGGAGTTCAGGGTTGGTAGATGCAAACTAATACATTTAGAATGGATAAACAACAAAGTCCTAGTGTATAACACAGGGAACTGTATCCTGGATACACCATAGTGGAAAAAGATTAACTCCTTACATGCCACTACTCATTTAGGAGGAAAGGCCCTCCAAACATTACTAGAAATGTCCTTCAGAAATAGAACTGCCTTATGATCCAGCAATCCCACTGCTGGGCATACACACTGAGGAAACCAGAAGGGAAAGAGACACGTGTACCCCAATGTTCATCGCAGCACTGTTTAGAATAGCCAGGACATGGAAGCAACCTAGATGTCCATCAGCAGATGAATGGATAAGAAAGCTGTGGTACATATACACAATGGAGTATTACTCAGCCATTAAAAAGAATACATTTGAATCAGTTCTAATGAGGTGGATGAAACTGGAGCCTATTATACAGAGTGAAGTAAGCCAGAAAGAAAAACACCAATACAGTATACTAACACATATATATGGAATTTAGAAAGATGGTAACAATAACCCTGTGTACGAGACAGCAAAAGAGACACTGATGTATAGAACAGTCTTATGGACTCTGAGAGAGAGGGAGAGGGTGGGAAGATTTGGGAGAATGGCATTGAAACATGTAAAATATCATGTATGAAACGAGTTTCCAGTCCAGGTTCGATGCACGATACTGGATGCTTGGGGCTGGTGCACTGGGACGACCCAGAGGGATGGAATGGGGAGGGAGGAGGGAGGAGGGTTCAGGATGGGGAACACATGTATACCTGTGGCGGATTCATTTTGATATTTGGCAAAACTAATACAATTATGTAAAGCTCGCTCTGGGGGGTTCCCTGGTGGCTCTGTGGTAAAGAATTTGCCTGCCAATGCAAGAGATATGGGTTCAGTCCCCAGGCTGGAAGATTCCACATGCCTCGGAGCAACTGAGCCCAGGTGCCACAACTATTGAGCCTGTACTCCAGAGCCCAGGAATCATAACTTCTGAGCCCACATGCCACACTACTGAAGTCCACGTGCCCCACGGGCCGTGCTCCACAACAAGAGAAGCCACCGCAATGAGAAGTCCACGCACCACAACTAGAGAGTAGCTGCCACTTGCCACAACTAGAAAAAAGCGGTCACAGAAACAAAGACCCAGTATAGCCAAAAATAAATTTAAAAATTTAAAAGACAATTGCTCCTTGAAAGGAAAGCTAAGACAACCTAGTCAGTGTATTTAAAAGCAGAGACCTGTGGCGGATTCATTTTGATATTTGGCAAAACTAATACAATTATGTAAAGTTTAAAAATAAAATAAAATAAAAAAATAAAGTTCTTAAAAGAAGAAAAAAAAAAAAAAAAAGGAGCAGAGACACCACTTTCCCCACAAAGGTCCATATAGTCAAAGCTATAGTTTTTCCAGTTGTCATGTATGGATGCGAGAGCTGGACCATAAAGAAGGCTGAACATTGAAGAACTGATGCTTTCAAATTGGTGTGCTGGAGAAGACTCTTGAAAGTCCCTTGGAATGCAAGATCAAACCAGTCAATGCTAGAGGAAATCAGTCCTGAATATTCATTGGAAGGACTGATGCTGCAGCTGAAGCTCCAATACTTTGTTTGGTCACCTGATGTGAAGAGCTGACTCACTGGAAAAGACTTTGATGCCAGGAAAGATTGAGGGCTGAAGGAGAAGGAGGTGACGGAGGATGAAATGGTTAGATAGCATCACCAACTCAATGGACATGAATCTGAGCAAGCTCCAGAAGATAATGAAGGATGAGGAGCCTGGCATGCTACAGTCCATGGGGTCACAAAGAGTCAGACATAACTTAGCAACTGAACAATAACAACAAAAGCTCATTTCAAAAGCTCTTTGAAAAATGGATTTTGTTGGGAGCAGGATGGAGGGAAAAACACAAGAGTGGAAATAGGAAAGCCATGTTACTGAACCAAGAAAAGAAGATAATGGTAACAGAAGGGATATAAACAAGCCTATAGACTCAGAAGACATTTGGAAGGCAGAGCCAATAGATTTTACTGACATATTAGATGAGAGGAAGGCCCATTGGTTGAGGGAATGGGCTGCTGAGACAATCGGAAGGAATGGTTTATAAGTCAGCTGCCTATCTTGTCAAGGACAAGCAACATGTGTACATTTGATGTGTTTAGAAGAGTGAAAGATACCAACATGAGATGTATTATCCATTTACTAAGTCCCTTTAAGTATCTATTAATTCCTGAATCATTTTTAAATGATGAATTAGTATATGGGCTTTGGTAAATTTCAGAATCTGTATTTCAGTTTGGGGAACTCATATCTTGTTCATACATTCTCATGACCTCTTTCATGTTTCAAACTTTGCCTGTCATTCCCCACAATCATCTCACGCCCAACCCAACTCTATCATATTTTGGAGGGTCCCCTATACCCTTTCCAAACCATTAAGATTTTAGAGCTCTCCAGCTTGTGTCTTATTTGAAGGAGTTCATGTTTGAATAATGGAATAATGGGATTGTGTTCTATTCTAGACATTCATCATTTCTTTCTCTTTCTGAGAGCGTTTTCTTTCTTTCTCGAGGATTGCCCTCTATATTGTCAGCATGACAGCCCCCTGCTCTGGAACAAGGGAAATACAGTTCTCTCATGCTTGTTTCCTAGTATTACCCAGAATTTCCTAGTCAATCTAAAGCTGAATAGAACACCCCAGACAATCTTGGTACTCCCACTTCTTTTACACTCTATATATAAGACATCGCAACGTCACACTGACTCTACCTCTGACCTGGCTATGCATCTGTCCCTCTTCTTCACTTTCACCATCACAGCTTTACTATGAGCCCTCATCACCTCCCCCTTCCGTGATAGCAATAGACTGTTCGGTCTTCCTCTCTCCATAGAGTTGGTGGTGCTCTTTCTGAAACATGGATCCAGTAATTTCCCATTAACCTAGAGCAGGTTTTCAGACTGTGCTTTTTGAAATCCTAGGGAGTTTGTAGATGTGTAGTTGCCTTTGAATAAGAAGCAACTGGTAGATGGAAAAAGTAGGCAGGGCTCCTGGCCATCTTCCTGGCTTCCACTGAGAGTGAACCTCCTTTTCTTTGTTACTTATTTGTCTTCTGAATACAAATTTTTCAAGAAAGAGTTTCAATAAAAGAGAAAAAAAAAAGAGACTGAAAAATGCTGACCTAGTCTAGTCCTAATTTCTTAATATACCTTCAAGCTTCTGAAAAGCTAATCTAGTCCAACCTCTGTTCAGGTATTACCCCACTAATATCCACTATAGCTCAGCCATACTGTACTGCCCATTCTTCCTAAAACATGTCATACCCTAAAATATGGGCATGCAGACAAGAACTCACCACACAGAGAACAAAAAAGGCAAGAGCTAAACCTAGTAGAGGGAAATCTACCCTCACTTTCCGCCTACCCTCCTAGGTCCTCGTCAGCTGAATGCAACAGGAAGCTAGAAAACAATCAAACTGATTCATGAAGTCCAAAGAATTACTCCACAGAATAGAGTTGGGAAAGCGTAAAGAAGTCTGGAGATTCAAATGAAAAATATCAAAGATCCACAAGCTGATAGGTATCCCTAGAGGACATTTGAATGTCTGAAATACTGCTTGCAGGTTTCCCAGGTGGCTCAGTGGTAAGGAATCTGCCTGCCAATCCAGGGGATGTGGGTTTAAGCCGTGGGTCAGGAAGATCCCCCGGAGAAGGAAATGGCAACCATTCTAGTATTCTTGCCTGGGAAATTTCATGGAGCCTGGTGGGCTACAGTCCATGAAGTGGCAAAAGAGTAGGACACAACTTCGCCACTAAACAGCAACATTGCTTTCATGTCATCTGCATAAATCCCGCTGGGACACATTTTATTTCTTTGTTGTTGGAAATAGAGAGGATAAAAGAGGATGATGATGACAACGATGATGATGATAGAAGAGAAGAGAAGAAGGTGGAGAAAGAAAGACTACAACACAACAAATACCACCAAAGATTTTTTTTTAATATGCATTTAACAGCTGTTTGTTGAACACCTGCTAAGTTTTAGACTGCTGAGCAAACTACTGACGATAGGGAATGAAGACATGGTTTCTGTCCTTAGGAGCTTCCTATTGGAGAAATCAGATCCATGAATCAGTGTTCCCAGAGCAACATTAGCTACTACATGGATAAATGGTGGTTTAGTTGCTAAGTTGTGTTCGACTCTTGCAACCCCATGGACTGTAGCCTGCCAGGCTCTTCTGTCCTTGGGATTCTCCCAGCAAGAATACTGAAGTGGGTTGTCCTTTCCTTCTCCAAGGGGTCTTTCCGACCCAGGAATCAAACCTGGGTCTCCCGCATTGCAGACAGATTCTTTACTGATTGAGCTATGAGGGATAAATACATGGCTAAATACATTGAATTCAACCAGTTTCTATGGTTATTTTATTAATAGTAATCATAATTATTATTACTATTAAGCTTTATTACATATAAGGAAATTTGCTAAACTATTTAAATCAGACCTACCTCCCATGATTATGAAAGGATTAAAACTAACCATGTATTATTTTCTTTATCTCCTATCTAAACAAGAATTTGGACAAAGAAATGGTAACCCACTCCAGTATTCTTGCCTGGAGAATCCGGTGGACAGAGGAGCCTGGTGGGCTGCTGTCCATGGGGTCACACAGAGTCGGACACAACTGAAGCGATGTAGCAGCAGCAGCTAAACAAGAAAGTTTAAGTTACTCACTCAGAGTCTCCTGGCTAGTAAGAGGTAGAGCTATGATTAAAATTCAAGCACTTGGGGACTTCCCTGGTGGTGCAGTGGATAAGACTCCACCTATGAGTGCAGGGTACATGGGTTCAGTCTCTGGTCCGGGAAGAGTCCACTTGCTGTGCAGCAAGTAGAGCCCATGGGCCACAAGCACATGCCTAGGGCCTGTGCTTCGTAACAAGAGCAGCCACTGCAATGCGAGGCCCATGCACAGCAACGAAGGGTAGCCCCTGTTCACTGAAACTAGAGAAAGCCCAAGCAAAACAACAAAGACCTAGTACAACCAAGAATAAATTAATTTTTTAAAAATTTAAAAAAACAACTCAAGCACTTGGGACTTCCCTGGTAGTCCAGTGGTTAAGACTCTGCACTTCTAATGCAAGGAGCCTGGGATCAATCCCTAGTCAAGGAACTAGATCCTGCCTAATGCAGTGAAAATCCAGCATGTCACACCGATGACCCAACATAGCCAAATAAATAAATATTTTTTAAAAAGCACTCTGATCCCAGAGTCACACATCCCTAACAATTTCAGAGATTGAGAACACAGTGGTCTTCCTTTGAAAACTGCTCTTTGTACCCTTTCAAAATCCAAGGGCGTTTTCTTTATCAATTTACCATGTCCCCTGTTATCCTTCTCAGTAGCTATGACTCAATTCTCTAATTGCATCAAATATTGCATTAGCTCAGTATTACACTAATTAGCACCATTTGTTTACTAGATGATGACAGGGTGGGATGGAGGTTCCTTGCCTTGATGCCCATTATTAAGATGATTATTCCCCAGGGGGGTGATGTGGAAAATAGGAATGAGGTACACTGCCACATGTGTGGATACCTGTGGCCTTTAGCAAGGAGGATGGCCCTACCCCAAATTGTTCCATCTGGCAGAGCTGTTACCTGCTGTAGTTCACACATGAATGGCAGCGATTTGCATGCAAATGGGGGCCTACATGCTTTCTTGGAGCTAAGAGCTATATTTCAACATTTCACAGTGGAATTAGTCAGTGGACAGGACGCTGCGACTTTGTGGATGTGCCAGCTAAAACCCTTCTAAATTCCAAGCTTTGTGTTTCACAGCAAGATTGTTTATTGAACCAGTTCGTGGAAGTTCCAAAGACTCCTCTGCTGAAATACTGCCAGCTCCAAGCTCTGATTTTGACATTGATGTTGTCAGTTGAGATTAAGCATTGGTCTTAATGAATGCTGGCGGATACCTTCTGAGGTACGATCACCAGTATTCCTGTGACTAAGTAGCAAAGCTCTGGACAGGAGGAAAACGAAGGTCTCAGGAGTAACCTTTTTTTCTAGCTCCCCTTCATTCGTTCCCCGTTTCTGAAAAGATAAAGGTTAGATTCCTTGACCAGTCTTCATGAATTTACATGATCTGAGCTACACTGGTCTTTTTGCCCCTATGCTGTCCCACTCTTATACTCCAGCAATCCTAATGGACTTCTCTTGCCCTTACAACACGTGATGCAACCTCTTAAAAGGCTTTCCTTTCTTTGCACACGCTGTTCCCACTAGGGAATGACCACTTTACTATTGCTGGATGATAAACTTTAAAGCCGTGGATGATGGGCCCATAAAACCCCATCCAGGTTATTTTGCATGTCCCAAATAAAGGTGATTTCTCCATCTCCAAAACTTCATCTATATTTTTACTGCTATTGCACAAAACAAGACTTACATGCAAAGATAATAGTCTTACCACTTGACACTAAGCATCTATAACTCGTTCATTCTTAAATACCCAGATCTCAGCACAGTGTTTGGCATATAGTAAGTGCTCCATCCTTGTCTAATTTAACTGAACCCTTTACCCAAGTATTTGGTTATAGGAGGCACCTGGGAGTTTAAAAGAAACCAAAACATAAATTAGGAGGTTGGGATTAACATATACAAACTACTGTATATAAAATAGATAATCAACGAGGACCTACTGTATAGCACAGAGAACTTATGCAATACTCTATAATAACCTATATGGGAAAAGAATCTGAAAAAGAATGGATGTATGTATATGTATAACTGAATCCCTTTGCTGTACAACCTGAAACTAACACAACATCATAAATCAACTATAATATAAAATAAAAACTAAATTTAAAAAATTAAAAATCATAAACAAAAGAAACAGAAGCATTATGAAGGATGCAAAAAAAATTCCTTAATCTCCCTAACCAGAAAAACACTTACAACATTATGGGTCAATGCATATCTATAACTGTATCTATATATACGTACGTGCTAAGTCACTTCAATCATGTCCAAGTCTGTGTGACTCTATGGACTGTAGCCCACCAGGCTCCTCTCTCCATGGAATTTCCAGGCAAGAACACTGGAGTGGGTTGCCATGCCCTCCTCCAGGGGATCTTCCCGACCCAGGGATTGAACCCACATCCTATGTCTCTTACACTGGCAGGCAGGTTCTTTACCACTAGCACTACCTGGGAAGCCCATTTGTTGTTCACTCACCAAGTTGTGTCCAACTCTTTGCGACCCCATGGACTGCAGCACGCCAGGCTTCCCTGTCCTTCACTATCTCCCGGAGTTTGCTCAGATTCCTGTCCATTGAGTCGGTTATGCCATCCAACCATCTCATCCTCTGTTGCCCCCTTCTCCTCTGGGCAGGTGCAGAAGCCCATATCTATATATATATCTATATCTAAGATATTCATATATAAAACAGAAATAGAGCTTTGATTATTAGGTTTTTTCTTCTGTTTTGTTTTTAAAGAAATTTACATTGAATAGTAGGAATGAGTTCTCCTTTGTAGACAAAGATGACACAGAGAAGAAATCAGTATTCCCTCCTGATGGAACAAGACAGTGAGGCTTGCTGGAATCTATTTAGCACAATCAGTTGGTCTATTATCTCCCGATTATGGAAGTGGAGAAATGAGATATTTAATCAGGACATATTTTAGAAAGTTGTAACATATTTGCGTATTTCCCTAAGGCCTGTAATGAAGAGCTCTTAATATTTCATTTTCATTATTACCAGAAGAGAAGAGTTACAATAAAAACTCTCTTTGTGGTCTGAGTCCCAGAATAAAGAATTTCAGCATCTCTAGGTCATTCAAGCCATGACCCCACAGTCAAACCAAGCAGAGAACTACTCAAGATCAGGGCTCTGGGTTCACTTCCCAATCCACTTCCACTCCTTGTCTCTGTCCCTAACACACAAAAGGACATCTACTTAAAATCTATTTTGAAGGTCATGAAAAATAATCATTCCTATATGCAGGATAATGTGGACACCTCCCACTGAATACCAAATTCCTCCACAGATTCTCTCTCTGACGTGTGAAATTTGGCAACTCCTGGGGGCAGGGGTTAGTGCACAAATGAGTAAACTGAGGTATATTCACGGGAAGATCAAGAAGAGACTGGAGTAGGCCATCTGTAGGATCCTTTCAAGCTAAATAATTATCTGATTAAATTAGTGTCAAGCAATAATATCCACTCAACCAGGGACATAATCATTAAGCCAGAGAATATGTTTATCAAACACCAAAACATTAAATCTGACTCAGTTACTACTCTGGCTGCCAAATCCTCATCGCTTTTGAAAAGCAGGATTTAAAGTTAGATGTAGACTATAACCAAGTGTGCTCTGTCCCTCAACAGATCGAAACCACAGAGCTGAGACCTGTGATAACTGCAGAATGCATAGACAAATGGTTCTTCTCTGGACAAAGACACACATTTGGCCCTCTTTTCCATATCTCGCAATGTGCTGCTCTCATATTCCAGGTCTAGGGCTCCTCATGCCAAGAAAAGAAGCTTCAATTTACAGCAAAGAATGGGCGAGTACAACTCCCAGGGATGTTTGAGTCTAACCAGACAGTGCTGCCTGCTTCCCATATCCAGCTTGGTCTGCGGTGGTGTGTCTGATAACAGCAAGAGACAAAGGCAGACACAGCACCATCACAGCAATGGGGAATGGGGACCAAAGCACAACCGGGTCCCCGCGGCCCCTGGACAGTAAATTCAGCCGTTCCTAGACACTGGTGGGAAGAAACAGATTCAATTCATTAGGTATTTTCAATCTGCTTTATATATACACATACAGTGCTTCCCAGGTGGCACTAGTGGTAAAGAACCCACCTGCCAATGCAGGAGCCTCAGGTTCAGCCCCTGGGTCAGGAAGATTCCCTGGAGGAGGGCATAGCAACCCACTCCAGTATTCCTGCCTACAGAATTTCATGGACAGAGCAGCCTGGAACGCTACAGTCCATAAGGTCACAAAGAGTTGGGCATGAATGAATCGACTTAGCACGTACAAAAACACACATAGTTTATGTCAGTTTACGCTTGGAAGGACTGGTATATTTATTCATATTTGGAAGGACCAGTATACTTATTCATATTTGGAAGGGCTCATATATTTATTCATATTTGGAGGGACCGGTACATTTATTGATATTTAGCTGTCATCTATTGAGGGCATGAGGAGTAAAATACAAAGACGTGTGGAAGCGAGGATTATTTGGAAAGGCAAGCTGGTATAACAGGAGAAAGTAAAGGCTTGCTTAGCTTCTAAAAGAGAATAGTCTTTTAAAGGTCAGCTAGACAGATGTGTTTGTATGTGTGTGTGTGTAAAAATATTTGACAGAAAGGCACACTGGCTCATCCACAAAAAAAAAAAGCTCAATCAGGATGAGTCTGCCTGCCAATGCAGGGCATGCAGGTTCAATCCCTGGTTGGGGAATGAAGACCCTCACATGCCGAGGAATAACTAAGCCTGCCTGCGACAACGAGAGAGAAGCCAGCTTACCGCAATGAAGATCCTGCATGCCACAACTAAGACCTGACCCAGACAAAAACAAATTAATTTTTTTTAAAAGCACAATCTAGCATGTGGCATATCCTTCTCACAGTCCAGGGAATGGGGACTTTAGAAACTGGACAGAGAGCCAATACAGGTACGTGCCTGTCCTCACATGCACGGACATCTAAAGTCTATTCTTAGTTCTCATTTTTCTTTCTCTTCCCCTCTCCCCCTCTCTGTCTCTCTTTCAATGTCCACCTACCTATTTCTACCTATTTTCTGAAAGCACTCAAACTTCATCATATCTCAGTCCTTTGTATGCTAACAGGAAAAGTCTATCCCTCCTTGCGCTGAGTCCAGCCTGGCAACTGCTGAGCACGCACGCCACAGCTACTGAAGCCTGCACACCTGAGAGCCCTTGCTCTGCAAAAAAGAGAAGCCACCGCAGTGAGAAGTCCGCGCATCACAACTAGAGAACAGCCCCTGCTTACTGCAACTAGAAAAAGCCCACATACAGCAATGAAGGCCCAGCACAGCCAAAAATAAATCATAAATAAATAAAAACAATAGTACTGTGTTGCATATTTGAAAACTGCTAAGAGAGTAGATCTTAAAAGTTCTTATCACAAGAAAAAACATTTGTAACTATGCATGGTGAGGGATGTTGACTTATTATAATGATCATTTTGTAATATAATATTGAATCATTATATTGTATACCTAAAACTAAAGTTACATGTCAATTATACCTCAAGGTTTAGAAGTCAGTAAAATGTGACCAACAGATTGAAGCCAAAACTATATTGCTTAAAGCCATAAAACTAAATCTAAATCAGATTATCAAAATCGCCTGCTCAATGAAAATTGTTACTTAACTGGGCTTCACAAAGGAATCCAGAAATATTTCCTATGGCCATTCCCACGTATATGTTACAAAAGAAAGAAATGACCTCCTGTCAACCTTTGCCTGTGATGTGAACTCTTAGTTGTACTTCAAGACCCAAATCAAAAAGTACTTATTTGAAAACATTTTTCTGAATGTTCTCAGAAAAGGTGAGTCAATCACTCCTGTGTTCTAACTGTACTTTGTGCTTGCCTCTTAACCAGATGGGTTCAAACTCAGCTTTTTCACTGACTTGGAGGTAATGTTGATCATAGAGCTTTCTACCTAAAAACAGAGAGGAAAATAGAATTTCCCAGAGTTGTTATATGAAATCATTACTAATGAATGTTTGCTTGGGTCCCCCACAATATGAAAACACAGCTACCAGCTATGGAGGGTTTCCTCTGGCTTTATTTATTGCTTTTCCCCATTAAATTAGGAGCTCCTCTAGAAAAAGAGACTGTCTTAATCACCTATGAATCCCCACTGTCTAGCAGGCGGTTTGGCACATAGAGGGAGCACCCTCCACAGTGGCGGAATGCGTGAATGAATGAATGGGATATCTGACAATCAGCATCCACTGCCACAGATAAATTACAGCCTGGTTCTTGGCAGATTCCAGGCAATGAAGTGTTCGGGCTGGTTCACAGAGCCACAGGTCCAGCCCCAGCTCGGCGAGCCTGCTGAGTCGTTTCTGCACATTGACTGTATTTCGGGCGGCTCTTCATCCTGATCACTGGCTTAATCACCTCTGCTGGCTCCTTTCCTGCTTCTTGGGGAGTGAAAAGTTTGTGCTGCTGAAAGAACGACTGCCTGTGATCCCATCCTTTCCATTTGGGCAGTCTCCTATTATTGTCGCTTCTCCCCCCTTGCTCTAACAAGTGGCTCCTGCTTCATCACAAAGCATTCTGCACTTCCATCTCCCTTTATCCCTGTGTGGAGTGGAACAGAGCAGAGAGAGTTCCTCCCTGCCCACATTGTGCTGACACTGAAAGAGACACAATCATCAGGCAGGAAGGAAAGATGACTTTTGAATCAGAACAAATGCATCCCGGCCCAATTCTATGCTTCATTTAATTAGGAATCAATTGGCTGTGGCCACCATGACGGAGTTCCTCTTTTCATAAGGAGCCAGAGCTAACTAACTAACTCTCTCCTCTCTCTCCCTTCGTTCGTATGAGAAGTGGAGAGAGACGGAGAAGAACTGAGTTTGAAATTTAAAAAAACAACATCTTGCTGAAGGAAAATCAGAGTGAGCAAAAATAAATAAAAACAAAGATGATATGATAAGGAAATTGATTCCAACTCCCAAAATGTACTGAGCCTCTAATATGGACTAGGAACTATGCTAAGATCTGGGAAGGCACCTGTGGAAAAAAGACAAGTTTCCTGCATTCGAGGATTGTGGGGGAATAACTTCATATGATGATTACTTGGAATAATTTGTATTATTTAGCTTGGAAAGGGAAAGAAGTAGAGGTGTTAGAGTCTTGTCTGAAAATATATGATAGGATGTAGAATGGCTTCCTCCAAGCTCCTCGCAATTGTCTGCAAAATTCTGCGCTATCTAGCACCTGTCTGGCTACCTGTAACACCATTGTAAATGTAAGTTTCATAGGCTGCTGCATTAAACCACCCAAGATCACAGCATTCCAGGGAGGCAACAGTGATAAAATACTTAGGTTCTTCTACCACTCATCCTTGCTCCTTCTCCTCCAAGCCAAAGATAAATCCATGTGCTTGTATTTCCCAGCTACAAAAAAAAAATGTTTAAAATGTACCCCTGCAAATGACCACGACCTTTATGGATAACATATGAGAATGCAGGAAAAGAAGAGGAGGATACACAACTTGATGGAATCAGAATCTGAAGTTGATCATCTTTCACACACCCTCAGGAAGTGTGACTTCAGTTGTCATATCAGGGCTTTGCAGCCACACAGTGTCCTTGTCAAGATTTGCAACCTTTTACTTCATCCCTTTTAAATTCACACATGCCATTTGTCACACCCGATGCCTCAGAACCCATTCCAAGTTATCACAGTCCATCTACTCTGGTGTTCATGTGTCTCTCTATATTTCGAGGCCACTTCCTTTTCTTTGTGTTCCTCTCTCTGAACTAACAAACCAATTTCAAAGGTTTTGCTTTGCCTGGGACCCAGATGGCTGTGAACATATATTTATTAGCCATCACTCTTAGAGTTGCAAATTAATGAAGGGTCGATTCAAACTGGCGAAAGTAAAACAGGGGACACTACTAAATCGTATCACTAAAATGGATGGTTACTGTTGTTGCTGTTGTTTAGTTACTCAGCTGTGTCCCACTCTTTGCCATCCCATGGACTGTAAGGCTCCTCTGTCCATAGGATTTCCCAGGCAGGAATACTCAAGTGGGTTGCCATTCTCTTCTCCAGGGATTGAACCTGTGTCTCTTGCATCTCCTGCATTGGCAGGCAGATTCTTTACCACTGACTCACCTGGGATGCCCTCCTGCTTTTTCAGTTCAGTTCAGTCACTCAGCCGCGTCTGACTCTTTGTGACCCCATGGACTGCAGCACACCAGACTTCCCTATCCATCACCAACACCCGGAGCCTGCTCAAACTCATGTCCATCAAGTCAGTGATGCCATCCAACCATCTCATCCTCTGTCATCCCCTTCTCCCACCTTCGATCTTTCCCAGCATCAGGGTCTTTTTCAATGAGTCAGTTATTCACATCAGGCGGCCAAAGTATTGGAGTTTCAGCTTCACATCAATCCTTCCAAAGAATATTCAGGACTGATTTCCTTTCGGGTTGACTGGTTTAATCTCCTTGCTGTCCAAGGAACTCTCAAGAATCTTCTCCAACACCACAGTTCAAAAGTATCAATTCTTCAGTGCTCAGCTTTCTTTTGACTGTTTGACTGGGGTGTGTTCCCAACCCTGAAGGAAGCTCTGAGGCTCCAGGATGAAATAATTGGGTGTTCTGGTCTCTTGCCCACCTCTGCAGCTGAGGGTGGATCAGCTAAAGATCTGAGACAGAAGATGGATTTCCAAAAGGAGTCTGCAGAAACTGTTATTAGTAAAGACAACTAATGAACACTGAAAAGGGAGAAAGAAAAAGGCAGAAATACCCGCTTAGTTCCCACATTTGAACAATGAGCCCCTAGCTTTTCAGACAGTTTCAGACATGGAGCTAAAAAGGAATGCCCTGAACTAAATTTTAGGTTTCTAAGGCTTGGCCTGTTTCCTTTTAGCTGATCGCCCTCTTATGTCTCCTGGAGGGAAGCACTGATAGAAAGAGAGGGTGAGAGAACAGATAAAAGGACATTCATTCTTGTCCTTTAGTGAAGTGAAGTGGAAGTCGCTCAGTCGTGCCCGACTCTTTGAGACCCCGTGGAATTCTCCAGGCCTGAATACTGGAGTGGGAAGCCTTTCCCTTCTCCAGGGGAATCTTCCCAACCCAGGAGTTGAACCCAGGTCTCCCGCATTGCAGGCGAATTCTTTATCAGTTGAGCCACAAGGGAAGCCCACCTTTTGTGAGGGCAATGTAATCAAATGTTAATAAAGGCAAAGTGTGACAGATCTAGACTATGATTATTGACAGGATGGTGGAGCTGTTCTACTGGGAGGCCCTCAGTTTGTTTTCCTTTAGGGTATCACATTGATGCCAAGCTGGACTATTTGCACACACACACACACACGCACACAAGTATATACACATACGTTCAGTTCAGTTCAGTCACTCAGTCGTGTCCGACTCTCCGCGACCCCATGAACTGCAGCATGCTAGGCCTCCCTGTCCATCACCAACTCCCAGAGTTCACCCAAACTCATGTCCATCGAGTAGGTGATGCCATCCAGCCATCTCATCCTCTGTCGTCCCCTTCTCCTCCTGCCCTCAATCCTTTCCAGCTGCTGCTGCAGCTGCTAAGTCGCCTCAGTCATGTCCGACTCTGTGCGACCCCATAGACAGCAGCCCACCAGACTCCCCTGTCCCTGGGATTCTCCAGGCAAGAACACTGGAGTGGGTTGCCATTTCCTTCTCCAATGCGTGAAAGTGAAAAGTGAAAGTGAAGTCACTCAGTCGTGTCTGACTCTTAGAGACCCCATGGACTGGAGCCCACCAGGCTCCCCCATCCATGGGATTTTCCAGGCAAGAGTACTGGAGTGGGGTGCCATTGCCTTCTCTGATCCTTCCCAGCATCAGGGTCTTTTCCAATGAGTCAACTCTTCGCATCAGGTGGCCAAAGTACTGGAGTTTCAGCTTCACCATCAGTACTTCCAATGTACACCCAGGACTGATCTCCTTTAGGATGGACTGGTTGGATCTCCTTGCAGTCCAAGAGACTCTCAAGAATCTTCTCCAACAGCACAGTTCAAAAGCATCAATTCTTCAGTGCTCAGCTTTCTTCACAATCCAACTCTCACATCCATACATGACCAATGGAAAAACCATAGCCTTGACTAGACGGACCTTTGTTGGCAAAGTAATGTCTCTGCTTTTGAATATGCTATCTAGGTTGGTTATACCTTTCCTTCCAAGGAGTAAGCGTCTTTTAATTTCATGACTGCAATCACCATCTGCAGTGATTTTGGAGCCCCAAAAAATAAAGTCTGACACTGTTTCCACTGTTTCCCCATCTATTTCCCATGAAGTGATGGGACCAGATGCCATGATCTTCGCTTTCTGAATGTTCAGCTTTAAGCCAACTTTTTCACTCTCCTCTTTCACTTTCATCAAGAGGCTTTTTAGTTCCTCTTCACTTTCTGCCATAAGGGTGGTGTCATCTGGATATCTGAGGTTATTGATATTTCTCCCGGCAAAATTGATTCCAGCTTGTGCTTCTTTCAGTCCAGCATTTCTCATGATGTACTTTGCATATAAGTTAAATAAGCAGGGTGACAATATACAGCCTTGATGTACTCCTTTTCCTATTTGGAACCAGTCTGTTGTTCCATGTCCAGTTCTAACTGTTGCTTCCTGATTAGGTTGGCCAAAAAGTTAGTTCAGGTTTTCTGTACAATGCTGTGGAAAACCCCAAATGAACATTTTGGCCAACCCACTACTATGTATCTGGGAGTTATAAATACTTTTTAAAAACAGATTATAATTAGGATTTGAAGTTCAGAGTCTAGCTCTATTTTGGATATGAGAAAGAAACTATCAACCACCTATTTGAACCTAAATTCTACCTCTAATTCCTAATTCATCAATTACAAAGGTCAAGGGTAAGAGAAATATCTTCACCACATTTTAATAGCAGGAAGAAACTGTCAAAGCATTTTTTTTTTTTGTCAAAGCATTTTAGAGTGATTTTTTTTTAGTTGTTCTGCTTATTTTGCTTTTTATTCGGTTCAGTTCAGTCGAACAGTCGCGTCCAATTCTTTGCAACCCCATGGACTGCAGCACACCAGGCTTCCCTGTCCATCACCAACTCCCGAAGCTTGCTCAAACTCATGTCCATAGAGTCGGTGATGCCATCCAACCATCTCATCCTCTGTCATCCCCTTCTCCTCCTGCCTTCAATCTTTCCCAGTATCAGGGTCTTTTCCAATGAGTCAGTTCTTTGCATCACGTGGCCAAAGTACTGGCGCTTCAGCATCAGCCCTTCCAATGAATATTCCAGACTGATTTCCTTTAGGATTGACTGGTTGGATCTCCTTGCAGTCCAAGGGACTCTCAATAATCTTCTCCAACACCACAATTCAAAAGCATCAATTCTTCAGCTTTTTATTAGTCCCTTCCCAATGCCCCACCATCTCAGGCTCACTTCACTGCATACTGTCTCATTGATGGATCTGTTATTTAGATCTTCATGAGATGCACTTATGGTAACAATGTTTTCTCTTCCCACAGTAACAACTGGACCTTCTAATAACAATAATATAAGTACTATTAACCTCACCATTATTATTAGCACCAAAAATGATAGAAGAAAAATGTGATATGACATAATAGCCATACTAATGAGCAATGCACTGTGCTGTTCTCTCTAAGCACTTTACCTATATTATCACAATTAAGTCTTGAAGCAAAACTATGAGGTCAGCACTTTTTTCCATCCACACTTTTAAAATGAAGAAAAGTGACACTCAGAAACTAACATTTCAGGATTTCCCTGGTGATCCAGTGGCTAAGACTCCTCACTCCAAATGCAGGGGTCCTGGGTTTGATCCCTCATCAAGGAACTAAATCCCACATGCTATAACTAAGAGTTAGCATGCTACAACGAAGATCAAATGTCCAGCATGCCGCAGTAAGACCCAGCAAAGCCAAATAAATAAATAAATATTTTAAGAAGAAAGAAACCAACATTTCAACTAACAGACAAAGCTAGTGAGTGTCCTCCCCAACATGTCCTCAGCCCTCCACACCCAACACATGTCCTTCATTCATTTCTTCTGCCTGCCCTGCTTTCTCTGGCCTTTGCAACTAGGTTGCTCTTGATTTCTAATGCTCTCTCAGGGAAGGTATGTTTTCAGGGCATAATTGTCACAACCATAAGTGACACCTATTCCTTGCTGGCTAACTACTCGTCCTCCTAAGAACAAAAGGCACCTCCTCAGACCTGACTCCCCAGACATCCCCACTTCAAGGCTTCCTCCTATATATCATGCATGATTGTACACTCATTGATCACCAGCACTGTCCTTCTAGACTCAAAAGTTCTGTTTGGTTTTCACCCAGAGCTGTGTCCTTAGTCTTCAGCTCAGTTTTAGTCATCTGCTACAAATGGCTGAATAGATGCATGACTGTAATGACTACCCAGGTGGGTGGCAGGTGGTTTGGGGCCAGTGGACTCTACACATTTTCTCATGATTTCTTCCGTGTCCTATTTCCATTTCCTACTGCCTCCTTTTGCTAAACCTTATCTCCCTGATTTGAAAACTATGAATCTACTTAACTACTTACAGGAGTAAGAAAAAGAACAGAAATTTTTAAAGTCAGCCAATTACAGGGAACAGGGACAGGTGAAGACTTCAATAAGCAGCGGCCTGCATATCCTATCTAACAGTGACACTTGTTGCCATAAGGATTGAGAGCCCAATATTGCCTGCTGCTACCGCTAAGTCATTTCAGTCGTGTCCGACTCTGTGCGACCCCATAGACGGCAGCCCACCAGGCTCCCCCGTCCCTGGGATTCTCCAGGCAAGAACACTGGAGTGGGTTGCCATTTCCTTCTCCAACACATGAAAGTGAAAAGTGGAAGTGAAGTCGCTCAGTCGTGTCCGACTCTTAGCAACCCCACGGACAGCAGCCCACCAGGCTCCTCCATCCATGGGATTTTCCAGGCAAGAGTACTGGAGTGGGTTGCCATTGCCTTCTCTGCGATATTGCCTAGAAGTTTCAAATATTCAGAAATACTGATTTTTAGCCTTATATGTAAAAATCTCTATTTCAGTATCAAGAGTAAGATATATCACCTTGTACAAGTTATCTAACGTCTCCATGCCTCAGTTTCCTCATCTGTGAAATAAGGACAATACTGGACCCTAATTAATGGGGCTGCTATAAAAAGTAAATTTCATGGTATTTGTTAAAAGCTTGGAGCAGTTCTTGGCACATAGTGTTTTCATATATATGTGAATGTGTGATTAATATGTAATATTCAAGTTCATGTTAAATGTATAATTGGATATTGAATATACAACTAAATACTAAATATGTAATTGAATAACATCAATAATAATACACTTTTTAAAGAAAAACACTGGGAGCCAAGCAAAACACGTCTACAAACACTTAGGGTCTACAGGTCATCAGACTGGGACCCCTGCTTTTATCTTTACTGAAAACCTTTTGGGACTGCCTCTGAACGTAGCATACCTCCTGACTCTTTTTCTCTGCCCACACAATCCCTAATTTTCTAAAATCATGACTGCTCCACCTACTCCTGAGTCCCAGGACTACTCCAAAAGGGACAGTTTTTAATAAATACCTCTCCCCACCACAGGCCTGCCTGGAAGTGTGATTAAAAAATTTCCCCCTAAAAAGCAAGCCCTTTAGGAAGCTCCTGCTTCCAAAGCCTCAGAGGGGTCTCTATAAGCTGCAGCCCACTTTTCAATCAATCTTATCTGTAATGTTTGCAGATTGCACCAGCCACCCCTGAAGCCGGCAGCGTTATCAGCAATCAGCAGCATGGTGAGGACAGAGCATAGGCACAGTTGAGAACAAGGCTAAAAATAACCATTTTCAAATTAAAATCCTGAATAGTAGAAGGAAGGGGGGGAGAGGAAGCAAGACTCTGTAGGGCAGGTTTTATTTACTTACATCCCTGAATCAAAGAAAAAAGGAGGAAAAAGACGTTTCGAAGGAGTTGGGGGTTTGGCAGACTTGTTTTCATTGCCAGGAATGTTGTCAAAACACGAATGATGATGCAAAGCAAATGCCTGTCACACAAACCCAAAGGAAGCTTATTTACACATTTGGGATGACTAGGGCTGTAAATGATGGTTTAATTGGGAAAATCTGCCTAGTCATTTGAGCAAGCAGACCTAAAAACAGACGTAACATAGTACTGGGAGGAAAATAAATTTAAGAAAATTTATTTTCTATTGCTCTACTCTAATACATTTCCCTGGTTCCTCTGCCTCTCTCTATTCCATTTTTGTTTCCATTGGAAAAAAAACACTTCTCAGCATTTCCCAGGCTGCCCTTAACCTTTCTCACTTGCTCACTTGGGGCCTGTGGAAGACAAAGCATTCTCTCAATGATTTGAGACAGGCTCTGGGCAGTACCCAACACACGTAGACTAACCTCTGAGGCTGGGATAGTGGCTTCCTAAAAACAAACAGCACAAGGGCTAATGGATTAGGGAAGGTGTGCAGAATGTTCAACTCGATATCCAGCAAATAACAGGCATTTAACAAATATCAGTCTCCTTACCTGCCACACAGTAGGGAACTGGCATTTATTATCGAAAAGAAAAAAAAATCATTACTCACATCTATAATAAGAATTTTTGACTGGAAAGGATTATATCAATGCAGTAATAATGATCATTTCGACATGGGAGGTTATGGTTGTTATGGTTCCTTTCTTTATATTTTTTTATTTAGGTTTTTTTGTAATGTTCTAAAATGATAAATAAGATGATTTTTAAATTCAAAATTCTGGATGCCATTATATTAAATGTGTGTCATTTGAGTCTTGTCTATTCCCATCCCATGATCTGACCTTCTAGTAAAAGTAATTCATTAATAAGCTTTATAGCTTTTTTGGCTCTTTCAAAATGTTCTAGAAATTGGCATTTTGCCAATTATTAAATGAAGAGAGGTTGGCACAAATACCAACCTTAAACTGAATATCACTTGACATGATTGTAATCTCTCAAAACATACAAAAAAAAGCATATATAAATATACATAAATAATTAGTAGAGCATAAACAACTTATTTCATCAGTTTGGCCATTATTCTTAAGTAAGACTTTTTGTCGTCTGTAGAAGATACCTGTAATGAACCATTTCCCACCCTCAGTCCACCTAATTTCAGCACTTGTATGGTGGACAGTTCCATACATCTTTCCCAATATTCCACCACAGTTTTCTGAACTGCTTTCTCTAAAGCTGGGGAAGATGGCTTGCTGCTGCTGCTGCTGCTAAGTCACTTCAGTTGTGTCTGACTCTGTGTGACCCCATAGACGGCAGCCCACCAGGCTCCCCCGTCCCTGGGATTCTCCAGGCAAGAACACTGGAGTGGGTTGCCATTTCCTTCTCCAACGCAGGAAAGTGAAAAGTGAAAGTGAAGTCTCTCAGTCGTGTCCGACTCTTAGCAGCCCCATAGACTGCAGCCTACCAGGCTCCTCCATACATAGGATTTTCCAGGCAAGAGAACTGAGGTGGGGTGCCGTTGCCTTCTCTGGGGGAAGATGGCTTAGCCACATGCAGATGCAACCCAGAAATGTGCAAGGGTCTATCCCCAATGCAATCCTCATGCTATGGAACATAAGAGCCTATGGATAAATGTCCCAACTTCTTTGTCTTTCAGTGAGACAGTTCTAGGCAGTAAACAGCTCATTAACACATATTTCATTGTTTTTCTTCCTTTCTTCTCTCTCTCTCTCTACTTTCCACACTTCTGTGACTACCTGCAGTATAAACTCCCCATATCAACTCCTTGTCTTAGGGTCAGCTTTTAGTGGTAAGAGGAGGTGTGGCTGGACCCACAGTAAGACAAAATTGTAATTTATAGGTTAAAAAGAGTCTTCAAGTCACTAATGATAATAATGTCACTAATGACAGTTACCATTGACATTTTCTTTATTAGAATGTGGTACCAAAATTAAACTGACTGTGTAAGCAACCTCCACATAAAATGGGACTAGAACAAGATTTCCTTCTGTCTAGATATGCTATTGGCACACACAATTATGCTAGGCATCGAGACATAATAAGTAAGTGCCTTCACCAGCTCATGGGCAAAACTTTTTCTAACTCTTAGCTTTAAACAACCAGGGTTCTAGGAACAAGACAAGCAAGGAAGACTTGCTTCAATCAACAGTAACTCCTCCTTACAGCCTGAGTTTTTGACAGCCTGACAAAAGAACAGGAATTATGCCAGTTTTTCTGCTTAGCATGAGCTCTGCCACAGGACCAATGACATATAATCTGTATACTTGCTTTTCCTGCCACAAGCTGTGACACATTATCAAAGCTTTTAAAGTCATTCCATCTTAGTGCAACCCTGGACAAACTTATTTCCACCTTGTTTCTGGTACAAGGACAGTCACTATATCCTACTTTCGTTGACTTTTCTGATTTTTATATTAAATGTTGACGCGTGTTTGACAATTCAAGCTCATCAAATGTTTTTGTTCTGTAAAATACAGATAGCAATAAAACATGGTAGACAGTTGTAAATACTGCAAAAAAATCCCTGAAATCTGTTTTGTGACGTCCCTATCACAAAACCATGTCTAAATGTTAAATACAACTATTAAAATCAGATCCAATTATAACAAATGCACAATGAAAAAATACCAAGTCAGTTTTGCACTTAGAATCTGGAGACACTTTAACTAAAAGTAATATAAGTTCTCTCATTCTTTTCATTTTTTTAATGCAGTTAACCTTCATTAAAACTGAACTATAATGTGTAAAGAGAGGAATGTATCGAAAAAGCAAAACTGATCAAGATATCCATCTAGAGAATCTCATAATATAGAAGGAAAAACAGATATATACATAGATTTAATCATGCACTAAACATTTATGAAATGCAAGCTTTGTACTAGAACTGCATTAAGTAATAAAGACACAAAGATGAATAAGATTGTATCTCCTCTAAGAGAAGCAGCTGTCCAGTGAACCAACAGGAACCCTATCTTAATATGATATGTATTATGTTCAACGTTAACATGAGAAGACCTTAAAGCAATAACCAGCTTTATCGAAGGGAGTTAGAGATGGGTGCAAATGATACTCACAAGCTTCACAGTTATGACTGTTAAACTGGTATATGAAGGATGTATTGTTGTTGTTGTTTAGTCACAAAGTCATGTCTGACTTTTGCAAACCCAGGGTCTGTAGCCCACCAGGCTCCTCTGTCCATGGAATTCACCAAGTAAGAATACTGGAGTGGATTGCCATTTCCTTCTCCAGGGGACTTTCCCAACCCAGGGATCAAACCCAGGTCTCTTGAATTGCAGATGGATTCTTTACCGACTGAGCCACCAGGGAAGTCTGCATTGGGAGGCAGATTCTTAACCCCCGGACCACCAGGAAAGGTCCTAGAGTCTTGACTATGCTGTTGTCTTCCCATTCCCAAAGAGTGGTTCATGAAAGAAACTAAATAAAACACAAAGGTTGCTTCTTTTTTTATCACAAAATGGCCTTATGCTCATAACAAACCTTTATCAATCAAGTACTTTGCAAAAACTGGATGAAAATGTTCTGCTCTGGCAAGTCCTTTGATGGTCAATATTTCAGAGGACATAACAAGGTTCAGGAAGCCATTAGTCCCAGATGGCATTTATGTACCAGTTACATGGAGACCCAGGAGCAGGTGCCCACCAGTATAACTTCTGGAAGAAGTTAGGAGGGAAAATAAAATTATTAAGGAATGGAAGGAAACAAATCACCCTTCCTTAGAGTTTACTGAATTTATCCTTAAAGAATTTAAGAAAGCCTATTCCCAGCATCATAAAATTTTAGAGTTTAGGGGAACATGAATAAAGTCTATTGATCCATTTTCAGTTTAATTAGTCTCCATGCTCTCTGTGCCTGATTTAGTTTCTTGCATTATAGTATGTGTTTAATAAAAGATTGTTAACTGAATGACTAATCTGATTAATTCAGAACAGTAAACTAATGTTTTTATGCCTACAGAACAGAAAACTAATGTCATGTTTTTATGCCTGCAGATTAATTTTAAAAAGTTTTAAGTTGGCCGAAAACAAAAGTTAGAGCCAATTTTCTATGACGGAAAATATAATACTTGAAAAAAATGTAGTTTGAACACTATGGTTATATCATTGATTTTTCTGAAATTAGAACCATTCTGCATCTAATCAACCTGCCTCTCTATAGCTGACATCAACCATTGAGGAGATGAAGAAAAATCTCATTTGTGCCAGTATCTGGCAAACTAATACAAGTTAATTTGTCAATTAAACTATCGCTGTAATAGGGACTGCTGCAAACTAACATTAGCAGGTTGAGAGAGGCAAGCTGTATAATTCATAAAGAAAAACAGCAAGTCCACAACAGGAATGCAGATGTAACTTAAATGAAGATGAACAATGGCAAAACTAAATTACAGACAGGGTCTGAGTGACCTCTAGTGTTGTTAAGAGGAATATGAGCAAAGTATGAGAATCAGAAACTAGCACGCAGTGCAGAATCCTAAATATATATATAACTACATATATATGCACAACTATACACACATATATATAAAACTACACATATACACAGATGTATGTATACTTATTGCAACATAGTGTAAAGAACCTGCCTCCCAATGCAGAAGACGTAAAAGATGCAGGTTCGATCCCTGGGTGGGGAAGATCCCCTGGAGGAGGGCATGGCAACCCACTCCAGTATTCTTGCCTGGAGAATCCCATGGACAGGGGAGCCTGGTGGGCTACAGCCCAAGGGTCACAAACAGTCAGACACGACTGAAGGGACACATGCACAATCATTTCCACTGGTTCAAAAAGTCACCCAAGAAACATGTAGTACTCCACATATCAGTTTATCACGAAAATACTGACTGTTTGAACTTAGTGACAGTATTAAAATGTCTTCATCTGTATATATGCAAAAGTTCAAGATGTTAGCCTCACCATTCAAATGCCTTTGGGGAAAAGAAATAGTACCTTGTATTAAATGTAAAATAATAGGAGGTTTCCTAACTGATACTGGGAAAAGGTCAAGGGAATGCAGAGAGGCAATAAAGTCATTCCCATTTTAGTACTGTTGAGAGTGCTTACATTCAGTAGCTTCACCTTCTAATGTATGCATTGATTTTTCTAAAAGCACAGCTCTGATCACCTTCAATCAAGGTTCTTCAAAAGCCCCTGATTGTCTACCAAATTAAGATCAAACCCGTAGGTGGGTCATTCAAGGTCTCCCATATGACCAGACCAACCTTCATCTCTTGTGAAGAAGGCATTGCCAGATGTCACAACACTTGTACTATTTCTGCACAGACTTTCCACCTACCAATGCTTTTAACTGCAACAATTTTGTAAACTTTTGTGTAAAGATAGCTCCAAACCCGGAAGGGCTTACAGTTTATTTCTAACATCTCCTGATTTCAACTCCTATTTCTACTACTTGCTAGATGTGTAATTTGAGGAAAATTACTTAGCCCAACTTAACTCAGTTTGATCATCCCTAACCCAAGAATAATGTACATCATGCATATTACTATAGCTCCTCCTGCATGACAGAAGATAAAGATGGGTAAGAAGAAACCAGGTCAAATACCATCTCTGCCATTAGCCTTGGAAACCTGGAGAAACCACTCGACGCTCTTAACTCCAGTTTCCTCACTTGCAAAGCAGGTACAAAAAAACAATTTCATAATATTAAGATGAGGATTAAAGTCGGATGAAGTCAAAGTGTTAGTCACATGGTTGTGTCCAACTCTTTGGGACCCCATGGACTTTAGCCCGCCAGGCTCCACTGTCAATGGGATTTTTCAGGCAAGAATACTGGAATGGGAAGCCATTCCCTTCTCCAGGGGATTTTCCCAACTCAGAGATTGAATCCAGGTCTCCTGCATTGCAGGCAGATTCTTTACCATCTGAGCCACCAGGGAAGCTTCCCCAGTGACTCAGCAGGTAAAGAATCTGCCTGCAATGCAGGAGACACAGGAGACGTGGGTTCAATCCCTGGGTCAGGAAGATTCCCTGGAGGAAGAAATGACAACTCACTCCAGTATTCTTGCCTGAAAAACCCTATGGACAGGGGAGCCTGTCCCTGCTCTCCCTGGGGAGAGAGACAGGGACAGGGGAGCCTGGCAGGCTATAGTCCCAAGGGTCATGAAGAGTTGGACACAAGTGAGCAACTAAACACACACACAAAGTCAGATGACTTACATGCAAAAGCAGTTATTGTATCATAGGAACTCAATAAATGCCTAACTCTGCACACTCTAAGACCACTGCCTTTACCAGCTTCTTCAATTTGGTGCAGGAACATGGATGTTGGTGATGCCATCAAGCCCTCTAATTGGGCTGGGACTTCTGACTGTCTTGTTTCTCTTTTTCCTTTTGAAAATGTAGTCAGCAAAGTATTCTAGAACATGTAAATAGTCCATCTAAGATGTTATTATGGACCATCTGAAAATAATAATTTACAGGGTGATCCTGTAAACCAACATTAGGCAATCGGTAAAATTATTTTAGCTCATAGACTTGTCTAAACCAGGCTCAGAATGAAAAATTAAAACAGAGCTTTAATGTATGATTCCAATACTTAAAATAGAAAAACTCATAAGAATAGAAAATGGAATGATGGTTGCCAGAGGCTGGGGAGGAGAGCTGTTTGACAGGTACAGAGGGGTGATTCTACTGAAAAAGTTCTAGAGATTGGCTGTGTAACAAGGTAAATATACTTAATACCACTGAGCTGTATACTTAAGAATGGTTATATTTTGGTAATATTATGGGTATTTTTACCACAATTTTTTAAATTTTTTTAATTTTAAAAAGCTTTTATGAGATGAAATTCACTACCTCTTAAATGCAACTTCTTCCTGCATCTCCATAGGCCACATACACACACACACACACACACACACACACACACATAGTGAGCTGGTGTATGAAGAGTGATCTTTGTCTAATAATCTACAATTTTACTAAGTGGCTTCACAAAGTCCATATTATTTTGATTCCATGTTGAGGAATGATGAAAAGTACTTTTTTTTTATCCCTCTGAATGCCACCTAACATGTAAGAAGAGGAACTGCTGCTAACTTATTTGACTAGAAACAAAAAGAGTAAAAGGATCAGGGCTTCTCTGGTGGTACCATGGATAAGAATCCACCAGCCAGTGCAAGAGACCAGGTTCGATCCCTGGTCCAGGAAGATTCCACATGCCTCAGAGAAACTAAGCCCATGCGCCACACCTGCTGAACCCCGTGCCCCTACAGCCTGTGCTCTATAAGACAAGCCACCACAGTGAGAAGCCCATGCACCCCAATGAACAGTAGTCCCCGCTCGCCACAACTAGAGAAAGCCAGGGTCCAGCCACGAAGACCCAGCACAACCAAAAAAAAAAAAAAAAATACATAGTTTTTTCTAAAAGACAGGGTAAAGGGCCCATCCTAAAAAAAAAAAAAAAAAAAAAGAATAAACTCCCTCCAATTATTATCAGACTTTTGTGTGATTATTAAAATGATTTCTCAATGAAGAGCTACCAACAATTCCTGCCTATACCTGAAAACTTAAGACCAGCAATAAAAGCAGGTCCCAAAGCCAGCTCCACCATAGTTCCCTTCTGGCTGCTGCTGCTGCTGCTGCTTCAGTCGTATCCGACTCTTAGCGACCCCACGGACAGCAGCCCACCAGGCTCCCCCGTCCATGGGATTTTCCAGGCAAGAGTACTGAAGTGGAGTGCCATTGCCTTCTCCGCCCTTTCAGCTGAATCCACTGCAAAAATCAGTAAAAAGTGTAAGTCTGCACTGCTGCTTTCTCAGGTTAGAAATTCCAAATTACTTTTAAAGCCTCCTCATTAATGTACCTCTCTAACAGCCTAACCCTGATTATTGGCCTGATATCCAGAACGCTTAGAGCTTGATGAAAAAGGATAAAACTCAGTAGTCTTGAGTGTAAGTGAGCTGAAATAACCCCATCCATTTATCCCCAGATCCCTGTGCTTCTTTAAACCAGTGTACCCTCTGATGCTGTGTTTGTACTCCTGGATGGATTCTAGCAGCCCTGGGTGTTTTCTAACTCAAGATCACAATTCACGTTAGGCAGCTGTTTCAAGTTTTTAGTGATGTAATACATATACTGATTGCATATATATATGCACAAATTGATATGCATACATATATGCACAAATCATGATTGTATAAATTGACACGTTTTCACTAAGTGAACATTTCTACATAACACTCACTTTTGTTACATTCAAGTTATCCTGCCAAGGATTAACTACTATACCCAGTATGCTGACTTTTAACATCATACATTAATTTTGCCTCTTTTGGAGGGGGTAGGACTTTATATACATGTAATCATATGGAGGGATCTGTGGTTCTTCAGGTTCATCTATACTGTTTTATGTAGATGTACTTGGTTCCCTTTCATCACTGTGTAAAGCAAATGTATGTAGCGTGACTTCTTGGTCCACTTTACTGTTGATGCAGCTTCCCACTTATGTGCAATGCACTCCTCGTATGTGGGTCTATGAATGCACACCTATGTAATGCACACCTTACATTTCTAGCCATGCTCTAATGATCCTCTGGCAATAACCACAGAGCTGCCTTGTCACTCTCCGTCCAAGTCAGGAATTTCCAAATTTCATCTCTAAGGCTTAATCAGCCACTGCTCTATGTGAAAAATCAAGAAACTCATTTTCTTCCTTGAGAACAATGCAACCTTTCTGTATTTGTGGATACTCTGCTATTGCCTTAGAAATTATTTTTTAAACACTATGTTCCATCTGCCTAAGTTCCACTCAACGACTTTTATTAGAGTCTCATCTATGTGCCAAGCACAGTGACCCTTACAGAATTACAAAATAAAGTACCACAGGAAATGCCCTGCTGATCTAGTGGTTAGGACTCCGTGCCTCCACTGCAGGTGGGGCACGGTTTTGATCCCTGCTCAGGGCACTAATATCCCAGAAACTGCATGGCAGGGCCAAAAAAAAAACAAAACATAACATAGAGTCCCTAACTAGGGGGAGCTTAGAGCCTACTGAAAGAGTGCTAAGTCACTTCAGTCATGTTCGGCTGTGACCCCCTGCACTGTAGCCCGCCAGGCTCCTCTGTCCATGGGATTCTCCAGGCAAGACTACTGGAGTAGGTTGCTATTTCCTTCTCCAGGGACCTTCCTAATTCAGGGATCAAGCCCGCATCTCTTATGCCTCCTGCATTGGCAGGCGGGTTCTCTACCACTGAGCCATCAGGGAAGCCCTGGAAAGAGAGATGATATTATATATGTGACTGTCCACTGCCACCAGAAGTGTATGCACTGTTCAAATTCCTCACCAATGCAATTCTAACTTCAGGCAAGAATAAAGTCATGACCCTAGGGCTGGGGGCTCTCAGGAAAGTCTTAAGTAGTTCACCTTAAGTGTAAAATGTCCTTGAAGTGTTGTGCATCAGTAAAGATATGCTTAATAAAATGATCATGCCTTTTTTAATATCAAAACATTCTCCTTCACAACTGTCAGTTAAAATAGACACTCCAGGACAGCGAGCCCTGTTTAACACTTGAACTTTAGCACTCCTGTAAACCACTAATATATTAAACCACTGTAGACATTGCCACTGAAGTTTAAAAAGGACAAATCTAAACAACCTGTAAAAATTTACCACATAATAAAAGGACATGAGATACCTCTATCAATCTTGCAGATGATCCACAAAAACCTGGCCATATTGTGTTTTGATATATACTAATTGATTTGCTCTACTTTTCCCAGGAGATAAATAATTCTTCAGATAGTTTATCTGTTTTAAACAACCATGCATTTCATAGTAAGTATCTGAGGCTTTAAACCACAAACTTCAGTAAAACACAATCTGAAATTCCAGTGTCACTCATACAGTTAATAACCAAAAAAGTAATACTCATGATTTTCCTAACTGTTTGAAAGTAGAAATTGACTCCTGGGAAGGCAGAGAAGCCAATTTGCAGTGAGCAGCTTTCATTTTCTACTTTTAATTCAAATCTTCATAAAATTGTTTGAAGTCTTGGCACAAGTAGTGGTATTCCAATGTAACCTATAAGGGGCTCTTTGGAGAGGGACATTTATATGTAAAATATATTCTGCACACCAACCAAACAGTCAGCGGACCTTGAGTGCTAAAACAGGACATCGTCTAACTAGAGAGAAGAAAAGTGATGACAGTGTTAAAAGATGGTTAGAATAAGAGTGAGCATCCTTTGGGCACTCTTATTTGGGCTTGCTGTTTCTTTTCTGTGCAAAGGGAGTCATGATACCTTTCATTCATTCATACACACATCCTGGAACTCAAAAAATCCAAGGTTATGTACAACTAGGAGGCCTCCGAATACAGACGGGGATTAAAAAGCCTTGGAACTGAATTAATATCATCTAGGCTAAAGAAGGGGCTTCCCCAGTGGCTCAGCAGTAAAGAATCTGCCTGTAATGCAGGAGACACAGGTTCAATCCCTGGGCTGGGAAGATCCCCTGGAGAAGGGAATGGCAACCTACTCCAGTATTCTTGTCTGGAGAATTCCATGGACAGAGGAGCCTTGTGGGCTACCGTCCACAGGGTCACAAAGAGACACCACTGAAGCGACTTAGCACACACACAGACTAAAGAAGAGAAGATGTTATGAGGTCTGATCCAATATAGAGGTGAGAAAGAGGAGGCTGAAGGGAACCTTAGAAGAAGCAATCTATGATGTAGGAGGGAAAAAAGGAGTGTGGAATGTCTTCAAATTAAGTGTATGTTGGATGGGGTGTGGGGGTCAACAAGGTAGGAATAATCAACTGTTCCAAAGATTCCCAAAGACCAAATGAGATGAGTTTGACAAGTGACTGACGGAAATCAGCAAGCTAAAGTCACAGGTAACCATAACAAGCACGGTTTCAGTGACTAGGGAGGGCAAAAATGGAATGAGGAGAGGATAAACAGAACACAGAGACCGCTTTCAAGGAGTTTGCTATAAAGAAAAGTGCTCAGAGTTTATAGTATCTGGACCAGGACTCTTTGAAGATGAGACAGATTAAGCCACATGTTTACGCTGATGAGAAAATCTAACAAAAAGAGGGTAACTGATGATTTGGAAGAGAAAGGACTGAATGCAGTTTACAGGTACAGGATCTCATTTACAAGGTGTGTAGGGAGGGGAAATTAGATAACAGCTCGAAACTTCCTCCTCTGTGAAAGGGAGATGAGCAGAAGGTGCTGGCATTAGGCAGATTTGTCATGGGGAGGCTGTAACAATTTTCTTCTGATTGCTTCCATTTGCTTCAGTGAAATTAAAAAAAAAAAAAAGAGGTCACAAGCTAAGAAAGGAGAAAGGACAGGTGTTGAAAAATTGAGGAGAAAAAGGTATAGATGTAATCATTTGGATAACCTGGTTTTCCATCCAAAACCTGCCACTCCAGGCTATGTGCCTTAAATAATTAAATTAACCTTTCTGATCCCTAGCTTCTTCATCTCTAAGACAAGGATGACAGTTTCATCATGGGGTTAATCCAGCACTTCAGAGGAAGTGTTATTTGGCTGTTTCTTCCTTACAAAAGTAATCATCACAGATCTTCCAAAATGATATTCTGAAACCAATTATCACGTGAGTTTATATTTAATACAAACACACACACGCACTGAATAGATGGCATGAAAAGGGCTCCAGGGCACACCTACAACAACTGGTCTTAGATTTGGATTGACTCAAAATATTCCACAACCAGAAGTGCAACAAGTAAATTGTGGTAGGAAAAGACGTAGGGCAAAGAAGCTGCATCTGCTCCTGAGTGAAACACTCACTTGCTGCATGCCACAGATATCACCTAACTTTTCTGTGCAGATATTCCCAATCTGTAAAATGAAGCCCTTGAGCTTGCCAATCTAATTCTTTTCAGCTCTAAAATTCTGGGAACATATGAATCACTCCCTTTAGACGTAACTGCCCCTCGCCTACCCTAAGCAAGGCTTGGAAGTGTTTATATTTATAGCCAGACCACCCCCTGCTGTGTGACCGCCTAGGATGGGATGAGGAAACGAGAGGAGGGTTCAGGAGGGAGAGGATACACGTATACCTGTGGTTGATTCATGTTGATGTAATGTAGACGCCAACACAATATTGTAAAGCAATTATCCTCCAATAAATGAAAAAGAAAAAAAAAAAAAAGAATCGCTGGTCTGCCAATGCAGGGGGCACGGGTTTGACTGCTGGTCTGGGAAGATTCCAGATGCCTCAGAGCAACTAAGCCTGAGTGCCAATTACTGAAGCCCAAGGACCTAGAGCCATTGCTCTGCAATCAAGCACCACAAGGAGAAGCCCACGCACCACAACAAAGTCCTAGCACAACCAAAAATCAATTAATCAATTAATTTTTAAAAGGTGACATTATAGTATCTTCCTGACTATACTTAATACTTAATCTTTAAAATAAATGTTAAATATTCTAATTAACTTTTGAGTGATTGTATCTTGTGTACTGCCATAAGTAGAGAATTATATCAAGACATTATATTTTTATTGAAGTATAGTTGATTTATAATGTGCTAATTTCTGCTGTATAGCAAAGTGACTCAGTTATATATGTACTGACTCATATATGTATGAGTCACGTACTCATATGTACATGAGCACATTTTTTTATATTCTTCTCCACTATGGTTTATCCCAGGACATTGAATATAGTCCTCTGTGCTATACAGTAGGACCTTGTTGTCCATCTATTCTGTATGTAATAGTTTGCATCTACTAACCCCAAACTCCCAGTCCATCCCTCCCCAACTCCACTCCCATGACACTAAATAAACACTAAACCAAGACTCTAAATAAACACTCTAGAGTCTTAGAAGATACACAAATATATTTTTTGGCAAAACTCTTAAACTATAATCTTTAAAAATCAGTGCTAAATGTTATTTTTATCATTTAATTAGTTTTTATGGAAAAGGATTAATTTATCCTTCAATGACAAGTTCACAGGTTTAAAAAAAAAAGAACATGAATATTTAGGTTTTTTAAATGGCACAATCATATGTAAAAGTATTAGTTGTTCAATCATGTCTGATTCTTTGCAGCTACATGGACTGTAGCCACCAGGATCCTCTGTCCATGGAATTCTCCAGACAGGAATACTGGAGTGAGTAGCCATTCCCTTCTCCAAGGGATCTTCCTGACCCAGGAATTGAACCTAGGTCTCCTGCACTGCAGGCAGATTCTTTACCATCTGAGCCACCAGGAAAGCCCAATCATATGTAGAGTCATGTATTTTTAGTTATTTGAAATGAATCTTGGTTCCAGTAAGCCCAATGATAAGATAAGCATTACCATGGCTGACTCTGTCACTTAGACTGGACTTCAATTATAAGAACTGTATAATAATGAAGATGATGATCAACATCTCTTGACTAACCAAATTTCCAAGTCCTTTCATCTGCCCCTGTAACAATCAACAAAGCATTGACATTTTATCTAAGCAATTGTCCTAACATCTCATACAGTAGCAATGAATTTAAAACTTGCTCAATATTCCCATCATGGTGGTGATCATTCTGTAACACACAGAAATATCAAATCACTATGCTGAGCAGCAGTAACTATCATAGTGTTGTAGGCCAATAATACTTCAAAAAACAAACAAATTCATAGAGAGATCAGATTTGTGGTAACCAGAGGCACAGGGGAAGGGATTAAGGGCAGAGGAATGGGTGAAGGTGGTCAAGAGGTACAACTTCTAGTTATAAGATAAATAAGTACTAGGGATATAATGTATAACATGAATAATTATTTTGGGGGACTCCAAAAATCACTGCAGATGGTGACTGCAGCCATGAAATTAAAAGACGCTTACTCCTTGGAAGGAAAGTTATGACCAACCTAGATAGCATATTCAAAAGCAGAGACATTACTTTACCAACAAAGGTCCATCTAATCAGAGCTATGGTTTTTCCAGTAGTCATGTATGGATGTGAGAGTTGGACTGTAAAGAAAGCTGAGTACCGAAGAATTGATGCTTTTGAACTGTGGTGCTGGAGAAGACTTTTGAGAGTCCCTTGGACTGCAAGATAAAACCAGTCAATCCTAAAGAAAATCAGTCCTGAATATTCATTGGAAGGACTGATGCTGAAACTCTAATACTTTGGCCACCTTATGTAAAGAACTGACTCACTGGAAAAGACCCTGATGCTGGGAAGGACTGAAGGCAGGAGGAGAAGGGGACGACAGAGGATGAGATGGTTGGATGGCATCACCGACTCAGACATGAGTTTAAGCAAGCTTCGGGAGTTGGTGATGGACAGGGAAGCCTGGTGTGCTGCAGTCCGTGGGATCGCAAAGAGTCAGACACGACTGAGTGACTGAACTGAACTGAACTGAAGAGAGTAAATCCTAAGAGTTCTCATCACAGGGAAAAAAATTCTTTTTATTTTGTATCTGTAGGAGATTATTAATGTAATCATTTCCTGATATATGTAAGTCAAATCATTATGCTGTACACTTTAAACTTATACAGTGCTGTCTGTCAATTGTATCTCTAAAACTGGAAGGAAAAACACTTTCATCACAGACTTCCAAGGTTTATTTTCTGTGTCTCTCCTTGTGATATGTCTATAAACTTCAATGAAACTAACTTTCTAAAAAATTCAAATGACCTTTTCCTTGTGGTAGGGCTGTCAGATTTAGCAAATAAAAGTGCAAGATACTGGCTTAAAATTTAATTTCAGATAAGTAACAAATAATTTTTTAGTACAAGTATGTCCTAAATATTGCACTAAAATAATTATTTGTGGTTTATCCAAAATTCAAATTTTACTGAGCATCCTGTCTTTTAGCTGACCACCCTACCTCTTTGCTGACTGGACTATCCAATAGGATCCAGGAAGTACACTGAGCACATGGTGACGATGATGATGGAAATAGCATCTGATTTTTATAAAGGGTTAATTAAGGCCAAAAATAGAGAGCTTTTCTGATTGTATAAATGGATATGATTTGCTTGAATTAGTCATAATGAAACATTAATGTATTTTGTGCCTAACTGTCCGAAAATTCATGCATTCATGACTAACTGAGGTCTTACATTTTTCCAGTCTCTTACCAGGAACTGGATATATGGCAGTGAACAAAGCAGAGTGGTGTCTTCCTCCGGGAGCCTGAACTAGCAAGAAAAAGACATTCGGTGATAGTTGCACGAATGGACAGCCACAGGGGAGAGGTGCAGTAAAGAAAACTAACAGGCGTCATGAGAGCAAACAAGGGGAACCTACTTCACCTAGGAGTGTAGTCAGGCGTGGAGAAGGCCTCTCCAGTACTGAGACCTAGAGCCGGAGTGGGCAAGGAACAGCGTTGAGGGACGAGTAGGTGAATTTGCCAAGCTAAACAGCCTGGAGAAGGCCAGCATGGACGGAATGCGGCGAGCAAGCAACAGAAAATGAATCCACCCACAAGGGCAGAAAATGAGCCTCTAGAAATAGATGGGGATCATCATGTGGGATCCTCTGAGTCATGTTAAGGATATGGGATCTTTTTTTCATGACATGAAGAAGCCTTCAGAGGCTTTTCAGCAGTATGGTGACATGATTGAAACTGCCTATTAAAACACGCTCTCTAGGGACTTCCTTGGTGTTCCAGTGGCTAAGACTCTGCACTCCCAATGCAGGGGCCCGGATTCGATGCCTGATCAGGAAACTAGATCCCACATCCAGTAAGGAAGAGTTCACATGTCACAAGGAACATCGAAGATCCCACACACCACAACTAAGATCCGGTGCAGCCAAATATTAATATAAATATACAAAAACAACAGCAACACTCTATCCAGCTGTGAGGTGGGAATTTGATACAAAAGGGAGAACTGGTACCACAGGCCACCAAAGGAGAGGAGGCATAAGGGCGTCTTTGACTGGTGTGTTGATCATGAAGACAGAGGAATACTTTGGAACAAGAAATGACAGGATTTGTCATTGGGTGTAAGTAAGGAGTGAACAAATATGAGATGTCAGATGACTTGTTTACTGCATGAAATTGGGATGGGGAAGAAGGATGGATGTGCTATTTCCCAAAAACAACAATTTGGGGGGAGCAAGTCAGATCAGATGGGGTCAGGGAGAAAAGGGGCAGTGTAAAGTTGGCCCTGTTAAATCTGAAATGCACATTTACCCTCACACCTGGCCTCAGCCTTTGCATCACAATAATCTGAATCTGGAAATAAAAAGACTGGTGTTATTAGCATGGCTTGTGGGACTAAAATGTTCTATGTTCAGAAATGTCTTACTTCATGGTCCAAATACAAATGAAAAGGACATGTTGCTTATCCAGGACAGAACCTAAAGTGTTTGGGTCAAGGGATAACTTGTAGGACTGGAACTAATTAAACACTAAGATTTGAAAGAAGGTATAGTAGTATTGCTCATAAAATGCAAACAGACTCTATCATGGAGGAGATCTGTCTCCACTAAATAGAGAAAAAGATTCAGATAAAGGAAGTCTTCATATACTATTCATTGACTTTCTTCTTGACAGTTTGACAGACAAGATACAAATAGTTTGCTTTTGGAGCTGACTCTGTTTTAAAAACCTCAACCAACAATCTGGCTGAGTGACCAAAACCATTAGGTACAGAAAATAAATGAATTTTCCATCTCATCCTCAGTACTTCTCATCAAGTTAACTGTATGAACTTATATATGTATTGTTCAATACTTGTGACATCATTTTATTCTACAAAGAAAAGTTTGAGAAAGAAAGTGAGTTAAATTCCCTTATAGTTTTCCCTTCCTGGGATGGGATGATAATCCCACCTAGAGTTTTTCATGGAAAAATTTCAACAGGGACAGAATTATATGAAAATGAGCATTAGAGAGAAACAGTTGAAAATAATACAAGGATACATTTACATGACTTCTGCATGTGTTCTTGGTCCAGTGTAGTGTGGTATGAATACACCTTATTGATAAATTAGATACTTATATATGTGGATATATCAATACATGTAGGAATTAGGGCAGAGCTTTGCAAAAATACACCAATTATGAAACGAACAAAACACATCTCACTTCTTAGTAATCTCACACAGTAAATGCACATGGTGCTTTTTCTTTTTCTCTTTTTTAATTGCCTTTTTTTTTTTTTTTAGGCCATTCTGTGCATCATGTGGGATCTTAGTTCCCCAACCAGGGATTGAACCCATGCCTGCTGTATCGGGAGTGGAGAATCTTAACCACTGGACCACGAGGGAAGTCCCACACTGCTTTTTTAACATAACTGTCCCACATGGAAACATTTTAAGACTCTGAACATATATTTGTTAATGTCTTAATGGAAAGAAGTATGTTCAGAGTGTTTTCTTTGAAATGAAAAGTGTCAACCATCTCTGCAGCTTCTTAAATCTGAGATGTTATAGGTCTTTGGTGTCAAGAATGGGCTTATTGTGGACTGCTGATAGTACAGACTCCTACAAATGTTTCATTGTACTTCTGAGCCATGCTAATGATCTGTGCCTAATGACTTAGGAAGAGCGTTTTGAAGTCACCTTTTCCCTGATCATCAACTCTCAACACCTTGTCAAAAAGCACCAATGGCTATCATGATGACATCCCCTGACTGTCCCTTCTTCAGCACAACCATCGAATGCATTTGAAGGCTTTGGGAAACAGGCAGAAAAATGCAAGGGGAGTTCAAGAGTGCATACCTGAGCTTTTAAAAAATTAAATCTGAAATATTTGAGACATGGGTGTTTCAGTGGAAAAAGTGAGCTATTGCTATGTGGGAATTCCACTTTTATCCAATTAAGAGAAAAGTTAACAGCGTTAAGAAAAGTTAAGTTATCTGTTTTACATTTATTATCTCATTTACTAATACAAAGTTCCTTTAAGCACCATTATTATTCTCATTTTATAGATGAGGCCTTCAGAGATTCAAGAAGCATGCTTAAGAAACATTCCTTATTTGGTAAGTGGTAAAATGGCAATTCCAGAGAAGGCGATGGCACCCCACTCCAGTACTCTTGCCTGGAAAATCCCATGGACGGAGGAGCCTGGTAGGCTGCAGTCCATGGGGTCGCTAAGAGTCAGACACGACTGAGCGACTTCACTTTCCCTTTTCACTTTCATGCACTGGAGAAGGAAATGGCAACCCACTCCAGTGTTCTTGCCTGGAGAATCCCAGGGACGGGGGGGCCTGGTAGGCTGCTGTCTGTGGGGTCGCACAGAGTCGGACACAACTGAAGCGACTTACCAGCAGCAGCAAAATGGCAATTCAAACACAGTTCTCGATGATTCCAGAGAGTGAGCTTGTAAGCACCCTCCTAGGTCCCCAATTACTCTGCCATGATATGGAAATCTATGAACTCAGCAAATTTTCCAAAAGTCCAGTAGGAATCAAATATGTACTTATCAAGAAGGTCCTGGGGACTTCTCTGGAGGTCCAATGGCTAAGACTCTGGGCTTCCAGCGCAGGGGCCCAGGTTCGATCCCTGGTCAGGGAACTGGATCCTAGGATCCTACATGCCACAGCTAAGAGTTTGCATGCTGCAACAAAGACTGAAGGTGCCATGTGCCACAATTAAGACTCAGCACAGCCAAATAAATTAAATAAATAAATTTTTTTTAAAAATTAAAATGTAGAGACTCCCTGGTGGTCCAGGGGTTAAGATTCCCACCTTCCAATGCAAAGGGTACAGGTTCAGTCCCTGGTGGGGGAGCTAAAATTCCACATGCCTTGGGTCGAAAGACCAAAACATACAACAGAAGCAATATTGTAACAAATTAAATTAAGACTTTAAAAACAGTCCACACCAAAAAAAATTTTTTTTTAATAAATAAAAATGTAAAAGTCATTCTTAGCTCACAATCCATACAAAAACAGGCAGCACACCAGATTTGAACCAAGGGTTGGAATTTACCCCCCGATCTAGGAAATTAAAGAGGAGGAGCTGTCCTCCCAGAAGGAAACGAGAAAGAAATGTGCCCTTGTCTGAGAACTTGAGGCGGAAACTAATGCCACAGTGACCGTCCAAGACAGTCACATTCTATGTTGAACTCCCACCCACTTTACTAAGCCCATGGCCACTAATTTTAGGATGTCTGTATAAGGGCAACACTGTCCTCTAAATGACTAGACACTGATTATAGATACAAATCACCAGAGATGTGCCTGGTACCCAAAACATGCTTTAACAATACTTGACTCCCTCCCTCCTTCCTTCCTTTTGCTGATTTCAGCTTCATAAACTTGGTGTGAATATATGTTTACTTCATATTTAAATTGTTGTTTGTTTTTCTAATTCTGACTCATAAAAATATAGGAAAGCCAAATCTTTATTACTTAAAACAAACAGCTATCATTAAGTTTGTTGCTGCTATTTTATCGCGAAGTCGTGTCTGACTCTTTTGTGACCCCATGGACTTTAGCCCACCAGGCTCCTCTGTCCGTGGAATTTCCCAGACAAGAATACTGGAGTGGGTTGCCATTTCCTTCTCCAAGGGATCTTCCCAACCCAGGAATTGAACCTGTGCTTCCTGCATTGCAGGCGGATTCTTTACTGCTGAGCCACCAGGGAAGCCCTTACTACTAAATTCAATATTGTTATTTTTTGAGAGGTTAAATTGTTCAAGACCTGTAGACAAAGGACAATATAGATCATATACAAAAGATACTTTGGTGATGGTCTCCACTACTTCCCCTATATAAAAGTTGCATCGTGTGTGTCTTTTTCTCCATGTTCTACACACACACATGCACACACACAAATACACATGCTTTTCTCTAGTCTTTACATTTATGCACACTTTGAAATAAAAATTTTCATTAACTTCATTCATCTTTTGGATTAGCCAAAGGAGAGCCCTGTAGACATTAATGCAGTATAGAAAATCAATACATCACAATTAGTAGAAGGCAACTGGAAAGCCTCCTGGCTTTTATTTTATTTTTACTCACATACATTCAGTTTGTTCAAACAGAGGACAGTTTTGCTATTCATTCCATCAGCCGGAATTCTTGAACCAAAGAAGCCAATGGACACTAATGAAAAGGCATTTTTCATGTCCGCTGCATTTGACTCAACACCAAGTTGCTTAATGAATTACATTTGGGTTTCACCTAGAGTTGATTAAATATTTAACATTTGGAGCAAAAATACAGCTGCATTCAGTAGGTTAAGGGTGAGCCATAAAATGGCTTCTAATAACCAATTCTAGAAGAAGTGCATTATAGGAAACACTATTAAAAACCAACCCAATAAACCAATATTTTAGATTAGAAATAACAGAGGCCCAAGAGAGCAGATAGAATGGTTGAAGTCATCCAGCTAAATTTTAATCTGGCATTCCTTTTATCTGGATATTAGGCTCATTCTGAGAAGCAGAAAACAGGCAAATCCTAGTTTTCGGAGACTGGCCCTCTTTTTGAACAGGTGTAGGTCTGCATCTGACCTCAGAGTGTCCGTGTTTCTGACAATTCCAAATGAAGTGCCTGCTCTAAGGGAAAGATCTAGATTTTAGCTGCTGCCCTAGGATGGTGCAGGGTTAAGTGCCACCATGTTTGAGTACAGGATTTATTCTTGAAGGTGCCAGCTTCGGCTAATTGCAAATGTAAAGATAAGACACCAGTTTCAAAAAGAACAGCTCACTGCAATGAGACCATAAAATATGCTCCCTGGGCTCCTTCCCTACCTAAGGACAACTGACCAGACTAGAAAAAGCAGACTGATAAAATTTAATGTTACTTCTAATTTAAATGTGACTTAAGAAAAAATTAATATCTGGTTCTGATTTAGAAGTTTTTTGTGGCAGCTAAATTACAAGGTTCCTCACAGGAAGAAACTTTTTATTTTTATGGTACTACTAAGGTATGAATGATACAATAAAATGCACATGTTCAAAGAGGACAACTTGACCAGTGTTGAAATTTACACACACTCATGTAACCAGCATCACAGTCAACATTACACAATTCCATGACGCCCAATAGTTTCCTAGACCTGTCTGCAACCTACTCGCCAACCACTAATCTGTTTCTTGTTTGTTTGTCCTTTTTTGCGGGGAGGGTGGTGTTTTTTTGTGGTTTGGGGAGTATTTTTTACTGGTTTCCAAGTGATCCTTTATTGACACAGCTTCCTTAGTATTAATAGTTCCTAACTAGCTGGGCTTTCAGTTGCACCGGTTGATGTCATCTCTGTCGTGTCACGACGATGGTGACCATCAACACTGCAGCCATACAGGGGGCAGTCCTCGGGATGTCTTGAATGGTTCCAGAGAGCTCACTGGCTAAAAATCTGTGCCACGCTTGTCATGCAAAGTTGACAACCTCTTCAGCAGTAGTATTTCCTATATGCTTCATGTTGTTCTGCTTTTTTCTGTCTCGAGGTGGTTCTTTGAGGCTTTGATGGCCAAGGCAGAGGTAGAAGGTACCACCTTAATCAGGCTGTACTAAATGTGCAGGTCCACTATACCAGGCCCTTCATGTCACTGGTTGCCTTGGTGATGGCACCACCAAGCTTTTTCAGAGACAGACTCAGGGGACAGATCTTCGTGACCAGGGCAGACGTGGCATCAATTTCCCCACTAAGACACCTCAGATAAACACAACTTTACTATTGCTGGGTGGAATAAGCAATATGTCAGAGGCAGCTGGTATTGAACAAACTTGGATGCAAGACTGAAGCAAGTTGTAGCCTGGCCTCCTCTGAGATAAACAAGGAAAGCTGCTGTCTGTTATTTTATATTTGTTTGCATTTTTTGGAATGTTATAGAATGAGGTCATATAGTATGTCCTCTTTTTTGATCTGATTTATGTAATTCAACATAAATGCTTTTGAGACCCATCCATGTTGTTTCATACATCAATACTCTGTCCCTTTTATTGAGTTTATGGTAATAATGTAGAAAAACCTAAGGTGAAATGGGCCATAGATGAAAATGTCAACCTCCAAATATTCTAAAAGAAAACAATAAAAAATCATAATGGTCTTGAGTTGGGATAAAATATCTAATATAAGACAACAAAAGCATGAACTATTAAAAAATGAGTAAATTGAATTTCATCAAAATTAAAACTTTCACTCTTCCAAACACATTGTTAAGAAAATGAAAAGGCAAGCCACACAGACTGTGATAAAATATTCACAAGACATATATTAGGCAAAGAATTTTGAACCAGGATATACAAAGAACTCCGTAAGAAGAAAACAAACACACCAGGGTAAAAAGAAAAAACAATGGTCAAGATATTTTATCAAAGGCTTCACCAAAGAAAATAAACAGGTGACAAATACACACATGAAAAGACGTTCAGCATTATTAGTTTCTTAGGGAACTACCAATAAAACCACAGGGAGACATACTACACACCAACGGACCAAGTCAAGTGCCAGTGAAATATGGAACAACTGGAACTCTCATACGCTGCTGGCGGGCATGTAAATGGCACAACTGCTTTGGAAAACACTTCCACGGTATTTCTAAATGTTAAACATTCACTGATCACATGACCCAACCATTCCACTCCTAAAGCAATTACCCTAGAGAAATGAAAACATATAACCACATAAAGATTTGCACATGAATGTTTATAGCAGCTCTCTGTTTAATAGCTACAAATTTAGAAACAATCTAATACCCATCAATTATGGGCTTCCCAGGTGGCGCTAGTGGTAAAGCATCCACCTGCCAATGCAGAAGACACAAGTTCAATCCCTGGGTTGAGAAGATCCTCTGGTGGAGTAGGAAATGGCAACCCACTCCAGTATTCTTACCTGTAAAATCCTGTGGACAGAAGAGACTGGGAGGCTACAGTCCATGGGGTGGCAAAGAGTCAGACATGACCAAACACGCATGCACGCATGCCCGGGCACACGCGGGCACACACATCCATCAACTAATTAATTTTTAATATTGAGTTACTACTTCCTGCAGGACTCATGGTAGATCATGGGAGCAACCTTCAACCAGTGGGTTGCAACCTGTGGATGACTATCCTTTCAGATGAAAAATTCTGAGAGGCATTTTGTAGTTTTTTTCAGGGGTTCCTGGAAGAATCAAATCTCCATCTTCCAGAACAGTAATCTTGATAAACACTGGCACTGGATTTTCCTTGTTCTCTATCTCTTTCCTCCCACCACCTTGTTCCTGCTTCCTGATGTCACTTCCCAAATAAACTGCACACCAAGTTCATATCTGAACCTCTGTTGGGAGAATTTGAACTAAGACATGGCCCCTGCAAGTGCCAGGCTCAGTTCCAAGAAACAACCTGTATTTCAAAGAGACAATGCTGTATGTGTCACCTGTATCAGTTCAGTCAAAATGCCAACTGAGACACAAAAAAATAGGGTTCATAGGTCTACATGGTGTTTCTGGAGAGGAATTTGAAAGAGAAAGCATGAACAGGGAGGTCTGCACTTTCTATTCTGTTTTTAATAAACTTTAATAGGCATCATTACTTGAAAAGTTGGCCCTTGATTGAGCACTCATAAAAAGTTTTGGTTCCTGTCTTGGAAGACAGGGCTCCCATGCTCCAGTTGTAATAAGGGTGTGGCTTTATAACCCTCCTGAATTTAAACCTGAAAACGCCCTGGGAAAACAATCCACCTCCTTGCAAACGCTGTGGAGCTTCATACCACCATTCTGCTTATTTATTCAGTATCCAGAATGAGGATGAGATACTCGTGGATTTTCTGGATTCTCTTTGTATTTTATTTCATTTCTAACACGTGTATGGCTTTGCTCCTTTCAGGATTCATCGAAAATGCAATGCCCTTCTTTCCTCACTCTTCAGCAGGAGCTCAGAAGAAAACAGAACACCATGGAAGTCTTAACACCCTGGATTCCTGAGGATGTGTTACCCTCTTTTCATTCACATTCTAACAAGAGGGGGTAAAGGGCTTTGATGTGAGTAGGAAACACGGATCTAGGAACAGAAATCTGGTACATTTTCCAAGGCTTCCCGCAGCTACTGCCCTCACTGTAAAACCTTCTTAGATCTCCCCTCGGCCATCTCAGCACTCTTTTTCTCACTTTCATAACCAACTCATTTGCTCTTAACCCACCAAAAAAAAGAGCAAGGCCATGCCTGGTAGAAGAAGGTTTTGATTTCACTGGGTCCTACAATCCCAATTTATAATACCTGTTGCCTTGAGTTCAGGAGATATTTTTAAGGAAAACCTCAGACCCCTGAGTTCCAGATCAGCCTCCAATATTGACTTAAGGTATGATTTTTCCTCCTCTATCCAGAGACATGAAAACCCCTGTCTAGATATTCTAGTCCATGTCCAAGGTTCAAGGGGTTAAACAGGCTTTCACCACATTGGCAGATTACAGGGCATATATTCACGTACACAAGTGTACTGTGAGATTCATCATTAAACATCCTTAACAAAGTGTTCGCTAAGTAACACCCAGCGCAAGACACCAACATTCTCTCTGCCTCGGTGTTTTCTCCTCTAGAAAACAGGAATAATAAGAACATGATGAGGATGAAATGTGAATAGCATTTCCCCAAATGAACCAGCTACTCAGTGACGTCAAACTATCATCATCAACGGTCCGAAAAAAATTTCTCAGAAGTCACTTAGGGCAATGTTCAGAAACAGAAATTCTAAATGTAGTGACGTTTTGCTAGAGAGGATGTTTTCAGCAAAAAAAAAATTAAAAAATGGGGAATGTTTGTGGCAACTGTGAGTGCTGGTGAGTATTTTAAACTGTTGAGTATTTAGTAATCGTTTTTTAGGGTTATTATGGTTGTGGATTAGTAGAAGGATTCTAAGTGTTTCAGTAAGGGGCACAGAGATGTCAGCGCCACATTTCGTTAATCACTAGAAGTACTAATATTTTGCAGAATCTTTAAAAGAGGCTCTGAAGATTTACTTATAACTTCTGCTAGGCTTGTTTTTTTTTCCTACCAATACTTCCAAACAGAAGATATACTCTTGCTCACTGTAATCCAAGCAGTCATAGTGAGTACAGCTATAAAGCCAAAATTCATGTCTCGGACTTGGATTACTAAGTAAATTTCTCATCACTCAGGTCTTTTTTCTTTTTTGGCTATGCCTTATGGCATGTGTGATCTTAGTTCCCCAACCAAGGTTCAAACCCGGGCCCCCTGCAGTGGAAGTGTGGAGTCTTAACCACTGGACCACCAGGGAAGTCCCCTCATCAATCAATTCTATATGTTAAATATTGTAGCCCTCATTACGTTCTGAACTGCCACAGCTCACTAGGTTTTTTGAGAAGCAGCAGAAACATATTTGAAAAGGAGAGAAATCTTCATATGTGTGTGTGTAAATCTGAATTTTACTCTTCTTTGTACTCTAAACGATGACCGTAGCCATGAAATTAAAAGATGCTTCTCCTTGGGAAGGAAAGCTATGACAAACCTAGACAACATATTAAAAAGCAGAGACATCATTTTGCCAACAAAGGTCTGTATAGTCAAAGCTACAGTTTTTCCAGCAGTCACGTACAGATGTGAGAGTTGGACCATAAGGAAGGCTGAGCACCAAAGAACTGATGCTTTTGGACTATGGTGTTGGAGTAGACTCCTGAGAGTCCTTTGGACGACAAGGAGATCAAACCAGCCAATCCTACAGGAGATCAACCCTTTGGAAAATCAAGTCCCATTTTACAGTAGGGGCAAAAATACTACCTATTTCACACGGCTTATGAGTATGAGTATGAAGTATGAGTATGAGTATGTTATGAGTATGAAGTGACACAACGCACATTAAGAGGTTGGGAGTGTGCTTAGCACACAATTAGAGCTCAAATATTAGTTATTATCATTAACTGGTTACCCATCCCTATGTGATGTACTACTTTCCCTATGCCTCAGTTTCCCCTTGTCTAAAACAGGTATAATAAGATTATTATCAGAATAAAGGGAATTCCAGGGGGTGCAGTGAATCTGCCTGCAATGCAGGAGACCCTGGTTCAATCTCTGGGTTGGGAAGATCCCCTGGAGTAGGAAATGGCAACCCACTCCAGTATTCTTGCCTGGGAAGAATACTGTTCTTCTATAATGTTCAGAGAAGCCTGGTGGGCTACAGTCTATGGCGTCCAAAAGAGTCAAACAAGACTGACCACACTGCCCACAATGCAACCAAAATGAAATAAGACGATGGATGAGGAGCCGTTCAGATCAGTGCCTGGGTAAGGAGGCCCTCCCTTGCTTACTCATAAGACAGAATCCAGGCCAAGTGTCCCAAGTTTAATGGTCACTAGTCAAGAAACACCACACACTTTGAAGCAGCCAGAGGTGGTAAGGCCTGGAATGGAAGCCAGCTTTATTTATTGTCAAGGCCAGCACATTCATCAACTCTCCTCATTAAAATTTGCCAATTAATGAGCAGTAGCATATCCCTTAGCAAAGGTCAGCGGCAACCTAAGCAAACTTATCAAAAATTCAAAGAGGTGCAGAGTTTGGGAAAAGTTCATTCTTTCCTTAATTAACGGATCTAATTACAATCCTGACATAACAAAATGCAAAATGCGCTCTTCAAAAGACACCAAGTCAAAGGTTTAACAGCCCAGATAACCTTCTCCTTTGGTACCGGCTGACCCAAATGTAGGAACGGGAGGGAGAAGGGAATCTCAGCACACAGTCAACAGGGTTGATGAAACGCCTTTTCAAGAAATTAAAGCTTAGTAGCATATCAGAATCCCAGAGCAACAAAGGAATTGAAAATGAATAAAGATGCTCCCACATCCCACGATCTGGGTGAACATAGAGTCAAGGCTTTCACTAATCTCCCTTCTTAGCAGATGTCAAAGTATTTATCTGGTGACCTTTCCTGACTAGTTATGAATAGCACTTTAGGCTCCTAAAAAGTCTGGGTTTGTAATTGTTGCCTCACTTAGATAAACTCTAAGATACACTAAGACAGAACGGATATGCTGCACCTAAATTGTTTCTAAAATAGCAGGTCCGGAATTTCAAACCAAGTATCACTAACCAAAAGCCTTTGAGAAAAGACAGTCTGACCTCCAGCTCATCTACTCAGAGAATCACTGTCTTGAGAAGGTGAGCTTGGTCTGTCTTATGACACGGAACCAGCATCATAGGAGACTTCAAAAACCCTGGCAACTTTAAGTGTTGATTCTTTACCTGAAAATGAACGGATAGGAATCATGAAGTCTCGGTGCTTCTCACAAGTTTCAAGGTGTTCAAAACTTTTAGACAGCAAGTGGGTTTTCCATTCGGGAGTTCCTAGGTGAGACGCACCCTTGTGGATTAGAATAAACATATCACAGGATCTGGTGGCTCAGCTGGTAAAGAATCTGCCTGCAATGCAGGAGACCTGGGTTCAATCCTGGGTCGGGAAGATCCCCTGGAAAATGGAATGGTTATCCACTCCAGTATTCTTGCCTGGAGAATCCCATGGACAAAGGAGTCTGGAGGGCTACAGTCCATGTGGTCACAAAGAGCCAGATACAACTGAGTGACTAACACTTTCACTTTCAAAACAGTATTTATCTGGAAGAGGGAACTGATGCTCAAAGAGAAGAAATGTTTCACCTCAGACCAAACACACGGGAATAAATAGTAAAGAACCCTGCAATCCACCCTCAGCAGGGTCAGGTGTGGAAGTTTTACCCATTGAATCATTTCTTTATTCAACAAACATCTGTTGAGCATCTTTCACGTGTCAGGCCCTGTTTAGTCACCAGGATGAGGTTGAATGTCCAAAGCAGATATGTCCGACCCCTCGTGGGGCTAGCATTCTAGTGAAGGAAGATAGACAATAAAGTGACAAATAAATAAGCAAGAAAATGCATCTAGGGAATTCCCTGGAAGTCCAGTTGTTAGGATTCAGCTGGGTTCAACCCACTGCCAAGGCCTGGCTTCAATCCCTAGTCGGGAAACTAAGATCCCATAAGCTGCACGGAAAGGAAGGAAGGAAGGAAAGAAAGAAATGCACCCAGTATCAGTGCTTATATAGAATGAAAACAGAGGGACATGAGAATGACTGGGTGACCACTATATTTGGAAGGACCAGAGAAGCTCTCCCTGAGAAGTCACATTTCAGCTGAGACTTGAAGGACACAAACAGCCACCTATGTAGAGACCAGAGAGGAACACATACAAGCAGGAGAGAAAAGCTCATGCCAAGGCCCAAGGCTGCTTAACAACACCAAGAAGACCAAGGTATCCAGAACCAAGAGAGGAAGGAGAGGAGTATACAGGGAGGCAGGGGTGGCAGGCCATGAGCAGATAACACAGGACTCTGCACATCCATGACAGGGTACACGGATTTTATTACAAGTGCAATAGAATCCACTGGAGGGTTTTAAGCAGAAACTCTGTGCGTGTGCTCAGTAGTGTCTGACTCCTTGAGACCCCCTGGAGTGTAGCCCACCAGGTTCCTCTGTCCATAGGATTCTCCAGGCATGAATACTGGAGTGGTTTGCCTTTTCCTTCTCCAAAGGATCTTCCTGACCCAGGGATCGAACCTGCACCTCCTGCATCTCCTGCATTGGCAGGCGGATTCTTTGCCGCTGAGCCACCTAGGAGTCCTGGGAAATACAAGCAGAAGAGTGATCTGAATTCTCCTTAAAAGATCATCCTGGCATATATGTAGAGAGTCCAGAGTCCGGCAAGAAAGCCTAGTAAGAAAGTTGTAACAGGCAACCAGGTGAGAGAGGAGAGTGAAGGTGGAGATGGAGAGTCAACAGAACTCATATATCAACTGATTAGATGTGGGAGGAGGTGAGAAAAGAGAGAAGGGAAGCATCATTGCTGGGTTTTAGGTTTGAGCAATCAGATAAGTGGTGGTGGCTGATACTGAGAAGAGGGAAAAAGGCCATGGGGAAGGTTAGCAATAGCTGTTTTTGGTCAAAGTTGAGATGCCTATCACACCACTATGTGATACCAGCTAGATAATTCCAAATAGAAATATACAAATCTGGGATTCTGGGAGGATGTTGAGAATTGAGGCATCCAACAGAGTTATCTTCCTTGGTGGTGGCTTCGTGGCCAACTCGAGTCGGACTCTTTGAGACCCCATGACTGCCAGGCTCCTCTGTCCATTGGGATTTTGCAAGCAAGAATACTGGAGCGGGTTGCCATTTCCTTCTCCAGGGGATCTTCCTCACCTCGGGGATCAAACCTGGGTCTCCTGCATTGCAGGCGGATTCTTTATCAACTGAGCCATTAGGGAAGAGATACCACTTACAGTCTTGGGCCTGGATGAGGTCACCCAAGCAAAGGGAGAATTTTCCCAAAGGAGCAATCCACTCCACTACTTTCCAGGAGAGCTCTGGGTTTTTTTCTCGCGCACAGCAGTTCTGTGACGACACTTGAAAACAACAGAGGGAAGGCAGCGACTCTCAGCGTCCTTGGACGCATTGTGTTTGGACTGGGTGCCTCTTCCCGGCAATCAAAAGACTCTCGGAAGTGAGATGCGAAGATGGTGCACGTCCTGTGATGTGCCGCCGAGCGAACCCTGGTCCCTAACTCAAGTCTTTCGTAAAGAAAAAGAAAAAAAAAATCAATCCGCTTCCACACCAAACAATGGAGTTTCGCTTACTGTGCACATAAAGGGGGACGAAGCTAACAGCCGCCGCGATCACAGGCAGCCTTCCCTGAGAACTCGGTGTGAGGCTGCCCCCTTGTGTTCACTAGTGGATACGATCCGCGAAGCGATCCAAAGTCAGCTTAAAATCAGGCTGCCTCACACGAAGCCGCCTTTATTTCCTCTTAAATTTTTTGTTTTCTTTTTTTAAGTTTTTATTCAGTTACTTAGTTGAACTATAGTTGCTATACAATGCTATATGACACAGGTGCACAATATAATAATTCACAATTTTTAAATATACTCCATTTATATACTCCAATACACCCCATTTATAGTTATTGGCTATATTCCCCATGTTGTACAATATACCCTTGCAACTTATTTTATACCTAATAGTTTGCACCTCTTCATCCCCTGCCCCTTTATCACCCCCTCTTCCCTCTCCCCACTGGTAACTACTAGTTTGTTCTCTATATCTGTGACTCTGCTTCCTTTACGTTACATTCACTAGTCCGCTGTACTTTTTAGATTCCACATATAAGTGATATCACACACTGCAGTGGTCATTATAAAGGAAACAAACCCAAATACGAATGCTCCACTACCCTCGGAATGAAGCCCTGTAGTAAGTCAAGGTCCCTACGGCCAGGACACCAGCTTATCGTTAGCTCCACACGCCGCACACCCCTGCTCACATCTCAGCATACCCTCCTGCCCTGGAGCTCCATGAGCTGGCCCAGCCTCCCCAAATCCTCCTCAAACCCTTCCCGGCTTTCAGACTCTGCCTGGAAACATCCAAGCTCACTCTGGGAAACCTGCTCTGGGACGCGAGGGTGGGCACTCCCCTGACATATTTCTCTCATCACAGTCTTTGCCATGCCTTCTTATAACTGCTGCACATTGTCTGTCTCCCCTTGAGAATGTAAGCTCCACTTCCTAGAAATAAGCACCACTTCCTTGAGATCAATATCATGCGTCCCCGTCACAGGGACATAGGTAGGAAATGAGATAAGCCATGTGACATTAACTACCCAAACATCAAAAGGTGGGCTTTTTAAAAACACATCTTTCTGGGACTTCCCTGGTGTTTTGGCAAAATCTTCCCTGGTTAAGATTCTGAGCTTCCACTGTAGGGGGCCTGGGTTTCATTCCTGGTCAGGGAACTAAGATCCTACATGGCCAAAAAAAAAAAAAATTTAATAAAAACACATCTTTATCTGTCTGTCATACAAGGTATGATTCTCAAGCAAAGATACTGGTGGCTTTACTGATTCAGATACCCGTTAGTCCTTTAGAGTACCCTAAGGAGTATGACCTTGATGTAACATACGGGCCTGATTAATTCATATCTACACTGGATTTGCCTGAAACAAGTTGAGTGCAGATGATGGCAGAAGCAGGAATGTGGAAGAGTGGAAATAAAACAGAGAAGGAGGAATGGGTTACTAAGCTATTTGTTTGTGGGTCAAATAGAGTTCAGTGATACCACAACTCCAAAAACCCACATGGAAGTCACTTCAGGGTTGTCCTTAAGAAGGACAGGAATAAGGTGCATTTGTCAACCAATTCTCATTTTCCACTGGCGAAGGACTGCTCCCTTGCATCTCAGAGCTGTGCAGATAAGAACCTGACTGTCCTTCCATGGTTTTAGAAAACGTCCTGGGACAGAAAACCAGAAAGAGACGAGGGCATACATGCCTGAGGAAGGATGGGGATGGGAAAAGGAACTTCCCACCTCAGCAGAGCTGAAAAAGATGAGTGGAGGGGGTGTGGCCTGGGGATGCCCAGCATCGAGGTCTCACCCTGAATGGTTTAGGGAACACCCTGAATGTTCTGTACGGCACAGGGTACCACGCTTGCCAGCTGCTAGCTGTGTGTGATTCGGCAAACTGCTCTCTCTGAACCTTAACTTCTTCATCCACAAAGTAATTATTAACAGTAACTATAATTAAGGGCTCTTCTAAATAACAAATGTGTTAACATATGAGAGGTGTCTGGTGCAAGGAGAAAAAGAAATTAAGTTGCTACAGTATTGTTAATAAAATAATAATTATAAGAGTACTATCTCATTTGCCTCATGGTTTCACACCTGTTGGCTCCATTTTGGTCTTGTTCTTACATAGTAGCTAGCTTGGCTTGTTTTCGTTCTTCCTTCTTCCTCCCTAATAAATATTTATTGAACCTTAACTGTGCTTCAGACACAGTACTCACCTAAACTCTGCTTTGTCCTGAGACCACATTCAAGCATTCTTATCTGAAGTCCCAGAAATTCACTGTATATGCAAATACTGCCCACAACCACATAATACACCATGCAAATACTTAAAGTCTTGCCAGGTCACCCTGGAAACGCAAGCAACAGACCAGAACTTCCATCTAAATGAGCACTGTTATTGATTCCACTTATACAAGGTACCTAGAATAGTCTATCTAATTTATAGAATCAGTAGGGGGGTGGGGACTTAGTGTTTAATGAGGACAGAATTTCAGTTTAGGAAGGTAAAAAACTCAGGAGATGGATAACGGTACGAGTCAAACAATATTGTGAAGGTACTTAGTGCCGATCAATTGTACAGTTCAATATAGCCAGAAGAGTATGTTTTCTATTAAGTGACTTGTACCACAATCAAAAAAGTTTTCATCGAAAAAATAAAAGCCAATATTAAGTTAAATAAATAAATAAGCACTGTTCATCTTAGTCACCTTGCAAAATTTTGCAATCTGCCTCTCTCCCTCCTTCACCCCACTCATGCATTCAGGGAACGATACAGAGTTGACATATTATTTTTAATGTATTTCAAAACAAAAACTATTTTTGCTTGATTTGCAGGAATATGCCAACATCACAAACAGAGGCGTACATAACACTAGAGACCACATCTCACTCATCTTGGGCCACTCCAACTCCATACCTCCCTAGTAACCTTCACTTTGTAAGTCAACTGTAAGTGTTAGCCACTATTTTCATCCATTGATCAAATATTCTAAGCACCTACTTTAAGCTAATTGATGTGTTAAGAACTGAAAAAGGACACAAAGGTAATTAAATATGATTTATGATCTCAAAATTGCTATGGTCTAGCAGGGAAGTTAATACTAAATGCCTCTTCAAAAAGATCTTAGGAGAATTTTATGGATGAAGTTGAACTGAAAGGTGGGTACAATTTCAATAGACAAAAATGTGAAAGAAAGAATACCTGACTAGCAGCAGAAACAGCACCAGCAAAAGCACCTTGTCAGGGGAGACACACACATCCTAAAGTGAGAGTGTGCAGTAGGATGAGAACTTACAGTATTTTTTAATATTTATGTGCCTGCTTTGGGTCGTAGTTGCCTCGCAGCACGTGGGATCTTAGTTTCCCGCCCAGGGATCTTAAATTTGCATCACCTGTTTTGGAAGGTGCATTCTTAACCATTGGACTGCCAGGGGAGTCCCTAAAATTTAGAATATTGATCGGAAGAATATGCTAGAAAGAAAGCTTTAGACCAATTAAATAATTAACTCATATGGATGGGATTCAATTTACCTAGTAAATTGAATGCAATTTACTAGGGCACTGTGGAAGGAAGATTTATTTACACTTCAGAATTTACCAGTGGAAGGCTATATTTAACTTTGTCATAGAGGGAACAGTGATTTCTATCATTTAGACCACAAGCTCATGGAGACAGCTATCTAGACATTATACATAGTATGTGAATTTCTATTCATGAAATGCAGTCTACAGATTGAATGAATAATACCTTGCACACAATTTTAAGCTCTATATGAAATTTTAATTACCAAAACAATTCATTTAACAGTGTTAAATAATTTATCTTACTCAGTAGAGAATATAGATACTACCACCATCCTAGCACTGAAAAGATCTAGAAGAGGCCAAACAGAAAACACAGTCATCTCAGACACTAAGATCAGGGTAACATGAGGCAATCGAACCAATACATCGAAGTTCCTTTTTTTTTTTTTCCCCAACTTTTAACAAAAACCACTGTTTTTTAGGGGACTTCCCTGGTGCTCAGATGGCCAGATGGTAAAGAATTTGCCTCCAATCCAGGAAACCCAGGCTCCATCCCTGGGTCAGGAAGATCCCTTGGAGAAGGGAAAGGCTACCCACTCCAGTATTCTTGCCTGGAGAATTTCATGGACAGAGGGGCCTGGTGGGCAACAGTCCAGGGGGTTGAAAAGAGTCGGACACAACTAAGCAACTAACGCTTTTTTTTCACTGTTTGTCAGACACTGCTCTTTGAAAATGGATGAAAGGAGTATGGATTGGAAACTGAGGGTCAGTTAGGTGACCACAGCAGGGATTTAGGTGCGAGACTGAATGTCTGAAGATGATACCAGAACGGGTAAAGAAGAGGAAGGAGAGGGTTTCACTGGGATCCAGTGGTTAAGACTTCACACTCCCACTGCAGGGGGAGCTGTTCGATCCCTGGTTGGGGAACTTAAGACCCCTGCGTGCCCTGCACAAGCCAAAATTTTTTGAAAAAGAGGAAGCCAATGTGAGAGATGATATGCTAGTAAAATTCTTAAAAGGACTAACTGAATAAGATCAACTGAATGTGGAAATAAGGCATAAATTGAGAATATCTCCTGTTTCTACCTTGGACAAGTGAGTGAACTGTGATGCCTTTTTCTGCACGTGTTTGCATGCCAGTGTGCATCAGAAGGTGTGAGTTCGGTAGGTGAGGAGTTTGGTTTTCTTGAACTGAGGAGTACTTGGGATATTCAAGAGAGGCTATTTAGTACAACTGACCAAAAACCTGCCCTACCAACAGCTGTGCTATTTAGAGATTCAAGCAGGACCTTCGTATCTCCTGAAAGAAAAGAGTTTGAATTTTTTAGAAAAAGGAGGTGGGGTGGGTAGAGAGAGTTGTTTTCCTCCATAAGTCTGAGCAAAAAGCTCTCAGTTAATTCATTGAAGGTTTTACTACTAATACTTAGGTCCTCAAGAGTAGGCACTCTGTCTTATTCACCCATGTGTCATTAGAACCTAGAACTGCACATGGCCCAAAGAAGACATTCAGGAAAGACTTGTTGAATGAACTAGTTAATGTTACAGTAATAAATCTCTGGCCTGTTCTCAACAGTCTCTAAGGAGTCTCCAGGACTACTGGATAGGAATCCAAGCCTATGCATAGAGTTCCTTGGGGAAAAGGAAGGATGAGCTAGAAAAACGATTGTTTCAACTTCCAGGAAGTAGGGACACCTTCAGAATACAGCCAGTGGCTTCCTCCCACACACATCATTTTATTTCCCACACTGAGTCTCGGACCAGAGATGAACACGTTTTAAAAAGAGAAGGGAGGGAAGGAAAGGGAGGAAAAACTGTCATCGGTCCCACTGGCTTTTAATTTTGGTTCCAGACATTCATGGGATCTGATTTTGTATTCTTCTGATGCTCTTCCATCCTTCTCTGCTTGAGTTTAACCAAGCTTGAAGAGTACTTACTCGACAACCTACAGTATAGCACAGGGAGCTCTGCACAAGGTTATGCGGCAGCCTGGATGGGAGGGGAGTTTGAGGGAGAAAGAATACATGTGTGGGTATGACCAGGCCACTTTGCTGCACACCTGAAACTATCAGAACCTTGTTAGTCGGCCATACCCCAATACAAAATAAAAAGGATTTTTTTATTTAAAAAAAATTTAAGAGTATTTACTCCTTGAAACTAAATACTTATTGAATTTAGCTCATATTGGACACTCAAATCTAATGAAAACAAAGGAAGAATGGAAGGAAGCAAGAACAGAAAGAAAGGTTCTTTACAAAGGCAGGCTTTCAGGGACCTCCTTGGTGGTCTAGTGGTTAGGACTCCAAGCTTCCAACGCAGGGAGTGTGGGTTCAAACCCTCTTCAGGGAACTTAGATTCTGCAGATCCTACATGCCACATGGCATGGCAAAAAAACAACAACAAAAAAACAAAGACTAGCTTTCATTCATGGAACTTTATAAGCCCAATGAATATGCTTTTTTTTTTTTTCCAAAGCATTCAAGTATTCCATAGGGAAGCTTGCTTGGTCCCTAACCCAAATCAGCAGCAACACTTCAAAAAAAAAAAAGCACAGAAGGCCCAAATTTGGGGTCAATGACATCTGTTCCCAAAAGGTGACCTAATTGTGGGGAGCTGAACCTGGTATGAGAAAAGGTGAAAAGAAGCTGGGCTGGCTACTAAATCTTGGTCACAGCCTGTTGGTATATGAGGAAAATATAAGACAGACTTAGGAGAGAGGGAAAGTTCAGTTCAGTTCAGTCGCTCAGTTGTGTCCGACTCTTGGCGACCCCATGGACTGCAGCATGTCATGTCCATCACCAACTCCCACAGTTTACTCAAACTCATATCCATTGAGTCAGTGATGCCATCCAACCATCTCATCCTCTGTTGTCCCCTTCTCCTCCCGACTTCAACCTTTCCCAGCATCAGGGTCTTTTCAAATGAATTAGTTCTTTGCATCAGGTAGCCAAAGTATTAGAGTTTCAGCTTCAGCATCAGTCCTTCTAATGAATATTCAGGAGTGATTTCCTTTAGGATGGACTGGTTGGATCTCTTTGCAGTCCAAGGGACTCTTAAGAGTTTTCTCCAACACCACAGCTCAAAAGCATCAATTCTTCGGCGCTCAGCTTTCTTTATAGTCCAACTCTCACATCCATACATGACCACTGGAAAAACCATAGCTTTGACTAGACGGATCTTTGTTGGCAAAGTAATGTCTCCGCTTTTTAATATGCTGTCTAGGTTGGTCATAACCTTCCTTCCAAGGAGTAAGCGTCTTTTAATTTCATGGCTGCAGTCACCATCTGCAGTAACTTTGGAGCCCAAAAAATAGTCTGTCACTGTTTCCATTGAAAACTGAATGCTAAAATAGGTTGCTAAGGATTTGAAATGAGCCTGAAAAATGAGAAGATTCATATAGTCCATGGAATAGATGGCTTGGGACACTCTACTAAGACACTAGTATAACATCAGAGGTATCTAAACAGGGGCATTGAAACTCAGTTCCCATACACTTCTTTCTAGTAAAAACACAGCTTGAAAATTTGAAAAACTTTCATCACCAAAGATGAATTCTCCAAATGCTCTGGAGGAGTTGGAAAATCACCTGCCTCCAGCTGGTTCTTAGCTCTGCTGATGATTTGTATACATGAGAACAAAAGGTTCAATGCTCCTATTAATTGCTAAAAAATGATTGCTCTCCTCTTCCACTGTGGAATTAGGGATTCAAGAGGTAGATCGTTTAAATCTCTGTATCACAGATATCAGAAATGAGTATCCTTCCTTATACACTCACCATACTTCTGCCCAACTTTCTTTCTGCTACCATTCTATACACTCATATAGCACATTGAGAAGAGATGAAATTCACATTCATCTTGTTTTTGCTCAAATTCCAGAGGTAGACGTGGTGAGACACAAACTTCCTAAACTACCACATATGTGTGGGTAATTACACCCTTCACTTAACCATTAGAATGTTCCTTTCTCCCAAAATGCTCCCATATTCCTCCCCGAACATCACATTTCACCTAAACTTGCTATAATCCTCAAGATGTTCACAATCTTTTTTTATTCATTTATTAATTTATTTATTTCGGCTGCATCAGGCCTTAGTTGAGGCACGTGGGATCTTCACTGTACCACTCAGGATCTTTCACTGCAGAGCTCAGTTTCTCTAGTTGTGGAGCGCAGGCTCAGTAGTTACGGCACGAGGGCCTAGCTGCTCCACGGCATGTGGGATCTTAGTTCCCTGACCAGGGATCAAACCCGTACCCTCGCATTGGAAGTACAGAGACTTAACCACTGGACTGTCAGGGAAGTCCCAACACAACTTTTTTTTAAAAATAACACTAAGCATAACTTGTCCATTGTGCCTATGGTTGAAATAACTTTAATAGCCTCCAGTCTTGCAGTTCACCTTCCCATTTATGACCTCTAAACTTTAATCTGAATCTGGATTTTCCCTATTTTCATTGCCCTGCGCAAATATCCCACAAGATAAAACATTTCTCTTGGGGCACTCAATTGTATTACAATTGCCAACATGAAGGGCTCTCTGGAAAGTTCATCTCAGATTATGTCATGCTGAAAAATATTTAAACCAAAAAGCATATTCAATAAGATAATTATTATTTCTCTAAACATTGTTAATGAGTATCTTTGGGCTCAGGACTTAAAACAATCAGCACTTGTGATGACTTAGATGAAGATGTAAAAGGCAGGAACTCAGCTTTGTAAATAACATGAAGATGTGGAGAAAAAAGGCCATTGGGTGAAGCACAATAAGCAACTATCTGTTAACTTCTATTGGTGACTCAGACGGTAAAGAACCTGTCTGCAATGCAGGAGACCCAGGCTTGATCCCTAGTTTGGGATGATCCCTTGGAAAAGGGAATGTCTACCCTCACCAGTATTCTTGCCTGGAGAATTCCATGAACAGAGGAGCCTGGCAGGCTACAGTCTATGGGGTCAAAAAGAGTCAGACACAACTAAAAGACTAACACACTTAAATCACACGTTTTATGTTTTATCATAAAATATCCCTATAGACTTGCTGTTGTTATTATCATACTTCTAATTCATAGAGGAAGAGTTAGGTCTTATCATGTTTAGGGCACAAGTGCAGATCCATCGCAGCTGAGGAAAGGAACAGAAAAAAAATGTCTATCCCTGGGGGAAAGAGCAGACATGGGCCATTAGACACCTCCTCTAGCTGAGCGGGAAGGGAGCAGAATCCACGGAAGACTTCATCCTCAAGACCCAGATAGGACACAGTGTCTATTTGATTCTAAGGCTTAATCAAAACAGAAAATATGGCCCCTCCTCTGCTCTGACAGACTAAAGTCAGAAAGAGAAAAACAAAATATTGTGTATTAACACATATATGTGGAATCTAGAAAAATGATACAGATGAGTCTATTTCCAGAGCAGGAATAGAGATGCAGACGTACAGAAGAGACATGTGGACACAGAGAGGGGAAAGGAAGGGTGAGACAAATTGGGAGAGAAGCATTAAGATAGGTACAATACCACGTGTGAAACAGATAGCTAGCGGGAGGCTGCTGCCCAGGGCTGGGAGCTCAGCTCCACACTCTGATGACCTAGAGGGGTGGGAGGGAGGCTTAAGACGGAGGAGATATGTATACCTACGGCTGATTCAATGTTACTTTGGCAGAAAACAACAAAACTCTGTAAAGCAATTATCCTTCAATTAAAAAATAAATTTTTTAAAAAGAGGGAGGGGATATATGTATACATATAGCTGATTCACTGCCGTGTAAAGCATTCATACTCTAATTTAAAAATAATAATAATAGCAGTCTATTGCTGGAGAGGGGCAACAGTGAAGACCTAATGCCTGTGGTGGAGCACATATGAAGAAAAACCCTCTGGCAAGTTAGACCTTTTTACCTTAAACACAAGAAAAGCTAGAAGAATCTGAAGTCTGCGGTACAAAGACGATGCTATAGGTTGAACTGCTTCCTGACAAAAAAGCTATGTTAGAACCTGAGCCCTAGTACCTCAGAATATTACCCTATTTGGAGATAAGTTCTTCACACAGTCAAGTTAAAGGAGGTGCTTTAAATCAACCCTAATTCAATAGGGTTGATTTCCTTATAAAAGGGGAAGGATGGATATAGAGCCAGACACACATAGATGATGTGAAGAGAAATACAGAGAAGACAGCCATCTCTGAAGAAACCAACTCTGAAGGCACTTTGATTTAAGGCTTCTAACCTCCACAACTATGAGATAGAAATGTCTGTTTTTCAAGCCATTCAGTGTGGTACTTTTTTTATGGCAGCTCTAACAAACTAAGACAGAGGGTAACCACAGAAAAAAAATAAATCCCAAACCTAACAACTCCTGACTCGACTGAATCAACCACTATATTAAAGGTCTAGCAAAAAGAAAGGCATGCCAATTTCCAAAGATAAAAATTATTGACTTAAATTTCTACAGTCCTAAAAAAGAAAGGTCTGGCTTTCAATCAAAAACTACCAGGCATACAAACAATGACAAACCAAAACAAATTTGTAAACTGTCAAGACAAAGTAAGCAACAGAATCAGACACAGGTGTGGAAACTAACAGGGACTTCTAAATAATTATGATTATTATGTTCAGTTCAGTCGCTCATTCATGTCGACTCTTTGAGACCCCATGAATCGCAGCACGCCAGGCCTCCCTGTCCATCACAAACTCCCGGAGTTCACTCAAACTCACGTCCATCGAGCCAGTGATGCCATCCAGCCATCTCATCTTCTGTCGTCCCCTTCTCCTCCTGCCCCCAATCCCTCCTAGCATCAGAGTCTTTTCCAATGAGTCAACTCTTCGCATGAGGTGGCCAAAGTACTGGAGTTTCAGCTTTAGCATCATTCCTTCCAAAGAAATCCCAGGGCTGATCTCCTTCAGAATGGACTGGTTGGATCTCCTTGCAGTCCAAGGGACTCTCAAGTGTTTTCTCCAACACCACAGTTCAAAAGCATCAATTCTTCAGCGCTCAGCTTTCTTCACAGTCCAACTCTCACATCCATACATGACCACTGGAAAAACCATAGCCTTGACTAGAAGGACCTTTGTTGGCAAAGTAATGTCTCTGCTTTTGAATATGCTATCTAGGTTGGTCATAACTTTCCTTCCAAGGAGTAAGCGTCTTTTAATTTCATGGCTGCAGTCACCATCTGCAGTGATTTTGGAGCCCCAAAAAATAAAGTCTGACACTGTTTCCCCATCTATTTCCCATGAAGTGATGGGACCAGATGCCATGATCTTAGTTTTCTGAATGTTGAGCTTTAAGCCAATTTTTTCACTCTCCTCTTTCACTTTATCAAGAGGCTTTTTAGTTCCTCTTCACTTTCTGCCCTAAGGGTGGTGTCATCTGCATATCTGAGGTTATTGATATTTCTCCCAGCAATCTTAAAGGCTATCATTGAGGAAATTCCCTGGTAGTCCAGTAGTTGGGACTCTGTACTTCCACTGCTGGGAGCCCAGGTTCAGACCCTGGTCAGGGAACTAAGACCTCACAAGCTGCAGAGCACAACCAATGAAAGGGAGGGGGGTGCATCATGAAAAGGTGAATAACATGCAAGATCAGATGAATGATTTCAGCAAAAAACAAAAAAATGGAAATGCTAGAAATGAAGATCACTGTAACAGAGATAAAGAATGCCTTCAACAGACTAATCACTAAACTTGACATAACTGAAGGAAAAAGTCAGTGAATTTGAATGGATCAATAGGTCAACAAATATTACTCAAACAGAAACACAAAGAAAAAAATAAGACCAGAGAATCCAAGATATGGGACTACATCAAATGGTCTCATACACATGAATCCCAGAAAAAGATTCCATTTCTTTTCCAGACGAGAGAGAGAAATGAGGAAGAAAAATGTTCAAAGAAATAATAGTGACAAATATTCCAAAACTAATGACAAACACCTGTGGTTTAGCAGGATAAGGACTAAACAAAGCATACCTATGTATACCATGTCCAAACTCCCTGAAGTGAAAGATATGGAGAAAATATTAAAAGGCAGCTAATATTCAATGAAATATTACTCAGACATTTAAAAAACTGGACTATTGTCATTTGCAGCAATGTGGATAGACCTAGAGAATATTATGTTTGGTGAAATATGTCAGAGAAAAAAATACTATATGATATCACTTACATGTAGAATCTGAAAAGTGAATAAATCTATATACAAACAGCAACAGACTCAGAGAAAATAAATTTATAGTTACCAAAGGTGGGGGCAGTGGGATAGACAAATGAGGTGTATGGGATTAATAGATTCAAACTACTATACATAAAATAGATAAGCAACAAGTATTTACTGTACAGCAAAGGAAATTATACTCAATATCCTATAATAACCTATAATGGAGTATCAGTTCAGTTCAGTTCAGTTCAGTCACTCAGTTCGTGTCCAACTCTTTGTGACCCCATGGACTGCAGCCCACCAGGCTTCCCTGTCCATCACCAACTCCCAGAGCTTGCTCAAACTCATGTCCATCGAGTCAGTGATGCCATCCAAACATCTCATCCTCTGTTGTCCCCTTGTCCTCCTGCCTTCAATCTTTCCCAGTGTCAGGGTCTTTTCCAATGAGTCAGTTCTTTGCATCAAGCAGCCATAGTATTAGAGTTTCAACTTCAGCATCAGTCCTTCCAATGAATATTCAGGATTGATTTCCTTTAGGCTTGAACAGTTTGATCTCCTTGCATATAGATTTCTCAGGAGGCATATAGATTTCTCAGGAGGCAGGTAAGGTGGTCTGGTATTCCCATCTCTTTAAGAATTTTCCACAGTTTGTTGTGATCCACACAGTCAAAGGCCTTGCCATAGTCAATAAAGCAGAAGCAGATGTTTTTCTGGAACTCTTAGAACATAATCAGCAAAAAAAGAAAAACTGAACCACTATGCTATATACCTGAAATTAAGACAATATTATAAATCAATTATATTTTAATTTTATCATAGCAGCCAAGTTTAAAAATAAATAAATAATATTAAAAAAATAAAATAAAATAAAAAATAAATAAATAAAGGCAGCTAGAGGGAAATCACACATTACATAGAGAAAATGAGAATTATAGCAAACTTCCTGTCAGAGACTAAGCAAGCCTGGGAGATATCCTGGATAGCACTATACCTGTTAAAGAAATCAATTGGCAGCTTAAAACTTTCCCACAAAGAAAATTAGACAGCTTCCAAGGTGAATTCTAGCAGATGTTTAAAGAAAAAAATAATATCACTCTACATAAAGCTTTCCAGAAAATAAAGAGGAAGGAACATTTCTCAAATCGCTCTATAAATACAACACTACACTGATACCCTGACAAAGACATTGGGAGAAAAGAGAGCTACAGAGCAATATCCCTCTTGAGCACTGACCAAAAAAATCCTCATTCCTAAGTAAATCCTCATTCACTAAGATCTTAGTAAATAAAATCAACAATAAATCAAAAGGAAAATACATCATGACCAATTGGAATTTATCTCTTGATGCAAAGCTGATTAAACACGTGAAAATCAATATAATTCACATCAACAGGCTCAAGAAAAACTATACTACTGATTCAACAGAATCAGAAAAAGCCTTTAATAAAATTCAAAAACCTCTCATGATACAAACTCTCAGCATACTGGAAATATAAGAAACTTCTTTAACCTGACAGTTAATGTTCTTCATGGAGAAAGGCAGAGTGTGTTTTAGATAGGGAACAAGGCAAGAATTCCACTCTTACCAATCCTATTTAACATTTTACAGAAGACCCTAGGAGATATAATAAGATAAATAAATAACAGGAATACAGGTTGGAAAGGAAGAAATAAAATTCTTTTTTCACAGATGACAAAGTTGTTGTATACATAAATAACCCCAAGAATTTGTCACACACACACCGAAAAAAACCTAATAGAACTAATAAGTGAGTTTAGCAAGGCTGCATGATACAAAGTCAATGTATAAATATCTATTATATTTTTATATATTCACAGTGAACTATTAAAATTTTAATTTTGTAAAAAGTCACTCACAATAGCAGAAAAAACATGCAATACTCAGAGATAAATCTTATTAAGGATATGTCATATGCTGAAAAATATTAAATATATAATACTGATAAAAGAAATTTTAAAGTACCTGAATAAATAGATATATATATATTTAACATACCAGGTAAATAGATTGGAAGATTCAATATTGTTAAGGTATCAAATCTTTCCCAAACTGATATATAGATTCAACACAATCCAATAAAAAAATCTCATCAGAAAATTTTGTACAAGCAGATAAGCTGATTTTTAAAATCATATGCAATTACAATGGCATTGCTGCTGCTGCTGCTGCTAAGTCGCTTCAGTCGTGTCCGACTCTGTGCGACCCCATAGACGGCAGCCCACCAGGCTCCCCCGTCCCTGGGATTCTCCAGGCAAGAACACTGGAGTGGGTTGACAATGGCATTAGAATAGCCAAAATAATATTGAAAAATAAGAACAAAGTAGCACTCCAGTATTCGTGCCTGGGAAATCCCATGGAGAGAGGGGACTGGCGGGCTATAGCCCATGGAATCACAAACAGTCAGAGATGACTGAATGACTAAACAACAGCAACAACAGGCTCAGAGATGGGCACTCACTCAGCTCCTAGGAGGATGGCCCCAAAGGGTCTGACTCTGAAAAGTGGTTCAGAAAAGTAAAGTGAATCTTCTTTTAGAAAACGAAAAGGGACAAAGTAGGACTGATAACTATCTGAATTCAAGATCTACTATTTTAAAGATAAAAGAGTCAAGGCGAATGATATTGAAGAGAAAGAATAGATATTTAACTCCATGGAAAAGAATAGAAAATCCAGAAACAGATTTGCTTACATAAATCCACTGATTTTAGACAAAGGTGCAAGAGTAGTGAGTCAGTTCAGTCGCTAAGTCATATCTGACTCTTTGCAACCCCATGGACTACAGCATGCCAGGTCTCCATGTCCATCACCAACTCCCCAGAGCCTGCTCAAACTCATGTCCATCGAGTCCGTGATGCCAACCAACCATCTCATTATCTGCCGTCTCCTTCTCCTCCCACCTTCAACCTTTCCCAGCATCAGGGTCTTCTCCAATGAGCCAGTTCTTCACATCAGGTAGCCAAAGTATTGGAGTTTCAGCTTCAGCATCAGTCCTTCCAATGAATATTCAGGACTGATTTCCTTTAGGATGGACTGGTTGGATCTCCTTGCAGTCCAAGGGACTCTCAAGATCTTCTCCAACACCACAGTTCAAAAGACAAAGGTGTAAGGGCAAGTTAGTGAAGAAATCATAGCCTGTCAACCAACTGGTGCTGGAAAAAGTGGGTCAATACAAAATACAATACAAAAGCTATACAAAAACAAATATAAAAAACCTAAATGGAAACAAAAACAAACAAGACCTATTAAATTCAAAAGCTTTTGCACAGCAAAGGAAACAATAAACAAATCGAAAAGACTACCCAAAGATTGGGAGAAAATATTTGCAAATGATGTGACTAATAAGGGATTAGTCTCCAAATTTTATAAATAGCTTATGACTCTTAACAGCATCAAAACAAACAGCTCACTCAAAAAAATAGGCAGAAGACCTGAATAGACATTTCTCCAAAGATTTCAGATGGCCAACAGGCATGTGAAAAGATGTTTAACATTGTTAGTTATTAGAGAAACACAAATCAAAACTACAATGAGAGATCACCTTGCACTCCTAAAACTTTTGGCATTTCCTCTGATTGGAGCCCTAAAGGTGTCTTTTGTTATACTAATGAGGTGACTTTTAGAATGCCCTTAGGTAACTTCCCTGGTGGCTTGGAATAGTAAAGAATCCACCTGCAACGCAGGAGACCTGGGTTGGGGAGATTCCCTGGAGGAGGGCATGGCTCCCCACTCCAGTATTCTTGCCTGGAGAATCCTATGAACAGAGGAGCCTGGCGGGCTAGGGTCCATGGGGTCACAAAGTTTCTGACGCAAATGAGCGACTAATACTTTCAATTTTCAGTAGGTAATTTAATGATGGTGGGGGTGGGGGGTGCTGATCACCAGAAGACCAACGAAGCAATTAAAGGGTAGGAACTTTCAGTGCCCGCCCCCGACCCCTGCTTAACTTCAGGGAGAGGAGAGGGGATGGAGATTGAGTTCAACTGCCAATGGCCAATGATTTAATCAGCAGTGCCTATGTAATGAAGCCTCCATAAAAACCCAAAGGACAAGTTTTGGAGAGCTTCCAGGCTGGCAAACAGAAGACTTGCAAAGACTGGGTGCAATGACAGAAAGCATGGAGGCGTTGTGTCTTATCCATACCTTGCCCTCTGCATCTCTTCCATCTAGCGGTTCCTCATAAATCTTTTTATGATAAACCAGTAATCTAGTGAGTAGGGCTTCCCTGGTGGCTCAGTAGTAAAGATGGAGAAGGCAATGGCACCCCACTCCAGTACTCTTGCCTGGAAAATCCCATGGACAGAGGAGCCTGGTAGGCTGCAGTCCATGGGGTCGCTAAGAGTCTAACATGACTGAGCGACTTCACTTTCATGCATTGGAGAAGGAAATGGCAACCCACTCCAGTGTTCTTGCCTGAAGAATCCCAAGGACGGCAGAGCCAGGTGGGCTGCCGTCTATGGGGTCGCACAGAGTCGGACACAACTGAAGTGATTTAGCAGCAGCAGCAGCAGCAGCAGTAGTAAAGAATCTACCTGCCAGTGCGGGAGACACGGGTTTGACCCCTGGTCCAAGATCACCCAGAAAACGAAATGGCAACCCACTCTAATATTCTAGCCTGGAGAATCCCATGGACAGAGGAGGCTGGTGTGCTATGGTCCATGGGGTCACAAAAGAGTCGGACATGACTTAGCGACTGAACAACAACAACAAATCTAGTGAGGAAACCTGTTTCCCAGGATCTATGCATCACTCTAGCAAACTAATTAAACCCAAAGAGGGCAGTCGTAGAAACCTCTAATTTATAGCCATTTGGTCAGAAGTACAGATAACAACTGGGGCTTTTGCAAATGGCATCTGAAGTGGTGGGGAAAGGGAGGGAGCAGTCCTGTAGGACTGAACCCTTACCCAGTGGGATCTGAAGCTATCTCCAGGTAGACAGTGTCAGAATGGAGTTGACTTGCAGGACAACTAGTTGGTGTCACAGAGAATTGCTTGGTATAGGGAAAAATCTCCATGCATTTGGTAACCAGAAGTGTCAGAAGTGAAGTGTTCTCTGTGAAGGTAAAGGAGACACATAGGGAAGAAAGACCTAGTAGGGAAGAACTGGGGTTTTTTCCTACACTGAAGGAAAAAGCTGAGTTTGCTTCCTAAACAAGGATGATTTGCTCTGCAGCTACCTTCTAACTTTATTTCCTAATGTGCGTGTGTTTTTGTTTTCTTATTCAAAAGCAATCTATGTTTGTCTCAGCGAAATTGAAGCATACAGGTAAGCTAAAAGAACATTTGAAAACATCCACAATCTTACTGCCTAAAAGTAATTGTTATTGACTCTTGCATTTACCTTCTTCTACAGTGTAGATTATTTTCTCTGCATACATGAATTTCTTTATTAAAAAGATTTCATATTATTTTGCAAACTGCATTTTTCACTTCACAATGACTCGGAGTCAATACATATATTCACTTGACAGGCAGGTGGACTTTTTACCACTAGAGCCACCTGGGAAGCAGGAGACATAAGAGACGTGGGTTTGATCCCTGGGTTGGGAAGATCCCCTGGAGGAGGGCATGGCAACCCACTCCAGTGTTCTTGTCAGGAGAATCCTATGGACAGAGAAGCCTGGCCAGGTTACAGTCTATAGCGCTGAAAAGAGTCAGATAAGACTAAAGTGACTTAGCAGGCACATACACACATATTCATTTTAACATCATTTCTCAAATTACAGATGTATATAGTAAGAGTTTCTTTGTCTCCCCAGTAATCCATCTCTCCAGATGTGACTGTAGTTACTGTTTCAGTGTATATCCTTCCAGGTATTTTTATATCATATATATTAATACATATATATATGCAATCTAAAAGCAGGGCCAGAAGTTGATGGAGAAGACACTAGAAACCTAGGGAGGAAAGACAAGCAAGAAAGCCAGAGCTTTGAGACTTCCCTGGTGGTCCAGTGATTAAGACTTCATGCTTCCACTCCAGGGGGAGCAGGTCCAATCCCCGGTCAAGGAACTAAGATCTCACATGTCGTGCAGTATGGCAAAAAAAAAAAAGGCAGAGCCTTAGCAGGCACTGTGCTATTAGAGGTACTGAAACCAAGTAGGACCCTTCTGGGCGCTCCTGGGCACAAAAGCCTTTTCTTGTCCCTCATTTATCATCTGTAGAAGAATATCTTAGTCTCCCACACCTTTCCTGAGTTTCAAAGAGTAGACTCAAGCATTTACTAATAGGGAAGTGAGAGAATACGGAAATAAAGGAAAAGCAGTCAAGAAACAATAGTTGAGCAATAAAATGGAATCCCAGTTCCTCCTCCGCCAGCTACACAGAACAATCTGACTTTGAGCTGTTCTGCAGGAATGAAGATCCCACCAGGTAGACCATGGTGACTATATGCTGATCACACAATGGAGATCCCGGACTCGCTGAAACCAGAAGGCTGATGATGAACATTCCTGAAACATCACCTGTTAACTCACCACCAACCAATCAGAACAAAGTCATGTGTCCACCCCCCATAACCCTCACCTCAAATGTTGCCTTTAAAAGCCTTCCGCCAGTAAGATGGATGTGAGACAAACTTACACCTCCCGTCTTCTCGATCAGTCCTCTCTCCATCAATAAACGTTTTTTGGCTCCAAACTCTGTTCTTTCAGTTTGCTTGGCCTCACTGTGCCTCAGACACGTGAACTTAGATTCAATGATGGTACTGTTTCTCTCAACCCTTAGAACGAACATATAAAGTAGGTAATCATATCCCTATTTTACAGATGGAGCTACTGAGCCCTAAAAGATCCATTAACTGGGAGGAGCCAAGATGGCGGAGGAGTAGGACGGGGAGAACACTTTCTCCCCCACAAATTCATCAAAAGAGCATTTAAACGTCGAGTAAATTCCACAAAACAACTTCTGAATGCCGGCAGAGGACATCAGGCACCCAGAAAAGCAGCCCAACTCTTCGAAAGGAGGTAGGAAAAAATATAAAAGACAAAAAAAGAGACAAAAGAGGGAGGGACGGAGTTCCGTCCCGGGAAGGGAGTCTTAAAAAGAGAGAAGTTTCCAAACACCAGGAAACCCTCTCACTGCCGAATCTGTGCCGAGCTTTGGAAGCACAGAGGGCAACATAAAAGGGAGGGGAAAAAAAATAAACAATTAAAAATCGCTGATTGTGAGCCCTACGGTAACTCCCCCAGCGGAGAAGCAGCGCAGATGCCTGCACACGGCATTAGCAAGCGGGGGCTGGGCAGGGAAGTGTGGCGCGGGCTGTGTCCCTTAGAGTAAGAATCGGGCCGAATGTCCTGAGCGCTATCTGAGCGAAATAATTTGGGCTAGCAAACCAGACTGTGGGATATCTACCACGCGAAAAGCCAGCCCTAAGACACCGCCAGGCCCGCGCACAGAACAAAGGACTGAACAGAGATAGCCGGCTGCAGACCTTCCCCCTCCGGTGACAGGCAGCCAGAGCCGGAAGGGGGACATCGCAGCCCCAGAGAGACACTATCTATAAAACTGTAAGCAGGCCTCTTTGCTAACTAAAACTTCTTGGGGGTCTGGATGGTCAACATCTGCCTGAGAAGGTGCGCCGGTTTTACACCCAGATAACCGAGTGGCGGGGAGGCGATAAGTCGCAGCATTGGCGCCCGCCAAACACCTCATCACCTGAGCTGCTCGGATCTGGGAAGAACACAAAACACAGGCCCAACCGAGTCTGCGCCTCTGAGGACTACCCGAGTGCCTGAACCTGAGCGGCTTGGACCTGGGAGCTCAGCCCAGGGCCGGCCTCTGATTGTTCCCGGCGGAACAACCTAGAGCCCAAGCAGTGTGGGCAGGGAGGCTACACGTGCCGTGAGCGGGGGCAGACCCAGTGTAGCTGGGGCACTGCGAGCGCACGCCAGTGTTATCTGTTTGCAGCATCCCTCCCTCCCTCCCCACAGCGCGGCTGAACAAGTGAGCCTAAATTAAAATAAAAAAAAAAAATAGTGTCCTCAACCATCCCCTTTGTGTCAGGGCGGGAACCAGACACTGAAGAGACCAGCAAACAGAAGAAGCTATAACAGAGGGAAACGCCTTGGAAGCTACAGGCCATAGATTAAAACCCTGTGGTTACTACGGATTACATAGGAAGGGGCCTATAGATCTTGAGAAATATAAGTCGGACTAAGGAACTGCCAAAAATGAACTGAACCCACAATACTCACAACAAAACCAGAGAAAGACCTAGATATATTTTTACTATTTTTACGATCAATCTTTCTTTTTTTTTTTTTTATTAAAAAAAAAAAATTTTTTTAAGTCCTCTATTGTCCTGTAATTTTCACTTTTATAACTATTACTTTGCAAAAAAAAAAAAAAAAGACCCTATTTTTTTTTTTCTTCTTCAGCAAACTTCATATATATATTTTATAATTTTTTGACCGTGGTTTTTTTTTTTTTTTCTTTTTTCTTTTTCTTCTTTTCTTTAACATTGTATTTTTGAAATTCCAAACTCTACTCTAGATTTTTAATTTTAGCCTTTCGATATATGTTATCAATTTTGTACCTATAGTTTTTTTCATAATTTCTGTGACTTTTTTTTCCCTCTGTTTCTTTCTCTTCTTCTTTTATATAACATCGTATATCTGCAATTCCAAACTCTACTCAAGATTTTTAATTTATGCTTTTTGGTATTTGATATCAATTTTGTACCTGTATTTTCTTTATAATTTTTGCGACATTGTTTTTGTTGGTTTGTTTGTTTTCTCTCTTTATTTTTCTTCTTCTTCTTTTTTTTTTTTTTTAACATTGTATTTTTGAAATTCCAAACTCTACTCTAGATTTTTAATTTTTGCTTTTTGGTATTAGTTATCAATTTTGTACCTGTAGTTTCTTTATTACTTTCACGACCTTGTTTGTTTTTCTTTGTACGTTTTTCCTCTCTTTCTTTTCCTTCTTCTTTTCATTAACATCGCATTTTTGAAATTCCAAACTCTACTCTAGATTTCTAATTTTTGTTTTCATGTATTTGTTACCAATTTTATACCTTTAAGAACCCAATCTTCAGGACCCATTTTTCACTAGTGTACGAGATTACTGGCTTGACTGCTGTCTCTCCCTTTGGACTCTCCATTTTCTCCACCAGGTCACCTGTATCTCCTCCCTAACCCCTCTCTACTCTACCCAACTCTGTGAATTTCTGTGTGTTCCAGACGGTGGAGAACACTTAAGGAACTGATTACTGGCTGGATCTGTCTCCCTCCTTTTCATTTCCCCCTTTTATCCTTCTGGCCACCTCTGTCTCCTGCCTCCTTCTTCTCTTCCCTGTATAACTCCGTGAACATCTCTGAGCGGTCCAGTTGTGGAGTGCACATAAGGAAGTGACTACTGGCTAGCCCACTCTCTCCACTATTGATTCCACCTCATCTCATTTGGGTCACCTCTAACTCCCTCCTCCCTCTTCTCTTCTCCATGTAACGCTGTGAACCTCTCTGAGTGACCCTCACAGTAGAGAAACTTTTCATCTTTAACGTAGATGTTTTATCAGTGGTGCTATATAGAAGGAGAAGTTTTGAAACTACTGTAAATTAAGACCGATAACTGGAAGTAGGAGGCTTAAGTCCAAACCCTGACTCCAGGGAACTCCTGACTCCAAGGAACATTAATTGACAGGAGCTCATCAAACGCCTCCATACCGACACTGAAACCAAGCACCACACAAGGGCCAACAAGTTCCAGGGAAAGACATAACAAGCAAATTCTCCAGCAACAAAGGAACACAGCCCTGAGCTTCAAGATACAGGCTGCCCAAAGTCACCCCAAAACCATAGACATCTCATAACTCATTACTGGACATTTCATTACACTCCAGAGAGAAGAAATACAGCTCCATCCACCAGAACATCGACACAAGCTTCCCTAACCAGGAAACCTTGACAGGCCACCTGTACAAACCCACACACAGCGAGGAAATGCCACAATAAAGAGAACTCCACAAACTGCCAGAATACAGAAAGGACACCCCAAACTCAGCAATTTAAACAAGATGAAGAGACAGAGGAATAGCCAGCAGATAAAGGAACAGGATAAATGCCCACCAAACCAAACCAAAGAGGAAGAGATAGGGAATCTACCTGATAAAAAATTCCGAATAATGATAGTGAAATTGATCCAAAATCTTGAAATTAAAATGGAATCACAGATAAATAGCCTGGAGGCAAGGATTGAGAAGATGCAAGAAAGGTTTAACAAGGACTTAGAAGAAATAAAAAAGAGTCAATATATAATGAATAATGCAATAAGTGAAATTAAAAACACTCTGGAGGCAACAAATAGTAGAATAACAGAGGCAGAAGATAGGATTAGTGAATTAGAAGATAGAATGGTAGAAATAAATGAATCAGAGAGGATAAAAGAAAAACGAATTAAAAGAAATGAGGACAATCTCAGAGACCTCCAGGACAATATTAAACGCTACAACATTCGAATCATAGGGATCCCAGAAGAAGAAGACAAAAAGAAAGACCATGAGAAAATACTTGAGGAGATAATAGTTGAAAACTTCCCTAAAATGGGGAAGGAAATAATCACCCAAGTCCAAGAAACCCAGAGAGTGCCAAACAGGATAAACCCAAGGCGAAACACCCCAAGACACATAGTAATCAAATTAACAAAGATCAAACACAAAGAACAAATATTAAAAGCAGCAAGGGAAAAACAACAAATAACACACAAGGGAATTCCCATAAGGATAACAGCTGATCTTTCAATAGAAACTCTTCAAGCCAGGAGGGAATGGCAAGACATACTTAAAATGATGAAAGAAAATAACCTACAGCCCAGATTATTGTACCCAGCAAGGATCTCATTCAAGTATGAAGGAGAAATCAAAAGCTTTTCAGACAAGCAAAAGCTGAGAGAATTCTGCACCACCAAACCAGCTCTCCAACAAATACTAAAGGATATTCTCTAGACAGGAAACACAAAAATGGTGTATAAATTCGAACCCAAAACAATAAAGTAAATGGCAACGGGGTCATACTTATCAGTAATTACCTTAAACGTAAATGGGTTGAATGCCCCAACCAAAAGACAAAGACTGGCTGAATGGATACAAAAACAAGACCCCTGCATATGTTGTCTACAAGAGACCCACCTCAAAACAGGGGACACATACAGACTGAAAGTGAAGGGCTGGAAAAAGATTTTCCATGCGAATAGGGACCAAAAGAAAGCAGGAGTAGCAATACTCATATCAGATAAAATAGACTTTAAAACAAAGACTGTGAAAAGAGACAAAGATGGTCACTACATAATGATCAAAGGATCAATCCAAGAAGAAGATATAACAATTATAAATATATATGCACCCAACACGGGAGCACCGCAGTATGTAAGACAAATGCTAACAAGTATGAAAGAAGAAATTAACAATAACACAATAATAGTGGGAGACTTTAATACCCCACTCACACCTATGGATAGATCAACTAAACAGAAAATTAACAAGGAAACACAAACTTTAAACAATACAATAGACCAGTTAGACCTAATTGATATCTATAGGACATTTCATCCCAAAACAATGAATTTCACCTTCTTCTCAAGTGCACATGGAACCTTCTCCAGGATAGATCACATCCTGAGCCATAAAGCTAGCCTTGGTAAATTCAAAAAAATAGAAATCATTCCAAGCATCTTTTCTGACCACAATGCAGTAAGATTAGATCTCAATTACACGAGAAAAACTATTAAAAAATCCAACATATGGAGGCTGAACAACACGCTGCTGAATAACCAACAAATCACAGAAGAAATCAAAAAAGAAATCAAAATTTGCATAGAAACGAATGAAAATGAAAACACAACAACCCAAAACCTGTGGGACACGGTAAAAGCAGTCCTAAGGGGAAAGTTCATAGCAATACAGGCACACCTCAAGAAACAAGAAAAAAGTCAAATAAATAACCTAACTCTACACCTAAAGCAACTAGAAAAGGAAGAAATGAAGAACCCCAGGGTTAGTAGAAGGAAAGAAATCTTAAAAATTAGAGCAGAAATAAATGCAAAAGAAACAAAAGAGACCATAGCAAAAATCAACAAAACCAAAAGCTGGTTCTTTGAAAGGATAAATAAAATTGACAAACCATTAGCCAGACTCATCAAGAAACAAAGGGAGAAAAATCAAATCAATAAAATTAGAAATGAAAATGGAGAGATCACAACAGACAACACAGAAATACAAAGGATCATAAGAGACTACTATCAACAATTATACGCCAATAAAATGGACAACGAGGAAGAAATGGACAAATTCTTAGAAAAGTACAACTTTCCAAAACTCGATCAGGAAGAAATAGAAAATCTTAACAGACCCATCACAAGCACGGAAATTGAAACTGTAATAAAAAATCTTCCAGCAAACAAAAGCCCAGGTCCAGACGGCTTCACAGCTGAATTCTACCAAAAATTTAGAGAAGAGCTAACACCTATCCTGCTCAAACTCTTCCAGAAAATTGCAGAGGATGGTAAACTTCCAAACTCATTCTATGAGGCCACCATCACCCTAATACCAAAACCTGACAAAGATCCCACAAAAAAAGAAAACTACAGGCCAATATCACTGATGAACATAGACGCAAAAATCCTTAACAAAATTCTAGCAATCAGAATCCAACAACACATTAAAAAGATCATACACCATGACCAAGTGGGCTTTATCCCAGGGATGCAAGGATTCTTCAATATCCGCAAATCAATCAATGTAATACACCACATTAACAAATTGAAAAATAAAAACCATATGATTATCTCAATAGATGCAGAGAAAGCCTTTGACAAAATTCAACATCCATTTATGATCAAAACTCTCCAGAAAGCAGGAATAGAAGGAACATACCTCAACATAATCAAAGCTATATATGACAAACCCACAGCAAACATTATCCTCAATGGTGAAAAATTGAAAGCATTTCCTCTAAAGTCAGGAACAAGACAAGGGTGCCCACTTTCACCATTACTATTCAACATAGTTTTGGAAGTTTTGGCCACAGCAATCAGAACAGAAAAAGAAATAAAAGGAATCCAAATTGGAAAAGAAGAAGTAAAGCTCTCACTGTTTGCAGATGACATGATCCTCTACATAGAAAACCCTAAAGACTCCACCAGAAAATTACTAGAACTAATCAATGACTATAGTAAAGTTGCAGGATATAAAATCAACACACAGAAATCCCTTGCATTCCTATACACTAATAATGAGAAAACAGAAAGAGAAATTAAGGAAACAATTCCATTCACCATTGCAACGGAAAGAATAAAATACTTAGGAATATATCTACCTAAAGAATCTAAAGACCTATATATAGAAAACTATAAAACACTGGTGAAAGAAATCAAAGAGGACACTAACAGATGGAGAAATATACCATGTTCATGGATTGGAAGAATCAATGTAGTGAAAATGAGTATACTACCTAAAGCAATCTATAGATTCAATGCAATCCCTATCAAGCTACCAACAGCATTCTTCACAGAGCTAGAACAAATAATTTCACAATTTGTATGGAAAAACAAAAAACCTCGAATAGCCAAAGCGATCTTGAGAAAGAAGAATGGAACTGGAGGAATCAACCTACCTGACTTCAGGCTCTACTACAAAGCCACAGTTATCAAGACAGTATGGTACTGGCACAAAGACAGAAATATAGATCAATGGAACAAAATAGAAAGCCCAGAGATAAATCCACGCACATATGGACACCTTATCTTCGACAAAGGAGGCAAGAATATACAATGGATTAAAGACAATCTCTTTAACAAGTGGTGCTGGGAACTCTGGTCAACCACTTGTAAAAGAATGAAACTAGAACACTTTCTAACACCATACACAAAAATAAACTCAAAATGGATTAAAGATCTAAACGTAAGACCAGAAACTATAAAACTCCTAGAGGAGAACATAGGCAAAACACTCTCTGACATACATCACAGCAGGATCCTCTATGACCCACCTCCCAGAATATTGGAAATAAAAGCAAAAATAAACAAATGGGACCTAATCAACCTTAAAAGCTTCTGCACATCAAAGGAAACTATTAGCAAGGTGAAAAGACAGCCTTCAGAATGGGAGAAGATAATAGCAAATGAAGCAACTGACAAACAACTAATCTCGAGGATATACAAGCAACTCCTACAGCTCAACTCCAGAAAAATAAATGACCCAATCAAAAAATGGGCCAAAGAACTAAATAGACATTTCTCCAAAGAAGACATACAGATGGCTAACAAACACATGAAAAGATGCTCAACATCACTCATTATCAGAGAAATGCAAATCAAAACCACTATGAGGTACCATTTCACACCAGTCAGAATGGCTGCGATCCAAAAGTCTACAAGTAATAAATGCTGGAGAGGGTGTGGAGAAAAGGGAACCCTCTTACACTGTTGGTGGGAATGCAAACTAGTACAGCCACTATGGAGAACAGTGTGGAGATTCCTTAAAAAACTGGAAATAGACATGCCTTATGATCCAGCAATCCCACTGCTGGGCATACACACTGAGAAAACCAGAAGGGAAAGAGACACGAGTACCCCAATGTTCATCGCAGCACTGTTTATAATAGCCAGGACATGGAAGCAACCTAGATGTCCATCAGCAGATGAATGGATAAGAAAGCTGTGGTACATATACACAATGGAGTATTATTCAGCCATTAAAAAGAATACATTTGAAGCAGTTCTAATGAGGTGGATGAAACTGGAGCCTATTATACAGAGTGAAGTAAGCCAGAAAGAAAAACACCAATACAGTATACTAACGCATATATATGGAATTTAGAAAGATGGTAACAATAACCCTGTGTACGAGACAGCAAAAGAGACACTGATGTATAGAACAGTCTTATGGACTCTGTGGGAGAGGGAGAGGGTGGGAAGATTTGGGAGAATGGCATTGAAACATGTAAAATATCATGTATGAAATGAGTTGCCAGTCCAGGTTCAATGCACGATACTGGATGCTTGGGGCTGGTGCACTGGGACGACCCAGAGGGATGGAATGGGGAGGGAGGAGGGAGGAGGGTTCAGGATGGGGAACACATGTATACCTGTGGCTGATTCATTTTGATATTTGGCAAATCTAATACAGTTATGTTAAGTTTAAAAAATAAAATAAAATTTAAAAAAAAAAAAAAAAGATCCATTAACTATCCCAGAGCCACACAGCTGACAAATGATGGTCACATGTTATCAGGCCTGCCTTATCCCAAGCCCAGGCCTTTAGCTAGTATGCTAAGAGTTCTCAGTTGAGGGTGATTCTGCCCCAACCCTGGACCCAGGGAACATTTAGCAGTGTCTGAAGATACTTTGGGTTGTCATAACTTGGGGCAGAGGAGAGACTACAGGCATTCAGTGGGTGGAGGCCACAGATGTAGCCAAACATCCCACAGTGAGCAGGACAGTCTCCCATAGCAGAGAATTATCCAGCACAGATGTCAGTAGTGCCAAACTTAAGTAACTCTGCATTATGCCACAGGAGATATGGAAGAAAAGTTTCAGGGCGAGACAGGATTTTGCCTCATGGTCCATAATCTTGGTCCTGGTGGCACGCCTTTCCCAATGTTACACACATAAGCCTGGGGTCAGAGAGTGTCTGGTTTCTGCCCTTTGGGAAGAGAGACAGTTGGGGTGGGTGTTACAGAGGCAACTTTTAAAATACACCACAAGGGACTTCCTGGTGGTCCAGCTAAGGCTCTGAGCTCCCAATGCAGGGGGCCTGGGTTCAATCCCTGTTCGGGGAACTAGTTTCCACATGCCACAACTAAGAGTTCGCATGCTACAGTAAAGATTGAAATTCCCAGGAATCCACAAGGGAGAGTGTAGAGGTGAGGTAGTACTCTGGGAGGCAGAAGCCATGCCCTTGCATGATGACAAACAGGACTGAGCAGGGGAAGGTGGAAGGAGAGAAGCCCAGGAAGGAGCAGCTCCAGCAGGAGGGGAGCAGAGTCAGCAGAAGATGAGCAATAACCCTAGAGATCCTGGGAAGGAGGGCTCATCTGGGTGGAATTCCTTCCCAAGTGATGAGCTAAGGGGAGCAGTATCTTACTTTAGACCAACAATATGTTCTTGCAAACTTGTACAGAATTAAATGACTCATTCTCACAGAAAAGTGTGAAACCTCAAAGAATGCTGAAATAAAGAATTTTACAAAGTCAAAAAAAAAAGGCGGGGGACTTCCCTGGTGGTCCAGTGGCTAAGACTTTGTGCTGTCCCTGCTAAGGCAGGGGGTCCAGGTTCGATCCCTGGCCAGAGAACTAGATCCCACATGCCACAGTTAACTGAGTTTGCATGTTGCAACAAAGATCCTGTGTCTGGCAACTAAGACCAGTGAAGCCAAATAAATAAATATTTTTTTAAAAAAGAGACTGAAGAACTCAAGTGCCACAACTAAGACACAGTGCAGCCAAATAAATACACACTTTTTAGTAAAATAAAAATACACCACAGGATGACTGTGTTGAATTGAAAGAGAGATTTTGGAAAGTCTGACCCCTGTTCAAAGAGACAATACCCAGAGCCCCTGACTACAACATCAGGAAGCACTGAGCCCCCAGCACAGGGCAGGCAGGGGATGGGAATTTTGTCCCCATTATCCACAAAGTGAACATTTTCTTAACAATAACACAGTGATTTCAGAAGCAATTTAAAAAACAAGGATCTTTCCCCCAAACTCCAGAGCTTTTCTGATTTTTGTCAGCAACAAAAGAATTCGGCTCCCAAAAGCAGGCTGTATCTCTGAATATTAAAACTCTCACCTTGGGAAATTTTTTGTCTTCAGACAACCCCTTTTAAAGTTATAAATGAAAGTCACTCAGCAGACTAAAGTGCTCACGGGCCCCTTTTATCTACTAAAGAAAGACAACAGAGTGAAGACCCAGGAGCCAGAAACCAAATTACTGACCTTCAGTCACCTTCCACACCACATCTGGCCCAACCAAGATACGGAGTTAAAAGCTTTAACCAGAGCAACAGCAAACGATGTAATTTGATGATATAAAGAAATCCATCAAGGGAGAATAAATGACTAGATCGTATTATTCATAGAGCTCTCAGAGTTTAAAAAAGAGCCTCGAATTGCCTTCAGCTAAGCCCTTTCATGCTAAAAATCAACCACTCCATTTTCCCCTCCTGTCCAGAGAACAAGCAATTCCACACCCAAATAACTGGTCCACTGGAGCTTGGACTGTGCTAATGAGTTTATTATTTATCTGCCTAGAGTTGCACAGGTGAACCCCTACACACTTCCCCCAGCCTTAATGCTCTCATTTCCCTTTTCTATGATGGTTACTATCATGTCACACTAATATCTATTCATCCGCATCTTCAATATGAGTTTCTGTGTTCCTCCACCTCATCTGCACTTTCCATGCATTCCAACTATGACGCTTTCAGAACAGCCACCAAATCTAAGCATTAAGGATCTAATGCCCAAAATTGCCATAGCTAGGATACACCACAGCATTTATGGCTTTTCCCCAAGACTTACAAATTGCTATCTTCTTACTCGAGTCTCGGAGAAGGCAATGGCACCCCACTCCAGTACTCTTGCCTGGAAAATCCCAAGGACAGAGGAGCCTGGTAGGCTGCAGTCCATGGGGTCGCTAAGAGTCGGACACGACTGAGTGACTTCACTTTCACTTTTCACTTTCATGCACTGGAGAAGGAAATGGCAACCCACTCCAGTGTTCTTGCCTGGAGAATCCCAGGGACGGGGGAGGCTGGTGGGCTGCCGTCTATGGGGTCGCACAGAGTCAGACACGACTGCAGCGACTTAGCAGCAGCAGCAGCACTCAAGTCTGCTTCTTTCTGCCTTTTCATCCCCCTGATTCCTGACTATCAACATTAACTATCCATTCTCATTATATACTCAGCACTGTATAAAAACTACAGCTTTTAAAAATAGTTTTATTTAGTCCTTTCATCAACCCATGAGATAAGTATTACTACCTCTATTCTACAGATAAGAAAGCTAAGGTTAGAGTTTTAGTAATATATAAAAAATAACATAAAAAAAATTAGTCCTAAGTATATCTGACCCCCATAAGCATTTTTACTACACAGCATACAAGATTTATGGATAAAACTTCTACAATCTGTTACTAGTAACTATTGCTAAAATATAAGATGATGACTAATTTTATGTCTATCTTAATTATTGCCTATATTTCTCAATATTTAAAATTGGGTATACACGATTGAGTAACAGAGAAGGAATTCGCCCTTACATCAAAAACAACAAAAAACAGGTGAAATAAGTGTGGTGCCCCAAGGACAAAAGAGCAAATAACCAAGGACGGTCTTGGAATGCAGAAACAGAAAAACCAGACCCTTATCGTCCTTCCCTCCCCCATGTTGTAACTATTTTTTTTCTTTTTTAAAAAAATTAATTTATTTATTTTAATTGGAGGCTAATTAATTTACAATATTATAGTCGTTTTTGCCATACACTGACATGAATCAGCCATGGGTGTACATGTATTCCCCATCCTGAACCCCCCTCCCACCTCCCTCCCCATCCCATCCCTCTGGGTTATCCCAGTGCACCAGCCCCGAGCACCCTGTATCATACATCAAACCTGGACTGGCAACCTGTTTCACATATGATAATATACATGTTTCAATGCTATTCTCTCAAATCATCCCCCCTTTGCCTTCTCCCAGAGTCCAAAAGACTGTTCTATACATCTGTGTCTCTTTTGCTGTCTTGCAGATAGGGTCATCGTTACTATCGTTCTAAATTCCATATACATGTGTTAGTATACTGTACTGATGTTTTTCTTTCTGGCTTACTTCACTCTGTATAATAGGCTCCAGTTTCATCCACCTCATTAGAATTGATTCAAATGCATTCTTTTTAATGGCTGAGTAATACTCCATTGTGTATATGTACCACAGCTTTCTTACTCATTCGTCTGCCGATGGACATCTAGGTTGCTTCTATGTCCTACCTATTGTAAACAGTGCTGCGATGAACATTGGGGTACAGGTGTCTCTTTCAATTCTAGTTTTCTCAGTGTGTATGACCAGCAGTGGGGTTGCTGGGTCATATGACCCAATCAAAAAATAGGTCAAAGAACTAAACATTTATCCAAAGAAGACATACAGATGGCTAACAAATACATGAAAAGATGCTCAACATCACTCATGATCAGAGAATTGCAAATCAAAACCACAATGAGGTACCATCTCACACCAGTCAGAATGGCTGCTATCAAAAAGTCTACAAACAATAAATGCTGGAGAGGGTGTGGAGAAAAGAGAATCCTACACTGTTGGTGGGAATGCAAACTAGTACAGCCACTATGGAGAACAGTGTGGAGATTCCTTAAAAACTGGAAATAGAACCCCCATGTCGTAACTATTAATGGAACAGTATAACCTGCCTCCCCTCCTACCCCACAGGCAGAAGGTATTTGCCATACTCTTCCCCCACCCAGTATACGTGCCTCATCCAATCAGCAAATGACCTGCAAGACCCCCATCCCACTCCTTGTACCCTGGCTATGAAAGGGAACTGAGGACCCCTGTTCAACGTCAGTTCTCCCTAGAGCTGGTCCAATGTTCTAACAGCATCTCACACTCTAATAAACTTTATTTCCCTCCCGTTCTGTCTCATGTTCAGAAATTCTTTTCCAACCCACACCCAGATCATGACAATAAGGACTTTCCTGGTGGTTCAATGGCTAAGACTCCCTGCTCCCAACGCAAAGGGCCCAGGTTCGATCCCTGGTCAGGGAACTAGATCCCACAAGCCACAGCATTCACATGCTGCAACTAAAAATCCTGGATGCCACAAGGAAGACCTGGCATGGCCAAATAAATAAAATAAGTAAATTTTTTTTAAAAAGATGAAACTTATGAAACAAAAGTTTTCAAGACTCTGGACATCAAGCAACAAAGAGAGTGATCCCTGAGAGATGGGAAACAAACGAGGTGAGCCCTATGATTGCCTCAGAATACTTTATTTAGAAAGTGCACCTCTGCACAGGAGGGGAAACCAGGCAAAATCGAGCAGACTCCCTGAGTTGAAGACGCAAATCTGAGAGTTCACAGAGACCAAAGTGGCTACAATTCACAGCACAGAGAACCAGTAAGGAGGGAGGTGCACAGAGAACTCCAGACACCACAGAGGGTGCCCTTTAAGTATTTAACAAGGACTGATAAGTGCAGTACATATGTGTGAAAAAACTACCCATCCAGACTAGAAAACCATGTGATGCACAAGTCGCTGAGTACACAGTAGGATCTTGCCTCAGTCATGGAAAGTAATTATCGCTAGACAGCTCTGCTCATATTCTACCTAATATTTCTTAAAAGCTATACACAAAAGGATCAGATTTCTTCCAAGTAACTTAAATATGTCCCAGAATAAACCTCAAAAAGATTTAGAGGGATACAAAAATATCCAGCACTTAGTAAGGTAAAATTCACAATGTCTGGCATCTATTAAAAAATTAACAGACATGAAAAAGTAAAAAGATACAGCCATAATGAGGAGGACAATTAAAACTATTGGTATTCATGCATTCCATATGTTCAAAATTTGAAGTACAGACATGAAAGATAAGATCCAAATCAAGCTTCTAGAGATGAAAAATACAATTATAAGATTAAAAAACTGACCTGATGAGAGTAACAGCAGATTAGACATTACAAAAAAAAAAAAAAAATAAGTGAACTTAAAAACACAGCAATTAAAACTATTCAAAATGTACCACTGGGGGAAATATGTATCCTTGAGAGACAAGAGAACCCAATAAAATTAGAATCAGTGAGATGTGGGACAAATTCAAAGCAATCTAATATATGGGTACTTGTAGCCCTAAAAAAGAGGGGGAGGAGGAGAAAAAAATACTTGAACAAATTACAGTCAAAAACTGTCAAATAGGATGAAAACTATAAACCACACATTCAAGCTCAAATGTACCCCAAGCACAAGAAAAAAAATTTTAAAACTATACCAAGATGTATCATGATCAAATTACAGAGTGGTAAAAAAAAAATCTTAATTTCAGCTGGAGAAAAAAGACATGTAGAGAGGAACAAAGATAAGGATGAGAGCAGGTTTCTCATCAGAAACAAAACAAGGAAGAAAATAGAAGAGTAACACATCTAAAGTACAGAAAAACAAAACTGTCATAAAAGAATCCCAAGCCTAGCAAAAATGCCTTTCTAAATAAAAACAATTCAACAGGGATGAACCTTGAGAACATTATGCAAAGTGAAAGAGGTCAGTGACAAAAGTCTACAGATACTATTTAATTTATATGAAATGTCTACAATAGGAAAAGCTATACAGAGAGAAACTAAGTTAGTGGTTGCTTAGAGCTGGGAGGTGGGGGCAAAAGAAGGTGATTACTAAACTACAATAACAAAACAAAGAGTCACAGTTAATAAAGCTAACAAGGGTGATAAAAATAGAACCATAAAACATAATCTCAAGAAAAAGAAAAAGAAAACAAAGAACAGATGAGACAAACAGAAAACAACCTGAAAGATGATAGGCTTAAACCTAATCAAAGCAGTAATTACAACCAATGAAAATGATCCAAATATTCCAATTAAAGGCAGAAATTGCCAGGTTTACAAAATGTAAGACCCAACTAAAGATAGACAAATAAATCCATGGAATCGAACAGACCCCAGAAATAGACCCATAGATGTATGAAAAATTCAGTTGATTTTTTTCAATGACACTAAAACAATTCATTGAAGAAAACAGTCTTTCAACAAATGGAGATGGAGCAATTGTATTAGTATAATCTATATATAAACATAGAAAAAATAATTTTGATCTGTATCTCATACTATATACAAAAATTAACTCATTTGAAACCAAATATAAACCTTAAGCTTCTAGAATAATACAAAGGAGAAAATACATTGAATTAGACAAAGGTTTCCTAGCTACAATACAAAAAGCACAATCCATAAAAGACCAAATTCATAAATTGAACTTCATGATAACTGAAAATCTTTGTCCTTCAAAAGACTATTAAAAGACTTAAAAGGCAAGTCACAAAGCAGGGGGAAATTTTTGCAAATCTTATATCTGATAAAAGACTTCTTTCCAGAATATTTTACCTCTCAAATCTCAAAAATAAGAAATCAACCTGATTTTTTTTAAATGGGCAAAAGAGTTAAACCAATTCTACAGAAAATAAAAAGACATATGAATATATATAGACGTATAAAATATATAAAGTATATTATACGAATATAAAGAAGTATAAAAAGATGCTCAATATCATTATTCATTAAGAAAATGCAAATTAAAACCACAATGACACAGCACTACACACTCTAATTTGATGGCTTCAATTTAACAGACTGATCATTCCAAGTACTAGTGAAGATGCAGAGGAGCTGGGCCCTTCAGACACTGCTTGGTAGGAATGTAAAATAGTACAACTGCTTTGGAAAACAGTTTGGCACCTTCTTAAAAAATTAATAATACATCTACCATGTGCGTGCTAAGTTGCTTCAGTCATGTCCATCTTTGCAACCCAGTGGACAGTAGCCCACCAGACTCTGTCCATGGGATTCTCTAGGCAAGAATACTGGAGTGGGTTGCCATGCCCTCCTCCAGGGATCTTCCCAACCCAGAGATGGAACCTGTGTCTCCTCCAACTCCTGCATTGCAAGCGGATTCTCTACCTCTGAGCCATGGAGGAAGCCCTACATCTACCATATGATCCAGCTATTCCACCCCTAGATATTTATCCAAGAAAAAAGAAGAGCTATGTCCCTACAAAGACTTAAGAATGTTACAGCAATTTTATTTGTGATAGCCAAGACTGGGAATAAGCCAAATGTCCATCAACAGGTAAAAGGATACAATTGTATATCCATACAATAGGATATATTCAGCAATAAAAAGGAATGAACTATTGATATACACAATATGAATGACTTTCAAAATAATCATGCTGAGTTAAGGAAGCCAGACTAAAAATATTTTAATAAAAAAACATATTTTGTCATTCTTTTTATATAAATTCTAGAAAATGCAAACTGATATATTGGTTGGATAGCATCACTGACTTAATAGACAAGAACTTGAGCAAACTTCGGGAGATAGTAAGGGACAGGGAGGCCTGGTGTGCTGCAGTCCATGGGGTCACAAAGACTCAGATACAACTTAGTGATTGAAAACCAACAATAGTGACAGAAAGCAGATCACTGGTTGGAGGGAGGAGGGAGCAGCCAGGATGATGAGGGACAAGAAGGAAGAATTTTAAAGGAAAACAAGAAAAATACAGGTCATGAATGATATGTTTACTACCTTGATTGTGACAGGTGTATACATAAGTCAAAATGTATTAAATTATGAACTATAATATGTGCCATTTATTGAATATCAATCATGCCTCAATAAAAACGGGCACTCACTACTTTAGAATCATAGAGCATTAAAGCATATCTTAATAAATCCAAACAGATATCTAAACTAGTGGGAATTTCGTTTGCTATAATAAGAGAAGACACTTTAGGGGAAATGGAATCTTCAGTTTCTGTGAGATATCAATCTGAAAGTCCAGCATGGCTAAAATATGTTATGGGCCAGACCATAGCTGGTGATAGCTGCCTATTTGTCTTGTAAGTACTAACAGAAGTAAAATCTAAAATAAAAATCTACAGAATTTCAAGAGATTTATTTCAACCATTCATACAAGGACTCTTTTCCTCGTGAGACCATTAAATGGGGCTCCTTCAACACTGACTCATAAATCTAGGATGGGAAAAAAAAAACTTACTTCAGTAGATAATGCTCCATGCTAATGTTTCTTTTCAATCACCAAGTGAAGGTCCATCACAGTCATAAGGACTCCCACAAATCATTTTACTAGGTGTTGCTGTCTACTTAAAAGCCGCCATCCAGTGAAACCTCTAGCTATCAATTTCACTCCTCTTTGAGGACTTCAAGATTGTCTTTTTAGCACTCAGGTTTGTAAGCCAAGCCACAATAATTACCAAAGATTCCACTACCGAAGCACCTCTCTCTTTAACTACTGATCTTCCTCGACTAACAAGGGTTACCTCCTGATAAACATAAGTTGAAAATATAATAAATAGAAAATGAATTTAATATACCTAACTTACCAAACATCATAGTTTAACCTAACCTACTTTAAACTTGCTCAGAACACTTACATTGGTGGCATGGGCTTCCCTGAAGGCTCAGTGGTAAAGAATCTGCCTGCCAGTTCAGGTGACACAGGTTTGATCCCTGGGTCAGTAAGATCCCCTGGAGAAGGAAATGGCAACCGACTCCAGTATTCTTGCCTGGGAAATCCAATGGATAGAGAAGCCTGGCAGGCTACAGGGGGTCACAAAAGAGTCAGACATGACTTAGCAACTAAACAACCCCCTTAAACTTGCTCAGAACACTTACATTAGCCTACAATTGGACAAAGTCATCCAACGCAAAGCCTATTTTATCAATGAAGTGTTGAATATCTCTGAAGATACTGAATACTGTACTGAAAGTGAAGAACAGAATGATTAAAAGTATATCAGTTATTTACCCTGGTGATCACGTGGCTGACTGGGAGCTGTGGTTCACTGCTGATGTCCAGCATCACCGGTGAGTATTATACGTGTGTATTGCTGGCCCAGGAAAAGAGCAAATTTAAAATTCCAAGTACGATTTTTATTGAACACATATCACTTTCACATCATTGTTAAGTCTAAAAATCATCAGTCAGGACCTCCCTGGTGGTACGGTGGATGAGAATTCACCTGCCAGTGCAAGGGACATGGGTTCAATCCCCCTGGTCCAGGAAGATCCCACATGCCTGGGAGCAACTAAGCCCACTACTGAAGCCCATGTGCCTAAGGCCTGTGCCATGCGACCAGAGAAGTCACCGCAATAAGAAGCCCATGCACCGCAACGAAGAGCAGCCCCTGCTCACCACAACTAGAGAAAGCCCGCATGTAGCAACAAAGACACAGCACTACCAAAAATAAATTAATCAATTAATAAAAAAGGAGGTTGTGCATTTTTTTAAATAAAATAAAAATCATCAGTCGAAGCATTACAAGTTGAGGACAGTCTGTATGTAATTGCACTTCCACAAGAGAAACTGCACAGAAAGTGTAGACTCCCCCACCCAAGACCACAGAGAAGAAACACACATTTTGAAATGCTATATTCTTGTTTTAAAAGTTGATACTCTCATTTCGGGAAGAGAGGGAAGAAAAACAAGGAATTCGTTATACTGAAGTCCTCTGGGAAAAAGAACCTGGATCAGAGACCGGAAGAGTTTACTTCACATCTTATAAAATTTTTTTGAATTTTCTACTTGACACATACAACTCTTTAAAGTCACCAGAGGATATCCTGGTATTAGATTTAAGATCCTTTTGTATTCATTTCTACAATCCTCTGTGTTAAATCTTTTTAAAAGGTGATTTTTAATAAAGTTCATCCTCTGTTGTCACTGGGTCCATTCAGAACCAGGAAGAATAGAGATCTCTTCATCTGAACCCTTCATTTTACAGATGGAAAAACTGATGCTCAGACTAGAGAACTAGACATTAGAGAACTAGTCTGCCTAAGTCTCACCCAGTAACTGGTATGGCCAATGCAGGGACTAAGGCTTCTTAACTTTCAATACATCCTACCTAATATCTATATAAAGACTCCACAACAAGCTTTTTAAACCCTAAATGTAGCAATATTTTGAATGCCACACCCTGAAAGAAAAGGGACCAAAGTGGGAACTATCAGATGTGAAGTAGTAGAGGAGATTCAAGGAGGAAGCTAACGAAGCATGTGGACGTTTTCTTGAAATGCCTGCATTTCTTTAAAGTGACATCACAGGGACAGGTAAGGAACACGCTCCGTGCGGCTCTAGAAAGAAGAACTAGGTCCCATGGGAGGAAGTCCAAAAGGGCAACTGCCGGTGGTCCACCTGTCCAGGATGGAGTGTTGCCTGTTTCTCTGTGTGTTTGCTCATGTGTACAGCACGCTGGGCAACAATGTGCCAGCTATGTTGGAGAAAGAGACAGATGTAAGAAGAAAAATAAGCTGGATACAATCCAAGGTCTCTTGCCCTCTGGGCCAGGGCAGACTTGTACACACAGGCCACTCCTTAAGTGCAGGAAAATCATTCTTCCTCTTGCCTCCTTTCACTTGGACGCTGCCTCATCCTCTACTACTCTGCCCATGAAATAATGAGCTACACGTGGCTTCACAGGATTAAAGCTTTAAATCAGCAGCAACCATTACTGGACACAGTGGCAAAGTAAGAGCAGAGTCCCACAAACAGCCAAGGAGTAGAGCTCCCAAACAGAGCTAGACAAAGTTCAGAACTTGAGGTGGCCTATTTGTTACATCCCAGTCCTTCCATCTCATGACCCTATATGTCTCACTAGGGTTTTAGTGTTATTTTTGTCTGTTTTCTTGTTTGTTTTGCACTCATTTCAAAGCATCCTGTCTATTCAAATAGCAGCAAAGCAGGCTAAACAATCTTAAACAGCCTAAGGGTACTGGATCTTTGAAGTAATATTAAACAAATACAGCTTCTAAACTTCCTTAGGGCAAGCCTACCCTTGTATCTTCTTTGAAGAAGAAAGTGAGAGATGAGAATTAGCAGAATGAAAAGTGGGCTGAACACTGAATATTATCCCCCAAAAAAGACTATTTTATAAGTTTCTTCATTAATTTATTTACCCATGTAATGGGTAATGTGTGTAAAAAAATAATAATAATAATGTGTGAAAAACATATGCGCTCTGACTAGACCAGACTTTGAACTTTGGGAAAGTGACTTAACCTCTGAGTTTCAAACTCATCAAGTGCATGGAAAGAAAAATAAATTTCTGTTGATCTTCAGATTCATACACTGAGCTAATCGAAAGCATCCTTACTTAAATGATACGTAAGTCCCTCAAACTCAACATGAACCTATATAAACTTCCAGAGTTCTCTGGTCCTCATTGCATCACCACACACATAGCCATAAATCTAGTCATACTAAATATATTACTTCTTCATTACCCACCCACATTGATCTAGTCACCAAAGTCCTCCACTCTAAAAAGGAGTATTGTGCAATCATTAAAAATAAGATTGAGGGACTTCCCTGGAAGTCTAGTAGTTAAGACTCCACACTCCCAAGGCAGGGAACTAAGATCCCACAGGCTGCATGGCACAGTCAAAATAAAAAAGAGGGAGAGATGGAGAAATACCTAATATCTTAGAATGATGTCCCAAAAGCATGTGTACATACACACAGAGGATAAGATAAGAGACAGAAAGGGAGGGAAGAAGATACAAAAAGAAATTACAAATTGCTTTCACTAGTTACCTAAAGGATGTTGGAAATGAGGTTGTTGCTTATTTTTCTCTTTTTGCTTATCAATACTATGGGCTTCCCTGGTGGCTCAGAGGTTAAAGCGTCTGCCTCCAATGTGGAAGACCCCGGTTCGATCCCTGGGTCGGGAAGATCCCCTGGAGAAGGAAATGGTAACCCACTCTAGTATTCTTGCCTGGAGAATCCCATGAACAGAGGAGCCTGGCAGGCTACAATCCACAGGGTTGCAAAGAGTCAGACACAACTGAGTGACTTCACTTACCAATACTATATAAGTTTTCTATCATAACTATTAATCACAGGATAAAGTTACAGTTTTAATTATGAGAATTAACTGTGGAATAGATTCCTTTGCTAAAATTCAGAAAAACAAACCCTGTTGTTGCTTCAAGATTGAAAGAAGCAGCATGGAGCAGTGACTAGGACACGGACTCAGCCAGATAGCTTGGCCTGAACGCGAGCTCAGCCACGTTGCCTTATGATAAACTAGGTGAACTACTTAACCTCTTAGCTTCCTCATCTATAAAATGGGGATGATATTAGGGTCAACAGGACAATTAAATTAATTCCTACTAAACCCTTTAAACGGAACCTGTAATATATCAGGATGTACTGCTGACCCTTGAACAATGTGGGTTTGAACTGCACAGGTCCACTTCCATGCAGATTTTTTTCGATAATATATACTACAGTACCACCTGGTCCAAGGTTGGTTGAATTCACAGATGTGGAACCATGGGTAGGAGGGCCAACTATCAGTTAGATGGGGATTTTCAACTGCATGGAGCGGGGACAGTTGGGGGGGCCCTGAGCTGTTCCAGGATCAACTGTATTTAAATGTTGCTATCAGTAGTAACAGTAGCATAAGCAACTTCATCATCATCATCCTGTCCTCCTCCGTCCTAAGCTAGGGCCTTAATTTCTCTCACTGGACTATCTCAACAACCTTCTAATTCTTCCCCCTATTTCTAGCACATCATAAATTCATCATTCAATCAGTAACCAGACTGATCAATCTAAAGACAATTGTAACTATGTCACCTTATTTACAGATAACATCTTTATCCTAGTGGGCTATAGTTACTAGTTCTGGTCTGGCCCCCCATCCATTCTCCTTTCCTCACTTCCAAAATAAGTTACTTTGTACTTTGGAGTGTGATAACTCCAAACTGCTTTCCACAAACTCTGGTGAAACACCACATCATTTCCTATATACCTTCTGACTTTGCTTATGCTATTTTCTTTGCTTGGATTGTATCACCCTTCTTTTCTCCCTTGGATGGCTTTTATCCATTCAATCAGGTTCAACATAGATGCATGTCCAGAAAGCTTTCCCTGAAACCCCAGATAATATGACTCCCCTTCTTTTTTTACATAATATCCAGTGTTCTACTACGAAGTGTTCTTGTGTGGCTATTTTGCACACCAAACTATGGGAATCTCAAGGGCAAGGACTATGTTGATTTCTTTGTACGCTCAGATTCTAGCTCTGTGCACACACTCAAGTGTGTGTATAACTGAGTATATCTGTGTAATAACCTCATAAGGATTTGCTTTCCAGGTGGCTCAGTGGTACAGGATCTGCTTGCCAATGCAGGAGACCCAGGAGATGCAGGTTCTATCCCTGAGTCAGGAAGATCCCCTGGAGTATGGCAACCCACTCCCATATTCTTGCCTGGAGAATTCCACGGACAGAGGAGCCAGGCAGGCTACAATCCATGGGGTCACAGAGAGACAGTCACAGATTAGCAATGAAACAGAAACAACAAAGGTTTGTGGGATTAACTGAAATGGCAATTCTCTCTTTTTAGTTTACTTTTTAAATCAAAAGAAACAACAGAAAAACATCACATACACACACCTACCCAACCACCTACTATGTGCCAACTCTGAGCTAGGTACAGTGGAAATGGTGATGACATCATAATATAAAAACAGTGAAAAGTGTTTATAAAGTGAAAGTCACTCAGTCGTGTCTGACTCTTTGTGATCCCAAAGACTATACAGTCTGTGGAATTCTCCAGGCCAGAATACTAGAGTGGGATCTTGCCAACCCAGGGATCGAACCCACGTCTCGCACATTGCAGGCAGATTCTTTACCAGCTGAGCCACAGAGAAGCCCAAGAATACTGGAGTGGTAGCCTATCCCTTCTCTGCTGGATCTTCCCAACCCAGGAATCGAACCAGGGTCTCCTGCATTGCAGGTGGATTCTTTACCAACTGAGCTATCAGGGAAATCCCCAAAACATTGATAAGGTTCTTAGAAAACAATAACAGCATGAGGTAACATTTGATTAAGTACAAAAATAAGATACAAATAAAGGAATTTAAGGGATTAGCAAAGGAATAAGTTCTTTATTAAATTCAGTACATCGAGACCTGTGAAATTGGACCCTTGATGGTTCAGGGCATAACGGGGATTCTCCCAGACAGAAGCCTGGCTGCATGAAGAGTGGTCTGTGTTTTGTGTTCTACTTGTATTCTTTCCTTTTATTCCACCGTAGCATGGTGTTTTTGGTTTTTTTTGGGGGGGTGCGGTGGAGGGCCTCTCCATGTGGCATGCAAGGCCTTAATTTCCCAACCAGGGATCAAACCTGTGACCCCCGCACTGGGAGCATGGAGTCTTAACCACTGGACCACCAGGGAAGTCCCTTCTGTTCACTTCTTGGAATCCACAGTGGCCACTAAACATGTCCTCTTTGTCTTAAGTAGAGCAAGGATAAGCTGGTATATTCAAAAACAATGTCAATAACCACCAAAAGGTGAAAATGTAAGTCAAGGAAAATACAATAGCAGAAATTAACAAACATTTGTGAGCACCCAAACAACAATAAAAGCATAAACATACACAAAGTGTACTTAAAGCGGTGATCATAGTACCTTAGGAGTAATAAGCCTTGGCAACAAGTAGCTATAACTTCCTCAGAACAAACCAGTAGGTAGGAGGATTCTGCAGACAAGGAAACTGAGGCTCAGAATGATTGAGAGTGGCTCAAAGTCACAAGGTTTGTTGTAGAGACAATATTCAAGCCAGTGTCCACTAAACTGGAGAGTCTATATCCTTTTCATTATTGTGGGCTCCCCTCCTAGCCTGCTGTACCCCCCCAACACATAAAATAGATATCTCTCCTGACCAATACTACCTATTACTTTAAGCTATACCTGCTAAGTATTGATTCACGTGTCGCTTCAAAATGCTCACCTCCTATTGGCAGAGGCCAGTCTAGCTGCAGGGGAAAAGAGGATCCAAGAAATCCATATACTCCATGATTCTGGTCTGTTTTGTTCCTTGACGCCCGAGACCAATTTACCGTCACAAGCATTCTATTCTGGCTGCCCCAGGCAGTAAGGAAGAAACGCAATATTGGGAACTGTGTATACACACTGCCCATATTTGCTGAAATAACCAAAAGAGGGTATGGAAACAATGGAAGATCATATTCAAAGGCCTCTCCTAACATCCCTATTCCCCACCACGTAAGAGAAAAAACAGGGTTCCCATCACAGAAGACAAAAGGCATAACCTCTGGTATCAGAACCAGGATTTAAAGTTGTGGAACTGAGACATATCAATTTTCTTATGTGTAAAAGGGGTTGTTATGAGGATTCAAAATAATAAGTATAACTTGCCCAGCCCACTGTAAGGTAAGCTGAACACTGCTGCTATTGTAAATATTAGTAGTAGAAGTAGTAGTTACTGTTTTAGCACATGACCACAAGTAACAAAACACTGGCCTGGGAAGTCCTCAATGAACTGTATGGGCTCTTGGAAACCAGCTCCTACATGAATCCTTTCCCTTCAACAAGGGACCATGTACAGTCCAACTTAGACAAATAATCAGGGGCTTGACAAAGCATATGTGAGGAGACAGTGCAATCTTCCCATTCCTTGAGGGGCTACCGATCTGAGGAATGATGAGAGTGAAAGTCGGTAATGAGGCATAATGGTAGAAAGCATTCCCCATTAAATATTTAAATCCCAGTCGCCATTCCCAAGGCCCCAGAACTCACATACTCAGATCTGAAACAAATGAAAAACAAGAGAGCAAGTAAAAAGTTAGCAACCCACTTCAGAAATGACTGCATTCGTTCTGTGGAGCAGCTCTGTCAATTCTGGTGGTTCCTACCCATTTGCCTGTGTGTAACTCTATTCAGAAGGAAAGTCTTTAATCACAGCACTATTACAGGATCTTATATCCTGAACCTATGAAGATTCTTGTCAAAAGTAAATATCTTGCAAAGGAAACTGAGTCACTGGCTCACAGCTCTATCTATCCCAGGCTTATTCCTGATGCTGAGCGGCCACAGGGCAGTACCTATCTTTTCCCTGTGTGCTTAAGGTTATCTAACTATGACTTGGCCTTCCACATCCCCATGTGCTGTCTATAAAGGTCATAAATGTCCTTCTATGTGCCTAGACTCAGGTCAGCGCACAGATTCTGACTCTTATGTTATACTGGTTGTTTAACTTTCCCTCTCTTTTTTTTACGTGTAAAGCAGTAGGTCAAGGCATCCTATCCCATTGAGCCCTCAATGCCTTGACACAGGGCAGTACCTATTCTGAGGTTAATGTGAGGATGTCAGGGGGAGGGATACAGTTAGGAGATATATACAGCTAATGCATCAGGCCATAAAAGTAACTGGGCTCCATTTGCATTTGAAAGTAACAAAGAGAAAAGGAAAAAATCATGTTAATAGCCCAAAATATCTTGCCAAATAAATTTAAAGGAAAAGTGTCACATTTCCTCCTTATAAGCAATGAGTCTTACCTTTGGATCAACTCCTGCAAACCCACCTTGGCCCCTCCATCAGGTCAACAGCATTGTTTGAAGTCAACTCAGTAGCCTAAAATTTAAACTGTATATTTCTGGAATCTATCCCATCTCTATTATTTTAGCTACTGCGGCTGGTTATTTGACACCCATCTTTGATTCCATCTTCAGCTATCAACCCTTAAATATCTATACTCTTCTTTACCTCTAATCCATCCCAGGGGTCAATTAAAAGCTTCAGACATAAATCTCCTCTCAGTTAGCCTACAGAGAATTCATTCTCTTTTCATCCTGTCTTAAGTATCTGCATTTTCATGTATCAAATCTACCTCTGTGGTTTTAACCTTTTTAAAATAAAGTTCTTATTCCCAAACACTAAATGTCTCCCCAGGAAATAAAGGTCCAGATATCTCAGCCTGGTTTTCGAGTATTTTTACAACCTGACCCCCAATGTCCTGCATCCATCACACTTTCTGTCCCTCTCCTTGAATTCTGGAGTCCACTCAAGATAAACTGGCTGTTGGTCCCGGAGTGCACAGGATCCAGGAGGATCCTTTCCTCCACATACGTGCATGATGTTTCCCACCTGCAAGGAGACCTTCATCCACCATATCTAAACCATCCTTCAGCAGCAAATGTCCCCCTTCCTGAAGACCTCCCTGAACTCCCACACAGAAACGGTCTTTCCCTTCTCTGAGCCTCAGTGCCCTCTCTCTAACATGAATTACAGTGTGATGCCTCCACAGGCGGAGTTCATCACCAGTTCACTCAAACTTTTCTTAGTGCAACAAGTTAATCTCTGAGGAGTTTGAATCCCGGCCATTTATTAAACCTGGGGTTGTTTAGTTAACCTCTACCAGCCTCCATTCACTTGCTTGTATAATGGGGGTAAGACTCCCCTGGTGGTCCAGTGGCTATGACTCTGTGCTTCCAGTGCAGGGGACCTGGGTTCAATCATTGGTCAGGGAACTAGATCCCACATACTGCAGCTAAAGATCCCATGTGTTGCAACCAAGAGCCAATGCAGCCAAATAAAATTAAATAAATAAATAAATAAAATGGGGGTAAGAATGATCCCTACTTCACTTAGGTTAATATGAGGATGTCGTGAGACAACATATGACCAGTACTTAGCTGGCTGTCTGACACAGAAGAGCTCACTAAATTTTAGCTATGGTTCTTATTTATTTGTATCTGTGGAAGTTACTCTCCAAAAAGAGTTCCCTCTCTATAAGTGTGTGTTCAGTCAGTTCAGTTCAGTCACTCAGTCATGTCCAACTCTGTGACCCCATGAACCACAGCACACCAGGCCTCTCTGTCCATCACCAACTCCCGGAGTTCACCCAAATCCACGTCCATTGAGTCAGTGATGCCATCCAACCATCTCATCCTCTGTCGTCCCCTTCTCCTCCTGCCCCCAATCCTTCCCAGCATCAGGGTCTTTTCAAATGAGTCACTCTTCGCATGAGGTAGCCAAAATATTAGAGTTTCAGCTTCAGCATCAGTCCTTCCAATGAATATTCAGGACTGATTTCCTTTAGGATGGACTGGTTGGATCTCCTTGCAGTCCAAGGGACTCTCAAGAGTCTTCTCCAACACCACAGTTCAAAAGCATCAATTCTTCGGCACTCAGCTTTCTTCACAGTCCAACTCTCACATCTATGCATGACTACTGGAAAAACCATAGCCCTGACTAGACAGACCTTTGTTGACAAAGTAATGTCTCTGCTTTTGAATATGCTGTCTAGGTTGGTCATAACTTTCCTTCCAAGGAGTGAGCGTAGTGTGTGTTACTTCACCCATTACCACTATTACTACCCCTCCTCTTGAATCAGGGCTGGCATTATGACTTTCCTCGATCAATGAAATGCAACAGGCCTTGCAGATGCCACCACCCCAGAGCTTTCTATATTGCCCAGCTATGGTCAGTCCCACTGTGTTCTTCAACACCACTGACAACAGCAAGTCTTTGGACCACGTCTCCTTTGAGCTGTTTGCAGACAAAGTTCCAAAGACAGTGGAAAACTTTCATGATCTGAGCATTGGGGGCAAAGGATAAATCCTGCTTTAACAGAATAATTTCAGGATTTATGTGCCAGGGTGGTGACTTCACATGCCATAATGGTACTGGTGGCAAGTCCATCGATGGGGAGAAATTTGATGATAAGAATTTCATCCTGAAATATACAGGTCCTGGCATCTTGTCCGTGGCAAACACAGGCCCCAACACAAACGGTTTGCAACTTTTCATCTGCACGGCTAAGACTGAGTGGTTTGATGGCAAGCATGTGGTCTTTGGCAAGGTGAAGGAAGGTCATGAATATTGTGGAAGCCATAGAGAGCTTTGGGTCCAGAAATGGCAATACCAGCAAGAAGATCACCACTGTGGGCTGTGGACAAATCTAATAAATATGACTTTTTTTATCCTTAAAAATAAATAAATAAAATGCAACAGAAGTGATACCACTTCTGGTCTTCTCCTTTAAAAAGCCAGGCAGCTTCTGCTTTCTCCCTGGTAAAGCCAGGCACCTCGCTGTAAAGAAACTTGGACTAGACTATTGGATGATGAGACCACAAAGAAAGAGAAAGGCCATATGGAAGAGCACTGAGATGCCAGACATATGAGTGATGTCATATCGGACTTCCAGCCAAGCTCAATAGCCAGCTGAATGCATGTGCATGAGAGACTCCCCAAGCAAGACAAGCAGAAAAACTGCCCATTTGAGCCTCAGAAACCTTAAAGTCAGTCATGGATTTATGGGAAATCATAAATTACTATATAGATAACTAAAACAACATCTATCCACTTTCCCCTCTACTAGACCATGAGCTCCTTATGCGTAAGGATCATATCAAATTTACATTTGCATCATCAGCTCCAGAAGCTTCAATTAATTCATACATTAATACACTAGTGGAGTATGTGAGTGGCTAAGGCAGAGCTGTTTGAACGGAAAGCTACTGAATGAACTATTTCCTATCTCTTTATGAGGATACTGGACACACAGAATCAAAGCCCAGGGTACAAAAACATTAATACAATCTGACAACCTAAGCAAGAGGACCCCATTTTTGAAAGCTCCAGGCTCAGCATCTTGGTTAAACATTTCCCTTCCAAAACAACCTGGATCCGTGTCAACTTCTAAGACACTGGCAACCTGGGCAGCCTGAGGAAAGGAAATGGGAAACTTGGATTTATTGTACCAAGTTGAAACTGCAGAGGGAAACAGATGGGAGATAAAACATTCCTTGATGTTGACATTTTTCTACCCATTCAAGTAGTGATAGCTGCTCACCATCTGTCTTGGCTCCAGAGAGTTGGGTCTTTGAGCATTGAAAGAGCTTCCTTCTGTCACTTCTGCAGAATGATATTAAACGTATCACCTCTTAAGATTATATTTTGTCTAACACAGAGTCTAGCTCTGTCCCTTTAAGCCTGACAGCCCATCCCTAGATCAAAAGACCTAAAAAGAAGATATCTCATCCAGCTTTTTCTCTTTCTCACTTTTTGTCCTAAACCATAACCCTCTTGTTTTCATATCTCTTTTCTGTTAAGAATCTTGCCTATGTCCTCAGACTCTTACTATGCACTAGAGGTTCTGATCCCAAGCTCTTCGCCAACCACAATGATTTATTTTCCCATGAACTTTCCAACTTCCGGTTATATGAACAAAGTGAAACCATGCCACCTCAGTCATACCACCTTCTGACCAAAGCATCCAGAGTCAACCCTTGTGATCTCTATAATTTCTGGGCATTACACATGAGATCTCAAATGAAGCCCACATTCTATCTGCTAGAAAGCATTTTACATGAATCCTTTGGAAATGGGTTATGAAGAGAAACAAAAGGATCAAGGATATGATCCTGCTAACTTGAGATTTGAATGAAACCCCATGCCAGATACACTTGATAGCTTTCACTCTTAACTTTTCATCAAGTCAAAAGTCATATCCTCCACAATAATTTTTGTTAATTCTCAAGGTTCTTATATTCTCACTGCCACCCCATGCTGCAGTTCCCTGAATCTAATGAATTCTTGTTCCTAGTTTTAATAATGCCACATGTACATGTACTGAGCCTCAAATACCTTTCTTACGTCATAAAATGCTTCGTGAGTCTTTCACATGTGAGTGCAACAAAACCCAGTCACTGTGGTCTAGGACATAAGGACCCAGTGAAAGTACAGGAAAAAAAAACAGTAGACAAACAGCGGTGAACACTCTTCCAGGAAAAGCTGAATGTGCTCTGTAGAACAGCACCTCATTCTGGAGGTGAGTTGGGAGAACAGAACAAGATTCCCATGGAAATAAAAAGCAAAAGATACTTACATTCAAAGTATGAGCCATTAAAACAGACAAATCCCAAGTTATAGCTAGACATTTCAGTATGTCTCAATAATTTATAGAACAAATGGACAGGAAATCAGCAAAGAGGTGGTAGATTTGAACAGCTATCAACCAGCTTGACCTGAGTGACATTTACAAAACACTCAACCCAACAATGTCAGGATACACATTCTGCTCAAATGCATACAGAACAGTCACCAAGAAAAACCCTATACTGGGTCATACCCCAAATCTCAATTATTTCAAAAGGACTCAACTCCCAAAAAGTATTTTTCTCTGACCACAAAGAAATTAAATTAGAAATCAATAACAGAAAGATTTCTGAAAAAAATTCCCCAAAGTGTTTAAAACTAAATACATATCTAAGTAATCCACAGGTCAAAAACAAAATCAAAAGGGAAATTAGAAAATACTTTGAACAGGAGGAAAATGAAAATATGAGAATTTATGGAATGTCACCAAAGCAGAGAAATTTATAAGACTAAATGCTTATATTAGGAAGGAAAAGTCAATTTCACTTTCCACATTAAAAATTAGAAGTAGAAGATAAAATTAAACCCACATTAAGCAGAAGAAAGGATATACTAAAGATCAAAGTGGAAATAAATGAAACAGAAAACAAAAAGGCAATAGAAAAAAAAAAAATGAAGCCAAAGTTGCTTCTCTGAGATCAATAAAATTAATAAAACTCTAGCCATAATGATTAAGAGAAAAAGAGAAAAGACTCAAATTATCAACATAATGAATAAAAGAGCTACAACATTTAAATTTCTACTGGGAATTCTCTGGCAGTCCAGTGGTAGGACTTGTTATTTTCACTGCTGGGACCCAGGTTCTATCCCTGGTCTGGGAACTAAGATCCTGCAAGCCATATGGTACAGTCAAAGTAAAAAAGTAAATTTCTACAGATATTAAAGGAAAACAGCAAATACAGGGGACTTCCCTGATGGTCCAGTGGTTAAGATGCTGCACTTCCAATGTAGGAGGTGTGGGTTTGATCCCTAGTTGGGAAACTAAGATCCCACACACCACTCACCCAAAAAATAAATAAATAAAATTTTAAAAATAAAAGTACTAATACAGTTATGTCAAGTTTAAAAATAAAATAAAATTAAAAAAAAAAGAAAAAAAAAGTAAATATAATAAACAACCTTATGACAATAAATACAAAAACTTAGATGAAATGGACAAATTCCTTAGATGACACAAATGACCAAAGCTCATTAAAGAAAAAATCTGGCAACCTGAAAATGTCTTTCAATGAAAGGAGCCTAAACTATAATTTAAAACACCCATCACGGGAGAATGGATACTTGTGTATGTGTGGCTGAGTCTCTTCACTGTTCACCTGAAACTATCACAGCATTGTTAATCAGCTATACCCCAATATGAAATTAAAAGTTTTTAAAAATAAGTAAGGTATTGTATATACAGGGGAAAAAATATATATATACATACGTCCCAATGTTCATTGCAGCACTGTTTACAATAGCCAAGACATGGAAGCAATCCAAATGTCCCTTGACAGTGGATAAAGATGTGGTGCAATGGAAGATACAATGGAGCATCACTCAATGATTAAAAAGAATGAAATAATGCCATTTACAGCAACATGGATGGATCTGGAGATCATCATACTAAGTGAAGTAAGTCAGAGAAAGACAAGTAGCATATGCTATCTATCACTTATATGTGGAATTTTTAAAAGTGGTACAAACGAACTTATTTACAGAACAGAAACAGACTCACAGACTTAGAGAAAGAACTTATAGTAACAGACAGGCGTGGGGGGTGGACGGGGGAAGCGTCGAAGGAGGGATAGATTGGGGATTTAGGACTGACATGTACACGCTGCTGTATTTAAAACAGATAAGCAACAAGGACCTACTGTATAGCACAGGGAACTCTGCTCAATATTCCATAATAACCTAACTGGGAAAAGAATTTGAAAAAGATAGATATATGTATATGTTTAACAGAATCACTTTGCTGTACATTTAAAACTAATAAACACTGTCAACTATCCAATATAAAATAAAAAATTTTAAAATAGTAGCTGCATCATTAAAAAAGAAGAAAACTCCAGGTCAGATGACTTCCCAGTGCATTCTATCAAATATTTAAAGAAGAAATAATGTCAATTCAATACAAACTCTTCCAAAAATTGAGAATGGACTACTCCCCAACTTATTCTGAGGCCAGCTGTACCCCAACAACAAAATCAGGAAAAGACATTACAAGAAAAGAAACAGACCAATATTCCTCTTGAATATAGATGCAAAAATTCTAAACAAAACTTCAGCAAATCAAAACCAACAATATATTAAATGGATAATATATCAGGACTATGTAGGATTTTTCCAAGGAATGCAGGGCTATTTTAACATTCAAAATTCAATCAATATAATTTACTATGTTACATAGTAAATCAACTAAAGACCAAAAAACACATGATAATCTTAACAGCCACAGAAAAAGCATTTGCCAAAATCCAACATCCAATCCTGATTTAAAAAAAAAAAAAAAAAAAAAAACCTCTGGAAACAAGAAACAGAAGAGAACTTCTCCAATCTGAGAAAAGCCATCCACACACACAGACACACACGGACACACACACACACCTCCAAAAACAGTTAACATCATACTGAATGGTGAAAAACTTGAATGTTTTCCCCCTAAGATCAAGAACAAGTCAAGGATTTCCACTCTTATCACTTCTACTGAACACTGTACTAGAAGTTCTGGACAATGTAATCAAGCAAGAAAAAGAAATAAACAGTGTCCATACTGTAAAGGAAGAAGGAAAATATTATTCACAGATAATATGATAACCTATCTGGAAAAAAACAAAATCAATCAAAAAACTACTAGAATAAATAGATGAGTATAGGAAAGTTGTAGGATTCAAGATCAATACATAAAAATCCATTATATTTGTATATGCTATCTACAGTTGGAATCTGAATTTTTAAAAATATCACTTAAAACAGGTATTTTAAAATAATAATTAGGGATAAACTAGAAAACGATGGGAAAGACCCAAACAGTGAAAACAACTGTTGCTGAGAGAAATTATGGATGAATTAAACAAATGGAGAGCTATACTTTGACCATGGGTCAGAAGACTCAGTGTTGTTAAGACATCAATTCTCCTCCAAACTGATCTGCAGATTCAAAGCAATCTCAATCAAAATCCTAGCAGACATTTTTGTAGAAATTGATAAGGTATATATGAAAAGATAAAGAACCTAGAATAACCAAAAACAACTTAGAAAAAGAACAAATTTGAAGGACTAACATAACTCATTTTAAGAGTTTTTTTTAAACTAGAGTGATCAAATCAGCATGGCATTGTATAAAAACAGACAAACAGAATAGTGAGTCCAGAAAAAAAATACCTACACATATATGAACAGCTGGATTTTTACAAAGGCACTCAGACAATGCAGAAAGGATAGTCTTAACAACAAACAGTGCTGTAACAATTGGATATAAATATACTCTGGCAACTCTAGACCTTCGTTCCCATCAGCTAGCAACTTACTGGGCACCATGCCAGTCACCCAGGAACCCACTCTGCATTTTGTCCTGCTCCCCACTGCTCCCACCACCCAGCTTGACTCCCCTGCATAAATCATTCATTCTAGTTGCTCACTCAGCCCCTACAGACAGCTGAGGAGGGCACCCCCCGGGGACTGTCTCCAGACCTGTGGCCCCCTGGGCCTGCCATAACTGCTGCCATCCTCCCTGCTGTGACCAGCCTCTGTGCTAGGAAAGGATTTCTGGATTCTGCCAGGGTGCAGATCTGAAGCGAGGCCCACTGACACGCAGGGCCAGACAGCCAGGGCCGGGCACTGGGCTGTCACACTGGCTCCTCCCCAACCACCTGGCCCCACTTACAGAGCCTCCCAGAAACTGGACACAAGTCAAGCTCTGGTTAAAAAATGGGTCCTTACCACAAATGCCCACAGGGTCTAGGCCTAGAAGTTGAACCAGTAGAGGGTCAGGGAGAAGACAACAGCGGATGGAAGGGATTGAGGCAAGCTACATAGAACAGCCATCCTGGTGGCAGCTGACTCCTGCCCACCCTGACATGAACCGGTACTGTCACAGACTTGCTTTTTAAGGAGAAGATGGGAATCCAGATCTTCAAGTGTAACTAAGTGTCATCAGTGAATCTAAAGTGAAAGAAAACCCACAAGAGGCAAACACCCCAGTTCTGAAGTCACATTCAGCCTCAGATGCCAGCAGATCCCAGGTTAAACCCTTCAAGGCATGGGATCAGCTCTGGTCCTGGGTGCCTGCGAGGGCAGGTGTGAGCTGGAGGAGCCACAGGCAGGGCTTTTTGCTTCCATCTGGGAACAGCAGCCCAGCCACAGCTCAGCTTCCCAGCTGCCTTCCCCGGCCAGGGCCAGACTCCCAAAGTAGCTGTTGTCTCAGCCCCACCACCTGGAAGCCCAAGTGATGAGACTGGCAAAACCTCCCACACATGATGAGAGCAAATATGGCCATGCCTTTGCACTGCTGCTTGGTGACAGTCTTGTTCAAGATGAGCCCTCTGAACCTGGGGAGAGAAACAGCAAGCGGTTAGAGTGCAGACTTGCCACCCTTCACCACAAAGACCACCCTATCAGCCTATGCCCCCAGCTAAGCACTATTCTGGCCACCCTCAAAATATCTGTGGTGGCCCAGCTCGTTTCCCCAGTGTCCTCTGCACCCCACACATGCATTTCCACCTCTGTTTGGAGTCTTGGCTCTTTCAGAAGGTTCACCTGATGATATCAGCCCACTGAAAACACAAGGAACCCCTTCGGAGACCACTTAGCTGGCGGAGGTCTGCCACCTGACAGCCTGTGAGCTACTTTTCAGCAGCAAGCTGAATCCGCAAACATCTCCCACTGCGCCCCGCTCAACTTCCCAGAAGACCTGCCCCATCCAGGCCCTGGCTCCACCAGGCACTGTAGTTTATCAAAGGCCTGGAGCCCAGAAGCCTCTGGAAGGAAAGACACCTTGACCACAGCTTCTCCATCCTGAGAGTCAGTTAGGAAAACACATCGGAAAGGACTGGGGTGGTCCCCTTCTGGGTCCACGAGCAGAAAGGGCCTGGGAGGATGCAGCTGGAGGGCGGAAGGTGTGGGCTGGGAGGGAGGCCTCAGGGCCCCGCGGCCCTAATCCCTCTGCCCTGTGAATCCCACCAGCGGCGGTGCACTGAGCCGTCACCTTGCGGCCAGCTAGCTACACGGGGCCAGGTCGGCGAGGAGCCTGGCCAGCACTGTGCTCGGAGCCTCGTGTGCCTGACTCTCCCATTCTCTACAACAAGCCCAGACATGCCTAGGAGGAGGTGGCCGACCAGGACACATGCCGGGGAGCTGTGATGCCAGCCCGGCTCCTGCAGAAGCCACTTCAGGGAACCTCCTCGGCGCCCTCCTTTCTCCCTGAGCCCGGACCTCGGCCTGCTTTGCACGACCTGCTCCAACCGTGGGAGCCGCGAAGACGGACCGCAGCCTGGGTCATCCCCGGAACCTGGGCCCAAGCCGGAGCCCACAGCTGGGGCACAGGCGGCCTCTTCACCCACCGGACGCCACCGCCACCTGCCTCCCACACACACACAGAGTCACCGGCCTCGTGCAGAAGGGTCCCCGGACAGCCGGCGTGCCCAGGGCAGGCTCAGGGGTGCGCACCCCTCCACAGAGGCCACAGGCCCAGCGTCCAGGCGCCGCTCCGTGTCCCCCACCCTTCTCCGCAGGAAACAACCGTCGCCCGTGCTTCCGCCCTCCACCCCCTCTTCCAGCTGCCCAGCAGTTGCAGGGAAGGACCGGCCGCCACAGGCCACGCGCTCGCGGAGGGCGTCCTGGGCAGGAGGCGGGCCAGGGAGTCCGACGCCCTGGAAATGGCAGCCTGGAGAAGCAGCTACTCCTGCCCGGATCCTCCCAGCACCCTGGTGACCGCCTCTCAGACCACACGGCAGGCTTGATGGCCGAGGGCTCTTCAGCCAGCACGCACCTGACTGGGGTGCCCGGTCGGAGACCCGCGTGCGCCTGAGAAAATCCATCGTCCAACTGCAGCGACAGGTGACCCAAAACTCAACACAGCGTCCAGTGCATCGTGTGGGGACGTGGGGCTGAGCGCAGACTGAAGGGAGGGTCTAGGGGAGGCCTGTGGCTCCACGCTTCTGTAAATTAAACTCAATCACTAACCGGTGCACAAATCTCCTTTGAAATTCAATTTGGGTTGGGTTTTTTTTTTTTTTTGCTTTTTAGCGTAAAATTACTCTACAGTGTTGTGTTGGTTTCTGCTGTGCAACAAAGTGAAATTCAATTTGTTTGAAAAATAAAATTAGGTCATCTTATAAAAGAGAGAGGAAGGAAGGGATCTCAAACAAACAAGCTAATTGTACACCTCAAGGAAATAGAAAAAGAATAAACTAAATCTAAAGTTAGGAGAAGGAATAAAGATGAGGGTGGGGATAAATGAAATAGATAATAGAAAAACAATAGAAAATATTCATGAAACTCAGATCTGGGGTGGTTTTTTTTTAAGATAAAGAAAGTTTGACAAATCTCTAGGTAGACTATGAAAAAAGACTCAAAATTATAAATGAAAGAAGAGACATTACAACTAATGTTATAGAAATGCAAAGGATCATAGAAGACTACCACAAACATTTATTTGTACGCCCACAACCTAAGAGAAGCAGATAAATTCCTGGAAACACAAAACCTACCAAGAATGAATAATGAAGAAACAGAAAATCTGGACAGACCAATAATGAGTACGGAGATTGAATCAGTAATCAAAAGTCTTGCAACACAGAGAACAGGCCCTGATGACTCCACCAATTAATTCTACAGAATATTTAAAGAAGAATTAATGTCAAGCCTTCTCAAACTCTACCAAAAATTTAAGAAGAGGGAACACTTCCAAACTCATTTTAAAAGGACAACATTACGCTGATACCAAAGCCAGACAGAGACATTACAAGAAAAGAAAATTACAGGTCAAGATCCCTGATGAATATAGATGAAAAATCCTTAAAATACTAGCAAATTAAATTCAACAACACATTAAAAGGGTCATATACCTTGACCAAGTGAAATTTATCCCTGAATGCGAGGATTGTTCAATATACACAAATCAGTAAGTGCGGTATACCACATTAACAAAATAAAGGACAAAAATCATAGGATCATTACAGTAGATGCAGAAAAGGCATTTGACAAAATCCAATACCCATTCATTATAAGAACTCTCAACAAAATGAGTAGGGAGGGAACATAATAACATAAAGGCCACGTATGACAGCTAACATTATACTAAATGGTAAAAAACTGAAAGCTTTTTCTCTAAGATCAGGAACAAGACAAGGGTGCCCATTCAGACCACTTTTATCCAATACAGTTATGGAACTCCTACTCAGAGCATTTAGGCAGGGAAAAGAAATAAAGGCATCCAAATTGGAAAGGAAGAAGTAAAAATGCCTCTGTTTACAGAGGACATGATATTATATAAAGGAAACCCTAAAGAGTCTGCCAGAAAACAAAAATGCTAGTACTAATACACAAATTCAGTAAAGATGCAGGGTGTAAAATCATATTCAAAAATCAGCTGCATTTCTACCAAGTGGTTTAAAACCTCTGGGCCACATTGGGGTTGTCAGCAAAAAGAAAAGAGAACAAATGAACCCTTGCTAGAATATGATGGAGAAAATTCAATTCTCTAAAATTCTTAGAAGAATACCTGGGTGGGGGTGGAGATTTCTAAAGTGACTTTTACAAGCCCCTGTCTCCTGCCCAGCATTTCTAAAGGAACTGAACCTATACCTTGGACAGCGAAGGGTGATTCCAGCAGGCAGATGGGAGCTGAACAACACAAGTCTCAATAAATAAGCCTTGAATGTCACTTTACGGTCTTTTTGGAAGCCAGATGGAGAGGGGGTAGGTAATGAGAATTTCCTTCCACAGGCTCTCTGTGATCAGCAGCCACAGCAAAAAGATCCCAGGATCCTCATTTCCAGGGCTCTCTGCCACTGGTCCCCAGTCTCATAAATCCAAGAGGAACCAAATCATGTGCCCGAACTCTCCATCTATCAGTGACAGAACCCAACTGCTCTTCCCCACTGGACACACACACACACTTTCCAATGTTCACCTGCTTTTCTGACCCATCGGCTACTCCACTCTGGAAAAGTAATGGTATTAGTTATTTTGAAATTTTGATCAGAAGTCAAGGTAGACATTCCGGTCACCATCACTGTCGCAAAGATTTACCAGAAGGAGCAACGTAGCAGGGTAATATGTTGGAATATTTCATCTCTATTGTATGTTTCCCAATTTCATGTCCTCAGTTCAGTTCAGTTCAGTCACTCAGTCGTGTCCGACTCTTTGCGACCCCCTGAATCGCAGCATGCCAGGCCTCCCTGTCTAGGAGATAAGCGAATAACTGGGCATGTCACCATTGACTCAGGAGAAAAACAAGGCTAAGTTTAAATCAGACAGATGTTGCAAATCTTTTTGCAATTTTTAACTAAATGTTAACCCTCAGGAAGAAGAGGATTCAGAGGTATGGACACCTTAGGGCTATGTAATGGGTAATTTTATGTGTCAATTTGACTGGACTAAGGGAAAAGACCAAACAGCTGGTAAAACATTATTTCTGGGTGTGTCTGCAACAGTGTTTCCAGGAAAGATTGGAATATGAATCAGCAGTTGAGTAAAGAAGATTGCCTTCCCCAATGTGGGTGGGCATCATCCTATCCATTAAGAGCCTGAATTGGGACTTCCCTGGTGGCTCAATGGCCAAGACTCTGCACTCATTGCAGGGGTCCCAGGTTCAATCCCTGGTCAGGGAACTTGATCTCACATGCCACAACTAAGAGTTTGTATGCCACAACGGAAAGATCCCTCATGTCGAAACTCAGACCTGGTTCAGTTCAGTTCAGTCATTCAGTCGTGTCTGACTCTTTGCGACCCCATGAATCGCAGCACAACAGGCTTCCCTGTCCATCACCAACTCCAAGAATTCACCCAAACTCATGTGCATGGAGTCGGTGATGCCATCCAGCCATCTCATCCTCTGTTGTCCCCTTCTCCTGCCCCCAATCCCTCCCAGCATCAGAGTCTTTTCCAATGAGTCAACTCTTCGCATGAGGTGGCCGAAGTATTGGAGTTTCAGCCTTAGCATCAGTCCTTCCAATGAATACCCAGGACTGATCTCCTTTAGGATGGACTGGTTGGATCTTCTTGCAGTCCAAGGGACTCTCAAGAGTCTTCTCCAACACCACTGTTCAAAAGCATCAATTCTTCAGCGCTCAGCTTTCTTCACAATCCAACTCTCATATCAATACATGACCACTGGAAAAACCATAGCCTTGACTAGATGGACCTTTGTTGGCAAAGTAATGTCTCTGCTTTTTAATATGCTATCTAGGTTGGTCATAATTTTCCTTCCAAGGAGTAGTGAAAAGTGAAAGTGAAGTCGCTCAGTCATGTCTGACTCTTTGCAACCCCATGGACCATAACCTACCAGGCTCTTCTGTCCATGGGATTTTCCAGGCAAGAGTACTAGAGTGGGTTGCCATTTCCTTCTCCAGGGGATCCTCCCAACCCAGTGACCGAACCCGGGTCTCCTTTGCAGGCAGACGCTTTACCATCTGAGCCACCAGGGAAGCCAAGGAGTAAGCGTCTTTTAATTTCATGGCTTCAACCACCATCTGCAGTGATTTTGGAGCCCAAAAATATAAATTCTGACACTGTTTCCACTGTTTCCCTATCTATTTGCCATGAAGTGATGGGACCAGATGCCATGATCTTAGTTTTCTGAATGTTGAGCTTTAAATCAACTTTTTCATTCTCCTCTTTCACTTTCTTCAAGAGGCTTTTTAGTTCCTCTTCAGTTCAGTTCAGTTCAGTTCAGTGGCTCTGTCGTGTCCGACTCTTTGTGACCCCATGAATCACAGCACGCCAGGCCTCCCTGTCCATCACACAGCCAAATAAACAATTTTTTAAAAAGAACCTGAATTGAACAAAAAGGTAAAGGAAGGGCAAATTTGCTTTTTTGCTTGAACTTCATCTTCTCCTCTCCTCAGACATCAACACTTCTGGTCCTCCTGACATTCGCTTTACTGCAATGGTCTGGAACACAATGTGTGATCTCTCTGAGGTATGCCTGTCTTATTTTTTTTCCCTACATGTTCAAAGTCAAGTGAAAGGGTTAATAAGGGTTTGGGTAGATATCCTTACGTGGCTTGGCATTCTGTAAAGTTTTGGGTGAACAGGCAGAGCATGAACGACTTTTTAGGGCAGAGAAGATATTCTGGACCATACATAATGATGGATACATGTCATTATACCTTTGTCCAAGTCTGTAGAAGGTACAACCCTAAGAATGAGCCCTCATGTAAACTGTGGACCTTGGATGATTACGATGAGTCAACGTAGGTTCAAAGGTTGTAACAAATGTAACACTCTGGTGGGAGACGTTGATAATGAGGGAAGCTAGGTGTCTAAGTAGGGGTACAGAGTCGATAAGGTAAATGTCTGTACCTTCTACTCAGTGTCGCTGTGAATCTAAAACTGCTCTAAAACAGTATTAAATAAAGTAAATATGACATACATCCTACTCCAGAATATATCTATCTTGTTTCAGGTGTTTTTTTTTTTTTAATTGCTTTCTGGTAAAATCACTTAATCCTCTTTCAAAAGCAGAATGGGGACTGCTCAGCCTTTGCTGTGTCCTGCATGGCGCATTCTGAGAAGCTACCACGAGGTGGCAGCATCCACCCACAGACGCTACAACCAGCCTAGGCCGTCTCTGCAGCAAGGAGATGGAAGGAAACCTGAGTTCTCCTCATCTCTTTAGTGGGAGGCCGAGATGCCAGTTCAGTGCGGGTTCAGAAAACATTGTAACCCTATGTTTTAACCCTATGAGAGGCAATCTTCTCCTCGCCTCCACAAGTACACACGTAGTCCTCCCCTCACTCACTTAGAAGGTCCTGTCACTTTTTATACACGTGTGGCTCTTTTAAACACACATACACACTTACACACACACCCCACCCAAGTTGTCCAAGCCCAGAACAAGCCCCTAACACACTAAATGGTAAAGTTCAGAGGACTATTGCACCTGTTCATTCATCCCTATTTTAAATACAGAAGTCACTGGAGATGCAGCATGTTAAATAATACATGCTTTGTATGATTTACAAATAATACACAGCAAGACAGCTTCAGTATCAGGATTTACCAGCCCCAGTGTTAGCCAGGTCACCTCAGTGCGGGTGGGGGGATGGTACTCTGCGCAGCCAGGACCTACAGGAAACCACAAACTAAGGAATCCCAGATATCGGATGAGCACACCCTGGTACCATGAAGCAATTCATTCCCTTTTTTCACTCCGTAACTGACTGTCAGTGTGGTTTAGTCACATCTCGATTTTCATAGACCACCTAGCAGTTGAAGAGAGATTCAAACCCAAATCTGTCTGATTTCAAACCCCCTTCTTTCTACTATCACTTTATTGTAGTGTTTATCTACTTTATTGGAACTTTTCCTGCAATACTGGAGGCAGGGGGACAAGAATATCCGGTTCTCTGAAAAGATTTAGTGTCACGGGTATTTTTTTTTTCTTCTTACAAATAGAATCCAATAGAATGAAACAAAGGATTTTGCCAAATGCTAAACAGAAGTTTTCCTATTAAAGACATAGCATAGTTAAATGAAATGGAATATGGAATTCTAGTCAACAAGAATTCTCACAGGTATAACAGAAAAAGAAATTAGCACCTGAAATGCCTCAATGAAATTAGCACCTGAAATGCCTTCAATAACACCTGAACCGGAGAAGGCAATGGCACCCCACTCCAGTACTCTTACCTGGAAAATCCCATGGACGGAGGAGCCTGGTAGGCTGCAGTCCATGGGGTCACAAAGAGTCAGACACAACTGGACGACTTCACTTTCACTTTTCACTTTCATGCATTGGAGAAGGAAATGGCAACCCACTCCAGTGCTCTTGCCTGGAGAATCCCAGGGACGGGGGAGCCTGGTGGGCTGCCGTCTATGGGGTCACACAGAGTCGGACACGACTGAAGCGACTTAGCAGCAGCAGCAGCAGCACCTGAAATGCCTCATCACTACATAAAATTTAAGTTCTATGAAGATTGACACACTTGTTCAAAAACGTCAGTAAAATAAACTATGCATTCTTACTTTAAGGTTAGAGGTTATATAACTCTTACTCAGAAGAGTTTTTTCTACGCTACTGCTAGATACAGGGCCATTATAACCAGGAAATCAATATGACTTTGCTGCTGCTGCTAAGTCACTTCAGTCATGTCCAACTCTGTGCGGCCCCGGAGACGGCAGCCCACCAGGCTCCCTGTCCCTGGGATTCTCCAGGCAATAACACTGGAGTGGGTTGCCATTTCCTTCTCCAATGCATGAAAGTGAAAAGTGAAAGTGAAGTCGCTCAGTCATGTCCGACCCTCAGCGACCCCATGGACTGCAGCCTTCCAGTTGCATTAATAAAAGAATGAAGTGATTATTGAGCCTCCCTCGTGGCTCAGATAGTAAAGAATTTGCCTGCTATTCAGGAGACCTGGGTTCGAATCCTGGGTTGAGAAGATCCCCTGGCGAAGGGAATGGCAACCCACTCCAGTATCCTTGCCTGGAAAACCACATGGACAGAAGAGCCTGGTGGGCTACAGTCCAAGGGTCTCAAAGAGTCAGACACGACTGAGCAACTAGGCACCGCACAGCGTAGTCTGATGATGTATTGATTATCTGTTCCAATGTAACAAAATGCCACAAAGTTAATGGTTTAAACTAAGAACTTCCAGTTTAGCTGGATTTAGAAAAGGCAGAGGAACCAGAGATCAAATTGCCAACATTCGTTGGATCATAGAAAATGCAAGAGAATTCCATAAAAACATCTACTTCTGCTTCATTGACTACACTAAAGCCCTTTAGCTTAGCCTATGTGGATCACATACAAACGGTATGGATCACAACAAACTGGAAAATTCTTAGAGATGGGAACACCAGACCACTTTACCTGCCTCCTGAGAAACCTGTATGCAGGTCAAGAAGCAACAGAACCAAACATGGAATAATGGACTGGTTCCAAATTGGAAAAAGAGTACGTCAAGGCTATATATTGTTACCCTGCTTATTTAACTTCTATGAAGAGTCCATCATGCGAAATGCTGGGCTGGATGAAGCACAAGCTGGAATCAAGATTGCCAGGAGAAATATCAATAACCTCCAATATGCAGATGACACCACCCTTATGGCAGAAAGTGGAAAGTAATTGAGGAGCCTCTTGATGAAGGTGAAAGAGGAGAGTGAAAAAGCTGGCTTAAAACTCAACATTCAAAAAACTATGATCATGCCATCCAGTCCCATCACTTCATGGCAAAAAGATGGGGAAACAATGACAGGCTTTATTTTCTTGGACTCTAAAATCACTGCAGATGATGACTGCAGCCATGAAATTAAAAGACACTTGTTCCTTAGAAGAAAAGCTAACACCAACCTAGAGAGCATATTAAAAAGCAGAGACATTACTTTGCCAACAAAGTCAAAGCTATGGTTTTACCAGTAGTCATGTGAGAGTTGGACTATAAAGAAAGCTGAGCACCGAAGAATTGATGCTTTTGAACTGTGGTGTTGGAGAAGACTCTTGAGAGTCCCTTGGACTGCAAGGAGATCAACCCTAAAGAAAATCAACCCTGGATATTCATTGGAAGGACTGATGCTGAAGCTGAAACTCCAATATTTTGGTCACCTGATGCGAAGAGCTGACTCATTAGAAAAGACCCTGATGCTGGTAAGGATTGAAGGCAGGAGGAGAAGGGGATAACAGAGGATGAGATAGTTGGATGGTATCACTGACTGGATGGACATGAGTTTGAGCAAGCTCCAGGAGTTGGTGATGGACAGGGAAGCCTGGCATGCTGCAGTCCCTGGGGTCGCAAAGAGTCAGACACGATTGAGTGACTGAACTGAACTGAAAGTGATTATCACACTCTCCTCTGACTGGATCAGACCTCTCCCGATAGTGCCAAGTTCTTGTTATGACATTTTATGATGGGTTTGTTAACCTAAAGAATGGGTTTTGATGCAAAAAGTTCTTATAATATTTTAGGATGAAAAGAGAAGAGAGCTCAGGATGGTCAGGAGCTCTATGCCAGATGTCCCCAGGATCCTCAGCTGCTTCTGCTGCCATGAACTGAAGAAGAAATGGTTTCTTATATTATTTATTTGGCTGCAACACGTCTCAGTTGTAGCACTTGGGATCTTTTAGTTGCAGCACGTGGGATCTAGTTCCCTGACCAGGGATTGAGCCCAGCCCCTCTACACTGGGAGCACAAAGTCTTAGCCACTGGACCACCAGGGACGTCCCAAGAAATTATTTAATGAGGGGGGCACAGCACCTGTACACAAATATGCAGGGCATTTGTTTCCTGGCTCTAGTGGTCAGATGCAGATCTTTGAATAGAACGTACACAGATAGGGATTATATTGTGATAGGGAAAAGCATTGTTGTGCTGAGTGCTATCCCGCAGTGGAACAGGTGACCTGGTGACAGCATCAGTCTTTGATGAACCAGTGAGATCCATAAGCAGAAAATCCTTCCATGTATGTCCTATGCTGTGCCAAATTCTAGATGTGCAGTGGTGTTTGAGGTAGGCTTTGTCTTTGCCCTCACAGGACCTTCACAGAGAACACAGACCAGAAAAAAATATAGTTTTAACTATAAGGTATAAAATGTAAGAACAAGAGTGCAAAAGAGCCCATCCAAAGGGCACCTGACCCTGTCTCTGAGTGCAGAGGATTCTGAGAATGGATACCTAATATGACACTTAAATAGTGAAGGAGAATTCTTCGAACAAAGAAAATAGGAGAAAGAGAAGATTTTCCCCTGAGAAGAAAGCTCCTTCCCAAACAATTCTCTGTAACCTCCTTCACATATGTAACCTTTAAAAACATCAGGAAAAATAGCCCATAATTATCAGTTATCTATTGCTGCATAATAAGCCACCTCAATATTTTGTGACTTAAAACCATAACCATTTAGGGATCTTCCCTGGTGGTCCAGTGGTTAAGACTCCAAGCTTCCACTGCATAGGGCACAGGTTTGATCCCTGGTTGGGGAACTAAGATTCCATATGTCATATGGCAAAAAAAAAAAAAGTAATATTAAAAAAACCACAATCATTTATATACTTATGATTCCACTCTTGGCCAGGCGTACACACAGGAACAACTCCTGGCTCACCTGGACTCATTCCTGCAGCTAAAATTATCCAGTGGCTCCACTGGGATGGACTGGTCAGATGCCCTCAGCCAGGGCGCCTTGGTTCTCCCCCACAGCCTCTCACCCTCTGGCAGGCTAGACGGTTCCCTTGCTTAGTGGTCTCAGGGCTGCATTCCAAGAGGACACAGGGGACATCTTAAGGCACCTGGGGACCCAGGCTCTAGAACTCATATAGCATCATTTCTGCCACTTTCTATTGGTCAAAGCAGGTCATAAGGCCAGTTTGGATTCAAGCAAAAGGGAAACAAGCAGGAGACCTGGGTCCAATTCCTAGGTCAGGAAATTCCCCTGGAGAAGAAAATGGCAACTCACTCCAGTATTCTTGCATGGAGAATCCCATGGATAGAGGAGCCTGGCAGGCTACAGTTCGTGGGATCGCAAGAGTTGGACATGACTTAGCACTACCTTTCTTTTCTTTCTTTAAAAGAGAAACAGACTCTTCCTTTTGATAGGAGGCGCTCCAAAATACTATGGCTCTCTTTTTCCATCTACCTTGTGTATTCTAAGAAAACCCAAAGTGGAAGGAATTAGGGGAGACTCCAGGGAAGAGATGGAGCTTGAATTCAGTCTTAAAGGATTAGTCAGGTTTTTTTTAGAAGAACACAGCATCATAATGACGTGGAGCTGTCAGAGAGGATAGATGACCTGTTTGAGGAATAAGACAGGGATTGGCATCCAGCTCAGGGGGCAGAATTGTGGGGAAAGACCTATAGGGAGAAGAACATCACTGCACGTAGTCCTGTCCCCCAGGCATCTGGCTGTTCATGATATGATTAATAAATGCTGACTGTGAGGGACTTCCCTGGTGGTACAGTGGTTAAGAATTCACCTTCCAATGGTGGGGACATGAGTTCAAACCCTGGTGGGGGAACCTAAGATCCCACACACTGCCAGGCAACTAAGCCCAGGCACCGAAACAAAGACCCAGTGCAGCCAGTTTTTTAATTAAAAAATACATAAATAAAATAATATACAATAAATACTGACTGTGTCCAATCAAGGCCAAAATTATGAAGGTTATATGATAAATGTAGGAGTTCTCCAAGAGAAAATGTTTAATCAAGGGAGTTAGGCAATGAGACTTTTCCTAATGTGTCTGAAATGTCAATTCATAGACACTGCATAAAGTATTGTAGCATCCAAACTATTTTCTTTCTATGGATCTGGTCACGACCTTTAATTATCTGTACTTTCTGTGGAGGCTGACGTGATCATCTGTGCGAATTCTGGCTCCTTGTCCTGATCACATCAATTCACTCAGAGCAGAGGACAGAAATACTGTCCTCAGCAAGTTACATTTCCATCTGACATAAAAATGGACACTGAAACCAGGGGACCATTATGAAAGCAGATATGGAGGTATGTGGCGGCTACCATCTAAGCCAACACACATTATCTCCCTCCAATTGTGTTTACACAAGATTTTTTCTTCTCTGTGCCCTCAATCGGTAGAAAGGAGATATTTTATTGCTAAAAGGTTGGAGAGAGAAAGAGCTGAGACTGAAATTCTGGAACTAATCAACTTTGGCAAAACCAAGATACTGGTTATTTGTCACTAGAGTGGTAGATTGCCCAGGATCACATGGACCAAATGATTTAAGCCACTGAGAACAGAGCATAAACATTTCCCCACATCTGTGGTTGCTCTGTGAGCAGGAACCAACATGACTCATGATGAAAGTGCAGTCATAAAAGACCACGTATTATTACTGTATGATTCCACTTACATGAAAGGCCCAGAAGAGGCAGCTCTATAGAGACAGGAAGTAGATTCGTGGTTGCCTGGTACTATGAGGAGAAACAGAGGGTAGCTGCTAAAGGACACAGGGTTTCTTTGTTGTCTAGTCTCTAAGTCGTGTCCGATTCTTTTGCAACCCCATGAACTATACCCCAAAAGGCTCCTCTGTCTGCGAGATTTCCCAGGCAAGAATACTGGAGTGGGTTGCCATTTCTTTCTCCAAGGGATCTTCCCGATCAAGGGATCGAACTTGCATCTCCCACATTACAGGCAGATTCTTCACCGATGAGCCACAATTTCTTTGGGGGATGATAAAATGTTCAAAATTTGATTGTGTAACTGAGCAGAGGGCCTTCCTAGGACAAACCCTTTCCCCATGTGCTCTGCCTGCCTATTATTTGTAGAAAAACTAGCCTCCTAAGGCCTTCCCCAGCTTCCAAAGAATATATTTAATCAAAGAGGTGAGAAAATACAGGGACAGAGGAAATACAGAAAATACAGGACAGAGGACAGCAGTTGAGCACAGGTATTAATAGTTGAGCCAATAAACAAAGTCAAAGACCTTCGGTTCCTCTTCAAGGGCTGTAGATAATATTCTGAGCCAAATTCTTTGGGCTGTTTTGCAGTCACTGACACCTCCACCAGGTGGGAGAAGTTAACTGCATGCTGTCCACAAGCAGACCCCAGACCAGCTGGTTGATGATGCTGACTCCCAGTTACCTCACCACCAGCCAATCAGAAGAATGTCCACGAGCTGATCACACACACAGTGCAACTGCCTCCCTCTCCCTATCTTTATAAACCTTTGTCTGAAAGCCATGGGGAGTTTGGGCCTTTTGAGAATTAGCTGCCTAAACCCTTTGCTTTTTCCTGCTATAAACACTGTACTTTTCTTCACCACAATCTGCTGTCATTAAACGGGCTTCTCTGCATGTAGGTGAGCAGACTGAGTTTGGTTCAGTAACAGTTGTGGTGATGGTTATAAAACTGAATACATTAAAAATCATTGAATTGTACACTTTAAATAGATGAATATATGGCATGTGAATGCTATATCAATAAAGCTGTTCCAAATAAAACTAAGTTAAATTAAAGCATAAACTCTCTTTACATGCAAATCCTGTCATTTGGATGCTGGCTGGCAACCAGCCTCCAATCTAACCTTTGTGCTCAGAAAGTCTTTTCGAAATCAAGGAGAGACATATTCTCAAAGCAAAAACAAGTATAATAAAAATGTCTTCTGCTTTCTAATTGTGCCCTTTGTTTTTCAATCCAAAGGGAGCAAAGGGCTTTCACACACAATGGTCTTAGTGATACTCTCCTCAGTCATTGCCTGGAATAGTTGTTTTTTTTTCACTGACAAGTAAGTTGAATGTAGTTATTCTCAGTAAGTTTTTATTGGCGTCTTGTTGCTTTACAACGTTGTGTTGCTACTGTACAGCAAAGTGATTTGGTTGTGTGTGCATGCATGTGTGCTAAGTCGCTTCAGCTGTGTCTGACTCTGCAACCCCATGGACTGTAGCCCTCCAGGCTCCTCTGTCCATGGGATTCTCCAGGCAAGAATACTGGGGTGGGTTGCCATGCCCTTCTCCAGAGGATCTTCCAGACCCAGGGACCGAACTTGCATCTCTTAAGTCTTCTGCATTGGCAGGTGGGTTCTTTACCACTAGCACCCCCTGGGAAGCTTGTTGTACGTATACATATATCCCCTCTTTTTTGGATTTCCTTCCTTTTTAGGTCACCACAGAGCACTGAGTAGAGTTCCTTAAGTTATACAGTTGGTTCTCATTAGTTATCTATTTTATGTATAACATCAATAGTGCATACACGTGAATCCCAAACTCCCAATTCATCCCACCAAACCCTCTTCCCCCACTGGTGTCTACATGCTTGTCCTCTATGTCTGTGTCTCTATTTCTCATTTGCAAATAAGATCATCTATAGCATTTTTCTCGATACCACATATATGTGCTAATATATGGTTTGTTTTTTATTTATTTTTTAATGGAAGGATAATTGCTTTACAGAATTTTGTTGTTTTCTGTCAAACCTCAATATGAATCAGCCATAGGTATACATATATCCCCTCCCTCTTGAACCCCCCTCCCATCTCCCTCCCCATCCCACCCCTCTATATGAGGGGTGTTTTTCTCTTTCTGACTGACTTCATTCTGTATGACAGTCTCTAGGTCCATCCACATCTGTACAAATGACCCAAGTTCATTCCTTTCTATGGCTGAGTAATATTCCATTGTATATATGTACCACATCTTCTTTATTCATCCTCTGTTGATAGACATTTAGGTTGCTTCCATGTCCTCACTTTCAGAGATAATTTTATTTACATTTATTTGCATATAGGAAACTGAGGTTCAGAAACATCAGAATATATAGTGGTCAGGGCTGAGCTTTAGTAGACATACAGTGCTTTGTTCAAATTCCTTAAATACAACTTATTAACCCAAAGACTTTTGGCAAGTTTTTACACCTGAGTTTTAGTCGCCTCATCTTTATTAGGGATGATAATAATGCCTCTCTCATAGGCTTGTGAGAACTAGAGGAGCATTTATCCACACACACATGCACACACACACACACACACACACACACACAAACACACACATGGACATACACACAGACTTCAGAAGAGTTTAGCAAATGGTTATTAAACTGGCCTCTGGAGTCTGACTACTTGGGTTCAAATGACAGGCCTGCCATCTGCCAAAGCTCAATCATGTAAGAAGCTTGGCTTCGCTGTGCCACATTTTCTTATGAAAATGGGGACAGTAATGGACTTCACTAATGGCAGTGGTAATTCAGGGGACATGGGTTCTATCCCTGGTCTAGGAAGATCCCACATGCCATGGGGCAAGTAAGCCTGTGAGCCACAACTACTGAGCCCTTGTGCCTAGACACTACAAGCTACAGCAAGAGCAGCCGCTGCAACTAGAGAGCAGCCCCTGCTGGTGACAATTGGAGAGCCCTCAAAGCAGCAAGGATCCAACAGTCAAAAATGAATAAAATTTCTTGGACAGGGATCAAACCCATGCCCCCTACAGTGGAAGCAAGGAGTCTTAAACACTGGACCCACAAGGAAGTCCCCGTTCAGCTTAGTTTTGATACAGAGTTTTCTGCTATGATCACAAGGCACTCATATACTGCCCTGCGCTATGCTTAGTTACTCAGTCGTGTCTGACTCTGCAATGCCGTGAACCCCACCAGGGCCCTCTGTCCATGGGAATTCTCCAGGCAATAATACTGGAGTGGGTAGCCTATCCCTTCTCCAGGGATTCTTCCCAACCCAGGAATCGAACCAGGGTCTCCTGCATTGCAGGCGGATTCTTTACCAACTGAGCTACCAAGGACGCCCCAATACTCTATTTTCAGGAGAGTATATGAAGGTGGCCATTTGTATCTTGACCTTCGCCTAGGCCATTCATTCATTCAATCATTTTCCTAGTGCTTTCACTAGCACAAGTTCAAATACTTTGCAATATATTAAGTTTCAATTTCCTTATCCTTGTTGGGAGACAAGTCTGACCAGATTTCTCACCTGATGCAAGATCTAGGTCTTCTATGTAAGGTATGTTTGAATGGAAAACAGCCTTGGAAGATAGAGACACATATTTCATGAGATGTTTGGCAATTATCTCTCTGGAGATACAGCAAGGTAGTAAAGATAAGCCTTTTCCTCCTCTCTCCCTCAGTGGAAACCTGCTTACATTCCAGGGGAATAACTGATCTCTCTCACCATTGGAAAGGATCACCAGTTTCCTAATCTGAGGGCTCCTGTCCCATGGGGCAACCCTCTGTATGAACAGGTAACCTCTAGCTTTCATCACCTTTCCCCTCGGAGCGTGAAGCAGGTGGAAAAGGTGCCCTGGCAGGTGAGTACTAAATCCTCCTTGTCTCTGACCCAGAGGTCTCATGTCTGCTCTAAGTATATAAAAACTCTAACAGGCTAACTCATAAGCTTACAAGTAAGGTAAAGTCTTGGACTTTTCTCAATTTCTGACTGAAGATTTTATAAAATGAATAATAAGAGTCAACCCTTTAGGATTTTCGTTAAGACCATATGAAATAATGTAGGCAAGCATTAGCTATTACGTGTCAGTCACTGTGCCTTAATATAGGCTTCCCAGGCAGCTCAGTGGGAAAGAATCCGCTTGGCAAATAGGAGACACGCGTTCAATCTGAGAGCACCTTGACTCTGTCTGACTATCTGCGCCTTGTTCTCTGATGTCTTCCAGCCTTGACAAGTGCTGTTTCTTTATGCTGGTAACATCTTTCCTTTTCTTCTTAGTAAACTTGTACTCAGTCTTCAGATTCAAGTCAGTGTTTCCTCCTCCAGATGTTTTTTTCCATATTTTTTATTGAAGTATAGTTGATTTACAACATTAATATTAGCTTCAGGTGTACATGGATAAGGAAATGCAAACCACTCCAGTATTCTTGCCTGGAGAAATTCATGGACAAACCTGGCAGGCTACAGTCCATGGGGTCGCAAGAGTTGGACATGACTAAGCAACTACTTGATGGAATTCCAGTTGAGCTATTTCAAATCCTGAAAGATGATGCTGTGAAAGTGCTGCACTCAATATGCCAGCAAATTTGGAAAACTCAGCAGTGGCCACAGGACTGGAAAAGGTCAGTTTTCATTCCAATCCCAAAGAAAGGCAATGCCAAAAAATGCTCAAACTACCACACAATTGCATTCATCTCACACGCTAGTAAAGTAATGCTCAAAATTCTCCAAGCCAGGCTTCAGCAATATGTGAACCGTGAACTTCCTGATGTTCAAGCTGGTTTAGAAAAAGCAGAGGAACCAGAGATCAAATTGCCAACATCCGCTGGATCATGGAAAAAGCAAGAGAGTTCCAGAAAAACATCTATTTCTGCTTTATTGACTATGCCAAAGCCTTTGTGTGGGTCACAGTAAACTGTGGGAAATTGTGAAAGAGATGGGAATACCAGACCACCTGACCTGCCTCTTGAGAAATCTGTATGCAGGTCAGGAAGCAACAGTTAGAACTGGACATGCAAAAACAGACTGGTTCCAAATAGGAAAAGGAGTACCTCAAGGCTGTATATTGTCACCCTGCTTATTTAACTCTTATGCAGAGTACATCATGAGAAACACTGGACTGGAAGAAACACAAGCTGGAATCAAGATTGCGGGGAGAAATATCAATAACCTCAGACATGCAGATGACACCACCCTTATGGCAGAAAGTGAAGAGGAACTAAAAAGCCTCTTGATGAAGGTGAAAGAGGAGAGTGAAAAAGTTGGCTTAAAGCTCAACATTCAGAAAACGAAGATCATGGCATCTGGTCCCATCACTTCACGGGAAATAGATGGGGAAATAGTGGAAACAGTGTCAGATTTTAATTTTTGGGGCTCCAAAATCACTGCAGATGGTGATTGCAGCCATGAAATTAAAAGACACTTACTCCTTGGAAGGAAAGTTATGACCAACCTAGATAGCATATTCAAAAGCAAAGACATTACTTTGCCAAGAAAGGTCCGTCTAGTCAAGGCTATGGTTTTTCCTGTGGTCATGTATGGATGTGAGAGTTGGACTGTGAAGAAGGCTGAGCGCCGAAGAATTGATGCTTTTGAACTGTGGTGTTGGAGAAGACTCTTGAGAGTCCCTTGGACTTCAAGGAGATCCAACCAGTCCATTCTGAAGGAGATCAGCCCTGGGATTTCTTTGGAAGGAATGATGCTGAAGCTGAAACTCCAGTACTTTGGCCACCTCATGCTAAGAGTTGACTCATTGGAAAAGACTCTGATGCTGGGAGAGATTGGGGGCAGAAGGAGAAGGGGATGACGGAGGATGAGATGGCTGGATGGCATCACTGACTCGATGGACATGAGTCTGAGTGAACTCCGGGAGTTGGTGAGGGACAGGGAGGCCTGGCGTGCTGTGATTCATGGGGTCGCAAAGAGTCGGACACGACTGAGTGACTGAACTGAAGCAACTATTTGGAGAAGGCAATGACAACCCACTCCAGTGTTCTTGCCTGGAGAATCCCAGGGACAGGGGCACCTAGTGGGCTGCCGTCTATGGGGTCGCATAGAGTCGGACACGACTGAAGCGACTTAGCAGCAGCAAGCAACTATTACTCACTCAGGTGTACAGCACAATGATTCAGTATTTTTATATGTTATACTCCACTTAAAGTTATTACAAAACAATGGTTTTATTCCCCATGCTGTACAATATAGCCTTGTTATTTATTTTATACATAATAGTTTGTTTCTCTTAATCTACCTTTCACCCCTATTCCCCTCTCCCTTCACTCTCCTCACTGGTAAATACTACTTTGTTCTCTATATGTGTGAGTCTGTTTCTGTTTTGTTATATGCATTTGCTTGTTTTAGATTCCACATGTAAGTGACAACATAGAATATTTGTCTTTCTCTGATTTATTTAAGCATAATACCCTCTAGGTCCATCCACATTGCTGCAAATGGCAGAATTTCATCTTTTTTTTGACTGGAGTGATATTCTATTATATACATATATGTGTGTGTGTGAGTGCTCAGTCGTGTCCAACTCTTTATATATATACATATATATCTTCTTTATTCATTCATCAGTTGATGGGCACTTAGGATGCTTTCATATCAGAGCTATTGTCAATAATGTTGCTATGAACATTGGGGTGCATGTATCTTTTCAGATTATTGCTTTTGTTTTCTTCAGATATATACCAACAGTGGAATCGATGGATCATACTCCAGTGCTTTTGCCTGGCAAGTCCCATGGACTGAGGAGCCTGGTGGGCTGCAGTCCATGGGGTCGCTGGGAGTTGGACACGACTTCACTTTCACTTTTCATTTTCATGCATTGGAGAAGGAAATGGCAACCCACTCCAGTGTTCTTGCCTGGAGAATCCCAGGGACGGGGGAGCCTGGTGGGCTGCCATCTATGGGGTTGCACAGAGTCAGACACGACTGAAGCAACTTAGCAGCAGCAGCATGTTAAAGTTTTAGTTTTTTGAGGAACCTCTATTCTGTTTTCCATAACCACTGTACCAATTTACAACCCCACCAATAGTGTACTAGGGTTTCCTTTTTGCCACGTCTTCACCAAAACTTGTTATTTGTAGACTTTATAATGATAGTCATTCCGACAGGTGTGAGGTGATATCTCATTGTGGTTTTGATTTGCATTTCTCTGATGATTAGAAGCTCCAACACATTGACCACCTGATGTGAAGAACTGACTCATTGGAAAAGACCCTGATGCTGGGAAAGATTGAAGGCAGGAGGAGAAGGGGACGACAGAGGATGAGATGGTTGGATGGCATCACTAACTCGATGGGCATGAGTTTGAGCAAGCTCTGGGAGTTGGTGATGGACAGGGAAGCCTGGTGTGCTGCAGTCCATGGGGTTGCAAAGAGTTGAACACGACTGAGTGACTGAACTGAGTTGATGATCAGTGATGCTGGGCCCTTTCTCATGTGCCTGTTGGCCATCTGTATGTCTTCTTTGGAAAATCCAGGTGGTTTTACTTGACATCGCAGGTCGGATGTCTCTGCTCTGCACTTCTCTGGCCAGCAGCATCTGTATTTACATTTATCATCACACTTAGAGAACCCCAAATCAGTTCTGCCCTTCAAAATGCTGTCTTATGGCAGATGCTGCATCTTCCTTTATAATTGCCCTTTTTTGCAATGTCCCCTAGGGTGATGATCTGTTTTTAGAAGGACACTGCTGGCTGTCCTAAGGAGAATGCCCTAAGGGGCAAGACTGGAGTCCAACAGTCTAGTGAGGGGCTTCTGGGGTGACCCAAGAGAGGGCTATGATGTGACCACGTGGATGAGAGGCAGGTGCCTTCTACTTCCCGTGATAATGAGAGATGGGCCTGATCCCCAGCTCAGCCCCTCCCTTGCTATAGACTTTGGGCTCCAACTTCCTTCCAACTTATTGTGAGGAATAAATGAGGGAATAAACGTTTTAGTAGCTATTTATTAGTATATTCTGGGGTCAACTGGGGAGTGTGGGAGGTGATAGAGAGCTGGATCAAGGATGACTTGGATTTCTGGTAAAGTCAGAAATGACTCAACATTGAGCATGTCAAGTCTTGATGGGAGGGCATATTTGGGATCTGTGGATGCAATAGGTGCAGGCCTTCACATCTCAACCTGAATGCTGGTCCTCACCCCCGTGGGCAGGGCAGGGTGGATCCAGCAGAGGCAGCCAGAGGGACAGAACTGTTTGGGAAAAACAACAGGCCACCTATGTGACAGGCTGCTGCTGCTGCTGCTGCTAAGTCGCTTCAGTCATGTCCGACTCTGTGCGACCCCATAGACAGCAGCCCACCAGGCTCCCCCGTCCCTGGGATTCTCCAGGCAAGAACACTGGAGTGGGTTGCCATTTCCTTCTTCAATGCATGAAAGTGAAAAAATAAAGTGAAGTGTGACAGGCTAGGCCCTATTAAAGGTGCTCTGTGTGACCCTGGGTGAGTCACCTTCTCCACGTCACCCCTCCTGGTTCCCCATTCACAGGCAACCCATCTAGACTCTGGGCTCCTAGAACCACCACATGACAGGCAGTTACCTACAGCTACCCCACAGCCCCAACACAGATGGCATACACAGGACACCCGAGGCCACGTGTGCACCTCCCTCTCATGCAGGTGACCGGCGTGAGCCAGGGCTGGTCCAGAACCCAGAGCTAGTCATGATTCTAGCTGACAGGGCAGCTGGGGTCCTTCAGGTGAAGTGTCTTGAGTGTGAAGCAGAACAAAGGGAAACCAAGACACACCCAAGGGCCGCACACAGGAAGCCACAGTTGGACACCTTTAATAAAGGGTTTTCAAAAATCATTTATTGAAATCCTTATAGTTATCAGGTAAAAATGGGAAGTGTACTTTTCCAGAGTGACTTCACAGGCACAGAAAAGTGTTTGGAGACATTCTGCGAGCCAGGGGGAGAGGTTTCCAGATGGTCCACCAGCCAAAGACCCCAATACATTCTGGGGGGGCTCTGGAGATGCCCTCCAATCCTGAGGAGGGGCAGAATCACCAGAACCTTCTCCTACAGCCTCCTTCTGGTAAGACTGCCTGCACCCAGGCCTCCCCTCAAGCTCCTCTTCCAGGGCTGCATCTTTTCCTGGGGCAAGCTGGGCATGGAGGACAAGGGTTGAAGGGATACAGAAGGCCACGGTCCATCCAGAGAAAGGGCTGCTTCTTCAGATGAGGTGGCCTTCAGCAGTACTATCCCCTCCCCACCCAAGGCCACAAAGACAGCCCAGCATCCCCTGCCCTGGCTCAGGGGCCTCCTCTGTTCTCCTCGGAACAGGAGGCCACAGGGCTTCTCATCGAATGGGTCTGGAGGCCAGTACATGTCCACCTGCCACCACTCCCACACCCACACACAAATGGGGCACACCCAGACGTTGGCACAGAGCCACACACTGCTGACTTCCACGTGTACACACAAATGAGTGACACAACAAGGTCACACTCAAATGCAGTCATCCCAAGTGCACATGAACACTCTCTGAAGATTCCAAAGAGGCACGTTCCTATCCAGCCACCATATACAAATGTGCGCGCGCGCGCACACACACCCCACACACAAGTGGGCCCCTCATAAGTACTCTCTCCTTACACAGTTTATATAAACATCCACGTGGTAGCCGCTAGAGGCGGCTGCTCAGATCCCCTGCTCCCTTTCCACTGAAGCATTCACTTGCCAGGCAAGGTCATGCAGCAGGACAAGGGACTGTGCACAGGTATAAAAGCCAGACCCCTCGCCCCAGTTCAGGACCACTCTTCAGGGCCATTATAGCTTCAGAGCCTTTGTTCTTACTGCCCAGTCCTGCTTCCATCATTCCCCCAGGTGGTGATGGCGAGAACACTCCCCTAAAAGTACAAGTCTGTGCAAAGGTCTCTCTTTCCTTAAGGGTCTTCAGTTCCCTGGCCTAGAAAAGATTATACCTTTTCTTCCTGCAGCCTGAGGCTGACCCGCAGCACTGATCCACAGCCTGGGCCTGGAACAGAAGCCTGGAGATGGTTCCTGGACAGGCCACCAAGGAGCTGACTCCAGGTCAGGAAGAGATCAGGGGATCCTCACAGTCATCTGCAATTAGTAAAAGGAATCTACCCTTCATCTGTGCTTTTGTTCCCAGTCTCAAGCCCCAGTTGGCCAGGTGACCTTAGGCAATACTTCGTTCCTTTGACCTCAGATTCTCCATATATACAGTGGGAAGTCTGGAGTTTGGGACACAGGCTTCCACTGCCATCTATAAAGTGCTGCATGGCATGGTCTAGATTTACGCTGCTCCAAACGTGGTCCACTGGCCAGCAGCACTGGCCTAGGCAGGGAGCTTATAAGAAAAGCAGAATTACAGGCCCCACTAAGACCTGCTGAATCAGAGCCTGCATTTTCACAAGACCCCTGGGTGGTTCCGATGCACATCACAGCTTGAGAAGCACTGTCCTGAAGGAGCTCTGAAAGCCCTTTCCGTTTCTAGATTCTATGATCTACAACTGCATTGGGATGGAGTGTGGGCCTTTGGGTTGAGAGGGGTTATTGATTTGCTAGCGAAGTTTTGTCTTTGTTGCTCTCTCAGGACTATAGACAGCTCAGTTCCAGGCAGCTGGAACTCCAGCAGAATTCCTGGCTGTGTGGTAAGAGTGATTTTTAAAATAATAATACAAACAATGATGAGGGTTGAGTACAGTGAAAAATGTCTCTGACTTAGGATCTCCTCACTATTAGACATTCCTGCCCCCTTTCACCCAGGAGAATCCAATAAATATTTGGATCTACCTGGAGCCCAGGGGGCTGACTTTTCTGAGCTCAGAAAAGTTTCTGGAAACACTTCCTCTGAGTCTGCCTGAGGGCGACCAGGAAATGGGAGAAAGGCTCCAGACGCCATGTAACAAGGCATGATATTATCAATAGTCATTTCCAACTGCTGGAATCCAGAGCCTGTGAATGCCTGAATCCAAACGTCACCCAGACTGCCTGGACCAAGGGCTTACATGTGGTCTGTTAAAACTGATTTAAAGGGAATGGGAACTCCCTGGCAGTCCAATGGTTAGGGCTCCATGTTTTTACTGCCAAGGGCCTAGGTTCAATTCCTGGTCAGGGAACTAAGATCCCAAAGCCACACAGCATAGCCCAAAAAACAAAACAAAACAAAAAAAAACTGATGAACTTGACATATATATATGAGTATATGAGTGTTTACTTGGAAGTTTATATGTAGAATAAAGAGAATATAAATAAAGTACAGATACATGGTTGACTTGAGGGCAGAGGAGGCTGCCAGACGCTCTCTGATTGCAAAAGCAGATGGATGGATTAAAGAATTCAGTCAGTTCAATTCAGTCACTCAGTCATGTCCAAATCTTTGCTACCCCATGGACTGCAGCACACCAGGCTTCCCTGTCCATCACCAACTCCCAGAGCTTGTTCAAACTCATGTCCATCGAGTTAGTGATGCCATTCAGCCAACTCATCCTCTGTCGTCCCCTTCTCCTCCTGCCTTCAATCTTTCCCAGCTAATTAGCAGATGAGGACCAAAATCTGAAATGCAGGATTCAGGAGTCCAGGTCATTAATAGTAGGGTTGGGAGTGGGAGGTAAGAGGGTGAAAAACAAAACAAAACAAAACAGGAAATGGCCAGAAGAGGTGATCAGTCAGAAGAGGAAGCCAACTAGCCACTGTCTTCTGAAGATAAGAGTCAGAAGGTGGAGAGCCACCCTGATGATGGTTGAGAACAAAGACAGGAACCAGCAGGGGCAGCAGGGACAAGTTAGACAGTGAGGTGGAACACGGGCCATGTTTTCTCCTTCCTTCCTCCCCAACATGCAAACCATCATACATCCTACAAAGTTCAGATCAAATGCCATCTCCTCCATGAAGGCTTCCCTGCTTTCCACAACTGGCACTGAGTCCTCCCTCCTGGGTCCTCCCCGGCTCTCTTCTCCAGCTCATCTTTGCCACATTCTGCCTCATTCTATTATAGCTCCCTTAAAAGGCAACTGGTTGAGAATTCCCTGGCATTCCAGTGGTTAGGACTCCATGTTTTCACTGCCAGGAGCTGGGGCCAGGGAACTAAGATCCCAAAAACCACCTGCCAAAAAAAGGTAATACTGTGTATCCTTTGTACTTGATTTTGTGTGTGTATGAGCGCCTCTTCCTTTAGACTCCTGCTTGGAATGGAGACGCAGTGGCTGAAGCTATGACTGCCTCCTTGGACCACTGGGTAAGGGCCACACCTTACGGAGGATGGAGGCACGATCTGGGTTGCTGAGGGCTGTGTGGGGCAGAAATGCCATACTCGCCCTGGACTGCCTATCTCTAGATTTGTAAGTTAAAGAAATACATTTTATCTTGATTAAGCCTGTTGTTTTGGGTCTCTGTTACCTGCAGATAACCCTAATTTTAACTGATAAGCTGGGAATTATTTCAGACTCCTTTTCTACTTCTACCTGCATTTTAATCACCAAACACTTTTGATTCTTCCTCGTTGATAAGTCCAGACCTGTAACCTTTCCTCCATCATTGCTACTTTTACCTGAACTCAGACAATCGAGAATTTCTTGCCTGGATTATTGTCAGCCTTCTTTTCACCTTGCCTCCCTACTCCTTGGACTTCCCTGGTGGCTCAGTGGTAAAGAATCCACCTGTCCGTGGAGAAGATGCAAGTTCATAGCTCAGGAAGGTCCCCTGGAGAAGGAAATGGCAACCCACTCCAGTATTCTTGCCTGGAGAATTCCATGGATTCTCATGGACAGAGAGGAGCCTGGCAGGCTACACTCCATGGGATTGCAAAGAGTTGGACATGACTCAGTGACTAAATAACAACAACAACCCTACCCCTAACAACTGTCCTTTCCAATTCACATTTCATACCAGTAACTCAAATTTTCTTTCTTATGAGAAAGTAAAATGTATTTATTACAGAGTTCCATACCCAGAATGGTGATAATTGGTAACATTTTCTGTAATTTTTTATGAAGCAAATATGACAAAGTTGTCTTATTCTCTCCACAAGGGCAAATACCCTCTTGTGCCCTCCTGATCCTGAACTGAACTGGATCTTTGGTGCATTCTTTCAAACTTTTACATATGTTTATCAATGCAAAGAAATAGAGGAAAACAACAGAATGGGAAAGACTAGAGATCTCTTCAAGAAAATTAGAGATACCAAGGGAACACTGCATGCAAAGATGGGCTCAATAAAGGACAGAAATGGTATGGACCTAACAGAAGCAGAAGATATTAAGAAGAGATGGCAAGAATACACAGAAAAACTGTACAAAAAAGATCTTCACGACTGAGATCATCACGATGGTGTGATCACTGACCTAGAGCCAGACATCCTGGAATGTGAAGTCAAGTGGGCCTTAGAAAGCATCACTACGAACAAAGCTAGTGGAGGTGATGGAATTCCAGTTGAGCTATTTCAAATCCTGAAAGATGATGCTGTGAAAGTGCTACACTCAATATGCTAGCAAATTTGGAAAACTCAGCAGTGGCACAAGACTGAAAAAGGTCAGTGTTCATTCCAATCCCAAAGAAAGGCAATGCCAAAGAATGCTCAAACTACCGCACAATTGCACTCATCTCACACGCTAGTAAAGTAATGCTCAAAATTCTCCAAGCCAGGCTTCAGCAATACGTGAACCGTGAACTTCCTGATGTTCAAGCTGGTTTTAGGAAAGGCAGAGGAACCAGAGATCAAATTGCCAACATCCGCTGGATCATGGAAAAAGCAAGAGAGTTCCAGAAGAACATCTATTTCTGCTTTATTGACTATGCCAAAGCCTTTGTGTGGGTCACAGTAAACTGTGGAAAATTGTGAAAGAGATGGGAATACCAGACCACCTGACCTGCCTCTTGAGAAATCTGTATGCAGGTCAGGAAGCAACAGTTAGAACTGGACATGCAAAAACAGACTGGTTCCAAATAGGAAAAGGAGTACGTCAAGGCTGTATATTGTCACCCTGCTTATTTAACTCTTATGCAGAGTACATCATGAGAAACACTGGACTGGAAGAAACACAAGCTGGAATCAAGATTGCCGGGAGAAATATCAATAACCTCAGACATGCAGATGACACCACCCTTATGGCAGAAAGTGAGGAGGAACTAAAAAGCCTCTTGATGAAGGTGAAAGAGGAGAGTGAAAAAGTTGGCTTAAAGCTCAACATTCAGAAAACGAAGATGACGGCATCCGGTGCCATCACTTAATGGGAAATAGATGGGGAAACAGTGGAAACAGTGTCAGACTTTATTTTTCTGGGCTCCAAAATCACTGCAGATGGTGATTGCAGCCATGAAATTAAAAGACGCTTACTCCTTGGAAGGAAAGTTATGACCAACCTAGATAGCATATTCAAAAGCAGAGACATTACTTTTCCAACAAAGGTCTGTCTAGTCAAGGCTATGGTTTTTCCAGTGGTCATGTATGGATGTGAGAGTTGGACTGTGAAGAAGGCTGAGCGCTGAAGAATTGATGCTTTTGAACTGTGGTGTTGGAGAAGACTCTTGAGAGTCCCTTGGATTGCAAGGAGATCCAACCAGTCCATTCTGAAGGTGATCAGCCCTGGGATTTCTTTGGAAGGAATGATGCTAAAGCTGAAACTCCAGTACTTTGGCCACCTCATGCGAAGAGTTGACTCATTGGAAAAGACTCTGATGCTGGGAGGGATTGGGGGCAGGAGGAGAAGGGGTCGACAGAGGATGAGATGGCTGGATGGCATCACCGACTCGATGGACGTGAGTCTGAGTGAACTCTGGGAGTTTGTGATGGACAGGGAGGCCTGGTGTGCTGCGATTCATGGGGTCGCAAAGAGTCGGACACGACTGAGCGACTGATCTGATCTGATCTGATCTGGGGAACTAAGATCCTGCATGCTACAGGGTGCAGCCAAAGCAATAAACAAATAAGTAAATACAATCACTTCTTTAAAAAATAATAAATAAAATAAAATTTTATCTAAACGGCTCCATATTACACTTATAGTTCTGTAACTTGCTTTTTTATGTTCTTGAGGTCATACATGTTGATACCTATAAGCTGAGCTCATTCATGTCAGCAGTCTGTAATTCTTCACTGTGTGACTGTATCAGCACGTGCGTCTAATTTTCTCTTGATAGGCAACTAGGTTGTTGCCTGTGTCTTAGTTTTACCAATAACATTTCACTGACATCCTTAAACATACACAAGGTCTCTAGGATCTGTCCCGGGAAGTATAATTGCTGGGCTCTGGTGACAATGATTGTTATGCATTGAAACGTATCCTGCAAAACAGGTAGCTTGAAGTTCCAACCCACATACCTGGGAATGTGATTTACTAGCAAAGGAGGTCTTTGCAGATGTAATCAAGCCATTAATGTGAAGCCCTTATGGTGGCCCCTAACCCCATATGACTGGCATCCATGTAAGAAGTGAAGAGACACACAGGGAGAGAACACCACGGGAAGATGGAGGCAGGGGTTAGAGCAATCTGTCAGTAAGCCAAGGAACTAGCAAGGATTGCTGGCAACTGCCAGAAGCTAGGAGAAAGGCATGGAACAAATTCCATCTCAGAGACTCCAGAAGGAATGAACCCTGCCTTGATTTTGGAATTCTAGCCACTTAAAACTGTGAAAGAATACACTTCTGTTGCTTTAAACCATCCAGATTGTATTAATTTGTAACAGCAGTTGTTAGGATACTAATGCAGACGGGGAATGGAAATCACGGCCTGTGAGGGCAAAGGCTGAGGTCAGAGAGTGAGCAGATGAGTCTGAGACAGTAAGTTGGGGCTGCAGTAGGAAGAGCCTAGAATGTGACACCAGGTAGGCATCTAGACTTACTCATTTACACACTGTCATGACATAGAAGATAAACTAAGTCGGCAAGAGACACAGTTCTACTTGGGTTTTAGAGAACAGGGTCCCAGAAACAGCCACTGGGAATTACCTGGCGGTCCAGTGGTTAGGACTCTGTGATTTCACTGCCAAGGGCCAGGGTTCAATCCCTGGTCGGGGAACCAAGTTCCCATAAACTGTGCAGCATGGCCCAAAAAAAGAGAAACAGCCACTGTTTAGAATGGACTTGTTTGAATCTTTCCACGTCTGGAGTCTCAAATTCATCTGCTTTTTCCTTTAAGAATGATTAATTCCCTTCCACACACAACTGCAAGGATTTGACAAACACAAGGTTATCATTAATAACCACCAGTCGTTTCTAGTTTGCTAAACCAGACCCTGTTTTTCGACCTAATCGGCTAATCTCGCCTAATCCTCAGAAGTGTCCCAGGAGATAATGCATGTTATCTTCTCCATAACAGAGATTAGAAACCACGCAGGAACAAGATGAGGTGATCTGCATTTACGGAAACATCCGGCTGAAGATTTAGGAACGTCCACTTAGGTAACTGGCTCTATAGTCTTAGGCAAATTACTTCACCTACGTCAGCCTACCTTTTCCCATCTTTTAAAGAGGCATAATAGCAGCTACCCCTTCGGTCGGGTCCGTCGTCGTTAAATGAGTGAAGTGTGTCGAGCGCTGTAAACTGCGATAAACTGTGCTGTCACTGTTTTCCGGGGCCACGTGGCGCCGACCCGGGACCCGCCACCCAAGGCTGCACAGAAATCTAGCCGCTCCGCTCCGACCGCCAGGGTGCGCTGTGACGTGGCTCGGGGCCTGGCGGGAGGCCGCTCTAGCCTCTCCCGGGAAGTCGCTGCCTTTACCTTCAGCAGGACCTCGCGCCTCTGGGTCCGCACCCGCTGGCATCTCCGCTCAGTCCTCCAGCTACCCACTGCCCGCCTGCCGCCCACCATGGCCCTGCTGCACTCTGGCCGCTTCCTGTCCGGAGTCGCCGCGGCTTTCCACCCAGGCCTCGCTGCCGCGGCTTCTGCCAGAGCCAGGTAAGCAGGGGGAAAAGGAGCTGGGGCGACGGGCCTGCCCAGCCGAGCTGCCGGCGCCCCAGGATATCTAACCCGCCTTGTAGGCACACGCGGGCACCCTCACACACCAACTTTCTCCGCTCCCCTCTCGGATTCACAGGGGGCTGATGATTGAACGTCCACATCTCACAATGACCCTTTGGGTCCTACATCCCACCGCTCCCATGTCCCTGGGACTGTTGGAGAGCATGCCAACGTGTTCCCCTGGGTTAGAAAGTATGTCCCTCTACAGCACCCGGACTCCATTAGGGGTTGGGGGCGGGGGTGGGATCTCAGTTTCGGCTCAGTTGGGGGTGGGAGCGAGGGGAGAGCGCCCGGGCTGCAGCGCAGAGCAGGCCTCGCGCGGATTGGCTGCGGCACCGGCTCTGCCTCGCGCCTATTGGCTGCGGGGCCTGGGGAGCGTGTGCCCTTGACCGGCCGCTCTGGGGCGGGTGGCGGGGCTCACCCGTAGTAGTCTCCCTGGGCCGCGGCAGGCTTGGACGGACTGCGGCTGACGGCCGTTTGTGCGTCGGGGCAAGGAAGCTCAAGGAAGGAAGATTCTTGGGCTCTGGCTTTCGGCCCCTGCTTTCCTCTCTGCATTATGTGGCCTTGGCTCCCGGCATCCTCCCGCCAGTCGCCTCCTGAGTCACCAGTGACCCCTCCCCCAGCCCTTTGGCCCTTGGATGTAAGAGTCCGGGTAGAGTGACTCCCCCCTCCCGCGTTTTATCCCTCAGGAGGTCTGGCTGTAGGAAAGTTGCCTTTCTTCCCCTCCCGCTCGCTCTGCTTTTTGATCTAGTGTTTCTTCATCCCAGTTTCACAGAGCCAGGCACTAAACCTGTGCTAGATAGATACTGCAGTGAACAAACAAGCCCGAGGGAGGCGTCGGTGCCACTCAAAAATTCCAAATATGTCATTTCAAACTGTGTGATGTGTTGCAGAGAAAAGGTTGCAGCGCATGAAACGAGTCAGTAATCCCTTCCTAGTGGAGAGACCTAAGCCAGGCTGTTTAATTCACTCAAGAAGCCGATTTGGGACAGTGTCCTTAATAACTCCCTAATTAGGAACCGAGTCTCCAAAACCGCCGCAATCAGATATTAACTCTAAAGAGCGAAGCCTTGACCTCTCGGACGTGTCTTGGCCTTTTCGTTTGAATGCATACAGGAAGCCTCTAAGCCGGGTGGACACTTTGTCCTTTCCAAACCCTGTACAGGTTTGCCCAGGCTTTCACTTTCTTCTCTCCCTGATTTGGTTCCTTCTTGGCCCACTATCAAGCTGTGCTCTTTAAGGCCGCCTATCTAGTGGGCCAGAGTTAGGGAGGGCTTATCGTTTATGCAGCAAATTTGGAGAACAGAAAGTAGTGCCTAAAATTATAGCCAAGTGACAGTCTGTTTCACCATTGAAAATCTTCTTGTTCTCTGGATTTGACTGGGTGCCCTCAGCTCTACTTACAAAGTGATTGGTGAAAATCCCCGTGGCTCTGACCTTTTAGTCATTCTTTCACTTAGACAGCCTGATTCTTTTGTGTCTTTTCCCCATTAGAATGTGAATTCCATGAGAGCAGAGACTATACCTACTACCTTTACTGTTCTGTCTCAGCAGTTAGAACGTTGGCTGGCATGCCTTTCAAATGAAATATTTTAACTTTAAACTTTGCTTTTTAAATTAATGCAACAGAGACAAATACAACATTTTAACATTGTATCTTAGTTCAAAATCTAAACATAGGGGAACCAGAGTGGTGCAAAATGTGTACCAAAAAAGTCTTAAAGTATGTGAGCACCTGCAGTTGAGATGTTCAGGTTTAACACTGATGCATGATTGACTGATAGAAACAGGTGCCAGGCCTGGCTATGACTGTTAACTGTTCAGACAGCAAGAAAGTAAGAACCTCCTTTCCTGCCACTGTGGATGTGATCTTTACCTAAAGCCAAATGGTAAAGTTGGAAAACATTTATAAAAAATAAACTCAACTGGTTGAAGTTTCTTTTCTTTTTCTTTCTTTTTTTAACAGCTCGTTCTAATACAGTGAAACCTTGGCAGTTGGTATTCTGAAGAACTGGGTATTTATCCTATGAAATCCTTAATTTTCATACTTGAGTCATTTAAATGAACTAAGTTCAAGTGTTTCATATAGCTGCATTTTTTATACAGAAAGCACTAAACATTTAACCTTTCCTTATTGTGCTGTAAAAACACAGTAACGTGAAATGAGACAAAGTCACAGGACAGTGAAGAAAGGAAAATATGCTAATGTATTTTATAGATATCTGTTGTTATTTAATTCTGATTATTTAATTTGTAGTGAAATAACTGAAAGAGTATCAGGAGACCCTTTAAAAAGGCCATGTACAGTAGTGGTACAGTAACCAGTAAGAAGATCATATTTGTAGTATCATCTTTGCTGTTTTTAGTTCTATGATCATAAGCAAGTTAATTAACTTCTCTTATTTTAAATTAAGAATCTGAGGAAAAGCATTTTTAAAACTATAAAGCACTAGGTAGGCCTGCAGAAAAATTGCAGAGTTTTTGAGTTGGAGGTGCTTATCTGCATACTTTGCACCTGACATCTTTTGGTTGGCTGGTCAGTATTGCTCAATGGTTGAAGTTTTGCACTTTTGTCCAAAGTGCATAGATAAGAGTGCTTTGTAGGCCACAAGTTATCAGCATCAATTTTGTCCCTGGAGCACTCTTGGTTCCCACTAGTACTCTCTTAAAAACAGAGTTCTTGCAGTGTAGGTATAATCTTTACCCTTTTAAGCAATAGAATAATAAAGAGCATAAAGGACTCAAACATCCTTACTGATGTAGAACTAAATCAAATGAAATATCCCTGCTCCTTTATTTAGATTAAGATATAATATTTTGAAATTCTTTTAGAATTCTTAAAAGATAGCACTCTCAGTCAGTTCTCTGCCAGAAGACTCAAGGCTGTGATTTCTGAAGAAATTTCTCTACTAGATAAACTTTTTAAAGAACTTGACAAATAATTGCTTTTCATACCCTTTAATAAGAAGGGTGCCTTCTCCTTGTAGTTTAGGAGCAGTGGCTCTGTCATTGTTGATGGAAGGCCTTGGAAATAGAACTGTGTTTTTAAAAGTGAAAATTGCTTACTAAAAGTTCTATGTCCTTAGGTATTCAGGGCATTCCTTGCACTCATCATTTAATAATAGTGATATAGTTGGGCAGATGGCTACATGTTTTCAGGGTCTGAATCATGGGTAGGATATAATGAAAGCTTTCGCCAGGCACAGTTCAGAAATTGCTTTGGGATATCTCTTTCTTACTATTGCTTACGTACTGAAACAACCTAGCAGCCTAGAACAATGAAAAAGAATGAGAAGGTATTTGACTCCTGGCAAGAATGCTAGTAAGGAGGAAAATTGATGCTATCTCCCAAGACTTCAGAAAAAAACTGAATAGTAATCATTGAAAAGCAAGAAAGGCCTGCATTTGGTCATAAAGTTATAACTTACGCTCCTTGAATTTTTTATATACTTGCCTCACCAGCCTCTATACTAGTGGCAAGATGGTTAAAAAGGAGTAGTAATTACTTAATCACAGTGATACCAGCTAACATCAAGCACTCACTGTGTACCAGACCCTGTTTTTGAGTGTTTCACATTTAATAACTCCTTTCATCCTTATAACAACCCTCTGAGATAGGTACTGTTGTGCCCCCACTTTACAAGTAAGGAAAGTTGAGGCTTAGAGAAGTTAATTGATTTGCCAGTGCTCACACAGCTGTTGGTGACTGAGCATTGGAATCCATGCTGTTTGCCCAGTCCTGACATTGCCCAGGGCAAGCTGTTAAAAGAAGTAAAAGCCTGGGAAATCTGAAAATGGAATAATCCACCCTGTGACAAGAGAGAATTAGCTGTACACACCAATTACAGCTCCAGAGACTGAGACAGTTTTCACCTTAGGAGAGCAAAAATTTACCTCTGCAGCCATGTCTGAACAGCTATCCCGTGTGCCTTGTGGAGGAAAGAGGTATATTAGTGCTGACTGGCCACAAGTTCAACAAGAGAACGATTGTTGGGAAAGAAATTCTAGTGAAATAATAATAATTCATCAGGCTTTCAGTGTGGATAGTTGCTGTGCTGTGCTGAAACATTTGATTGGTTAGGATTGGATAAATGATTACTAGAAAAAGGTGGGCTGTTTCACCTAAGTCATTGGGAACCTTGCTTCCCTAGCTTCCAGTTTCTACTGCAACACCCTAGGCTCTTTCTTACCCCTAGCCTCTGCTTAGACTGTCTTTTTCCTCCTTTCATCTGTAGCATTTAGCTCTCAGGTCACCCTCTCCTGGAAGCCTTCCTAAGCCTGTACTTCACTCCCCTTCCCAGGCTATCAGGCCCTTTCCTCAGGGCCCCCATGAATAATAATCTATGCCCTGAGCCTGTCTTCATCTCTGTATGTTGTCCCCCTCATCTCCACCCCCCAGCCTACATTGTCTGTAACTCCCTACTGGTCGCTCCACTGGGCTAATCTGGTGGTGAGGGATTGTGTTCATTTATTTTTTATACCCAGCTCTTAGCACACAGCAGGTTCTCAGCAACTGATTGAGAGGTCATACTTTGTTTTCTATAATATGAAACTATAAAATAAAACCCTTTCTGTTCATTATCCCTGAAGGAAAATGTAGAATAATCTTTTTCTCAGAACAGTAATTTACCATGAGGTAAAACCTCAGTTTTATCCACTAATGCATCCATGCTGCCAGGAGTTTTATTGGGGGAAAAAAATGATAGTGCTTTTCAGGGGTCAATCACAAAGATAGTTTTTGGTAAAAAGATAGCCTGAAATTTTTAGGTTTTCTGTAGCTAGGATTCAATTTGGGGAAGGTCAAGTGAAAGTGTTGTTAGATGTTATTAATATTTGGTCCCTTGATTAAGATTAACGAAGGATTGTGAGTGCCAGAGAAGTAATCATTGCTTACCTATATGATCAAAACAACAACAAAATATAAACATATAACATGATTGTAAAGAACCTGGCTCTTTCAAACGTGCAGAACATCAAATTAAAAAACAACAACTTTGAGTTGGAAAATAGAAAGGAAAAAAAAACTCATTGTACCTTAAATTCTTTTGTTCACCGAATTGCTAGCCAAAACTAAGATTAATCTACTAAATTTGTTCTAATTTATCCTTAAATAATCAAAGACTTAAGAGTCAACATAAAGCATAGAGAAGTAGTCTGCTTTCTGAAACACAGAATCTCTAACATCTAGACAGATTACACGAAAGGTAAAAAGTAACCTTTCATATTGTTGGTAAAATCACCAAGAATGATTGAGCAAAAACCTTATTAAAATGGCAACATATTTCGTAGCTTCTTTTCAGACCCAGTTATTATAAATCAAAACAAAATTCACTTTCTAAGGTTTGTCATGTAACACCACTTGCGGCGTCTCAGTTCACTGACAAGGGATTGAACCAGGCAACGGCAATGAAAGCCCAGAATCCTACCCGTGAGGTTACCATAGAACTCAACTCCCCTAAAGTGTGTCTTACGTGTTCTTTCACAAACTGACGCTTTAGGATAGTCTCTCAGTTTCATTTCTGATAGAGTAAATCTTGGTAGGCCTATGCCGTATAAATAAAGGCTCAAAGGCTCTTTTGGATCCTCAGTAAATTTTAGGAGAATAAAGGGATACAAAGACCATAATGTTTGAGAGCAACTGCCCACTCCAGTACTCTTGCCTGGAAAATCCCATGAGCAGAGGAGCCTGGTAGGCTGCAGTCCATGGGGTCACTGAGGGTCAGACACGATTGAGCGACTTCAATTTCACTTTCATGCATTGGAGAAGGAAATGGCAACCCACTCCAGTGTTCTTGCCTAGAGAATCCCAGGAACGGTGGAGCCTGGTGGGCCGCTGTCTATGGGGCCGCACAGAGTCGGACACGACTGAAGCGATTTAGCAGTAGCAGCAGCAGCTCCCAAAGCAGAGTGCTGGGTTCGATCCCTGGTCAGGGAACTAGAGCCCACATGCCACAATGAAGATCAAAGATGCCATGTGCCACTGCAGAGTCCCAGTGCAGCCAAATAAGTACAATTTTTAAAATATATTAAAAAATATACTATTGCTGTTAAAATTTTAAATTTGTCAAAATAAAAATTGGTTGAACGCAGATTTACATTTTCCATAATTTTGGATGTTTAAGAGTGCTGTTGGGCTTCCTGGGTGACTCAGTGTAAAGAATTCACCTGCCATTGCAGGATGAGATGCGGCTTTTTTTTTTTAATTGAAGGATAATTGCTTTACAGAATTTTGTGGTTTTCTGTCATACATCAGCAAGAATCAGCCATTTATTTTCAGGGCAGCAATGGAGAAATGGACATAGAGAACAAACCTATGGACAAAGTGGGAGGAGAGGAGGGAGAAGGGGAGATGTATGGAGAGAGTAACATAGAAATTTACAATACCATGTGTAAAACAGATAGTCAATGGGAATTTGCAATATGACCCAGGGTACTCAAACAGGGGCTCTGCGACAGGCTGAAGGGTGGGGTGGGGAGGGAGATGCAGCTCTGATCCCTGGGTTTGGGAAGATCCCCTGGAGAAGAAAATGGCAACCTACTCCAGTATTCTTGCCTGAAGAATCCCATGGGCAGAGGAGCCTGGTGGGCTACAGTCCATTCGGGATCACAAGGAGTTGGACACAACGGAGCATGCACGCGTAGGAGTGCTGTTAGCTTCTTTTATCAAGTGAACTAGTGTAAATTTAGAAAAAACAAACCCACATAGAATAAAACGTATGCTTGTATTATATTAACATGAATAAATAAAATATATAGCTGGGTTTTTTAATCAAATTTAGTCTTATTTATCAAGGATTTAATTTATATGAACTTGAATTTCTGAAATGTTTCTGAGCTGTTTAAGAAAAATTGAGTCTAGCACATTTTAAGCACTAAAAATTCAGTTTCTGTAACAATTAGAACAGACCACCTTTACTTTGAGGTTTTTATAATCTCTTTTATCAGAGATAGAGTAATCTAATCAGTGTTTTCCATCTCTCGCCAGAGATGGAAAACATTTAACATTCAGACACTCAGAGATATAACAAACAAACAAAAAAAAAGACTTTCTGAATTATACATGGAGACCTTATATCTCTTAAGATCTGTAACTTCAGACTTCCCTGGTGGTCCGGTGGGGACACGGGTTTGATCCTTGCTCTGGGAACTAAGATCCTGCATGCCAAAAAGAAAAAACTATAACTTCAGTTACAGGTGAGGAGTAAAAACACACAATCTCAAGTCTTATTTTAGAGAAAAGGTGCAGGGAACTTCCCTGGTGGTCCAGTGGATAAGAATCCACCTGCCAGTGCAGGAAACACAGGCTTGATCCCTGGTCTGAGAGGATTCTGCATGCCACAAAGCAGCTGGGCCTGTGCAGCAAAACTACTGAGCCCGCGTTCAAGAGCCCACACACTGCAACTACTGAGTCCAGGAGCTGCAGCTGTTAAAGCCCAAATGCCCAGAGCCTGTGCTCTGCAACTAGAGAAAGCCCACACACAGCAACAAAGACTCAGCACAACCAAAAAAAACACGCAGGGACTTACCTGGTGGTTAGTGGCTAGGACTCCACACTCTCAATGCAGAGGGGCCGGGTTCAATCCCAGATCTGGGAACTAGATCCCACGTGCCAGAACTAAAGATCCTACATGCCACAACAAAGATCGAAGATCCCAAGTGCCACAACCTGGTGCAGCCAAATAAGTAAATAAATAAAGATGCAAAACGACAACAAACCAGAGTATCTGTCATCTCGCCCAATGGAGAATAGAGCTCTACTATCCATTTCCAGAAATCACTAATGGTCAAAGCATAATACCACATTCACAGTCTGTGTTGCTGACAACTGACCATAAAGGAACCAGAACCCCCAAATTAGTAGGGAGTGGGGAACAAGCTAGAGAAACAGCTATTTAGGTGCGTTTCCCTCTTGGGATTCACTCTGGGAGTGCACTCCCCCAGCAAGGCCGTTCATCTGACCCCACCAGGTAAATCCACTGGGCAGTGGTGGATGACCCCAAACACTGAAAGGATATGGTTTTTCTTTTAATTCTTATTTTTATACAACTTTTCAAAGATTACTTTTCATTTGCAGTTATAACAAAATATTAACTATATTCCCTGTGTTGTTCAATACATGCTTGAGCCTATCTTAATACCCAATAGCTTGTACCCCCCTCCCCCTGCACCCCTGTATTGCCCCTGCACACTCTCCACTGGTGACCATTAGTTTGTTTTCTGTGTTTGTGGGTCTGCTTCTTTTTTGATAGGTTGACTAGCTTTGTTGTATTTTTTAGATTCCACATGTAAGTGATATACCGTATTTGCCTTTCTCTGTCTGACTTAATTTCACTTAGCATAATGCCCTCCCAAGTCAATCCACATTGCCACAAATGGCAAGATTTCATTTAAAGGATATTTTTTAAGGTAAAATCATGACTCATACAAATATAAAATACTGAACACTGTTAAACATTTTAACTCAATAAGGAATAAGGAAATCAGTGCAGTGTTACAACCGGCTCTAAATACCTGGCAATTCTTTGTCCTCTCCACCACTACTGCCCAACCTGGTTCAAGCCTTCATCTCTTTCTCTTGCTGGGTAAGGAACCAGATTTTTCAGTGATCCTTCTGCATTTCCTCTCCCTCTCTGCATTCAGTGACCATCTTGTGACCAGACAAGCTATAAAAATCTATTCACATCACTGTTCTTACCTGATGACCATCTGCCCTCCAAAAAAAAATGATTCTGTATAGTTTCACTGTATCTAAAGTAGAGCCCAGCAATCTATATGTTAGCAGGCTTTCCAAATGATGCCCTTAACAAGTTGGTAAACAGGCTAAAATGCAACCCCCTTGGTTGGGTGTATTACATAACAACTTTACATTGGCCTTGCTTCCTTCTCTTGTCTCGTCATTTACCACTCAGCTTCTTACTGCCAAATTACTTGTGATATCTTTTGCCTGGGAATTCAAGTCAGGTTTGGACTGCGTTGAAAGCATGTACATCCACCCTGTCCTCCCCAGGATGATTCAGGTATCCCTGCCTTTTGCTTCTCAAAGCATTTGTATTGATATTATTGGCCTTCTCCGCTCTTCAGCAACTGCTGTGACATCTTAGGTATTGTATTATATTGGTGTCTGTTGCTATACTGTATGCATAGTAGACATTTCTTGAAATGGATTTTTGGCAGATCCAAGTTGTCTCTGGCCATGGAAGTCTAGGTACTGTGACTGATATCTTATTTTTCCCATTTCAGCTCCTGGTGGGCTCATGTGGAGATGGGGCCCCCAGATCCCATCCTGGGAGTAACAGAAGCCTTTAAGAGAGACACCAGCAGCAAAAAGATGAACCTGGGAGTTGGTGCCTACCGGGATGATAATGGAAAGCCTTACGTGCTTCCAAGTGTCCGGAAGGTAAGCTTGCTAGACATCTATTTGATGGGGATAAATAACTGAAGGGCCCTCCTGAAGACAGACTCCTGGATTGGGAGTCAGGAGACCTGGGTTCTCATTCTGATACTCACTACATGAATCACATGTGTTATGGGGTAGTCTCCTTAGCTGTAAAAGTGAGAGGGTGGAACTATATGATCTTTTCCAAGATCTAACTTCTATGATTATCTGTAAAACAGGCAGAGTGTAATGATGGTTGAGATGGTTGAATGGCATCACCGACTTGATAGACACAAATTTAAGCAAGCTCCAGGAGTTGGTAATGGACAGAGAAGACTGGCGTGCTGTAGTCCATGGGGTCACAAAGAGTCTGACAGGACTGAGTGACTGAACTGAACTGACTATAATGATTAATCCTAAGGATGCACAAAAGGTCCAAGAATTTAAACAGTGTCTCTTGGTGATGGGAATAGCCCATTGTGGATGAGAGTTACCATTGTTATTTTCCATTTCTCCCATTTTGATTGCCTTAATAAGACACAACTACCTAGGCGTGCTCTGTCCTTTCATCCTATTGAACTATTAAATAATTTTATTTTGTTATATTTTTATTAGTAGTCTTTTTACTGGTTTTCACAACTCTAAATAAGGTAACTAATTTCCTTCTAACAACTTTTTAAAAGAAAGTATTTCCTTTCCATCTGTACCTCCTCTGATGAAATATCAATGTGCTGCTGTGTTACTTCCAAACATGGGGTAGTGATGTGTTGTTTCTACAAACAGCAGAACTAGGCATCCTGAGTGGCAGTTACAGAAGCATAATTTTGGGTGACAGTAAAGAACCGCATTTGAGCTTCAGTAGGCTGGCTCAGGCCCTTGTGAGCCGCTGCGGTAACAGAGCAGGGGCTGAAGGAACCACCGAAAGAAGAAATTTCTGAGTGTGTAGGAGTACAGATTAGGTGTCATCTCTCTAGAAAAAAAAGGACTTAAGAAATAGCTGTGATGAGAAGACTCACAAAAACTGCTGGTTCCTGGGTCTCAGGTCATGCAGGGATTACTTTTGTTCTCGGTAAGTTAAAGTATTTGGCGTGAGGCTTCCCTGGTGGTCCAGTGGATAAGAATCTGCCTGCCAGTGCAGGGGTCAGGGGTTCAATCTCTGGTCAAGAAGGTCCCACGTGTCTTGGCACAACTAAGCTCATGTGCCACCACTACTGAGCCACGCTGTAGAGCCCGTGCTCCAAAACAAGGGAAACCACTGCAGGGAGAAGCCTGGGTGCCACAACTAGGAAAAGCCCATGTATACAGCAATGAAGACCCAGTGAAATAAAAAATTAATTAATTTTTTTAAAAGACCTGGATTAAAAAGGAGAAGAAAGAAAAATTATCTGCCTGAACAAATTTTTTAAAAATAAAATTTAATTTAAAAAATTAAGTATTTAGCATGTGTTAACTATTGACAAAAGCTGAAACACTACCACACACTTTTGTATATTACCTCCTAACTGAGTCATAGGAGGGGTAGAAACAGCTGTTTAGCAAACTGAGAGTCAAGGAGGTTAATAAATCACCCAGAGTCACACAGCTAGCAAGGGTCAGCCAGGCCTCTGACTCCAAAGCATGAAGATACGTGACTATAACTGTCAGCCTTGAGACTCCATGGACTGTTGCCCGATAGGCTCCTCTGTCCATGGGGATTCTCCAGGCAAGAATACTGGACTGGATTGCCATGCCCTCTTCCAGGCAATCTTCCCAACCCAGGGGTCGAACCCAGGTCTCCCACATTGCAGAAAGATTCTTTACCATCTGAGCCACCAGGGAAGCCCTCTTAGATTGGCATATACCTTGAAATACTCCTTTATGTATTCAGTTTGATTTTATCATCTTATATCTATTTTAAGTGTTGTTCTTAAACCTTGCTCTTGTGCATCCCGAGAATGCCATTTTTTGTTAAACCAAGAGATATCATATACCTACCCATTCACATAAAACCTAACTTTAAAAAATAATAAAATATGATTAAAAAATATAAAATTTCTGTGCTATTTATAAAATATAGTCTAGTTACCCTTCTTCTTGGACAGTATCTCCAAACTTTTTAAAAGAGGCTTTACTTCCAAAATTTAACTTAGAAAACATTTTTTCCTTATCTAGGCGGAGGCCCAGATTGCTGCAAAAAATCTGGATAAAGAATACCTGCCCATTGCGGGGCTGGCTGAATTTTGTAAGGCATCTGCAGAACTAGCCCTGGGTGAGAACAATGAAGTGTTGAAAAGTGGCCGGGTAAGTAGCACAGACTCTGGCATCATACAGGGTCTGTTTTTAAATTTAACAGATTAAAGAAATTTGAAATAATTTAAACAAGAAAAGATGTACCACTTTGTGTGTGATGATTGTTTGGAGGTGGCTACACGATGACTATTGTCTCTTCCTTTAGATAGTAAATTGGCACTCATTCAATAAAAGATTTCCTATAAAACTAATTCCCAAAATGGAGTAGGAATATGAAAATGTTGTGATCCGACCAAAGATTTGCCACTGCTCTTGCTGTTAGTCTGTGTGAGCTTTTGTTCGTTTTACACTGAATGGCTTTTAAGAGTGCCAAACTATGCCGAGTTTTAAGGCCTGAAGTTAGCCCTCTCACCCTCATGCCCCCATGCTTCCAGCTTAGGTCCAGGAAACAGGCAGAAAACAAGCCACAGGGGACTGCTGGGGCCAAGACAAGTCTGGCAGTCCTCTGCCACCTCTTCACAGCCAGCTTGCACGTAGAAAGAGAGCAGACCATGCTTACTTCTGAGTGTCTCCCTCTTCTCAGGGCAGAGAGCGTCACTATAGCCATGAGAGGATGCACAAGGGACTCCTAGATGTCTCCTCCCTCCAGTTCCCTGGGGGGCCCTCTTTCTAGGAAAGAAAGAGGTTTTTACAAACAGATTCTTGTGTGCACCCACAGAAAAAGCATAAGCCACTTGATGCACTGACAGCCAGCCTGACAGGTGGGCTCATGTGCATTACAGTTTACTTGCCTTTGAAAGCAAATATATTTTTTAAATAGATACATTTGCGTGTTTAAATATTTACTTTTCTGGGTAAGTCTGGGGGAAAACACACACAGTAGCAAAGCTAAACTAACACATCTCCCTTCCCCATTCCCAGGCCAGAATAAATGGTTTATTCATAAGACTGGTCTAAGTCAGTACATCAGTTCATTAACTCCAAGAGAAGCATACACCCTCAACCCCAGAGTCATGTACTATTGATTGTAAGTCATGGACAAAATATGGTCTGATGGCTGTCTGTCAACCAACCATCTGTTGAAGTAAAGTGAAGTCGCTCAGTCGTGTGTGACTCTTCGTGACCCCATAGACTATAGCCTACCGGGCTCCTCCGTCCATGGAATTTTCCAGACAAGAGTACTGGAGTGGGTTGCCATTTCCTTCTCCAGGGGATCTTCCCAACCCAGAAATTGAACCCAGGTCTCCCACATTGCAGGCAGACGCTTTACGGTCTGAGCCACCAGGCAAGATCCAACCACCTGTTTACCAGTCACTAAAATGTCTATATTTTTCTGTAATTTTTGCTTAGTCTGTGTTCCTTGAGTGAATTACAGCTAAGTATAAGACTGGCCTATCTTAAAATAACAGTTTAAATAAAATAACATCAGTTTCTCTTTTATAAATTGCCATGCCTTTGTCAGTCTTATTATCAGATCTACAGTTAGGTTTTTATTTCTATCATGCCAAAGTTTGCATAGGCAAACTTTGTTTACGAAAGAGTACATTAGTAGGGGTTCCTACCATTTAATGCACCGCCTCCCGGTCCAGAAAATAGACTTAAGTTTTGTAGAGCATAGTATTTTGTGGTGCCTTCAAGCAAACAAACAAAAAAACCCTAACTGTAGTTTCTTCCTCATCCCCTAAAGTTGACCAATTTGAAGATTTACTGAGGCTGTTTCCCTGTTACCCAAAAGACATTTTCAGATTATGAAAACTCGTAGGCTATGATTCATGTAATAATGTTACTCTAACATACTTGTTGACTTTTTAAGATGACTTGCTTTTTCATGTTTGGAGAGTCATTCGATTTCATCTAAGTCTAGAATAATATTTTAATGTAGTGGCTGTTGGTCATGTCTTTTTTTTCTATATATAAATCAGTCCTTTTTCATATCTGGTTGAGGTGGGAGTTGTGTCCTGAGAATTTCTGCTGCAACACAGTATGACACTGACAATTTTCAGGCCAGGCGATAAGGAATTAGCGTCCACATCAGCAAAGGCGCTGGAAGGTGGAGAGCCAGCTCTTTTGAGAACGTGTAAGGAGAGTCTTGCCTGGAGAATCCCAGGGATGGGGGAGCCTGGTGGGCTGCTGTCTATGGGGTCACACAGAGTCGGACACAACTGAAGCGACCCAGCAGCAGTAGCAAGGAGAGTCTATCTGTCTCTTAGAAAATGGAATGAAAACAATAGTGCTGTTCTCTTGTTTCCAAATCTTCCCTTAGAAGGGTGTCCTCGGCTTCTGAAGAAGGAGGGGCACTGACTGTACAGTGCCTCTCTGTGGGCCTGAGCTCAGGTTGGGTAAGTCGTGGGCCCGTAGAGAGACTGCTGCACGTTCCTGACCACTCACCTCTCTCCTTCAGTATGTCACCGTGCAGACCATTTCTGGAACCGGGGCCTTAAGGATCGGAGCCAGTTTTCTGGTGAGTCTGGAAACTCCTTCAGGAAAGAGTAGTAAGACGGTCTGTAAATTAGGGATGATGGGGTTCCCAACTCCATATGTGTTTGACTTCTGACCTGGAAGTAGATTTTCTCTTTCCACAAGGCTGGACGATTTCCTGTTCTCTGATAAATGAAGTTTGAGAAGGGGAGGAATGGAAGCACTTAGAAGAAACAATAAGGAAGAGATTATTATGAAGTACAACTTACTGAGCACATATTGTAACTAGGAGCTTTTATATTGTAACGTGTTTTATCTTTCTGAGGGAGACTTAGTTAATGCCATTTTACAGAGGAAGAAAGTGAGCCCAGACAAATCCTTGGCGACACACCCCAGTATAATTGTCGGAGCCTGAACCAACCCAGGAAGTCTCACTGCTGAGTCACCACTGTCTCTCAATCATAGAGAGAAGCTGACTTTCAGTAGAGAAAAACATCCTCTCAGTAAAATATACTTTTTTTTTTTTTGGCCTCTCCTTTCTTCATTTTTCCATTCACTTTCAATCTTTTAGCAAAGATTTTTTAAGTTCAGCCGGGATGTCTTCCTGCCCAAACCAACCTGGGGGAATCATACACCCATCTTCAGGGATGCTGGCATGCAGCTCCAGAGTTATCGGTACTATGACCCCAAGACGTGCGGCTTTGACTTCACAGGCGCCATTGAGGACATTTCAGTAAGTGTGGCTCTCAGGGCAGGAGCAGGAGGGAACAAGGAATAAACCTCCTTGTGGAGGTTTGAAGTCTCCCTACTTGAAGTCCAATATCCAACTTAAAATACTGGGATGAGGGACTTCCTGGTGGCCCAGTGGTTAACTGTCTCCATCCACTGCAAGATGTTATGGATTTGATCCCTGGTCGGGGAACTAAGATCCTTCATGCCACGTGGAGTGGCCAAAAAAACAAAACCAAGATGAGCTAATTCCCAGACCTCATGTTATCTTCGTTACTTATCAAATAATGGTGACCCTGTGCATTTCAGGTAAATGATCTCCTGTAAAGCTGCAGAGTAATCTCTTGGTCCTTGTTCTTTTTAGAAAATACCAGCGCAGAGTGTCATTCTCCTGCACGCCTGTGCCCACAACCCCACGGGAGTGGACCCTCGTCCTGAGCAGTGGAAGGAGATGGCGACAGTGGTGAAGGTGAGGGGTGAACTGACTGGTGACAGTTCTGCATTTAGGAGATAGCCTTGGACGCTTCACTTGGCAGAGTCTTAGCAGTGAGAATTAACCTCAAGGCTGCATGAAATTTCCACTCAGTGTGGAGTCACCAAAAAAGAATTCCTCATTTGCATAATTAGCAGTTCTGTAATTCATGATACACCAGGAGTTTGAAAATAACCTTTTGTTCCTCAGCCAAGATGTATGGGATTCTGATAAAACTTGTCCCTGGCTAGTCTGCACAGTTGGCATCCCCAGCCCCATGACGTCTGCTGCTGGTGCCTCCACTTGCCCTGGCCAGTGGTCACATGGTCACCCTTTCATCCTCGGTTGCACATCCCCTCCTGTCTGCCACTCTTCTCAGCACTGCCGTCAATTATTCACAATGAGTCTCATTCTACGAGAGAAGGCACTCGTCAAAGTTCCCAAGGAGGGAGATACCTATTGCCTCACGTCCCCATTCTCATTCCTTTTGGTTTCCCCTTTCTTTCTATTCTGTCAAACCTAAGCTACAAACAGAATGAGACAGAGAAACAGCATTCAGAGAGCACTCTCAAGATGAGATGTTTATAATGAGGCCTGGAATAAGATGGCCTGCCAGAGTCACATTAGCCCCAGGAAAGGCTGAAGCTAGTCCTATGTTGACTGGACCAAAATAATTACCCAGACCACTGTGGGCCTTAGAAGAGCTTCCTGTTTGGACTTCCCTGGCAATCCAGTGGTTAAGACTCTGCTCTTCCAATGCAGGGGGCACAGGTTCAATTTCTGGTCAGGGAACTAAGATCCTACATGCTGCACAGCTGGGCCAAAAAACAAGGAAGCAGTTTTCCTGTTTGGCCACACAGCATTCTATCCAGATTGGATTATCTTTTCTTAATGTCTTCTTGAAGGCCTATATCCACCAACATTAAAAATATATATATGTTAATATCTTAACTCTAGGAAAGTTAAACATCTCCAAACTGACACCTGGGGACAAAACTGTTGACTCTGAACAAAGCAGGCATGGTCCCGATAAGCACAGGTAATCATCTGGGGCGTCTTGGGAAGGACTGCCTAAAGCTTTGGCCATCTTTTCTTTCCTTCCCAGAAAAACAATCTCTTTGCATTCTTTGACATGGCCTACCAAGGCTTTGCCAGTGGCGACGGTAACAAGGATGCCTGGGCTGTGCGCCACTTCATCGAACAGGGCATTAATGTTTGTCTCTGCCAGTCCTATGCCAAGAACATGGGCTTATACGGTAAGCTAAAGGACTGAGGGTGATGTGTGTTCTGTTGAGATTGAAGAAGTGCTGGGACAGGGGGCCACAAAAGTATAGAGTCGAGGGGGGAGGGATTGCACATGAGGATGTGTTTATAACAAAGAGTTATTTTTGCAGTGCTTCTAATGGAAACATATAAGACATAGCAAATTTAATCATGATTGCCTTTATCATTTTCAATCAGAGAACCAGAAGACGATCCATTTTGTCTTTTCAGGTGAGCGTGTGGGAGCCTTCACTGTGGTCTGCAAAGATGCCGAGGAAGCCAAAAGAGTTGAGTCCCAGTTGAAGATCCTGATCCGTCCCATGTATTCCAACCCCCCTATCAATGGGGCCCGGATTGCCTCCACTATTCTCACCAGCCCGGATTTGCGGAAACAATGGTAAAGGCGATTTGCACCTCCCCAGCCATCTGCCTTTCCCACCACTGATCCTTCAAAGCTCCCTTATACTTGGCTTATAGGGGCATGCAGTTATCACTCAGCTTCCGTAGGTGGAAGGGGAAGGAGAGAGGAGTATGCATTTTGTCAGCACTTTTGAACAAATAAATTGGTTTTCCCCTGTAAGAGATAGGCCTGATTCAGAAACAGCAGTTCCCTGTAGTCCATTATCTCCATGTTAAGTAAAACCTGCCTTCTCCTAAACTGAAGTGTCTTATGTAGGAAAACTTTCTTATGAATGTTATATCTTTTGTTTTTATCCTAATAATAGCAAGCATTGAATTGGTATTTCTGCATATTTTATATTATCTATACTATCTGAGTCTCTTGGCACCTGTGATCTAAATTAGTGTTACTCAGAAAAAAAGATTTTTTTAATCACAATCCACATAAAACTTATATCTTACATCATCACCTATGTATGTATGAATATATAACTGAAACTATATACATATATATACTATATACATATGTGTGTGTGTGTGTGTGTGTATATATATATATATATACACACACAAAACTCAGCTTTCAAACTGAGTTTTGAAAGCTCTGTGTGTGTGTGTGTGTGTGTGTGTATGTGAGCTTTCAAAACTCAGTATTTGGTCTTCTTGAGCTATACTCCAATTTTTTTTAAATGCCAATTGCCCCCAACTATTTTGAGTTTATGACCTACTAATGGGTCAGGGCCACAGTTTAGAAAACATTGCTCTAGATCAGGGGTTGGCAAACTGTGTTCTGCAGATCAAATCTAGGCTGCCCCAATTCTAATAAATAACATTTTATTGGGACACAGCCCTACCCTCTTCTTGATGAATTTGTATGGATGCTCTCATGTCACAACAGCAGAGTTCAATAGTTGTGACAAAGGGTTATACAGCCCACAGAACCTAATATATTTATGGTCTAGCCCTTTAGAGAAAGCTTACCAAACCTTGCTCTATATAATTCAGAGTCTTGGAAGATATGATTTGTTATGTAAGAGTTTATCCTGTATAGCTGATTAGCTGAGGGGTAGATCCCTAAGCAACTAATGGGATAGAAAAGCTAAGTCTGTAAGAAGCTTCATCCTCAGCTCACCTGGACATCATGTGAGAACTATTTTTTCTACCTTAAATTAATCCTGTGAACATTAAGGGTAAATAGAGTCTGGTTCAGGATATTTCAGATATATGCTAGGCTTACTAAAAAATCAACTACTTTTTAAATTAGAATTTTATTTTTTTCCTTTACAAAATTATTGTGTGATTACATTTCAGAAAATTTGGGCAAGTCACTATAACCCAGATTTTGTTTTTCCCTTTGCCTGTTATTATTCCTATTGTAACATGAATAATATGTCTATATATTTATTATATGTGTGTATATATTAGATATATATGTGTAGGGTTGGTTTGTTTTTGTCACAAAGAATTATAACCTTTTTTCTTAATTTTTAAGTGGTTTTTAAATAAGATTTCCATGGTCCTTAATGGTTATCAAGATGTTTATTTTTTTTTAATGTGTGCATTTCAATATTCATTTTGAAGTCTGTAGTGATTGGAGAAGGAAATGGCAACCCACTCCAGTGTTCTTGCCTGGAGAATCCCAGGGACGGGGGAGCCTGGTGGGCTGCCGTCTCTGGGGTCGCACAGAGTCGGACACGACTGAAGTGACTTAGCAGCAGCAGCAGTAGCAGTGTACAGAGATGACAGAGATACTGTGCTAGGTGACTAAGATGTCTGTCCCTTTGGGGAGTTTATAATCTAGTGAGAGAGAGATAACATGTATAGCATTGATACAAGACAGATAGGATAAATGCTGAGTAAAGGAAGAGCTATTGATTAGTGGGAAATGAGGAAGGATGTGATGCAGACAGCATCATTTGACTGTGCCTTGAGGAGAGAGGGAGCTCTTTTCCAAAGGGAGGCGAAAGGAAACTTGGAGGGAGAGATGTGCATGAGGATCAGCACAGGCGCAGGATGTGCTTTGAACGTGGCAAGTGAGTTTTGTGGCAGAAACACTGAGTGTAAGGAGGATGGAGAGGGCAGTGAAGCTGGGAAGGAGCAGATCAGGAAGTACTCTGATATTGTAAGAAGTCAGATCTTCATTCTGTGGACACCAAGGATCATGGATGTGACCCTTGGGGACAGTGGTTGCTGAGGTGGCCCTGCATCTAGCCATTTCATGTACTCAGTGCCTTTAGGGCCTAGGCTCAAAGTGAGTGGAACTGGATGAATAGGACTACAGGAAGTTTAAAATCAAATGACATCCTTAGTGGGGCCAGGGGTTCCAGCTGCAGCCAGTAATCGCACTGCCAATGCAATGTTGCCTTTTTTAAGAGAGGCTGCAAATCTACATCTTTATGTGCAAGTGCCAAATTTAGGAATCTTTAACTGGGTCAAATAAGTCACGACTAAGACTCTTATTTGGCCTTTGGTTGGTAACCTGTAACGTCTGTTCTAACTCTGCATGACATTATCATAGAGAGATGGTTTGGAAAAGTGAACCCATGAGAACAAGGAGGTAAATTCTTCACAGTCATCTAGCTGGTAGGAGCCCACAAGAATTGCCCAGAGCGCCACAGGAATGGAATGAAAGGGTAGATCCTGAGGAAGGGGGAGACTGTGTCTTGAATCCAGAGGACTGCTTGCTTTGCTCCCCCAGATGGAATTAGCCCTCTCTTCCAAGGGCTGTCTTAGCACAGCACCTACTGGTTCATGGCTTGTCCTGCTTTGTTCCATAGTGGGTTGTTTACAGGTGTGCCCTGGCCGCGGGTGGTGAGCCTTTAAAGGCAAGGGCCAGGTCTCAGCCCTCCCCTTCTCCTCAGCACTTAGACATGGCTGGGCACATGGCCATTTCACAGCACACTGTCTGAACTGTGAAGGTGGCAATGTTTCCTCCATCCATGTTAAAGAATAAGGTAATATTTTACTGTTTAATTTGAAGGTTTTGCCCCTGCATAAAAGATGGAGAGCCTTAGCCCTCCTAAGTTTTAGAATAATTTATTCATTCTTCTTTTTTTTTTTAATTTGAAAATCTAATTGGCTTTATTAAATAATTCATAAATTGGGCAGTATCCATCTGGTAAGTAGAAAGGCACTCTGTTCATTTTCCTTAATAACTCCATTATGTCAACTATTTTAGTTGCCTGATCATAGTGTTTCTGATATAAAGCAGAAAGCTATCAAATAGCTTTCTTCCCAGACAAGGACTTGGTCAAGAACAAAGAATTGAGGCACCCTGGGGGAGTACTCAAGGGAGGTATTAATAAAAGCACTGAGAGCTGGCTTATCTGTCAGTGCTTGGCCAGAACTGAGCTACATCTTGGGGGATTTTTTTTTTACAGGTTGCAAGAAGTGAAGGGCATGGCGGACCGCATCATCAGCATGCGGACACAGCTGGTGTCCAACCTCAAGAAGGAGGGCTCCTCCCACAACTGGCAGCACATCATTGACCAGATCGGCATGTTTTGTTACACAGGCCTAAAGCCTGAACAGGTGGGTAGACTCCCGTTCCTCTCCCACTGACTAACTGATCAGTCCTTGCAAACCAGAATTCCTCAGGTCACCTGTGTATTTAGGATTACCCTGCTGCTGCTGCTAAGTCACGTCAGTCGTGTCCGACTCTGTGCAACCCCATAGACAGCAGCCCACCAGGCTCCCCCGTCCCTGGGATTCTCCAGGCAAGAACACTGGAGTGGGTTGCCATTTCCTTCTCTAATGCAGGAAAGTGAAAAGTGAAAGTGAAGTCGCTCAGTCGTGTCCGACTTTTAGTGACCCCCATGGACTGCAGCCTACTAGGCTCCTCCATCAATGGGATTTTCCAGGCAAGAGTACTGGAGTGCGGTGCCATTGCCTTCTCCGAGGATTACTCTAGGAAGAAGCATTCATTTCGTCTTATTCTTTGTTAGTCATTTATCTTTTGTTAGTACTTTACCTATCTGTTTACTCTGTGAGGTTATAAACTTCTAAAGAACAGAGCTTGCCTTGGTCATTTTTATGACCAGCACTGTTTCTCAAAAGATTCCAGAACAAGCAAGAGCCTGAATATTGATAAGAGAAGTAGCTATTCCATAGCTAGATTCTGGATCAATTTTTCTAGAAATGCTGAATCTAAGGTTTTTTTCACCTTTCCCCACCTTAGAATTCAACATCCTACTTTAAGATAGCTATTTATTCTTCTTTTGTTTTAAGCTAACACACCAAACTCTAGGAATGGGTTTAAGTGAGAAAACAGAGCTTCTGTTATTTTTTTCTGTTCTAACCATTGGCTAGTTGTGCTGTGCCAGGGCTGGGGAGACCACCCCCCTCAACCAGGAAGCACCCACACACTCTCCTCTCTGCAGGTGGAGCGGCTGACCAAGGAGTTCTCCATCTACATGACAAAGGATGGCCGCATCTCTGTGGCAGGGGTCACCTCAGGCAACGTGGCATACCTTGCCCACGCCATTCACCAGGTCACCAAGTAGTTCCCCTGGGCAGCAGGAACAGAGACAACCTTCCTGTCTTCAGCCTCTGCTGTTATGAGATCCACATGGAGGAAGAGAGAGGGTGGATGGTGGTGAGCGGATCTTTTTTTTTCCAACCACAGTACTTTAAAACTCAGCAATTGAATGTGTTTCTCAGAAAAGAACGTGCAGTGAAGTAGGGCAGAGGCACCTGTGACTGGTGTCGGGAACTTTGTGGCTATAAACCAAACTCATCCTTTATTTCCACTTTTTCCACCAGAGTTTACATGTACGAGAAAGCCCAAAAAAAAAACCCTGTCAGTCACACCATTGCAATATTTCAGAAGCTTTAAGTGAAATACCTTTTTGGTGTCATGGGTTTCTCTGTAGAACCAGCCTGAAAACAGCACCTGTTAGAGGCTTTATGAAAAGATGAAGTTCTAACATTAGCAGTCAGCCTCATGTTTGTCCTCCTGTGACTGAGCAACTTGTCAACAAACTGTATTATGGAAATCATGTTTTACAGTGAGTCTGCTACCACTGTAGTGGGAGAAAATAAAAGATGCTCTTTCCCATCTTATTTAGGGAAAAGAGAAAGAAGGCTTTTCTTTCTAGTACCTGCAGGATTTTAATGTTCCTCTTTTCTCCCTAATCACTGTTGTTCCTTTCCTCGGGCCCAGAGATCTGTAACTAGCCCAGATATTCATCCTGTCCTACTTCCTGAGTGACCATCAATCCCATCCCATAGGATTTATTTATTTGAAGAACGAAGAACATTATTTACTGCTCATCCCAATACCCTCGCTTTTCTTGGTAAAGAATAGCAGAGAGTAGGTAACCACTTTATTTTGGCATCCTCTTCAATGTGGGGACGCTGCCTCTGCCCAGCTGGCCCTCGTCCCTTTGTGCAGTGTGGTTGTGCAGTCAGTCATCTCATCAGGAGTCAGGCCGTGCAGGGTAGAACCGGGAAAGAGGATACTCTGGGCTTCATTTTAACCCTTGTGTGCTGCCAGCTGGGCTCAGGCTTCACCCTCTGGAAAGAAAACCACCATTTGCTCTAATCATGTAGACTTGTTGCAGCCTGGTTTCTCTGTTACAATAAAGTTACTGTAGACCCAACCTGTCTACCATGTTATCTTTTTTCCTTAATGGGATGAAAAGGTATGAGTGGGTATATATCCCCGGAATCTGGAATTGTGTCCAGGTGACCATAAGCCAAGAGATGTTTTAGCTGTTTCGAATGTAAACTAAAGCCACATCTTAGATGTCATTCCTTATATCCAGTCCAATAATGTTGAAAATGTGGATATAATCGTTTGGACCTTGGGGGAACAAGTAAGTGGAGTACCTCAAAATCCTCTGGATATAGGCAGTGATGAGATGATGGGGAGGTGGCAACTTCAGATGTCTACAGGATTCAAGTAGGTAATGTAAATAAATAGTACATGTAAAGTAAAAAAGTGATGTGAACTTGACGTGAGATGCTTATTGGTGACCAGCCAACGTCCTCAGAGTGAGACATAGAGAAGTAATTGACAGGTACTGTGAAAACAAAAACCCAGGGTTGCAGGTCTTCAATTTTTCAAATAAAACGGAAATCCTGATTTTTTTTTTTAAGGAGGTCTATTGATGCTTAAAAGCTGGCAACTAATTCTTTTTTTTTAATGACTTATAAGCAAGATGCAAACTAGATCACCAGCTTCTACCATAAACTCACGTACTCCGTCAGCAAACATCCCAAGGTTTTCCTGTCACCTTATACTTCATGCCAGGAGCCATTCAAGACAGGACAGCTCTGGACAGACAGGCAGTGGAGCAGGGGTCAGACCCAGAGCCCATCCACAGTGTTTTGATTATAGTTAGGAGGGGAAAACGGGCTCACCTTGGTCTTTCCCCTTGCATCTCCTCACTCTCTGAGAGAGAGACACAGTGCATAATGGGCTCATTCCCGCCTCTTGGCTCTGCGTGTTCCTGTTGCTAATGGATATCCCAAGGTGATGAAAGGTCAAGTGAATGGACTGACTCACTGGATGTCTTTGGGAAGGTACCTTAAATGGGGAAACAGGCAACAGATTAGTCAGCGGCTATGTAAAGGAGCTGACTGCCTATCATAGAAGAAACTGCTTAAAGTCGCCCTGTCTGGAGCCAAAGTGGTTGAAAGTTGGCCATCAAGACCTCAGCTGGAAAAGGAACTTGACCACGCGGCCGACCTTGTTATTTTTAAACACATGCATTTCCAGCTCACCCTGGACTCAGTCCTGTTCCTCACCAAAAGGTCATGCAGGGTGTGAACCTGATGTTTTTCTGACAGTTCAGTCTGTTTGCCATCAACCTTTTCCTTGCTTCCTACTGGAGTCTAAGATGTTAATGTTCTTCCACTTGAGAGAGGAGGTGGTTTGCCTGCCCAGAAAGAGAAGTCATGCCTTTGTTTCACTATAATTTAAGGCAGAATAGTTCTCAAATCTGGATTTTTAAAATATTGATTCCTTGGTCTTACCTCCGGGCATTCTGGCTCAGTATGTCTGAGGTAAGGCTTGGAATTTATTTTTTTAATAATAATAATAATAATAAACTTTCTAGGTGATGCAGAGATACAGCTGACCCATGGGCCAGCCATTGGGTGCTATTAGACCAAACTGCCCTTCTTACCTCTAAACAACCAAAGTCCAGCTCATTCAACCAACTTGAGAATTTTGTTTTTGAGAATTTTTTCCTTATTCCTAGGCTGTTGAAATTTTTTTAATTAGTTTTTATTGGAGTATGTTGATTGGAAGAATTTTAATAGAAATTAATGGCTTATTTCTATCTAATAACTGAAAGACCAACTTTTTCTTTTTTTTAAAGTCTTATAAACATGTTGGGAATAGTGTTGCAAATCACATAATTGACAAGGGATTTATATCAAGAATATATAAAGGAATCTTACAACTCAATAAAAAATAACAGGAAAAGGGGTCTGAATAGACACTTCTTCAGAGAAGACATACTAATAGCTAATAACCACATTGAAAAGATGCTAACATGAGTCATCAGGGAAATGCAACTCAAAACCACAATGAGAATCACTTCACACCCACTAGGATGGTTATAATCAGACAATAGCAAGGGTTTTCACGGAAATAGAGAAACTAGAACCCTTATGGACTTCCCAGGCATCAGTGGTAAAGCATCCACTGCCAATGCAGGAGACACAAGAGACGCTAGTTCGATCCCTGGTTTGGGAAGATCCCCTGGAGTAGGAAATAGCAGCCCACTCCATTATTCTTGCCTGGAAAATCCCAGGGACAGAGGCACCTGGCTGACTGTAGTTCACAGAGTTGCCAAGAGTTGGACATGACGGAGCGCACGTGCAGTTATAGTTACAGAACGTTTATACATCTGCTGGTCAGAATGTAAAATGGGACAATTGCTTTGGAAAACAGTCTGGCAATTCCTCAAAAGGTTAGACATTGTTACCATTTGACCCAGCAATTCTACTTCTATGTGTATACAAAATAAATAAAATGTGCATACAAAAACATGTACCTGAATGTTCACTGTGGCATTATTTATAAGAGCCAAAAAATGGAAACCATAAATGTCCAATCAACTGACAAATGAATAAGCAAAATTTGATATAGCCATACACATACGTACATGTAATAATACTCAGCAATAAAAAGGAATAAAGTACTAAAATATGCTTCAATATGAATGAATCTTGAAAACAGTTCATGCAGGGCACAAAGTAGATTAGTGGTTGCCAGGGGCTTGGGAGAGGGAGGAATGGAGAATGGCTGCTAATGGTTGCAGGGTTTTGGGAGTGAGTGATAACAATGTTCTGATATTAGGTCTGGTTCCAAATAGGAAAAGGAGTACCTCAAGGCTGTATATTGTCACCCTGCTTATTTAACTTATATGCAGAGTACATCATGAGAAACGCTGGGCTGGAAGAAGCACAAGCTGGAATCAAGATTGCCAGGAGAAATATCAATAACCTCAGATATGCAGATGACACCACCCTTATGGAAGACAGTGAAGAGGAACTAAAAAGCCTCTTGATGAAAGTGAAAGTGGAGAGTGAAAAAGTTGGCTTAAAGCTCAACATTCAGAAAACGAAGATCATGGCATCTGGTCCCATTACTTCATGGGAGATAGATGGGGAAACAGTGGAAACAGTGTCAGACTTTATTTTTTTTGGTGGGGGGGGTGCTCCAAAATCACTACAGATGGTGACTGCAGCCATGAAATTAAAAGACAGTCCTTGGAAGGAAAGTTGTGACCAACCTAGATAGCATATTGAGAAGCAGAGACATTACTTTGCCAGCAAAGGTCCGTCTAGACAAGGCTATGGTTTTTCCAGTGGTCATGTATGGATGTGAGAGTTGGACTGTGAAGAAGCTGAGCACCAAAGAATTGATGCTTTGGAACTGTGGTGTTGGAGAAGACTCTTGAGAGTCCCTTGGACTGCAAGGAGATCCAACCCATTCTGAAGGAGATCAGCCCTGGGATTTCTTTGGAAGGACTGATGCTAAAGCTGAAACTCCAGTACTTTGGCCACCTCATACGAAGAGTTGACTCATTGGAAAAGACTCTGATGCTGGGAGGGATTGGGGGCAGGAGGAGAAGGGGACGACAGAGGATGAGATGGCTGGATGGCATCACCGACTCGATGGACGTGAGTCTGAGTGAACTCTGGGAGTTGGTGATGGACAGGGAGGTCTGGCGTGCTGCAGTTCATGGGGTTGCAAGGAGTCAGGCACGACTGAGCAACTGAACTGAACTGAACTGATACTAGGTAGTGGTAATGAGCAAAACTCTGAATACACTAAAAACCACTGTACTGGGCACCGAAAGTATGAATTCTGTGGTAAAATTCATAAATCATAACAAAATCATTTATGTTTTTAAAAACCTGAAACAGCTCAGATGTCCTTCAAAAGTGATTAGTTGCACAAACTGTGCGCAGAGCACGGAATATTGTTACTCGGTAACAAAACATATACTCCTTGCACGAGTCTTCCAGCAGTTATGCTGGATAAAAACAGTCAATCCTAAAAATGTACAGACTTTATGATCCTATTTATAGAACATTTTTTGAAATCAGAACCTTTTAGAAATGGAGTTGACTGCCATGATGAGTAATTGAGAGGAGTTGCAGAAGGGGGTGGCCTTGCTGGAGGGAGGTGAGTGTGGTCATGTTAATAAAAGGGCAACAGGAGGGATCCCTGTGATGAATGAAATATTCAGAATCTTGAATGTGGTGTATGTAGATTTGTAAACTCCACACATGATTAAGTTGTATCGAACTAAATATACACCAAAAATAACTATAAATGTGACTGAGGAGATGAAACATGATCAGTGGATCAAGTCAATGTCAGTATCCTGGTTGTGATATGGTGCTGTAATTGTGCAAAATGTCACCATTGAGGGAAACCAGGTAAACAGGACACAGAATCTCACCAGCAAGGACCTTTGGTGCATGGAGAGGAGGTAATATAGATGAGACCGTTGGAATGCCAAAGGTTATGTGGCAACTTTCAAGTGGCACACAGCCAGAAACAGAAGCCAGGGCTCTGGACACTGATTGCTTCGTTCAACAAATATTTATTTATTTGAGTGACACCAATGCCTCAGATTCTCAGTTGTAGAATCCAGGCTCTGGGGTTATAACTATTAATATGAACAACCCTCAGGCCAGCCACAGCTCAAGGAGGTACAGATGACCCCTCGCTATCCTGAGTCCCTGTCCGTGGGTGTGAAGGCAAGAAGGGAAACAAAGAAGGACAATGAAGCCCAACAGCCAGGGCCCACGGGGCACCGGGACTGGCAAAGAGACCAAACCTCTCAAAGCTCTTCCTAAAAGGAAGCAGAAGTGTGTGCTTTGGCCCAGGGACCCGGGACCAAAAGTAACGGGATAAATACGGGCGGACAGGGTGCCGGGACTAGTTTGGGGCAGTGCTTTCAGGATGAGGATTTAGAGAGCTGGCAGACTCATTGGAAAAGTCCCTGGTGCTGGAAAAGACCGAGGGCAAAGCTTTTGGGATGAGGATTAGAGAGCTGGTAGACTCATTGGAAAAGTCCCTGATGCTGGGAAAGATCGAGGGCAGAAGGAAAAGAGGGCGTCAGAAGATGACATGGCTGGACGGCCTCACCGATGCAATGAACATGCACTTGGGCAAACTCCGGAAGTTAGTGAGGGACAGGGAGGCCTGGCGTGCTGAACTTCACGGGGGTCGGAAAGAGTCGGACACGACTGGGTGACTGAACAACAGTCAAACACTGACGCCCCCAGAAGACTACAACTCCCAGCGTGCCCCACGGTCCGCCCCGGCCCCGGCGGTCATGTGATCGCTGCTCACGTGTCTCTACTGCCGGCCGGGGCTAGAAAGACCGCAGGTAGGTGGAAGGAGGTACAGGTTGGTGGAGGGTGGAATCTGGGTCCCCAAGGGCCCCACCGCGGCAGAACCCTACTCACTCGCTGCAGGGCTCTGCGACCTGTCATCCTCTGTACCACGCCCGCTCGGGGTCAGCCGGCCCTTGCCGCACCTTATCCCGGCCTGTCCCTACCTGGTCTCCACCTGTCGAGCCCCGGAACCCCCTCCACAGTTTACCACACAGCAGCCCACTCTCTGTCCCGGGTGGGCCGTGGCCCATTTTCCAATGCAGCCGACCCCTCGTATTTCTGGGATTCGGCCCCAGGCTGGCCTGGGTACTTACTCTCGTTGGGCTCTCAGGGGCCTACCGCTGTGGTTACAGCTCTGGCCTGAGGGCGAGGGCATTAAGCTGCTAGTTCTGACTCTGCCAACGAGCCTCTGGGACATTAGCCTCTCTCCCTCCGTGGGTCTGTTTCCCTAACTGAGCTGTTGCTTCACTCTGTGAGTTAAGAGTCAGAGAGTCTCACTTCCCTTCACTCTGTTGACCAGCACTGGTGAAGTTTGAGAAAGAAAAAATTGAAGGCAGACAGGGAAGTGAGGAGAATCAGATCTCAGAGTTTGGGGAAGAAGGCGCCATAAGGAATAGCTCTCTGTCCACCAAAGCCAGAAGGGTGGAAAGAGCAGGTAAGCTGGGGACCGTGGAGCAGAGTAATTTGAGGGGAGGGGAGGCTAAGAGATTCCGGACCAGTGCAGAGACCTCTTGTGTCTGAGAGGTGAGCAGGATGGAGGACGAGGTCTCACAGCGTGGGGAGCACCTGCTTTACATGGTTCTCTCTGGAGCTACACTGGAAGCCTGAGACCAAAAGTGCCTCCAGTACTCATTCACTGCTTTGATTTTTTGCTGAGTTGCTGGCTGGGTGGCAAGTTGCATAAGAGGAAGCCCTGGGGCATCTGACTGATCTTTCTGGATTTGAAGCCAGCAGGGAGGTATTTTCCCTGGAGCTGTGTCCCTTGGTTGCATGCTTGGTGACATGTCTGAGAGTACCCAAACACCCCTTTTCCCTGTGATAACTTTACAGCTCCCAACTTTGTTCAGCCATCACAGGAGGAGCCATGGCAAGAATCAGACCACCCAAGAGGCCTCAGTAGACATTTTAGACCCCCCAGTGTGTTGGGGGCATGAGATGGAATGCGTCTGTGATGGGCAGTGGTGAGGTCAGTCATGTGGGAGAAGAGAATTTAAATCCTCACTGAAATTTTGAAGGGCTTTGAAAGCTCCACAGCATTTAGACTCTGGGCTGGAGGGAGGTATGCTGGGCTGTAAGAAACTGAAATACCCACAGTTCTAGGTGAGGATTGTTCTTCAGACCCTGCGGTATAGAAACCAGTTGGGAAGCCAGACAGATTTGGATCTAAATCTTCCTCTGTAGCTTACTACTGTGTGATCCTGAATGAGTGATTTGATCTCTCTGAACCTTATGACCACTGTAATCTAAGGAATGAATGAGATAAGATATGTGCATGACACTCCTGCTTGATGCACGCACGGCCTCTAGTGCTGACATGTCGGTACCCCTCTCTTCTGGGTTTGTGTCGTACTTACCTGATCAGTCCATGAGCCTGAAGCAGGCAGGAGTTGCGTCTCACACCTTTCTGTCTCTGCCATTACCCTGTGGCACCCAGTGCAGTGATCCACACACTGGCACACCTGGGTTTGGATCTCAGCCATCTGATCTTGGGGAAGTTGTTATCTTGAGATAACAGTATACCTGCCTTTCCCATCTAGGTTTAGGAGAGCTGAAACCCACAGGCCTCCTAGGATAACAGCCCCACACAGGCTGGAGCCACCCTTCCAGCTGAAGGTGTGTTCCCTCAGTTCCCCAGCGGATGAGGCCGTGAGACAGAACCCACAGACCCTGCGGGAACAGGACTCCAGGGGCCATGGCCCAGGTCAGCATCAACAGAGACCTTGGCGAATGGGGCATAAGCACAGACTCTGGGGAGCGTGCCCGTCTGCTGCAGAGTCCCTCTGTGGACATAGCCCCCAAGAGTGAGGGGGAGGCCCCTCCTGGGGGTGTGGGCGGAGGCACCACTTCCACACTTGGAGCCATCTTCATCGTTGTCAATGCCTGCCTGGGCGCGGGGCTACTCAACTTCCCGGCAGCCTTCAGCACTGCCGGGGGCGTGGCAGCCGGCATCACGTTGCAGATGGTGAGTGAGGGGGCCTGGCAGGCAGAAATGCAGAGTGGTGGGTCTGGGCTCCTAGCCTCAAAAGGGGTGCTCTGGATCAGGAGTGGTCAGTGACACATGCTAATCACTCTCCCCTCAGCCACACATGGCTGACATTATTAAACTACTGTAGCATTCTTTCCTTTGAGGCCAGATGAGAAGCCTTCCTAGCAATTAGGGAATTTCAAACATCAATTGCGTATTTAATATTTATGTGGTTAAAGCGGGCCCACACCTTTTAGAACTGCATGTTGAAATATTTGCTGATGAAATGATACAATACTTTGTATTTTCTTCAACATAATCCAGAGTGGGAGAGGGAAGAGATGAAACAAGACTGGTCTTGAATTGATGATTTTTTTGGTTTTAATCTTTTGGCCACACCACACAGCATGTGGGATATTAGTTGCCCACCAGGGATTGAACCTGCCCTCCCTGCACCGGCAGCATGGAGTCCTAACCACTGCCCCACCAAGGAAGTCCCTGAATTGATGATTTTTGAATTTGAGATTTGAGCGATGTTTGAAATTTTCCTCAAAAGTTTTTGTCTTTAAGGAAAATGCCGATTCCAGTAATCTATTAAAATTACCCTGCAGGATAAGGCTCATTTGCCAAATGGACTTTGGGCACCAGGCCAGTAAATGCTGAGCAAAACCAGGCTGCTCTTTGCTGCCAGGCCTTTCCCACACACTCTTGCTCCACCCTGCCTGCAGGCCATGCTGGTTTTCATCATCAGTGGCCTCGTCATCCTGGCCTACTGCTCCCAGGCCAGCAATGAGAGGACCTACCAGGAGGTGGTGTGGGCTGTGTGTGGCAAGCTGACAGGCGTGCTGTGTGAGGTCGCCATTGCCACCTACACCTTCGGGACCTGCATCGCCTTCCTCATCATCATCGGGGACCAGCAGGACAAGAGTGAGGTCCCCCCTCAGTATCCACCTCATCCCTCCCCCTTGGCCCTGGGGATCCTGCGGTGGGCGGGGAAGAGCATGGAATACCCACCCAAGGCCCGGGCCCGGCATTCATCTGGGAATCCTCCCTGCTGGCTGCTGGGCCCATGAGACAGTTGGAGATCCCGGCAGAGGTGGAGGACCATACCCTGCGGGAGCCTGGCATCACCTTCCCTCCTTCCTCCCTCTGCAGTTATAGCTGTGATGGCAAAGGAGCCTGAGGGGCCCGGCGGCAGCCCCTGGTACACAGACCGCAAGTTCACCATCAGCCTCACTGCCTTCCTCTTCATCCTGCCCCTCTCCATCCCCAGGGAGATCGGCTTCCAGAAATATGCCAGGTTTGGAGGCCCCACCCCAGCCTGCACTGGACAGCAGTTCTGGTCACAGGCAGTCAGACACCCAAGGGCAGCAGGGGAACCCCTCTCCTCCATGCCACCTTGCCTCCGGGGCAGAAAGAGGGGACAAGGCAGAGACAGACCAGGGCTTGCAGAGGTTCTTGCAGAAGACGTTCCTTTTGTGTCAGCAGCTAGGGAGACAGTGGCTCTTTGCATCCATGGGAGCATCAGTTCCAAACGTCCTTGTCCAAGAAGGGACGGATAGTAATCCTGAATGTGAAGGCCTCTCCTGGCCTGGGCCTTGTCTTTCTCACAAAGCATGAGATTTTTTGATCATTTGGGATTGTTAGCTTTACAGCATTTTCCATGCAGCTCAGTGTGAAGGGAAGGGACTAGCTTCTTGGCTCAGAGTCTGAAAAACAGGGATTCTAACCTGTTTGCTGTGATCCTTAATTGAAGGGGTCATGCTCAGTGTCTCCAAGGTTCCCTTTAATGTTGACTTTCTGGTATTAGTGCCTTGGAGCCTTCTCCCTCCAGCCTTTCCCGCTTCTCAAAGGCCCTGCTTGCAATTCTGGCCATACTTGGGCTGCTCTGATTGAAGTAGCAGATGTGCTTTGAAGCCCAGCGCCCCCTGCTGCAGTCCCTGAGCTATGGAGCTGAACCACCTTATTTCCCAGTGGACACACATGTCAGTCTGGTCCCCTCTTGGCTTCCTAACTGTGGCTTGTTTCTTTGAAATTTATTTCTCATGCACTTCTTAAGTCTTTGTTTGGAATGATCTCCCAGTTGGTTCCTTAGACACTTTTGGTCACTAAGGTGGAGGATGGATGTCCCTGGGGATAGAATCGAAGAAGAGGCAGCTGGGACTAGGGAGGAGGAGGCTTAATTCATCCTTTCTGGCAGCTTCCTGAGCGTCGTGGGTACCTGGTATGTCACTGCCATCATCATCATCAAATACATCTGGCCTGATAAAGAGATGACCCCAGCAGACATCCTGAATAGGTGAGGGAGGGCCCCCAGGAGGCACACAGGGTAGAAGCTGCACTTGGGCCCCAGGAGGTATTAGGTCAGGCATCAAAAAGCCACACAGGAGACTTCCCTGGTGGTCCAGTGGCTGAGACTCCATGCCCCCAATGCAGGGGGCCCCTGGTCAGGGAACTAAATACCACGTCTAATGACTAAGACCTGGCACAGCCAAATAAATACATTAAAAAAAAAAATCCCAAGGCTCATTAGGGGTTTGACTCATTGGTCATTGTAGGAAGGAGACAAGAGGTCCTGATCTCTTTTTACTGGAGAGAAGAGTAAGAACCAGAGATGAGGGCCACTTTGCCATTGACGTACAACAGATGAGCCAGTGTGAGACTGGGCCTTGGGTTATAGATCCTGCCAAGGTGGAACCACACATTTTTTCAACATGTGCTTACCTGTATCTTCTTTGTGAAAATGAATCAATTTTCTCATTTTTTTTTTTAAAGGGTTTCTTTTTTTTTTAAAGCTTTAAAACTTTTTTAAATTAATTAATTTATTTTTGGTTGTGCTGGGTCTTCATTGCTTCTAGAGCTTTCCTCTAGTTGTGGCAGGTGGGGACTACTCGCTAGTTGCGGCACACAGGCTTCTCTTACAGTGGCTTCTCTGTTGTCTTGTCGCGGAGCACAGGCTCAGGCTTCAGTAGTGGCAGCATGTGGGCTCAGCAGTTGTGGCTCCTAGGCTTAGTTGCTCCTCGAAATATGGGCTCTTCCTGGACCAGGGATCAAACCCATGTCTCCTGCATTGGCAGGCAAGGTGTATTTTTTACCACTGGGGAGGAAGTTTGGTTTCCTTTTTCTTGAAAGGAACAAACCAAAGAAGCAGAAGCCCAAGTGCAAGAACCAGAACTTCTGGATTTGAGTCCCAGGAGGGCCTTCCAGAGCCTCAGTTTACTGACCTGTGAAGTGTGTCCTCTCCCAGCTCCACACTTGTGTGGGGGTAATGTGTGTCGCTGGCTGGTGGGGGCTGTGGGGGGCTGACTGAAGAGTAACGGCGTGGGGCAGTTGGGGACTCCGAGGGCTTCATGGGCAGCAGCATCTTGTGTGTCTGTCAGCAGGCCAGCTTCCTGGATAGCCGTGTTCAATGCCATGCCCACCATCTGCTTTGGATTTCAGGTGCCAGTTTCAAGGTCCCTTTTGTTCCCTTAGCTCACTCCCCATCCTGGGATGGAGTCCACATTATCGGTGGGACAGGCAGGGTGGTGGTGGGGGTGGTCCTGGAAGGGGGAGCTGAGTGGGAGTCCCAGGACTTTGCCCTTTGTCCTTGGTATGAGGTCACTTGCACACCCTGACCCTGCCCTTCACCCTGACAGTGTCATGTGAGCAGCGTACCCGTCTTCAACAGCATGCGGCGGCCCAAGGTGAAGACCTGGGGTGGCGTAGTGACAGCCGCCATGGTCATCGCCCTCGCTGTCTACATGGGCACAGGTGAGTGCTTCCCTCTGAGGGCCAGGCTTAGAGGGCTTCCACTCTCCATTTTCATCGCCAAGTCCTCTGGCCCAGGATTTCCTGGGCTTAACCCTGCATTCCCAGCACGTCAAATACTTCTGTTGGTATTGGCTTGAACTTGGGGTTCCTTGGGCCTCCTCCCGCCCAAATGAGAGATGCATGCATGCATTCATTCAGCAGCTGTCAGTGGGTGCCTAGTCAGTCAGTCCCAGGAACGTTCTCAGCATGGAGGGGATGCCATAGACAGATAGAGGTCTGGTCCTGCTTGCATGAAATTGACAGTCTATTCGGAGAGACAGTCTTATAGCAGTAAACCGGCAATCAGTAAGGAAATCCAGATGCGTGCCGCAGTAACAGTGAACCAGGAAGGATGTGAGTGGGGCTGGCTTTAGGGGGCGAATCACAGACGGCTCCCCTCAGAGGAGGTGGCATCTGGGGAAGCCCAAACCATGAGAAGGAGCTAGAATCTGAAGAGCCCGGGGGGAAAGCATTCTAGACAGAGGAACAAGAAAATGCCGAGTCCCTGAGGCCAGGACAGAAGAAGGTCTGCGGAGCAAGCTGTGGGGGTGGGTGGTGGGCAGCACCACCAAACGGGGAGCACAGCCAGACCCTTGAGGACTGATGGGAGCCAGAGAGGAAGCGTTTTCAGCAGGGGTGTGGCTCGGAGAAGGGTTGGCTCCGCGTATTGTGGAGAATGGTGTGGATGAGGGAGCAGGACTGGGAGACCAAGAAGAATGGCCCAGTGATTGCACCCACAGATGGGTCTCAGGACCAGCTCTGTACTAGCCTCTGCAGATACAGCCAGGAATAGGGAGCCAAGAACAAGGGAGGCAAATAGGCAGAGCCCATGTTCTCCTGGAGTTCATGTTTTTACTAGTTGAGGGAGACAGATGATAAACAAGTGGGGGGGGGGGGGTAGGGAACCTCAGAGGAACACTGTGAAGAAAAGAGAACAAGGTGATGTCTAGAGAGTGCCTGGGGTTGGGGGTCACTGTGGATGAGGAGGGACCTCTGAGCTGAGACCTGAATGATGAGGAGATGGGCAGACAGAAGTTAATGCAGAAGCTCTGAGACAGGAACTGCTGGGGGAGTTCAAGATCAAAGAGGTTAACAGTGTGGGTGTGGGGAATGTGAGAAGGCAGGGAAGAGGGCTTCTGAGGCCAGCCCCGACACCCTTCTAAGCCTCAGTCTTAGCCTCCAGGGCTGGTCTGTCACCTCCCCATCTGCTGCTGGAGTGAGCAAGGGACGGTCCCTCTCCCTAACCCTCCCAGGGTCGCTCTGACCCAGCCCTCTCGTCCCCGCCCTCAGGTATCTGCGGCTTCCTGACCTTTGGAGACGCCGTGGACCCTGACGTGCTCCTGTCCTACCCGTCAGAAGACATGGCTGTGGCTGTGGCCCGCGCCTTCATCATCCTGAGTGTGCTCACCTCCTACCCGATCCTGCACTTCTGCGGACGGTGAGCCCCCCCCCACCCCTCGAAGGTGGTGCTTCTCACCAGGGCCCCTGGATGCCCTTTGAACACGGCCTTGGGCCTTGTGAATCATCCATTTTATAGAGGGAGACACTGAAGCCCCTAGGAAACAGTCAGTGCCTAGGATGGCCCTGCAAGCACCCCCAGCCATGTCTTAGGGGGCCACCTTTGTCCCAGAGTCACCAGGACAGTCTGTGAGTCCTCTGAGAACCTCTAATCCAGGTCCCTTCCTGAACACCCTGTCTTCTCGATACCCCAAACCCTCCCTTTCCAGGAGTCTAGTGGAATCAGTTCCCATGGGGTGTGCAAACTCTGGACCAGGCAAGGCACTCAGTCTTTCACATTCACCATCCCATCCGGTCCTCATGGCAACCCTGAGAAGAATGCCACTAGACCCATTTCGCAGAAGAGGAGACTGAGGCCCAGGGATTGTCTTACCTACAGTTCATCCAGTTGGGGGTCTGGCTCCATGGTTGGAGTGGGGGGGGCACTGTCAGCAGGTACGCCTCTGAGCCCCTCTCTTTGTGGGCAGGGCGGTGATCGAAGGCCTGTGGCTGCGCTACCAGGGCATGCCGGTGGAGGAGGACGTGGGCCGGGAGCGGCGGCGGCGAGTGCTTCAGACGCTGGTCTGGTTCTTGCTCACCTTGCTGCTGGCGCTCTTCATCCCTGACATCGGCAAGGTCATCTCAGTCATCGGAGGCCTGGCCGCCTGCTTCATCTTTGTCTTCCCAGGTGTGGACCCCCGGTGTCCCCACAGCACTCACTCCCAGACCCTCCTGGCCTCAGCTCCTGTCTTGCTCACCTGCGGGGGAGAATAATCACCAGCATTTATCAGTCACCTTCAGGCTCTGTGGGAACCCCTGTTTGAGCATCACCTCCTGCAGAGAAGGTGTAATTGTCATCTCCATTTTACCCATGAGGCAGTGTGAGGTTCAGAGAGGGTAACAAACTTCCCTAGAGGTTAACAAACTCAACTAAAGAAGAATAGAATCTTTTCAAACCGAAGTCTGTCCAGATCCACAGTCTATATAGTCTTAACTCTTATTTCAAGAATCTGTTCCTCCATGACTGTCAGGGATCTGACTGGGTCAGCCCACCACAGGGTAATTAGGGTCTGGCAGTGGCACCCTGACACGGAGGTTGGGAGACTTGAGTTTCAGACAGTCTGCCACCAGATCCCTGGGAAACTGTCCTGTCTGCCCAGTCATGAGTTCTGCCTATATCCAGCTTATTTCTACCCAAGAGGCCAGCTGGAAGGCCCTTGCCACTTGGCCTGGAGCCAGGGGGCCACACCTGCTCAGACGTGCATTGGGAAAGCTCGGCAGTGAGGGCACCACAAAGTCGCCTCCCAGTGCTGCCCCTTTAGCTCGAGGTCTTATGTGCCACCCAAGGACCTCTCCTGGAAACCCAGTTGCCAGGCTTCCAGCTGGGTGCAGAGTGGAGGCAGAGATGGAAAATGTGGAGGAGGAAACACAGGCCTTTCTCCATCCACCTCCCCTGTCTCCTGGCAAATGTGGAGGCTGGCCTGTGACAGGGGGAACCCAGCCAAGCTCTCAAGAGCCACCTCTTCTCTTCCAGGGCTGTGCCTCATTCAAGCCAAACTCTCTGAGATGGAAGAAGTCAAGCCAGCCAGGTAAAGCAGGGCCCAGCCTGTGGGCCTCTTGGGGAGGTGCTGGACGGGGAGGTACCCTTTAAACTGGTCAGAATCAGGAGACCTGTGTACTTTGAAAACAGGAGTTTCTAAAATACTGTTTAAAAAATATATATTTATTTATTTATTTGGCTGTGCTGGGTCTTAGTTGCAGCATGTGAGATCTAGTTCCCTGACCAGGGATCGAACCCAGGCCCCCTGCTTCGGGAGCATGGAGTCTTAGCCACTGGACCACCAGGGAAGTTCCTTAAAATACTTCTTTTAAAATGAGTAACGTGTTAGTTGTAACAGTTCAAACACTTCTGAAGGACTTTAGAGAAAAATGTGGAAGTCCATCCTTCCCCACCGCCCTCTCCCTTCTCCTGAGAGAGATCATGTCATGAGCATGGCCTGTGCCCTTGTAGACTGTTGCTGTGTGTGCACGGATGTCTGTGTACACAAAGTGATGCATGTGTATACACAGACACATGGGTTTTTGTGTCTGGTTAGGTTTTTTTCCAAAAATTATTTCAAGCCAGACACACTTTTCCACCCCCTGCTTTTTTTCACTTAACCGTGTATCTTGGAGATTGCTCTCTGTCCACACAGGATTGACTGCTTCCTTTTTCAGTGGCTGTAGAGTCTGTTGTTTGAGTGTGTCCTGAATGTGAACACACTTCTGCACATACACCTTGGCACACCTGTTCAAGGATCTTAGTGTCATCAGTTCTTAGAAGGAAGTTGCTTTATCACAAAGCATGCTCATTTTCACTTTGGCACATGGGTTCAAATTACCCTCTCAAGAGGCAGTACCAGTCCGAGTCCCAGCAGCAGTGAAAGAAAGTGCCCTGTTCCCCATATCCCTGCCAGCACAGTACATAGAGGCCTTTTCAATATTTCTTAGTCTATTGAAAACAAAACACTACACTTAAAAAAATTTTACCTTTTTAAAGTGTTCAGTAGTTATTCTGTTCATATTTTTGTGTAACCACCAGCCATCTCCAGAACTCTTGCATCATCCTAAACTGAAACTCTGTACCCATTAAACAGTCACTGCCTGTTCCCCTTCACCCCAGCCCTTGGCAACCAGCATTCTATTTTCTGTGTGAATCTGACTCTTCTAGGTACTTCCTGTAACTGGAATTGTATTTGGTTTTTTTTGTACCTGGCTGCTTGCACTTAGCATAATGTCCTCAAGGTCTGTCTGTTGTAACATGAGTCAGAATGTCCTTTGTTTTTAAGGCCGAATAATATTCATTGTATGTACAGGCCACATTTTGCAAAACACTGCATTGTTTTTAATATGTACATATTCCTGAATGGTAGAGAGGTTATGACCAGGTTGCATGCTTTAAAAAAAAACAAACAGAAAATTATTGTGGGGACTTCCCTGGCAGTCCACTGGTTAAGACTCTGTTGTTCCAATGCAGGGGGAATGGGTTTGATCCCTAATCAGGGAACTAAGATCCCATATGCCATGTGGTAAGGCCTAAAAAAAAAAATCCAGTTATAACCCTGCAGCTGTTTTTGATATACATAAGTTTGCAGATGCTTTTGACTTATTTTTTAATAAAATGGATCACTTCATGTGACTTGCTTTTTCCTGACCATCTTTCCCATCAGGAGACATACATTCTAATTCTGGTCCTGCCCTTGGTCTCCTGTGACCAGTCAGCTAATCGCATTAGGTCTTGGTCTCCTTACCCATGGTCTAGGAGTCATACACCCAGCCCCACAGCTTGTGTGAAAGCTGTTGAGAAGTAGGAAGTGCTCTACCCACAGGAAAAGTGGTATAAGTGATTACAGTAATTAACTGATACATGGCAACCCACTCCAATATTCTTGCCTGGAGAATCCCAGGGACAAAGGAGCATGGTTGGCTACAGTCCATAGGGTCACAAAGAGTCATGACTTCAGACACGACTGAAGTGACTTAGTACATACATTTACATATATATGAGAGTCTGCAGCGTCATGAGTGGTTGACTGACCAGGCCCTCTCTCACCCTCTGCTCTACAGCTGGTGGGCGATGGTCAGTTACGGAGTCCTCTTGGTCACACTGGGAGCCTTCATCTTTGGCCAGACCACAGCCAACGCCATTTTTGTGGATCTTTTGGCGTAACCACTGCCTCCCAGAGAATTCTTGGCCTTTGTTGTTAGACCCAGGAACCCATCTCATAGAGCTTCAGGACCACCCTGGGCCCGGCATCATTCCCCTCCACTGGTGGGATGACATCCACACATCCTTTTCCAGGAACAGTTGTGGGGTGAAATCAGACCCCACCCCTGTGGACAGTTCAAACTCAGCTCCCTTCCTGCTCCCCCATCCTGGCAGTGCCGTGGATGGTAGGAGGAAGTCTCATGCCACAGGAGAACCTCCTCCCCTCCTCCATCTCTCGACTTCTCCATGCCTGGACGCCATGGGTAAAGAGTGTTGGTAGGTCTCCAAAGAAAGAACTCAGCCTGACTTGCCTCTGGAGAAAGAGTGTGCACCGAGAGGTCCCCTCCTCCACAGAGAAGCCTGTCCTGAGTAGAGGCTCTGCTCATCACCCCAGGACTCAGCACTTGCTCCTGTGTGTCGGCAGCCCAGCCACCAGCGGCTTCCTCCCGCAAGTGCCAGAGGTAACCTAAAAGCATATGAGTGCACCAAGGCAGGTAGATGGATGCCTGTCCACTGCCTCCTGGGCCTGCGGAGAGCCTGAGAGCCCTCTTGCCCGTGGCTGATTGACATTTCCCAAGGCTTTTGGGGTCTTGCCCTGCCTCTTTACCCAGACCTGTGGTCCAGGCATCCCTCTGCTCCTCCATCCCAGACATCACCAAGTCTAATGTTTACAAACGGTGCCAGCCCAGCTCTGAGCCAGGGGCCAGAAGCCACCCCGTGCCACGGTGCTGTGAGTACTCCCTGAACTCACCCCACAGTGGGGAGTCTGCTTTCTCTCTTAGATTCCAGGGGGGCCCCTCTTTCAAAGTAACAAGAGTGGGGACGTCCCTGGTGGTCCAGTAGTTAAGACTCTGCTTGCAATGTAGGGGGCACAGGTGCAATCCCTGTCAGGGAACTAAGATCCCACATTCTGCGAGGTGTGACCAGAAAAAAAAAATGGGACAAAAGCCCAAGAATGGGTGATGGAGCAGGCTGGAAATGCCACGTGGGCTGGGCTCGTGAGGATCAAGGTGACTGTGTCTGGTATCTTCACTTTCAGTGGCTGCTTCTCTTCTCCCTGCCCTCCATGTCAACCCCAGCCTGGTACCCGGAGATGAGACAAAAAAGGCAGCTGACATGTCATTGTCTGGACAACATTTGAGTGTAGTCATGCTGGCCTAGATGTTTCCCTTCCAGTCTGGATCTTGTCTGCTCCTTTCCCCCATCTCCTCTTCTCCCCCACACCATTTTCCTATGGAGCTCAGTCTCTCCTGCTCTCCTAAGTATGGGAGTGGGATGGACCAAACCCTCCCTTGTCCTCTTCCTCAGCTCCACGTGTCCTCCAAGCCTGGCCTCGGAGGCCTGTCAATCACATTAGGACATAGCTAGGTTGTGCCCCACGCGAGGTGAGGAGGGATATTCTCTGCCTTCATATTTTGAACACTTTGGCTACTCAGGCCAACCCCAGGCACCGAATCAGGCTTTCTCTGCCTGGAACACTCAGCATTTTCCCTGGCTCTTCCTGCCCAGAACCTCTGAATGGAGAAGTGGGGGTGAGAGGGACCCATGTGCTCAGGGCAGTGAGATACCAGAAGCAGAGGCTGGCTGGAGCCACATAGACTTCTGCTCAGCCCCAGCCCAGGTGACTTGCCCCTCTTCACATCCCCTCTAGGCTCCCCCAGGGCCAGGCCCACGTGGCCGTCTTCTCTCAGCCTGCTACACAGCACCAGGCCCCGCCAGCACCCATCTGGACAAGGTTGGGAGGATGGACATCAGCAGGGCTGTACCGCCGCCTCATATTGCATTTCAATCACGGGTGGGGGTCTGCAAGGGGGAAATGAGCTGGAATCTGGCCTAATAACCTCAGGAGCCCCTTCCCCTGCCCTCCCTGGCTGGGCATTTTACTGTTTCTTTTTTACTTGTGCACATTCAGACCGGGAAGGATGGTTAATAAAAAGGGACTTGTGCTGCTGAGCTGCGTGGTCTGTGTCTGACACTGGGGACAGTCCAGGCCACTGGCAGAAGGAAGACAGACTGGGGTGGGCGGTAGGGGCTGGGATGTGGCAAGCGCCTTTTGGCTTCACTATCTATGACCCTTGAGTTGAGAACAGGCCCACTGCACTCCCTTTACCGAGCAAGAAACCTCAAGTGGTTCTGGACACCTCTGCCTTCTTCCACATCCCATCAGCCTTTGCCCGCTGACTTCGGACTCTGCCTGGGCTCACACCCCTCCTGTGCAGGCGCACATTGGCCTCTGTGTTGTATGTCCCCCTGCCAACCTCAGGTTTTGGGGTGAGCTTCAAACTCCTGAGCATCCCCGCTTTGTCCTTTCAGAGGCTGGTGTTGAGAGCAGGCCCCGTTGTCCCAGTTGAGGAGCCAGACACTGTGCTCAAGTGCTGGGGAGAAGCTACTTGGCAAAACACACCAGCTCTGCTCTCCCTTTGCTTAGCAAGTCGTCACAAATATAAACACACAAATTGTGATACATGCCAAGAAGGGAAAATACAGAATGTTACATTTGGGGGTCTGGTGCTTCTCTGGAGAGTCAAGGAAGGTTTCCTAAGGAAAGTGACATATGAGCTGGCCTCTGAAGGGTGTGTAGGAATGAACTAAGTGAAGAGGTGGGGAGACCTTTGCAGGCCATGGGAAATGCATTTGCAAAGGTGGGAGGAACATGGTGGTTTGAGGAACTGGAAAGTGGCCATTGTTGGTGGAGCATGGCCAGGGTGTGGGGGAGTCACAGAGGAGAGCAGAGCATTCTGGGATGGCTTCAGTCATCAATGGCTGCCCCTTTAGACTTAAAAGTCTAACCAGCTCACCTTCTCCCACACTCTCTATCCCTCTCACACTCTCTATCCCTGCTCAGCTATTTTGCAAAGATCCTTCCCTCCTGGTGGAGATGAGGACTCTCTCCAAGGAGGAAACATGATGCAAGACTAGACAGGTGGGGGACTCCCCTGTGGTCCAGGGTGTAAGACTCCAAGCTTCCACTGCAGGAGGCATGGGTTCAGTCCCTGGTCAGGGAACTAAGATTTCACATGCTATGCCGCCAAATAAAAAAGACTACACAGGTGGGACAGCTTTGGGCCACACTTCACACTTGCTTAGTGGGCCAAGTGCTTGAGAGTGGTTTCACTTTCTCTGAATAAACAGAGGGAAGAAAAGCTTACATCTAGGCTATAGGCAAACAAATAGCCAAATTCATCCATTCATCCATTGTAGCCAAGACTTGTAAGTACTTAATCAGTGTCTGTCTTCCTTCCCCATTAGACTGTAAATTCCATGGGGGCAGGCACATCTCCCTTACCCGTCAGTTATCTTAGCCAGTGCCTGGAACACGCTTAGCAAGTGTTCAATAGTTTGCGTGAATGAATGAACATCAGCTAACACTTGCTGATTTCCTACTTTGTGCTAGCACTTGAATCATTCACATTTGGTCTTCATGACAACTCTATGCAGAAGTAAAAGCTAAGAGATGTTACAATGGTTTACCCAAGGACACACAAGAAGTAATATTGGAGCCAGACAGCCCTCTTGCCGTGCATGAATGAACAAGTGAGCAAAGGGTTCTTGGCCTGGTGACTTCTGACACCAGAACACAAGCTTAGGAACTTCCAACCCTCATGCCAGCACCAACATTAGATCCTGGAACCGCTGGCTTACCCTCCAGCCAAACCACATCAAGTGGTGGGATGTCAGCTGGCCAGTGGCTCTGGGCAAGTCACTTTCCATCTCTGAGCTTCTGTTTCTCGATCTCTAATGTGGGACTGATCATCACTGACCTTATTTACCTCCCAGGATAAAGGAGAGCCAGTGTCAAGAAAGTACATGAAAAAATGACAAGTGCTTTATGACCAGAAATCCACATTTACAGAAGAAATGTGAAAACTCAGTTTCTCCTCAGGAGGCCACATGCCAAGTTGCCCCTAACACTTCCTGGGAGTCAGGATATTTCTCAAACTTTAATGTACTTAAAAATTTTTTTATCTCCTTAGGATACAAATTCTGATTCAGTAGATATGGTGTGGGGCTTCAGTCTGCATTGTAAATGCTCCCAGTTTTGCCCATGCTGGTCCTTGGACCGCACTTTGAGTATCAGGGGACTGGTAGACAAAGCAAAGGCTTTGGCTTCAGACAGAGCTGGCTTAGATCTGAGCAATACCTCTTTACACTGGTAACTCAGGAAATCAGTTCACTTCTAGGAACCCCACTTTCCTCAACTATGAAGTAGGAGTTATGGTGCCCATCTTGTAGATGAAAATATTAAAAATCCAAGGACACATGGTATAATATATGTGAAGTGCCTGGTAGAGAGCAGGGATCATGTTGGTCATTTCCTCATACTGGAAAGAAAGAGCAGGGCAGGGGGCGCATGGCGTGTAACTACAGTTCAACCCTTTGGTCAGTAGAGGGCACCTTTGTATAATTTCAGCCTGTAAAAGAGGCGCCTATAGCTTCAGAGGACGCTCCAGTCCCTTGAGTCCCTCAGGTTCCTAGTGATCTGCAGCCTAGCATTCCTGAATGACACCCCTCTACTGGGGCAGGGCCACTTCTAGATCATGGCCTCCAACCTAGTGGGGTAATCAGACCAGTCAAATAATCTTAATTATATAGGTACATGTGCTAGATGTAGATTCAATATTACAAATCCAGATTTGGTAATTCACTGCTGTGATACAATGAAAAATTTTTCAGTCAATATGGAGGAAGGCCAGAGATAATGTAGCCAGGAAGAAGGAAGAAGGCAGACACCCTGTCCTCCAAATACTTTATGTTTGCTGAGAGGTGGGGTGAGAGGGGAGAGGAATAGGCACATGATTAATCTATTTGGATATTCTTCCATTAAAAATGAAATTGAAAAAAAGAAAAGAGATTTAATTGATGTGTTTCCTAGAGTCCAGCATTTAAGAAGTTTGGAAGTGGCCACTCCATCCTAACAAGTAAAAAGCTGAACAAACCAAAAAGTCAACTCTTCTAAAATGTGTAAGATACATCAGACTATAAGGCACACCCCTACCCCTCAAATTGAAGAGAGACACAAATACAGAGCAGAAACCCACAAGCAGAAACCTCTGTGGGAGTCAATGCCAGAGTAAGGGAACCTAAACTGTAATTGATGAATTTCTGGAGGTTCAATGCAGACAAATCAGAGGGAGAAAAACACCAAGGAGCCCAGTCCTTTTGGGAGAAGGAGGCATACTTTGAGACTTTTTACCTGAAGTTCTACCAAGTTCTCATAGTAAACATCAGAAAGAAATCCATCATGCTTCTAGCAGAGAAGAGTAAAAAGAATCATTCTGAAATTGCTAGAGCATTCTGTTCTTGTTAACAAAGATATGCCCTGGGGAGACACTTAAAATTTAACCAGAGCCTAAACTACTGGGATTTTATCATAGCCTATGGGAGAGCCTGGTGGGCTGCTGTCTATGGGGTCGCACAGAGTCGGACACGACTAAAGCGACGTAGCAGCAGTAGCAGCAGCAACAGACCTAAGGGAAGGGAAACACACAATTTCATCCCACTCTGGCCACTGTGTCCCACCTAAGGGGGACTGGACAGAGAGCTGAGAAACATAAGGCGTTCACAGTCCAGAAGCACACAGGCTAAGAGTATGTGATCCAACCATAGGACTACAGACACTTCCCCTCCCCTTATACCATGCAACCTCATTACTAAAGACCTACTTACAGCAATTCCTTTTACCTAATACATTATGTCTGGCTATCAAAAATTATAAGAGGGCTTCCCTGGTGGTCCAGTGATTCAGACTGCCTGCCAATGCAAGGGACATAGGTTTGATCCCTGATCCAGGAGGATCCCACATACCATGAAGCAACTAAGCCCGAGTGCTACAACTACTGAGCCCATATGCTGCAACCCCTGAAGCCTGTGTACTCTAGAGCCCACGCTGCACGAGAGAAGCCACCACAACTAGAGAGTAGCCTCCGCTTGCCCCAACTAAAGAAAGCCCTCACACAACAGTGCAGACCCAGTACAACCACAAATTCTTTTTAAAAAATACAACATATACTAAAAGGCAAAAAATACAGTTTGGAGAGACAGAGCATCAGAGCTAGACTCAAATACGGCAGGGGTGTTAGAATTATCAGAGCAGGAATTTTAAACAATTATGATTAAAATACTAAGGGCCCTCACGGATAAAGCAGACAACCTGCAGGAAGAGAGAGATGGGCAATGTAAGCAGAGAGATGGAACTTCTAAGAAAGAACCAAAAAGAAATGCTAGAGATTAAAGAAGAAAAACACTTTAAGAGAGATGCAGAATGCTTTTGATAGGCCTATACTATATAGGGGGGTTCCCAGTGGCTGAGTGGTAAAGAATTCACTGCAATGCAGAAGACTTGGGTTTGATCCCTGGGTTGGGAAGATTCCCTGGAAAAGGAAATGGCAATCCACTCCAGTGTTCTTGCCTGGGAAATCCCACAGACACAGGAGCCTGGTGGGGTACAGTCCATGGGGTTGCAAGACTTGGACACAACCTAACAACAGAAACAAACACACAGTATAGATTAGATACAATTCAGGAAAGAATCTCTGAGCTTTGGGATATCTCAATAGAAACCTCCAAAACTGAAAAGAAAAGAAAAGAAAATCCAAGAACTGTAGAAAACCAAAAGTAATACTAAAAAGGAACAGAAAAATATTTGAAACAATAATGACAGAAATTCCCCAAAATTAATTTTAGGCACCTAATTAACTAATCCTCTGAGGAGAAGTGGATGACAGAAGATGAGATGGTTGGATGGCATCACCACTCGGTGGACATGAGTTTGAGCAAGCTCCGGGAGTGGTGGACATGAGTTTGAGCAAGCTCCGGGAGTTGGTGATGGACAGGGAAGCCTGGCGTTGCTGCAGTCCATGGGGTCGCAAAGAGTCAGACACGACTGAGCAACTGAACTGAACTGAATTAACTAATGACTGATTGAGGAAGTTCAGAGAACACCAAGCAGGATAAATGACAAAAAGTTTGACACCAAGTCATATCATTTTCAAAAATACAAAAAAAAAAAAAAAAAAAATCCAAAAAATCCTGAAAGAAGCCAGAGGGAGAAAACACTATACTTACAGAGAAGCAAAGATTAAGAATTACAGGACTTCCCCAGTGGTACAGTGGATAGGAATCTGCCTGCCAATGCAGGGGACACGGATTCAATCTCTGGTCTGGGAAGATTCCCCATGCTGTGAAACAACTAAGCCCCGGCACCAAAACTACTGAGCCCGAGCTCCAGAGACCTCAAGCCACAACTATAGAGCATATGTGCCCCCAAGTACTGAAGACCACGTGTCTAAAGCCTGTGCTCTGAAACTAGAGAAGCCACCACATGAGAAGCCCGTGCACCACAACGAGGAGTAGCCCCTGTTCATCACAGCTAGAGAAGGCCCACGTGCAGCAACGAAGACCCAGTGCAACCAAAAATAAATATTTAAAAATAACAAAAAATTAAAAACCTGCCTTCCTCCTCTATCCCCCCACCAAAAAAAAAAAAAAAAAAAGAATCACAGAGAATTCCCAGGACTTCCCTGCAGTCCAGTGGTTAGGACTTTGCACTTTCACTGCCTGGCCCTGGCTTCAATTCTTGGATGGGAAACCAAGATCCTGCAAGCCAACAGGTATGGCAAAAAAAAAAAAAGATTTACAGTTGACCCTTGAACAATATGGGAGTTAGAGGTTCTGACCCTCAACATACTTGAAGATTTCTATATAATTTATAGTTGGCCCTCAATACCCACAGTTCTCATCTACCAACTGCAGATCATGCAGTGTGGTAGTATTTACTACTGAAAAAAATCCACTATATATACACCTTCGCAGTTCAAAGCCATGTTGTTCAATAGTGTACTACACATCTGACTTCTCTGAAACTATGCAAACATAAAGAGAGTTGAGTGAAATATTTTAAATGTTAAGAGAAACCTAGAATTCTATATTCTGTAAAATAGTCCTTCAAAAGTGAAGGAGAAATACTTTCTCAGACAGACAAAAATTGAGGGACTCTGTTGCCAGTAGACTTGCCTTCAAAGAACTGTTAAAAGGAGTTATTTAGAGAGAAGGGAATTTTTTTTGGGGGGGGTGGGGGTGGGGGACATGCCACCTGGCTTGGCTTGTGGGATCCCCAGAAGTAGAACCCAGGCCCCCTGCAGTGGAAGTTCAGAGTCCTCACCACTGGACCATCAGCGGATTCCCAAGAGAAGGGCAATTAAATAAAGCAGATATCACAACTATAAAGCCAGAAGAGTACTTTGAAAAATGGACAAAAAGAAAACTAGCACCTAAAAATTTAAAGTATGATTGCCAAATTTAAAAATAAATCAAAAGAAGAGTTAAAGATAGTTAAGAGAATCTCCTGAAAAGACAAAGAGATGGAGGGAATTCCCTGGCTTCCCAGTGGTTAAGGCTCAGCACCTTCATTGACAAAGAGATGGAAAAAAAGAAATAAGAAAATTAAGTTTCAACTCAGCTACAACATCTGACTAACAGAAATTCCAGAAATCGAGAACAGAGAAAATGGGCAGGGACAGGAAGAAGTGGAGCAGAGAAAAAGAGATATTATCAAAGAAATAACTCAAGAAAATTTTGCAAACAAAGACATGAATCTCAATATTTGAACCAGTGAATTGAATTTTAACAGCTGCACACTGGAAATAAAGAGAAAACCCTAAAGATTTTCTAGATGGTGGGGGGTAGGGATGTCATGCTTCTTGGCATCACTGCAGGCTAGTGAAGATAACACATCAATGTTTTCATAATTTTTTATATTTTTGAAAAATTAATTAATTTTTTGACTGCACCACACAGCATGTGGGATGTACTACATCCCACCCCCTCCAAGTGGAAGTGCGAAGTTTTAACCACTGAACAGTCAGGGAATTTCCAATGCCTTCATTTTTTTTTTTTTTGCCTTCATAATTTTTGAGTGAAACCTTTCAACCTAGATTTCATGTGCAACCAAACTTTCAATCAAGTATGAGGCTGAAATAAAAATATTCCCAGATAAATAAAGGGTAAATAAATGTACATCCTGTTTTACCTTTCTCAGAAAGTCACTGGAGAATATGTTTCAGCAAAATAAAGCTGTAAAGCAAGAAAGTGGAAAGCAGACCATCTAGGAAACCAAGAATCAATTTCAGAAGAACAACCAAGAGGTTTTCAAATGACAGCTGGGCAACTGACCAGAATGTGGCCAGTTCAGTTGGAGCAAGAATATGGAGCACTATCAAAGGAAAGTCTCCAGGGAGAAATAAAACTAAGAGGTTATCTGACTTGTCTAAGCATTTGGAATAATTACTGACAGATCTGTTGGAGCATTTGGGTAAGTATGCATGTAACAAAGCAAATGGGAAAATATGGCCATTATTAATCACAGGAAAAACAAGCAAGATTTACATGAAAGGTAATCAAAGTAAACTGCTAAGCACAGCAGTGAATGATATTTGCATACTCAATAATGTCCATACTGATTATTTAACCCTATGGGCTGTATTGTGACATAACTTCATTTTAAAAGGGGAGGAAAGGACTTCAAGGTGCAGGAGTAAGAAAGCTAAATCTTTTATCAATAATTACTGCTTTTAGTTTTTAAATCACAAAATAACAATATAAGCACATTATCTTAAAAGTGAAAGTGAAGTCGCTCAGTCGTGTCCGACTCTTTGCGACCCCATGGACTGTAGCCCACCGGGCTCCTCCATCCATGGGATTCTCCAGGCAAGAATACTGGAGTGGGTTGCCATTTAAATACTGAGATAAATGCCAAAAGAAACAGCTTAAAAGAGATAAATGTAGGCAACACAGCGAGCTGGAGGTGGGCAAAGCTAGGACAAAGGACTGCTGGCATTTCATATGAGCTTTTTCTTACCACTGGATTTTCTTTTTAAAAAAAATGTGGCCGTGCCTGGTCTTAGTTGCGGCATGCAGGATCTCTGATCTTAGCTGTGGCGTGTGGGATCTTTAGTTGTGGCCTGTGGGATTTAGTTTCCTAACCAGGAAGCCAATCCAGGTCCCTTGCATTGGAAGGGTGGAGTCCCAGTCACTGGACCACCAGGGAAGTCCCAGGACTGGCTTTTATAAAACAAGATGCATGAGTAGTTGTTTTTTTGTTGTTGTTGTTGTTTTTGGCCACACCACGCAGGATGCAGTACTCTTTCCCGACCAGGAATGGAAACTGTGCTCCCTGCAGTGGAAGCAGAGTCTTACCTACTGGACCACCAGGGAAGTCCTGTTTTGTTTTGATGCTTTAAACTTGAAATCATTTTTATACTTAAAATAGCCAAGGTATAGAAGCAACCTAAATGCTCAGTGATAGATGAATAAGATAAGATGTGGTGTACATATATGTGTTAGTCGCTCAGTCGTATCCATGGAATGTAAACCGCCAGGCTCCTCTGTGCAGGGGATTCTCCAGGCAAGAACACTGGAGTGAGTTGCCATTCCCTTCTCCAGGGGATCTTCCCAACCCAAGGATCAAACCCAGGGCTCCTGCATTGCAGGTGGACTCTTTACCATCTAAGCCAGTAGGGAAGCTGTATATATAATTTTTAGAGTGACTCATTATACACAGTGAACTATTTTTCAGTCATAAAAAAAGAATGAAATCTTGCCATTTGGGACAATATAGATGGACCCAGAGGATATTATACTAAATGAGATATAAGTCAGACAAAGACAATGATTTCAGTTATTTGTGAAATCTTAAAAAACAAACACCACCACCACCACAGAATGTAAACAGAGTCATAGATACAAAGAACTAACAGGTGGATGCCAGAGGAGTAGGGTGGGGAGATGAGAAAAATAGATGAGGGAGATTACGAGGTACAAACTTCCGGTTACAAAATAAATGAATCATGAGTATGGAATGTACAGCGTGGGGGACACAGTCAGTAATTATATAATATCTTGTATGGTGAGAGATGGTAACTAGATTTATCATAGTGATCATTTTGAAATGTATGTGTGCTTTGTTGCTCAGTCGTGTCTGACTCTGCAACCCCATGGACTGTAATCCGCCAGGTTCCTTTGTCCATGGGAGTTCTTCAGGCAAGAATACTGGAGTGGGTTGACATTCTCTTCTCCGGGGGATCTTCCCAATCCAAGGATTGAACCCAGGTCTGCCACACTGCAGGTGAATTCTTTATGATCTTTGCCACCAGGGAAGCTCATGAATACTGGAGTGGGTAGCCTGTCCCTTCTCCAGGAGATCTTCCTGACCCAAGAATCGAACTGTGGTCTCCTGTACTGCAGGCAAATTCTTTAGCAGCTGAGCCACCAGGGAAGCCCTTTGAAATGTAGAGAAATATCAAATCACAGTATTAATAAAATGTAGGTCAATTATACTTCAAAAAACAAACAAACCAAATCATAGAAAAAGAGATCAGATTTGTAGTTATCAGAGGTGGGGGAGTTTGATGAAATTAGTCCAAAAGGTTCAAACTTCTAGTTATAAGATGAATCAGTATTAGGCATGTAATGTACAGTATAATAAATATAATTAATACTACTGCATGTTATCTATGAAAGTTGTTAGAAGAGTAAATCCTAAGACTTTTCATCACAAGAAACTTTTTTTCTGTTTCTTTTATTTTGTGTCTATATGAGGTGACAGCTGTTCACTAAACTTATTGTGGTAATCACTTCATTATGCTGTACACCTTAAATTTACAGAGTGCTGTGTATCAATTACATCTCAATAAAACTGGAAGAAAGAATAAAGTAAAATAACAGCAGCAGAACTGACTACAGCAGAACTGAAACAGGAGGGAAGGGGTCCGGTCACAACCTTTACAAGAATGACAGGGACTTCCCAGGTGGCTCGGTGGTTAAGAATCGGCCTTGAAATGCAGGGGACTCGGCTTCACTCACTGTTTGGGGAACTGAGATCCGACATCCTGCGGAGCAACTAAGCCCAAGTGCCACAACCACTGAAGCCTGTGCTTCAACCAAAGAGTCCATGCTCCACAACAAAAGATCCCATGTGATGCAAAGAAGATCCCATGTGCTGCAACTAAGACCCAATGCAGTCACGTGAAAAAAAAAAAAAAATGACATAGCCTGAGGATAGGGCTTCCCAGGTGGCGCCAGTGATAAAGAACCCACCTGCCAATGCAGGAGACTTCAGAGATATGGGTTCAAATCCCTGGGTAGGGAAAATCCCCTGGAAGAGGGCTGTATTCTTGCCTGGAGAATCCTATGGATAGAGGAGCCTAGCAGGCTACAGTCCTTAGAGTTGAAAAGAGTTGAACACAACTGAAGGACTTCGCAGCAGCAGCAGCCTAAGGACCTGACAGAAGCTGTGTGTGTACTTAGTCACTCAGTCATGTCCGACTCTTTGCGACCCCATGGACTGTAGCCTGCCAGGCTCCTCTCTCCGTGGTATTTTCCCAAGCAAGAATACTGAAGTGGGTTCCTAACCCAGGGATCAAACCCACATCTCTTGTGTCTCCTCTTGGCAGGCAGATTCTTTATCACTACGCCGCTTGGGAAGCCCATGACATAAAGTGATTAAAACCAAATAGGCCCAAGATAGCAGTCTAATGGCAGAAAGCAAAGAGGAACTAAAGAGCCTCTTGATGAGGGTGAAAAGATAAGAGTGAAAAAGCTGCCTTAAAACTCAACATTCAAAAAACTAAGATCATGGCATCTGGTCCTATCACTTCCTGGCAAATAGATGGGGAAAAAGTGGAAACAGTGGCAGATTTTATTTTCTTTATCTCCAAAATCACTGCAGACAGTGACTGCAGCCATGAAATTAAAAGATGCTTGCTCCTTGGAAGAAAAGCTATGATCAACCTAGACAGTATATTAAAAAAACAGAGATATCACTTTGCCAACAAAGGTCTGTATAGTCAAAGCTATGGTTTTTCCAATAGTCATGTACAGGTGTGAGAGTTGGAGCATAACAAAGGTTGAGCACTGAAGAACTGATGCTTTCGAATTGTGGTGCTGAAGAAGACTCTTGAGAGCCCCTTGGACAGCAAGGAGATCAAACCAGTCAATCCTAAAGGAAATCAATCCTGAATATTCATTGGAGGGACTGATGCTGAAGCTGAAGCTCCAATACTTGGCCACCTGTTGCAAACAGCCAACTCACTGGAAAAGACCCCAATGCCAGGAAAGATTGAGGGCAGGAGGAGAAGGGGGCAACAGAGGATGAGATGGCTGGATGGTATCACCTACTCAATGGACATGAGTTTGAGCAAGCTCTGGGAGATGGTAAAGGACAGGGAAGCCTGGCTTGCTTCAGTCCATGGGGTCACAAGGAGTCGGACACGACTGAGTGACTGAACAACAAGGTCCAAGGTGGCAGATGAGTGGACTTTCACTAGACCTTGAGCTTCTGTACATGACCACTGTAACACATCAGCAAGTAATGACATACCCACAGGCGCCATAACAGTTTCAAAGCTCAAAAAGTGGGTGGTGGCCCAATTACTGGAAATCCCCACCACTTCCCTGGTGACTCAGATGGTAAAGAATCTGCCTATAATGTGGGAGACCTGGGTTCGATCCCTGGATCAGGAAGATACCCTGGAGAAGGGAATGACAACCCACTCTAGCATTCTTGCCTGAAGAATTCCATGGACAGAGGAGCCTGGCGGGCTACAGTCCATGGGGTCTCAAAGAGTGGGACATGACTGAGTGACTACACTTTCACTTTCCCCAAAATAGCTGTAATACTCCTTCCTCTCATTAGCCTATGAAATCACCCACCCCTATATAAATTGACAGCCCCATACCCTGGTGCCACTCTCTCCTTAGATGGCCCACATTCTATCTGTGGAGTGTGTTTCTCTACATAAATCCACTTCTTACTTATCACTTTGTCTCTCACTGGATTCTTCCTGTGACAAGACATCAAAGAACCTGAGCTTCATTAAGTCCTGAGACCAGGTGTACAATCTCAGTTAAAAGACCATTGGTTCAAGTCCCAATCTGGATATCGGTTGGGTTTGCATCCCAGCCTGTGGATTCAAGTCCCAATCTAAGTTGCACAATTTCAGAAAGCCAGTGTTAGTCGCTCAGTTGTGTCCAACTCTTTGCGACCCCATGGACTGTACCCTGCCAGGCTTCTCTGTTCGTGGGATCCTCCAGGCAAGAATACTGAGTGGGTTACCATTCCCTTCTCCAAGGAATCTTCCTGATCCAGGGAATGAACCCAAGTCTCCCACATTACAGGCAGATTCTCTACCATCTGAGCCACCAGGGAAGCAGTTTCAGAAGTGCTTGTTAAAAGTGATCATAAGAACCAATACAATATTGTAAAATTTAAAAATAAAATTAAAAAAAAGTGATCATAAAACATTTTTTTTAATAAGAGAAGTAAAAATTGATGTCTATTATAGGCCATGTTGGAATTCTAGCTTTGCTGCTTCTAATGAGGCCTTAGGCAATTAGTTAAACTATTTGGGCCTTGATTTCCTTATCTATGGATTACAATATTTGTTGTGGCAAAGACTGCTTGTCAGCCTCTCCATTCTTAGACAACAGTACAACTTATGAAATAATAATTTTTTAAAAAAACATGTATTGGTCTCTGCCCCATTTCTGGCACAGAGCTCCTGAAACGTTTGTAATTTCCTAAATGATAAGGACACTTTGGAGCATCTTTTGTTATGATGTTTGGTCTTTGACCCTGGCTCCTGCACAGAACTACTAAATCCCTTGGAATTTCCTGGGCAATGATTGGTGTGCTTTTGGATAACTGAAGGATTGGAGCAGGTCACCAGAAAGACCAGGCCATGATTAAAAGCTTGGAACTTTCAGCCCAGCCCCCTCAAACTCTGGCAAGAGGAGAGGAGCTGGAGACTGAGTTAATGATCACTCAGGCCTATGTGTAAAGCCTCCACAGAAATCCTAAAAGTGCTTGGCTGGCAGAAGTTCTGGGCTGGTGAACACATCCACATGCCAGGAGGGTGGTACATCCTAACTCCACGGGAACAGAAGCTCCTGTACTCAGGACCCTTCTGGACCTCACCCTATGTACCTCTTCATCCTAGCCATTCATCTGTATCTTAAAATATCCTTTACAGTTTTATGTATTTAATTTTGGCTAAATTTTTGGCTATGCAGGGTCTTCGTTGCTCCTCTGACTTTTCTCTAGCTGTGGAGAGTGGGGCTGCTCTCTAGTTGCAGTGCATGGGCTTCTCATTGCAACAGCTTCTCTTGTTTCCGAGCACAGGCTATAGGGTGAGCAGGCTTCGATAGTTGCAGCTCCCAGGCTCTAGAACACAGGCTCAATAATTCTGGTGCACAGGCTTAGTTGCTCCCGAGACATGTGGGATCTTCCCGGATTAGGGATCGAATTCTTATCTCCTGCATTGGCAGGCAGATTCTTTACCATCAAACCACCAGGGAAGCCCTGTATCTTATAATATCCTTTACAATAAACCAGCAAATGTAACTAAATGCTTCCCTGGGCTCTGTACGTTATTGTAGCAATCAATTAACCTCTGAAGTGGGAGTCATGGGAACCCCAATCCATAACTGGTCACCAGATTCAACTGGGGGAAGCTAGGCCCACCCCGCCAAGAGAGAAGTGACATTTGTGGCCATCTTTATCTACCACATACTCTGGAAAAATATACATAAATACTTAGCTCAAAGGGTTATTGCAAAAATTATATCTAATTTATAAAAAGTGCCTTGCCTATAATAAGGAATAAATAAATGTTTTATTACTGTTATCCTTTTTAAGAGGTCACATTTGGCATCAGAGGGTACCTTTGTTTTTTGGGGTTTTTTTGCCCCATGGTTTACAGGATCTCAGTTTCCTGACTGGGGATTGAACCTGAGCCATAGCAGTGAAAACCCAGAATCCAAACCAATAGGCAACCAGGGAACTCCCAGAGAATAATTTAAATAAATTAGAATTCTTCACTTACAAGAGTTTACCTCAAGTCTCTAAACAGCAAGATCTCCTTGGAAAAGAGGACTTGGGTTATGTTATTTCACTGACATCTTATTAGCTAGAACTCACCCTTCATACTCACTGAGGTGTCGTTTGAAGGGTCAACTTGGAGAAAGAGGCTCTTGCTGGAAATGTGACCAGCTTCATCTCCTGGAGGGACAGTGGTTGGAACAGGGGCCAACTAAGACTAGATGATGTCCCCAGGGCTTGACTCCTGATGACAAAAGCTGAGGATGGAGGAATGAGAGGATGCGTCCACAGGCCACTTGTTTATTCTCAGTGAGATTGATTCTGTGGTCCCTCCCAGCTCTGGAAGATTATCTTGTCCTCAGCCTTTTCCTCCTCAGTTCCTTATCACAGGGGTTGTCAATAGAAGCCCTGTGTGCTTATCATTTAAAAAGAAGGAGGAGGAGAAGGAGAAGAAAGAAAAGAAAGAAAGAAAAAAGGAAGAGAGAGAGGGGGGAAAGAAGGAAAGAAAAAAAGGAAAAAGAATTAATAACTAATGAGAACCTACTGTAGAGCACAGGGAACTCTACTTAATGCTCTGTGGTTACCTAAATGGGAAGGAAATCCAAGGAAGAGGGTATATATATTTATATACATGCGGCTGATTCATTTTGCTGTACAGCAGAAACTAACACAAGAGCAAAGACAGAAATCTGGATGTCGAGCTTCTCTGAGAAACTACCACGTCTAGTAACACTGTAATCAATCCTGTCTGGAAACCACCAGCTAGAGCTGGGTAGGCGCCTGCTTTCCAGTTCAGTACAGTAGCAACCCCGAAGCTTCTTGCATGTATGTTTCCTGCCTGGCACTTGGGGATATCTGGGTTTTGGAGCCCTGCAATGATCCTTGAACCAAATCAGCCAATCCCAGCCCGCCCAGGCACTACCCTGTGACCCAGCATCTGTCCTGAGGTTCTGAAATGCCAGTGGTTAAGCAGGAGCCAGCACTGGAGCCAGCTGTCCTACCAGCCTCTGCCCAGAAGCTCAAGCTGACAGAGGGAATGGGACTGGCCAGGAATACTAGCCAGGGCAGTGTAGGGAGTGAAGCGAGATGGATGTAGCCTCCCAGCTTCACCATTAACTTTGGCTGTTCTCAGACCCCAACATTCTCCAGGCTTGTCTGGCTGCTTATGGTTAACAGAAGGCCAAGGAGAAGCTGACCGTACCTTCTGAGCCATGCCTGTGGGGCACCATGCATATTAGTATAAAGGAGGCTTCTGGGTGCTGTGATATTGCGCTGGACCTCAAGTAGCCAGAGTTGACCATAAAGAAGGCCGAGCACTAAGGAATTGATGCTGGTGAACTGAGGTGTTGGAGAAGATTCTTGAGAGTCCTTTGGACTGCAAGGAGATCAAACCAGTCAATCCTAAAGAAAGTCAACCCTGAATACCATTGGAAGGACTGATGCTAAAGCTGAAGCTCCAATACTTTGGCCACCTGATGTGAAGAGCTGACTCATTAGAAAAGACCCTGATGCTGGGAAAGATTGAAGGCAAGAGGAGAAGAGGGCAACAGAGGATGAGATGGTTAGATGGTATCACCGACTCAATGGACGTAAGTCTGAGCAAACTTCAGGAGACAGTGAAAGACAAGGGGAAGCCTGGCAGCTGCAGCCCATGGGGTTGCAGGGTCAGGCACGACTGAGCAATGAACAACAATAACAATAACAATAACCACAACCAGCGACCCATCTTTCTGCTTAACTGAATTCCTGATTAACCTGTATATCCCTAACCTATATATCCTTGATGTTTAAGATGAACAATTCCAAAATGTGTTAGGAATGCTTTCCTCTTTAGCAAAGAATACCTCATAAATACAATACAACTGGATCTTTCTTTGGGGAAAAAAGGTCTGGTAGGGAGCTTCTTTACTTCCTTCTTGCTTCGTCCACAAGCTGTTTTCAGGCATCTCTGATGTGTCACCCCCTGTCGAGGCTTGAGGACAGAGAGGTGCAGATAGCTGGCTGGAGTGGGTATTAACTAGAGAATATTCCTGAGAAATTGCCTTCATAGACTAATTCTGAATCCTGGTCTGTTTCCTGTGGATTTGCTCTTTGTTTGTTTGTTTGTTTTACAATTTTGAGTAGGAAGCTCAGGGGGAAAAAAATCAACCTAATTGTGAGCTCTGGGTGGTGGTGGTGTTTAGTCGCTAAGTCATGTCCCACTCTTTGTGACCCCATGGACTGTAGCCCACCAGGCTCCTCTGTCCATGGGATTTTCCAGGCAAGAATACTGGAGTGGATTGCCATTTCCTTCTCGAAAGAATCTTCCCAACCAAGGGATCAAATCCACGTCTCCTGCATTGGCAGGCAGATTCTTCACCACTGAGCCACCAGGGAAGCCCAAACTCTGGCTAGCTGAGTTCAGATCAATCAAGGTTGAACTGAGCAGGGCTGGGACACTAGGAGAACCTAGATCCTTGGAATAGAGCAGAGGGGACTGGAGTTGGATAGGTCTGAGTCTGAGTCTTGATCCTACATTGCCATACCTTTATTGAGCATTTACTATGCACTTAGCATTGTATTCAACACATCCCAGGCGTTATCTCATTCGATAGGTGAACTTTAAAAGCACTGCCTAAGAAATACCTGGAGAGGCACTGTACCTTTCTGAGTCTGAATTTCTACATCTGCAAAGTGGAAACAAAAATAGCATCTGGGACTTCCCCGGCTGTCCAGTGGTTAAGACTCCTTTCTTCCACTGCAGGGAGCATGGGTTCAATCCCTGATCTGGGAGCTAGCATCCTCTCTGCCAAGTGGCCCAGCCCAAAAAAACAAAAAAACAAACAAACAAACAAAAAAACAGTAAGAAACAAACCAAAAAAATAGCATCTGACAGGTTTGTTGGGTAGATTAATTGAGCTCAGTGTTGGAAAGTCTTCCGAACTGGGTCTAGGCCAAGGTGAGTGCACAGCAAGTGTGGTAGCCAGGACCTGAGTGTGTGCACAGTTGCTCACTCGTGCCCAACTCTTTGCTACCCAATGGACTGTAGCCCACCAGGCTCCTCTGTCCATGGGATTCTTCAGACAGAATACTGGAGTGGGTTGCCATTTCCTACTCCAGGGGATCTTCCTGACTCAGGGATCAAACCCACATCTCCTGAGTCTCCTGCATTGGCAGGTGGATTCTTTACCACTGCACCACCTGGGAAGCCTGGCAGGGCATTCCAAATGTGTCCTGCCAAGATGCTCTGCTGGGCAGTCAGATTTGGGTTTTAATTTTTTCTTTCTTTTTAAAAATCTTGTCCCTCTTTTTTTTTTTTTTTGGTCATTTTAAGGGAACTTTCTGCCCCAGTTCGACTGGGCATGAAAAATGATAGAAGACTTCCAAGGCCCAGACCAATGCTAAATGAGTGCTCCTTCTCTTCACTGGTTGCCTGCCCTCAGCAGGATACAGACAGTAAGAAAAGAGTCACTGTTAGTCTAAACAGACCCCTCTCTGGGTCTCAGGTTCTCTTCCTCTACAGTGGGAGGGCTGAAGCACATGACTGCTGAGGTCCTTCTGACTTGTGTGGGTCCAGCTGGAATTTGCCACTAACTGGGCTGCAGACACCTCCCAAACCCTAACCCATCACATATGGCTGACGGGGCTGAAGCCAGGCCAGGAATTAGCCACAAGAACTGGAGCAGCCTGAGCCTTCAGTGAGAACCCCAGAAAAAAAAGAGAAGCCAGTCATTTTCCATCCCAACCCAGGGCTTCTGTAGGAGGGGGGAAAAGGTAGGGAGGTCCACTTTCAAGCAGCTGGGCTGCTTCCTGGCCACAGGATCTGCCACATCATTTGTGGAGTCCTTGCTCAAAAGTTATTAAGAATTCAAGACAGTGACAGCAGAGCAGTCAACCAAGAGTGGGGACCTTCTAAATATCAGGCCGTGCGACTGCACAGGTAACACGCCCATGAAGCTGGCCTGCCTGGAAACCCTGGGACACGGTGCCGGAGGACCCCTTTCTCTTTCTCCTGCAGGTTTGGGGAGTCCCAGGAGAACCACTTGTCCAACCGTCTGGTGCCCTGGCTGAATGGTCTGTGCTGGAGCTCCATGCAGGGAATTCCAGCTGAGGTGGGCCCTGCTGGGTGAGGCAGGGGCTTCCTGGGAGCTGTGTTGGGGTGGGGCAGGAGGAATACAGGCCATCTGGTCTGCTTTGTCCTTGATGATCTAAGTCAGAGCTATAGTGAGTTTCCCTAAGGAGCCCTGCTCCACCTAGTGCAGGGTGGAGGGTTGGAGGGTTGGATAATTAGATTCAGGCCTTCAGAGCTGAAACTCTGGGAGAGCAACCGGTGACAGCAGCTCCGTGTGGTGGAAAGAACACTGGACTTAGGTTCAGGGGGCATGAGTTGTGGTTGGTGTCACTTTGGGCCAGTCACTCTCCCTCTTTGAATCCCAGGATTCTGAACCGTGTATTTTCTTATGGACTTTTTAGGATCAGATGAATAGCATTCCATGGAAAGCAAACCATCCTGAGCATTACTAAAAGCTGCAGGGTCAGGGACTTCCCTGGTGTCCCAGGGGCTAAGACTCTGAGCTCCCAATGCAGCAGCTGCTGCTGCTGCTGCTAAGTCGCTTCAGTTGTGTCCGACTCTGTGCGACCCCATAGGCGGCAGCCCACCAGGCTCACCTGTCCCTGGGATTCTCCAGGCAAGAACACTGGAGTGGGTTGCCATTTCCTTCTCCAATGCATGAAAGTGAAAAGTGAAAGTGCAGTCACTCAGTCATATCCGACTCTTAGCAACCCCATGGACTGCAGCCCACGAGGCTCCTCCATCCATGGGATTTTCCAGGCAAGAGTACTGGAGTAGGGTGCCATTGCCTTCTCTGCCAATGCAGCAGACACAGGCTCAATTCCTGGTTAGGGAACTAGATCCTATATGCCACAACTAAGACCTAAGACCCATCACAGCCAAATAAATAAATAAATATATATATATATTTTTTAAAGTTGCAGAGTCAGTTCATATACTATAATAAGACCACCTCCCAGCTGTGGGAACTTGGGCAAATTACTTAACCTCTTTCTATTTAACCTCTCTCTGCAGGTCTCTGTGAAATGGAAAATAATATTAGTATTGTGAAGATATAGATCATTTAGGAGAAGTTTAGCATATATGTGCCATGGAAACTGACTAGTTCAAATGTGAGCTCTGCCATATACTAGTTATATGGCTTTGGGTAAATAAACCTGGTTGGGCCTCAGTTTTTTCATCTAAGAAATGGGAATAATAAAAGAACCTACTTCATGGGAATTCCCTGACAGTCCAGTGGTTATGACTCTTTGCTTTCACTGTCAAGGGCCTGGGTTCTGTCCCTCATCAGGAGGGAACTAGGATTCCATAAGCTGTGTAATGGAACCAGAAAAAAAAAAAAAAAACCTACTTCAAAGGCTGCTGTGAGGAATAAGGAGACAATTCCTATAGAGTACTTAGTACAATAGCTGGCAGACAAATTATCTATCCAAAAAAGAACAGGACAAGCCAGGGGCAGTTTTGAGGTTCAGGAAGAAGCTCCATTGTCAAGTTTGGCCTGAAATGGGAATACTCTCTGTCGCTTAGGTGGTGGAAGGATTCTCTCCAGGGAAGGTTGGAGAGGCTGGAAGACAGAGGGCTTCCCTCGCCTCCCTTGTGATACCAACCTGGGGGATACCCTGGAGCCACCTACTCCCAGGCTGGAGCAGCCACCTACGCCCCTCCCTGGCTGCCATCTGGTTAGGAGGCACTGGCAAGAGGCCCACAACCCCTGCATTCAGCCTAGTGAGTCCCTTTGCGCCTGCAGCCCGAAGGACACCTACACATCTCCCTCCTCCCTATAGAGGGAACGCTGACAAATCCCTCTACATGAATCTACACAGCCAGAACCTGGTGGCCCATGTTCTAGACCTGGAATCCCCGCTGTTGTGGATTTGAAAAGTTACCCATTTTTTCCAGCCAGGACTTATATGTCTTTGGAGAAAAATCCTGAAACTCCAATACTTTGGCCACCTCATGCGAAGAGTTGACTCATTGGAAAAGACCCTGATGCTGGGAGGAATTGGGGGCAGGAGGAGAAAGGGACAACAGAGGATTAGATGTCTGGATGGCATCACCGACTCGATGCACATGAGTTCGGGTAAACTCCAGGAGTTGGTGATGGACAGGGAGGCCTGGCGTGCTGCAATTCATGGGGTCTCAAAGAGTCAGACACGACTGAGCGACTGAACTAAACTGAACTGAACTGATGGGGGTATATGGGGCCTCCCTCATAGCTCGGTCGGTAAAGAGTCTGCCTATAATGCAGGAAACCCTGGTTCAATTCCTGGGTTGGGAAGATCCCCTGGAGAAGGAAATGGCAACCCATTCCAGTATTCTTGCCTGGAGAATCCCATGGACAGAGGAGCCTGGCAGGCTATAGTCTATGGGGTTGCAAGAGTTGGACACGACTGAGCAACTAAGCACACACACAGTGCTTGGGGGGGATGGGGATACATACATCCCCCCCACCCTGAGTACACAACTTTTCAAGGATCCATTTTCCAGCAACTTCAAGGTGAGTCTCAGGTCTCTGGATGGCTGAACTCCTAGGAGCCAAATGCCAACACTGCCCAATAATCTTTATCTTGTCCTTCATTCTTCAAATATTCTTTGAGCACCCAGTCTGACACAGACTGGGATATGGTGGTGACCAAGACAGTCTCTGCCTTCTAGGTGGGGGGAAAATAGACAATCAATGTACACACATTTAAACCAGGTCATTTCAGAGAATGTTAAGGGCTGCTAAGGACTGCTTTAGACATCATAGCTGGAAAAACTTCCTGAGGAGACAGATGAGTTAAGTGACAGGAAGCCAAGAGAAAAGCCTCAAGAAAAGTGGTCCAGACAGAGGAGAAAAACAAATGCAAGACTGAGGCATAAAAGCGCAGGTAGAAAGAAAGCCACTGTGGATAGAGGAGAATGAATAGGAGCACATGGTAAAGTGCTACTGGGGAGATGAACAGAGACCTGGGGGCCTTGTAAGCCATACTAAGAATTCTCTAAGAAGTCACTGGAACAGGCTTCCCAGGAGGCATGAATGGTAAAGAATCCACCTGTCAATGCAGGAGACACAAGAGACACAGGTTAGATCCCTGGTTGGGTTTGATCCCTGGGTTGGAAGATCCCTGGGGGGAGGAAATGGCAACCTACTCCAGTATTCTTGCCCAGAAAATTCCAAGGACGGGGAGCCTGGAAGGTTACAGTCCATGGGGCCGCAGAGAGTCAGACACAACAGAGCGACTGAGCAGCAGCAGAAGCAGGAAGCCACTGGAGGGGTTTTAGGAGGAGGCTGGATTGCAGGGGATGGAGGGAAAGCAGAAGGAAGGGACCCGTAGGGCCTGTTGCAGTGATCCAGGCAGAGATGACGGCGACACATGGGCCAGAACGAGAGCGCTGGAGGTGGAGACGAATGGAGAGAGTTGGGATATACCTGGAAGACAGAGATCAATCTCTGACCTTGAATCTATCCCCTTGGCCTGTTTCCCATCTATACATAAGGTTAATCTGAGAGAAGTCAGCTGCTCTAAGATAACTGAGTATGGTTCTGTGTTAATTGTGCATGAGGCACTAAGAATAGAGACCTGGAGATGGCACTAAGCTGGGTTAGAACCCTGGTTCTGACACTGACTGGCTATATGGTCGTGAGCAAGCTCTTTAGCCTCTCTGTGCCTCAGTTTGCTTATCTGTAAAATGGGGATACACAAAATAGTACTTGCTTCACAGGATTACAGTGAATAAACATATTCAGTGACAATGAATATACAGGGCTCAGAGCAGGGCCTAGTGCTCAAGCTCAGCCATTATCACTGTTACTATCAGGAGGGACTTCTCAGCACTTATTTGTGTCTTCTGGTGTCTGGGCTTCAGCATGGGAAAGGAAATGAGCAACTACCAGCTGAGTGACGATGCCCTGATAGAGTATGGTTACTACCCTGGGCTCATTGGCAATGAGTAAGTCCTGTTTCCTTCCTTGGCACGCCTACTTTTGAGGCAGCTGGCTCTCTGCCATCCATAGGCCAGAGGCAGGTGATGCCACCAGGCAGGCCAGTTCACATTGATCAGAGGTAATTAACACAGCAGGCAATGGGGTAACTGCCATGGGAGTGGAGGTGAGCCCAGGTGGCCACACCCTCACTGCCTAATTCCAGGTCTCAGCCCACAGCCTCAGGGCTTCCCCCAACACCTACTACTGCTCTGCAGGTACACCACAGAGGACAACTGCTTCAGCACCGTGAGTCCCCCTCTCCTCCATGAGGGTTGGAAACAGGGCAGCTCCTTCCTCCTCAGCTGGTGGGAGAGTAAAGGAAAAGAGGAGCTCAGAACCCCAGTGTGCAGAGCTGTCCTGACACACACAGTGCATGCTCCCAAGTCAGTTTATAGCAACCCTGTGAGACAGGCAAATTGATGGGACTCACGTGGTGATTTAAAAATTCTTATTTCTGGGGACTTCCCGGATGGTCTGGTGGTTAAGAATCCACCTTGCAATGCAGGGAACTTGGGTTTACTCCCTGGTTGGGGAACTAAGAGTCCACATGCCGCAGAGCAACTACTGAAGCCCGTGGGCTGCACCTACAGAGAGAGAGTTTGTGCTCAGCAGAGTATCCCAAGTGCTGCAACTAAGACCTGGCATAGTCAAATAAATAAATATGTAAATTCTTAAAGTCTTATTTCTGGAGGGTGGGGAAATTTCTGAAAACGGTCAAAAGGTACAAACTTCCAGTTATAAGATAAATAAGTTCTGGGGATGTAATTCAGCATGAAGACACTAGTGAATAATATTGTTACTGTATATTTGAAAGTTGCTAGGAGAGTAGATCTTAAAAACTCTCATCACAAGAAAAAAAAATGTAACTATAAGAGGCGATGGACAGTAACTAAACTTATTGTGGTAGTCACAATAAGTGATACCTTTGAACTGTGGTGCTGGAGAAGACTCTTGAGAGTCCCTTGTACAGCAAGGAGATCAAACCAGTCAATCCTAAAGGAAATCAACCCTGAATATTCATTGGAAGCACTGAAGCTGAAGCTGAAGCTGAAGCTCCAATACTTTGGCCACCTGATGTGAAGAGCTAACTCATTGGAAAAGACCCTGATGCTGGGGAAGATTGAAGGCAGGAGAAGGGGACAATAGAGGATGAGATGGTTGGATGGCATCACTGACTCAATTGGACGTGAGTTTGAACAAACTTCCAGGAGATGGTGAAGAACAGGAAGCCTGGCATGCTGCAGTCCATGGGGTCGAAAAGAGTCAGACACGACTGAGAGACTGAACAGCAACAATGTGGTAGTCATTTTGCAATATATACGTATGTCCAATCATTATGGTGTATACCTTAAACTAATACAATGTTATATGTCAATTGTATCTCAATAAACCAGAAAACTTTTAAATATGTAAAAATAAAATTTAAAAACATCCTGTCTCTTTTTGCTTTTCAATTGTAAATACAATATACTGTCATTAAAAATTCAGGCAATATTTCCTCCCCATCTTGCAGAAAAACAAACAAGGCCTTCCAGCCAGTAAGAGGCAGAGTGTGCACTAGAATTCAGGATATTTTGTGTCTAAAGGTCAAGTTTGTCCTCTGGGCTAAGTGGCCTCCCAGAGGGCCTCTACCTCTGCCCCTACCCTGCCCTAATCCAGAAGAAACCTACAAAGGGTTTAGCAAACAGACAGCAGATAGGCCCCGATCCACATCAGATAACATTTACTCTCCCTCAGGAGACAGGACTGTCCCCATTGCTCCTGCAGTATTTGCTGTCACACCACTCTAGTCTCTTCCTCCCGAGAGGGTGTGCATATCTGAACGCAAATGATGCAAATCTGAGTGCAAGCTTTAGCACGCTACGATTTTTTAAGCCAAATATGCAGCAGGAGGTCTCACTGGGAAAGATGACAACACTGAGGGGAGGACCTTTCCAGAGCAGCATTTCTGCCTCTGCTCCCTGGGCTGGTGCTTGTCCCTCAAGGTCTTTTTTTTTTTTTTTTTTTTTTAAAGTATTTATTGATTTGGCTGTACCAGGTGTTAGTTCTGGCATACAGGACATACAGGATCTTTTAACTGCAGCATGCAAACTTGTAGCTGTGGCATGGAGGCTCTAGTTCCCTAACCAGGGATTGAACCTGGGCCCCCTGCATTTGGAGTGTGGAGCCTAAGCCACTGGACCACCTGGGAAGTCCCAGCCCTCAAGGTTCTGGTTAGCCATTGCCAGAACCCCAAATGGAACATGCCTCACCCCTTCCTTTGACCCTTGACAAAGGGTTACTGTACACGGGGAGCTATTCTGGCTCACCAAATTTTGATTTGCAAATAAGGATGAGCATTTTAGGAGTGTTTACTGAGCAATTGAGCTCCAGATTTCTGCCAAGGAGTTTGCCTGCCATGCAGCCTTGCAAAATTCCTGCTATGCGTGCTCACACGAAGATAGTGGAATGCCACGAGGAGTACGAATGGGGAAGATAAGAGGACCACAGAGCCTTTGACCCTATCTAAATGGGCCAAACTTAAAAAAAAAAAAAAATCAATTACTAATCCTGGCCTCTAGAGCAACAGTCCCTAACCTTTTTGGCACCAGGGAGCGATCTCACGGAAGACAATTCTTCCATGGAGGGGGTGGCGGAGGGGATGATTTCCAAATGCTTCAAGTGCATTACGTTTATAGTGCACTTTATTCCTAATCTAATGCCGGTGCTGAGGTGACAGAAGGTTCTGGTCTGTGGCCTGGAGGTTGGGGACTGCTACTCTAGAGCATAATCCACCCCGCTGACTTGGTGGAGCCGGCTGGCACTTGGTGGTTCTCTCCCATGAGGAAGGAAGCAGCAGTGCCCTCAGCTCCCCGTCATATGGCACGGATGTGTCTCCCTGGGTCAGTGCCAAGACTGCTGCCCATCCAAGAGACCAGGGGGCACAGGCTCCGGTCCTTTATGTTTTGCTGACTGGTTTCACCATGTTAGGTATCAAAGTCAATAGAGTGTGCCTGAAAGGCCAGCCAACTGTGTTTTTACCCTCAACCCTGGAAAGCCCTTGGACTGGTTCCTCTCTGCAGGTTCTGGAAGCTTATGGCATGACTCAGGGCATTGCCCTCAACATCTGCAACCTCTGCTCACCCTGCTGGGGGGCACGTGGCCACCAGGGGCCTTATGCTTGCTGACACGAGCAACCTCTTCTGAAGATACCAGGTCAAGACTTCCCTGGTGGTCCAGTGGCCAAGAACCTGCCTTGCAACATGGGGGACAGGGGTTTGATCTCTGGTTAGGGAACTAGGGTCCCATATGCCATGGAGCAGCTAAGCCCAGCTGCAACTGCTGAGAGCACCACAACTGGAGAGTCTCTGAGCTCACATGATGCGATGGAGAGCCTGCGTGATGCCACTGAGTCCCGATGCAGCCAAATAAATAAAGAAAATTTTAAAAGCTGCTCCTAGCTAAAAATATATATATATATACCAGGTCAAAGGGCCACCTGAGTAACTGGTTGGCGAGGTGGGATGGGAAAGATTGAGGGCAGGAGGAGAAGGAGGCAACAGAGGATGAGATAGTTGGATGGCATCATCGACTCAATGGTCATGAGTCTGAGCAAACTCCGGGAGCCAGTGAAGGACAGGGAAGCCTGGAGTGCTGCAGTCCAGGGGGTTGCAAGGAGTCGGACACGACTTAGCGACTGAACAACAACAAAGGTGGGATGGGGGATGGTGAGGGCTGTGCCCTGTAGTCTGGAGATAATTGTTACAGGTAATGCTTCTCTCCACCTTTGCAACTAGTGTAATCCACCATCATGTCTTGCCTGGATTATTACGTCCTTCTAATCTGGAGAGTACTGCTGCTCCCTGCCCCTTTGCTCTCCTGTAGTTTTTTCTTCTTGCAATAACCTTTTAGAACTAAGGTCAGTTCACATCATCCTCAGCTCAAAATCTATGTATGGCTTTCTCGTCTTACTAGAATGAAAGCCACAGTCCTCACCATGGATGACAGGGTCCCATGATTCCGGTTCCCATCTGACCTCATCTTCTGCTACTCCTCCTCTCCCAGTGCTCAGCCCCAGGGGCAGACTCACCACCCTTCAGCCTCAGGGACTTTATACTTTCTGGTCTCCTGCCTGGAACCCTCTGCCACAAGATGTCTGCATGGTTCCCTCCCTCACTTCTTTTGGGGCTCTGCTCAGATCCTTTATCAGAGAGGTCTCCCTAAACAAACAGAGCTGTCCATCTCCCTAACCCGCCTCCTCTTCACTCTAGCACCTTCTTCTGCTTCATTAGTTTTTGTAGCATTTATACTGCCTCACATGATGTCTTTAGTATTATTGTTTATCACAACCCCCTGTTTAAAATCAAGATCAATGACTGCAAGAACTTTGCTTTCTTTGCTGCTATAATCTCAACACCTGACACATAAGAGGCATTTTAAAACTATTTGTTGGGGCTTTCCCAGTGGTCCAGCGGTTAAGACTCCATGCTCCCAATGCAGGGGCCCAGGTTGAGTCCCAGGTCAGGGAACTAGACCCTGTATGTCACAACTAAAAGATTCTGTGTGCCACAACTAAGACCCAGCACAACCAAAAAAAAAAAAAAAAAAAAAATCCGAAAACTATTTGCTGAATCCATGACTGAATAAATGAAGTGTCTCTGTGCCAGGCACTGACTATTTTACGTACTTCATCAGATCATGTAACTCTCTAAAGAACCTCCACAGTAGGTATTATGGTGACCCCACTTCACAGATGAAGGAACTGAAACTTAGGAGAGACAACATCCCAGTGCAAGGTTATCTATGGCAACCTTGGACTGCGGACAGCATGGTCTGAGCTGAAAGAGATCAGGATGTGGGATGCTCAGGATGGTGGGAATGGGGACAGGCAGCACTTCCCCAGGTTCCCCTGACCAGGACAGGTGTGTCCTTGGTATCCTTACTTCTTGGGACTATCATGTGGTGATGGTGAGAGTGGAAGGCAGGCCAAGTAGCCTGGCTGCCCCTCCTCTCTCTATCCAGCCTTCTTCAGGCAACTCTCCCAGACAATTCCTATTTGGGGTACAGGGTGGACCAGAGGCTGCTGTGGAAGCCAGAAAAGTTCCAGAGAGAAAGGACTTTGAGATCACCTGGGAAATTCTTCTGTTTTACAGGAGAGGATTCTGAAGTCAAGAGAAGGGGAAAGGGATGAGCAGAATCATAGTAGGGACTCAGGGGCTTAGAACATGGGAAGAGTTTGTGGGATCCCAAAATAGCATCTCTATGAGGCTCACCAAGTTTTGGGGGGACTGGCATGGAAAATGGGATGGTGGGAGGGAATAGTTGAGGCTTTCAACCCCTAATCCCTTCCATACTCTGCCTCCAGTCTCCTAATGGCCCCATCTCTGGGCTACCTGAATGTCTCCAGGCCACACCACATACCTGTGTTTCAACCATGGAGCTGAGACACATCCCCATCTCCCTCCCTGCCTGGGAACTGTGCAGGTAAGCCTGAGGAGATCTGGCAGCTCCTGGTAGAGGCATGAGAGTATGGATGTGACCTCCCAGGATTACAGGGCCTTCTTGGGGAGAGGTAGGGCAGACACATGTGTGTGTGTGTGTTACTCACTCAGTCATGTCTGACTCTTTGTGACCCTACGGACAGTAGCCCCCCAGGCTCCTCCCTCCATGGAATTCTTCTGGCAAGAACACTGGAGTGGGTTGCCATTTCCTTCTCCAGGGGATCTTCCTGACCCAGGAATTGAACCCTGTTTCCAGCACTAGTCCAGGGCAGAGATAGCAGCACTCAGGTGTAGGTGAGGGCAGACTGTTTGCTCACTGTTAGGATCCCAGCACTTGTGTCAGTGACTGGAACACAGTAAAGACTCAAATAGTTGTAGAAAGAAAAGATGGATGAGGTAGAGGCACCTGCTGCAGTCGGAATCAGATGGGATGGAGGTGCAGTCCGAAAGTCCAGGAAGAGGTGTGGGAAGGAATCATTATCCTGAGAGAGTGGATAGGCCCATATCAAGGAGCAACTTTTCACTGATTAAGAGGTGAGGTTGGGGCTTCCTTGGTGGCCCACTGGTTTAGACTCTGCCTTCCAATGCAGTGGACGCAGGTTCAATCCCTAGATGAGGACCTAAGATCCCACATACTTTGGGGCAACTAAGCACACGAGCTGCAACTAGAGAAGCCAGAGGGCCACAACAAAGGGTTCCAAAAATAAACAAATACATATTTCTTTTTGAAAAAAGAGGCGAGGCTGAAAAGGGGCTCAGGAACCCCAGTTCCCAGTTTCCCTGTGTCCCAGAGTAGACATGGGTTGTCTGGACACTTTCAGCTGCTTCTCCCTGCCGCGCCCAGATACCACCTGTCTCCCCTGAGAACTGCTGCAGGATGACCTCTAAGCCCTTGTCTATGAGGGGGACACTGACCCGGCTTACAACTTCTTGGGGAGGGCGATGTGCGTGGAGGCCCCAAGGCAGCCAGTGAGGCCATGATACCCCAGGAGAAGGGTGGACTCTGGGGTGGTCTGGGTGGGAGTGGCGATGGGGTGGTTGTTCTTTCTTCTTCCCAAACTTAGCAGCCAGAGGAAGAGTTGCTTCCCATGGGGGCTGTTGCTGGACACATTCTGCTTTGGAGAAGAACCCTCAGGAGAAGAAGGAAGAGGAGGAGGGCTGGAGAATATCAAAGCCCAAGTATTTCCAAAAAATGGTCCCTCCAGCTATCTAACTGCTAAGACTGAACTCCAAGGACTTTCAGTTCAGTTCAATTCAGTCGCTCAGTCGTGTCCAACTCTTTGCGACCCCATGAATCGCAGCACGCCAGGCCTCCCTGTCCATTACCAACTCCCGGAGTTCACTCAGACTCACGTCCATCAAGTCGGTGATGCCATCCAGCCATCTCATCCTCTGTCATCCTCTTCTCCTCCTGCCCCAAATCCCTCCCAGCATCAGGGTCTTTTCCAATGAGTCAACTCTTCACATGAGGTGGCCAAAGTATTGGAGTTTCAGCTTTAGCATCAGTCCTTCCAAAGATATCCCAGGGCTGATCTCCTTTAGAATGGACTGGTTGGATCTCCTTGCAGTCCAAGGGACCCTCAAGAGTCTTCTCCAACACCACAGTTCAAAAGCATCAATTCTTCGGCACTCAGCCTTCTTCACAGTCCAACTCTCACATCCATACATGACCACTGGAAAAACCATAGCCTTGACTAGACGGACCTTTGTTGGCAAAGTAATGCCTCTGCTTTTGAATATGCTATCTAGGTTGGTCACAACTTTCCTTCCAAGGAGTAAGCGTCTTTTAATTTCATGGCTGCAGTCACTATCTGCAGTGATTTTAGAGCCCCCCCCCCAAAATAAAATCTGACACTGTTTCCCCATCTATTTCCCATGAAGTGATGGGACCAGATGCCATGATCTTCGTTTTCTGAATGTTGAGCTTTAAACCTACTTTTTCACTCTCCTCTTTCACTTTCATCAAGAGGCTTTTTAGTTCCTCCTCACTTTCTGCCATAAGGGTGGTGTCATCTGCATATCTGAGGTTATTGATATTTCTCCCGGCAATCTTGATTCCAGCTTGTGTTTCTTCCAGCCCAGCATTTCTCATGATGTACTCTGCATAGACGTTAAATAAGCAGGGTGACAATATACAGCCTTGAGGTACTCCTTTTCCTATTTGGAACCAGTCTGTTGTTCCATGTCCAGTTCTAACTATTGCTTCCTGACCTGCATACACGTTTCTCAAGAGGCAGGTCAGGTGGTCTGGTATTCCCATCTCTTGAAGAATTCTCCAGTTTATTGTGATCCACACAGTCAAAGGCTTTGGCATAGTCAATAAAGCAGAAATAGATGTTTTTCTGGAACTCTCTTGCTTTTTCCATGATCCAGCAGACGTTGGCAATTTGATCTCTGGTTCCTCTGCCTTTTCTAAAACCAGCTTGAACATCAGAAAGTTCACGGTTCACGTATTGCTGAAGCCTGGCTTGGAGAATTTTGAGTATTACTTTACTAGCGTGTGAGATGAGTGCAATTGTGCGGGAGCCTGAGCATTCTTTGGCATTGCCTTTCTTTGGGATTGGAATGAAAACTGACCTTTTCCAGTCCTGTGGCCACTGCTGAGTTTTCCAAATTTGCTGGCATATTGAGTGCAGCACTTTCACAGCATCATCTTTCAGGATTTGAAATAGCTCAACTGGAATTCCATCACCTCCACTAGCTTTGTTCGTAATGATGCTTTCTAAGGCCCACTTGACTTCACATTCCAGGATGTCTGGCTCTAGGTGAGTAATCACACCATCGTGATTATCTTGGTCGTGAAGATCTTTTTTGTACAGCTCTTCTGTGTATTCCTGCCACCTCTTCTTAATAGCTTCTGCTTCTGTTAGGTCCATACCATTTCTGTCCTTTATCGAGCCCATCTTTGCATGAAATATTCCCTTGGTATCTCTAATTTTCTTGAAGAGATCTCTAGTCTTTCCCATTCTGTTGTTTTCCTCTATTTCTTTGCATTGATCGCTGAGGAAGGCTTTCTTATCTCTCCTTGCTATTCTTTGGAACTCTGCATTCTGATGCTTATATCTTTCCTTTTCTCCTTTGCTTTTCGCTTCTCTTCTTTTCACAGCTATTTGTAAGGCCTCCCCAGACAGCCATTTTGCTTTTTTGTATTTCTTTTCCATGGGGATGGTCCCCATGTGCCCCAGTCTCTATCTTGTGATAGAAATGTGCCCTAATCTCTATCTTAAAAACAAACCCTCCCTTCCCCTCCACCTACAGCTCTCCTGGCAGCCTAATCCCTTCTGGCTTAAGGTCCCCTCTCTCCATACACAGAAAAGGCTCTCTCCAAGGTCACATAGCCCTGTCACACTGCCCAAGGCCTTGTCAATCTCTTCCCTGCTTGGCTGCTCAAAAACATTGAGTCCCTCTGTCCTCTGGCTAGGGTGACTGCATTCAGCCTCCAGCAGTCCTCAGACCTCCTGGGCTGGTCTATTTCCTAGCAAGCTAATGACTCTTCCCTCCTCAACCAGGGTTCTGAGCGTAGCTCTTCTCAGGGCCCCAGGGCCTCTGCTCTCTGAAGGCTCCCCCAGGGCCACCAGCTGGTCAATGACTCAAGTCTCCATCAGCAATTCCAGCTCTCAGTCACCCTGGGCTTTAGCGCAAGGGGGCCACTCCACTTGTGTGAAACATATGCACTTTTAAATTGAACTCACTATCTCTGCCCCCAAACCTGCTCCTCCAGTCTCCCTGCTTTATGGGATGGGGTTGCGGGGGCAGGGGTGGGGGAAGTACCCAGGAGCAGACAATCCTTCCCTTCGCCCTCTCACCTTTCACATTCGATTAGTTGCCAAAGCCTGGCGCTTTGAGCTCCCACATCTCTGGTGGCCCCACTTTCCTCCACTCCCGCCTCCCCTGGATTTCTGTGGTGGCCTCCTGGTTAGTCTCCCAGCTACGTCTCTTGCTTGATACCAATCCTTTCTCCATGCCACAGCCAGTCTGACCTTCAAACAATGCAAATATTAGCACATCAGCTGTTCCATCCAACCCTTCAAAGGCTCCCAGAGCCCTTAGGATAATGGGCTGACCACAGAGGCTTAAGCCAGCCTCTGGCTGCTTCTCTAGGCTCCAACCTTTCCGTTCTTTTAATTCCTCAAAAATGCCAGCAGTCATCTCTTTGAGGCTTAGCTCTTTGCTGGAAGGTACTGCCACTCTGTCTAGAGTACCCTGATGCCTTTTATGTCCTTAGAGAGTTTTTGAATCCCTAGACTAGGTTGCAGGTTTCTCCCAAACTGCCTATGTTCCCCATTTGTTAACATTGATCGCATTTGTAATCCTTTGTTCTGACAGTTGGCTTCTCGACTAGTTTGACCAGAGGATAATGAGCAACATTAACTTGCACAGGTGCCTGAAGTGCCTATTGTGTTCTGAGCAGAACAGACGTGAAGTGAAGTGAAGTGAAGTTGCTCAGTCGTGTCCGACTCTTTGCGACCCCATGGACTGTAGCCTACCAGGCTCCCCCGTCCATGGGATTCTCCAGGCAAGAATGCTGGAGTGGGTTGCCATTTCCTTCTCCAGGAGATCTTCCCAACCCAGGGATTGAATCCGGTCTCCCACATTGTAGGCAGACGCTTTAGCAGATGTTTAATCCATGATTATCTGTTGAAGAAATGAGGGTTCTGCCCTGGTCGGGGAGGGGGATGTTGAACTGTCCTGGCCCAGGGTTCAGCTGATTGACCAGGGCTCAATCCCTGGTTGGGGAACGAACATCCTACAAGCTGTGAGGCTTGCATGCGTGCTCAATTGTGTCTGACTCTTTGTGATCCCATGGACTGTAGCCCACCAGGCTCCTCTGTCCGTGGAATTTTTCCTGGCAAAAATACTGGAATGCATTGTCATTTCCTCCTCCAGGGGATCTTCCTGACTCAGGGATTTAACCCAAGTCTTCTCCATTGGCAGGCAGTCTTTCCCACTGAGCCACCTGGGAGGGGTGGCTTGGCACCCCTCAAAAGGGGAATTTGGAAGACAATATTCAACTTCTTGCCCCCTCCCCACTTCAGTTCAGGATATCGTGTAAGTTTATTTCTCTAAGATGACAGTAGAGATGGGTGCTAGGTAAATGATGTTAAGTATAACCTGGGGGCAGAGGGATTGAGACAGTGCACAGATAAGTTTTTAGAACTAAAGGAGAACTATCTGTGAAGGCAGGGGCCCAGATGGGCAGAGGATGAAGAGCTCAGACTAATAGTGCAGGTTTCAGGCAATCGTTTCAAACATCAGGTCTGTAATCAGGGAGAACATAGAAAATTAGGGCAGAGTCACACAGACTCTGCCCGGCTCAGAATTCCATCAATAGTCCTAAAGTCCACACATCTGTCTACAGCCCAAGACAGGTTTCTCAGACCTGCTCCAGCTTGTTTGCAAGCATTCACTCAGTGCTAAACTAACCATAAACTAACCATAAACCAGAGGAAATGCTTCACAGCTTTTCCTTTCCTCTCTTAGCTTCTTCCCTGTTCACTCACGAAAAGAGACAGAGGGATAAACAATCTTAAAAAAAAAAGTCAAAAGTTTCTACACAGTCTTTGGACAGAATCCTCTGTTAAGGAGAGGATCTAAAAATTCAAATGTAAACTTAACTGGAAAACTCCAAACTCATGGAAGTATTTTCAGAACCTGTGTCACTAATTTATAATACCCCTGTCAGATGATGCATCACATTTTTTTGGCTTGGAAACTGTCTGGTCATTCCTGGATCACTGAACATGACAGTTGGGAGATCACCTAGGCACGGCGGTTTCCAAGTGAAGGCTTAGAGGGCGATAACTGGGAATGTACGCCCTGAAGTCAGAGAGCTTGGGCTGCAAGGCATGCTTTGCCATTGACTAGGTATGTGATCTTGGGCGAGTGATTCACCTCCCTAAGCCTCAGTTTTACGATCTGTAAAATGGGGTCCTTATCCTACAGGGTCTTAAGGTATGTATGAGATAAAGCATGTAAAATTTTACCTTTAGAGTATACTACTACTACTACTAAGTCGCTTCAGTCATGTCCGACTCTGTGCGACCCCATAGATGGCAACCCACCAGGCTCCCTGCCCCTGGGATTCTCCAGGCCAGAACACTGGAGTGGGTTGCCATTTCCTTCTCCAGTGCGTGAAAGTGAAAAGTGAAAGTGAAGTCATTCAGTCGTGTCCGACTCTTTGCAACCCCATGGACTGCAGCCTACCAGGCTCCTCCGTCCATGGGATTTTCCAGGCAAGAGTACTGGAGTGGGATGCCATTGCCTTTAGAGTATAGTACTTGATATATTATTAGTTAATAAAGCTATGTGCACATAAGAATTCCAGGACCCCACATTAAGTCCTTGCTTTCCTGCTGCTGCTGCTGCTAAGTTGCTTTAGTCGTGTCCGACTCTGTGTGACCCCATAGATGGCAGTCCACCAGGCTCCTCCGTCCATGGGGTTTTCCAGGCAAGAGTACTGGAGTGGGGTGCCATCGCCTTCTCCGCCTTGCCTTCCTAAGAGTCCACAGAACACAATCACACCAAGTATTCTCAAGTATTGGGGTCACGCCCAATATCCTCAGAATAATGAAGGGGGAAAAAGAAGTACAGGGAGGGGAAGTGACTTTCCCAAGGTTACACAGAAAATTAAGGGCACAGCCCGGCTTAGGGACTGGATTTTTGAATTCCTCAACGGTCTTCATCGAACATGCCTCCTTGTTCATCCTGCATCAGGGTAGAGTCACCAAATTCATATCAAAGCTTGGGTGTCCAGGGAGCCAGAAGGTTTTGGAGCTAGGCAGTGGTGATGGACTGGAAGGAGATCAGAATTCAGACTTAGGCTGTCAGTGAGTTGTTTTGGATAGGACAGTCAAAACTACTGTAAGTTGAAGTTACTGACTGTCTGATAAATGGGACTGAAAAACAAGAACATGGAATAAAAAGGTCTTGTATCTCCTCTTTCAGTTCAGCTCAGTCGCTCAGTCGTGTCTGACTCTTGGCAACCCCATGAATCACAGCACGCCAGGCCTCCCTGTCCATTACCAACTCCCAGAGTTCACTCAAACTCATGTCCATCGAGTTGGTGATGCCATCCAGCCATCTCATCCTCTGTCGCCCCCTTCTCCTCCTGCCCCAAATCCCTCCCAGCATCAGAGCCTTTTCCAATGAGTTAACTCTTCGTATGAGGTGGCCAAAGTACTGGAGTTTCAGCTTTAGCATCAGTCCTTCCAAAGAAATCCCAGGGCTGATCTCCTTTAGAATGGACTGGTTGGATCTCCTTGCAGTCCAAGGGACCCTCAAGAGTCTTCTCCAACACCACAGTTCAAAAGCATCAATTCTTCGGCACTCAGCTTTCTTCACAGTCCAACTCTCACATCCATACATGACCATAGGAAAAACCACAGCCTTGACTAGACGGACCTTTGTTGGCAAAGTAATGCCTCTGCTTTTGAATATGCTATCCAGGTTGGTCATAAATTTCCTTCTAAGGAGTAAGCGTCTTTTAATTTCATGGCTGCAATCACTATCTGCAGTGATTTTGGAGCCCCAGAAAATAAAGTCTGACACTGTTTCCACTGTTTCCCCATCTATTTCCCATAAAGTGATGGGACCAGATGCCATGATCTTCGTTTTCTGAATGTTGAGCTTTAAACCTACTTTTTCACTCTCCTCTTTCACTTTCATTAAGAGGCTTTTTAGTTCCTCTTCACTTTCTGCCATAAGGGTGGTGTCATCTGCATATCTGAGGTTATTGATATTTCTCCCGGCAATCTTGATTCCAGCTTGTGTTTCTTCCAGCCCAGCATTTCTCATGATGTACTCTGCATAGACGTTAAATAAGCAGGGTGACAATATACAGCCTTGAGGTACTCCTTTTCCTATTTGGAACCAGTCTGTTGTTCCATGTCCAGTTCTAACTGTTGCTTCCTGACCTGCATACACGTTTCTCAAGAGGCAGGTCAGGTGGTCTGGTATTCCCATCTCTTGAAGAATTTTCCAGTTTATTGTGATCCACACAGTCAAAGGCTTTGGCATAGTCAATAAAGCAGAAATAGATGTTTTTCTGGAACTCTCTTGCTTTTTCCATGATCCAGCAGACGTTGGCAATTTGATCTCTGGTTCCTCTGCCTTTTCTAAAACCAGCTTGAACATCAGAAAGTTCACGGTTCACGTATTGCTGAAGCCTGGCTTGGAGAATTTTGAGCATTACTTTAAGCACATCCAAACATTTTTATAACACAGTTTTCTGCAGACCTCAAAGTCTCAAAGTCCTTTATCTTCTAGGTATTTTTGCCTCCACCCCAAGCCAATTCAATAAGGCTTTTGTTTCCTAGCACTTACATATTCCTGTCTAGGCTATTTTAAGAAACAATTAAAAGAGTTTGTATAGTTCTTCCAGAGTCTGGGATGCACAATTAATTGGGGGGTGAAGGATTGGAAGAAGGCTGAGCAAAGAGGCCAGGTGAGTAATTAACAGCTGGTAAAAATATCGTGTTTCTAAATATGTTTGAACCCCAGAACACATAATTGCTGAGTTACAAGGTGATTCAATTCTTTGTGAAGGTCTCTAGTAAACTACTTTGTCCTTGGAGAAGGAAATGGCAACCCACTCCAGTATTCTTGCCTGGAGAATCCCAGGGACGGGGGAGCCTGGTGGGCTGCTGTCTACGGGGTCGCACAGAGTTGGACACGATTGGAGTGACTTAGCAGCAGCAGCAGCAGCATAGAGAGTTTTTAATGTTTCAAGTCTGTGATACATTTAGATTTCAGTGTCTTCAGAGAAAGGGAATGAGTTTTCTTCCTCCCCTCATTTCTTAAAAAAAACATAGAGTAGAAGTTCTAACAAAACTTTGCTTAATAAAATGTCTCTATGCTCTCTATGAATACTGACTAATGCTCACCGTATATTAAAAGCTTGTAGCTTATTAGCTCTTGAATATTATGTGTATATTATTCTCCCACCAGTAAAGTTGTATGCTTACCAAAAGCCAGGTATGTTTACTACTAATCTTTTTAATCTCAGTTGTAACTTTATTGCAATTATATAATATAAATTAATAAATCTTTTCTAATGAAATATGGGTGCAAAAGAATTGTTTCATGAAAATTAACATAAATGCTTTGTAAGGACTTGATGAAGATGAATCCTAACAAATATTGCTGTTGAATTATAGGTATAATTATTATACTTGCTGAAACAAATGTAAAAGATGGGGGAAATGGCTTTAAAAATCTAGAAATTATACAAGCAGATTGTTTTGAAAATGTCTTTAACTTCTGACTCCAATTAAAAGATATCAAACTGGAAAATAGAGATGAGACAATACCTATGAGTATGTATTGTTAAAAAAGATAAGATGAAGCCCCAAACAGTGGCAAGTTCGTAAACAAAATATTCTTAGATGAAATATTATGATCTTATATCAAACCATTGGTAAGAAAAATTCCAATGTATACATTTCAAGTTAAAATAAAATGTTTTAAATATAAAAAAAAAAACTACTTTGTCTGGGCATGACTTCCAACTATGTCTTTCAATAAAATGAAAAAAGTACACCAGGTGATCTCCACTAACCCTTCTAACTGGAAAACATTCTATGCGTCTCTCTCCTTTCTAGTGAGTATAGAAGCCACCCAGAATTCATAACACACAGTTGAAGACCTTTGATCTCCAAGCTATTTGTTGTGGGAGTCCTTTCAGGTACTAGGCTAAATCCCCAAAGCAAGTGAACTCCTAGGAGTAGTGTTGGTGTAGCTGGGGCTGCGAGTTTGGGGGTGGGAGGGAGGGGTTGGGAGTGGACAGAAGGGTCTCCCAGAGCAGCCTTAGGGTAAAGATAAGCTGAAGTGGGGAAAGGTAACTTAGCTTTATTTCATTCAACTTACTTTACTTTAGGAGATTTATGTCTAAGACCAAGTACAATTCTAGTTGTAGAATTACAGTATTGATCTTAGATAGCTGACCTCTACAGGTATCTTTTTAAAAATATATATTTTAAATTATACAAATGAAACATGAATACATCCTCTTTTCAAAAGTTTGAATAGTATGGTAATAAAACAAAACAAAAGTCAATCTTGTCAAAGCTATGGTTTTTCCAGTAGTCATGTACGGATATGAGAGTTGGACTATAAAGAAAGCTGAGTGCCGAAGAATCGATGCTTTTGAACTGTGGTGTTGGAAAAGACTCTTGAGAGTCCCTTGGACTGTAAGGAGATCCAACCAGTCAATCCTAAAGGAAATCAGTCCTGAATATTCATTGCAAAGACTGATTTTCAAGCTGAAACTCCAATACTTTGGCCACCTGATGCAGAGAATCGACTCATTGGGAGAGACCCCGATGCTGGGAAAAATTGAAGGTGGGTGAAGAAGGGGACGACAGAGGATGAGATGGTTGGATGGCATCACCGACGCAATGGACATGAGTTTGAGTAGGCTCTGGGAGTTGGTGAGGAACAGGAAAGCCTGGCATGCTATAGTCCATAGGGTTGCGAAGAGTCAGACAGGACTGAGCCACGGAACTGACTGACTGAAAACAAAACAAAAAGCAAAAGCTCCCTTTACTCTTCCTCATTCCACTCCCCACCCAGGAATAACCACTGATGTCGGCTGAGGGAAATGGCGTATATTTTCAAATCTTTTTATACATTTATTTATAGGTAATTACAAATATAGTTCATTTCTCCTACACAAATGGTAACACACTGATTATGCTATCCATTTTTGGTTTTGTTTTTCTTATTCTGCACCTAACGATTAACAATAAATCTTTGAATCATTCCATATTAGTACCTAGAGACTTATAGTTTTAAAAAGCTTTGTGGTATTCCATACTCTTATTTGTCTTCTTTTCTATTGTGTCTAACCTTTTAGGACCTCATTAACCCCATCAATTAATATCTTTAAACATCCATCTCTGTACAAATTTTCAATATTCACCTGTGGAATAAATTATTAGATATTGGATCAGTGGGTCTATGCATTTTCAGTTTTGATAAATCTGGCTAAAATTCTGCTATCCATTGAGGTTCCAGCAATTTTATACAGCAACAAGGTATAGGAAGGACTTATATTCTCATCGTTGATTCCCTGGTGGCTCAGACAGTAAAGCGTCTGCCCACAATGTGGGAGACCCCGGTTTGATCCCTGGGTTGGGAAGATCCCCTGGAGAAGGAAATGGCAACCCACTCCAGTACTCTTGCCTAGAAAATTCCATGGATGCAGGAACTTGGTGGGCTACAGTCCATGGGGTTGCAAAGAGTTGGACATGACTGAGTGACTTCACTCGCTCACTGGTCTGTTTAAGGAGTCTTCTATCACTAATATAATGTTTTAAATCAAATTTTCCATTGCATGATTTTTCAACATTTATTTGCTCACGTGTCTATCAAGTGCCAGGCACTGTGCTAGGTGCTGGAATACAGCTATGAACAAGACTGAAGCAACCCTTGTGCTTATTGTACATGGAGTCCTTGGGTATCCTACAGGTATTTGAAACCACCAGATACTCAGTAAAAGTTTGCTGCAAGAGTTGGCGTCCAACCAAGGCAGGTGTCAAAAAGTATTTTTAGGAGGTTAGAGAAATCAGTCAGTCACAAAAAGACAAATTCTGCATGAGTCCACCTCAAAGAGGTATCTAAAGTAGTCAAACTCTTAGAAGGGTGGCTGTCAAGGGCTGGAGGGAGGAGATGGGGAGTTGTTTGACCGGTACACAGCTTCAGTTTTGCAAGATGAAAAACTTCTCGAGATCCACTGCACAGCAATATGCATAAATTTTTAACACTACTATGCAATACTGAACAACAACATGCAATACACATAAAAACGTAAATTTTGTTAAGCGTTTTTACCACTTTTTTTTTTTTAAGTTAAGATATGGACTTAGAAACATACTCACTCCACAGAGTGTGGGACATCTCAGAAGGCCACAGGCCTTACCACAACTTTTTTTTTTTTTTAACTATTTTTAGGCACAAAAGATAGTAGGAGAGATGGCTAGGAGACAACTCCGCGTAGCCCCAAGACGTGGATGACAACGATACGTGTTTTCAAAAAGTAAAAGAGCCACCAGTCAACACTTTCTTCTTACTTCTCCCACCCTGAGCTGGATACAGGTGACCACAAAATCATCTTTTTTTTAACCACAAAATCTTAAAAAAGATGTTTCTACATTTTTTTCTCCTGACAGCAAAGGGCATAAGTGTTCCTTCTGCTACCACTAACAGGGACTAAGCCAAACAAAGAACCCAAGAGTTTCCTATTTCTCCGTAAGGGGTGCCTTCTTCCAGAGGCAGAACTAGACGGGAAAGTTCTGACGGGAGCATGAGAGGACTAAACGGGACTACGTTCTCCAGAATGCATTGCTCTTCCTGGGGCGCCGTAAATGAGGAAGGAACGCTCACTACTTTTGCGACAGGAATGGGCTGAGGGGGAGGACTACACATCCCAGGATGCAAAGCGCCAGAGCTCTAGTTAGAGCCTGGCTTGCTTGTAGCTTTCTCGTAACCGGCGTTCCCCGCCAAAGAGACGCGGGGGAGGACGGGAATGTTTAAGATTGGGAATCCCCGTGGTCTACTGGACGCTTGACACTTCGAAAGAGGAAGGAGAGTACTGGAAGGCTGTTTTTCACTGTAACTCAGAGTAGTTACCTCACAAGGTGGAGAGGGCTTAAGGGCCCCCTCCTTTATTTATTGCTTCTCAGAAGCTTTACCAGACCCCCATTGGTCGAGGACCTCGAGGGCAGGTGGGAAGTCCGTGAAGCCCCAAATCGAAGTTATCTGCTTCTCCCCATTGGCCCTCGCCTCGAGCGCAGGCGCGAGGGCGCCGACTCCGGTCCCTGGGGACTGGTGAACGGCAATTGGCCAAAGCCCGCGAAGTAGGAGTCTGGATTGGTAGTTGCTAGCAGGAGCCTGGTTTCTTCCTTGACTTCTGCAAGTGATAGTGTGTGATTGGTTTAAATCCGCGGGCACCTGTCGGTGATTGGGCGGGAGCCACAGGCGGGATGCGATCATTGGCTGGTGCTGGGTCCATCCCTCCTCGGGCGGGCAGCAAATGATGAAATGGGAACGGGGAGGGGAAAGGCCGCGACGTGAGCGCGCGACCTCCGGCGCCATTTTGTAGAGAAACAAGCGGAGTTAACCGAAGAGGGGGTCTAGGAGAGCCGGAGTCGGGGACCCAGGAGTTTCCTGTGTCCAGCGCCGCCGGAGCCGCTTAAGGTGTGGTGGGCTGGGATCGGGTGCCGAGGCCGACGGGCGGTGTCAGCTACGGAACGCGGGTGCCGGTGCGGGAAGGAACGGGGGTGGTCCCGGGGCCACTGGGAGCGTTTCCCGGGGCTCCGAGGTGTGAGGGGCAGTCTGGACGGGGAAGTGGCGAGGCGAGAGAGGGCAGACTCTTTCCCATCGGCCCGCGGAGTCTTCGGCTTCTGAAGAGAAGAGGGTTTGGTGAAAGCTCTACGAAACCGAGGGCAGAGCGCGGAATGAGACCCGGGATTGGCCCCCCCTTGCCCGGGCCTGGAGGCTCTGAGGGCGGCGTTGGCGGCACTTGGGTCGGCTGGGGCCTCGCTTCGCGCGGACTGCACCCTTCGCAGACTCCACGAGCTCCTCAACTGCCGGAAGGGTGCTGCGGGCTTCGGCCTCGGAGGCCTAGCTCCGGGGCGGGGGGCAGGGGCGGGGGCGGCGAGGTGCCCGTGTTCGGAGTAGTTGCCGACTCCGGGTTCCTCTTGGTGGACCTGGAGCTACCTGTCCCCCTCCCCCGCCGCCCAGCACGTTGTCAAACCCCGGGTGTTTCTGGTGTCCGCCGGTGGGAGGGGCGGGCGGGAGCGAGCACTTCCTCATTACTTCTTGCCACAGGTTTTGTTCCACTCGCGCGCCCGGGCGCTCACTCAGTCTCCAAAGTCGGCCCCCACCCACCTGGCTCAGTGTCTGTTCTGTAGTAGCGGTGCTACTCGCCCAGGAGAAGTGCCCTCCTAGTGAGCTGAGCATTTGGGAGGCCTCAGTGAGAGATACTATGGGTCTCCAGGGGGGTTACATAAGGCCAAAAGCACAAATGTTCTTTTTCAGTCCCACCCTCTCTGCAGATTTCACCCAACTGGGTTCCCACAGATGAGTACCCTTCCTAGGATTAAACTTTAATGCTTGATCTCTGTGGATTTGGAGATGTGTTTAAAATAAACTTTGAGCAGAAAGCTTTTCCCTTTGAAGTCACTCAGACATCACATATTTTAGGACTCTTTAAAGTATTTATTTCCTGAAAGTATTAACTCTTAGTCTCCCTTTTTATTTCTCTGTAATTCAATTGCCTTGGGGAGTTTAACAGTTAATAATTGAGTGAGTATAGTTGAGTACTTTTGGCGGAGAAAATTCTGAGTGTTTGCCTCGTGACGGTCCGTTTGATAGTAGGGATACACGGATGGAAAAATGATTGGACAAATAAAAAATCAGGAAGTAGGTCAAACAGATTAAGAACAAACTTGTTTGTGTAGAAGTATTTGGGTTTAATATCCTCAGGTTGTCATGTCTATCCTTCCAGAGATTTGGCAGTGTAGTATTTTAGCTATTAATAAGATATATGGTAACAGTTTAAATTATCCTGTTTTAGGACATTCCAAATTGTTACCTTGTCTAAGAAGAAAATGAGCCGATGATGCATAATGTAGGCATCTAGTTGTGCTTTGAAATGGTAGCATGCTAATAAAACTTGTTTGGAGAGTTGGTCCGTTTTCAACAAGTGAAGGGTCCCAATTCCTTCCGTGGAAACAAGGCAGAAATTTGACCATCAATAACAAAGTCTTACCCTTTCTTGCCTAAGATTGTAATATTAGCAGTCTTAAGGCACCCTTTCCTGGCATTATTGTGGAACAGAAATGAAATGCTTTTGGTTCCTAACTCAAATGGATCTCTGGCTTAGCCAGAGAGAAACATAGTCTCTTAGATTTCTGCTGGGGTTTTAAATACTGGTCTCTTTAATATGGATCTTGTCAGGCTAAGTACTGTAATGTCCTTCTAACTTTGGGTTAAGTCATTAAAAAAAAAAAAACAAACTCAGAGGACAGAAGAGGAAATGCTTATTTCTTGACAACATGCTTAAAGACTAATATCAAATTATCCTTGAGTGTTGCTTTTTCCAAGTATGTTTTTGGTTAGATCCTGATCTAGTTATGAGAAGTTTCTTTTTAACCAACTTAAGTTTATGAATTTATGAACTTGAATCTTTATTTCATTCTACCGTGTGACAAATCTTTGTTACTCAATACTATGGAAGAGAATTTGTCTACAGTAAATTGGATGCCCAGATGTTTCAAGACACTTACTTTTGGTAAGATGTTTATGATTCTTGAACTAACAAAATTTGGAGAAGGCAGTGGCACCCCACTCTTGCCTGAAGAATCCCATGGACTGAGAAGCCTGGTGGGCTGCAGTCCATGGGGTCGCTAAGAGTCTGACACAACTGAGCGGCTTCACTTTCACTTTTCACTTTCATGCATTGGAGAAGGAAATGGCAACCCACTCCAGTGTTCTTCCCCGGAGAATCCCAGGGACACGGGAGCCTGGTGGGCTGCCGTCTCTGGGGTCACACAGAGTCGGACACGACTGAAGCGACTTAGCAGTAGCAGCAGCAGTACCAGTCATAAACTTGGTATTTTTTTTTTTTTTTTGGTAAGAGAGCAAAACTAACTTGAAAGTCATTTAAAAAATATTGGTCAAAGCATTTCTTAACTGGCCCTCTGTCCAAACTGAACTTCCTGCTGGGAAGTTTCAAAATGGCATCCTACTGAGTCTTATTTTAAGACCTTATATAAAGAAAGATCCTGCAGTTCCTTTCCTATTTGCTTACAATTTTTAAGAAGCATATTTCAAAGCTAAAATGGGCTCAAAACCTTTGCATCCTTTATGTACACAATAGTTAATTTTAAGGTACTTTTCATTCATGTATTTGCAAGAATGTAGCAAAGCGAATAAAACAAATTATTCGTTGAAAAACTCGTTGGAGAAGTCAGTAGATATGTAGACTTAATTTGAAATCTGTGTTGAGATATGAAGGAAATAGAGCCTTTGGGAGTATGGAGTATAGGTTTGAGAAATGCATTTCTGGGGGGAAAAAATGCATTTCTGCCTCTAGGCTAAATTAGAATGTTGAATGATATGTTAAAGTGTCTGCAGTGGAGGTGTAGGTTTTGTTCTTGTGGGTTTTTTTGTTTTTGTGGTGTGGACTAATTATATGAAATGTAAAGTGAAAGCATTATTTTGAAAGATACCATTTTATTGCTCTTAAGCTTCATATTAAGAGCTCAACACTTCCCCTTTTAGATAATATTAGTTTGAAAGTTTGTCACCTTGGATTTAGAGCTCTTAGGTTTGAAATGCAGCGTTACTGTTAATTTTTTTGTGAACTCATAATCAGAGTAGTTCCTTCTTTGTTTCAGACCCTGTCATTTTTTCATTATCTTTCTAACTGATCTCCAGTATCTTTTATTGGATTTCTTTATTACATAAATAATACATGAAAATGTAAATGATTCCAGGAATACAGTTAGTTCTTTATATTAATGACAAATTGTCTACTAAGTCATTGGTTTGAATCTAGGCATTCTGTACTCAAGTTTTTCAGTACCTTGACCTATCACTGTGTAAGTATTGATCCCTCTGTACTCATAGCAACATGTTACTAACTTACAGTGTAGTTAAAAGATTGTTGCAGAGTGGTGTCCCTATTATCTGGAGTGTCATCATCTGTAGTTAACAAAACATTACCATTCCAATTTGTATTCACATGTACTGTCTATAATCTTTTCCCTGATTTCCCTAAGCAAAATTAATTTCTTCTTCCTCTTGGCTCATTTCACTTACCTGTACCATATATTGATTTGTAAGTTTTCTATCCTACTTTGTAGTAGGTAAGGAGTCTCTCATTCTCCAAACACAAAGCTTCCATTTGTTACACTTGGGTAGATTTATAGAACATGGCGTTCTTGGAAAACCATACACCCTGGTTTTTGTTCTTTGAGGGCACAGGCTGTTTCTCTTCAAGCTACATATACTTATAATTCAGTTGACATCTTTTAGAAAGTTAAACTTTGAAATCTAGTCATACAGAATTAATGGTATGTTTAGAAAATTGAAGCCCAGGAAATTGAAGTGACTTCCTTAGATTAGTGTTAGACCAGGTTTTCCTACTCTAGCCTACTGTTGGTTCTGTCTTGCCATACTACTAAAGTACAAGGAAGACTTTGATCGTTCATCAAAAAGGTGAGGATAATCTATGATCAACCACTTATTTTTGGAGGACAAGATACAAGATTTGAGTTTTTCATCTCTTCAGTGTGAAAAATATAAAACTCAAGTATGACAGAAAGATAGTCTTCTCTCTTACAGTTATTGAAAGTGGGCATTACTGAACTTCAGTGTAATAAACTTGCATTTCTTTTGAGGCCTTCAAAGGATGAGCGGCTTAAAAATTTTTTTTTTTACTTAAATTTTAAAATGTTCTTCACTGTAAATTGAATTGTGACAGACATTTGAGTAAGTTTTCTCTTGGTGTAGTTAGAGTTTTAAGGTATAGCTCTAAGAAGAGTTCTCTAATTTTTTTAGCAGTCTTAAATATATGGCATAGCTTTGTAATTTTGCACATGTTACTGGGAAGATGCTTCTGAATATTTGATTTCAGATCAAGAACTGATTCTTTTCTGATTTTGGAGTAAGCATGCTTTTTGAGATCTTTTCACTTTTTCCGTTTTTATAAATAAATTGTTATTTGCTAACACTAACAATTGTTTAAAGTATGCTGATATATATATTGGAGAAGACAATGGCACCCTACTCCAGTACTCTTGCCTGGAAAATCCCATGGACAGAGGAGCCTGGTAGGCTGCAGTCCATGGGGTTGCTAAAAGTCGGACACGACAGCGATTTCACTTTCACTTTTCTCTTTCATGCATTGGAGAAGGAAATGGCAACCCACTCCAGTATTCTTGCCTGGAGAATCCCAGGGATGGTGGAGCCTGGTGGGCTGCCGTCTGTGGGGTCGCACAGAGTCAGACACAACTGAAGCAACTTAGTATAGCATAGCACAGCATATGCTGATACATGGATTGTATTCTTTTAAAAGTGTGAAGAGACTTTCCTGGTGGTCCAGTGGTTGAGACTTTATGCTTCTACTTCAGGGAGTGCTGGTTCAGTCTCTGGTTGGGAAACTAAGATCCAATGTGCTGTGTGGCCATAAAATAAATAAAATTGCGAAGCTATCCACACAAGGCTATTAAATGTTTTTTAAGTTAGTATTAAGGTTCCATTGCCTTGAGTAAAATTGGCATATTTGAAGTGACATAGTTGTGAAGTAAGTCAACTGTTGATCAATTTGTTTTTATCCTTGGCAGAGCTTTCATTTCAAACCAATTTATTACCTGTCGACTCTTATACCCTTGAATATTTCCTTATTCCTTGCCAGGTGGGTTCTAAGAAAGTTTTACGCTAAACCTTTCTAAGCCTGGAAATACATAATTTGGGGGTCTCCACAATTTGAATTATTCATGCTGGTGCTCTTTGTTCTTTAGGTAATGAAGAGATATGTATACCATGTATAAATAGTCACTATTATGGCATGTATTTTAGGAATAATCCTCTTCCCTTTTCAAACAGTTATGCTAGAGGTTACAGAAGTTGAGATTGTCTGTCCAAAGGTAAAATTTAAAAATTCCTTGAAAGTATTTTATTTTGATTTTTTTTTTTCATTTTTTTTTTCATTTTGATTTTTGTCTTCTCCAATCAGTAAGCCCTCAAGGACTTTGGCAACTACAAAATGTTGGTGTGATAAATTGCTTTAATATACTAACCTAGTTTTGGGATATGTGTATAGCTTTTCCTCCCTCTCGTGGAGGTCATTAGTGATCTCCTAGTAATTCTGATAATTTACAATAATTTCTTTTTTATACTGCCGAATATATGTCATAAAATCCCTTCCCCATGGTTTTCATAGACTGTTACTGATGTGTTATCAGTTGAACGATGAATCTAGAAATAGCTAAACTCCCAAGTTTAGCTATTTTTAAAAAATGTTTTTGGCTTTTTATTCAGAGGCACAGCCTGGCTAGATGCTTCTGACAAAGTGTTCTCACAAAGTTGCAGTGCAGGTATCCATAGGCCATAATCATCTTGTGCCTGAAGGATAGTAAGAAGGGTCTGAAGGGTACAAGCTTACTTATGTAGCAGTTGTCAGATCTCAGATCCTTGTTGGCTGTTGTTTAGGAGATATCAGTTCCTCACCATATTGCCCTCTCCACAGGGTTACTCAAAACATGACAGCTTGCTGCTTTCTCTCAGAGCACAGGTTTAGAGAGGTAAACAAAGCTGAAGTCAGTCTTCATGTAACTTAATCTTGGAAGTGACTTTCTAGTCTCTTATTTTGAAGTCACACTTAAGGTCCAGCCAACACTTAAGGGAGCAGATTACTTAAAGATGTAAATATTAGGCGGAAAATATTGGGGTTATTTTAGAGGTTGCCTGCCACAGTGGACAGATTCTTCCTGGGAGCTTTCTTAGGGATGTTATCTGTTGCTAGGTTTTAGTTATTACTATTGAGTAGAGAACTCTCCTTGGTTTCTGATATTAATAACTCTCAGATTTCTTCTACCTCTCTGTCCACTCTTCCCTTTGTGAGTTCCCCTCTTTTTTCCCTTATTGAAGTATAGTTGAGTTATAGTGTTTGTTAGTTTCAGGTGTACAACATAGTAATTCAGTATTTTTATAGGTTATACTCGATGTAAAGTTATTATAAAATATTGGCAATATTTCCTATGCTGTACAGTATATCTGCATAATAGCTTGTACCTCTTAATCTCCTGTCCCTATCTTGCCCCTCCTCCCATTCCTCTCCCCATTTAACCACTAGTTTGTTGTATCTGTGAATCTGTTTCTGTTTTCTTATATTCTTTTTTTTTTTTTTTTCCAGATTGCACAAGTGGTAACATACAGCATTTGTCTTTGATTTCACTAGGCATAATACCCTCTAGGTCCATCCACAGTGTTGCAAATGGCAGAATTTCATTTTTTTAATGGCTGACTAATAGTCCATTTTATATATATTTATATATGTCCATTATATATGTGTGTGTCCATATATATGTAAATAGACACATCTTTATCTGTTCCTCTGTTGATGGACATTTAGGTTGCTTTGATATCTTGGCTATTATAAATAATGCTGCAGTGTGCATTGAGGTATATGTTTCTTTTCAAATTAGGGTTTTCATTTTCGTTTGATACATACCTGGGAGTGAAATTGCTGGATCATGTGTAGTTCTGTTTTTTAGTTTTTGAGTTCTTTTTTTTAACCTTTCCATAAGTTCTAAGCTTCCTTAGGACTCTGTAGGCCTGTCTTATGTTCATTTCTGTAATTCTATGCTATCATCGAAAGCATCACTACGAACAAAGCTAGTGGAGGTGATGGAATTCCAGTTGAGCTATTTCAAATCCTGAAAGATGATGCTGAGAAAGTGCTGCACTCAATATGCCAGCAAATTTGGAAAACTCAGCAGTGGCCACAGGACTGGGAAAGGTCAGTTTTCATTCCAATCCCAAAGAAAGGCAGTGCCAAAGAATGCTCAAACTACCACACAATTGCACTCATCTCACACACTAGTAAAGTAATGCTCAAAATTCTCCAAGCCAGGCTTCAGCAATATGTGAACCATGAACTTCCAGATGTTCAAGCTGGTTTTAGAAAAAGCAGAGGAACCAGAGATCAAATTGCCAACATCTGCTGGATCATTGAAAAAGCAAGAGAGTTCCAGAAAAACATCTATTTCTGCTTTATTGACTATGCCAAAGCCTTTGACTGTGTGGATCACAATAAACTGGAAAATTCTTCAAGAGATGGGAATACCAGACCACCTGACCTGCCTCTTGAGAAACGTGTATGCAGGTCAGGAAGCAACAGTTAGAACTGGACATGGAACAACAGACTGGTTCAAAATAGGAAAAGGAGTACCTCAAGGCTGTATATTGTTATCCTGCTTATTTAACTTCTATGCAGAGTACATCATGAGAAACGCTGGATTGGAAGAAGCACAAGCTGGAATCAAGATTGTTGGAGAAACATCAATAACCTCAGATATGCAGATGACACCACCCTTATGGCAGAAAGTGAAGAGGAACTAAAAAGCTTCTTGATGAAAGTGAAAGAGGAGAGTGAAAAAGTTGGCTTAAAGCTCAACATTCAGAAAACTAAGATCATGGCATCTGGTCCCATCACTTCATGAGACATAGATGGGGAAAAGTGGAAACAGTGTCAGACTTCATTTTTTTTGGTGGGGTGGGGGTGGGGCTGCAAAATCACTGCAGATGGTGACTGCAGCCATGAAATTAAAAGACTCTTAATCCTTGAAAGGAAAGTTATGACCAACCTAGATAGCACATTCAAAAGCAGAGACATTACTTTGCCAACAGAGGTCCGTCTAGCCAAGGCTATGGTTTTTCCAATGGTCACGTATGGGTGTGAGAGTTGGACTGTGAAGAAAGCTGAGTGCCGAAGAATTGATGTTTTGAACTGTGGTGTTGGAGAAGACTCTTGAGAGTCCCTTGGACTGCAGGGACATCCAACCAGTCCATCCTAAAGATCAGCCCTGGGTGTTCTTTGGAAGGAATGATGCTAAAGCTGAAACTCCAGTACTTTGGCCACCTCATGCGAAGTGTTGACTCATTGGAAAAGACTCTGATGCTGGGAGGGATTGGGGGCAGGAGGAGAAGGGGACAACAGAGGATGAGATAGCTGGATGGCATCACTGACTCGATGGACGTGAGTCTGAGTGAACTCTGGGAGTTGGTGATGGATAGGGAGGCCTGGCGTGCTGTGATTCATGGGGTGGCAAAGAGTCGGACACGACTGAGCAACTGAACTGAACTGATCATCTGTATGTTGATTCTGAGATCCGTTATTTGCATCCCACACTTGCTGTGCTCCTGGCTGAACTCCAACTGTCCAGTGGATTTCATCTGTATGCCTCACTTCAGACATTGCTCATTATCTTTCTTGCCCTTCACACTTTATTCCTCAGTTGTTTCATGTCAGGAGTAAGTGGAACTCAAGTGCTTAGTCTAGAAAGGTGAATGTTTGATTCCTCCTCTTTCTTCACTTCTTTCCTTACTCTCCACAGTTAGAGTCCTTGCAATTCCCTCTTGAATGCATTCACATCTTTTTTTCACTGATAGCCTTAATTTCTCTGGCTACTTCTCAATTTTTCACATTTTCAAAAGTAACTTTTAATTTCACCCGTTCATGTCTGTTAGTAGGCAGAGCAAGCTAACATTGTAACTAACAACCCCAAGATATTAGTGGCTTAGCAGGGTAGACATTTGTAACTTTCATTGCGAGTGTTCATTTAGGTTGCCTTCTGTGTAGTAGTAATCGAAGAACCCAGGCTCCTTCCATCTTGTGATGCCACCTTCCTCTAGGTGCTGGGAGTTCTGTTCATTCACCTGGCAGTTGGTAAAAGAATCAGAGGATCATGCGTATGAGGTTTTATGGACTGGCTCTGGAAGTGGCTGATAATCATTTTTGGCCTACATTTCATTGGGTAGAGCTTAGTCTGTTTGCCACACCTGTGCAGGAGCCTGAAAAATAAGTCTAGCTATTGAGCCAAGAAGAGAAAACAGATTTGGTGAGCATTTGACCAGAATCTGTCACTTCCTTCTTCCCTAAAACATATCTCAGTTCAGTCGCTCAGTTGTGTCCGACTCTTTTCGACCGCATGAATCGCAGCACGCCAGGCCTCCCTGTCCATCACCAACTCCCGGAGTTCACCCAAACCCATGTGCATTGAGTCAGTGATGCCATCCAGCCATCTCATCCTCTGTCGTCCCCTTCTCCTCCTCCCCCCAATCCCTCCCAGCATCAGAGTCTTTTCCAGTGAGTCAACTCTTCGCATGAGGTGGCCAGAGTATTGGAGTTTCAGCTTTAGCATCAGTCCTTCTGAAGAACACCCAGGACTGATCTCCTTTAGAATGGACATATCTAAGCCAATCCAAATAGCTTCCAGAATTGTCTTTATGATAAAATGTAAAATTCTCAAATGGATTCTGCACATTCTAGAGAAGAGACCCACAAATTGAGTCCACTTACCTTCAGAAGGCATTTCTTCTTGGCTAGTAACAGAATGAATGTGTTGGGAGGTGGGTGTCCAGTAATTTTGTAGAAGGACTCACAGGACTTGGCACATGGCTCTACTCAGGGCTGTGATTTATTACAAGGATACAAAGCAAAATCAGGAAAGCAAACATGCTGAGTCCACCTGCCAATGCAGGATATGCAGATTTGATCCCTGGATCAGGAATATTCCCTGGAGAAGGAAATGGTGACCCATTCCAGTATTCTTGCCTGGGAAATCCCATGGGCAGAGGAGCCTGCTGGCGTACAGTCCTTGAGGTTGCAAAAGAGTCGGACACAACTTAGTGGTTAAACAACAGCCAAAGAAAACTAAGGCTTTTTCTCCCGTGCCTGAGCCTCTCCCAGTGGGAGTCACACAGGACTCACTTAATTCCTCTACCACTTGTGACAACACATGTGTATGAAATGTTGCCTGGCAGGGAAGCTCATAGAGACTCAGTGCCTCGGTTGGTCATGAAGGCACCTTCTGCCTACCACAGAAAAATTCCAGATTCCCAGAGGGAAAACAGCTGTTCAGTATAAGCCACATTTTTGGGTACAGTTTAGGCACAGTGAGCCTCATTCTGGGAATGGGAATTCTCTCAAAATCCAAGTACTGACAACAGCCAAGAGCCAACCTGGCAAGTCTTCCTAAGGAGAAGCAGTCTCAGGCCTTCTCTGTTAAATTAACTCTTTTCTGCACAGGGAATGAGGTTCAGACCTCTCTAGATTGGGATTTCTGTATAGAGAATCTTGGAATATGCAAAAAACTTCTATTGACCTTTTGTTTTTGAAAATTACTTTTTTATCAGTGGGGAAAAAAGGTTAATTCCCATCTTAGCTTCTTTCATCTGACTTTTCATGTATGGTTACTGTTTGTATTCTTCTAGATAGTCTGCATATAAGGACATATACACACATGTAGCTTGCTTTTATCCCTTAATAGATATTTCCAGTCTTCCTAGGTAGCTCCTCTTTTTTTTTTAGTGTTACATAATATTCCATTTTTTGATTTGCTTAACCAGTGCCCTTTTGGTGGATCCCAGGCAGTTCTGAGTAAGTTTTTTAAAGAGTTGGTCATTTCCTGGATGAAAAAGGAATCAATTAAAAGACAAAGTGCAGAGATAGGGGGGCTTAGGGGCCTAAAGCTCTTTTTTTTTTTTATATGATGTATTATTTATCTGAAATTCAAATTTAGTTATCCTACTTTTTTACTTTTTGGCCACACTGTGCAGCATATGCTGAAGCTCTTATTTTTCATCACTTTCTGTAAGATTGGTGATACTTATATCAGGAAATGGCATTAAAACAATTAGATTCTTTAAAATACTTATTTGGAAGTTATAATACAAGTTGTGTTTTTTAAATCCTGTATCTCCTGCCCTATTATAACTATGTCATAATTCTTCTACTTAGTAGCTGCAAGTTCAGCTATTTCTCTTTAAAGTTGGGATAATATCTTCCTCAACAAGTTACCAGGTTTAAATAAACGGACATAGTTGACCCTTGAACAATGTGAGAGTTGGGGCACCAACCCCATTGCAATAAAAAACTCATGGGCAGCTTTACTGTTGGCTCTTTTTATCTACAGATAAAAAGTTGGTTCAACCAACTTTGGGTGTGGTACTGCAGTATGTATTTATTGAACAAAAATCCACATAAAAGAGGACCCTCTCAATTCAAACCCTTGTTTAAGGGTCAGCTGTAGGTAAAATGCTTAGACTAATTCTAATTATTAAAGTATTTGTTGTGATTATGCTTCTGTAAGTTATCCTATTATGTACACAGTAATTATAACTAGAATTTTAATAAGTGAGCCAACATTTTGGATGAATGACTTGGAGCTGTACACAGTAAATCTAGAGTCCCTGCCTACTGGAGAAATATTAAACATCAGGATATATATTTAAGTTAGGGCGGGTTTGATCCCTGGGTCAGGAAGATCCCCTGCAGAAGGAAATAGCAACTCCAGTATTCTTGCCGGGAAAATCCATTGCACAGAAGAGCTTGGCAGGCTACAGGGCATGGAATCGAGAAGAGCTGGACTCAACTTAGCGACTGAACAACAACAAGGGTTTAGTTGGTCATGAAGTGAGCTCTTTTAAGGAAACCAAAGTGAAAAGTGGGACATCGGGGAAAATTAGTATTGGTTGCTTCTGGATGCAAGAGTAGATACTTACTCTGATTTATATGGGCCATAGCACTTTACAGCTTTGTCCAGTATGGTAGTACTACCCACATGCGGCTTAGTGCGGCACAGGGGAACTTAGTTTCCCAACCAGGGATTGAACTTAAGTCCCCTGCATTTGAAGTGCATAATTTTAACCAGTGGACTGCCAGGGAAGTCCTTATTTTGCACAAAGATAAGTTAAAATTAAGTAATATTTTAGAAATTGAGCCTTTTGGTCACTAGTCACATTTCAGTAGCCGCATGTTCGTAGCTGCCATATTGAACTGTGCAGTTGTAGAACATGTTGGGAATGAGAAAAGAAGGCTCAACTCAGCCTCTTTTAGTCAGAATGCTACTTTTAAAGACTTAGTAAAGAGAACAGACTTGTAGACACAGTCAGGAAAGGAGAGGGACGGAAAATTGAAAGAGTCACATTGAAACAAACCTTTGTTGTTCAGTCCTTTGGGATTGTTTGCCACCCCATGGACTGCCGCATGCCAGGCCTCCCTGTCCTCCATCATCTCCTGGAGCCTGTTCAGACTCATGTCCATTGAGTTGATGATGCCATCCGACCGTCTTGTCCTCTGTCGTCCCCTTCTTCTGCCTTCAGTCTTTCTCAGCATCAGGATATTTTCTAATGAGTCAGCTACCATATGTAAAATAGCCAGTGGGAATTTGCCGAATGATGCTAACTGGTGCTCTGTGACAAACTGGAGGGGTGGGATGGGGGTTCAAGAGCAAGGGGACATATATGTATCTATGACTGATTAATGTTGATATATGGCAGAAGCTAACACAATATTGTAAAGCAGTTATCCTCCAATTAAAAAAGCCTATCACAGGCAGAGCCTAAAAAAAAAAAGACTTAGAGAAGAATTTTCAAGGTCAGACTTTGGTATTAGTAGAGAATACCTAAGAATTCTGTGTGTTTTTAATAATGGAAGTTGGGGGTTCAGTAAACCTGATAGCCTTGGGCCTAGTCTATTTGGCTTTTTTGCGGGGGCTTCTCAAAGTACCTATTGATACCATATTTAAATCTAGAGCAAGCAAGTTAGGTGATACTATGCAGGTTGCTGGCCTCTGCTATGAATAACCAAATTACCTTTACAAAGATGTCTCTGCTCTAGCCAAAAAAGGAATCAGTGGGAGGGACTTTCCTTATGTTACAACAACAGACTGTGTCAAGTTATACTTTTCTTAAACTAATCCCAGAGCTATTTGTAAAATCGGTGGTTTTGTAGCTTTAAAATTCACAAAAACCCATCTCCAGAGTTTAAAATGCAGTGTTCTGTTCTCTTTCCCCGAAGATTTTGACTCTTGGTGTAAGGTGATGTTTAGGAATCATCATTTTTGGCCATGCCATGCAGCTTGCATGATCTTAGTTCCCTGATTAGGGACTGAACCTGGGCCCACAGCAGTGAAATCTTGGAGTCCTAACCACCGGACTGCTAGGGAATTCCCAGGAATGAGCTTTTTTAAAAAATTTTATTTTTTTTTTGGCTGTGCTGTGTCTTCCTTGATGTGCAAGCTATTCTCTAGTTGTGGTGTGCAATCTTTTCATTGTGATGGCTTCTCTTATTGTGGTGGCTTCTCTTCCGTGGAGCTTAGGCTCTGGGGGGTGTGGGCTTACGTTGTGGCACGTGGGCTCAGTAGTTGCAGCTCCTGGGCTTTAGAGCACAGGCTCAGTAGCTGTGGCAAATGGACTTACTTGTTTCTCGACATATGGGATCTTTCCGAATCAGGGATGTCTCCTGCATTGGTAGGCAGATTCTTTACCACTGAGCCACCAGGGAAGCCCCAGGAATCAGCATTTTAAATACTGCTCCCCCCCCCCTCCCCTTTATATACAATTGCCTTGTTGCAAGCATTGCAGTAAATTCTGTATTCGGCTAAGCTCCTTGAGGTCAGTGTTTATTTTTGTGTTTTCTGTAGCATCTAAAGTATGCACATGGTATATGGTTAGGCCCAACTGTGAATTAATAGGAAGGTACAGGCCATCTCTAGAAGATGATTCTTATGGTGTAGTATAGTGGAGTAAACTGCAAAAGAATCATTTGACATTTTGTATAATCCTGATAAAATAAGGAATAATAATAGTGAAACTTTCCAATTAAAAATATTTTCAAAGTTTAATGAACTTGATCTTGTTTATGTAGTAAGATTTATGTTGGTTTTATGCTTGAAAGAGCTACACATACTTTAATAAACCCCAAATTATTGACAGTCATCTTGAGCAAGAAGTTTCACTTACATAAATATATGATACATTCAGAGCATTTTTTTCAAGACATTCAAAAATTTTAAATTGAAGTGCTTAAAGATAAAGCCTTGTCCTTTTTATTTAGTACTGACTTTTAGAAAAATGTGAATGTATTTTGAGCCCAACATTAAAAATAATGATGTAAAAGTAAAGATGTAACTTTAGTTTGAGAATTTGCATAGCAGCATTGCAACTGTGTTGGATGCCATTTGAACAGAGAAGACAAGAGATTTAAGGGTTTCAGTTGCTCCTGTCAGGAGCCATCAACTCCGCTTTACCATATCATCACGGAGACCAGTCAGTCACAACTTGGTCTGCCTGTTTACCCTTCTTGGCATGTGGTATGTAAACTTCCTCAGCAGCTCCACCGAAAAGATTGACAGTTGCTTACTTTTCAGCTAGCTGTTAAAGGTGATGTTGAGGTGAAAGAGCATCATCTACTGTGCTTATGATGGGTACCTTCTGTTGTTCCCATGAGGACTTAGGAGATCCTTATCTCTGCTATACCTTCTGCCCCTTAAAGATAAACCCTTTTGGGAAAGCTTTGGTATAGCTGAGAGATTCCCAGGAGGTGCAGTGGTAAAGAATCCACTTGCAAGTACAGATGGGGTTTCCACCCCTGGGTTGGGAAGATCCTCTGGAGGAGGAAATGGCAACCCACTCCAGTATTCTTGCCTGGAAAATTCCATGGTCAGAGGAGCCTGTAGTCCACAAGGAGTCGAACACAACTGAGCTAGCTACTGGAGAGACAGAGAGCACTGGCTCAGTAGTTGTGGCAAATGGACTTAATTGTTCCTTGACAGGTGGGATCTCCCCAATTCAGGGATTGAACCCATATCTTGTGCATCATTGGCAGGCAGATTCTTTACCACTGAGGCACCAGGGAAGCCCTAGGAATCAGCATTTTGAGTACTGCAGAGAGAGAGAGAGAGAGAGACACACACACACACACACGGTATAGCTGAGGCCTAATTTTACAAATGGGGAGGGGGAAGCATATATGTTCAGTCACTTATTCAAGGTCATTTACCCTTTTGTTACATGTAGTTAATGGTCTTAATGGCTTTAAATTTTGAATTTTTAAAAATAATTGCTTAAACTTACCTTAAATTTTTTACTTTGTAAAAATTACCATATACTTATAAAAATTTAAATACAACTTGAGTACAAAGTCAATTTTTGGAAATCTCATCATGTGCTGGTAATTCCTGCTTATAATTATGAAGGTAATACATGCCCCCATCCCCGGTTTTGTTAAGAAAAATTCTTTCACATGTACAGAAAAAAGAATAGTACAGTGAACAACCCTGTAACGTCTTCCTAGATTCAAGTTAACATTCTGCCATGTTTATTTTCTCTACATTTCTATATTTTTACTGAAGTATTTGATCACAAATGTTTCAGCATGCATCTCCTACAAATTAAGACTTTCTGGCATATGCATGTGTACATGCTCAGTTGTGTCCGACTCTTTGCGACCTCATGGACTATATAGCCTGCCAGGCTCCTCTGTCCATGGGATTTTCTGGGTAAGAATACTGGAGTGTTTGCCATTTTCTTCTCTGGGATTTTCCTGACCCAGGGATAGAAACCGCATCCTGCGTTGCAGGCAAATGCTTTATTGCTGAGCCACTGGGGAAGCCCTGTACTATTGGTGATTCTTGCCTGAATTGGTTTTTATACTGGGCAGGGATATTACAAAATGGCAACTTAATCTTTTATACTTTTAAAATTTGTTAGCCAGCACATTTCTGTATGAGGTACATCTTGTCCTTCCTCTTTAAGGGTAATAATGGATTCAGGAATTCTCATTCACTGTGTTACGGTCATAGGCAATTTTTTTTTACCCTGTGATTTATTGGAAGGAACTTTTACCCATAGTAGCGTACTGCAATTACAGGTTAGATAACACATTTTCATTTAATCTTATAACTATGTCAGAATGCTTAACTGTTTGGATTTTATTTTCATCTGCACACATGAACTTAGAATTCATAGAAAGAAATTTGTGGCTGCCAAAAGTAAATTTGATCACCAGTGTGGATTCACAAATGTGTGTTCCATGTTCTGTTCCCTCAAGCATTTCTAAGTGATGTGGCATTTGGGGTAAATAATAGAAACATTGTTGGTAAGTCCCTTCTGGTGCTCAAATAGACTTAGCATTAGTAACAGTCCTTTTAATTGGCTCTTGTGTCTTTCTGACATTATCCCCCTGAAACTTGTGAGTGTTTCCCGTTTTTGTCACAGGATGATCCAAACTCACCTTGCGTCTTCCTTGTTTAAAAATCCTGAAATTAGTCATATCTCCAAGGAATCTTGATTCTTCTTAGTATTTAGAAACCAAGATCCAGAAGTTAGATGAGTTCCTTGCTTCCAGGGTATCATTGTTTCTAGGGCTTTTAAAAGTAAGGTAAGTTTAAGGTGTATAATATATTGGTTTGATACATTTATAATGTAATATGATTGTCTTTGTAATGTTAGCTAATACATCTGTCAGCATCATATAATTATTTCTTATGGTGAGAACAATTATGGTCTTAATAAGTTTAATGTTTATTATACAGTTTTGTTGTCCATGATCACTGTACTGTGTATTAGATCCCTGGGACTTATTTGCTAGTTGCAAGTATGTACCTTTTAAACATACATTCCCTCACCCCCTGGGTAACCACCATTCCACTATGTTTTTTCAAGTTTGATTTTTTAACATTTTAACTTATTTTTTATTGAGTTATACTCAATAGTTACAGGCGTACATCACAATGATTTGAAATTTGCATATATTTCAAAATGATCACAAGTCTAAATGTTTATTATTACACATAGTTGTTAAATCTGTTTTTTCCCTTTTTTCCTGACTTCTCAGATTTATTCTATTAATCACTATAGTCAGCATGTTGTATATTATATCCCCAGGACTTAAACTTTATAACTGGAAGCTTGTACCTTTTGACCACCTTCTCATACTTAATGCATACACCTCTGGCAACCATCAGTCAGTTATCAGTTCTCTGTATAAGTTTGATGGTAGTTGTTTTTTTTTTAAGATTCCACATAGAAGGGAAGTAAGTCATAGTCTTTGACTTATCTCACTTAGCATAATGTTCTCAGACCCAACCACATTGGGACAAATGGCAGGATATTTTTCCCCCTCATGGCTGAAGAGAATTCCATTGTATGCAGAGTTGACCCTTGAATGATATGGAATTAGGGGCATGAATTCCCACATATAACTTTGAGTTATATGAGTTGGTGTCAGTATGTGCAGTTTGGCGTCTAGCCACAGATCATACAGTGCCATAGTACATATTTAGTGTAAAAACCTTTGTGAAACCTTCGTTTGGTGGACCCACTCAGTTCAAGCCTGTGTCTTTCAAGGATCCATTGTACGTACTACATCTTCATATGTTCGCCCATTGACAAAAACTTAAGTTATTTCCATATTGGCTATTGTGAATAATGCTGCAGTAAATACAGGAGTACAAATATCTCTTTAATAACCTGTTTTCATTACTTTTGGATGTATATGCAAGTGGGATTGTTGGATTGTATGGTTGTTTATTAATATCTTGAGGAACCTCTACATTCTCCATAGTGGCTGAACAAGTTTATAATTCCAACAGCAGTATATAGGGCTTCTCTTTTCTCCACATCCTTGCTAACTCCTCTTGTCTTACTGTTGATAGCCATCCTTACAGATGTGAGATGATACCCTGGTTTTGATTTGCATTTCCCCCAAGGATTAGTGATGTTTAGCACTTTTAATGTTGGCTAGCTGTTCTGCTGTCTTCTTTGTCCACCTAGTTCCTCTGCTCATTTTAAAATCAGATTTGGGACTTACCTGGTGGTCCAGTGGCTGAGACTCAGAGCTCCCAGTGCAGGGGTGGGGGGTTCAATCCATGGTTGGGAAACTAGATTTTAGATGATGCAACAAAGAATTCCCACAGCTTAAATATTTTTTTTTAAGTCATATTTGTTTTTCTTACTGAATTGTATGAGTTCTTTATAAACTTTGGATATTAACCTCTTGATACATGGTTTGCAAGTATTTTCTCCATTCTATAGGTTGTCTTTTCATTTTATTCTTTTGTTATACTGAAGCTTTTAAGTTTGTTGTGGCCTGATTTTGTTCTTTTTTATGATTGCCTTGGCTATTCAGGATCCTTTGGTTACATACAAATTTAGAATTTTTTTTTTTCCTATGGAAAAGGCCATTGGAATTTTGATATTATGTTGAATTTATTGATCGCTTTGGGTTGCATGGACATTTTAACAGTATTAAGTAACACTTTCCTTCCTGTATTTATTACTATTATTTTTCTGACGCTTGCTTTCAACAAAGACTTGTAGTTTTTGTTGTTCAATCTAATATATTTTATTAGACTCAGGAAATTTTTATTTATTTGGCTGCACTAGGTCTTAGTGGCATGTGGGTCTTAGTTAAGACCTAGTGGCACTAAGTTTAGTTTGCAGCATGTGGGACCTAGTTTCCTGACCAAGGATTGAACCTGGGCCCCCTTTGTTGGGAGAATAGAGTCTTCAACCACTGGGTCACCATAGAAGTCCCAGAAATTTTTCAAATGAGTTCCTGTTGATACTTATATTTCAAATAAAATATTTCAGGTTTTTTAAACTTTTATCTTTTTTAAAAAGCTTTTAAAAAGCTTGGGGCTGGTGCACTGGGACGACCCAGAGGGATGGAATGGGGAGGGAGGAGGGAGGAGGGTTCAGGATGGGGAACACATGTATACCTGTGGCGTATTCATTTTTATATTTGGCAAAACTGATACAGTTATGTAAAGTTTAAAAATAAAATAAAATTTAAATTAAAAAAATAAAAAAAATAAATAAAAAATAAAATAGCACAACTACTGTAAAAATATATATATATATATTTTTTTCATTGAAGGATAATTGCTTTATAGAATTTTAGTGTTTTCTATCAAACTAAACTTTGATCTTTACTACATTGATCTGCACTGATTCCGGATGCCTATTCATTTATTTGCTGTGTCCAGTAATATATAAATGTAGCTTAGAATTGCAGTAAAATATTACTGCTAAAAGTAAACCTGTTGAGTCAGATTTCTTTGATTTCTTTCTGTCCTTAAAAATATATCCCACTCTACATCAAGAATGTTCAGGATACTGTGTTAGTTGAAATATTTGTTTTTACTGTGTTCTTTATTATCAGCTTGATACTCGGGTTCATTTATGCTTTTTGTTAGTTTTTTTCTTATTAAATATCAAAGATGTAAATAATGGTTCAGAAGTCAAAACCATATAAAAGGTATAATCAGTGAATTTTTGTTCTGATTCCTGTGTCTGCTACCCACTTCTCACCCACTCCAGTGTAGGTAGCTTTTTATTAGTTAATGGCTGATCTTTCCATGTATTTTTTGCAACAACAACAAAAAAAAAGCAACTGTGTTTATGTGTGCATATATATAAAATAAAAAGTGGCATTTATAGAAATTAAAGCTTTAAACAAAGAGTAGAGTACTTTGTACATTATCCGAGATGTATGTTCTCCAGTCACCAACTCATGACCATTCCTTTGCTAGGATAAATATTGCAGTGAATAATACTGTGTATATGTTATGTTACATGTGTGACGTGTATAGATTTCTTAGTGGACTTTAAAAAAATGGAATTTTAAATGAAAGCCTCTCTGTAGTCTCTGTTAATCTATAGCTTGTTTTCTCTGCACATGTAAACATAGATGTGTTTATGTGATGGCATCATGCTATTCAGAGTACTGCAGCTTTTCACTCAGTGTCATGAATATTCTTTTATGTTAACACTTAAAGGATTAACTGTAAACCACAACTGCCTGGTATTCCTTAGATTGGATGTTCAGGAAATAATTTTTAATATTGTGTAGTGTTTTTCATTTAAAATGTGAAATAATTTTATATAAGTTGGACTTCTACGTACCATTTTATAAGCTTTTCTTCATTCTGCACTGTATAGTGGATGTTTATAGCAAAACTACATTTTAAATGTCTAGTTCACATGTAGGGTGGGATTCCATTGGATGTAGGTAGATAATCCTTTTACTGCTATATATGTGTGTGTGTGTGTGTGTGTGTGTGTGTGTGTGTGTGTGTGTGTGTAAAAGATACTAGAGACAATATACATGTATACTTTGAGCAATATATATACATATGTTCCAAAGAATAGCAAGAAGAGATAAGAAAGCCTTCCTCAGTGATCAGTGCAAAGAAATAGAGGAAAACAACAGAATGGGAAAGACTAGGGATCTCTTCAAGAAAATTAGAGATACCAAGGGAACATTTCATGCAAAGATGGGCTTGATAAAGGACAGAAATGGTATGGACCTAACACAAGCAGAAGATACTAAGAAGAGGTGGCAAGAATACACACAAGAACTGTACAAAAAAGAGCTTCATGACTCAGATAATCACGATGGTGTGATTACTCACCTAGAGCCAGACATCCTGGAATCTGAAGTCAAATGCACCTTAGAAAGCATCACTACGAACAAAGCTAGTGGAGGTGATGGAATTCCAGTTGAGCTATTTCAAATCCTGAAAGATGATGCTGTGAAAGTGCTGCACTCAATATGCCAGCAAATTTGGAAAACTCAGCAGTGGCCACAGGACTGGAAAAGGTCAGTTTTCATTCCAATCTCAAAGAAAGGCAATGCCAAAGAATGCTCAGGCTCCCGCACAATTGCACTCATCTCACACGCTAGTAAAGTAATGCTCAAAATTCTCCAAGCCAGGCTTCAGCAATACGTAAACCGTGAACTTCCAGATGTTCAAGCTGGTTTTAGAAAAAGCAGAGGAACCAGAGATCAGATTGCCAACATCCGCTGGATCATGGAAAAAGGAAGAGAGTTCCAGAAAAACATCTATTTCTGCTTTATTGACTATGCCAAAGCCTTTAACTGTGTGGATCACAATAAATTGTGGAAAATTCTGAAAGAGATGGGAATACCAGACCACCTAACCTGCCTCTTGAGAAACCTATATGCAGGTCAGGAAGCAACAGTTAGAACTGGACATAGAACAACAGACTGGTTCCAAATAGGAAAAGGAGTACGTCAAGACTGTATGCTGTCACCCTACTTATTTAACTTCTGTGCAGAGTACATCATGAGAAACGCTGGGCTAGAAGAAGCACAAGCTGGAATCAAGATTGCCGGGAGAAATATCAATAACCTCAGACATGCAGATGACACCACCCTTATGGCAGAAAGTGAAGAGGAACTAAAAATCCTCTTGATGAAAGTGAAAGAGAGTGAAAAAGTTGGCTTAAAGCTCAACATTCAGAAAACGAAGATCATGGCATCTGGTCCCATCACTTCATGAGAAATAGATGGGGAAATAGTGGAAACGGTGTCAGACTTTATTTTTTGGGGCTGCAAAATCACTGCAGATGGTGACTGCAGCCATGAAATTAAAAGACGCTTACTCCTTGGAAGGAAAGTTGTGACCAACCTAGATAGCATATTCAAAAGCAGAGACATTCCTTTGCCAAGAAAGGTCCGTCTAGTCAAGGCTATGGTTTTTCCAGTGGTCATGTATGGATGTGAGAGTTGGATTGTGAAGAAGGCTGAGCGCCAAAGAATTGATGCTTTTGAACTGTGGTGTTGGAGAAGACTCTTGAGGGTCCCTTGGACTGCAAGGAGATCCAGCCAGTCCATTCTAAAGGAAATCAGTCCTGGGTGTTCTTTGGAAGGAATGATGCTAAAGCTGAAACTCCAGTACTTTGGCCACCTCATGCGAAGAGTTGACTCATTGGAAAAGACTCTGATGCTGGGAGGAATTGGGGGCAAGAGGAGAAGGGGACGACAGAGGATGAGATGGCTGGATGGCATCACCGACTCGATGGACCTAAGTTTGAGTGAACTCCGGGAGTTGATGATGGACAGGCAGGCCTTGCAGCTCGTGGGATCGCAAAGAGCGACTGAACTGAGCTGAACTGAATGTATACATATATTGTTTCTAATATCTTTAATATTAGGAAAAGTACCAAGAATACACTTAAACAATCTTTGTCTTCCAGAGTTGCTGTTTTAATCTTTACATAGCTATATCCTTGGTAGATTTCTTTTATCCCTGGTAGATTTTTTGAAAATTAATTTGCTGTTTATTTGGCTGTACCCAGTCTTAGTTGGCAGCATGTGGGATCTACAGTCTTTGTTGCAGCATGTGGAATCTTCTAGTTGTGGCATTTGGGATCTTTTTTAGTTGCAACATTCAAACTCTTACTTGAGGCCTGCAAACTGTTAATTGCGGCATATGAGATCTAGTTCCCTGACCAAGGATTGAACCTGGGCCCCCTGCATTGGGAGTGTGGAGTCTTAGCCACTGCACCACTTGAGAAGTCCCTGAAGTTAGTAATTATTTAGCAGTTTGAATCCCTGATATATATGGAGACTAAAACTAGGCATTGCATATGCACATGAAATGCTCCTGGGCCACAGATCCCTTACAGTTGAGGAGTATCTAAGAATCTCAGATTTAGTGATCTTGAAATAATTTAACATCTAAACATTTTGATGGAAAGCTTTTGAAAGACACTTTATTGTTTTGCACTTATCTATTTCAATAAAGATGGCCTATAAAGACATTGTGACCCAATTTATATACACATTATGATGCTAAAGGTTAATTGGAAGGGTCTTAACAACTTGATAGGGCAGCTACTGAGGCAGTTAAATTAAAAATTATCTATCATTTACTCTCATGTGATTGTACTTCTGACTAGGAAAATTTCAGTGGATTGTCATACCTTTTGGTAGAGTCGGAATATAAGTGCAAAATCCTAAGCTTCAGTTTATAGTTTTTCAGATATGCAGTGAACTCCTTGTATGGGCCATGTAGTGCTTGTAATAAATTGATGAACAGTAAACAATTATGATCACTGCTTTCGTGGAACTTTCATATGAAGAGATAGGCAAATATGTTACCCATGTTTGGTGATATAATGTGGAAAGAAAAAAGACTGGTTGGGGGGGGCGGGGCGCGGATTGCAATTTAGACAGGGTAATACTGAGAAGGTGACATTTGTGTAGACTTGAAGTAATTAGCCATATTGGCATCTGGAAGAAGATGGTTCCAGGCAGAGGAATCTAAGGTAAGAGTATGCTGGAGAAGCAGCCAGGAGGCCTCTGTAGCTAAAGGGAACTGAGCAGAGGGGAGTGAAGAAGAAGGCTAGAACAGCACCAGTGGCTAGGTTCCCTCAAGCTGTGTTTATTCATAGGCCATTGTAAGGGCTCGGGCTTCCATTCTGAGTCATTGGAGGGTTTTGAGCACAGGATGACCTGAGTGTTTTATATTTGGAAAGTCTTATTGTCGTGTTGAGAATAGACTGGTGTGGAGCAAGGGTGGAAACAGGGACACTAGTTAGGAGGTTAACATAGTAATCCCAGTGAGAGATAATGATTCTTGGTTATAGCTGTGGTGAGAAATGAATAGATTCTGTAGAGCCAAAAGAATTTTTTGACTGATTACGGTGAATGGGAAATCTAAGAATTTGGCCTGAGTAACTTAAAGATGGAGTTGGTATCAACTGAGATGGGTAAAACAGGTACAGGGATCGAGCCCATGCCCCTGGCACTGGAAGCACGGAGTCTTAACCACTGGACTGCCAGGGAAATCCCAGGGGCTCATTTTTGAACACGTTGTAGCTGAGGTGTCATTAGGAAATTAAATAATATAGTTCTAGATATATGAGAGAAATTTGGGTTGGAGATAGAATTTAGAGAAGTTATTGCTATATGTAGTTTCTAACACTGTAAGACGGAAGTATATCAAGAAAGTGAATGTAGAGAAGTCCAAAGATTGCAATACTGTGAGGTCAGAAGAGGAAGGGTTGGTAAAGGAGACTAAGTAAGAGACCAGTGACATGGCATTTTAGAAACAGATTAACAGAAGTGTATCTTGGAGAGACAGATCAGTTTGTCTAAGGCTTCTGGATGGCTAAGGTGATCACATGTCCTAGTTTATACCTGTTGTCTTAGTGTAAATTGTTAATGGTACCCCTTTATTTTCAGAAGCATCCTAGTTTGGTTAATAAATTATGTTGTCACCCTACTAACAGATCTCATAAAGTGAGGGCTCAGTTGGTCATTAGTTTAATGCATTAACTTGCTTATGTAATGAAGATTGACTTGTTGAAAAGTGTGTTAGACTAGTATTTTTATCCTTTGCAGTTCTTTTTTTTTTGCCACGCCTTGCAGCTTCGGGATCTTAGTTCCGGACCAAGGATTGAACCCTGGCCTCCGGCAGTGAAAGCACCAAGTCCTAACCCTTGGACTGCCAGGGAACTCCCTCCTTCGTAGTCTTTAGGTGTTAATGCGAAAAAGTTGTAACCCTTGTTACGGAGTTCATGTCAGTAGAGAAGATATAGTTTGAAGTGCCAAAGCAAGCAGGAATTCATTTTATTGGAAGGTCAGTGAACACTTATTTTGCTGGATTTGTGCTGTACCACAGGTAAACCTGCTTTCCAAGTGGCACTAGGGGTAAAGAATCCGCCTGCCAAAATAGGAGACGCAGAGAGAGACGCTGGTTTGATCCCTGGATTGGGAAGATCCTCTGGAGTAGGAAATGGCAACCCACTCCAACAGTCTTGCCTGGGAAATCCCATGGAGCTGGGTGGGCTTCAGTCCATGGGGTCACAAAAAGAGTTGGACATGACTTAGCAACTAAACAACAATATATTGTAAAGTAACTACTGTTCATATGAATAATATACTTTGAATAATACAAATTTGGGGGGGTTTTTGGCTCCACTGGGTTTGCATTGCAGCTTAAGGGCTTCTTCTCTTGTTGCGGAGCACAGGCTCCAGAGCGTGAGGTCTTGGTAGTTGCGGTGTGCGGCCTCTCTAGTTGTGGCTTGAGGGCTTAGTTGCCCCATGGCGTGTGGGATCTTAGTTCTCTGACCAGGGATTGAACGTGTGTCCCCTGCATTGGTAGGCAGATTCTTAACCACTAGTCCACCAGGAAAGACCTTTAATAATAGAGTTTTAACTGAACACAGCTTATAAAAATTAAAAATACTTTGACTTATACTTGCCACTAAAAACAAGCATTTTATTTTATTGTTGTTATTTGGCTGTACTACGCAGCTTGCAAGACCTTTAGTTCCCTGACCAGGGATTGGTACTGGGACCACGGCAGTGAAAGTGATAGGTCCTAACCACTGAATTGCCAGAGAAATACCCCAAAATGAGCATTTTAGATTTTTAATAAAGAGGTCTTCTTTTGACCCCTTTTATTCACACAGTTCTGGTGATAATGTTATCTGAAGGCATCTTAGCCAAGGATTTCTGACTTTGAGTTTTTATTTTGAACTTGGGAGGGTATTGAGTGGTTTCTTGGACTTTTTTTTTCTGGAAATGACTTGTATATAAGCTGCCTGGTTTAGCTTGGATGTGAATATTCTTGAAACAACCAGTGGTATATATGTGTAGCTCTGTTCATTTTTCCTCTAGTTTCTTTGGCTGATATTTTACCAAAATCTCAAGTAATCTACTTATTCTAAACTTATCTACCCTTCTGATGGGTTTCCCCCCTTTTCCTTAAACTTTTCTTTAAAAAAGAAAGGTGGAAAATAAAATATATACTTGTGGGAAAACAATGTTAGAAACTAAAGAAGATATAAAGGGCAGTCTTCCACACTTTACCTTCTTACTCAGAGGTAGCTATTAAATACTTATTCAACAAAAATTCCTATGTCCTCACCCCCACCTGCAGGATCTTAGTTCCCTGATCTAAGTTCCCTTAGTTCCCTGGGATGAAACCTGGGCCTCGGCAGTGAGAGTCCTAACCACTGGCCTGCCAGGGAATTCCCATCTGTGTCCCTTTTTTTTGTCTTAATAAGTGTCTTTCCTGCACAGTTTTGCTTCATTTCTGTTTAACAGCTGCCTTGTTTCAATATACCATAATTTATTTCTTCTTGTATTTCTTCATATTTAAGCAGTTACTTTTTCCTCTACTTTCTATTTGCTGTGATACACAGTGTTTCACTGAAAATCTGTTTCCTTTGAGTTCTTGAGGTAATATACATCAAAAGATACAGTCTTAATGGTGGAATTATAGTTTCCGGAGTAATGCAAAAATCACTTTCTACAATAATTGCCAATTTGAGTTTCAGAAAAGGTTGTACCAGTTAATAATGTTAACAACCTTGGTGAAATATGCCATCATCATAATATGAAGGAAACAACTTGCTCTAAGAATTTATAGCAAGCATGTTAGTTACATATAATGGATAGATATCATCATTTTATCTTTGACTTCTTATATGGTATTACTTTAGAATAGACAAAAATGCCTTGCCACATCCCCAAGATTCTCTTACTGTTTTTTTTTTCCTCCCCAGGAAGATGTAGAGAAGAATAGCATAGGTAGAAACAAAACAGGACAAAGCAGGGTAGTCTTTCTACATTGTTAAGAAGTTACTAAAGGTTTAAATGCCCTTACCAAGGGTGTTTTTAATCTTCATGAATTTCCTTTACCTTACGTAGTAAGTTCTGATGGTAATGAAGTTATGAGCAGATTTCTGATTATGAAGCTGTGGATAAGCTCAGCTCCTTGCATTCAAAGATTCTTGTGTCAGCAGTGGTACTTGGTGAATTCTTAAAAACTTGGCGGGGGGGGTGGGGGGGCGGGTATCATATGTGTTGTGATACAGAATAGTCCTGTATGTGTTGTGATATAGAATAGTTCCTGACTCAGCAGGTGGTTGGAATTAATAAAATGATAAGCATCCTGTCATTTTAGCTATATTGCTGCTTTTTCCTTTCTAAATTCTGTTACTGAGAAGTTTGAACAGTGCAGGAAGGAATTTGGGTTCTGGGGCCCTTAATTTTAAGTCAGCTGCTCAAATACTGAAACATATATCCTAAAATACAGCTTTAAAACCAAACTACTGTCTGATTCTGAAGCAATACATAAGTAGTAAGGTGAATAAATGGAATCTTTTAAATAAGTTGTATACAGTGTGGGAAGAGGGATTGAGAACGTCAGATGAATGTTTCTTTCCACAAGCCCTAATTTTAGGGTAATACTTCCTTGTGGCTTCTAAAGGATGTAGTGTAAATTATCATTGAAATTGTTACAGGAGAAGCCTCATGTTATAGGACATCTTGCTAAAAATACAATATTTTTTGAAGAGGATGGATGTATTTTCTTTTTATACTGCCCCTACCTAATTTTTCAAACTTGGCATCTTTTTATCAGTAATGGTTGAGACGACATAATTTTTTAAAAGGTCCTTAGTGGTATTTCAGGTCTTAAGATGGAGAATTATTTAACCTCTTTTAATCCTAATAAAAAATTAGCTAATTAAAATTTTTTTTATTCTAAACAGGTGCCATGTTTCAGAACAGAGTAAGACTCCTGGTAAAAAAGAACTGAAGACACTGTACGGACACCAGATATAGGCTGATTACAAAGAAAGCATTAACCTGCCTCTGAGGTGACTAAAGGGGAATAATGGTGATTTTGCGCCGGGCTCGGCCGCCTGCTTCCGCCCCAACCAGCAATGAATCTTGACTCGCTCTCGCTGGCCTTGTCTCAAATCAGCTACCTGGTGGACAATTTAACCAAGAAAAACTACCGAGCCAGCCAGCAGGAAATACAGCATGTAAGTAAACTAGTGAGAAAACAAGAATCATTAAAGGAATGAGTATACAGTGAAGAAAATTGGAAATTTATGTGGGTATGCTGCATGAAAAATAACTTTGCCTCTTATTTCTAGTGATTTCAGCTTAATATATAGAAGAGATCTTATTTCATTGCTTTTTTCTAAATTTTAGGATTCACAGATTATGATTTTTCTATAAAATTTAGGAAATCTGGTCTGTTTCATTTTAGTCGGTCCCGTTTTCTTTTCTGTCTTAAAAACAGTGAGATATACTTCACAAACTATAAAACTGATCCTTTTAAAATGTAAAATTGGCTAGTTTTTAGTATATTTATAAAGTTGTTTGGCTGTCGCCATCTAACTCGAGAATGTTCGCATCACCCCAAGAGGAAACACCTGAATCCATTAGCAGTTGCTTTCCATTTCTCCCTCCCTCCAGCCACTGGCAACCACTAACCTACTTTGTGCCTCCATGGGTTTGTCTTTCTGAACATTTCATATAAATGGAATCATACCATATGAGGCATTTTGTTTCTGCCTTCTTTCACTAGCGTAAGTTTTCAAGGTTAATTCATGTTGAAGCATGCATCTGGATATTTAGGTTTGGTTCCACTTTTTGGCTGTTGTAAATATTGTGGCTATCAACATTCATTTACAAGTTTTGGGTGGATGTTTATTTTAAATTTTGAGAGTATATACCGAAGAATGGAATTGCTTGGTCATATGGTAATTCAGGAGAACTGTGGTGGAAACTCAGTAAAAATCTTGGCCAGCTCCACAGGGAGAACTGGAGTGGATATCACAGTGGTCCTCTGGGGGGGCCCAGATGGCTTGGCCTTTATATCCATCTTGTTGTTTGAGGGCTGCCTCAGAAAGACATGTGTTCTTGGATAATACAATTGCAGCTTAGACGAACACGGAAGGAGCCGATTGCAGGGGCACCTACAACTTCACCTTGAAGTGGGAGATACGGTGGCACTGCCTGGATTTCCCCCAGCAAGGCTCTATGTGGTCAACTTAATAGTATATTATAATTGGTTTGATCGTCTTTTCTACTCTGAAGACCTCAAGGTGTGGGACTGTCCTTTAGTCTCTGTCTCCTATACCTAACCTTTAGTGTTCAAGTGCATTTGAATTGAAATGAAAGAAGGAATAAATTATTTAGTAATTAATTTTGAACATCAATGTTAGAATGTTTGGTTTTAGCCTTGGGCTGAGGTTTTCAGTGTGTACAGATTTTCTTTAGACAAGTGTGGCCTCACTGGTACCTTTGCAGATAGCCCCCTCTCTTAACTTTGAGAATGGTAAGAAATTTAGAACTGGGATGGGAATAGGGTTCTAGTTCTTGACTCTCGATTTCCTTTGGTGATAGGTAAAGGCTTACTGCAGTTCTAAGCTGCCTAGTATTTATTTTTATAAATATTTAGGGGCTTCCCTCGTGGCTCACTGAATGATGCTAAAGCTGAAACTCCAGTACTTTGGCCACCTCATGCGAAGAGTTGACTCATTGGAAAAGACTCTGATGCTGGGAGGGATTGGGGGCAGGAGGAGAAGGGGACGACAGAGGATGAGATGGCTGGATGGCATCACCGACTCGATGGACGTGAGTCTCAGTGAACTCCGGGAGTTTGTGATGGACAGGGAGGCATGGCGTGCTGTGATTCATGGGGTCGCAAAGAGTTGGACACAACTGAGCGACTGAACTGAACTGAACTCGTGGCTCAGACAGTAAAGAATCTGCCTGCAGTGCAGGAGACCCTTGTTCAGTCCCTGGGTTGGGAATATCCCCTGGAGAAGGGATCTTCTCCAGTATTCTTGCCTGGAGAATTCCATGAACTGAGGAGCCTGGTGAGCTATAGTCCATGGAGTCACAAAGAGTTGGACACAACTGAGTGACTGACACTTTTCACTTGTTGTGGCTTAAATAGGTTGACTGGAATTGTGTTCCTTTTGTTCTTTCTTCTGCTGACAAGTAAGAAGAAGGAATATTTATCAGATTTTCTTTAGATGTATGAAATCCCTAAATGTGAATGAGCTGGCTAGTATTACTATGCTATAGGTGAAAAAGCAACTTGAGAATTTAATTTGCCCCCTTAGTCAGGATTTTATGATGTTCTTTAGAGAGTAACTCCTATAGTTGTTATTTTCTTTGAAAATATTTGTTGTCATTATTAAAGAAAATATGAGGACTCTCCTGGTGGTCCATTGGCTAAGACTCTACACTCCCAACGCAGGGGGCCCTGGTTTGATTCCTGGTCAGTGAACTAGCTCCAACATGCTACAACTAAAGATCAAAGATCCCTCATGCTGCTGCCAAGACCTGGTGCTGCCAAATAAACAAACAAATTAGTAAATATTTAAAAAGGTACTATGTAAGTAAAATATAGAAAAATAAAATCAAGCCTGGTTTTCCTACTGAGCTTTTTAATACTTGAGTAATTTTTGATTTGCATTAAAAGTATTTTTATTATAAAAACATTTTATACTATTCTTTAAATGATAGTCTCAATAAATTTAAAAATTTTATTAAAATTTCAATTATTTCATCCATAAAATGTAATAATAAAATTGCAGTTTAAGATTTTATTAAAGATGATCTCAGTCACACACGAGTAGGTATAATAGAACCCCCATGAATCTGTCATCTGGTTTCGTAACCAGTCTTGTTTCATCTAACCCATTCTCTTCAGTTGTTTTAAAGCAGATCCCAGGCATAATTTCATTTATGTCTTACCATAAACCTAATCTCAATACCATTATCACATCTTTTTTTAAAACTCTCAGTAACTTTTTTTTTTAAATGTTATTAGAGTATAGTTGATTTACAGTTGTTGGTTAGTTTCTGGTGTATAGCAGAGTGATTCAGTTTTGTGTATGTATATTATTTTCTGTATTATTTTCCATTATTTTATTACAGGATACTGAATATAATTCTTTTTGTTGTAGAATAGGATGTTTATCCAGTAGGATGTGTTTATCCATTATGTACAATAGTTTGCACCTGCTACTCTCAAATTCCCACTCCTCCTCCAAACCCTTCCCCCTGGCAAAATAGTTCTTAAGCATCAAATATCCAGTTAACATTAGCATTTTTTCAGTTTGCCTCATTTAAAAAAAGGTAAAAACTGTTGACTTGAGTCAGGAGTGCTCCCCCATAGTTTGTTGCATTTTTATTAAATCTCTTAAAATCTGTGTTTTATCCTTCCTTTTTTTTTTTCCCCTTGCAGTTATTTTGTTAAAGAAATCAGATTGTCCGGTAGTTATCCACTGTCTGAATATTGCTGATTACATTCCCAGGGTGGTATTTTACATGTTCTTTACTTTGCTGTAAATTGATAATTAAATTTGGGAGCTTAATCAGATTAAGGTTTTTTTCTCCCTTAGGACAGTTTTATGGGTGGCAGTGTATACTTTATTTAATTAGGAGTTCATAATGTCTAGTCTCTTATTTTTGTGATTTTTGTCAGGCTTTGTTCATTGACTGGATTCATTGATTGTTAAGGATTGCAAAGTGGTAACATTCTAATTGTTAGCATTTTTTATTAGTTGAAATAGTTCTGTAAATGGAAACTTGCCCTTACCACCTGTAATTGTCTGGTTGCCTGAAGTATGATTTATATAGAGGAAGGGCTTGATTCTGTTTGCCAGTTTTCAAAATGACTTGTTTCCTAGCCTCCAAATAAGACCAATGAATGGTTTTTTAATATTAGAAATCTGCGTATTTTTTAATATATTTGATGTGTTTGAATCCATTGACAGTATTCTTGATATTCATCCATTATCCTCTTTGGCCACTGAAAGCTTATTCTTATCAGCTTCCAAGTCCTTTGACCCTATTTTAAATTAAAAAAAAAAATTGCCTCCTTCCTTCCTTGAGCCTTTGTTGCTATGTGGAATTTCTCTAGTGGCAGTGTCCCGGCTTCCCACTGTGGTGTCTTCTCTTGTTGCAGAGCACAAGCTCTAGGTGCACGGGCTTCAGTAGTTGTGGCACATGGTATCAGTTGCTCCGTGACATGTGGGATCTTCTTGGACCAGGTATTGAGCTTATGTCCCCTGCATTGGTAGGCAGATTCTTAAACCACTGGATGACCAAAGAAGTCACTGAAGTGGTTTTTTTTTTTTTTAATATGAGAGGCTAGAATAGGAAAAAAGTAGTCTTAGTTCCACCATCTTTTACTTAGGAGTTTGACAATTTTGTCTTTAATTAATGTCTTTTGTGTTAAAAGTAATCTTTTATGTCTCCCGCAAAAATTTTTCATGTTCTTTTTAATATGTTAAACTGTTTGAATAGATGCACTGTTTTTTATAAAGTAATCCAAAGCATTCATACAGATAATACACTAAAAACCCAGAACGAATCTTTTGGCTCATGGAGTCTGTTAATGTGCTGTTTAATAGACAGATGATTACTCTACATATACATTGGGCTAAGCTCTTTTCAATAACCTCAGATATGCAGATGACACCACCCTTATGGCAGAAAGTGAAGAGGAACTAAAAAGCCTCTTGATGAAAGTGAAAGAGGAGAGTGAAAAAGTTGGCTTAAAGCTCAACATTCAGAAAATGAAGATCATGGCATCCGGTCTCATCACTTCATGGGAAATAGATGGGGAAACAGTGGAAACAGTGTCCACTGCAGATGGTGATTGCAGCCGTGAAATTAAAAGACGCTTACTTCTTAGCTTCCCTGGTGGCTCAGATGGTAAAGCGTCTGCCTGCAATGTGGGAGACCCAGGTTCGATCGCTGGGTTGGGAGGATTCCCTGGAGAAGGAAGTGGCAACCCACTCCAGTACTCTTGCCTGGAGAATCCCATGGACAGAAGAGCCTGGTAGGTTAAGGTCCATGGGGTCACAAAGAGTTAGACATGACTTCACTTTCACTTTTCACTACTCCTTGGAAGGAAAGTTATGACCAACCTAGATAGCATATTCAAAAGCAGAGACATTACTTTGCCAACAAAGGTCTGTCTAGTCAAGGCTATGGTTTTTCCAGTAGTCATGTATGGATGTGCGAGTTGGACTGTGAAGAAAGCTGAGTGCCAAAGAATTGATGCTTTTGAACTGTGGTGTTGGAGAAGACTCTTGAGAGTCCCTTGAACTGCAAGGAGATCCAACCAGTCCATTCTGAAGATCAGCCCTGGGATTTCTTTGGAAGGAATGATGCTAAAGCTGAAACTCCAGTACTTTGGCCACCTCATGCGAAGAGTTGACTCATTGGAAAAGACCCTGATGCTGGGAGGGATTGGGGGGAGGAGGAGAAGGGGACAACAGAGGATGAGATGGCTGGATGGCATCACTGACTCGATGGACTTGAGTTTGAGTGAACTCCAGGAGCTGGTGATGGACAGGGAGGCCTGGTGTGCTGTGATTCATTGGGTCGCAGAGTCGGACACGACTGAGCGACTGAACTGAACTGAAGCTCTTTTCTTGACTAGATATGACATGAACACAGATACATAAATTCCCAGTTCTCACTTATAGTCTAGTGAGACGTAGAAAATAGAAAATTATCTGGTGATGGTAAGTACCATGGAGAGAAGTAAAGCAGGGTGAGGGGTGATGTTGGCAGGTCATATTGTTCTTTTAGGGAGGGTAATTAGGAAACCTCTCACTGATGAAGTGACTTTAGAGCAGAAACCTAAAGGAGGTGAGAAGACAAACCCATTTGTAGATATCTGGAGTTTTTTAATTAGAGGGAATAGCATTGGTAAATTTGAGCAACAGCCAGAAGCTCAGGGCCAGTACTAATAATCAGATCAGTTCCTTTAGGGCTTTTCCATGTGGGCTATTATTATAAAAATTGCAGTTGTGTTAGATTTTAGGTTATACTCTTTAGGGTAAAAACAATGGACAGAAAAAGTGAGGCTCCCACAAGTGCAGTTTGTTATAAACTTGTTGCCTTACAACTTCAATGTGTCATTTGTGCTGTTTGATGCTTTTGGTATAGAGGGGAATCAGAGAACACAATTAGATGGGGCTAATTCCTGGTAGTTTTTGTTTTTCTTTCCTTCTTGCTAGTGCCTGTAGGAAGCATTTTAAAAATATTTAATCACAAAATATTGGCACCTCCATCTCAATTCCTAGAACTCTTATTCCAGAATGAACAGTTATGTAATTTAGGATATTGTCCTAGAGGTGAATTTAAAAAAAAAATCACTCAGTTTTGACTACAAACTCGTATTTTTGGTCTTTTTAGATTGTGAATCGGCACGGTCCTGAGGCAGACAGGCATTTATTACGCTGCCTATTTTCGCATGTGGATTTCAGTGGCGATGGTAAAAGTAGTGGCAAAGATTTTCATCAGGTATTTGGGGCTTACACAGTATATATTCACTTAGATCCGATTGTTCCCTGAGTTGCATTTTGGGCCTAGTTGCATAGCAGATCTCACATACAAATAGGATCCAGAAATAATCTTAGCTGAATGGCTTAAAGATAGAGGGACTTCTCCTTTTCTTGTCCTTCTCTTGTCTTGCCTGGCTGCAGACCGTTATAGCTACACAATTCAGGCTTAGAGAACTGGGAATGAGACCTGCCTGAAGGAAGTGGGACTGTAGGGCAGTCCTGCTTGACAAGTAAGTCAGGCAGAAAGAAGATCTCTTGTCCTAGATTGAGTTCTATGGCTTGATTCTCAATCTGGGAGCAGTTTGTCATGATATTACATGAAATTATGGTGACCTTGTCAATGGACTCTGTCCTGCAGAGGTTTTGGTTAACACTTCCTGTTAATAGACTTTGGTAGTTTCAGTGGGATTTTTAAAGAGCTGATTTTGATAATGTAGGAACAGTATACAGTATCAGGTTATCCTTTAATGTTCTGAGCAATGCTGTTTCTGTTTATGCAAGATAATGACTGAGTGCTAATGAAATTTTATCTTTTATTTTTAAAGACTCAGTTTCTGATTCAGGAGTGTGCGTCACTGATTACGAAGCCAAATTTTATCTCGACGCTGTCCTATGCCATTGATAATCCATTGCACTATCAGAAGGTTGGTATTCCTTTTAGTAGCCCTAAGATGTGATATCTTATTAGATGTTGTAAAAAAAGCCTTAATCCTTGATCTCATATCATATTTTAATTAAAAAACTTCAAATACTTACTTTGGGGGGTTTTATAACTTTCTAACAAAGTCAAGGTAGTTTGATAATAATTAGAATCTTAATAAAACCAGGTCATAGCAAGGCTTAAGCTTGTCAGAACACAGTTCCACAACTGTTGCTAGCCTCACTACAGATTTGTCACTCCTATGCAGCACCATAATTGGGTGAACAGATGCTTTTATAGATCTGAAAATTGTATGTTCCTATTTTAAAATAAAGTTTGGTTTGTTTCAGAGTTTAAAGCCTGCACCCCACTTATTTGCCCAGCTGAGTAAAGTTCTCAAGTTAAGCAAAGTACAAGAGGTAAGTGATTTAAGAAAAGAGATAGACAGAATTAGAAATAAAGCAGCTATTTGTACTCTTTGGTCAATCTGACCCTTCTTCTTTCAGGTAATTTTTGGCCTTGCCCTCTTGAATTCTTCCAGCACAGATCTCAGAGGTTTTGGTAAGTTCTTCTTTCCTGTAGTGAGGTTAGAGTCTTTAAAATCTGTGAATTTCTGAATCTTGAACTTAGTTTAGAGAGTATGATTATTTTTGTTTGGTCTCCTTTATGTGTGTGTATATAGTAAAAACACATTAAAATTTGCCTTCATAACCATTTTCAAATGTATAATTCATTAAGGTTAACTGTTCACATTGTTATGTAATGGATGTCTGAAACTTCTTTGTTCTGAAAAACTGAAGCTCTGTACCTGTCCGAAAATTCTCTACCCCCTCACCAAGCCCTTGGCAATTGGTCTTTTATTTTATGTCTGCCAGCTAGAGCTGTGAAAATACAGAGGGTGAAGGGTGAATTGGTGAATTGAGAACGATGGTCATCTATCTACATTTTGATGGTATGTGACTTCTGACCTGTTGTGGTGCAAAAATAACTTGTTTTTTTTTGTTTGTTTGTTTACCCTTCTAGCTGCCCAGTTTATCAAACAGAAGCTTCCAGATCTTCTGCGTTCTTACATTGACGCAGACGTCAGTGGAAATCAGGAAGGTGGCTTCCAAGATATAGCAATAGAGGTCCTACACCTCCTCCTGTCCCATCTCCTCTTTGGGCAGAAGGGAGCCTTTGGAGTTGGACAGGAACAGATAGACGCTTTTCTTAAGACGCTGCGCAGAGGTAAAAAGACTGTCTGTAGCCTATAAAAGATGATACAAAAGATGGTTTTTTTGGATGAATATACATGGCAAAGGGATTTTAGAATACAAATGAAGACAGCGATTTACCTTTCTGTTAAGTTGATAATCTTTGAGAAGGAAGAGAGTATTTTATAATTTAAAATACAAAAGTGATAAAAACCTCGTTATAGAAACAGTATAACGCAAAGAGCACTTCACTGACAATCTTGTTATCTAAGTGCCATCTCAGTTTGGACTTGGTGTATTTCCATGTGGTCAGATTTTTCCCTTTTATGGGAGACAGAGACTACGGTATTGTGGCATGTTCTTTTTGGTTGAAAAAAGTTGATCACTTTTGATATACCAACTTTACCTCTTTGGCTGTTGGCATTGTTGTGCTAAGATAACTCCTGGTTCTGTTGCTGCCATCTTCCTTTCAGAAATTTTTAAAACAAATCTTATAGTGGACTAGCCACTATCCATTTTCACTGTTGTTATTGTTTTCTTGATGTTTATATAATTTATATTAAAATTTATATAATTTTAAACTGCATTAACTTTCTCAGTATTAGGAAGTTTTCCACTTGTCAGTGAAATGAAAAGACATGGATGTACCAGTTGTTTCTGATGCCCTCCTTGCATGGGAATTGATAGCGCTGTGTGACATTTTAGAGTGATATATAGGGTGTGAACTATATAGTGATATATAGGAACAACAGACTGGTTCCAAATAGGAAAAGGAATACGTCAAGGCTGAATATTGTCACCCTGCTTATTTAACTTATATGCAGAGTACATCTTGAGAAACGCTGGGCTAAAAGAAGCACAAGCTGGAATCAAGATTGCTGGGAGAAACATCAATAACCTCAGATATGCAGATGACACCACCCTTATGGCAGAAAGTGAAGAGGAACTAAAAAGCCTCTTGATAAAAGTGAAAGAGCAGAGTGAAAAAGTTGGCTTAAAGCTCAGCATTCAGAAAACGAAGATCATGGCATCTGGTCCCATCACTTCATGGGAAATAAATGGGGAAACAGTGGCTGACTTTACTTTTCTGGGCTCCAAAATCACTGCAGATGGTGATTGCAGCCATGAAATTAAAAGATGTTTGCTCCTTGGAAGGAAACTTACGACCAACCTAGATAGCATATTCAAAAGCAGAAACATTACTTTGCCAACAAAGGTCTGTCTAGTCAAGGCTATGGTTTTGGCAGTGGTCGTGTATGGGTATGAGAGTTGGACTATAAAGAAAGCTGAGCACTGAAGAATTAGAGTCCCTTGGGCTGCAAGGAGATCCAACCAGTCCATCCTAAAGGAGATCAGTCCTGGGTGTTCATTGGAAGGACTGTCTTGAAGCTGAAACTCCAATACTTTGGCCACTGGATGCGAAGAGCTGACTCATTTGAAAAGACCCTGATGCTGGGAAAGATTGAGGGCAGGAGAGGAGGATGACAGAGGATGAGATGGTTGGATGGCATCACCGACTCAATGGACATAGGTTTGGGTGGACTCCAGGAGTTGGTGATGGACAGGGAGGCCTGGTGTGCTGTGGTTCATGGGGTTGCAAAGAGTCTGACACGACTGAACTGAACTGAACTGATAGAGTGTGACTTAGTCAATAGATAATGGGATCTAAAAGAATTAAAAGTATACTCATGACCATTATGTATGACAAAGGAACATTCAAATTTTAGAATTGGTTTTGAAGTCATAGTTTGGACTGGGCTAGCTGAATAAACTGAATAAACTTTGCTTTGAGTATGAACTTGTCAAAGACTCAGGTTTGAGGGACTTTTAAAGAGTTAAAGAGGACAGTTCGTTTTTAATCAATATAGCTGTTATAAGTATCTTCTTCCTTTTTTCAGATTTTCCCCAGGAACGCTGTCCTGTGGTGCTTGCACCACTTTTATACCCTGAAAAACGGGACATTCTAATGGACAGAATCCTGCCTGATTCCGGAGGGGTAGCTAAAACCATGATGGAGAGCTCTTTGGCTGATTTTATGCAAGAAGTGGGCTATGGCTTTTGTGCAAGGTTGGTAGGAAGGCATTTTAAACTTCTGATTACTCTTAGGACAAGTACAATGTCATTTTTTAAAGCAAGTTCCTGATGATTCCTTGATGTGTTGTCTTTGCCTCTCAAGAATTTTGCTTCTAAATTCAATCTTCCACATATTAGTTTTGCTGCCACCTATTAGTGTTTTGGTGGCTAAATTTCTACTTCTCCATCCCCCCTAATTGCTCACATTTACAGACAGGGGTTCCTAGCCTAGTTGGCATGTTAGGCATTTTTAGCTTTTTGAGAGAGAAAGGGCATTGCGGCAAGTGTTAATGGGATCGTGTCCCGTCAAGTGTGCCTGATTTGCTTCTGCCTCCTCCCACCCTCAGTTTCCTCACTGTGCCTTGATTTTTGCAGTCTTCCTTTTCTAGCGCTTTCATACCCTGCCTCTCAAATATTTTCCCCACTTGCCAGGGGCATCAGAGGAAATTGCTTACCCTAATGGTAGCACTTAAGACTATTAAACAGTGGATTATTAATGTTTCTTCTGAGTATATTATTAAGGGCATTTATGTGCTTTAGTTTGACTTTAAGTTTAACATTTAATATTTTTAAAACTCAAGTAAATCACATTTCCACTTAGTTTGAAAGTGTATTATGTGTATATATGTGTCTGGCATAAAACTTCTGTTGATGCAAAGTGAAAAAAAGTACATTTTCAAGGCTTTGTACATATCAGAATAACCCTTGATTGGTATAAATCAAGTTATTCTTTAAAATACTGATATTCAAAGATTAAGGAGGATAATTTTGTTTCTTTTTGAAAAAGATACTACTCTTAATTCATATTTCCTTCTTTAATCAGTATTTTAAACTTTTTTCTTAACTGGGCGTGTTTTCCATTACTTGCTATGTGAAAGTAAGAAGAAATGAAGTGTATTACTCTATGTTAGTAAAACTAGTGATTTCACTCAAAGACTCATATGAGTGTTTCTTAACCTTGGTGTTGACATTGCTATTTTTCTGAAGTTAACTTTTTGTTTCAGTATTGAAGAATGTCGCAATATAATCATGCAGTTTGGTGTTCGGGAGGTCACAGCTGCCCAGGTTGCAAGGGTTTTAGGAATGATGGCTCGAACTCATTCAGGATTAACAGACGGAATTCCATTACAGGTAAGTGTGGCAATCAACTATTTTACAAAGTGAATTAATGTCCTACCCTTTTTATTTTATTAAGTCAGTATGATTAGTCTATCAACCCGAGCTGAACACATGCAGTAGTTGGCTTTGTTTAATTCATTTTTTACTCTTACAGAGTATCTCTGCTCCTGGCAGTGGAATCTGGAGTGATGGGAAAGATAAAAGTGATGGAGCACAGGCACACACATGGAATGTAGAAGTCTTGATCGATGTTCTCAAAGAACTGGTGAGTACATGTAATGTCGTATATTTATGATGTTAGTAAGGTATAGCCCAGAGAATGAAAATTTTAATGAGTAAAGTGCCTAGCTGAATGAGGGCTGCACTGTTTTGTAATTTCTGACTTCATTGGCTTAAATGTAATGAAACATCAGAAGTAATTATGTACTGGAAATAGCACATAGTCAAACTGTAGCTTTGTTCATAATGAATTGTTGCTATGCAGTTCTGAATCACACTGATGATATGATTTGCTGGCGATTAGTGTGTGGTTTTTGGGGAAGGATGAATTTGTTACAAAATAATGATTATATGAAGAATTATTGAGAAAAAAAGTCTGAATGTTTTCTAGAAGGTGTACAAAAACCCTGCCAACTTTGTTTATGGTGGATAGGAATAATAAAAATCAATACATCTCTTACTAGTTCCACATCTGGAATATCCATAAGCTAAATAATTGGCTCCCAAATAAAAAGTACCTCTCCTAAAATAAAAAGTACCTCTCCTAAAATGTTGAAATGTTAAATAAAAGGGTGAAACCTCTAGTTATTAAAAGGGAGTGTGGAGTCAAGATCAAGATGTAATATTCCAGGCTTGTTCATAAAATGTCAGGGAACTACATATAAGGCTAATGACTACATACACACATATAACATTCTTGGTAAGGTTAGGTCATTTGTCTATCCTATATTTCAGTTTTAGTTTTCCACATATGTAACTTAGAGGCAGAACTGAATAACAGGGAATCATACCATTCTCTGTATGACCTTAACATCAAAGGGTTTTCCTTTTATTTTTCTTAATAGTAGATGGATTTATGGTGTTCAAACCTATTAAAAAATAACATGATCATGGCGGAAAATTTGGAAAGTGAAATGAAAGAAAAGCAAAATAAAATCACAGTTTTATCACTTATGGATAACCAGTTATTAATTTGTTCTTAACCTGTGGTTGTCTATAAAATGAAAACATGCTTTTCTCTCTGTTTCATCTCAGTAGTTTATTGCCTTATTGACAATACTCTTTTTTTTTTTTAATTGTAGACAAGGACAGTGTTCCATGTTATCTGAACCTCTGTTGTTTTGATTTCAGAGTGCAAAGGCTATAAATTAAACACCTTCAGTGTGGATTTGAATAGTTGAATTAGTAATACTTTCCTCTTTTTCTTCTCATGTATTTGAGTTTCTGTATATTTTTTTGTAGACAGGGAGCAGAGGACAATTTCAGACATACATTGGGTTAATAATTTGTTTGTTTGTTTGTTTTTTACTACCCAAGATGAAAGGAGGAAACCATAGGGGCACACCTGTGGACTTCCCAAACTTAACCTCTTTCTAGGAATGCTATTTAATAGTATATTTATGATTCTGTTCTGTCACATTCAGTCCTTGAAACAAACTGTAGAAAAAAATCTCACCTCTGAATGTTATTGTTGCCTTAGAGTGAATACCCCAACTGAGGTTTACTCTTTGTACTGTATACAAAGCAAGTCTTCAGAGAAGTCACCTTAAAGCAAAACTAAATTGGATATAATGTTTTGGTTGGAGATTTAATTTTGAAGTATGCACATCCTTTTTTTTTTCTCCCTTTCAAGCACAAAATATCCTTCTTTTTTTTTTTTTCCCCATTTTGACCACACAATGTGGCATGCAGGATCTTAGTCTCCCACGCAGGGATCCAACTTGTGCCCCTGACATTGGGAGCTCAAAGTCTTAACCACTGGGACACCCACTTGGGACACCAGAGAAGTCCCAAGCACAAAATATTCTTATTGCTTGGTGCAGAGTGTTTGGTAAATGATCTTCTAAAGTTGTTTCCTGTGCTTTGTGTTTCTTTAAGGAATCTCATACTGCTTTTATGAATACCTTTTCATAAAACATTTTTGAATAGAATATTTTTAGTCTTTTTGTCATAAAGAATTTAGATCACTTTTCCTGATACATACATTGAGATACTTTTAGGGGACATCTTTAAGATTGACATTTGGGATAATTGGTTTATCTTTGCCACTTTGTTCCAAAGTAATGAAGTCTTACTGTAAAGAAGAGGCATTATCGGGATGGGCATGTTCATTGCACTAAAGTAGAGGAAGAGAAATTTCCCCATTATGTCCTCATATATATTCAGAAGTATGTCATGAGCTGAAAGGTTGGAGTTGCTTGCTGAAAGATTGGAGTTACTTACTAGTAGAGCTGGTTTATTTTGAATATTAAGAATTTGCTTTTCTGAGACTCCCCTGGTGGTCCACTGGTTAAGAATCTGCCTTGCAGTGCTGGAGATACAGATTCGATCCCTGGTCACTAAACTAAGATCCCATATGCTGCGGGGCAGCTAAGCTCATGTAGTGCAATGAAGACCCAGCACAGCCAAAATAAAAATAAAAAAATTTTTTTAAAGGAATATACCTCTTCTAAGACTTTTTGGTAATGCCAGAAAGATTTAGATGATTTTGTGTCTATAATTAAACCATTACCATCTTGATTGAGCTAAAGATTTAATGTGACTCTTTGGATAAAGCAATCAAAATATGTGCACTTTTGTTCATTAAACTTTGAAGTGCTTTTCTTTTTTAGAACCCGAGTTTGAATTTCAAGGAAGTAACTTATGAACTGGACCATCCTGGGTTTCAAATTCGTGATAGTAAAGGACTTCATAATGTAGTCTATGGCATTCAGAGGGGTCTGGGTATGGAAGTGTTCCCTGTAGATCTCATATACAGACCTTGGAAACATGCAGAAGGCCAGGTAAGTGAATAGTGTTTAGCTATAGAAGAGACACAAAATAACAACTAACATAGTGACCTCTATCCTTTGATTAAAATATTGTTTTAAAATAGAATTTGTTTTGCATTGCTCAGAAAAGCAGAGACTCCCGTGAATTTTGAAGAAATTATTATAGTTTAATACCAGACTCCGCTGAAGTGTAGCAATCAATCTGTTTTCTCAGTATTTTAAGGATGTTTGTCTCCAGGGTCATCATGCACCTTATTTTGTCTGAATTACCTGTGGTTTTGAAAGATCAAATAATTAAGATTTTAAAGGGAAATTTCTGATAACCTTAAGGTTGAAATTGCCTTGTTAAATGTTTCAGTTTTTTAACATCCACAATCATTTATGGTAGTAAGGACTTTTTTCTTTTTCCAGCTCTCCTTCATTCAGCATTCCCTTATAAATCCAGAGATCTTCTGTTTTGCCGACTATCCCTGTCATACTGTTGCCACTGATATTCTGAAAGCACCACCAGAGGATGACAATCGAGAAATTGCCACATGGTAAACACTCTTCATCTAGCTTTTCTTGAAAGGATCACTTCTACTTTTTTGAAATATAAGATTAATAGTTAGCCAACTACATAGTTAAAGGTTTAAATGAAATAGTATTTTTAGCAAGCCTGCTTACCCTAAATTTTATATAGTAGGGTGTTCTTGGGTGAAAATCTCTATTTAGTCCTCTTATTACTAGATACACCTTTCTTCTTGTAATATCTGCCATTATATATTTTCTGAAACTATCAGACACGTTAGAAGGAGACTTGCACTTCTCTATTAGGGTTAAATCCCTTTGTTTTCTCTGTAGATTTTGCTTGCTTGCTTTTGTAAGTGGCTCAAAGTGGCCAACTCATGAAATCTCAAACTTTAAGTTAATTATCTATTTTCTCTGAGTTTCAATTCCAAATTTCTGAGGGAGAATCTGACTGCCTGAGTTGGTTTCTCCTGAAACTTAAGTCATTCCTCTGAGGGATGGATGTGCATTACTATTAAAATACACTCATGGCTATAGGGAGTGGCCATGGGCTGTTTTGGTTCTCAAAGACATCTACTTTATAATTTTTTTTCCATTTTTTCCAGCCATACTCTACTGGGACACTTTTTCAACATGAACAGTTAGTGTTTGGGGGGATGGGGAGGGAGGAGGACGTGTTGTGGCTGTTCGTTTTAGGACAGTATAGAGCCCTCTTGGGCTTCCCAGGTGGCACCAGTAGTAAAGAACCCTCCAGAGAATACAGGAGACTTAAGAGATGTGGGTTCAATCCCTGGGTTGGGAAGATCCCCTGGAGTAGGAAATGGCAATCCACTCCAGTATTCTTGCCTGGAGAATCCCCATGGACAGAGGACCCTGGCAGGCTACAGTCCATTGGGTCACACAGAGTCAGACACGACTGAATCGACTTAGCATGCAAGCACGCACAAAGCCCTATTGACATCATCTTATAAGACAAAGGATGGTAAATTCTCCCTGTAAAGGGTTTAATATGTGGCTTTGCAGGCCAGATGGTCTCTGTGCAACTACTTAACTCTTAAATTGTAGCACAGTATAAATGTGAGTGTGACTCTATTCCAGCAAAACAGCATTTACAAAAATTAGGCAGTGTGAGATTGGGCCTGTGAATGTTGTTTGCTGATCCCTGTTGTGAAAGATTGACCCAAGCAGTGGTCTGTTCTAAAGTGTATCGATTCCCCAGATGTTCAGGTGGTAGCCAATGTTGGATCTGCTGGGTTGGTTGGTTTTTTTTTTTTTTCCTTCCTGTTAAGATTAATGTGTATGGCAGTGTTTCTTCATTTTAACAGATAAAGACCTCGTTCCAATTTATAAAACTGAAATGTCATTATACATTTAATAACTCCTTGATACAGCTGTATATTCAGGTTTCCCTAATTGTCTCAAATATGGTTTGTAACAGTTTGTATGATTGGGAGTCCACACAAGGTCTAAGTACATAGTTTCTTTCATTCTATAAGTCTTCTTCCTCCTTTTTTTTTTTTTAATATAATTCTTGACCATTGATTTAATGGAAAAATAGCATCCTGTAGTCTTCCCTATGATATAGGGTATCTGTTTCCTCATGGTGTTTAATTTGATCTCTATCCCATAGTTTTTATGGACTAGGATTAGTAAGATTTGAGGCTTGGCTGAAGCCAACCACATTTAGCTTCTTAGGGCAAGAATAATTCATAGGAGGTATTGATTACTTCTGAACTTGTATGACATCAGAGGGGGCACGTAAGTTAAAACTGTGTTACCAAAGTTAAGTGTTCTGGCTGGGCTTTCTTTTTAAATTGAAATACAGTTGATTTGCAGTGTTGTGTGAGTCAGGCTGTATTTTTATGTAGAATGTTTGTTGTGTTTATGTTTTATTGACTTTTTGACTGTTTCTAAACTCTGATATTTTTATTTTTCACTCTAATCACAAAAAGTTTTTCATGGTGAGGAGGTCCATGGTTATGCAAATGGTCAGTCACGTCTACTCCTTCATCACTTATTTTGTTAATTTGGACGGCTTTTAAAGTTAGTTTGAAAGCATGCCAGCATTATATATTTGAGATGAATCAGCACCAATTTAAATATTTTTCAAATACTAGAGATGACAGCAACTTGGTTTTGTCTTGATAGCTGGTATCATTTATTTGGAAAATGGATTTTGTGTCCTTAGATTTTCACTGAAAGATTATCTTATTTCCATTCTTGTTAGGAAGAGCTTGGATTTGATTGAATCTCTGCTAAGGCTCGCAGAGGTAGGGCAATATGAGCAAGTCAAACAGCTCTTCAGCTTCCCTATCAAACACTGTCCAGACATGCTGGTATTGGCCTTATTACAAATCAACACCTCCTGGCACACCTTGCGCCACGAACTCATCTCCACTCTGATGCCAATTTTCCTTGGAAACCACCCTAACTCAGCTATAATTTTGCACTATGCATGGCATGGACAGGTAAGATACGACCATTTCTTTGTCTTAATAATCAACATTAAAACTTTTTTATTGATTTGTGTTTTGGGTGTACAGCAAAGCGAGTGTTATATGTACACATATTCATTCTTTTAGATTCCGTTCCCATATATGCCATTTCAGAGTGTTGAGTAGAGCTTCCTGTGCTGTACAGTAGGTTCTTACTTAGTTATCTCTCTTTTGTACATAGTAGTGTGTATATGTCATTCCCAATCCCCACCCCCCATAACTATGTTAGTTTCCTACATCTGTAATTCTATTTCTGCATAATAGACATTCTTTTGATGATGTTCAACTAGAGAAATTGTCAACCTTGGAATCCTGACACTCTGAGAAAGTCACACTTCCATAAAATTTATTTTATCTTTTAGCATCATGTAGGTATTAACTATAAAACTTGAAAGAGCAAGGAGGCAAGACAATTTAAAAAAAATTCAGTATTATGAAAACTGTATCGCTAGGGTACCAGTACAGAGCTTAATAGAAACAGAAGGTTCTCATTTTACTTCTTAACAGCAAATGAGAGAATATCACAGATCAATTGAATTGACATAATTGTACTTTAAATCCAGCATCCAGCATTTAAATTTTATTTTGGTTCCTGCTGAGTTTTCAAGCCCTTGTGCCCCCGACCCAATTTTGTAGGATGCATTTCACAAGTAAATACTCTTCTGTCCATTGATCTTCCCCTCCTCGCCAGAAGCCTGCATTTTAAATGCAGATATATGTAGAGGCTTTAAGAAAAAGCAGTTGTTTTCCCCTTTATACCAAGTTCCCCTCTTTAAGATATTCCTGCTATTGTTTGTTATATATCAGATAAAACTTGAAAAACATTAGCCTTGGTTCCATTCCTTTCCTCAGGCCACCCGCATTGCTGGAGACTGAAATCACATGATAGATAAGAGTTTACAAAGTGTTTATCAAACATTTAACCAGAAGCTTGCAGCGTAGGCCTTCTTAGACTTTTCTCAATAAATCTGTGAGAGAAGGCACAGTGAAGGGACATGCATCACCACTCCTGATTAGATACTTGTCTCACTTGGGCTTTCTGTCAGTCTGAGACAGTTACTGGAAAGTGGTTTAGATAGTAGTAGTAATTGCTGTTGCTTCTCTGAGAGACATTAGCTAAATTACCATTCAACTGCAAAGACAGGCTGTTTTCTGCTTTAAAAAAATTTTTTTGAATAATTATAGAAAATGAGCATTATTGTTTGTGAAAATAGCTAAATTTAGGATGTACAAACTCTAGTCCCAGAAATACTGAAAAAAATATGGCCCTGTGCAACATGAGAGATTATCTGAAACTGTTTTGTCTTTATAGGCCAGTAATATGTAATTGAATTTAAGGGATCATGTAAATTTGATGCACCCTCATGTTCACATCATATATTGTCTTTGAAAATGTTTTATAGGACAGATTTGTTGTAGTGAGTATATGACCTAAGGGTTTAGGGGTAGGCATCATTTGGAAGATGTGGAAATAACACCCCTCCCCCCCGCAACACACAAGTCACTGTAATCAATGCTTTATCATTTGCACTGATACAGCTCAATTTTACATGAGTACAGGTGAAATCAGCGTTTGTAATAGCAGTTGCAACAGTGTATCAAAATGGTTAGTAGTAGTATTGCTATTTAACTCCCTTTTTTATTTTCTTAGGGACAGTCTCCCTCAATCCGCCAACTTATCATGCATGCAATGGCAGAATGGTACATGCGAGGGGAGCAGTATGACCAGGCCAAATTGTCTCGAATACTTGATGTGGCCCAGGACTTGAAGGTGAGCTTGAAGGGACAGAGTAATGCTTTATTTATTGATGATAAAAATTCCACGTGTCTTAGGAATAAGTCACATGTAACTATAAGCTAGAATGGATGAGATTTAGAGTTTTTCCTTATAGGTAGAAAGAGGTTGGAAGAAGAGTGGTTTTTTTAGAAGTGTAAAAGTGTTTTCATTTATATTTCACTGAGTTTTGTTTGGTCTTCTATGATATTTAAAGGGCTGTTTTAAAATAAGTGATACTGACATCTTCTTAGATGTAATCCGTGAGATACAACTTTTGGAGAAACTGGTTGGCTATCGACTTTTCTACAGATTTCATTAGCATTAACGGATTCTTTTGACAGATAGTCTGATTCTTGATGTCTTTGATTTGATGTACACAGTACTGGTGTTGTAGTTGTACTTAGAGGAAGCCTGAGTTTAGGGTTTGTTTTTTTTTTAACAGATAAAGATAATTTTTCATGCTTTGTGTTTTGCTTTGCTTTAGGTTTATTTGAAAAAACACAGGGTAAAGTTTATTGTGAAGGTAAAGTCATGTGTTTGTCTTTGAAATGTGATCGTATAGTTAGGGACAGGTGTTACCATTGATATACACTAAGCTATTTAAAAAATTATGATTAAGAAAATATTAGCAATGTTTTATTTAGACTTATTTGTGAAAATAAAAACTGGAAACAGAAAATAGGACAGAAAAGTCACTCATTGCTTGACTTGTAGTTTCTAATATTCTTTTTCTTTAGGCTTTGTCAATGCTGCTAAATGGTACTCCATTTGCCTTTGTTATTGACCTTGCTGCACTTGCTTCACGTCGTGAATACCTCAAACTTGACAAGTGGCTCACAGATAAAATTCGAGAGCATGGAGTAAGTGGGATTTGTCCGTTTATCACTTCTTTTAAGTTTTGATGGTCAAGATAACTGAAGAAAATGGCAAAATGTTATTACTATATTCTGGAGTTGAGTTGTAGTGCTTAGTCTGAAATCAGTTAATGATGAGTTTCAGATACACTGAAAAACTTTCTCTTTTTCAGGAGCCTTTTATCCAGGCTTGTATGACTTTTTTAAAGAGACGGTGTCCTTCTATTTTGGGGGGACTTGCCCCAGAGAAAGATCAGCCCAAAAGTGCTCAACTTCCTCCAGAAACCCTGGCGACAATGTTGGCCTGTTTACAAGCTTGTGCAGGGTAAGAAGAGTATTTAATACTGGAACTGGATTGTGTGGATAATTATTGATTTGAGGAAGAGGGTTTGAATGATTAAATACAACAGCATTTAAAGTAATCCAGTGGGTTTTAAGTCCAAAGTACTATACTACTGAAGTATGAGCTCTGTTTGAGTTAATTTTTTAATATGTGGTGTGAGATAGGATCCTAAATGCATGGTTTTACATGTGAATAGTCGATTTGTTTGTTGAAGAGACTGGTCTTTCCATTTGGGACTATCTTCTGAAAAATCACTTGCACATAATATGAGTTTATTCTGGGCTCTTAGTTCTATTCCATTGATTTATACGCCTGTCCTTATGCCAGTACCACATTGTCTTGATAACTTTCACTTTTAAGTAAATTTTTAAATTGAAGTATGAGTTCTCCAACTTTGCTTTCTACTTCTCCAAAATTGTTTTGGTCATTCTGGGTTCCTTAATTTTCATAAGAATTTTAGGGTCAGCTTGTCCATTTCTGCAGAGAAATTACATAGCCCAGTGGGATTTTGATAAGGATTATGTTGAATCTTTAGATCACCTCGGGGGATAGTGCCACTTTAATAGTATTAAGTCTTCCAGTTAACAAATCTAGGATAATCGTCCCATTTCTTTAGTTTTCTCTAATTTCTTTCAGTGATGTTTGCATTGCTTTAGTCGTGCTTTTTGCTGGATATTTGATACAAGTCATGGTATCTGAATAGAGAGTTGGTTTGTTTTTTTTTGGTCTAATTGTTCTTGTTTGAACCTCCAGTCTAAAGTTGAATAGATGTGGTGAGAACAGACAACCTTATCTTGTTCCTGATTTAGGAGGAAAGTATCCAGTGTTTGACCATTAGCTATAGTGTTAGTTATGGGTTGTATAGTTACGTTTCACATTGAAGGGAGTTTCCTTACCTTCTGTTTCTAGTTAGTTTGGTTATATGTGTGTGTGTTGCATGTCTTATTTGTGGTTGAAAGCTGGAAAGTTTAACATGGCAATTCTCGAAATCACAATTCTCGAAAACCCACTCAAGGGTTTTTTGTTTTGTTAATGCTCTTTTCTAAACGAATTTAGTAATATCTGTATTCTTTGTCCTCTTTGGTCACTGATATCTCTGGATAAGCTTTGTGGTTAGCTAAGATTGGAGGTTTTGTTAAACTAAACTCTGGAATCAGTAAGCTATTCTTCACCCTTTGATTCTGTGTGCTGTGTCCAGGCATATCTTTAACCCTAAGTTGGTCTCTTGACAAGTCCACTGTGGTATTCACTTGCTTCTTAGTCAGAACCTGAAGGTTGGCTTGAGGTGAACTTGGGCTTGAACCTAAGAACTTGGGCTTTCTTAGATCTTTCATGGCAGTGGCACAGCTTTAGATGCTAGCACAACCCTACACACACCTCATGCCTTCTAGATTCCTGGGGAAATGTGAGAGCTTTTCAGATTTCCACCCATGGGAATCATCTGAAGTTTTCCTTTTAAACTTTTGGTTAGCCTGTTGTTTCGTCAGACTGTTATCTTCTACCTTAGGCATTCAGGAAGTTAAAACAGTGACCTTTAAAATGTTTTCTTCAGATAAGCATGAGGAAGAGTCTGTTTGCCCTGAGTCAGTTCTTAGGTCCAGTATAGACAACCTGGCCATTGTGGTCTCACAGGGAATCCTCAGATAGGTGAAATAATGATTATTTCTCTGAGAATGAACTTGGAAGATGTTTCAGCCCAGTTCTGAGCCCTCTTGATCAGGTGGTTGTCAGGTTGCTTGCTGGTTTTCACTGTGATTGTGTTTTAATTCTGAGTGAAGCATCGGAGTTGGGCAAATTAAGATGTCATGAAGCTTGCTGTTGTTACCAAGAAGTAATCATCTTTCTGGAAGAAAAATTCCCTTCATGTTTTTTTTTTTTTTTCTTGGCCACTCTGCACTGCTCTACCTGGGATTGATCCCTGGCTCCAGCAGTAAAATGAAAGCAAGAAGTCTTAACTCCTGGACTGACAGGGAATTCCTTCCCTTGACTGTTGTAAAGCCTTTTGGTTCATTTCTAGAGTTCTGGAAAAATCAGCTCCTACCTTTTTTTGGCTAGTGTTCTAGTTGGTTTTATGGAGGAGAGAATATTTAGAGGTCTTTACTCCGCCGTCCTCACTTTTGTTCTGTCCTATATATTCTTTTTTGTAATTTCTGAAACATAGTAAAATGAATACCTGTGTGATTCTCAAAGGGGAAAAGTAGTAACATTTCAGTAGAGAATGCTGGATCTGACCTTTACGACATTAATTTATTGGTCAGGAGGTCACCAGCTCCATTCTACACGTGCCTCATGATAAAACCCGTTGAGAACGTTGTGTACGTTATGTGGTAATCTCGCTGTCAGTGCATGCAAAATACAAAGTAGCAGACAAACACAAATCAAGGGGGCATTGTATAAAAACAAAAAACTGGCTTCTACTTTTTAAAAAAATGAAGTTTAAGAAAGAGAAATAAAAGTTGATGAATTCTTGACAGTTTAAAGAAACAAAAGAGATGTGACAACTCAGTGCAATGGATTCTGATCCAGGTGGGGAAAAAGAGCATTGAGGACATTATGGGAATAATTGATGTAATTTGAATCTGGCCTATTTTATTTTATCCTTGCCCAACTTGCGTTGGATTTCATGATTGTTGTTTTACAAGGTTATGTAAGAAAATGCCCTTGTTCTTAGAAAACAGGTAATAAAGTATTTAGAGATAAAAGATACATGATGTATCTAATCTAAAATGTTTTGGAGAGAAGTGGATATTATAGAAAAAATGGTTAAATAAATAGGGCAAAATGTAGCTAATTGGTAAGTGAAGCATTTATGGGAGTTCCTTCTAGTACTCTGGTCTCTTTAAGTTTGGAATTTTGTCAGCTATGGCAAGTTCTGAAATAGCAAGGAATAATATTTTAATTAACCATTTTTATCAATCATAAGTTACACAGTTTTAATATTGTAACATCTCTGAAATGATGATTCATCTCATTGGTGACCTCTTACAATTAGAATTAACCCAGTTAATTTTGTAGAGCATGTAAAATAATGCTGTGGCTTACAAGGCATTTTGTGTTGAATACAATATGATAATTATTATCTATTACTTGTAGCCATTAACCCATGGCATAGATGTCTTTGAAACGGTTTTCCTTTCAATTTAAAGGGGTTTTTTTTTTTTTTTTTGGATAAGGCACCCTACTCCAGTACTCTTGCCTGGAAAATCCCATGGATGGAGGAGCCTGGTAGGCTGCAGTCCATGGGGTCACTAAGAGTTGGACACGACTGAGCGACTTCCCTTTCACTTTTCACTTTCATACATTGGAGAAGGAAATGGCAACCCACTCCAGTGTTCTTGCCTAGAGAATCCCAGGGATGGGGGAGCCTGGTGGGCTGCCGTCTGTGGGGTCGCACAGGGTCAGACACGACTGAAGCGACTTAGCAGCAGTAGCAGCAGCACTCTACTAAATAGATGTTTTGTGCCTTAGTGAACTAGTACCTATTTGTGAATATTCAGTTTGTTTTCACTATATATCACAAATAATGTTGCAGTGAATAGCATTTTGCATCCATCGTCTTTGCCAGTGTATATTTGGGCCCACTAGAAGTGGAATTGTTAGGTTAAAGGGAAATGGCATATGCAGTTTTGTTAGGTGCTGTAAAATTTTTCTCCATAGCAAGTTCTCCATTTATTATAACCAGAGGCAGTTGGTCTATTTCCCCATAGTTTTGTGCTTATCTGAAAGATAATTTATTTGTTTTGGCTGTGCCTCATGGCATGTGGGATGTTAGTTTCCTGACCAGGGATTGAACCTACACCGCCTGAAGTGGAAGCTCAGAGTCTTAACCAGTGGTCCTCCAGAGAATTCTCTGAACTGTTTAATGTAGAGTTTTATTTGGTACTTTAAATATCCTAATCTGTCCTCTCCCTCCCCTCAGAAACAACTTTCTTGTCTGAATGACTGCTTTTACTTTTTAGAGTCAACAGTATGATTAAGAATTTAGAAGGTAAGGTCTAAGACAGTAGGAAGTTTGCATAGCATTTATGAGTGCAAGGGGTTCCACAGTTTTAGGAGACAATAGCACCCTGTGATAGGAAGGTGGATTTTCCTGTCAAACATATAGCCTATTTCACATTTTAGAAGTCAGTTTTTTACATGCTTGCCTAATACAGTTACTGACTACATGTATGGCATTTTTATCTATACTTAAATTAATGTCTTATTTTTGACTGAAAACCTTGTCTAAAGATTGTTTATCTGTTTACTGTGATAACTTTTTTCCACTTTTGTGCATAATTTTTGATGAAGTAGTTGAGGATATGGAATGTTTCTTAGAGCGGTATTTCAAAATATATGGGCAGCAGTGTACCCAAGGCTTGTTAATTTCAGAGGTATTAAAAAATATTTTCACAAGAAAGGCAGTGCTCAGAAAATCCTAGTGATTAATGACAGAGAGACATGGGATATGGTGGAAATTGAGCCATAGGTTCCAGCAAGTTTTCTATTTATTAAAAATCCAGATTTGTTTGTTTAGGTGTTCTAGGGAATAATTAATGATATTTTTCTCTTTTCGTGTCTCTCCAGGAGTGTTTCTCAGGAGTTATCAGAAACCATCCTCACCATGGTGGCCAATTGCAGTAACGTTATGAACAAGGCCAGGCAGCCACCACCGGGAGTTATGCCAAAAGGACGCCCTCCTAGTGCTAGCAGCTTGGATGCCATTTCTCCCGTTCAGGTAAATGAACACTACATTTGGTACATCTCCATTTGGTCATAGATTTGAAATAGAATAAACTTCTGCATCATCATTAATAGTCTACTCAAAGGAGATTTTTGTCTGAATTTATTACATTTTAGATAACTGCATGTCTAGTATCCACTTAAAGGAGATCTGTAAATAGGCATTGTGGTTGAGAATAGATTTGAATCATTAAACAGACTATGAGAGGAAAGATACAAAACAACTTAGTTAGGTATATGGTAAGGGCTTCTTTTTAAAATAAGAATAACAGACTTGAGAAATAAGCACTGCCTTTGAACCTGATGTGTCTTGTTTGTAGCTTCACGGGCCAAGCAACAGTGCTAGAGCATAAGGACTTGTTATAACTGGGGCTCTTCAGCTCTCAACTGAACTGCTCTTTTAAAAACAAGGTACATTTAAGTTACTCCCTGACACCAACCACCCCCTTCTCTCTGGGAGCAACATATTCCGCTTCTATTTTCAGCTGCATTGAATGGCAGGTTGGGGTTTATTTTAAGAAAGAGCATTTAGGGAACCACTTCAGTGACCACTTTATAAAAGGCATATCATATATTATTTTCTATAGTCACAAAGTCTGAAATAATGTCACAAACTAAGAAGTTTAGAAGTGTAGTTATTAGATATTTTATAAAATCTTTTGGTATGAATAGTATACCTTGTTTTTTGTTTTTTAAATTAGAGCTGATCTCCTCCAACCCCAAGATTCTCAAAGTTTGACAAGATTTGTTTTGACTAGATCTCTAATTTCTAATGCTTTTATTGTATTAAAAGTTAATTTAATTGAGATTTGTTTATATTAAAGGGGCCTATTGGAAATTATAAGGATCGCCCCATGTCACTACTAAATGTTTAGTAGTACAGCTTCAGAGAACTTCATCTGAAATGTTATTCTTGAAGTTTTATCGCCCTTATATTGTGGCTCTGGTTCTTTGGCAGGGGCTCTTTTAACCTGCTATATCACAGATTCTGTGATATAGTTGTGATATATTAAGAAAAATGACTGGTACACTTGGTTTGGGGATTAAGCATCATCATGTTTTGCAGTTTATTTAGCATTTGAAGAGCTATTGCTAAAGATTGCTTTACCTGTGTCATTTATCTGCCTTTGCTTGAAGTGTGTTTAATACGTTTTTATAATGTTTTTCTTTAGATTGACCCTCTTGCTGGAATGGCATCTCTTAGTATAGGTGGTTCAGCTGCCCCTCACACCCAGAGTATGCAGGGCTTTCCTCCAAATTTGGGTTCTGCATTCAGTACCCCACAGTCACCAGCAAAAGCATTTCCACCCCTTTCAACCCCAAATCAGACAACTGCATTCAGTGGTATTGGAGGACTTTCATCACAGCTTCCAGGTAAGAGGAGTGGTGGGTAGGGGTACAGATTATCTGTAAGCTTCATCGTGCCTTAGTGTATGTAAGGTGTTCTGAGTCACTGTGATAAAGGAAAAGTGCTTAAACTAAATTGTGAAAGTTGTTTTCACATCCAGAGCTGGGAAGAGAAAAACATTATTACATTAATTTAGTCAAATTGTAATGAGGATATTTATACTTAGAAATTTTTTAGTTGAGTTATTCAGTAAGGATTCTGTTACCACAAGATACTAGAAACAGTAACAAGTTCGTTAATCACATTCTAAAGAACTTAGGCTTAGATCAAAACTCATAGCTTTATAAATTACCCAACCTTCATATAATAAAGGTGAAATGTTTCATACATCAGATTCAGGTATATGTCCTGCCTTTTTGCATTTACCTTGAAAATGATAGGAAATCACTAGAACTTTCCCACATATTTTGGCTTTTAACTTAACGTGGAAGTAAAGTTTACATTTTCCCCCGTAGTACCAACATGTTTCTCCTAAGCTGTTTGCACCTTTTATTGCCAGAGTATAAGTTTAGAGTACTAAAACCTAATTAGTGAAATGTTGTAATAACTTGGGCTTCCCTGATAGCTCATTTGGTAAAGAATCCGCCTGCAGTGCAGGAGACCCTGGTTCGATTCCTGGGTCAGGAAGATCTGCTGGAAAAGGGATAGGCTACCCACTATATTCTTGGGCTTTCCTGGTGGCTCAGCTGGTAAAGAACCTGCCTGCAATGCAGGAGACCTGGGTTCGATCCCTAGGTTGGAAAGATCCCCTGGAGAAGGGAAAGGCTACCCAGTCTAGTTTTCTGGCCTGGAGGATTTCATGGCAGCCTGACTGGTATAGAAACTGGGGCTCTTGGACTCCCTGCAGTGTAATAACTCTGTAACCTAGTTGCAACTGAGTTAACAAAAGACCATGACTTTTTAATTAAGAATTTGTCTTTGATAAAGTCAAGATGAGTAATGATAAGACTTTTGGCTGCCTTCGTTCTTTCTAGTAGGTGGTCTTGGCACAGGCAGCCTGACTGGTATAGGAACTGGGGCTCTTGGACTCCCTGCAGTGAATAGCGATCCTTTTGTACAGAGGAAACTGGGCACCTCTGGACTGAACCAGCCTACATTCCAGCAGAGTAAGATGAAACCTTGTAAGTGGTAGTGTTGTCTGTGATTGTGAAGTGTGACTGATATATATATAACTTACATGTCCAATTTGTTGTCCCCAGAGATATATGGACAAAAACATGGACTTTGTCTTAATATGCTGTTATAAGGCCATTATGTTGATATGCCTCCTAGATCGGTGGGAGTATCATGAATTTAAATTTTTAAAACAAAAATTTGAGGTGTTATTCCACCTTTCATCCTGGATTGTCAGAACAAGGGGACATTTATGAGGTGGCATTCTTCAAGGTATTATCCTAAGAGTAAGGAGCAAAGTAAAAAAAGACTCAGTAGTTTAAATCTATGTATATAAACCTTTTTTGTTTTTTAAGCAAATCAGGAGCAGCCAGGAAAATCTCAGATTTCTGTTTGAGTTTTGCCAGTTTATAAAGTAAATAACTATATTTTAATGTTATAGCTTTATGATATATAAGTACACATAATTATTGCCATATATGTTAAAAAAATCAAATTTTAAACTTTTAATCTCCTTTAGTAAGGTATTTAAAAGTCAGAGGAGTCTTCCTTGTAAATACATATATATCATTGACTTACAAATATCCTTGTCATTGGGACTAAATATTCATTATCCAAGGTTTGAAAGTATACAAACTGATTTGAAAATGTTAGTGTGAAAGGCTTGTCTGAATGTTATGTTTTGTAGCATGCTTTGTGTTTTCTTTCAATGTGTCATGCATATGCATTGGGAATTCTTACATGTAAGAGGTGATAAAGTAACCTTGAATGGGGTTGTGTTGAGGGTAAGTGCATTATAAATTTGAACCTAGTGAACTTTCATGGTGTAAGTCCTTATATAAAGTACTGAGATAGAACTGTGGTTGTAAGGCAGTTTTGTTAAAATCTCTTGTGTCCTTAGAGCAGTTGAATATTGAAACTTGACCCCTTTAACACATCATTTTAGTTTTTTTGTTTTGTTTTTTTTTTCCCTCTTAAAATTCAAACTATATTGGTCTCTCTGGCTCTGTGTGCTTAATGTGGGGGAGTAAAGGAAGAGCCTAAATGCCCACCGTTTGCTTTTCTGTTTTTAACAGCGGACTTGTCTCAGGTGTGGCCAGAGGCAAATCAGCACTTTAGTAAAGAGATAGATGATGAAGCAAACAGCTATTTCCAGAGAATATATAATCACCCACCACATCCAACCATGTCTGTTGATGAGGTGAGTGTCTAGAATGATCTAATTGTTTATGGTTTAGGTAAATCTTAAATAAATGCCTCTTTCAAAGTGAAATATAACACCAAGTGTTTTGATATCTCTTTAATATTTATCTCAAGCTCAGTTTATTGTTAAATATTCTGCTTAACAATTAAGAGTATTTGAGGAGTGCATTCCCTGGTAGCTCAGCTGGTAAAGAATCTGCCTGCAATGCAGGAGACCCCGGTTTGATTCCTGGGTCGGAAAGATGCCCTGGAGAAGGGAAAGGCTATCCACCCCAGTATTCTGGCCTGGAGAATTCCATGGACTGTATAGTCCTTGGGGTCACAGAGAGTTGGACATGACTCAGCAACTTTCACTTCACTTTCTTAATAATGGTTTCCTTTATGTATATATGATTTTTGTCTTGCTTTTTCCAGGTATTAGAAATGCTACAGAGATTTAAAGATTCTACCATAAAGAGGGAACGAGAAGTATTTAACTGTATGCTAAGGAACTTGTTCGAAGAATATCGGTTCTTTCCCCAATACCCTGATAAAGAGTTACATATAACAGCCTGCCTGTTTGGTGGAATAATTGAAAAAGGACTGGTCACTTACATGGCACTAGGTTTGGCCCTGCGATACGTTCTTGAAGCCTTACGCAAGCCTTTTGGATCCAAAATGTATTATTTTGGGATTGCTGCACTAGATAGATTTAAAAATAGGTGAGTGGATAGGTTTGCTGTGAAGGTTCTCTCTTTTAATAAAAGAAGAAGCAGTAGCTTACTTTTCAGCTAATTCTTCTATGCCTTATATGTGTATTAACTAACCTTAATGACTGTATGAAGTAAAAGGAAGAAGTGAAAACAGTTCGTTATATTTACCAAACAAGTGGTTGGAAAAATATAGCAATTTTTTTTTGTTTACTGAACTATATAATACGTGATAGTATTTTAGGTTAATAGGTCTTTGAAATTCAAACAGTTGTGTAACCACCACCAGTACCACCATAGTCAAAATACCGAATATTTTCGTCACCCCCAAGAAGTTCCCTTACTTCCCCTTTGTAGTTAACTTTCCCGCACATCTAACCTCTGGCAATCCCTGGTTGGATTTGTCTGGTTTTTCCAGGATATTATCTAAATGAAGTCCTACACAATGTATATGAGTTTGACTTCTTACACTGAGCATGATGCCTCCCAAGATTTACCTATGTTACTGCATGTTTCAGTTTCTTTTTATTGCAGAATAGTATTCTATTGTATGGGTTCATTAGCAAACTGGTTTTCTCTTCACCTGTTGATGAACATTTGGAATTCAGCTACCTGGAAAGATAGTAGTTTTAGTGGCTCATTGTAATCTTAAGTAAAACAAAACCTTTAAAAAACAAGTTTTTTTGATACAGAAAGGATGAAGTTCACATTTTCCCTCTCTTCTTTGTTCTTCCTTTTGGCATTCTCTTCAAATAAGGTATTTCAAAGGTAGAAATGGGAGAAATGGCCTAGATTATTAGCTTTTGAAAATTTGAAATTGTACTGCCTTTGTTCTTACATGAAATGGCAAATTAATAAATGTTTTTGTTGACAGATTGAAGGACTATCCCCAGTATTGTCAGCACTTGGCTTCGATCAGTCACTTTATGCAATTTCCACATCATTTACAGGAGGTAAGTATCTTCAGTACCTAAGTAATTGAAGGGTTTTGAATTGTTTGAATTTGGATTTATTGGCAATGGCATTAAGATTGCCTAATGATTGTTCTGACATAGGTATACATATTATTTGTTGCTTGTTTTGTAGCTTAACCCCGAAAAAATGGGAATTTTATATTTTGTAAGCAGCGGTTTTGCTTGATTTGATAAAAGGCTTTTGCTAGTTCTTTTAGCCTACTAATTCTATCAAGGAGTAGAAATCTTTCACTGTTAACCAAGAATCCCTGCCTGAGTCTAAAAATATAAGTTTCTCCTCTGATTTAGATGTTAATGTGAATCATAGCTATTTCTTTCTGTTGTTGGTGTTTGGGTTTTTTGTTTGTTTTGGTTTGGTTTTGGGGGGCTGCTCTGTGTGGCTTGTGGGATCTTAGTTCCCTGACTAGGGATTGAACCTGGCCCGTGACAGTGAAAGCACCCAGCCCTAACCACTGGACCGCCAGGAAATTCCCCAAACCCGTTGCATATACGAGTTTTTAGATCAGTGTTTCTTAAAAATACAGCCTTCTTAAACTATCTGTTTAGATTCCTTCAGGGTTAAAAAGGAGACAGTCCATAAGGAAATGGACCTAGAGAATATTTTAAACCATGTTATTTGACTATTCTTGAACTTTGTATATATTTCTTTAATGGTTGATTTCACATGATTACTAAATATTCATACTTTGATCTTACCTTTGGTCAAAGTCAGCTTACAGAGAACAAGAAAAGAAAGTTGATTAATCTCTGTTAACTTTATTTTACTTTTTTCAGTACAAAGCAGATGAACTCCTTTATAAGATCATATTTTAAGAAATCAGATCAGAATTTGAACTGATTTTAATTCTGTGTTGTAGTTTAATCCAGCACTTTCTACCTCATTCCGCTGGGTTTGTTTGTAGGAGTGCAGAGTCATTATTGATGGTTTAGCCTCGGAAACCATAGCGTGGGAGGCAGGAGTATATTCATGCCTATTGAGGGGTTTTGGAGGGCTATGCCAAAATTATGGCACTGAAAACTCGGCAAGAAAACAGAGTTTGAAAAGCTGGGATGGGAAGTCAGAGGCTGCTGCAATCAGATGAGCTTGAAATTCAGATCTGGGACCTTGAAAGACTAGAGAGCGAGAATGAGGGAGGTGGTACGAAAACGGTCACACTGACTGATCCTGAGCTCCCACTGTAACACACTTATTACCCAGAGAAGGGGGGAGAAGTCATTGCTTATATTTCAGTTTAAAGGGCTGTATTTTTCCTTCTTGAAAATGTCTCCTTTTTTGAATAAAGTTATGGTATATATCCACAGGTTCTAGTTTTTGGTCGGGAACAAGCTGTTGGTAATAGTATCAGGAAGGCTGTGGCAGTCTTCTAATTTGTGTGGGAGAAGGAATTTTTTTTGGACTGGGAAATGTGGAGGAGAGGGATGAAACTTATCCTAGAACATTGCTTACCCTTCAGTTGGCTAGGTGGTATAAACTGTTCTTGTTTTGTGCTATTAGCTTTACTGAGAGAGAACTCACGCTGCAGTGTTTTTTAGGCTGTGGTTTTTTTCATTAGCATCCAATAGAAATCAGTTTATTATATAAATTTTAGAACCTTTTAAGTTTACTTATGTGAAGGAATTTAAGGAAATTTATAGGTAAGCATTTGTGGCTACCTTTTTAAAACTTGTTTTGTTAACTGGTTCTCTTATAAATACTTAAGCATAGTAACATTTTAGCTTTATTTCTTCAGAAGTTCGTGGTATCCACTTACATATTACACATATGGGAATATTCACCAGAATGGGGCAAGATATAAGGGAGATAGATGAACCAAAAGAGTGCTCTGAAATGATTTCCAGTCTCTCAGAAGTGAGGGGAGTTTAATTCAAGTATTTCAGTTTCTGTTAAGAATTCTTATTTAATGTGTTTTTCTCTCTCTACCCCTTTAGTATATTGAGTATGGACAGCAATCTAGAGATCCTCCTGTGAAAATGCAGGGCTCTATCACAACCCCTGGAAGTATTGCACTGGCTCAAGCCCAGGCCCAGGCCCAGGTTCCAGCAAAAGCTCCCCTTGCTGGCCAGGTTAGCACTATGGTAACCACCTCAACAACTACCACTGTTGCTAAAACGGTTACAGTCACCAGGCCAACTGGAGTCAGCTTTAAGAAAGATGTGCCAGTAAGTAGGTCTATCTTCTTTCTTTGTTGTATTTGTTGTTACATTGCAGTATATCCAATAGTGAGCATGTACTTGATTATAAATAACACATGCCTATTAAAAAAGCATGAAAGATCAGCATTTCTCCCTTTACCACCCCAATTTCCCACATGCAGCCCCTATGAATAGTTCAGTACATGTTCTTGCCAGCACTTCAAGTGCACAATTGTACATACCATATGTATTTTATATACTAAAGGAATCTGTGTACATACCCCACTCCTAGGATTTGTCTAGTAAGGATTTCAGTTTGTTAATTTTATGTATTTTATTTCTTTAGCCTTCTATTAATACAACAAATATAGATACATTGCTTGTGGCCACAGATCAAACTGAGAGAATCGTAGAGCCCCCAGAAAATATCCAGGAGAAAATTGCTTTTATCTTCAACAACCTTTCCCAGTCAAATATGACACAAAAGGTGAGTCTGAAGTAATAGTTTATGTATCACTACAAATGTTCTCTGTTGTTTTTCTTGATGGATTGGGGGATTTACATTTGATATTCTCTACCCTTTTTAATCTTTAAAGGTGAAGATAATAGAATCAAAATGAAGGGAACTTGGATATACAACTAGTGGTTGTAGATTCTGTAGATGTTAAATAGCACTGATTTTATTTATTTATTTATTAATTTTGGCCACATGGCATGACATGTGGGATCTTAGTTCCCTGACCAGGGATCGAACCAAACTCACACTCCCTGCAGTAGAAGTGCAGCTTCTTAACCACTGAACTTCCAGGGAAGTCCCAAATAGTATTGTTTTGCCATGAGTTACAGGCTTTTTGAAGTAAACTTGAAAATGATTTCATGATGGGAATTTCATTTGTATTTGTAGTCACAATTCACATCCTCCCGGAGATCATTAACAGCTTGTGAATAGAATTGATGCTTGCCTTACAAGATTATGTGCTAAGATAATACTTGGAAATGTCTGTTTTCGTCAATACTAATTAGCCTAAACAAAAGGGTTTGAAATGTAATTTATAATGCAAGTACTGTCTTTGAGACTCTCACCATAATTGATTGGGGGAAAATTTTGAAGCATTTTGCATACTTTTTGGAAGAAGAGTTTCAAACTTTGTAAATAATTCCTAGAGATAGAAATGTAGAAAAACATAGTTCTGGCATCAGGCTTATTAATAACAGGTTGTAGATTAGTAATTTATCTTCTTTTGTTCAAATGGAGAGTAAGTAAGATGGGGATGAGGGACTACATATTTTGCAGTTTTAAAGCTTAAAGTGACCATAGATGTTTCAGTTCTAATTACCCAGCTTAAGAGATGATTGACTCTATACTTACATGGACTTGAATATACTGTACTTGATAGCAACTGTGTAAAATTGGGGAGATGTAGCATGTTGCAGTGGCACCCCACTCCCGTACTCTTGCCTGAAGAATCCCATGGATGGAGGAGCCTGGAAGGCTGCAGTCCGTGGGGTCACTGAGGGTCGGACACAACCGAGTGACTTCCCTTTCACTTTTCACTTTCATGCATTGGAGAAGGAAATGGCAACCCACTCCAGTGTTCTTGCCTGGAGAATCCCAGGGACGGGGGAGCCTGGTGGGCTGCCGTCTATGGGGTCGCACAGAGTCTGACACAACTGAAGCGACTTAGCAGCAGCAGCAGCATACACTGTAGTCGTGTTCACAGAAACGAAACATAAAACTGTATTTTATCATCTTTTGATTCAATACTTCCCATGTTGTAATGGTTGGCTAGGTTGAAGAACTAAAGGAAACTGTGAAGGAAGAATTTATGCCTTGGGTTTCACAGTACCTGGTTATGAAGAGAGTCAGTATTGAGCCAAACTTTCACAGCCTGTATTCTAACTTCCTTGACACGCTGAAGAATCCTGAGTTTAATAAGATGGTTCTGAATGAGACCTATAGAAACATCAAAGTAAGTGTTCTTGCGTTTCTTTTTTTTTTTTTTTAATTTATTTTTTAATTGAAGGATAATTGCTTTACAGAATTTTGTTTTCTGTCAAACCTTTGTATTTCGTTTTACTACTGTTTTTAGTTTGGAAATATTTGATTTCACAGGTGGAATTAGGGGGTATTGTTTTCTCTTGTATGTTGTATTTGTTACAGTATTTATGCAAGTTGCTTTAGGCAGTGTTTCAAATACAGGGCAAAGTTTTCATGAAGAATTTAGTCTTATAGACTTAACTCGTTTTCATCATTCTATACCATACCATCATTTATGTCTTAAATGCCAGATAGCTCAAGATTCTTGAGTGTTGTAAAATAGCCATTTAAGATTCTCAGAAGTTTAAGGGCAGACGTTTCCTAATGGGCTAATGCTTGTTCTATAATATCTTAAGTATTTTTCTTAGGAAGAATAATTTTTAAAGAAAACAGCATGAACCAGCATATAGCTGAAAACATTCTTGGCTGAATAACTTGGGATATTGGCTTAGGAACCAGCACTATATTTAAACCTGTGAATAGGAATTTTCCCTATTCTTGGTTACGCTGTAGTGCAAAAGAATTCCTGGCTCCTTTCTATTGCACAGCTGACTTTGTGCCATTCTGCTGTTGCTGTATGGAGTTAAGGAACATAACTAAATTCAGCCTTTGTCATTTGATAGCAGGGATTGTTGGGATACGAAGATCTCCACATGATTTGGATCAAAAGATTCTTTCTTTTAAACAAAAGTATAAATTTAAACTAATAGCCATAAAAGGTATTATGTAGGAAATGAATGTATGAGTGTATGCAAGACACTGGAGTGTTGGTTCTGTCTCCCTTAGGAAAGTTAAAAGTAGAGAATTGATGAAATGGATTAGGTCTTCTCAAAGTGTGTAAGCAATATTACAGTGTATTCCAGAAGGTTATCTTAGTTGTTTCCAAAGATAATGCTAAAGATCACAACAGAGCACTGCAATCTTCTTATACTCCTTAGAATGCCTGCTGTCTGGGAAGGACTTAAAGATCATAGCTGTAGTTTTCAGTTGAATTGAATTTAGCTCTTCAAAACAGATTTGCAGTTGGGTCGCTGCTTCAAACCTAGCTAAAATTTTCAGTTTTAAAATACTTTGCTGTGGGACCATACATGATATGTGGTGTTAACTTCACGTCAGTGTGATGTATTTTATATTTATTACCGTCTGTAAAATTTAGTTTTGTAAATTTTTTTACTTTTTTTTAAATGTAAAGACGTTTGAAGGTAAAAATGTCACTGAACACAACAAAATATTGCAGTGATACGTGGACGGGATCTACCTTGGGGCATGTTCTCAGTATTGATGCCTTGTTTTTAATGTAGAATAATGGAATTCTTTAACATTTAGTTGAGAATTTTTTTTATAAGCTCATTTTCATACCTTTCTTAATCATACACTGTTTCAGGTACTCCTGACCTCTGATAAAGCTGCAGCCAATTTCTCTGATCGGTCTTTGCTGAAGAACTTGGGACATTGGCTAGGAATGATTACACTAGCTAAAAATAAACCCATCTTACACACTGTAAGTTTAACCAAAGGCTCATGTAAAACTTGAGAATGTTCATACAGCATAGTCTATCTAAAAATCTTGACTTTATTTGGGGCTGTTTTGCTGGGGTATCTGTGAAGGTTTGGCCCATGTTTTGAATCCCTAATTGCATGCCCATGGCCTTACAATGTTTAGCAAGATAAACAAAAGGTATGATTGTTACCCTTGGCTTTTCATAAGGTGAGGGTCAATTATTGATTCCAATTTTGGAGATGAGTTTGGCAGAGTATAATTGGGGATATTGAATAAGGAATTTTCTAATATATTCCCAGCATTTAAAAAATGTGTTTGTTTTTCTAGGACTTGGATGTAAAATCTTTGCTGCTAGAGGCTTATGTTAAAGGACAGCAAGAGTTGCTCTATGTAGTGCCCTTTGTTGCCAAAGTCTTAGAATCTAGCATTCGTAGTGTGGTGAGTAAATTTTAATATTTTATTGAAAACTTATTTGAGTCATCTAATCAGAGTTCGTTTGTTTTGGCAGAAGGTCAAGAGGCTATATCCTTATCTTCAGTTCTTAGCAACATAGAGCTAGATCAGTTAGTTTTCCTCAGGGAAGCTTGGGATTTCCAAATTGAGAGGCTCAGTTAGTATACAGGACTCACTTTAATGGGTGGCTTTGGGTTTTGGTGTTTTTCTGAAATATGATTTGTGGGAAGGCTAGGGATTTTATTATGGCCACATGGGTGTGAGTGCTTAACTGTTTTAGATAATACATATTAAAGAGTGAGTTTGGGGCAAGCTTAACATAATGGTTTTCTTCAGGTTTTTAGGCCACCCAACCCCTGGACAATGGCTATTATGAATGTATTAGCTGAGCTACATCAAGAACATGACTTAAAGGTAAGTTTGTTGTTCTTTATCCTTAGGAACACTGTCTTCCTTTACATTATTAAAATTTACAGGAAAAAGAGGGTATTTGGGGGGGGGAGCACTATGACAAATGGGTGAGAATACTGTCTATTATTATGATGCTGAATATTCATATTTAATATTCTCATTGAATATTGGAATTATACAGTTAAACTTGAAGTTTGAAATTGAGGTCCTCTGTAAGAATCTTGCATTAGACATCAATGAGCTAAAACCTGGAAACCTCCTAAAGGATAAAGATCGCCTGAAGAACTTAGATGAGCAACTCTCTGCTCCAAAGAAAGATGTCAAGCAGCCAGAGGAGCTCCCTCCTATCACAACCACAAGTAAGTGTGATAATTAACCCTCTATTTATCATACGTTTTCTTCATTGGTACATTCGCATGCATATAGCAAGTTGTAATTTTCTATGTAAAGTGGGGTTGCAATTTTGTATACTTTCTGGTGAGCCTTCTAAATTTTTAAGGACATGTTAGTAATGTCTAGGCATTGTCTTAGTGTATCTGTCTGGTAATTCTATCTGTGGTGTTCATAACTAATATCATTAATCAGTTGTTCCTCATATTCCCCCTCAGCCAGACTGTTACATTGTTTGAGGTCTTAGAGAAAGAAGTGCACTGGCATGAAGACCTGTGTTATTCCTCAAATTTGGGGATGGCCAGATTGGCTCAACCCATTAGGCAAGTGGGTTATTTAACCTGCATTAAGAGGACTGGGAGCTTTAGGAGGTGTGGTTACAATAAACCAGCTTTTCTTTTTTCTCAGCCCTCAAGAATCCCCAGGTAAAACTAGAAACAGAAGAGGTTCAAAATTGATGTACATTATATATAGAATAATGGGACAAGGTTTGGGCCAGCTAATGTGGCAAGACCCCTGAATTCATTCCTGTGCCCAGGTGCATGGCCAGTGACTGAGTCTTACATGCTTTGTTTAGATTGTGATAATTCAGGGTGGGAAAAATGTGACCTGTGCCACCCCTCCCCATCCCCATTCAGTCAGTTTAGTTAGATTAAAACCACATGATGCCCTGCTAATTTTATAGTAAAGTCAGGAAGTGTACTTCTTTCATTAGCTTTTATTTTTTCTCTACATTTAGCAACTTCTACAACACCAGCTACCAGCACCACCTGTACAGCCACCGTTCCACCACAGCCACAGTACAGTTACCATGACATCAATGTCTATTCCCTCGCAGGCCTGGCACCACACATTACTCTAAACCCAACAGTAAGTAAACTGTTACTTTGTGACGAGGTCAACTGGTTAAATTTCCCTTCCCTTTTTTACTTCCTATGTGGATTCCTAAGTTGTAGGCTTTTGTTGCAGAGAGTAGGAATTGCTATGTGTAGTATAAGTTCATCATGAATATTTTTTAAGTTTCTTAAAAAATCAGTAAATACCCATAAATAGTCTTTCAAGTAAAGAAAAAGATTTCAATGTAATTTTTTTTAATAAAATGCTTGCTATTTTGAAAATAATAGTTTTTGTAGAAAGCCTTTTTTTCTATTATCTTATTTTTGCATTTCCCCATGGTACTAAAGAAGTTACTTTCTTTAGGAGTACTCAAGCCACAAATTTTGACTAACCAGGGTAGTGTCTTTAAGCATCTAGTAATGAGCAGTTTGCCCATTAAACTTGATGTGTAATCATGTATCACAAGATATAGTGATTACTGTGCTCTCTTTGGAGCCCAGCTTTCCGATTTCTGAGCTTTTCATTATTTAAAGTAGAAATTGGTTAATTTCTACTTTAAATAATGGTTAATTTGGAAATAATTCAAAGACCAAGGGTGTGATTACTGATAGAAATTTGGTTGTTTTATTTAAACAAATTGTTGACTTCTTTTTTCCTCCCTAGATTCCCTTGTTTCAGGCCCATCCACAGCTGAAGCAGTGTGTGCGCCAAGCAATTGAACGGGCCGTCCAGGAGCTGGTCCATCCTGTGGTGGATCGATCAATTAAGATTGCCATGACTACTTGTGAGCAAATAGTCAGGAAAGATTTTGCCCTGGATTCTGAGGAATCTCGAATGCGAATAGCAGCTCATCACATGATGCGGAACTTGACAGCTGGAATGGCCATGATTACTTGCAGGGAACCTTTACTCATGAGCATATCAACCAACCTGAAAAACAGTTTTGCCTCAGCCCTTCGTGTAAGTTTACTATTTTCTTGTAGTATAAAACTCATTACTGCTTACCTGAAAAAGCTCATTTTTCTTTGCTTGTAGCAGTGAGCATTCCACGTACTCTTAATAGTCACCATATGTGTTTGATGTCTTCCTCTTAGATTGTCAATTCTATGAGGTGGTGTTTATTTTTGTTTATTTTATCATCAGTAGTATTTGGCAAATAGTAGATACTCCAGATACTTACTGGTTTAAAGAAATGAAGGATTTTTTGAAAACTGCCTGAGTTAACACTCTTGATTCTGTTTACCATGAAGAATTTAGATTTAAAGCACTTTGGAGTAGGACAGTACAAAACAGTTTAAAGTGACTACGCATGTGTGCACATATACATAAGCACATAGTCTCTTCAGATAACTCACTCATTTGGGGTCTCAGATGTCATGGTTAATAATACCTTTGTTTACTGCTTTATTGCTTTCATAGTGTTCACCATCTTCATAACAACCTGGTAAGATGTTTCAGTTGAGTAGTGTATCATCTTAGATGAAGATGATTGTTAGATTACTTCATGGTCACAGCTAATAAGTCATAAGTAGAGTTGGAACTTCTAAAATTAATTTGCCCAAACATTGCATTTTCTGTTATCCCATCTATCTGTTTTGTCTACCCACAGGAAACTTTAAATTTTTTTCTGTCTCTTCTTCTCCCAATAGACTGCAAGCCCACAACAAAGGGAAATGATGGATCAGGCAGCTGCTCAATTAGCTCAGGACAATTGTGAATTAGCTTGCTGTTTTATTCAGAAGACTGCAGTAGAAAAAGCAGGCCCTGAGATGGACAAGAGATTAGCAACTGTAAGTGTTTAGCGTTTGCCGTTTAAGTATTTGTTTTTCCATTTAAGAAAGTGTCTCATAACAAGAACCTCAGTGATTTTTTTTTTTGTTTGCAGGAATTTGAGCTGAGAAAACATGCTAGGCAAGAAGGGCGAAGGTATTGTGATCCTGTTGTGTTAACATACCAAGCTGAGCGGATGCCAGAGCAAATCAGGCTGAAAGTGAGACTTGGGGCTGTCTCTCTCTCTGCCTTGTCTTTGTTTTCTTTCTGAGGACTAGGATAGGGGTTAAATTCTGTTTCTGAGAAATCATGTGATTTCTCTTAAAGGCTGCCTGTGGGGAAGACACAGAAATAGCTTAGATGTATCCCCTCCCCCTGTTGTTGAAGTGCTGCTGTTAAACGTTCATATGCCTTCTAGTTTTTGTTCCTGAGCTTGGTCTTCCCTTCTGATACTTGAGTTTTTATTGCTAGTTGCTTGTTGGTGAGAAGACAATGTTGAGAAATCTTAGCAATTTTACAGCTCCATTGGAGAATTGCACTGGCTGCATGGTCCTACTTGAGGCATTTGCCAGTGGAAAAAGTCTTTATAAATGAGGGTGACTCTGACAGGTCTCAAGGAAAATAGGAAACCCTGAACTGTGTGTGCATACATGCATGCCTATTCAGTCATGTGTTAAATGTTGTAAAGACTCCTGTGTCCCTTCTCAAAACCCTGGTGCTTACTCCCATGCAAAGTTTCCACTTTGATAAAAAGGTTTCCCTTGATTGTGAAGAGGATCCTGTTAAAATAGGTTTTCTTCTTCCAAGGTTGGTGGTGTGGACCCAAAGCAGCTGGCTGTTTATGAAGAGTTTGCACGCAATGTGCCTGGCTTCTTGCCTACAAATGATTTAAGTCAGCCCACAGGATTTTTAGCCCAGCCCATGAAGGTAAGTACTTGTCTTGGATTAAATTGAGGAATTTACAGTTTAATTTGAATGTTTCTGTCAGTTAATCTGTCACTTGTTCCCAGGAGCTTAAGTTATAAGGAAAAAAATTACCCACAGCTGTTGCATTGTGGAGTGTAGCTACCCTTTGTATCACATCAGCATGGCATTTGGGAATTTTTTTTAATCCACGAGGTTGATTTAACCTTCATGTTTGACATAACTAAAGGAATTTACTTGGTGACCTCATGGTTTGCCCTGTTCTTTGTAAAAAGATTTTCTAAAAATTTGAAATGTTGTAAAAGTTTAAAATGTGAGGGGGAAACATTTTTTTCTGAACCATTTGAACATAGGTGCTGACCTTGATGTCCCAGTCGCTCTTGTATCCTTTATTCTGTGTTTCCTACAGAGACATTCTACGTGACCATAGTAAAACCACTGAAATCAGAGTCAGCACTGATATATCAATGTCATCTAATCCTTAGACCTCATTCAAGTTTACAAAGTGTCCTAATATGGTCTTTTTTATAGTAAAAGAATCTAAATCAGAATCACACACTTCAGAGAATTCCCTAGTGGTCCAGCGGATAGGATAGGACGCCTCACTACCACTGCAGGGGCCTGGGTTTGGTTTCCTCTCAGGGAACTAAGGTCTCACAAGCTGTGTTCCCCAAATCCACCCCCAAAAAAAGAATCGCATTTCATTTAGTTGACATATTTAAAATTTTTCCCCCAAGTCAATCTAGCCTAGCTTCTTTTCTCATCTTCCATGGCCTTGACACTTTGATTACAGGCCCATGGTTTAGTGGAATGACCTGATTTGGGTTTGTACAGTATGTTCTCATGAATAGATTCAGGTAGTACATGTTTGATAGGAATAGCACAGAAATGCTGTGTTCTTGTTCTCTTACTGAGTTTTAACAGTTGGACTGAAAACTGTATTTTCCATGGTTTGAATTACTTACTTTCATAGGCTGTAAAGAGATTATTACATGCTATAAGGGGTGCTGCCCTCAGCCTATCTCATTGTTTATCATGCCATCTTTCATCACTGGTTTGTACTGGTGTTTGCAAAGCTTTCCACTATCAAGTAAAACCCCCAGCCCATGCCAGTGCTTATTTTGCACTGCCCCACCTAACAGCATCAAGACGAAGTAGTTCAGGAAGGGAAATGAAAGAGCCCTTCCATGTTTTTGATGAAAAGAAATTAAGGGTAGTAAACATACTTTTAAATTGCTGCTTGTGCCAGTGAAAAGTCTTTTAATTCCATGCCTCCTCCCCCCCCACCCTTTGGTTGTTTTCTCAAAACAGCAAGCTTGGGCAACAGATGATGTAGCTCAGATTTATGATAAGTGTATTACAGAACTGGAGCAGCATCTTCACGCTATCCCGCCAACTTTGGCCATGAACCCCCAAGCTCAGGCCCTTAGAAGTCTTCTGGAGGTTGTAGTATTATCACGGAACTCTCGAGATGCCATTGCTGCTCTTGGATTGCTCCAGAAGGTTAGTGTTCTTAATCTGTTTGTTTTAGAAGACGCTAAGTTTGTAAACATCTGGTGACCCGCATCATTACATACTTTATGGTTAAGATTTTTAAAAATTAATATAAAGTAAGTTCTGTTGTGTAGTAAGCAGGTGATTTTCTCCAGAATAGAGTGTTACAAATAGTTACAAATTTTAAAGTGGGAAGTCTTTCTTTTTTTTCCCTATAAAGGTAAGATTTTCAGGAATTATGATTATTTAAGAAACTTGAAAAGATATTCCCTTAGGTTTTGAGGGACAGTTGATCTAAGTACTGGTGGGGGGCAGGGTGTGGGGCCACAGTGGGTTTTGGCTCTGCTGGGACAGTGAAGCCTTTTCTGACAGTGAGGAATGTAGTAAGTATAAACTGGAAGGAACTGGGAGAAGGTGTGTGTGAGGCAAGTGGAAAGGGTTTTGGTGTGTGGGGAGAGATTCTTTACTGAGGCCTTAGAAGATACATTATACTTTATATCAAGGTTTGGTTATTGACTTTGATTATTGGGCTGAGTATTGTATTTTCCATGAATCTGAGGGAATGCTTTTTTCCTTCAATAGGCTGTAGAGGGCTTACTGGATGCCACCAGTGGTGCTGATGCTGACCTCCTCCTTCGCTACAGAGAGTGCCACCTCTTGGTCTTGAAAGCTCTTCAAGATGGCCGGGCATATGGGTCTCCATGGTGTAACAAACAGATCACAAGGTCAGTCCCTGTCTTAGAAGAGTAATATTTATTCAACTGCCTTCTCACATACCACATGGCCCTGTTTATAAAATTCAAACATACGGAATTTCTAATTTTAAGTAGTGAGAATTATATGTTTTAAATGGAATGCTTTGTTTTCGAGACTTAGCAAAACTTTTAACACTGGGTTATCTGTTTTCCTTAGTTACTGGTTATTTTTAATCTTGGAAACTGATAAACTGATTTTCAGTTGGTACTCAAGGCATCCTTAATTTGGAATAAGTTACCATTGAATGAAGTGGGCCCTTTATTTCACCTGATCCACAGTATGGGTGAGCCTTTATGAATAAAGGAATACTGCCTTTCCTAGGTGCCTAATTGAATGTCGGGATGAATACAAATATAATGTGGAGGCAGTGGAGTTGCTAATTCGCAATCATTTGGTCAATATGCAACAGTATGATCTTCACCTTGCTCAGGTATGGAAAGAATTAAGCGGGAAAAGAGACTCTGGTAGTTGGGAAGCGTGTTTGCTGTCGGTGCTGTCTTTCTTACATTGTGCTTTCTGTTGTTGCCAGTCAATGGAGAATGGTTTAAACTACATGGCTGTGGCATTTGCTATGCAATTGGTAAAAATACTGCTGGTGGATGAAAGAAGTGTTGCCCATGTTACTGAGGCAGATCTGTTCCACACCATTGAAACCCTCATGAGGATTAATGCTCACTCCAGAGGCAATGCTCCTGAAGGGTGAGAAGGAAATGTTTTGGGGTTGTTGTGCATTCCGCAGTTTTAGAAATGAGTGTGTAGACTTACTAACGTTACCGTTACATAACAGCTTTACCTACAACATATGGTAAGCTTTGGTGAGGCCTAATATTGTCCCTTGAAATATGAAAGCTTAACTAACTGCTGCCAAGCCCTCTTGCTGCAGACCAGTACATACAGCACTAGGTTTGGTGTCAGAGTCCTCTGTTGAAGGCCTGGCTCAGCTGCTTAAAATCTGATTTTAGACAAGTTGACTTATCCTCCCTACGTTTGTTTCTTATATAAAATGGAAATAATACCTTAAATAGCTCTTGAGAATTAAGTAACACAAAGCATGGCACATAGTGGGCATGCAGTGAATAATTTTTTGACCACAGACATCAGCTCCATTTCATTGGGCGTTTTTTGGTCAAGAAGTGACTTAACTGAAGTCAGTCATTTGCACATTTTGTCCTCATGGGTAAACAGATACAAAGAAAACCGAGGATAGTTTTGTTTAATTATGGGAATGGTAAATGATCATCACTCTTGTGGTTTCTATTAAATAAGCAAATTTCCAACTGTATGTCTTTGAAATCACAACCATGAGTAGACTGATTTTCATTCTGGATTTATTGTACTAGATTGCCCCAACTGATGGAAGTAGTGCGATCCAACTATGAAGCAATGATTGATCGTGCTCATGGAGGCCCTAACTTTATGATGCATTCTGGGATCTCTCAAGCCTCAGAGTATGATGATCCTCCAGGCCTGAGGGAGAAGGCAGAGTATCTTCTGAGGGAATGGGTGAATCTCTACCATTCAGCAGCAGCTGGTCGTGACAGTACCAAAGCTTTCTCTGCGTTTGTTGGACAGGTAGAGCTTTTGGAAAGAAAGGTGCTTTTATTCAACATAAGTAGGGTGTAATGCCTCCATTATTAAAGCTCAGTATTATGTACCTGTGGTCAGTTACCTCCATACTCATGTAAACCAAAAATGTCTTCATCATTACTCAGTTAAATTGATACTGTTTATTTTCTCATCATTGGTCACTAAGCAGTAAAGTCAGCATTTGCTATCCCCTTTAGTACTTTTTATCTGATTTCAGTTGTCACAGCTACAGAATACAGCGGACCAGATAATGAATAATAAAATTGCCAGATGTATATAGTAATTTTACCAGCTTGATTATCAGCAGTGATGAGATTATGGGCTAAGTAAAGTTCTGTAACAGCCCATGTTTAAAAGTAAAATAAGGAGTCCCCTGGTGGTCTCATGATTAGGATTTGGTGCTTTCACTTTGATGACTCGAGTTCAGTCCCTGGCTGGGGAACTGAGATCCTGCAAGCTGCGAGACACAGCCAAAAAAACAAAAAAATTGAAAATATAACAGCAAAACTTAAGCGTTTAAATGGTAGTGCTTTTTATCTTTCTAAATTAATTAGCTTAGCTATCTCCTAAAATAGCTTATTTCTGCATTTTGACCATTGTATTTCTTCAAACTGAGACCAAAGCTTAGGTGTGCCACCAAAGAAAGATACAAATTATCTTTTATTTGAATGACAATTGAATATGGAAGAGCTGGTTTGAATTTTAGAAGTTGTTAGGAATTGGATTTACTTTTCAAGGTGATTTTTTTTTTTTTTTTAATTTTTTAGTTAAATCATAATAAGTTAAGTTTCTCCCTTAAAAGAAACCAAGGAATTATCAAACATACCCTATTGAAAAGCTGCTACTGCATACTTAGAGCTTGATTTCCAATTTGGATGGAGGAATTTCAAATCAATTGGTTTTTGTGATCATTGATATTTCATGGGTATGGATGTGGCACCTGTCTCGGCTCTTCCTCTTGGCTTATATGCTCTTATTTATTCTCTTCATTTGAAAAAGATAATGTATTATATTTTTATGTGCTTTTGAATCTTTTTGAGAATTCCTTTCTCCTGTTAGGCTCCCTCTTGATCATAGCAGTCTGTCCTCATTTCTTCTCCCCACTTAGTTTTTTAGATTTCATTGTACAGAAGTCCCTTTGCAGGCCATCTGTTTTGCCTAGTGTATTATTAATGTCAGTTCAGCTGTGTTAATTACTTATCAAGGGACAGTTAACTTGACCATTATCTTGGAAACTTTTTAAAACAAGTTTTCTTTCTGGGCTTGGTTTCATTGCTTAGTAAGCACTGACCTCCCTCTGCAGCCTTAATGTTTTTACACTGTCTTCTTTTTCTTCTTTTGTACTAGCCAAATAACTTCTCTGCTTAACTTCCAGATTATGTCATAAAATTTGTACTTATCCTTTCTTTTAAATAAACTTACCCTTTTCACTTTATCTTAATTTACATTAAAATAGCTGGGTATGATCTGTGAGCATTTTAATTTGGTACCTACTTATTGTATAAATTATTATTTGATTTTCCTAGTACAACTAGTTGGAGTTTCAAAAATTTTGTTGTTTTTGGTTAAGTCAGATGGAAAAAATTATCTTAAATTTTGTGAGGAAGTAAAGTATATGTAACTTAATCTCTTACTTGGGGGAAATACACATTGACCAGAATGTCTTAGTATGACTTAATTGGTTACTAAAGTGGTTTAACTTGCATAGTTAACTTTTGAAATTATTGGCTATGGACTGCTTATTTAAAATTGCCCTGTTATTATCTTCTTTTTCATTTTCCGTCAAAATTGATGGAATTCTGTCATGGGTTCTACTGTTTTACAAAGTAACAGTTAGAAATGTGACAACAGGATTAAACGAGAGAATACTTCTTAGCATGAAAATTAAACGTTTATCCATGTGTGTTATCTCATCCTGCCTTCTAATGTTTTTGTTCTCTTGGTAGATGCACCAGCAAGGAATCCTGAAGACTGATGACCTCATAACAAGGTTCTTTCGTCTGTGTACTGAAATGTGTGTTGAAATCAGTTACCGTGCTCAGGCAGAGCAGCAGCACAATCCTGCTGCTAATCCCACCATGATCCGAGCCAAGTGCTATCACAACCTGGATGCCTTTGTCCGACTCATTGCACTGCTAGTAAAGCACTCAGGGGAGGCCACCAACACTGTCACAAAGATTAATCTGCTGAATAAGGTCTGAAATCCTTTCTTGCCTTAGACTTTTGAAGTCTGCATCAGTGGTTCTCAACCCTACAGGGCCCTCAAAACATTTTGTAATATCCCCCTTTCTGTCCAGAAATTAAATTCATAGATAATAAGTAAACATAATCACCGGATTTTAGAAGAGGAGTATGGTGCCTTAACTGAAAGACACCCTCTCTCAAAACAAAAAGGTATAAGGTATTTTCAGTGTGTTACTGTTTGGTAATAACTACATTAGAAGATACTTAGGGTAGTATAAGATTTGCCCCCAAGTACAGAGTTACTGTGAATGGGATGACTAGACATCTCCATTGATAACAAAAGATTGACAACTCAGATACCATGAGTGACATTGTAGTTGTCTTTGATTTTCTGAAAAGGAACAGAGTTTTTCTTTGATTTCTGCAGTGGAATTCCTGGTAATTTGAATGTTAAGATAGTGCAAAAATGAACTTAGACTTTGGTCTTGGATAGTTACAAATGGGTTTCATGTCCCCTGCTCTTCAGTGGTGAAATCAAGTGGAGTGCAGGATAGTTCTGCAATGTTTCTGCAACCTAAGAGCATATCTGACCTCCCGTCTCCTAAATGCCAAGAGAAGTATACATCATTTGCCTCCTGTAAGCTTTATGTCAGACCAGAAAGATTAGGTTGGTTGTGTAAACAGGATAAAATATGTACCATGCTGATTTCTAGAGCTTTAGAAAAATTTGTGGAGAGTGTATATGTCTGGTCCATGATTATGGAAATTCAGAGAAAACATATAAAAGTACAGGGCAGATCAAACCAACGTGTGGTCCCTTTGGCTTCCAGTATATAATTTTATATTTACTTCCATGTGAGGCATAAGAATGAAAGGTATGAAGCATGACTAGAGAGTGGTAAATGAACTGTCTTCATGATTTACATGCTGTATAATCTATGTGCTCTATAGGTCCTCGGTATAGTAGTGGGAGTTCTCCTACAGGATCATGATGTTCGGCAAAGTGAATTTCAGCAACTTCCCTACCACCGAATTTTTATCATGCTGCTCTTGGAACTCAATGCACCTGAGCATGTGTTGGAAACCATTAATTTCCAGACACTTACAGCTTTCTGGTGAGTTATTATTGAAAATAATAATGTTAAGGATTGCTGTTTTAGTGTCATAAAATTTGAGAAGAACTCTGTGGGTTAGAAGCATGTTGATTTACAATGCAGCTTGCATATTGTCTACTTATAGTCTTTTTTTTTTTTTTTTTAAACTTTAAGTTGGACTGTGCTTCTGACTAAGGTTTTCTTCTTTCAGCAACACATTCCACATTTTGAGGCCTACCAAAGCTCCTGGCTTTGTGTATGCTTGGCTTGAACTGATCTCCCATCGGATATTTATTGCAAGAATGCTGGCACACACACCACAGCAGAAGGTGTGGCTGCAGTTTATCTCCTACAGATGAAGACTGACTACCTGGGACTTACTAGCACTCTTAGTCATTCAGTGGTCACTGTACTTCTTTCAGGCTTAGTTGGGAGTCCTTACATTTAATGTAGAGTCAGGTCATGGGGAGAGGCATAACAGGTACTTGACCGCCTCTGCCTGAAAGCCATTCCTCAATGATTAGCATATGGCTTCTCCAAGTTGTCATGAGTCACCTTACGTCAGCCTTGTAAGGCATTTTCCAAAAAATGTTGAGACCCTAAAGCACCTCTGTAGACAGTTATATAAAACTCTTGAGTAATGGAACTCAGGAACCTGCCACTTTTACAAGTTCTCACTCTAAATACTAAAGACTCATACATTCAGGGTTGAAGACCACTGGTCTCTACTGTATTTGAAGAATTAAGATAAAATTTGAGATAAGAGTTTTTAGTATAATTGTGAATAAACACAGTTATGAGAACATCTCTCTCTCATCTTGCAATTAAGTGGCAGATGAGTCTAAGGAAGTACCTTTGATTGACCCTTCAGATCAGAAGACAAATGTGACTACTATGTGTTTGGTTAAAAAAAAAAAAAAGTGAAATAATCCTTAAATGGATTTGGTATTCGGTGAATAAGTGCATTCCAGGAGGAAGAACAATACTGAATAAAATCTATCCAAAGTGCACATAATTGGTATAATTGGAATATGGTAAGCAGGCCAAATTTGGGTGAAAATAAAGGATTCATGTTGTAAATTGGATGAGGTTATTTGCTAAGAGTTGAGGAATTGAACGTGGGAAAAATAAATAGTTGAGATCCAGGACTTGAAGAAATTAACAGATGTGAGTTTCTTAGTTGGCTAGGTGTTTTGTGTTCTATCTGAAACACCCTTACCATATTTGGTGCAGGCAGAAGGACCTAAATATCCTGGAATTTCTGGAGCCAGTTTGTTTCAAATATCATTTCCCATTATCTGCATTATTTTGCTTACTCCTTTTTTGTGCCAGTCAGTCTTTAAGAGAGGTTTATGAAGAAAATAATAGTCACAGCGTAGCTGCTTGGGCAACCTTTTTGGTGGCGGGACAGCAGCTGAGTGTAATTATGACCCATATGTTTCTTTCAGGGATGGCCTATGTATGCACAGTTACTGATTGATTTATTCAAATATTTAGCGCCTTTCCTTAGAAATGTGGAACTCACCAAACCTATGCAAATCCTCTACAAGGTAATTAATTTGAAATTGTAAAATCAGAATAATTAAAACCTAGCAGTTTAAAACACTTGAAAAATACTTCAACTGGCAGTATATGAGGCCTAATGTTGGTTTTATTAAGCTTTTAAAGTATAACACATATTCAGAAAAGTGCAAAAACTGAACATAATTTGTATAACCAGTGCTTGATGTTCATATATCAATGTGTGCACCAGTTAACTCTTCCAGAATTGCATTAGACTGTTTGTCCCCATATTTAACATACTTGAAATTGTCTGTTTTTCATTTTAGTCATTTTGGCAGTTGTGCAGAAGGATCTCATTGTGGATTTAATTTGCATTTCCTTGATTTCTTAATAAGATTTTTGTGTGTAGATTGGCCAGTTGGGTATCTGCCTTTGATGATATACCTCTTTCAGCCTTGTGCTCATATCCCTTTGGGATTATCTGGGTTTTTCTTCTTTTTTAACAAGGATTCTTATGTATTCTGGATGTAAGCCGTTTGATGATGTATATTCAGACATCTCCTATTCCTGTAGCTTGCATTTTCACTCCCTTAAAAGTAATGTGTTTTTTGAGGGGTAGATGCTTTAAATTCAGTGTAGTCAAACTGACCAGTTTTCTTCTTTTATTGTACGTTGCTTTTTGTGTCTTGGGTAAGAAATATTTGCCAATCTTAAATTCATTCTGTTCTGCACGTGCCTGCCCCCTACTCAAAAAACCATTAATTCTGGCTTTTACATTTACATTCAGAAAGCAAACTTAATTTTGTGAATGATGAAGGTCATTTCCTCCCCTTCCTTATACCCTCCAGCTTAATAGGTATGTAAGGCTTTTCACCAACAGTTTTAAAGTTCTTCATTTCTTGTTCAGTTGGTTTAGTACCTGTATGATCTAGTTGACTGTGTATGGGCATCTCTCTAGTTTACCTGTTGATCTCCTCTTAGCCCAGTATCAAAAGGTCTTGATGGTAAGACTTACTGTAAAGGTAGAGTACTCAGGTAGAGCAAAATGTTCAACTTTGCTCTCTTGTAACACTATTTTGGCTATTCTGTATCATTTGCAGTTCCATAAAACTTTGCAATTAGCTTTACTTATGAAACTTTCTGGGATTTAGATCGAGATTTCACTGAATATGTAGATCAACTTGGAGAAAATAGATGCCTTAATATCGAACCTTTCAACCCATGTGTATCTCCATTTAGTTGTTAGGTCTTTAATTTTACTTCCCTTAGACTTATGTTCCAGATATTGATGTTTTTGTGAAATTGTATAATGTTTTTATAAATCTGTAGTTTTGTAGGTACCATTTTCTGGTTAAGGAAATGCCCTTTTAATCATAATTTGCTGATAGTTTTAAAAATCATTAAAATGAGTATTGAATTTTATTGGATGCTTTCTTGAACTCAGAGTCATGTGTTTTTTGTCAATGTTATTAGTCCATTAATTTTCAGATTCTTAAATTGCCATTGCATTCATTTGTGGATCATTTGGTTGTGATATATCACTGATTTCCATTTCTACTATTTAGGATTTTTTTTTTTGTTTTTAGTTTTCATGTCATTTTGGGATCAAAGTTATGCTACTTTTATTGAAGGGGTTGGAAAATAATCTTTTTGTATTAAGATTGTGAATAGTGTTAATTTTTCCTTAAATATTTGTAAGGATTTGGCAGTAAAGCCAGCCAAAGTAAAGCCTCTTCCTCTTTGAGGAAAGAGTTTTAACAAATAAAACTTCTTTATTATAAAGGGCTATTCAGATTTCTTTTTTGTTTGGGTTTTGGTAAGTTGTATTTTCTTTAAACTCTGGGTACCTAGTTTTGCCTTTTTTCCCCCCTTCAGTTAAATTTATAATAGTAAAAATGTTACTCTTGTTTTCTTAATGTGGAAACAACCAATGTTTTTCTTGTTTTTGAAAAATAGGGCACTTTAAGGGTGCTGCTGGTTCTTTTGCATGATTTTCCCGAGTTCCTTTGTGATTATCATTATGGATTTTGTGACGTGATCCCACCTAATTGTATCCAGCTAAGAAATCTGATCCTGAGTGCCTTCCCAAGAAACATGAGGCTCCCAGACCCATTCACTCCTAATCTGAAGGTAAAGTTCTAAATAGTTTTAAGGAAAAGAAAGTTGTATGTTAGTATTTTAGTCCTCTCTCTGCTAAGAGAGGTATATGCTGCCCCCAGCACACATATACCTACAAGTTACCTGTTAGATAACGTTGCTCTTTGCGGGGAAGCAGTTATGTTATTAAACCTGATAAAGTATGAGACTGACTGCTTCTGGATATTGGTTCACAGTATTTGTCTAGTTGCTGTTTTCAGTTTTGATATTAAATTTAGCAGTATTTACAGAACCTCAACCTAAGTATTGGGCCAGTTATTTGTTGGGTGGCCCTAGTGGCACAGCATTGCAGAATAGACATTAGTAATGCCATATTTCATAGGTGTGTACTTGCATTTTGTTTAAACTGTCAAAATAAAAGTGAGAAGGGACTGTTTTAAGATCATACCACCCCTTACATGGCTACTGTAATTTTTATTAAAGTAGAGAATATGATGTCTTACTTTGCTGGGATATCTTTTCAAAGAGTAGGGCTCTTGGTGAGCAAAGAATCTCATTCTGTATTTTAAACTAGACTTCTACAAGATACCTATTGTGCCTTAAGAAGGATAAAATAGTATAGAATGAGAAATGACTATCATGTTGTATATAGGTACCTTTGAGTAATCGGTTTCTTCTAATTAATAACATTTTGCTGTGCAGCAGAAATTAACACATTATAAATTGCTGTATTTCAGTAAAATGTTTTTAAACGATTGAGTACTCTTCAAGACAAAATTTTATGTAAACAACTTTCTAATATAGAGACAGTTTGCTATTAAAATAGGCCCTACAAATGCTTCTGATTGTGATTCTTGTATTTGTGTGCGGCAGGTGGATATGTTGAGTGAAATTAACATCGCTCCCCGGATTCTCACCAATTTTACTGGAGTGATGCCACCTCAATTCAAAAAGGATTTGGATTCCTATCTTAAAACTCGATCACCCGTCACTTTCCTATCTGATCTGCGCAGCAACCTACAGGTTAATTGGTTTGACTGAAACTCTTGGTTGTGTCTTTATAGAAAATACTTTATATGCATAGTTAGTCCTGTGCATGGTCTCATTTCAACCTGCTTTAAAGGTTTTAAAGCACATTGTCATTTTTAATGGTTAGATGAGATTATATTATACATTTTAGCATAAATACATATATTCATCCTATACATCTATAGCATAATCTTGGAAGAGGCAGCCAGGGAATGGACTGGTTTTCTGTAAGAATAGATTGCTGATAATGGCTCGCATACTCTAATAAGACTCTTCTAAATTGGATTCTGATTCAGTTTGCTGTATAGAGAATGATTGAGGCTATATTATTTTTCCGGTCTTCCCATACCAAGAAACACATCTTTTTCCCTCTTCAATTTTTTTTTTTAAATAAGTGAGATAATGCATATTTTGACTTTATAAACTTTATTTTTGTGCTGGTAACTGTTAAAGCTTTGGTTTCCCAAGGGAAATCATACCTCTTTTATTGACACACTACCCTTCAGCATCTGTGTATTTGTTACATAACCATACAAAATCAAAGCAAATTTCTAAAATTTAAGTCACAGAGAATATTGGGAGCAGTTCAGCTTTTCTCTGAAAGCCATAAAAAGGATTCTTAGAACTATCGGTGCCTAAGTCAATGCTTAAATCACTATCGGTGCGAGTAAGTCAGGAGCTTTCTGTTTTGTTCACTTAGGTATCCAATGAGCCTGGTAATCGCTACAACCTCCAGCTCATTAATGCACTGGTGCTCTATGTAGGGACTCAGGCCATTGCACACATCCACAACAAGGGCAGCACACCTTCAATGAGCACCATCACGCACTCAGCTCACATGGACATCTTCCAGAACCTGGCTGTGGATTTGGACACTGAAGGTGAGTGGAGCCAGCCAGTTCTCAGAGTCAAGTGTTCTGTGTATTTGGTCATAGTCTGGTCCTAAAAATACCTAAGCCACAACAGAGAATGTTCTGTCAATATGATGATAGGTCTGGCTGATTATTTTAATTCAGTAGTATCTGCTCAATGCAGAAAACACAGAAAAGCGTAAAGAGGGTAAAAAACCATCCAGAATCCTTAGCACATCAGTTAATATTTCAGTATATATGAGTGTATTGTTTGTTTTTTTCTTTTAGTGTAAAAATAAACATTCTTTTTACTAGCCTCTCTAAAGATAGGCTCACTTGTTTTGCTAGCCTGCTCTTTATTCCAGCATTATTGGTGCCTCTTTGCCAGGCAGTATGTTACATATTCCATGTGTAAAGAAAGATTAATGAATAGGACTCCCCCTACCTGCTTTGCAAAATGTTCACATTATAATTTCTGGTGTAGGTTATCTCGCTTGCTTAAACTACATCTTTTGGTCTGTATTCATTGTAATAGAGACCCAAGTAGGTGGTGACCAACTATACAGTCCTGCTTGTCGTGGCTTTTTCCGCTATGGATCCTTGAGAGGCTAATTTTAAGTATATGTTGCTGCTACTGCTAAGTCGCGTCAGTCGGGTCTGACTCTGTGTGACCCCATAGACGGCAGCCCACCAGGCTCCCCCGTCCCTGGGATTCTCCAGGCAAGAACACTGGAGTGGGTTGCCATTTCTTTCTCCAATGCATGAAAGTGCAAAGTGAAAGTGAAGTCGCTCAGTCGTGTCCAACTCTTAGTGACCTCATGGACTGTAGCCTGCTAGGCTTCTCCGTCCATGGAATTTTCCAGGCAAGAGTACTGGAGTGGGGTGCCACTGCCTTCTCCTATTTTAAGTATATACTACTTGCATATTTGTGGCGGGGGGAGGCGGGGGCAGGTCTGAGACAGCTTAAAAATCAAGATTTAACACAGGTGAATACCACTGCATCCAGAACCCAACAGCAAAAAAAGAGGGTAGTCTCCAAGGCAGTATTGAAGCTCACTGTGAGTAATACCAAGCAGACAGAGACAACCAAATCCAGTTAAGATGATGCTAGTTTCAGAGTAGAGACTGGGAACCCTTGGTGGGTTATCCCCAAAGTAAACCCCTTATAGAGGGACTGTGAGGTCAAAACTATTTTCATAATGAAACATTTGCTTTTTTCCACTCATTTTGTTACTAATGTACAGTGAAGGTTTCCAGAGGCTACATGAATGAAATAGCATACTGGAACAGACTGAACAAAAGGGCAGAAATGAGAAGCCAACAGAATGTAAAACACTGACACTCTATATAATAATGTTTTTTGGGGGGAAATACTTAAATTTTTTATTTACATGTTATATTAATATGCAATAGTTCTCAAAAATAGTTTTCAACTAAAAAAATTTTTAATGTGGAAAATAGTGAAGTAAAACCCACAGAAATGAAAACTCTTTGGGGGGTCCAAGTCCCACTGGTTGAAACAAAGGATAACATGACAGCCTTTTTCAGAAATCCAAACCCTAGCCAGTCAGAATGATTCAGCCTTTGAAGAACGAATTCTCGCTAAGCTGTCTTAATTTCTAGGTCGGTATCTCTTCTTGAATGCAATTGCAAATCAGCTGCGGTACCCAAATAGCCACACTCACTACTTCAGCTGCACCATGCTGTACCTTTTTGCAGAGGCCAACACTGAAGCTATTCAAGAACAGATCACAAGGTAAGACAGAAGTCTGTTTTTCGGAGTTTCTAAATGGAACCTCTTCCCTTTTATTAATTCTGAGTGTTTTTCCTAAGCATTCCGTGTTCACTGAGTATCTGTGTTAAATGCATGTGTGTTCAGGCGTGTCTGATTCTTTGAGACCCTATGGACTGTAGCCCACCAGGCTGCTTTGTCCAGACAAGAACACTGGACAAGTACTGGGCTTATCCAGACAAGAATACTGGAATGGATAGCCTTTCCTTCTCCAGGAGATCTTCCCAACCCAAGAATGGAACCCACATCTCTTGCATCTGCACAGGCAGGCAGATTCTTTACTGTTGAACCACCTTGGAAGCCCATGTGATAAATAGTTGTGAACAAAAGGACTTGGTTCCTGCCCTCCTGAAAATTAGTCTGATGGGCACCAAAAAAAAAAAAAAAACAACCACACACACAAACAGAATTACTAATCATTGTTGAAACCAAAAAGTAGTTGTCAACACAAGGTGCCGGTATTGTTATAGATGAGGGATTTTTCTCAAGTGGTGTTGTCAGCATATTTAACCTGAGTCCTGAAGCATCAGGCCTTTCAAAGGTCAGGTTAAAGAGCTTAAACTTGTCTTCATTACCTGTAGGTAGTAAGGTTTTAAGCAGGAGAAATAACAGGATCATACTTGTGTTTTACTAACAATAGTTAGGAATCTATTACAGATTGCTTGGACTATACACAGCATTTGCAAATTAGGAAATGGGTACATCCTAGTGAGAGATATACAGACAAACTTAAAGAACTGGACCAGACTTCTTAAACTTGCCCCTTCACATATTATGAGCTTCTAGGTATTAATACTCCTTAGTTTTATATACTAAAAATGAATTAGTATTTTATTATTAGATGTTTAGATGATAAAAGTCCCTTTTGTGATTACATATAAAGCGTCAGTGAACATCCTTGTACTCATGTCTTTGTTGCTGTGCTTTATTACGTCTTTAGGATAAATTTAGAAGTACAGTTGGTTAGGTCAAAGGATGTGAATATTTAAGCCAATACTGACTGCCATTCAGAAGAATCATCCCCCCCAGTTTACATGTGTACTAGTAGCATTAAAATTCTTACTTCCTATTTGAGTATTTATTCTTTAAGTGATTATCTTCTCTGTGCCATGTAATCTATTATCTATTACCTTAGTTTTCTAGGCTCAGTAATGGGAAGAGGTGGGGTTCAAACCTACTTTATGTAATTCTAGGATCTATTTATGCTAACTTCTGTATATCCACCTTCCTTTTCTAAAGCTAATGGAGAAGTGGTCATGATCTGGTGTTTTCCTGTGCATTGATCGACTTTTTCTTCCATTCTCCAGGGTTCTTTTGGAACGGTTGATTGTAAATAGGCCACATCCTTGGGGTCTTCTTATTACCTTCATTGAGCTGATTAAAAATCCAGCATTTAAATTCTGGAACCATGAATTTGTACACTGTGCCCCAGAAATTGAAAAGTGAGTCAAAAGTAATTCTTTTCATTGTTTCAGTCTTAAGACAGGAGAAATAATCATTTGACGGCTTCAGCTTGCGTGGGTGATTAAGAAGGGAGTAGTAGCCAAAATTAGTAAGACACAAGGTTTGGTCAGGCCTGAATTTTTCTCACCAGCTTGTACTTGTCTTCATTCTTCAGGTTATTCCAGTCCGTCGCACAGTGCTGCATGGGACAAAAGCAGGCTCAGCAAGTAATGGAAGGGACAGGTGCCAGTTAGATGGAACCACATCTCTGTTGTCAATGTGTCTGCCTGGAGGTCCCACTGTACCAAGTTCATAAACTGGCTGAAGATCCTTTCAGCTCTTCCTGACTTTCCCGGCCCTTTGGTTCTTGGGTATCTGCCCCAATTACTGTTTGGGTCAGCTACCTGTCTATGTGGACACGTTCCAAAGTTTAAATGCATTTTTTTGACTCTTGGCCAAAATTTAGAATATGCTGTGAATATCATTTTGAACTTGTGTAAATATATGAAAGAGAAAACCTTTGTCTGAAACTTCTTGGGTTTGTGCAAAATGTGTTCAAGGCAAGTAGGTAAACTGGTACCTGCCCAATTTATAATGGAAGGAGCTGCTGATGCCATGCACTTGTCTGGGGGTGGGGTGGGGTGGGGTGGGGACGGGGCATAGCGCCATGTCTTCTGACATTCCAGGTGTCCCAAAGAATAGCAAGAAAGCCAGTTTAAATATTGTGTAACTTTAAAAAAAAAATATGGACAGGGACCTTGAAAATCACCAGGTTGTTTTTTAAAAATGTGGATGTGTAGAATCTGGTATGCTAGGAACATGTGCAGAGTTCACATTTGAGATCCCATGGGTTTTTTATTTTACCTCTTCCCCACATCTACAGCTTGCTGCTTGGAGAGCATCATTTTCTCTTTGCTGCTGGAGAACACACCCCCTTGGGCCCTGTGAGACACTTTTTATAAAGGGAAGCCAAACCAGGCCTAAAGCTCCCCCATCTCTCATTAAATTGTGCAGAAAGGAGCCAAATAGTATGAATTGCCCTTCCCCATTATCCCAATGAATGGCCATACAGGCTGAGTTTTAACAACAAAGTCAAAAGGACCAATACAGCCCCTTTTGTAAGGATTTTGAATGTTTTGTAAGTGTATTGGTCCATGTGTTGTATTTTGTAGCCTTTCTAGTTCCTGGACTTTAGCCTCCCTACTTCTTATATGTGTATGCATACTGTAGTCAAACATTAAAGTTATGACACACACGAGTCCACTGTGCCTTTCTCAGTAGCAGCCAGTGCTGGTGGTGAGGAAGAAAGTGGACCACCCAGCCTTCCCATTGGGGAACACCAACTTTTGCTGAATGCTAGGTTTTTCCACTACCAATGTAGCATCTTTAAACAAGGAAGTGATTTCTGTGTAGTGTTTTCCTTTTCCTTTCTAAAAGTTCACTGCACCAGGTTTCTGTGGTTAAATTCAAAATGCCAGTTTAAAAAAATAGACCCTCGTGGCGTTTTGATACAATTTTTAAAAGAAAAGGAATAGGAGTAGGTACATATTTTATATTTATCCCACTTGAAATATATACAAGATACATAGAAATCTTACATGGGGGCTTGCATGTCACTGGTATCTTAGGCTGCTAAGGAATTAAAATAACTGCTCAGAGTTCCAGTAACATAGCTTACTAAATCCTCCAACAGGAACAGTTTTTTAAAAAAGGGAAAGTGGTTGCTCAAGATAGACCTACCAGGTCTACTTTCAAACTCCATGTTATTAAATGCTGCTGCTAAGTCGCTTCAGCTGTGTCCGACTCTGTGCAACCCCATAGACTGCAGCCCACCAGGCTCTGCCGTCCCTGGGACTCTCCAGGCAAGAACACTGGAGTGGGTTGCCATTTCCTTCTCCAGTGCATGAAAGTGAAAAGTGAAAGTGTTGCTGCTCAGTCGAGACTACAACAAAATGTATCACTATCACATTTCTGCTTTGGTTCAAACTCGATAACAAAACAGCTATAAAGTTCATCAGTGTTAGTAACAGCAGCAGTTCACAAGTCTACTGCTCCCAATCCTTCAGCATGTCACTCTTACCTTGGCGTTCATCCTATTTTGTTAATTCGCTACTTTTCCTTTTGGTATTAGTACAAAACACAAAGCAAAAAATCCAAATTTTACTTCTTTCCAAGCATCAGTGCATACTAGCTTAGCATGAAGTTCCTCTTCGGGATACTCCTTCAGAAAGAAGGGAGCCTGCTAACGTGTCTGCTCCAACACCCGGTGTAGAATCATCTTCTGACCATAACGCACCTGTAAGGCTTGCTGTTCCCTCCAGCTAAGTGCTGCATAGACCTCCTTATTGCTGAGTAAATCTTGCTCAGTTTTTAAGTCTGTGGCATAGGTTTGCAGGGTCAACAAAACACTGTCCCGAAGAAGCTGTCTCCATGATGCTTTGAGTTTGGGGATATCTGTGATTGTTAGGCTGTCATCTTCGCTTTTATCATCTTCCCATCCATTCTGGTCTTTAAACTCTCTGAACTCCTCAGCAGGCATGCACAGTACCTAGAAGCAACCATGGGGCCCTTTAAAGTAGGATGTAATACTTGCATGTTTCTGAAACTGATTCAGAGAAGCTGGCCTATCCTGGCAGCATTTAAGTGTACTCTGTCCAGGCCACCTTTCCTCTCATCTAGCTCTAAATACTCATTTTGAGCATGTACCTTGAGTGTAGTGGCCAGTTCCTCTTCAGTCAGTACCTCTTCACGCCCAATCACAAAGGCTCCCTCTTCCCCTACCATCTCCAATTTGCATAAGAAATCCCAGCGTTCATAGAGTAGGAGCCTTTCAGCTTCAACTTTTGTCCCTATAGATAGAAGTACTGGTGTGAAAGTCTTGGTAAACCCAAAACCTCATTTCTCCTTAGTCCACAAAAAAGGGGCAGGATAGGCACACACTGGTGTCTGAGTTAACCACTCACCCTGTAACGCGGCTTCACGAACAGTCACCATCTGAATGTCAGCTGTGTCATTCGTATTGTCGGGATACGGTTCAGCAAAACCATACATGTGAATCAGTTGCCAGTTAGCCATTTGCCCGTAAGTGTTGAAGATCTCATGGCCTTTAGGAATGGGCTGAATGGCCACCATCCGAAGACAAGTCTGGGGTGGAAGGGTTCAGAAGCTGGGGTCAAGCTCTTTACAGGCCACCCCTAAGAAGATAACTTCACTCCTAGGAAAGTATAGTTCCCTCCAACAGGTATAGTTCAGCAATGAGGCTGATGCTATACCTACCAACATTGTACTTTTAGTTAAGATCCTGTGTGTAGAATAAAACAAATGAGGCTTACAAAAGTCTAAACAACCCAATGCTTTAGTAGGTGAAACTTCTGCTCAGTCATCTCAAGCACTTCAAAAAGTTGCTAGCTTTAAAAAATGAATTAAGGAGGACCTCCTGGTGGTCTTGGTGGTTAGGACTCCAAGCTTCCACTGCAGCGAGGTGTGGGTTCCATCCCTGCTTGGGGAACTAAGATCCCATGTGCCTCACAGTGCAGCCAAAAAAAACCCAGATCAAAGGAAATTCACTGGTGGTTCAGAGGTTAGGACTCAATCCCTGGTTGGGTAACTTAAGATATGCACAGCTCTGCAAAAAAAGCCAACAAAAAACTCAACCCAGATCAAACTAGGAACAGCAAATGGAGACAAGGTTTTAAAAATAAAAGCCATTTCCTAATTTTTAACTCCATAAACTTACATCTTTTCTTGCAACTTTCCACTTAGCAAATAGAACAGATATAAACACAGTCCTGGTTATCATCTTAAACCCTTTCTTAGGAACATCCCCTCTTCTGAAAAGTACTGATGCTATATGGCTGTTCCAGATTGTTGTCCCCAGGGCCCTGACACAATCTCAGCTCACTGGCACTGCACAGAACAGACCTAAAGCACCAAAACAACGATGGCACAGGTTTAGCAGAGGATAACCCCAACTTTCTTTGAGGGCTTTGTGTTCAAAGAACTTCACTGTAATATGCAAGCAAAGTACACAGCAGAGGAACTAATTTCACCTACTGATTTCTAGTATGAGGAGAACTGAGCCCATTTGGCTCAACTGCCAGGCCAGCATGAAGAAGACATTGGTTCAATTCAAATGCCCAAGCATCAAGGCACAGAAACAAGAACTGGGAGGGATCCACTCACTGGAGAGTATTCTAGATTGGCATTGTGATTGGCTAAATGGTTTAGTATGTCTGCAGCAGGCACCATCAAAGGGGAGTTTGGCTCCTTTTCATCCTCCTCTTCCTCCAGTGGTTCCTGAAAGCTGCCACAGAGAGAACTTGGCTAAAGCCCAGTGTTGGGGTGGGGCTCACTGTTCTTTCCCTTCTGGTCACTCAACAGAGTTCTAAAGAAGAGAGTCCTGTGCAAGGCTCTACTCACTGACCTGTAGGCCATCACAAGAGCCACGAGCTGGCGGTAGAGTTCCAGAGATCGGACCCTGGGGCTGAAAAGATCGGGGTGGGCGTCCATGAAGGGCAGCACAATGGAATAATACTCGCTGCGGATGTTGGCCAAATCCTTCTCCACGGCCTCGGGTACGCCTGTGCCCTGCAGCAATCGCCGGCGCTCCTCCTCTGGCCTGCAGTGACACCCCCACCCGGGTTCTTCACCCAATCTACCGAGACTAGCGCTTGGCACCCGTGTCCCAAGGGCAAGCGGTTCGAGCCAGGCTGCGTACGGTGTTGGCGCTCCCCAGCCCCTCCTACAGCTCTCACCAGAACATGGGGTGCTGCAAGCGGCCCAGCTCGGGCCAGAGCGCAAAGTAGGGGCTCCAGGGCGAGGCCGGGGCCTGCATCTCGTGGAGTAGCGCCAGCAGCAGCGGCACCCAGCCCGACTGGCTCTGCAGCGCGCCTCGCTCTGGGGGAGACACGGAGATTAGGGACCCCGTGGGCCCAACTCGGCGTCTCTCCACCCCTGTCGGCGTGCCCACCTCGTTCCAGCACGCCGCTGATGGAGCAGGTGTGCTGCGACAGGAGCGCGGCCCGCGGCACCGCGAACAGCAGTTCCCCGGGCTGCACGCTCTCCCGGGCCACCATGCCGTAGCCGGCCACCGTGCCCTGCCGGCTCACCGCCACCTGAGCAGAGAGAATGGCCCCTCAGAGCTGGCCCGCGCCCGCTCCCCCGCTGCACCCACCTCCCCCAGTCCCCCTCTCACCTTGGGACTCAGCTCCAGTCCCACCCGCTGGCACCAGCTCAGGAAGCTGGCCACCGGGGCCGGGTCGTCGTCGCTGCCCGCAGGCCCGGCCACCTAAGACAGGCAAGCGCAGTGGCGCGGCCCCGCCCGGGAGAGCTCGCTGGGGGCGGAGAAGACGGGGGCGCGCGCGCGGAGGAAGGCCCGGGGTTGGGGAGGGGACGCGAAGAGCGGCGGATGACCCGCGGCAGGGCGCGGAGCGGCGCGCCGGAGGCGCCGCGGGCGGGAGAGTGGCGTGGCGCGGTGGAGAGGGGTGCACCCGCGCCGCCCGCCGTAACTTACCCGCCGGCGCTTCGCCTGGGTCGCCATGGTCCGAGGGCGCAGAGCCTCAGGCGTCTGTAGACCCGCACCGGCGCTTCCGGCGTCCGGGGGGCCGGGCTTTCGAGGGCGGGGCCTATGTTCCCGCCCCGGACAACGTGACTTTCATTTCGCCTTCGCTCGGAAGACAAGCAGGCATTTGCACTCAGCACAGAGTCGGACACGACTGAGGCGACACAGCAGCAGCAGCAGCAGCAGCTTTTGAACTGTGGTGCTGGAGAAGACTCTTGAGAGTCCCTTGGACTGCAAGGAGATCCAACCAGTCCATCCTAAAGGAAATCATTCCTGAATATTCATTGGAAGGACTGATGCTGAAGCTGAAACTCCAATACTTTGGCCACCTGATGCGAAGAACTGACTCATTGGAAAAGACCCTGATGCTGGGAAAGATTGAAGGCGGGAGGAGAAGGGGACGACAGAGGATGAGATGGTTGGATAGCATCACCGACTCAATGGACATGGGTTTGAGTAGGCTCCGGGAGTTGGCTATGGACAGGGAGGCTTGACGTGCTGCAGTCCATGGGGTCGCAAAGAGACGGACACGACTGGGCGACTGAACTGAACTGAACTGATACCATTCCGGCTGAAAACATCTTTGAGGCCAAGTGTCCGCAGCTGGATTTAGAAAACGTGCGGATGGGTGCATGAAGGCGTGTCCTTTTGCCGCCTTGAGCGTGGTCTGAGCCAGGCACAATGCTTTCCCGCGTAGGTCTCTGACAGCAGAGGTAGAAGCCGGGTTGAAGTGCAAAATTTGGTTTCTGGATGCGAAGGGAAGGCCTCGCGAGAGGTCGGCTGGGAGCGCGAATAGAGCGGTTTGCGCAGTTTCGTGGGGAGTGGGCGGGGCTCCCCAAACTAGAACAGACCCTGTCTTGTTTCTGCAGAGTAGGAGGGGTTTGCTTTTATTTACTTGGTTCTTTAGTAGCTGACAAACAGCAGGATAGTGAATGAATCAGAAATGGTGGTTAAGCACGGGGAAATAGCATGTCGTTAAATTTAAGAAATTAAAGGCAGCGAATACAGAGATTACAGATCTGGGTTTTGAAGCCAATTACTGCCAAGGTCAGCTCCCACTTTGGTCTCTTATTAGGGCAAATTCAGTTTTCTCAGCTGTGAAACTAGGATAATTAATATCTACCTTGTGGAATGAGACAAGATCTGGAAATACAGAGACGGATGGAAATGCCTGTCTTCACTCTAAACGTTCAACCCCACCTAAAACCCAGGAAGCACCAGCCTCACCAGCTTATACTTTCAGAGCTTCCCACGATGGGCATAGCATCACCATACTCAAATTCTTATTACTTTATTAGTTCTTCAGCACAGTTCACTCTTTCTACGTTGACAAGGGGTTTTGTTTTACATTTTGTCATCTCAAAGTCTCACGACATCAGCCACCATAATACACAAGAGTAGGCTCTTCACTTTGTACAGAGAGGAAAATAATAAATTCCATTATAAGTTCACTTTGACCAAAGAAGACACAACCTCCGGTGGAAAGCCACACGTGGGGGTACCCAATATACATATATATATATATAATGTATAGATATTTATAGATATCTCATCTGAAAGAACACAGAAAAGAAATCCAAGTTTCACAGCGCTATCTACAATAAGGGATTAATTCTACCAGCTTTTCAAACAGTCACATTCGATATTCAGAGGAAGCACGTGAGTGAACAGGACTGGGGGCAGACTAACACTCCACTGGGCTCTAGAGCAGTCTAGAGTCATGGCTTAAGAGTATAGAAGGGGAGACGTGTGCAGAGGAAATGTGGGTGCAGGTGTCCCCTCAGCCCCACACGCACCCACCCCCCTCCACAGTCCTGCATTTTTCATTGCCCTCTTCTCTTTGCTCATTTGGGGGCTTATGGCAATTGATTTAGGCTCAGAGACGAATGGCTTCTGGTTTCTGGGCCAGGGGATTCTACCTGGTAAGGTGGGTGGATAGGGAGTATATGGCACAGTGCTGAGCTTCAGGTGACAGGAAGGGGCTGGGGTGTGTGGGGAGCTTTGCTCTTCTGCCTGGCCCTTGTTCACTTCAGGAAACATTACCTCCCACCCCTGGACCCAGCAAGCCCCAGCTTAGGCCTCCTCCACCTGGCTAGGATGGTGATGTGGGACACCTCGGACCAGTTTTCTCCACATGAGCTTGCTCAGTGATGCCTACGTGAAACGCTGGCATAGCTTGACGAGAACTCTCTCTAGAAACATTTCTAATGACCTTGGCCACGCTGCTGCTGACTGAGTTGTCTTCCATGGAACCTAGGGGCAAAAAGGGGGGGTCTCTGAGGGAACTCTATAGGAACTCTGAGCCACCACTGTCTGCAGGCTTCCAAAAGCAGTCACCACGAAGTTCTCAGAAGTGCACCCAACACTCAAAGGCTGTCCCAGCCTTTAACCTCAGCCTGTCAGCTCCCTATGGAGGCAGAGGACCAGGTGACGTTCTGCCTCAGAGCCTTGGCTCAGCAATGGGCCAGGGCCAGGAGGTGGCCGAGGGTGGGGCTGGAAGGGACAGTCTGTGGGGTTCCTGCCCTCCAGGTCCTCCGTGTTCTGTCTTCCTCAGGCAAAGCAGCCCCGTTCAGCCCCTGCGTGGCCTTACAACACCAGGCTTGCCAGGAGAGCAGCCGCAAAACTGCTGCCTGGTCGTAGCGCCCCCTTGTGGCTGCTGTTCAGACGATTGTCATAGGTGCTAAGACCAGAAACAGACGTGCTGGGTGTTGGGGCTGCTGAGGGAAAGGGGCTGGCTCCTGGTTTTCACGCCAGCGCGCGAGCTGGACCCCGTGTTCCTGCTGGCCCAGAACCCACCACCTCAAAACCTCCTCCCCATCTTCAAACCTGCCTGGCCCAGGGGGTCAACCCATGCTTTGACCCAGGATGTTATCCTAGATCCTGGTCAGAGGAGGACTCTGAGTCTTTCCTGAGCTAATCCCCTTCCCTCCCTGGAACGGTGCCCTTACTGTGCCTGGGCCTTGGGGAGTCGGAAGAGAGGGACTGAGTCAGCCAAGTTAACGAGGTTCATGAGGGGAATGAGGTGGGGAGGAGTGAGCCCCTCAAACCATCTGGAGACTGTTCTGCTGCAGCATCTAGACGGATCCCCTCTTCTTTTCAAAAAGAGAAGTAACCCCATTTCCTCCCCTTCGCCCTCACAAAAATAAACTAAAGGGGAAATGAGCCGCGAGAGGGTGGCCGTGGGACATCGATGCGGGTGAGGGGGCGAGTGGGCGTCTTCGTGGGACCGGGGCTTCAACAGGACACCTCCATGGTGTGGTTGACCTGGCCCAGCCCCTCGCTGCTCTCCGAGTGGGTGCAGGCCTGCGGGCGGCTGCCGTCCACCGAGCTGGCGCTGGTGAGGGACGCGGTGCGAGAGCGGGCAAGACGAGTCATGCTGGCCGAGGGCACTGTGGACAGAGAGGGTACTGGGGGTGAGGACTGGCCAGCGGGGCGGGAACGGGCACGTGGGAGAAGGGAGAAGGATTTACGCAAGCAAAGCGGCCAGCGAGACCCGTTCTTCCGACGAAGGCACGGAGGCCCATCCGCAGCCAGGGCTCTACGGTCATGCAACGCCAGCGACAGGGAGTGCGCCCAAGGGCCGGGGGCCACAGGGGCCGGCAGGACCCTCCTCACAAGAGCGGGCCAGAGCTGTGGCCCCTACAGGGCAGCAGCTGACAACCAACCAGGGCTTCCCCTTAAGCCCGGGGAAGGATGGGGCATTCTTTCTAATTCTGCTTCCCTCAAGAAGACAGTGAGGCCGGGAGGGGGGAGATCAGTTCTGTAAAGAAGGGCAAGGTGTGGTAGCCTCAGACGGCCCTCAGTCCATTATTCAGAGAGTCACACAAGTGAGATAAACTCGCAGGGAGCAAATGCTTCCTTTCTGACCTCCGCCGGCCACCTGTCCAGCTCAGGCGTGGCTTGCCCCTGACCCCAGGGCTGACACCTCTGAGAGGTTCTGGCCCCAACTGCCAGGGCTCTGGAAGCCACGGGGCCCCGGGGAACCTAGAAGCATGACTGGTCTGAAGCCCGGCCACTCCGGAGCCCTAACCGGGATAGAGCCCACGGAAAAGCAGCACAAGAAGTTTCCACAGCAAGATGCGGCTTGGCTGCAGCACTGCATAGAGGGAGGAGCAGGGGGCCCAGGGCGCCGGAGGCGGGCGGGGGGATCCATGCATCAGGGGAGGGGCTGCGGGGCTACCTGCTCCTCCACTCAGCCTTCGGTCCTTCAAGTATGCAACTAAGAGAGAAGACAGAGCCAGGGGGCGGGGTAGGGGAGACACAGAACACGGGTGAAGAGGAGGTCGGGCGAGGCCCGGGCGCTGAGATGGGCCGGAGAGAAGAGGAGGGTACGGAGAGGCTGGGGGCAGGGCCGGAGCCTCAGGGGCCCCCTCCTGCACCCCCAGAAGGAGCCACTGATGTCAGTCTGCCCCGAGGAGCCCAGAGAGCAGGGTGGGGCACTCATCCGCCTCTGCTTCTCCAGCCCGGGCTGCAGTCCTGGGGGCTCTGCCGACAAGGCCTTTGAGGACTATAACCTGTCCCCGCACCCTCACCACTCCACTGGGCTCAGTATCCTCGTGGATAGAGGCCCATGTATGCGTGCTCAGTCATGTCCGATTCTTTGTGATCCTGTGGACCGTAGCCCGCCAGGCTCCCCGTCCATGGCATTCTCCAGGCAAGAATACTGGAGCGAGTTGCCATATCCTCCTCCAGGGGATCTTCCCGACCCAGGGATCGGACCCAGGTCTCCTGCACTGGCAGGCGGATTTTTTTCCCCACTGAGCTGCCTGGGAAGCCCTGGATAGAGGCCTGTATGATCTCTCAAATCTTCCCAGGTCTTGAGCTGCCTGGTGGTATTCCTGCCAGGGCCCAGAGAACAGGTCCTGGCCCTGACAAGTACCACTTACCCACCCGTCCCAGCCGTGTTCTCCAGGCACCTCCGGGGCTCTGTCCCCGCCGGGTCTCACTGTGGGGCTTGGCCTCTCGTTGCCCCACTTGTCCCCAGACAGGCTGCAGGGGGGCCCGGTCCCCTGGAGGCTGGGAGGAGTTCGATTCCTGGCTGGATTCCCCCAGTCTTTCCCTATAGGCCTGTCCTCCCAAGGAGACACAAGCTCCAGACACTGAAGTCGAAGGGGAAGAAAACAAATTCAGGGAGAGGAAGTCTGCTTCTAGGAGGAGAGCCAGGCATAAGGGGGAGATGGGAGGAACTCAGGGATATGCCTGTGTCACTGAAGGGTTGTGTGTGCATGCGGGAGAGGCTCACGAGCAGGGTCTCACCCCTGCACGAGGGGAAGCTGGAGGTGGTAGGGAACTGGTTCCACCCACCCCACAGCTCCTATGACCTCGGGGTCTTCAGGTCTGCTGCCCCCAGGCTTGGCTGCTTTCAGCTCTCCTCACACCCAGACGGCCTCCCGTGTCTTCCCCAGTTCCCAGACTCCAAGCCCGCTTCTCTGCTGCCCCTCTCACCATCCAGCACCTTCCCAGCCCTTCTCAGGTGCTGGAGGCCCAGCTGGGGGCATGGTGTGGATGATTCACCCCCAGGCAGGCTTCCCTGGCAGGATTCAGCTCCAGGCCTGGGTCCCCCAGGGCTGGAAGAAGAACCCCCCCACCCAACAGGCCCAGCCCTGCCATGAAAACAGTGCCCCAAAGCCTCCCTCTCCAAGGGCACGGGAGGGCAGGGGTCAGCCTGGGATCACCAACTTAACAGCCTAGGCGAAGATGCCCTAGAAGTCCCCAGGCACAGCATCCGGTCCTGGAAAAGGACTCATGCTCAGAGCCCCACCTGCTGCCTGCTCCCTAGTCAGCGGGGCTGTGGGGGGGTAGTACACTTACTGTAGCCCATGCCTTGCAGGAAGTATTTGAAGGCTTCAGTCAGCTTCCCGGGCTGCAGGGCAAGGGACAGGCACAGGGTCTGATTGGCGGCCTGGGATTCGGGGAGGGGGGAGGTCCCGCCCACCCTGGGCCAGGTAAGGGATGGAAGGAGAGCCAAGAGTCTCACCTGTGTGACCTGGGGGAGACCCCCGGAATCTGCCATCTGCAGGGAAAAGGGGGTGAACTGAACAGGGGCCACCTCCCACCACACCTTGCCTGTCCCTTGCAAACCTGGGCAGGTCCCCTGATCAGACACATCATCCTGCTCCCGCCTTGGCTGGGACCCCTCCCTGTGGGGGGGGCCCGTGGTGGGGAGGGGGAGGCCTCACCTTCAGGAAGGTCGTGGTGGTTGGATCCAGTTTGGAGTTGCACTCGACCTGGGGACAAGGAGCAGCTTCAGCATTTGAGGCACCTGAGGGTGTCAGGGGCGCCCCCTGCCCCAGGTGCTAAGGCAGCTTCTCTCCTCAGGGCTGGGAGACAGGGAGGGAGTGCAGGGGGCAGACACAGGCCAGCCAGCACCTCCCTGGGCACCTTTGGAGAGGTCAAGGCCCTGGGGATCTGGAAGCGGCTTCCTGAGGGCCTGAGACCCTCTGTTCCACTCACCACTGCTGGTGGGGTGGGGGCTGGGCCCAGTCCTCACAGGGAGCCAGGGCCACCTCCGCAGGAGAAGCTGGAAAGCACCAGGGACCCCAGGAGTCAGGGGTCAAGGTGGGGGAGGGCCAAAGGTCAGCAGGAGACCTGAAGCCTCGGAAGCTGTGGCCCTGCCTGGGTTAAGACAGCAGGCACAGCCCACCCCCGCCCCCCCGGCCCTTGGGCACAGGGAGCGTGCAGTAGTCTGGGTGCACATTGGGCAGGGGGGCTTCCCTGGGCATTCCTGAACCCTGGCTTTCTGTGCTAAGGGGGACACGAAACCCCCAGGCTGTCAGAGTTCCAACAGGAGAGGTGACACACGGTCCCAAATGTAATGGGGGTATGTGCTCCTGTGCTCACAGATTATTTCATAACCAGTGAATCAGATTTTAGAGAAAACAGAGATCTTAGTCTCTGGGCCTAAAATGGGTCGAAACTGCAGAGGGGCTGCACTGCTGTGGGGTGGGCAGAGGGAATCAGTGGCCTGGTCCTGGCCCCAGGGACCTCCTGTCTCCAGGCTTCCCTCACCTGAAGGATGGGGTGGCTCCAGGCGGAAGTGCATGGCAAGATGGGGGGAAGTGGGATGAGGAGCCCAGCAGCCAGTGCCCACCCCGAGGCTTCCCGGGGCTGGGTCAAGGATTGGCCTTGCGGGCCAGGAGCAAGTGACCCCTTTACCCTTGCCTCCCACCTGCACCAGGACACAATCCTCACTCACCACGCCATCCTCGGCAGGTGCGTTATCCCCGACCACCAGCATCACGGGGCAACTGCAGGCACAGAGGAAGAGGGCCGTCTGGCCTGGGCACCGGAGCAAGGTGGGGGGCAGTGTGTGCAAGGGCCAGGTAGGCTGGAGGGGGAGGGCCACTCACCGGAGTGTCTTGGCGTTGGGCACTGTCCCAGGCCGGTTAATGTCCAGGTCTCTGCGGCTGCAAGGGGAGGCAGAGGTGGGCATCCCAGGATGGGATCCCGGGGCAGGGTGTTGGAGCGTGTCCCTGAGCCTGACCTGCTATATTTCAGCCATACCCAATCCCTCCACATGGCAATTACGGCCCAACATCCCTCCAGGTGCCGGGCTAGTCCCAGACTCGGGGCTCATGCTCTGGTGTCTCGACTGTGAGACAGATCCCCACAGATGCCATTGGTGAAATGGGGAGATCCCAGACTGCCCAGCTCATGCCAGGTGGGCCCTCACATTTGGCTGTCATCGTGGGCTGTGACCACCATTGTGCTGGGAGTCCTGGGCCTTAGAGGGAGGCAGGCTGGGGCTCCTCTCCCTCCCCAGTGTTTCTCCAGCACCACGCACACAACAGGGGCTCAAGAAATATTTGTAGGAAAAAAGAGAAGGAAGCACATGCCAGTGGGAGCTGCAGGATACTCCCCTGCAGGACTAACCCCAAGGGGATCCACCGAGCACTTCATCCCCCCTCCTCTCCACTTTGGGCTGTCAGCACTGAGGCTCAGGGTGGGGGGAGGGCGGGGGTGGCGCCCACATCCTCCACTGCTCCTGCCAGCAATGCCAGGGGTGGAGGAGGAGCGGACAAGCCCTGCTCGCCCTCTGCCCCTCCAAGGGTGTGACCCTGGGCAAGAGGTCACCCCTATCGGAGGTTCCACAGTCTGCTCTTCTGCCAGCCGGCCAGCGACCCGCTCCTCCCTCGGACGGCTGAATCAGGGATCCCCCAGCTATGTGAGCCCTTCAGTCTTGGTGCTGCCATCTGCCCCCCCCCCCCCCCCCCACCTGTTGTACATGTTCCAGAAGAGCTGCAGGTTGGCCTGGTTCACCACGTTCGAGATCTGCTGCCGGTAGCTCTGCACCAACTCTGTGTTGCTCACCAGCTCCTCCTGGGTCCCGGGGGACGGGAGGAGGGGAAGGGGGCGGTGAGCGGCATCCATGGAGGGGAGCCACAGACAGGGACGTCAGAGTGGGCATCGCAGAGCAGCCCTTGCCCTACCCCCAGTGATGGTGGGGAGAGAGAGACAGCAAGACTGTCGTGGGGAGCCCATGACCTTCAGAGGCGAGGGAACCCCTCCCAGTCCTCGGTGCCGCAGTCTCCTGGCTCACCGCAGGGCAGGGGTGCGGCAGCTCAGCTCAGATGCTACACCCACTGCCGCTCCCCGCCCCACCCCCCGCAACCAGGCTCTTCGGGAGGTTCCTAGCCCGGCCACCCCACTCCTGCATGAGGTCGTCCCGCATACCCTTACCTGGCTGAAGAGGTGGGATAGCACCGTGTCGGGTAAAGTGCTGGTCAGGCCGGAGAGCTGCGGGCCGGGCGGAGGCCAGTTTAAGTGACGCCTCTCAAGGCCCCAGGCTCCGCCCCCGCCCCGGCTCCGCCCCCCCGCCCCCTGCCCCGCCCGCCCCGCCCCCTGCTCCGCCCCACTCCAGGTGGACCGCGCTCACCTTGGTGGCCGCCCAGTCGATCCAGCCTTTGCCGTTGGGGTCGATGTTCATCAGCACCAGCCCCTCCACCAGGTCGGGGAAGATGAGCTGCCGTGACAGGGAGACAGGGCTTGAGGGGCGGGACGGGGTGCAGGGAGCCCCAGTCTTTCCACCTAGAAAACCGACTATAAAATTCCAGCCCTGCCTGTCTCGTGGGCGGTGGAGGGTGGTAAGGGTCTGAAAAGGAGGACGTGTGCTGTAAGGGCTTCTTCCAAGGTGCAATCGATGACCAAGTGCCTTCAGCTGAGAACTTGCGCCCCTTCCAGCCATGCTCATCCTCCTCTCCACCTGGAACTTTTCACAATCCTTTTATTTGGAATCTATGCCTATATCACAGTTTTTCAGCTTTTAAATATATCTTTGAAGAGGTTCCCTCATAGCTCAGTTGGTAAAGAATCAGCCTGCAATGCAGGAGACTCCAATTCGATTCCTGGGTCGAGAAGATGCCCTGGAGAAGGGAAAGGCTACCCACTCCAGTATTCTAGTCTGGAGAATTCCATGGACTATATAGCCCATAGGGTCGCAAAGAGTCGGACATGACTGAGCGACTTTCACTTGAAGAGGTTACTATTGCAACACTGAGGACTAAACATCTTCAATAAAATATTGTTTCTTTGCTTTCATAGAAAAAGCCCTAGTGATGTGAAGAAACTGAGCTTTCCAAAGCCTGTTCTGTGTTAGATATTGTAAAAGAGACTGGAGTTTTCTGTTCGACTGTCTGCCCGTGTTTAGGAGAAAATGGTAATATATACATACTGCGGTCATGTCAAGGTTGTCTGGGGTGGCAGGGAATGACTGACAGTCAACAAGGTGGTTAAGTACTGCAGTCAAAACTGGAGTTGAAAATTCTTGGTCAGTTTTTTTGTTTTATTCTTTGTTTTGAAGAAAGAAATTTGATTCAAATTTGAATTGAAATTTGATTCAAATTTGAATCAAACTTTGATTCCTAAAAATTAAGGTTTTCTTTTTAGAGATGGAAAGCTTGTGGGCTCCTCCTGCCTGACATGATGTTTCTGAAATCTGACTTTTTTAAACCTCAAAACTTAACGTAAGAGTAATTTTTCATTAAAAAATGATTCATGTTTAAGTATTACTCTAATTAGTGAATGAGGAATTAAGATAATCCTTACTTAGCGGCTAATTAGTTGTATAGCTTGTTGGTTTTGGATAATGGTTTGAGCAACTTACAGACTATAGTGTTTTAAGGAAATGTATGAAAAAATTAACTTTTTTTTTTTTTTTCATTTCCTTGGAGGAAAGAAAAAAGGACTTTTCTAAGTGAAGAGGAAGTAGAGGGAGGAGGAGAGGAAGAAAGAACACAGAAAGTTCCTGCAGCGTTACCCCTGGGGGGACCAGTCCTGGGATTAGCTGGGCCTGGGGGTGGTGGTGGGTAGACTTACTGCAAACTTGGCCAGCACATAGGCTCCGGCTCCCACTCCGATGCCAATCACGTACTTGAACCTGACAGAGAGCATGCTGGTCACTCTAAGGGTTTCTTTTCCCGTGATGGCCATCCAGAGCAGACCCAGCCACAGCCCTGAGCCCTCAGCTGGAAGCTGCTGGCTCTGTGGCAGTGGTGGGCACCTCCAGGGTGGGGGTGGGGGACTGGGCAGGGACTCACCCAAAGTGCTGTACCACACTGGGGAGCATGGCCGCCAGCTGCTCCATGGAGGGGAACTGGTACCTGCAGATGAAGCAGGAAGTCAGGTCTGGAGCAGCTGGAGGTAGGGGGGCCTAGAGAAAGCTGGGAGCAGGGTTCTCTTGGTACCTACCCCTGAGGAAACTGTGACGCCCCCACCTGCTGACCGGGGGCGTCCACGTGGCACACCACGAAGTGCTTGGTGATCTCCTGCATGTCCTCAAAATTGAAGAAGGTATTGAAGCACAGCTTGTCTGCAAAGACACAGCTCTCAGCTCTGGCTGAGCCAAGGAACTGGGGAAGTGGGGGAAGGGATGGGGGGGATGGGGAGGCCCATGAGGTCCGTGGATGCTGGGAGGGAGGTTGAGGCAGAGGTGATGATCAGCCTCATGGTTCAGCGGGGAAACTGAGACCCACATGGCTGGAGGCATAGAGCTAAGCATAGGTGGGGATCCACACAGCCCTGTGGGGAGGGAGGGGGCCTCACTATTCCGGCAGACCCGAGGCAGAGGAGGGCACACTTACGGTTGAGCCCCACGTCATGGTAGGTAAGGATAGCCGGGCGGTTGCCCTTGGGGGAGCCCCGGATCACCACGTGCAGAAGGCCATAAGGCGTTTCGATGTCATGTTCCTGGAGAGGAGAGACTGCGCTGGACCCTCTGGGCAACTCCTGGCTCTTCTGGGAAACGAGGCTGGGGAGCAGCCTGGGGGCTGCTGGGCCTATGGTGGGACCTTCACCCCTCCCCCCATAGGGTGGGCATCCCCTTCTCATCACCCCCAGCTGCCCCTGGAGAGGACAGACCAGAGGGCGTATCCTTCCTCATGGGTGCTCAGCACAGGGGCAACGTAAACTGGGCTGCACGTGCACATTCTGGTCTCCTCCGCAAACCTGCCAGCGGGGCGGCCCAGCCCGGCTGCACTCAGCCCTCCAGGGTCAGTGAGGCCCATTTTTCCTCATCTCACTGCAGCCCCTCTGGGTCAGCTCTGCCATCCCCACCGAGTCCTGCCCTCATCATGATCCCCCTGGACTCAGAACCCTGCAAAAGGGCTGCAGCCCACCTAGAATCCACGGTGAAGACCCCCTGCCAGCCAGTCCAGCTGCCCACCCCCACAGCTGTCCCTGTTTCCACCCCCAGGCTCTCGCTCCTGCCTCTCTGAGATCCCCAAGGCCTCCCTTGGGCAGGGCCAGGCTGGACACCGTCCCCTCCCCCAAAGGCCTTCTGCAGTGGCGGCTCTGGGCTCCTCCTGGGTCCACTCCCTTGGGTTTGCTGCTCGAGGTCATCAGTCCTTCAGGAAGCGGGAGCTGAGTGCTGCAGGTTCAGGAACCACTCTGCCCCTTACTGTGTGACTCTGAGCGGGACACACACTTCTCTGTGCTTCAACCACCTCTTTCTGAGCCATCTCATGGGGGTTCAGAGAGAACTAGATGAGCTGATACCTGGCCCCAGAAAGGGGGCTGCCGTGGGTGGGCGCATCCCCTGAGCCATGCTGGCTGGTCTTTCTGGGAATTGGTCCCTCTTGGCCACTCACGGGCAGACTCCCAGAAGGTCTGTCAACGCTGAATAAACTGCCCTGCCCTCCCAGGGAGAATCTTGGGGACTGCAAGAGGTGGGTGGTCCCTTCTGGGGAGTTGGAGATCAGGCTGAGGTCAAGGAGAATCACCATGTGACTGAGCACCTACTGTGTGCCAGGTTGAAGGAGCGCTTTTCCCCACCTTTTACGTGGAGGATGCCAGGACACTCATATTCAGAGAGAACCAAAGTTTCTGCCTCCGACAAGAAAGGGGAGCCTTAGGTGACCGGCCTTCTTGGGTCTAGGCTCAGAGGACCACTGCCTGGACCCATCTCCAAAAGGGAAGGACTGGTGGTGCCAACCCTGGGGCCCAAGGCCACACCCCAGGAGCCACACTTCTGGGGTCCACCACAGCCTCTGCAGGGCCCAGGCCTGTCCTTCCTCAGTAGCACTTCCTGCTCAATGACCACTGACCAGACACTTTTCATATACTTTCTGTTTACTCACAGAGGAGGAAACTGAGGCTGGCCAAGGAACACTGACTTGCCCAAGGTCAAGCTCAGAGAGGGCAGGCAGGGTGGGCCTTGGGGGTGCCTCTCTCAGGCTGCTATTTCTGAGGAAGAGATCCAGCTCCACCCCAGAGACTTCTGAGCAGACCCCTCCCCATAGCTGCCTGTCCCTGCTGGGGGGCCCTGCCGTGTCCCCCCCCCCCCACCTCCGGCCATGCTCTCTTGGCTCTGGAGGGCGGGGTAGGGGGCAGGAGGGTGCACGGTGCTATGGAGGGGGCTGGGAGAAGGAGCTCAGTTCTATGAAGGGCAGGGAGCAGGGCAGGAAGGATGCCCGGTGCAATGGAGGATAGGGGCTGGGGCAGGAAAGACCCAGGCTGCTATGGAGGGCGTGATGGGGGCAGGAGAGGTGCACAGTGCTATGAATGCTACTGGGTAGGGTGGGTGGGCAGGAGGAGCTCAGTTCTGTGAAGGGCAAGGAATGGGGGCAGGAAGGACGCTCGGTGCTATGGAGGGTGGGGGCTGCGGCAAGAGAGGCCCCCGTGGCACTAGAGCTGCAATGCGCTGCCTGCGGCAGTGCGGTCAGTTCTAGCCCTGCAGAGCACAGTCAGGGCCAAGAAGGGGTCTTCCCAGCTCTCCACCTCCCCTAAGTGTGTGTGTGTGTGAGGGGGTACCTGCCCCCTCTCAGTCTCGGCGTGATCGCCTGGGTCCCCATCCCCGCCCTCACCCACCCCCATCACCCCTGGGCAGAGAGACTCAGCGTGGCGCTTGCCCCATTAAGGCTCAGCTCCCAGGGGACGGGAAGGGCTGGGGCTGAGCGCGCCGTCGTGGGTGCCGGCCCGGTTGCCCAGTGACCTTGGCTGAACCCTCCGCCGACCTCCCTGCACCCGCTCTGAACCAGAACTTCAGATCCAGTTCATCCTGATAGAGGCCAGACGTCCCCAAGAGGGGCGTCCCGAGGGCCGCAGGCGGACGCACTCGGAGCCCCCCAACCCCCAGGGCCGAGGGCTCTCATTGGCTCCCGGTGACGTCAGAGCTCGTCCCGCCTCCAGGTGGGCGCCAGCGCCAGGCACTGCGGCAGTCCGGGAGGGGGCTCTGATGTCCTCTCTCTGCCTGTCCCGCTCCCCTCATCCGTGACCTTGAGGGCTGGGGCGGGGAGTGGCGGGGGGAGCCCTCCGACTCGGGCTTCAAGACAAGCACATGTGGCGCTGGTTGGATTCTTCCCGTCAACCGCATCAATAATTCAGAGGACCGAGTCTGCAGCGGCGCGGAGGCGCTGACGTCGCTGCTTGGGTGCGGGTGTCAGGGGTGGCCCCATGGCTATTGGACCCCGCAGGGCAGGCCGGGGAGTAGAGGGGTGGGTCTGCTCCTGCCTCGCCTTCTTAGAGTTAGAACTGCACGGATTCAGGGCACCTGCTGCCCCAGGGAGGAGGTGTCCTGTTTCCCACCCTCCCCGGCCCCCGCCCCACCCCGCCCCTCCAGGTCCTTACCCTGCTGGCTCATCGCCCCAGCACTGCCCTCCTATGCCCAGAAAACAAAGCACAGAGACCCCCTTCTCAGCTCCTCACCTGCAGGGACCCCAGCCTGACGGCCCAGTTAAAACCACACACAACCCAGACTTCTTTGCTTCTGCATGCAGTCCCCCCAAACAACCATGACAACCCCCGCAGGGTCAGGAGGTCAGACACCTGCAGGTACGGACCCCCCAGACGCCGCAGGGAACCGCTTCTGCAGGGTTGAAGGGGTCACAGGCGCCAGGCAGAGCTGGGCACGTGCCAGGCAGAGGGCACACTGTCAGTGGGATACACACATGCCCGCACACCCATCCACACGGGCTGACAGACAAGTCACAGCCCTTTTCGATTTCCGCAGAGATTTCAGTCTTCCCCCGTCCTCCCCCGCGGACCCACCAACATTTCCTCCCAACCACGCAGCGGACCAGGGTCACCAGGAAGCCTGGGATCCTCTGATCTTGCCTTGTGACCCCCAGGGTGCGCCAATTGAAGGCAGAAGCACCGCCGGACAGAGGCAGAGCATGCCCCCGCCTCCCCGCTGACCTCGCGGTCCCCTGAGTCCTCACTCACCCCATCCCAGCTCTCTGGCATCTTGCCGAGGGAGGCCACCCGCCTCGACCAGGAAGGGCAAACAAAGGCCTGAGTCACCCGAGTCCAGAGGGAGGGGGCTGCACAGGTGGGAGACCAGCGGCTCTATGGTGGGGCCCCAGCTCGCGGGCCATTTATATGAGAAGCTGCCCGGCCTGGACTGGCCCCTCCTCCCTGCGGGGTTTGTGAGCAGCCACTCGCTCACCCGGAGCTCCTGCTCTTGGATTGGCTTTCAGGAGAAAAACTTGGTTCCGATTGGCTTCCAAGGTCCTCGGTCACCCCGGCTTCTGCTCCTCCCACCCCCAGCAACACATCAGTCAGGATGGTCCCCAGCTCCTGCAACCCACTCACCTCCCCCATCCCCGCCCCGCACCACTGCACAGAGGCTCGGAACCGCAGCTGCACACCGGGTCCCAGAAAGACTAGAGGCCACATGTACATGTGCGCCCAGTGGCAGGTACAGATTAGCCTCTCACAGCAGAGCAGTCCAGGGTGCCCTAGACAGCACAGCCCTTGACCCATACCCTGGGAGCAGGGAGAGCCTGAGCGGCTCCCAAGCCCAGCCTCCACATCAGGAAGGCCTGGATCCCTTCACCTGGAGAGGTGTGGGGAGTCACTGCTGCCTGCGGCAACCTGGGCTGTGACCCTACTCCAGGAAGCTGTTCCTCCTCCACCCCCAGGGTTTCCCCTTGGGCAATCCCCAATCTGCGCACATGGATGCCCAGTGCCTGCCCACTGGGGAAGGGAAATGAGGGTTCTGGGGCCAGGGGGCCTGGAGAGATTTCGAGACCAGGGATGTGGTGGGCATACACCAGCTCTGTCCTTCCGCACCCTCATCCTGCACCCAGGCCAGAGTCCTCCTGGAGAGAGAGGAGGTGGAACGGGGGCAGGGCAGCTTGTCCACGTGCACACCGCGTCTCCCCATAGCCACACCTAGCCTTCTTTTCTGGGGTCACCCAGCCTGGGGCTTGGCTCTCAAGTCTCTGGGTAGCAGGACAGGTGCTGGGGGTTATGTGGCTCAGGATGTGGGTGAGGAGCTGGCTGGAGACAGGCAGGCAGGGTACTCAGATGAGAAGCAGGAGGCAAAGGAGAATAGAGGAGGAGAGGAAATAGGCCAGGGAGGGGCGCAGAGGAGGGAGCCCAAGGACTGAGAGAAGCAGGAGCAACAGAGAGGGGGCGGGGGGCGGGCGCCTGTGCCCCCATTCTGTCGCTTTGGTGAAGGAACCTGCCACTCGCCCCAGCTTCTATGGACAGCCGTGCATGCTGGCCGGCTGCCCTGGGGGAAGGCGGTCACCTCCCCATCTCTGGGTGCCTGGTGACCTGGTCAGCACCCACCCTCTATGCTATTCCCGGCCACATCCTCTGCCTGGTGGAGGGGGAGCGTCAATAACTTCCCTGCCCCTTTCTGACCTCTCGCCATGTGGGCCTGGTGCAGAGTGCGGGGTCCTGTGCACTCCAAGGGCAGCCAGGGCCTGGAATGGGTGTCCCCCAGCCCCTCACATCCTGCCCACGTTCCCTGTTCCATGGTCCGCATCCAACCTTATGCCCACCTGAACCTCTGAGTGGCCTTCTCCACCCTTGGGCCTAGGTGACCTCGGATACTAGCCACTGCAAGCCATGAGCCCCTGATTCTGCTCAGCTCAATGGCTTCAAATCCCCAGACTTGCGTCGAGGTCTCAACCTTCCCATCCACTAGCTGGGTGACCTTGGACAAGATTTTTTCACTCATCTGTGCCTTAGTCTCTTCAACTATCAAACAAGAATTGCGCCTTCCTCACAGAGCTCCTAGGAGGATGATAAAAAGCTACATACATCACTACAGACCCAACCCCATGCCTGCCCAGAGGAGAAATGCGGTAATCTGTGTGCTTCTCCAAACTGTGGGTCTCTTCCCTGGAGGTTATACAGTTGTTGGGGCTGAACAAGGCAGGCTCAGGTCCTGGGAGCCAAACCCTGCTAGTCTCTGCTGTGTGACCTCTGGCAAGTCAGTCAACTCCTCTGAGCCATCATATCTTAAATGGGAGAACAGCAGAGTAGCTGCTTGCATAAGGAGCTGCCAAGGATAATACATAATTTTCACAAGATCATATATGAGAAAGGATGAAGAATCTGAAGCACAGCGAAGTAAATTCTCCCACTCAGCAAGGAAGCAGTGGAGCTTACCGGTACCTCACATTATTATTATCTTTTATTATTTTTAAAATTTTTGGCCACACCCCGAGGCATGTGGGACCTTAGTTCCCTGACCAGGGATTGAACCCCAGCCCCCAGCACTGGAAGGTGGAATCGTAACCAATGGACCACCAGCGAAGTCCCATGAGGTCACATTATTAAGAGTTGTAAATGCTTACGGCCTTAGTTCTCTAGCGGGCCAGACTCCCATCTAAATGCTTTGCTATGTTACCTTATTTTGTCCTCTGAACATCCACTTTACAAGCAAGGAAAATGAAGCACAGAGAGGTCCTGTAACTTGCCCAACATCACGCAACCAGAGGGCTCAGAGCCAGGGGCTGCACGGAGGCAGTCTGGCTCCGGTGGCCACTAGTCACAGTCAGCCCAGGGACAAGGGCACCATCATCAAGCCTACAAACACCCGGGGTCTGAGCTGCCTCAAATTTGACCTCCAAGTTTGACCTGGAGGTCAAACCTGCCAGGGTTTGGCTACTACGAATGAGGTAGTGAGCTGTGCTGGTGGTCACATGGCAGGGTCACAACTTGGACCAGGTCCTTCTGCCTCCTCCACTAGCTGGGCCCCCTGAGGCCAGAGACTGAACAGGATAAAATCCTTGCCAGGCCTTGGCCCAGATAAGGACCATCCTGGAGGCTGCTTTACTTAACAAAAAGCAATCTGTGTGGAGTAACCAGAGCAGAGAGTAAGGTGCTTTTTAATACATGCTGTGGTCTACCAAGAAAGATCTTGAGAACCAGGGTCTCACACACATGGGGTGACCCACCTGGCCTGGGTCTGGTATATGGGTGCAGAGAACCCCAGGATTCTGTCACCTTTCACCCCACAATCCACCTCTCAGGGTGTGTGTGTTTTGGGGGCTGGCAGCACCATTGGCATCGAGGAGTCCCATTCAGGGTCAGGCAGCGGCTCGTTGCCCTGGATTTTATTTCAGTAGTCCCTTGCACAGAAAAGGGGCTGTGTGTTCACACTCCTCAGCCCTCTCTTGGAGCAAGGAGGACAAAGGGCACTCTGGCTGGCCTAGGCTACCTTGTGGACACATCCCTCCCCTGCCACTGGCTCCTGGGTCCCCACTCCCCCAGGTCCCATCCTGTCTTCCCCAGCAGCAGAGGCCTTTGTGATCGGAGTTGGAGTTCCCAGTAGACGGGAGCATGTGCCCAGACACTGCTCTGATGCCTCCGCTGTGTCCTTGAAGGGGCACGTGACCCAGGGTCCAAAGCCTGGCTCAGATCCACATCCTCAGATCCTCGCTGCAGAGCCGTGCTCCTGGGGGAGGAGCCTGCAGGCCACTCCACCTCCCACGTCACCCCTGCGTCCAGACCACGAGGCCGAGGCTGTCATGGGGCTAGGAGACTGACCTAAATTGGATGGTGGCCTGAGGGCTAGTTCCCGCCAGCCAGGAGGAAGGTCCCAGAAAGGTCTGACTTTGGTCAATAGGTTTTAATGGCCAATGGGGGCCCTGGAACCCCGTGAGGCTCCCATTATGTCTATCGTGCGTTCTCTGAGACCCAGAGATAAATGGCCACCTTGGGACTCACAGGGGAGAAATGGCGGGCCAAGTGAGCGAAATCAGAAATCATCACATGGAGGAATAAACACAAAGACTGATTTCAGTTTTCCCAGGGAATCTGGCATCAAACTGAAGAGGACATGGTTGTCCTGGGCAACTGCTGCCATGGAAACAAGAGCTATTCGGAGCATCAGTCTGGCTTTCATAGGAGGAAAGTGCTGATTCAGATGACAGCATCCTCACTCCCCCAGACCTCCCCTCCTTCCCCTGTCCTGCTCAGGGAGGGAGGGGGCATTTCTCCATGGCGCAGGGTGCCAGGCAAAGCTGCTGTGAGCAGTAGGGGTGGTTCTGAAGGCTGCCAGGTGCCCAGTCCCTGTGGCTTCAGGCTGGGGGAGCTCGGAAGGGCTGTGACCCTCATCTGAAACAGGCTGGGTCAGGGAGGGGCCAGCCAGCAGTCGGTCCCCTATCTGGGGAAGCTGAGTGGGGACCTACCTTCCAGTCTGTGTCCACAGCCAAGAGGAAGGAGTCAGAGTTCTCCTACAGGAAGGCAAACAGAGAAGGGTGGCTTGTTAGGGCCAGGCTGGCCGGGCAGGGAAGGGTGACCAGGAGGGGCTCTGCCTTGAGCAGTATCACTTGCTGTTCCCATCTTTTTTTTTTTTTTTTTTGGCTGAGCCTTGCAGCATGCAGGATCTTAGTTCCTAGGCCAGGAATTGAACCCACATGCCTTGTGGTGGAAGTGTAGAGTCTTAACCATTAAACCGCCAGGGAAGTCCCTCCCTAGTCTATCTTAATGTGAACAAAAGTGACCCAGGGCTTTCCACACACCAGGTTTCAAGCCATTAAATATGTGACAGATGAAGCTACGAGCAGCTACACACATGGATTTTTACCTCCTAGTGTTTTTTTACCTATTAATTTAAAACGTGAAGATTTCCACTTTGCAGGTGAGAAGGCTGAGGCTCAGAGAGGCTGAATCACATGGCGAGAAAGTGATGGAACAATCTCTGACCCCAAATTCTTGCTGTTCATCACTCTGCCCGTTGGCCCCTCGGATGGTTTTCAAGGTCGACCATCAGGGCACAAGCTCAGAGGCTGGGGGATGAGGGCCTGGCTGTCACACCCACTGTGAGGATGGGGGAGCCAAGCCCCACACCCTGAGGGACAAGTGGGCTTTTCTGACCTGCACGAAGGCACTGCCTGGGCCCGTGCCATAGCTGCCCCCACCTTTTCAGACCCACCTCTCAAAGGTTGGCTTTTCGGCTCATTTCTGCTGATGGTGTGCCCAACTGACTGGTACCTATTCTTCCCAGTGGATTGTAGGTACCCAGAGGGTGTGGATCGTGTCTGGCTCAGCTCTCAGCATAAAGCCTGGCATGGACCAGGCTCCTCAAACACAAACAGACCTGGGTGAACAAGTCTGACGTCACAAGGAGGGGAGCAAGGTTTAGATATACCCACTGCTTAAAAGGTGGTGGAGATGGAGAGCGGAGGAGTGGGAACCCGAACCCCCTGTGTCTAAGTTGCCAGGCTCTCCCTGATGCAGCCTGGAGGCCCCTGGACAATCTGCACCCTCTCTGGGACTCTATCTGGGGAAGGAAACCTCATGGGGGGTGGGATCCCACATATCCAGGAAGAGCGGAGATCTGGGGCCTCTGCTCTGCCTTCTCTCGTGTCTGTCGAGAACCCTCGCTGCTCCCCTCTGCTTGCTGTGGGCAGGTGGCTTAGCCTCCAAGCCTCAGTGTCCATGAGGATTGACCAAGGGCATGGAGAGCAGTCATTCTGTCCTGGCACCCTGCACTGGGCTCTGGGTGCTACAGAGGCTGCTGGGTAACCATGTGGACAAAGGAGACAGACTAGAACCAGGATGTCACAGGAGGACAGCAAGAGAAGGGCAGGGCCACCGAGCGCAACAAGAAGGAAAATGAGCCCGCATCACAGGGATGGGAGGGAAAGAGCGAAAACCAGCGATGCTGATGTTTCCCTCTCAAAACGTGAAGTCCATCCACCTGCATTCTGGCAGCTGGAGTGGGAGGTGTGGCAGACAGAATCAGACAGGACTAGAGGCTCTCACACCAAAAAGGAGGCCAAGAGGCTTTCACCTGTCTCAGGTGACATCAACAACGGCCATCCTTCCCCTCCTGGTTCCCCCAGGGCCAGGGGGCTTTCTCTGCATGGGGAAGGGAGGAGAACACGGAGGCAGCCACTCCTGGACCCTCCAAGGAAGGGGGCGGGGCCCTGGGGGAAAGGGACGAGGCTGGATATTCACGAATTTTGTCACCAGAAGACCTGGCCCGGAGAAGGGGGGTGGGCAGGGAAAGAGATGCATGCAGGAGATTTTCAAGGGGAGGGGCAGCACCCCAAACCAAGAAACAGCAGGAATAACACAAGCCAATCTGGAGATGCTGGAGGCTGGGAGGAACCACATGCACATTTCGAGGAAGACAAGTGGGAGAGAGGGCCCAGATGGGGGGAGGCGAGGAGGCCCAGGAGCAGCCTAAGGAGATCCAGGTGGGGGAATGCAGGCACGGAGCCCCAGACACAGCAAGCAACGACTTCAGAGTCTCAAATGGTGGAGGGATGGTGGGTGATCACATGGACGCATTCACTCCTCAGTAGACCCAGGGAATTTATACCTTGCAGATGGCGAAAGATTTTAAAAAGTGCAAAAGGACAGGGGACAGGTACTATCATCCTGTGTAGCTGGACAGGGGGACTCTGTGGGTGTAACTGCCTGGGAAAGAGGCCAAAAGCAAGGCAGGCAGGACTGCACCAGCTGTCACTGAAACCTGGGAAGGCCACGCTGGGAGCACAGAGGCGGATCTGGGGGGCGGTGGGTTGGGGCCACTCATAAGCAGATGTGACCGGTGACCAGGTCCACTGCAGAAAGGGGAGAAACTGAGCTGGGGATTCACAGTCTCAGAGGAGAACGGAGATGCGGGCCCTTGTGGGTGGGAGGGGGTTGGGGCTCAGGTCCAGGTGGGATGAGGGAAGACACCAAGGGCAACAGAAAGAAGGCAGAGCCCGGGGGCTGGTCAGAGGGGTTCTGACCAGGGAAGGGAGGGGCAGCAAGGTGCCAGGCCAGGCTGGGCAGAGAAGGGGTGTGGGGCATCTCCTGCAGTGTCTTGCCAAGGCGAGGGAGAGATGCATAGAATGTGTGAGGCCACGGTGCCCTCATCTCTCCGTACCACCCACAGCTGCACAGCCTGTGTCAGCAGGCAGCCCCCCGCCCCTGAGCCCTGGTGATGGGTGCAGGGGTCCCTGGGAGCCGCCGTCGTGCCCTCACAAGAAGGCCGGTCTCTGCCTGCATGCCTTGAAAGACAGGCTGTTTGGGGGCAGGAGGAACTTTACAGAGAGTTCTGGAAAACTTCTTTCTTCTGAACCACATCACAGTCTATAGATTCCACCTGGCCCAAGTCTTTACTGAACGCCTACTGGGTATCAGGTGCTGTGCTGGAAACTGGGGGAATCAGGGAACAAAACAGACAGGGTCTCTGCCCCAGGAACCTGCAGGGCAGGGCCCGAGAGTGGCGAGTGCTACAGCCAGGCCTGGAGGGTGTGCAGAGGGGTCAGTATTAGACCCCGTGGTCAGAGAAGGCCTTTCTGAGGAGGGGGCATTTAAGCAGAGCCCAAATAAAATGAAGGGCCCGCTCTGCAAATTCTGCAGCCAGAATATCCCAGGCAGAGGGAACAGCTGGGAAGATGATTAGCTGGGTCAGGGAAGAACAGTGAGCCCATGAGACAGGAGAGGAGTGGGGTGGGGGGAGGTTGGGGGTTGGTGCAGAGCATATGCTGGTTCCAGGGAAGGACTGTGGCTGTAACTCTGAAAGCAATGGCAGCCGCTGGGCAACAATGTGGAAAATGAGGGTGTGTCTTATTTATTTTTTGGTGTATGCAAAAAAGGATAAATTTATCTGAGTCCCTTACCAAAGCCAAGAACAATAGTTAAAAACAGGCCTGGGGAGGGATGGTGGCCAGTAATAGAAATCAAATATTGTCGGTCTAAGCAAAAAGGGAAATTTATAATTAGGATTCAAGGGTGACTTACCAAGCCCAAGGGCAGGACTCACCAAGGGCTGGAACAAGGGAATGGAGCATATTAGAATGCCAGGAAGGACATGATGGACTTTAAAACGTGGACAGAGTAGGGAGACCAGTGGGGCGGCTTCTCCAAGCAGAAGGGGTGTGGGGGCATCTCTTGGGGTGCCCTGCCAAGGGGAGGGGTGGAAGAGAACATGTGAGGTCAAGGTGCCCTCAGCTCTCTTTGCCACACACAGATAGATGCACATCCATCCCGGCATGGAGCACCTGGGGAGTCGATGGGGGCTTGGAACAGGGAGGGAGTAGGATCAGAGTCGAGAGTCTACAGTGTCCAGGAGAGGGTGGAATGTGTGGAGAGAGTAACACGGAAACATATATTACCATATGTAAAATAGATGAGTGTGCTTAGTCGCTCAGTCGTGTCCGACGCTTTGCGACTCCATGGACTGTAGCCCACCAGACTCCTCTGTCCATGGGGTTCTCCAGGCGAGAATACTGGAGTGGTTTGCCATGCCCTCCTCCAGGGGATCTTCCCAACCCAGGGATGGAACCCAGGTCTCCCGCATTGCAGGCAGATTCTTTACTGTCTGAGCCACCACGGAAGCCCATGTCAAATACACAGCCAGTGGGAATTTGCTGTATGACTCAGCAAACTCAAACCAGGGCTCTTACAACCTAGAGGGGTGGGATGGGGAGGGAGGTGGGTGGAAGGTTCAAGAGGGAGGGGACATATGTATACCTATGGCTGATTCATGTTGATGTTTGTCAGAAACCAACTCAATACTGTAGAGCAATTATCCTTCAATTAAAAATAAATGAATTAAAAAAAAAGGTCTACAGTGTCCAGCTCACCAGTGTTTCCTGACCATTGCTGGGGGCTGCCCTCAGGTAATCAGGCCTTAAAAGTTAACTCAAGGTTCTGTCTTAGAGATGGGGGTGGGGGAGGCAGGAGAGTTTCCCAGGTGGCACTAGTGTAAAGAATCCGCCTGCCAATGCAGGAGATTCAAGAGATGCAGGTTCGATCCCTGGGTCAGGAAGATCTCATGGAGTAGGAAATGGCAACCCACTCCAGTATTCTTGCTTGGGAAATCCCAAGGACAGAAGAACCTGGAGGGCTCCAGTCCATAGAGTTAGACACGACTGAGTGACTGAGCTTGCACCCAGGCATGGGGGGAGGGAGGGAGACTCAAGGGGGAGGGAGGGAGGGAATACATGTATATTTATGGCCCATTCATGTTGTATGGCAGAAACCAACCCAACATTGTAAAGCAATTATCCTCCAATTAAAAATAAAATTTTGAAAATGTGCCCTTCTCTGGGCCAGGACTGCCAACCTCATGTGGCTGGCCCCCTGGGCCCTGCACAGCCACTCTGACCCCACATGTGGTGTTCAGCGGCTCTGGGGCTCACCTTCTGGAGGGAGGCTGCGGGAGGTGGGGGCAGGGCAGAAAGGGGGTGTGCTGAGCACCCGGGGACTGGGTTCCCGGCTTTCCCATCTGCTAAGTGAGGGAGCCTGGCAGCATAACCAGCAGACAGCTGCGGCTATGTTGCCCCAGAATTCCACGAGCAATGGACCCCCAGGTTTTCCTTGCAGGGAGAGAAAGGGAAGCCATGCTGGAAGTGACCATTACTAGAAAGTGTGGGCAGAATTAATTCTGGAATCTGATGTTTGGGGTCCTGATGAGGGCCCTTTCAGGTAAAATAACAATCTCCAATGCCTTGGGCCCACTGCTCCTTGGGGCTCTGCTGGTAATACCTGCCCACCTATCTCAGAGGCTTGTGAGGAAAAAAGAGAAGCTGCAGACCTGAAAGGGTTGAGTGAGGGGGGAAGCGTGGTTCTGCTGCTGGAGGCAGCCCTGGCCAGCGGGGACCCTGTTGGGGTCCAAAGGTGGCTCAAAACCTCACTCCCTGATAGCTGTGTGACCCTGGCCAAGTGAGTTAACATTTCTGTGCCTCAGTTCTCTCATCACTGAAATGAGAATAACTCTTCTAAAGAGCCTCCCTGCCTCAAAGACAGCCAAAGCCCCAGCGAGGCTGGCTGGATGTTAGTTGCTTGGGCGCTCAGCCCGGGCGGAACTCTCTCCCGGCAGGGACAAGGCTTCCCAGGTTGGCCTGAGGATTCCTGGCGCTTGGCTCGTGTCGCGGTTCGGAGGGTCAGCTCCTTGCCATCAGCCAGAGTAGAAGGATGGACGGTCAGGGGCTTGCCATCCGTCAGACCAGAGAAAAGGCGCGCAGTTTCCTTCTTAGCCACGAGGTGGCGCCCTCTGCCCCCAGGACCGCGAAGGCGCGACTACTCACCAGCTCCGCGGCGTCCTGGCCCCGGAGCAGTGGCTTCTCCTCGGGGAATCGCAGCTCCTGCAGGCCGGCCATGGTCACGTCGTGGAGCAGGAGCCCTGGGAAGAGAGGGCGAGGAAGTGGGGTTAGGGCCTAGTGCGGCGGGGACGTCTCAGCCCGGCGGAGACGACAGCGCCACCCCGCACTGGGACAGGGGCACCAGGCACCACCCGACGGCTCCGCTCCGTCCCCGGATCGCGGTCCCCAAGAGCAGTCCCAGCTCAGCGCTTCACCCGGGCAGCGAGGCTCAGGGGAGGTCATTACATTATTTGTTTTTAAAACATGTTCCCCCAAGCCCCCGACGAAAGGAAGAAGGGGCAAAAAAGGAAGAAGGGGCGAAAAGGGAAGAAAAGAAGGGAGGAAGGAAAAGAAGAAAAAAGAAAAGAAAAACAAAGCGACACTATATACCATGACCCTTGAAGCAATTTCAAGTGAATTCCATTTATTAAGAAGCAGGGGGCACATGTGGGGAAGCCCCCGGTGGTCAGAAGTGGACAGTGGGGTCTGAAGGACACGGAACTGAGCTGAGCTCAGTGCTTAGGACAAGCCTGGGTGAGGGGGGCTCTGAGAGGGGAGGGGGCTGGCAGTGTGACACTGAAGGAAGGGGTGCCAGTCACGACACACCACCAGCAGGGAGGGGTGAGACTGTGACCCCTCGACCACAGCCACCAGGCGGAGGGGCCCAGGCCTAAAGGCTGCAGGTTCTGGGGAGACTCTGGGCCTCTGAACCCCAGGGGAGGAAGGGTCATCTGTGCACATGTGTGTGTCTGGAGGATCCACTGTTGGGGGGAAGGCAGACAGAAAGGGTGCCAAGACCCCACAATCCATCTAGCCTGGCACCACCATTCTTCACTGGGACTGTAGGATGGCATAAATAAGAATTCACCAAGAGAAACACAAGGCAGGAATATGAGCTGAAAACTCATAAAAGAATTACAATTAGCCAATAAATACAGGGGGAAATATTAAAGCGCACTAGACGTCAAAGATATATATATTTTTTTTTTCGCTAATGGAATTGGCACACTTTGCAGTGCTGGCAAAGATGCACCAAAATGGGCACTTTTCTTATACTGCTTGTGAGTGTATAAATTGATACGTCTTTCTGAAGGGCAGTTTTACAGAACTGAATTAAAATCATTTAAAAGGTTCTTACTCTTGGACTCAGCAGTCCTCTCCCTGGGAGAAATTTCCTAAGGAAACCATATGCTTTCCTTAGGAAAACTAGCATCTAATGATTTATCTCTAACAAAGCTCACCCCAGTGCCATTTATAATAGGGGGAAAAGAAAAAAACTAAACTAAAAGAAGCCAAATGTCCACAAATAGGGAAGACAATAACTTGTAAGATTATTTAATAACGTGAGAAAATGCTTGTTGTAATAGGTTTTTAAAAAGAAGTTGTAAAACATACAATATTATCAAAATTACGAGAAATATGAATAGTTTCACACACACACAAAAAAGCCTGGAAGGCTTTTTATAAAGTTAACAGGTATTATCCCAGAATAAAGGACAGAAAACTAGCACCCACAGTCTGAAATCAGGGAGAAAAAAAAAAAAAAAACATTCAGAAAGACTCCCTGAAGATCATTAACAATTCTTTATTCTGGCAAAGCACTCCAAGGCTCCCAAGGCTGTTAGATTTCACCCTGATGGGAAATGTGATGAGATAACCAAAGCTCAGAGAAGGTCCAAGCCCAGATGGGGCCTGGCCTGGAAATTCCTCATCCAGCCCCATGCTGGTGCTATAATGCTGTCCTGGAAGGACTGCTTCCTATTCTTCTTCCCAGCCTCCCTCCCTCCCCTCTCTCCTTCCTTCCCAATTCTGTTATCAGTCTTTCTTAAAGGTGAAACCCTCAGACTTTCCTTTCTGCCCTGAAAGGCTGACCATCCCACTAGCTGGTTGGTCAAGAAGGTGCCCCCCATCCTTGCCCACCCCTGCTCCTTTGGCTTCTCCCTATAGAAGCCCTAGTGACGGGGAGTGGGCACAGTGGTTGCCTGGACCCAAGGACCTTGACTGGAACCCATTTCCTGTGGGCAGTCCTGAGACCAAGTTGCAGCTCCAGACCTCCCCTGGGCTTCCTTCCATCCTGTCAGAAGCAGGAAGCATCAGCCCTCAGAATGCTATCAAGATGGTGCCTTGTGATTGCGTAGTGGTCCCCACCTCAGTCTAGTCTGGGGTTGAGATGCGCTGAGGCTGGGGCTGGGAACTGCTGGCTACCCAGGCCTGCTGGAAGGTTAATCCAGCTCTGTGCTGCCACCCCTGGCAGAGCCTAGTCCCCAGCATGAAGAGACCAGGCAGGAAGGCCCCTGCCCGCCCAGGCGCCCTGGTCCCCGCACCTTGTGCCACCCTGGAGCTCTCTGTTCCCAGTGGTTTCCAGGGAAACCGGCTAACACAATGCACATGGGCTGTATTTTTAGAACGGCGTCCTCTCTCCCCTCCCCCACTTTCTCTTCCATCCTTTCTGATGTGTGCACATTCATCCCTCCATCCGGTGGGGAGCTGAAAGAAGGGTCCCACCCTGGAAGTCTCTTCCCCATTAGGGAGTCTTTAGCCTCCAGCCTCCCTGAATACCCGACTCAATTAAATGCCTTGGCAGGACTGGGATGTCCCCGCCCTCACCCAGGTCTGTTACGAAACCACCCTGGAGACCCATCCTCCCCAAGGACGGTGCTATTAAAAGGGCTGAGAGTGGGCAATGCAGGGACAGATGGCCTGTGAGGGAGGGGGTGGTGGGGAAGGGGGCTGCAAAGAGAAACCTCATACTCCAGGGAACCAGGGGTGTCTCAGCCCCAGGAAAACAGGGACAGCCCAGGGCCCAGCAGGTGGTGGTGTGGGGCTCCAGAACAGAGGCCACAGCAGGCATTCTTCCCAGGTGGTGGTGGCAGACAAGTTCCTTCCTAAGAGAGTTGTGATCGGGAGAAAAAAGGCAGGGCTTCCCTGGTGGCTCAGTGGTAAAGCATCTGCCTGTCAATACAGGAGGCGTGGGTTCAATCCCCGATCCAGGAAGATCCCACGTGCCACAGAGCTACTAAACCTGTGAGCCACAGCTGCTGAAGCCTGAGCGCTCTAGAGCCCGTGCTCCACCGCAAGAGAAGCCATCGCAATGAGAAGCCCAGGCACCGCCACTGCAGAGTAGCCCCCTGCTCGCTGCACTGCCCAGAGCAGCAACAAAGACCCAGCATAGCCAAGAAATAAATAATTTTTAAAAATTAAAAGAAGGCAGCTAGATAATGTTACAAGAAAATGAGATTCCTATCAAATCAATACATTGTATACCTTAAACTTATTATACAATGTTATATGTCAACTTTGGTATCTCAATAAAGCTGGAAAAAAGCTTTCAGAAAAGAGAGTGAGGTTCCTATCAAGTCCCACAAGGAAGCCTGAGTCAGGTCTGTACAGAGTCAGGGGGCACAGAGCAGGTGGGGTGGGAGGTGCCCGGGGGGAAGGGGTCTTGGAGCCATAGCGATGGGCCTTTTCACTCTGTCTTTCCCCTCCCCTTAATCCCCAAGTCCCTAAAGGCAACACAGAGTGTTAGAAACAAATGGGCCTGGGATGAATTCCAGCCCTCAGCTTCTCAGCGGTTAGGCCCGCAGTCTGGAATCTCTTCTGTCTCACTCACTGCCTAGCTTTATTTTGAGCAGGCCACTAACAGGATTGCTTATCTGCAAAATGGGAGTGGTAGCCTCCCTTTGCCCACCTCAGAAAGCTTTGAGGTACAACAAAGACAACAGACAGAAATGTGTTTTTGTAATGTATTTTTAGTATTTTTACTATATACCAGGTGTTCTTTATTTTTTTTAACTTTTTTTTTTTTCTGTATTGGGGATAGCCGATTAACTGTTGTGATAATTGCAGGTGAACAGCAAAGGGACCCAGCCATACATACACGTGTATCCATTCTCTCCCAAACTCTCCTCCCATCCAGGCTTCCCCATAACATTGCGCAGAGTTCCCTGTGCTGTACAGTGGGTCCTAGCTGCTTATCCATTTTAAATGTAGCAGTGTGTACAGGTCCATCCCAACTCCCTATCCCTTCCCCACAGTCTTCCCCTCACCCCAGGAACTATAAGTTTATTCTCTAAATCTGTGAGTCTGAGAAACATGCTTTTAAAATAGATTTCTATACCCATTTGGATGGGACAAAAATCACAGGGTTGATTGGGGTCCTCCTAACTTTCTTCGGCCTACTTGGAGGACTTTCTTTTTCTCTTGTCTCCTGTTTAAGAAAAGTCATACCTGCTGGCAGGGAGGCTCTGCTGATGTTTGCAATAAAGGGACAGGAAAGGGGTAAGGGAGAGAAAGCAAGGGCTCTTTGGCTGGGTGACGGAAAGGGGCCCTAGAGCAGAGTGAAGGTGGGTGAATTCTTTAAAAGGAATTGCATTTCTTTTCTATTACTTTTGGTTGCTGATTTTGTGCTTCTTTAAATGTGATTCTGTGCTGAGACCTGGGCCATGTGAACGCTCAGACTTAACAGGGTTAAAAATGTAAATGATTCCTATGATTGTTCCTGAGGTGTGTAGTTGGTGTGTAGTCACTCAGTCGTGTCCAACTGTTTGCGACCCTGTGGACTACTGGAGCCTGCCAGGCTCCTCTGTCCATGGGATTTCCCAGGCAAGAATACTGGAGTGGTTTGCCATTTCCTTCTCCAGGGAATCTCCCCGACTCGGGGATTGAAGCCGTATCTCCTGCATTAGCTAGGTGAGTTCTTTACCACTGAGCCATCTGGGAAGCCCCGAAACTATTCAATAAATGCTTCAATTAAACTGATCAGTGGCAGTTACGCATCCTATGGAATAAAGCCATCGTTGAGTAGAAGCCCAGCTCAGTCATTAGTAGGGGGCATCTGGAAATACATGCAGGTATTTGAGCTTGTCTCAGCAACCGGGAGGAGAAGGCAACGGCAACCTACTCCAGTACTCTTGCCTGGCAAATCCCACGGACAGAGGAGCCTGGTAGGCTGCAGTCCATGGGGTTGCCAGGAGGCGGACACAACTGAAGTGACTTAGCAGCAGCAGCAGCAGCAACCGGGGCACCTACAGTGATTAGGAGTCAGAGGCAAGGAAGGCTGCCTGGGGACACCGCTGCACAGTGAAGCATCGCTCCCCACCCCAAAATGCCTTGAGCTGCCCCCCTGAGAAACACAAGAGCTGAAGGAGAAGGAAGGCCAGACACCAACAGGGTGAAGTTAGCGTATGCAGGTGAACCAGATCTTGTGGGACAGGGAGAAAACAAATTATAAAAGGGGTAGGACTTTCTTGTTTTTTTCAATCCTTGGAGGGAGGGGGTCTCTGGCAGGTCATGGTCAGGGTCTTGGTCCAAGGCGCCCTGTGGTTGATGCACTCCTGAAAGTCCTAGTTATGACGTCCCATTACAAGAAGAGCCTCGAGCAAATGGAACAAGGAGCAGAGCCAATCTGACCTGGGCAGCTCCGCCCTGGGGGAGGGTCTGTGTCACAGATTGAGAAGGAGGTCACTTAGGGCAGGATCAGACTCACGTTCAAGCCTGGGCACCTGATGCCCTTCCATCTACCCACACCACGCCAGCACTGTGGTTTGAAAAGAAGTCCCAGAACTCAGGGACCCAGAAATCAGGAACTTTGCTCCCAACTGCACTGTGTAGAGGGTTGAGAGCTGTCCGAGTAGCTGGCCCCTCATATCACTCTCACCATCTGGATGCGGACCTCAGAGGGCTGGAACAGCGCTGGTGGCGGGCCTGGGATGGAGACAGACCTTCCCTCAGCATCCCCATCTCACAGGTGAGGCAAGAAAGGTGCACGGAGGGTGTGACTGGTGCAAGTCCCCTGTGGTGCATCCAGGGAGGAACCCCAGAGCCCGTGCTCTTAAGCCTGACTCTAGAGAATCCCCTGGTGGTCCAGTGGCTCAGGACTCAGTGCTCTCACTGCCAGGGCCCCAGGTTCAATTCCTGGTCAGGGAACTTAGATCCCGCAGGCTGCATTGTGGCCGACTGCCCACCCCCACACCCCATAAAAAAAAAAACAACCCTATTCTACACAGATTCTGTTTCCCTGGGGAAGATGGCTTAACAGGAGGCTGCAGGGAACATGATCTTGTGTTCTGGCCCAGCCTCCATTTCCTCTCCCATTACAGTCCCCTGCTTTATGCCAAATTTGACCTAGACTACGTCTCCTGCTTCTTCCTTGGTTTGGGCCCATGAATTCCTATCTCTTCACAACCACTGCCACCCTGCCAACACACACACACATACACACACACACTCCCACTGTGCTGAAGGCAGCCATATTTGGATGCGGACACTCAGCTAAAGACCCCAGCTGACTCAGTCGGCCCATTATTCCTGCAGGAAGCACATGCTTCTGTGCATGCTCTTCCCTCTGCCTGAAATGCCTTTCCCCATCACATGCCCACAACAATGACAACAGCAATAATAATGAAAATAAATTGTTAATATTTTCTGACATGATGTGTGTTTGTTGAATGACATGAAATGAATGAATGAATGATTCTTTGCTCAGACTCTAAAGTATTAAATGATTGGTAACATTCAGTGTCAATGAGGTTGGGGGGAAACAATACATACTCTCATACACCACTGGCTGGACTGCAGTGGGTTCAACTTATTTGGCGGGCAAGTTGGTAGTTTGCAAAAATGCAAATCTCTCTCAATTCCGTTTCTAGGTATTTATCCTGAAGAAAAACACAAAGAGGCTATGCACAGGGGTGCACTCTGCAGCGCTCTTTGGAATAGGAAAAAAAGTGAAAAGAATCATCACAAGGAAAATAAATGTCAGGAGAACGGTTAAACAAACCCTGGCACATCTATACCCCTGAGCACCACACAGCTATTTAAAAAATGAGGCAGCTCCACTCAAACAGATAAGGAAGGCATTCTAAAATACGCAGGTAAGAGAAAAGGGCATGGCACAGAATAATAAGTATAAATAAATAACCCATTTATGTGAAAAATACATGCATGGAACAGGTACTTTTATTTGCAAATTAAAAAAGAAAAAAGGTCCTCGAATGAATCAGGGTAACTATAACAATGCTCATTTCAGAGGAAGAATATGTATTTGGAAGAGTCTAAAAGGAGTCTTTTATTCTACAGAGCTGCTGCTGCTGCTGCTAAGTCGCTTCAGTCGTGTCCGACTCTGTGCAACCCCATAGACGGCAGCCCGCCAGGCTCAGCCATCCCTGGGATTCTCTAGGCAAGAACACCGGAGTGGGTTGCCATTTCCTTCTCCAATGCATGAAAGTGAAAGGTGAAAGTGAAGTTGCTGAGTCGTGTCTGACTCTTAGCGACCCCATGGACTGCAGCCTACCAGGCTCCTCCATCCATGGGATTTTCCAAGCAAGAGTACTGGAGCAGGGTGCCATTGCCTTCTCTGATTCTACAAAGCAGATCTTATCAAATCTAAGATACCATCAATTAGAGCTGACACTAACATTTTATGAATCAATAGAAGAGAAGGAAAAAAAAAAAACCCATTATTGATGAAATTAATACTGCCCCCTACATTTTAACTTTTTATTTTGAAATAATTTCAGATTTACAGAAAAATCACAGAAAAAAAAGCACAGAAACTTCCTACATACTCCTCATTCGGCTTCCTCTAGAATGTCACCGTGCTACAGAACCTTAAACAATTAGAGAAACCAGGAAAGAAAATACTGATATAATCCGGTGATGCAATCTGCAGACGGTCACTGAATTTCACCAGTTTTCCAGCAGTCTCCCCGTCCAGGATGCCACACTGCTCCTAGTTGCCGCGTGGTCCCCTCCATTCAGGGACAGTTCCTCAGTCTGTCTTTTATGATGCTGACACCCGAGAAACATTGAGTAGTTAAAATCTGTAGACTGTCCCTCAGTCTGGGTTTGTCTGTTGTTTTTTTTTTATGATTAGACTGAGGTTTTGTATTTTTCGCAAGAAGACAGCAGAAGAGATGTGCCCTTGTCACTGTGCCATTTCATGGGGTACAAGATGTCAGTCTGTCTCATTACTGGGGAACCTTAAGCTTGATCCCCTGACTCAGGTTCTGCCGGGTATCTCCAGTGTAAAGTTACTATTTTTCCCTTTGTAACTAACATGTATCTTGTGGGAAGATCCTTTGAGACTATGCAGACATCTTGTTTCTCATCATACTTTCCGCCCACTAATTTTAACAACTATGGATGAGGCTTGCCTGCAGTTATTCCAGTGGTATTTGCTTGATGATCGTTTTCTATTTCCATCATCCCTTCTACATTTATTAATCGGATTTCTCCTGGAAGACACAGAGTTGTCTTTTCTTCTCCATTCACTGATTTATTCAATTACTTATTTTATTCTATGGGTTATAATCCATTTCCATTATTATTTTATTGTTCTGATTGCGCCAGATTTGGCCATTGGGAGTTAAGTTGGCTCTTGGGTCCTTTCACCATTTGCTGTCTTTTTTATTTTTTAGTAGCTTCTAATTTACTCCAAACTCATCTTATATTTTTTCTGCCTCACACACACACTTTTCTCTATGTATGTATGTATCTGTATATCTATTAAAAATCTGGAATTTATAGTGACATCTCTAATTCCAATTCAACACCACTCAGTTTATTCTAACTTCCCTCTTTTCATTATTTGTAATTGTTTTTCTTCCACAGTGAGAAACCTGGCTATCATTATCCCCAATATTTTTATTTGCTCATTCCTACTATACACACAAAGTAACTGCAGACCTGTCACTAACATAATGAGTTCCTATCATTCAGAAGTTTTGGTAATTAATTTTTAAAAATATTTTATTCTTTTAGACTTAGACCCACATCTATCACTCTTATAAGTTCTTTTAAAAAAAACTGAAGTATAACAATGGAATATTACTCAGCTATTAAAAAGAATGCATTTGAATCAGTGCTAATGAGGTGGACGAAACTGGAGCCTATTATACTGAGTGAGTCAGAAAGAAAAACACCAGTACAGTATATTAACACATATATGTGGAATTTAGAAAGATGGTAATGATGACCCTATATGAAACTGCAAAAGAGACACAGATATAAAGAACAGACTTTTGGACTCGTGGGAGAAGACGAGGGTAGGATGATCTGAGAGAACAGCATTGAAACTTGTATATTACCATATGTGAAATAGATCACCAGTCCAAGTTTGATGCATGAAATAGGGCACTCAAAGCCGGTGCACTGGGGTGACCCTGAGGGATGGGATGGGGAGCGAGGTGGGAGGGGGATTCAGGATAGGGGACACATATACAACAATGGCTGATTCATGTCAATGTATGGCAAAAACCACTACAATATTATAAAGTAATGAGCCTCCAATTAAAAAAAATAAATTTTTAAAAAAAAGAAAAAAAATTGACATATAGTTGCTGTACAATGCTTGTAAATTCTTAAAAAGAAATAGAAGTGAAAAAAAAATAGAAGTGAAATAAACTGCATCAGTTCTTCCTAAAACTTCTTCACAGTCAGGATCCGATGTTTCTGAATTGCTCTCTCCTTTTTTTGGCTGCCTGGGTCTTTGTTGCTGCAAGAGGGCTTTCTCTCAGGGGGCCACTCTCTCGCTGCAGCGAGGGTGTCTCACTTCAGTGGTTTCTCTTGTGGAGCACAGGCTCTAGAGCCTGCTGGCTTCAGTAGCTGTGGCGGGCTCAGCTGCTCCACGGCATGTGGAATCTTCCCTGACCAGGGATTGAACCTGCATCCTCTGCATTGGTAGGTGGATTCTTAACCACTAGACCACCAGGGAAGTCCCACTCTGTCTTGAGGTTGTGGCTGGCTGTGCTTTTCCATGGAGTCCCAGCTCCTCTGATATCAGGAATGTCGCTGGTGCAGCATTTCCCAAGAGGGCTCCACTACCACCTCCAGGATTTCTCACCAGATTACACCTTCTGGTGTAGCGGGATGGCAAAACAGTGGTCCTGGTGCCCACCTCACCAAGAGAGGATATATGTCAGAGATGTTATGAAAAAAAGGTGCATCTGAGAGTTGCCGTAACATAGCTCTTTTATAAAATTTTCTTCCATTGAGGCACAGCACCCATGTGTGAACTCTGTTTCTGTACACAACATGGTTCCAGACATTAAACAAACCTCCAACCCTCAGACCAAGGGCAGACAGAATGGGAATCCCAATAATATATTCCATGTAAGCAGCTTGTGTATGGAGCCAGGAAAAAGTCCACTGCGGCAGAGACTGTTAATTGTCCCCCAGCATCTGTTCTCCCCTTGATACTCTTAATACTAGATCCCCAAATTTTAGATGAGTAGGTAGACAAGGGAATAAAGCCTATTTATGACAACAATCAGCCAATTAGATGTAAGTGGAACCATGTGACTTTGGGATAGTGGTCTTAAAGGGAGAAGACATGCCATTCTTCAACCCTTCCTTCTTTTTGCTGACTGGAATACAGATGTGATGGTGGGAACTTGAACAGCCATTTTGGACCCTGAGGCTGGATACTAAAGGTGGTAGAGTGCCACTATAGATAGCGTCTAAGTTCCTGAGAATCATGAAGCCATGGTTCTGGATGGCCTATCTCTAGACTCTGCTTATAAAAGAGGGAAATATACTTTTATCTTCTTTTATCCATATTTTAATTGAGGTATATTTGATTTACAATGTTGTGTTAGTTTCAGGCATTGAGCAATGATTCAGTTATATATATATATTTTATATATTACATATATATTTCAGATTCTCTTCTGTTACAGGTTATTGCAAGATATTGAATATGGTTCCCTGTGCTATACAATAGGTCCTTGTTTATCTATTTTAGAGTAGTGTGTATCTGTTAATCCCAAATTCCTAATTTATCCCTCATCCCACTTTCACCTTTGGTCGCCATAAATTTGTTTTCTATGTCTGTGAGTGTGTTTCTGTTCTGCCGTTTAATCTATTATTATTATCCTTGGCTTTCTGTCACATACCATCGAAGCTAATTTAAACTTGGGACATTTTTCTTGGAGTCCCAGCCTAACATGCTAAAGGAACCAAAGAAAAGGAGCAGGCTGGGCCTGCCCGAGGGGACACAGGGAAATTCCAGGGCTGCAGACCCCTCTTTGCAGCGGGCAGCATTCTCACTTCAGAGAGTGAGCCAGCCCCTTCCAGACCACCCCTCACAGGCTCACAGAAGCTGCATCAACACTGGTAACCATGACCCACATTCAAAAGTTAAAACGCTTTCAGTCTGGCACTTGGGGCCGCAAATTCTCAAGTTTCTTGAACACAGGTGCCTCGATTCACTCCTGTATCTTTGCCTAATTTGGCAAATGTCTGGAAACAAAGATACTGGATGTTTGTGCAAGATTTAAAGGGGGATAACACAAGGCAACAAGTCTCCCCCAGCTCGCAGGTCTGCAGTGTGGTCTGCAGGAAAGAGAGAGCCTGAAGGAGCAGCTTTCTGACTGGGTATTTCTCTCCCAGAAAGCCCCCATCCCCTCTGAATTGCCTCTTGTATTCCTGTTTTGAGGAACAACACACACCTGGCAGGAAATCACCCACCCCAAGCCGCTCGCAGTGTCTCCCCGCATCACATACAATGTCTGCAGAAGGGGGCCGCGTGTCAGTGCCACTCAACCCAGGCCATTTCTTCTCATAGCAGTACCTGGTTGGGGAAATGTCACCCCCGCCCCATTCTCAGCCCGCGTGGCACCGGAACGACCACACTCTGAGGGCGGCCGAGTGGCTCAGGTCTACATCCTTCATTTATTCACTCATTCATTCAATCGCCAAATACTGACCTATTATGTGCCGGGTACTATTTCAGGCACCGGAGATAAAAGACCGATGATTACAGACAAGAAGCCCTACATCTGTGGAACTTTCAGGAGAATTCCAATCAACAAATCCAAGTAAATACACGGTGTGCCAGACATGCCGGGCACACCAGGAAGCAACATCACAGTAGGGGGAGGAGCGTGGGGCTGTGATCTGAAACAGAGTGTAAGAGTGGGCCTCCACGAGAAGGTGATGAGAGCAAAGGCATGGAGGAGGTGAGGGAGGGGGCTGTGTGGATGCCTAGGAGAGTGCTCAGGGCAGAGGGAACAGCAAGTGCTAAGGCCATAAGGCAGGTGTTTGCCTGGTGGTTTCCGGTGGATGCGAGGAAGGCAGCCAGCATGGCTGGAGCAGAGTGAGTCGAGGGGAGCGGGGAGGGAGGGGTAAGGACCAAGAGTGAACAGTGGAGGAGGCATCAGATCATGTTTCATCTAGAAGGTTTGTTAGAAAAACTCTGGCTTTTCCTGAGGTGCCTTAGAGGTTTTGGTTTTTAAAAAATTATTTATTTGGCTGCACTGGGTCTTACTTGTGGCACATGGGGTCTTTGTTGCAGTATGTGGGATTTTTTTTTTTTTAAGTTGCAGCATGCAAAATCTTCAGTTGCAGCACGTGGGAGCTTTTAGTTGCAGCACATGGGATCTAGTTCCCTGACCAGGGATCGAACCCCGACCCCCTGCATTGGGAGTGCAATCTTACCCACTGGACCACCAGGGAAGTCTCTGCCTTGGAGGGTTTTGAGCAGCAGGGTGACGTGATAGGATTTCCATGTTAAAGTCTCCCTTCTCCTGCTATGTGTGGAGCAGACCTAGGGCATAAGGGTGGGAGCAGGGAGACCAGTCGCTGCAGTAATCCAGGAAAGAGATGCTGAAGGCCTGGGTGGAGGCGGTGGCTGGGTATGTTCTGAGGGTAGAGCTGGCGGGAGCTGCGGGTGGATCAGATATGGGGCATGAGAGACAGAGAAGAGTCCAGAGTGATCTGGGTTTGTCCTGAGCCACTGGAGGGAAAGAGCTGTTGTTTATGGGTCCAGAAGGCCTTGGGAAAAAGAGGTTGGGGTTGGGGAGAAAGGTCAGGCAGTTGGCTTAGACCCGAGCCAGGGGGTGCTGCCAATTGGGTTCTAGGGTCTGCACTTCAGGGGAGAGGTGTGGACTGGACCTATCACCACAGAGATGGGGTCTGAACCCAGAGCTCTCTCCTGATGGGTGAGGAGCAGGTGTGTGCTCAGGTGGGACAGGCCAGAATTCTCACTTGCCCAGGACTGGAGCATCACCAGGCACACAGGACCTACACTGCTTTCTCCACCCCTGCCCCAACATGAACTGAAAAAACATCTCAGTCCTCAAAGGTATCAGTTATGGGGCTAAAGACGTATGGTCATTTTGGTTGGATTGTACATCTGTGGTTTGGTGTTTAAAGCACCTGAGGATTGGGACTTCCCTGGTGGTCCACTGGCTAAGGCACTGTACTCCCAATGCAGGGGGCCCAGGTTCGATCCCTGGTCAGGGAACTAGGTTCCACGTGCTGCAACTAAGAGTTCACATGCCAGAACTAAAGATCCCACATACTGCAAACAAGAGCGGTGTGTGCGTGTGCTCAGTCGCTCAGTTGTGTCTGACTCTTCAACCCCATGGACTGTAGCCCACCAGGCTCCTTGGTCCACGGGATTTCCCAGGCAAGAATGCCAGAATGGATTCCTATTTCCTCCTCCAGAGGGATCTTCCTGACCCAGGGATCGAACCTGTGTCTCCTACATCTTAACCTGCTGAGCCATCGGGAAAGCCCTTGTAGGAATTAGGATCATATCTGGGGGCCAAAATTCAGCCTAGCATGTGTGTACACACACACACACCCCAGCTGTGTGTTATCCACTTTGCCTACAATGACTTCCTCCTCCCTATACTTATGGAAAGGCAAGTTCAATATCTACCATGAATGACCCTTCCTCCCTAGAGTTTTCCAAGAACATACCCTCTCCACAAAAGCAGACTTCAGACCGCCTTTAGAATCCCCCCAGGAATTCTGGTTTCATCAGACCCCCAGAGCTTCGCACGTTCCCCTATGCATTTGTTAATTTTTCGTTTTTTAAAATAGAACTTGAATGTCATGCAATACACATTCACTGAGAAAAGTCAGAAGAGCAAAAAGAAAAAATCACATATGATCCTAGTTACCAGAGGAAACCACTGTTAACATTTTTGCTTATCTCTTTTCACTTCCAGTGCTAATCTGTACATTTAAAAACAAAAAACACTCTTATGAAACATCTTTTGGACTCTGGAGCCAGATCTCCTGGTTGAAATTTCAGCCAGTTACTTGCCATCTGTGTGACCTTAAGCAAGTTATTTAACTTCTCTGGGCTTTGGTTTCCTCATCTGTCTAAAAGGAGGAAATAACAGCACATATTTCATAGGGTGGTTATGATGATGAGTTAACATATAGAAAGTGCTTTGGACTGTGCCTGGCACACGACAAATGCCATAGAAGTGTAAGCTGTCATCACGTTATTATATGTATATCAGGAGACATCTGTTCAGGTGGGTAAGTGACTTTCGGTAGCCTAATTCGCAGCTGCCTGAGGTTCCCTGGTGTGAGTGTGCTCCAGTTTGTTTAGCCTCCCCTACTGTTAGGCGGTTGTCTCCAGTTGTTTTTCTTTCCTTTCTATAAGCAACTACGGGATAACATCCTTGAACAAACACCTCTGAACACATCTTTATTTGTGCCTAAAAATTCAACTGCTGAGTCACAGACCATACATATTTTTGAGCTTTTGATACATCATTGCCATCGTGCCCTTCATAAAGCTGCACCAGTGGAACAGCTTGCCCATCTCCCCATACCCCGTGTAAGGACCTGCTCCCCTCCCCGCTGGTCCACGTATCCCTTCACACCTGACTCCAGCACCTGAGTGAAGCAGTGACGTTTACTAAAATGGATGGGCTAGCAATGAGGATTCAGGGTCTTGGGGTGGGGAGTAAATCTATGCCTCAGTTTCCCCCACATATAAATATATGGGTCAGAGATATACCTGCCCACAATCTAACACTATTTAAATACACATTCCACACGTTAAAATGGTACCAAAATTCCAGACTAAACTGGCCAAAGTTTGGCTTTCTAATCACACATCAATCATATTTTGAAAGTTTCCAGCGTCTAATACTGACGCTCCCAAGGGACCATTTTTCAGAGCCTTAAATCTGCCATTTTAGAGCTCTGACTCTGAACCCTCCTAGAGACAGACTGCTGGAGAACAAATGCACAAAAACCATCACCTTCCTGCTAGCAAACAGACAAATGTCCCACTTTTCCCATCTCACTCAAGAATAAAAAAAGGCACCAAGAGTCTGTCCTCTGAAGCCACAGAGAGCTTGTGCGTGGGCAGGACAGAGTCCTGGGTCCTTCTTACCATGCTAACGAGGGAGGGCCTTTGTTCCCATTTTATTGATAAAGAGATGGAGGCTTGGAGAAATTAAGAATATGCTCAGGAGCTGAGAGCAGAGAGGAGACTCTGAAGTTCACACCCTCTGATTCTTGAATCCCTGCTCTCTCCGCGCGGGAGCACCCTGGAAGGGCGTCTGGAAACTAGGTGCTGGCCGCCTAAGCATTGCTCGCGGGTGAAGGACAACCCTCTCTTCTTGCTGAAACAAAAAGACAGGCTCGGGCTGCCCATAACAATTCATGGGCATCCTTCCAGCCCCATAAGTAAGGGGGACTAGCTTTCCCTACCTTGTGTCAGAGCTGTGGACATCAGACCAGCAGGACCCAACCCTAGAAAATCATGTCTCCCCTTCCCACGTGACGGAGAACCTAAGGCTGAAGCAGAGTCCCCCAGATGCACATCTCAGGAGGCCTGAATGGTGTGGAGAGCCCAGAGGAAGAAAGGAGCTGGAAATTCCCTGAAGAAGGGATCTGGTGACTGGAGCACAGAGGGAAGGGGAGGAGACCCCAGGACACAGCTTAGGGACAACAGCCCCACCTCTCCCACTTGCTGCCCACCTGTCAGATGCTGCTCTCGACGTTTTACACACAGTCTCACCACTGTGTGGGCGGTACCACGATGAGCCCATTTCACAGATGAGGAAAGTGAAGGGTAGAGCAGCTGTGAGACTGGCCCGGAGGAGCCAGGCAGTTAGAAACGCATAGGATGGCTCAGGGCTCAGGGCTCAGGTTTGAAACAAAGCACCACCTCTTCTCAGCCGTATGATGTGAGGCAGAGACTGGCCTCACTGGTAAAATGATCATAATAATAAAATGGGAGAATGTGAAAACTATAAACAGCTCAATAAACATGAGTTGAACAGAGGTTCAGTGAAATAATTTCCTAATGCTGATGTGTGGGCAGGGAGTTGGAGACCTCTATGAAATTATCCTGGAGATGCTGCTGAACCTGGCTCAGTCAACAATTATTGAGCGCTTGCTGTATGCCACTACAAGAAACCAGCCACCACCTGCGACCTGCTCATCGGCCAATGGAGCAGATGAGTCAAATTTTCACAGATGCATGTAACAGGGATAAAGTGGGTGAAAGCAGATCCAGACTTCCTAGTGGCCAATCAGCCAGGGCAGGTGGGTTCTCCATCACAGGGACAGCTAAGACCAAGGAACCCGAGGGGAGATGAAGCCCACAAGGTGCCCACCAGGGGCCAGGCCCCAGCCAGGAGTGTCTCCTGTGCCATTTCAGCAAGCTTCACCCCAGCTTACAGAGGCAGGGGTCAACAGTTTCACCTCTAAGATGAGAAAACTGGAGTCAGAGAGGTTAAGCCACCTATCTGAGGTCATGCAGCTGGCCTGCAGAGGGACTGGGATATGAACCCAGATTGGTGGGACCAGGAAGAGGATGGGAGGGAGCTGGAGAAAGAGGGAAAGCTGGAAAAACCACTGGAGCGGGGGCATGCCCTTTCTCCCAGGGCCTGCTGAGAGAAAATGGCAGTGGGACCCAGGACTGAAGACTGACCAAGGGAGCCCTGTTCCAGCCTGGCCAGGGGCACAGAGTCTGCGAGAACTGGGCAAGTCTGTCTAATGAGGGAGGAGGGGCCCTGACCCATATAGCCAGAGGATGAGGGTACACTGTATTGGGACCCCAAAGCCTGGAGCCCCGCCAGAGCCCCCACACATGTATCCCACCAATATTCCTCCTCCAGGCCCTTCTGGGGCTAGAGGAGAAGGATCCAGCTCTGTCCTGCGTGGGGAGTTCTAAAAACCCACCCACGGGGTGGTGAAAACTTTCCCTCCGGGGGATTAACAAGTCCAGCCACCTGTGCAATTCCCTTTGAAGTCAGGAGGACTGGCCTGCCTCAGGTGAGTTCTACAAAGAAAATTGGCAGGGAACTGGCCGGGGGAGCCGTTGGCTAACTGGGCTCAGATCTTGCTCTTCTGAGCATTTGGTTAGTGTTCCCAGTGCTCCAGGAACAGTGCCCGACTCCTCTTCTCTACGAGCCTGGCCTGAGCCAAGGAGGGCTCACTGTTACTTGAACCCATACCTACAACTCCAAACTTTACCTACCCCTCCCCCACACTCCATCCCACACACTCCATCCCACACACTCCAGCCCTCCAGCCTCTGCTTGGTTCAAGCCTCTCTCATATCCCAAGCCCTCTGCATGTGTTGGTCCCTCCATTCTTCAGCCTGTAGCACTACCTCCCTCTCCATTAATAGAAAATCTGTCTTTTAGGGTGCAGTTCAAATGCTGCCACATGCTCAAATCTCTCCTCTCCCCTCATCTCCCACCTCAGGCTCCAACCTGCTTCCTGAGTATGTCCCCACACCAAGCCCCCTTCCATGTCCTGTCCTCTGTTCTGCGCTCTGTTCCCATGCACCCGGTGGCAAGGCCCTCCAGGCGACGGACTGAACCTCCCAGGTACCAGAGGATATTTTCTGGAACCCATGTGTCTTTGCAGTACACACTGACTGAGCACCCCAGAGCCCAGCACCTGGGGGCATCTGGACCTCCCTGCTGTTCCCAGCCCCCATCCTCCTGTCTAGGTCTCTGCACCTCTCCCCTGCGGAGACCACAGGAGCCACCAATAGGGTTAGCCCTTCCTGTCTGGGAGACTGTCTGCACCCTTCAGACCCCTTGCCCCGTCTCCTTCCTCCTCTCCAGAGCAGACCCAGTGTCCTCTTTTGATTCCAGCCACTGCACCCGGGATGTGGTTTCCAGCAGAGTGGCTGGCCACTTCTTCAGAGGGGCCCAAGGCTGAAGTTTCCTGGTCATCAGGGTCCAATCTGGCTCTCCACTCTCCTGATCACTGGCCTCTACTCCCAGCGAGTAACTTCTCCTCGCTGGGAGGGCTGCTCAGATTGTCACAGGGAGCCGGAAATCCGAGCCCCCTCCCTCGCCAGCCCCCAAGTCTATTGGAGTCCAGGGAGCTCCTTTCTTGGGGGGAATGGAGGGACACTGATAGAAGGTCAGGGGCTCCAAGCTCCCTTTCTTCTTCTGAAGACCTGACTAGAGCTTGACTCCAGCGGGCCGCTCCCCCGACCACATACCGGCAGCAAGCGTTCTGCCCACCCCGACGCCGGGCCGCAGAGACTCAGAGAGCAAAGCCGGGCAGGGCACCGCCCCAGGTCCTCTCCCGGGGCCCGGCTCCGCACAGGAACCCGCAGCGCACAAGGTAGGAATTAGCTGGTGTCCGCACCCCCTCCTCCTGCGCCAACCCGAGACACCCCAAAGCCCTGGCCGCCGCGCCCGGCTCCTGCTCCAACTCGGAAAGTAGCGGGCGGCGAGGCCGCGCCGAGGGGCGGCGGCCGGTAAGGGCCGGCGGTACCTGTCAGCAGCTCGATCTTGTGTCCCAGCACCTTCATCTCGGCGTCCGGCGCTGCCCGGCTCGCGGCTGCGGCGTCGGGGGAGTACGCTCGGCGGAGCCAGGGACAGGAGCGCGGGAGGCGAGGAGGGAAGCGGCAGGAGAGCGAGGAGCGGAGCAGGAGGAGCCGCCGGGAGCCGGGAGCGCTCTCGCCGCCCCCCACGCCGCGCTCCCCCCCTCCAAATAGGTTTAAAAAAATCCACCAATTGCACGACCGCGCACCCCTAAAAGGCGCCCGCCGCCACCTGGTCCGGGTGAACTCCGGGAGGCGGAGAGAGAGCGCGGGGTGGGCGCGGGTGACACTCCGCGAGGCGGCGGGAGGGGGCCCCTCTGCCCGCCGCGCTTACAAAAAGGCCCTGCCGCCCCCGATGTTGCGATCGGGGAGGCGCGGGGGGGCGCGGTGCGGCGGGGCCCTGGCCTTGGCGGAGGGGGGGGGTCCCCGTGTCGGGCCGGGAAGGCGAAGAGGAAGAGCCCTGGCGGGGTGGAGTTGGGTGGGGAGGAGATGCCGCCCTCCTAGGCGAAGTGTGGCCCGGCGACAAGGCGGCCGGCTCGCGGGTCGGGGTCGCGCGCGGGGGCTGCACCGAGGCAGGGGGGCCAGCCGTGGTTGCAGTGGCCGGGGGGTGGCGGGAGATGGGCCTCGGGGCGCTGCCGACTCACCTAGAGAGACGCGAGCAAGACAGACGCGCAGGCGGGGAGCCAGGCCTCCGCGCCGCCGCCGCCAACGCGCGGGTGCAGGTGCGGGCAACCCGGGGCCCCTCCGCAGAGCCACCGCTGCTGGGGGCGGGGGCCGGGCCGGGGGCGGTGCGCCGCGGGGGGCGTGCCCACAAGGGCGCGGGGAGGGTGGGCGCTTGTCCCGGTGCTGCGCCTGGCCTGGGGGCTGGACCCGGGAGGCGGTTCCTGGGCGCGCGGCTTCCGCCTCCCGCGGCGAGCTAGACGCCGGGACACCCGAACCCAGCGGAGAGCCCGGCTTGATCGGCCTGCTCCTCACCTCCTGCAGGAGCCCGGAGGAAGGGTCCCTGCTGCTCCGAGTGGGCCGGGCGAGGTGGGAGGCCCCGCCCGCCCCGCCCGTCCCCTGGTCGCCGCGCCGCGTCGAGCTCCCGAGGGAGGGAGCGGTCTCTGCCCCAGCCTTTGTTTAGATTCCCCAGGAGCCGGAGGAGACAGCACCCCGCTCCCCCGCCCAGTCGCTGGCTGGGAACCGCTGGGGGACAGTCCTGGGGGGTCTGGAAGAGCCAGGTGCTCAGCGGGGCTTTGGGTCGTCTTCGCCTGTTTGCAGAGCCTGAGGGTTTCCTTGGGGAAACTCATGCGGGAGTAACTCCAGGCACAGGTGTTTGGGGCCCTCAGGTTCCCCCTCCCTACCCCCAGAGCTTCCTCCCCACCCCCCTAACAGAATGTATCCAAGTCCCTACTCTCCGCCATTCACCCTCCATCATCTGAGCCAGTAGGAACCTGGGGAACCCTTTGGTTCTCACGCTCCCTCTGGTCAGGCCCGGGGACCTTGCTCTCACCTGTTACCCCAAGACAGGGAGCACCAGCGTCCCCAGATGGAGTCCTACTGTAAGGAGAATGGGAGTGGGATGTCCTGAGAAACTTTACTTGGGGGAGGCAGTTCAAGTGGAGGGCTCCTGGAGACCAGGGTTCTACCCCGGTTCTGCCACTGACTTTGGGCAGGGCTCTGCCCCTCCTGATTCCAGCCTTTCTGGGGCACAGTGACTGTGTGGGACCAGGTCATCTGGGCAGTCTGGGATGTTTCAGGCTGAGAGGTCAATGGGATTCTTCAAGGTCTCTCCCCCTTCACTGGATCTTTATCTGGACTAGTTTGTAGTCCTAGCTTTCCCTCAACTCCAGCCTTCGGAGGAAGCTACTATGATCTTGAGTTAACCCACTCACCAATGTTTAGGAAGCTGGTAAGACTGGGTGGCCATAGATAGGGTGCATATTCCTGTTTGGGGTGCAGTATATAGACTGCAAGCTTGGGTTCTCCTTACAACTCTGGGGCTCACCTTGGGGAAATCCTTGCCTCTCAATTTCCTCCTTTGCAGAGGGGATGCTGACAGGAGGTGGTGACAGAGTAAACCTCTACATCCAAAACACCCAGGAAGCCGATTCTATAGATCCAAGTCTGGAGCTGGGCCTTAAGAGCACAGGCTGGTTCTACAGTTTCCTGGTTGTGTGACTTATCCTCTCCGAGGCTTCATGTCATACTCTATGAAACTGGGATGATGCTGACCTCAGAGGGTGCCTAAGAATTCACTGATGGCATAGAATGCTTTAGTATAGTGCCAGACTCACAGTTGAAATGCTCAGTAAATAGTCCCTATGATTACTGATGATAAAACCGTAATTATTGTATTAGAGATTCTTTCAGGCTTTTCTGAATTCTACCCTTTCCAATAATTTCAGAGCTAGTCACTGAACAAAACTGATTGCTGATGTTCTAGTAACATAATTCATGAGGCTAGCCTGTTCTAAATTCCCTGGCAAATTCCCGAGGGAAACAGGCCCCGGGAGGATGTAAAAGACTGCCTGATAACAGATTTGACACCGTGACTCAACTGTCTCTGTGCAGAATGCTGTCTGCCAGGGACTTGAAGTAATGTGGACAACCCACCTGGCTCAGAATCCATGAACCCCAAGCGGGCATTCAAGGGGTCAGGTTGAGGATATGAAGTCCTAAGAAAATGTAGCGACTCAACAGATGATGAAGCAATGTGATTGTATGAACACTGCCCTCACCGGAGCCTATCGCATCAAGGAAAGTTGCTTCAGGTATAGGCAGGGAGGGGGGCTCTGAGCCCTTCTGGAGGAGTCAGTCACTCTAGGCAGAGGAGTTCCAGCTGAGTCAGTAGATGGACAAGGTCTCCATTCCTTTTTCTCCAGGGCTCTTCTTCATCCTTGTGATGGAGGCATGGTGTCTGGAGGCAGGTTGGGTGGCAGAGTTTTAGATTTTTTTTTTTTTTTTTTAACTTATTGGCTGTGCTGGGTCTCTGTTGCTGCACATGGGTTTTCTCTAGTTTTGGCGAGTGGGGACTACTCTCTAGTTGTAGTGTGCAGTCTTCTTACTGCGGTGGCTTCTCTTGTTGCAAAGCACAGGCTCTGGAGCATGGGCTCAGTAGTTGCGGCACCTGGGCTTAGTTGCTCTGCAGCATGTGGGATCATCCCAGACCAGGGATGAAACCAGTGTCCCCTGCACTGCAAGGCAGATTCTTAGCCAGTGGATCACCAGGAAAGCCCCTGGCAGGGTTTTTAACAGAGGAAAGCAGGGCATGGCAGATGGCCAGGGTGTTGGCTGGGACAGGGGGCCTCTAAGACATGTCCCTCAAGCCTCACTCCTCATTATGAGAAAAAGGCTGCGAAAGTTGCTGCCCTCTCTGGACTTCCCTTTTTCCCATTTGTAGACCAGGGAAGAGACTGCCTGCACCTCAGCTGCAGACAAGATCCAGCCTATCTGAAGATCTCTCTGGGCCTTCATTTCCTGATCTGGAAACTCAAGCAAAGATATCAGTCTGGGTGGTTGCAGGAACTAGAAACCTACTCTGTCTGGTGTAAGCAAAACAGAGCTATGTTAGAAGGATGGAGGGCAGCCCTGGGGATCTCAGGATGCAGGCCCAATCCCGAAGCATCGGTGCCATCCCCCCACAGATGCTACCGCAGCACCGCCCCTGGGCAGGATGTGGGATACTAGCATCAGGACCATGGCTGCCTCTGAAGCCAGAGGTGCTGTGGCCACTTTGTCACCAGGATGAATTGTTCATATGGTCTTGGCTTTCTTATGTTACCAGATTCTAATTCACAGACAAGAATGGGATGTCTGATTGGAGGTGCCTGGACCACGTACTCTGTCAAAGCTGCAAGGGAGGCTTGGAAAAGGTATTTTCAGTTCCTCTAATGGGAGGTGGACCCTGCCTCATAGGAAGGGCATGTCTGATGCTGTTGGCCAAAAGAGTGACCAGTGCCCACTTCAGATAATGATGGACTCGTTATGAAACTGCTGTGAGATGACGCACACGGGCCCTCAGCACTGAGCCTGGCATGGAGGGAACACATTATCCTAGGTCGTTGAAAGTCATATCACACTGCCAATCTACAGTGTCAGGCAAGGATGCTCCTACATCCTTCAGTCTTTGATTTTTCAGCAGGTGAAAGACACAAGGACCTTGAGGACAGTATGGCTCGCTGCCCTTCCAGATGCAGAGGCAGCTCTGGTCCCGCTGCCAGGAGGACAGGTGACTGTGTTTTTCCATTGTGGTGATGAATTGGGCTGAGTCACCATCCCTCTCCAGTCCCCTCGTGACCATGACTGGGAGCAAGTGAAAAGAACCAGCAGGTGGGGTCAGGGGTGCAGAGGAGCCTGGGGCCATGGAAGCTTCCTCTCTTAGCAAGGGGAGGGTGAGCAGAAATGGTCCCCCCCAACACACACAACTAACCCTCCCTACTCAGTCATCATGAGTCAGATGGCCTCAGGGAGAGAAGAGAGGATCCTTTCTCTTCTTTTACAGGCTTGGCTGAGTGCCTCTTTGGTGCCAAGATCTGTGCTGAGTGCACTGGAGAAACCAGAGCAGACCAGGCACTGACCTTGCCTTTCAGGTTTGTGCACCAATGGAGGAAGCCAGCTCAGAGTTCCATAATCTGGGTTCTGAGCCGACTCTGCTGACATGTGCAGTTGAGGTTCCTGTACAGTACAGTGGGGGCCTGGAGGGGTCAGCAAGGGCTTCATGGAGGAAGAGGCATCTGAGCCTGCAGAGAGGCAGAAGGTCAGAGGATGGAGATAGAAGAGGGGGTGATTGGGAGAGATGATCCCTGAATCCATTCATCCATCCAACACTGGGTCAGCCAGGCCCCGTGATAAGCTCAGGGAGGCACAGAGCTGAGCGTGCTGCAGCCTTGCCCTCTATCAGGAGCTCCTGGATTGACGTGGAAAAGGCTGGGTGTGCATGAGCAGATGATAAGGAAGCTGAAATGAGCAAGTGGGCAGCGGCGAGTGCCTGCTCTCAGGCACTCTGGAATTTCACCAGCCACCAGATTATCTGCTCCCTGCTCCTGGGCCACCCTGGACTACTCACTGGCTATGTGCCCACCTCCTTTTTCCCATAACATGGAAAGACCCCCACCTTCCCCCACAGGGTCCACCCTTTGCTCTCCAGGAAACTCCAGACACCCTACTCTGTCCTCCCCCATCCCAGAGGACAGCAGAGCACCCACCAGTTCCCTTTGAGAGTGCTCTCCATCTCCCCTGGAAGCTTTACCAGACATATGCAGCCCCAGTATATGCCGAGTCCAGCAAAGGGGTGATTTGATAATACATCTTTAAAATTCCAAAAGTCATCTATGCTCAATGCAGAACACTCAGTGCAGAGGAAAAAATTAAAACCACTCATAATTCCATTGCCTAAAGATAACCAGCGTTCACATGTTAACAACTGGGGAGGGGTGGGGAGGGATGCGTCCTTCAGCACTTTGTGTTTTTTCTCCAAGGAATCATACTGCATATATTTTTGCCACTCTATCTTTTTTCACTTGCCAGTATATCATGAACATTGACCCTGATAAAATTACTCTTCTGCAATGCAATTATAAGAGCTACACTGTCTTTATTGTGTGAAGTGAAGTGAAAGTCACTCAGTCATGTCTGACTCTTTGTGACCCCAGGGACTATACAGTCCATGGAATTCTCCAGGCCAGAATACTGGAGTGGGTAGCCTTTCCCTTCTGCAGGGGATCTTCCCAACCCAGGGATCAAACCCAGGTCTCCAGCATTGCAGGTGGATTCTTTACCACCTGAGCCACAAGGGAAGCCCATTATTGTGTGGGTGCTGCATTATTTTCTGAGCTAGTCCCACAGTGTTGGGCATGTAGGAATGTTTCCAATTTTTCAGTTAGAAACATTGTTGCTAGTAATTTATGCCAAGATGCTACTTTGCTCACATCTCTTGGATGACCTCCTAAGGCCACCCTGCAGCCTCCTTTTGCTTGGCTACTTGACCTCTGCCCTCTCTGACCTCTGCCAAGGTCAGCCCATCTATCCTTGACAGGAGACCTGTATTGTGGTGCCCTGATTGGCTTTGTACCTATGCAGGTTCATTCGGGGATCCTCCAGGAAAAGTGAGTGATTATCCCACCTTCCCAATTGTGCTAATTTCATTTTAAAGCCTAATTTTTTTTGATCTTGTACTTGTAAGGTGTTACCAATGGGGGAAACTGAGCTAAGGGTACACAAGACCTCTCTGTAATTCTTTTTTTTTTTTTTTTTGGCAACTTCCTGTAAATCTATCATTACTTCAAATAATTTTTGAACTTCAAATGTTTAAAAAAACAAACAAACGTTCAGGTAGTCCTGGAGGGATCTATTTGGCCCCAGTTTCAGGAACTAATGTTTTTAAGTCTACACTTTGTCACAAGGACCAGAAATAAGAGTTCCCTGCTTTAGTTTCCCCTGAAGGGTGGGAAACATCCCAGGGAAAGACAGCTCTCCTGGTGGGTGGTGGGTGGCTCTCCAAGCTTTCCTGGATCCTAACTCTGCTGCTGGCCTCAATCGTGAGCTTCAGGGGCCTGATCAACCCTGCTTGCAGTGGGAAGGGAGAACAAAGAGGGCACGGAGGAGGCACAGCTTCCCCCACGGACCCCAGGGAACTCCTGGGTAAACAGCAATTTGCAGCAAGCAGACAGAAAGCTAAAACTTGCTCTTTGGAGGACAGCTAAGCCATTCTCCTTCCAAAGAGGACAGACAAGTCTGGAGAAGCCTCTGTCCTGAAGTTCTGGAGAGAATGGCCCACTTTCTACAGGGTGATTGTCCCAACCCCACCCCAGACCTGAGCTAAAGCCTAGGCTGAGCTGGGGTGCCACGCCCCATACCTGGGTTGGCCCCTAGGCTGAGCCGCCCCGGACATTCTGCCCTCCTCCAGTGTTCCCACAGTGTCCTCGGCACCATGATAACAGGGTTGGGTGGAGTCAGAGGTTCTAACCAAGTTCCCAGAAAATAGAAACTGAGGAACTGACACCGGATGCTGTGTGGAGGGTTCCCAAGACGACCCTCGAGCTTGATTTACTAGAAGGACTCACGGAACTCAGAAACGTCACTTCCCTCATGGTTACCATTTACTGCAGTGATAGGACTCGGGTCAAATCCCGAGAGAGAGAGGTGCATGAGCATAGTCTGAGAGACTCCAGGCGCAAGCTTCCAGGCGTCCTTCTCAGAGGGGTCACACACAGGCACGGTCAATGCTTCCAGCACTGGTGTGTCACATCGCAAGTGGCATATCAACCAGAGGTGCGCGCCTGAGCCCCGGGGCGCAGGGTTTTAATTGGTGCACACAGAACCAAGTGACTGACCTGAGCTTCTCGGGCCCCAGAAGTGAAACTGACACAGCGTGGCCCAGGGCCACACAGGCTTTCCCTAGAGGTCACACTGTGAGCATTCACTGTCTGATTAGACCCTGCAGTGTGGCCCAAGGCCTTAGACACACAGGAACACTCCTGTCAGGCATCCAGATCACCAAGGGCCGTCCTTTTTGAGGAAAGAACAGGATTTGAGCACCCAAGCCTGCTGAGTTAACCCCTTACGGCATTGATGACAATCACTTATTTTGCCACTTACATATGCAAACTGTCATCTGTTTTCACTGTGATTTCATACAAGGAAGGAGGCTTAACTGCAAGAAGGTAGTCCGGACATCCTGGCATGATAGGGGCTAGCGCTCCCCAAGAGAAGATAGGTGGAATCCACATGGTTAGTTTTGCAGGTGAGAGAAGGGCCAGGAGCCACGAGTGTGCATCAGAAATCTGATATACACACTATTCTTGTTTATCCACACAGTTTTGTCCCCAGTCAAGGATCAGATGAACTGGGAAGCTCCCTCTGGCTCCTGTGTGAGCTTGGGTCAGATGTCCCTGCTCTTGGAAAAGAACAGGCTCTGCTGAAGGTGGGAGGGCTCAGTCTGGGACCCTCCCTGAAGTGTCCAAGCCAATTTGTCCTTTCTTATCTGGAGCCTTGCTGGTGTTGCAGCTTATCCTGGGAAAGAGAGGAGCCAGTTGTTTCTAACAGTCCCTGCCCTGGCCCTTAGCCCAGACTCCAGGCACCCTTAGGTCAACTCTAGGGTAGACCAGATCTTCTTCTAAGGTCCCACTTCATCCCATCTCCTCACGGTCCAGCCTCCATGCATGGAGCTGAGCCATCAAAGCCTAGGCTGTTGGCCTGAGCAGGCCTCGAGATGGGGAGTCAGACAGCCTTTAGTAAGATCACAGACCTGCAGAGTTTCCTCCTCTCTCAAACAGATCTAACAAATAGCAGTAAGGAGTCAAGAGTTGCTGACTGAAGAGCCCTCAGCCCAGGGCCTAGCTGGGGCCCATTGACTAGTGGCTCTTAGGACAATGAATTTTGTGGTTCCAGGCACAAGGTATGGGGGCGGGTGGGATCCCTGTGATGAGAACAGTGGGTGCAATGACACATCCAGCTACCTCGGAGCTGGGTGTTTATAAGTCAGGTGTCCCTATGGTTTCTGGACTTTGGGAGTAGGAACACAGCTCATGTACATAGCAGGAAGAGATCTGATGGGCTGTTGGGGTATCATGAGGATGGAGAGGCCTGCTCACCCCAGGGCCTTTGCACATGCATTCTGTCTGCCCAGGGACCCCTTCCTTCCACTTCCTATACTTCCCTGGGCTAATCCTGCTCATCCCTAGGGGATGTCAATTTAGACTTCACCTGGTTCCCTTCCTCTGTGCTCCCATCGTATCACATTCTCAATAATAATACCACTAATCATCATCTACCATTTAGGAAGCCCTTACTGTGTGCCAGGTACAGTGCTAAAGGCATTTCCAACATACAATATCTCATTTGATTCTCCCAACATTTCGAGAGATAGATACATCTCTTGGTTTTCTGATTTTACAAATGAAAAAACAGGTTCAGAGAAGTGAAGTCATTGGCTTCACGTATAATGGATGTCTGTGCGCCAGCCCATCTCTGCCCTGGACTATGAGCTTCCCAAGGGCAGGGCTTGTGTCTTGTTGGTGCTTGAGCCTCAGCACCCAGCACTGGGCTACTTAGGATGGGCTCAGCAGGTGGGAGTCTCCAGCAGTATTTGTTGAATACATGAGTGATTGAGTGAATGCTTGCAAAGTACTGATGCAGTGCTTGGCACACCATGGATGATCTGTGGTTAGCAGAAAAATGCCTTCCCTCAAATACATCCGTGTCCTCCTCCCTGGAGCCCGTGAATATGTTACATGACTTGGCAGAGGGGAATGAAGGTTGCAGATGAAATGAAGTTGCTAATCTTCTGCCTTGATAGTAGAGAGATTATCTTGGATAATCTGGGGGGCCCCAATATAATCACATGGGACCTTAAAAGTGGGAGAGGGAGGCAGGAGGGAACCAGAGACACGGCAGCATGAGGACTTGGCTTGACCGCATTGCTACCTTTGAAGATGCAGGAAAGGGCCACATGCCAAGGAAAGAAGATGGTCGCCAGAAGCTGGAAAAAGCAAGGAAATGGATTCTCCTCTAGAGCCTCCAATAGGAATGCGGCCCTGCCAACATCTTGCTTTTAGCCCAGGGAGACCCATTCCAGACTTCAGGCCTCCAAACCTGTAATAAAATTGGTGTGATTTTTAAGCCACTAATATGGTAATTTTTCACACCAGCAATAAAAACCAGTATGGTGCCCAGTGCCTGACACTGAGGATCACATTTAGTGGTCACTTACTAAATGACTTGAGCTGAATTGGATTATTACTGTATGTACTTCACTATCAGGAAAGATAGACAAGAAAAAAGCATTTTTGTATACTTTGGATATATTGCATCAGAGGCCTATTGGAAAAGATCCTGATGCTGGGAAAGATCAAGGGCAGGAGGAGGTGGTGGTGGCAGAGGATGAAATGGTTGGATGGCATCACCAACTCAATGTATGTAAGTTTGAGCAAGCTCTAGGAGATGGTGAAGGACAGGGAAGCCTGGTGTGCTGAGTCCATGGGATTGCAAAGAGTCAGACATGACTTAGCAACTGAACAACAACAAGAATTTGGGTTACAGTTTGATCCTGAGACCAAGCCATTGGCTTGGCAGGCTGAGCGGAGGAGGGGTCACAGAGAAGGACATGAGGGGTTTTCTAGGGGAAGGGAGCCCCAGGGTGTGAGTGAGCAGTGCTGCTGGCCAGTAAAGTCAGCATCCTGGACAACTGTCCATGGCCTGAGGACTGAGGGTGTCATCTCCGGGTGCCCACCTGCTGCTTCCATAAGCAGAAGGGATGCCACACACTGGATCTTTACCTCTGCAGGCAGGTCCCGACTTCACCAACTCTTCACCAGCTCAGGCTGCTATAACACAATACCATAACTGGGTGGCTTAATAAACAGATCTAGAGGCTGGAAGTCTGAAATCAAAATGCCAGGATGGTCAGGTCCTGGCGAGGACCCTCTTCTGTGTGGCAAATAGCTGTTTTCTCACTGTGTCCTCACGTGGGGAGGTGGGGGTGGAGCAGAGAGAGCCCTCTGGGATCCTTTCATAAGTGTGCTAATCCCATTTATGAACACCCCACCCTCATAACCTTGCCACCTCCCAAAGGCCACCAACTCTTAATACCATTGCATTGGCTGGAGGCCTTAGGACTTCAATATATGAATTTGGGGGACACAACCATTCCATCTATAACCAGCCCCACTGTGTAAGTCCCAGGATGATGCCGATTCACCGGGGGCAGGGGGGAACAGCCAGCTCTTATGCCCTTCTCTGCTGTGCTGAGCATCCTTCACCCACTCAGCCCTCATAGTGACTCCATGTGATGGGTGCCATCATTATCCCCATTTTACCAATCAGGAAACTGAAGCCTAGAAGAGTAAAGTCAGGGCCAGAAATTGGGGCTGAAAGAAGGCAGGGGGGCTCCAGGGTCTCTTCTCCTCCCCACTGGGCTCTACTGTCTCTGGATGGAATGATGATTCTAAGAGCAATAACGCCACCTAACATTTGGACCCTACCTTTCTGTTCTCAGCCATCCTCTTCCTGTTGTCTCTTGTCCTCCTCCCAGTGGCCAGGCATATGATGAGTGCCCCTGGCTTAGGTTTGGGGAAACAGAGCCCATGAGAGGGAGGTCACGGCCCCCCTCAATTCAAAGCCAGGGTGGGTTTCCTTCCTGGGTCCCTTGGCTCCAAAGCCAGAGTCTCTCCTACCAGCTGCCCCCTGCCTCACCCGATGCATTATTTATGGCCCATTACTTACCTCCTGCAGTCGCCCAGATGCCGCCTGCCAGGGCTGTGACCTTGCTGCGTCCCCTGGAAAGGACCAAGGGCAGCTCTCTCTCTCTCTCACCCTCTCTCCTTCCTCTCCTCCTCTTTTGCAGCCTCTTTGGGTCTCAGCAGGCTCCTGGGGTGTGGCACAGCTGGTCCCCTCTTCCCACCCAGGAGAGCAGTTTCCTCTTTGCCCAGCCAGTCAATGCTTTCACCTAGCTCTTGGCTTTTTGAACAAAGCTGCGGCAGCCAACACAGTCCAGGCTCACCATCCCCTTATCACAGCCCCAGCTTGAGTCACCAGTGTGTGTGTACATGGGTGGATGTTGTGTGTATGTGTATGTGTGTCATGAGGGGAGGGCAGGAGTGTATGTTCTGTATGGGGTGGGCAAGGGGCATGGGTTTAAGTGCTCACAGTTGAACACATTTCAGTTGCCCCTTCTGGGTCTTGAAGCCACAAGCAAAGTCAACATGGGGACTGGGAAATGGTGCTTTGGTGAAGCATTAAGGTTGGGAACAGAACTCCCCAGGGCCCCTGGAGCCCACAGCCTTAGAGCTATGTGACCTCGAACAAGTTGCTTAATCTCTCTGTGCCTTATTTGCTTTCTCCTCAATGGCACCCCACTCCAGTATTCTTGCCTGGAAAATCCCATGGACGGAGGAGCCTGTTAAGCTGCAATCCATGGGGTCGCTAAGAGTCGGACACGAATGAGCAACTTCACTTCACTTTAGAGGAGCTACCCCATGCTCAAGGTCAGGGGCAGCGGCCGAGAGGAGCTACCCCACATCCAAGGAGAGCGGCTGCATGGGTGCAGGAGGGCTGAGAGGAGCTACTCCATGTTCAAGGTCAGTAGGGGCGGCCATGAGGAGATACCCCTCGTCCAAGGTAAGGAGCAGCGGCTGTGCTTTGCTGGAGCAGCTGTGAAGAGATACCCCACGTCCAAGGTAAGAGAAACCCAAATAAGACAGTAGGTGTTGTGAGAGGGCATCAGAGGGCAGACACACTGAAACCATAATCACAGAAAACTAGTCAATCTAATCACATTAGGACCACAGCCTTGTCTAACTCAATGAAACTAAGCCATGCCATGTGGGGCCACCCAAGAAGGACGGGTCATGGTGGAGAGGTCCGACAGAATGTGGTCCACTGGAGAAGGGAATGGCAAACCACTTCAGTATTCTTGCCTTGAGAAGCCCATGAACAGTGTGAAAAGGCAAAATGATAGGATGCTGAAAGAGGAACTCCCCAGGTCGGTAGGTGCCCAATATGCTACTGGAGATCAGTGGAGAAATAACTCCAGAAAGAATGAAGGGATGGAGCCAAAGCAAAAACAATACCCAGTTGTGGATGTGACTGGTGATAAAAGCAAAGTTCGATGCTGTAAACAGCAATATTGCATAGGAACTTGGAATGTTAGGTCCATGAATCAAGGCAAATTGGAAGTGGTCAAACAGGAGATGGCAAGAGTGAACGTCGACATTCTAGGAATCAGCAAACTAAAATGGACTGGAATGGGTGAATTTAACTCAGATGACCATTATATCTACTACTGTGGGCAGGAATCCCCTAGAAGAAATGGAGTGGCCATCATGATCATCAAGAGTCCGAAATGCAGTACTTGGATGCAATCTCAAAAATGACAGAATGATCTCTTTTCATTTCCAAGGCAAACCATTCAATATCATAGTAATCTAAGCCTATGCCCCAACCAGTAATGCTAAAGAAGCTGAAGTTGAACAGTTCTATGAAGACCTACAAGACCTTTTAGAACTAACACCCAAAAAAGATGTCCTTTTCATTATAGAGGACAGGAATGCAAAAGTAGGAAGTCAAGAAACACCTGGAGTGACAGGCAAATTTGGCCTTGGAATACGGAATGAAGCAGGGCAAAGGCTAATAGAGTTTTGCCAAGAGAATGCATTGGTCATAGCAAACACCCTCTTCTAACAACACAAGAGAAGACTCTACACATGGACATCATCAGATGGTCAACACTGAAATCAGATTGATTATATTCTTTGCAGCCAAAGATGGAGAAGCTTCATACAGTCAGCAAAACAAGACCAGGAGCTGACTGTGGCTCAGATCATGAACCCCTTATTGCCAAATTGAGACTTACATTGAAGAAAGTAGGGAAAACCACTAGACCATTCAGGTATGAACTTAATCAAATCCCTTATGATTATATAGTGGAAGTGAGAAATAGATTTAAGGGCCTAGATCTGATAGAAAAAGTGCCTGATGAACTATGGATGGAGGTTCGTGACATTGGACAGGAGACAGGGATCAAGACCATCACCATGGAAAAGAAATGCAAAAAAGCAAAATGGCTGTCTGGGGAGGCCTTACAAATAGCTGTGAAAAGAAGAGAAGCGAAAAGCAAAGGAGAAAAGGAAAGATATAAGCACCTGAATGCAGAGTTCCAAAGAACAGCAAGGAGAGATAAAGCCTTCCTCAGCAATCAATGCAAAGAAATAGAGGGAAACAACAGAATGGGAAAGACTAGGGATCTCTTCAAGAAAATTAGAGATACCAAGGGAACATTTCATGCAAAGATGGGCTCAATAAAGGACAGAAATGGAATGGACCTAACAGAAGCAGAAGATATTAAGAAGTGGCAAGAATACACAGAAGAACTGTACAAAAAAGATCTTCATGACCCAGATCACACGATGGTGTGATCACTGACCTAGAGCCAGACATCCTGGAATGTGAAGTCAAGTGGGCCTTAGAAAGCATCACTACAAACAAAGCTAGTGCAGATGGTAGAATTCCAGTTGAGCTATTTCAAATCCTGAAAGATGATGCTGTGAAAGTGCTGCACTCAATATGCCAGCAAATTTAGAAAACTCAGCAGTGGCCACAGGACTGGAAAGGGTCAGTTTTCATTCCAATTCCAAAGAAAGGCAATGCCAAAGAATGCTCAAACTACCACACAATTGCACTCATCTCAAATACTAGTAAAGTAATGCTCAAAATTCTCCAAGCCAGGCTTCAGCAATATGTGAACCGTGAACTTCCAGATGTTCAAGCTGGTTTTAGAAAAGGCAGAGGAACCAGAGATCAAATTGCCAACATCTGCTGGATCATTGGAAAAGCAAGAGAATTCCAGAAAAACATCTATTTCTGCTTTACTGACTATGCCAAAGCCTTTGACTGTGTGGATCACAATAAACTGTGGAAAATTCTGAAAGAGATGGGAATACCAGACCACCTGACCTGCCTCTTGAGAAATCTGTATGCAGGTCAGGAAGCAACAGTTAGAACTGGACATGGAACAACAGACTGGTTCCAAATAGGAAAAGGAGTACGTCAAGGCTGTATATTGTCACCCTGCTTATTTAACTTCTATGCAGAGTACATCATGAGAAATGCTGGGCTGGAAGAAGCACAAGCTGGAATCAAGATTGCCGGGAGAAACATCAATAACCTCAGATATGCAGATGATACCACCCTTCTGGCAGAAAGTGAGGAGGAACTAAAAAGCCTCTTGATGAAAGTGAAAGAGGAGAATGAAAAAGTTGGCTTAAAGCTCAACATTCAGAAAACTAAGATCATGGCATCTGGTTCCATCACTTCATGGGAATAGATGGGGAAACTGGAAACAGTCTCAGACTTTGTTTTTTTGGGCTCCAAAATCACTGCAGATGGTGACTGCAGCCATGAAATTAAAAGACGCTTACTCCTTGGAAGGAAAGTTATGACCAACCTAGATAGCATATTCAAAAGCAGAGACATTACTTTTCCAACAAAGGTCTGTCTAGTCAAGGCTATGGTTTTTCCAGTGATCATGTATGGATGTGAGAGTTGGACTGTGAAGAAAGCTGATGCTTTTGAACTGTGGTGTTGGAGAAGACTCTTGAGAGTCCCTTGAACTGCAAGGAGATCCAACCAGTCCATCCTAAAGGAGATCAGTCCTGGGTGTTCTTTGGAAGGACTGATGCTTAAAGCTGAAACTCCAGTACTTTGGCCACCTCATGCGAAGAGTTGACTCATTGGAAAAGACTCTGATGCTGGGAGGGACTGGGGGCAGGAGGAGAAGGGGACGACAGAGGATGAGATGGCTGGATGGCATCACTAATTCAATGGACATGAGTTTGAGTGAACTCCAGAAGTTGGTGATGGACAGGGAGGCCTGGGGTGCTGCAATTCATGGGGTTGCAAAGAGTTGGGCACGACTGAGCAACTAAACTGAACTTACTTCCTTGAGTGGAAGATTAGATGAGGCAATCAGTACAGGGCCTGAGGGATGGCTGATAAACATCTTTTGACCAGGTGCCCTATCTTGCCTCCCTCTAAGCAGAGAAGGACAAGTTTTTTCTGGCCATGCTATACATGTGGGGTCTTAGTTCCCTGACCAAGGATTGAACTCTCACCCTCTCCAGTGGAAGCGTGGAGTCTTAGCCACTGGACTACCAGGGAAGTCCCAGAAGGACAAGTCTGGATCACAAACTCTTTAGAGGAAGGGCACTTGGGGAGGGGGAAGTGAGAAGCTAGAGGTCTGCAGACCCAAATGGTCTGTGTCTAGGCAACAGCCAAGTCACCTTCATCTCAGTTTCCATGTCTGTAAAATGGGCAATGACATAAGTTAATAGTTCCTTAATGTCCTGCCTGGCATCAGGGAATTCTGGAAAATAAGAATGAAAACTCCAGGAAATTACACAAAACAAATCACTCCTTGGACTGAGCGTCCTCCGTCCTCCTCAGAATTTAAGGCTTTGGCACATGTTCGCACATAAAACCAGAGCGCGGCATTTCTGCTTCTCCTCCATGCTTTTAAGTGCTCACAACGAATCATCCAGGTCCTGAGTGACTCATTGAAGGTTCTCAGAATCATCTGGAGACCCTGTGACCCACACAGCCCCTGAGCCTTGACCCCAGGACCCTGGTTAGGAAGGCTCAGAGGCACCAAAGACTGTGTCTTTAATGAGCTTCCTTAATGATTCCAAAGCAGGTGGCTGACTGTGAGAAATGAGAGGGCAAGCGCCCTGCTGGGAGCCATTCCAGACGCCCTTGCAATGAGTCCTTCCAGAATCCTGCCTCCTAGTTCCTGGTCCTTCATCCTAGGACCCTGAAAATGGAACCAGTGGGCTCCTCCAAGCTCTCCTCTAAACACCCGTCTCCAGATCCACCTTCCAGCTTCGGGTCCCGCTGTCACCTCCCACTTGCAGTGAATATACCCGATTCCCTATGCCTGGAGTTAATTATTTCAAAAAGACATTCGGAAACTTGGCTCTGTTGGGTCTAACATGTTCCCTTTTGCTAATTTAATATTTCTGTCTTTCAAAATTGAATGTGCTTTTGAAACATGTTCACTGGACTGTCATTTCATTACCCTCCAGCTATCTCCCCACTGCTGTTTTTCTCTTTGAATCCACGCTCACACCAACTCTGTGGATCTCAGAGGGGAGACCTGTGTTTTGTAACTGGGGTACCTGCTTCCCAAAAGTCAGGTCTTGACTGTCTGTGTGCCCTGGCTCAGCAACTGGGCGGAAAGACAGAAGGACTTCTAGATTTTTCATGAAATCATGAAAAGAAAAATCTAAAGTACTTGATCATTTTTAAAAGAGGCAGCATGGGTTCTTACTGGTGCATTCTGTTCACCAAATGCAAAGAATGATTATTTCTGGGTAGCGGATTTTAAGGGAGTTTCTAGTTTTGTCTTTACCTGTCTACATCTGTTTTACTACCCATTATTTTTAATTTACAAAAGCACATATAATTTTAATAATAAAATGAGAATAAAGTTAGTATTGTTAAAAATAATATGCATTCAAGAAGAAGAAACTGATCCTTCTGGCAAAATGTCAAGGCAAGTCTGGCTTTTATGAATCTGTGAAGTGAACTTTTATAAACTTGTCAAATGACTTTTCATGAATTTGTTAAAGTCACTCCAAGAGGCAGACCTCTCTCCGAAAATGAGTAGAATTCTGCACAAAAAGAGAAAACAAGACCCAGGCTAATGCTTATGTTCATACATTTGTGTGTGTGTGTTTTAAAAAGATGGGATGGGATTTGAGTTTTTAAAATGTTAACTTTATTGTTTGTTAAATCTTAGACACCACTTTTCTTTACCCTTGGGCATAATTTAACTTAAATTTATAGATTGACTGAAGGATAGATCTGTTTCTATGCTTTCATTTAGCAATTGTGAATTGAGGGCTTCCCTGGTGGCTCAGTAGTAAAGATTCTGCTTTGCAATGCAGGAGATGTAGGTTTGATCCCTGGCCTGGGAAGATCCCACATGCTGCGGGACGACTAAGCCCATGAGCGGCAACTACCAAGCCTGGGCGCCGTAGAGCCTGTGATCCACAAGAGAAGCGACCACAGTGAGAGCCATGCGCACCCCCAACTAGAGAGTAGCCCCCGCTCACCACAATTAGAGAAAGCCTCCGTGCAGCAACAAAGACTCAGTGCAGCCATAAAGAAATAAAAATAAATAAATTTTAAAAAATAAAATCTTAAAAAAAAGAGAGCATCCCTTAAACGAATTGAGTTTTGCTCAGTGTCAGACAGTGTTCTAGGCTCACAGGAATGGGGAAGAACATGGATGGATCCCCGGCCTTGGGCAGCCCCTGATCTGGGGGAGGCGGTGGTGTCCACACTCACACAGTTGGGTATGTGCCCTGGGAGGACACTGGGGAAGCCCAGGAGAGGCCGTTCTTTTCTCTGAGAAAAATCAAGGAAGGCTTCTCAGAGGAGGTAACTGACACAGACGTTTTCCTGGAGGAGCAGGTGACATTCCAGAAGGAGAAGGAAGACATTTCAGGCAAAGAGAGGAGGAGGTACAAAGTTTCCTTCGGGTGGTGGTTGTGGAAAAGCTAGAATTCTGTTTGTGAAACAGCAAGCTGCTGGTTGTGCCCACAATTTAGGGTATATAGTGTGTGTACGTATATGTGTTTGCTGGACGTTGAAGAGTCTTGAATGATGAGCTAAGCAGTTTATCTGGTTGGGGATGGGGAACTATGAAAAGGTCTTAAACAGAAGTGGCATGATTGTATTTGCCTCTTAAACTGGCAGCTCGATGGTATATCTGTGAAAGTCCATGTAGGTGACAGAAACCACATCAAACATTTGAACGGAGAGAATTTAATGTAAATAATTACCTAAGTTGAAATGGGAAGTCTACACTTAATAACATAATAAATACTGGAAAGGACGTGTCTACACATAATAAATACTGGAAAGGAGGTGGAGAAAAGAGAACTATCCTACACGGCTGATGGGAATATAAATCGGAGCCATGGGCACTATGGAAAACAGTCTAGAGGTTCCTCTAAAGGCTAAAAATAGAGTTACCACATGATCCAGCAATCCCACTCCTGGGCATATATCCAGAAAAGATGAAAACTCTAATTCAGAAAGATTCATGCACTCCAGTGTTCACAGCAGCACTGTGCACAATAGCCAAGACATGGAAACAGCTGGAATGTCCATGAATATGAATGGATGAAGAAGATGTGGTGTGTGTGTATATATACACACACACATACACACAATGGGATATTACTCAGCCATCAAAAGAATAGAATATTTGCAGCAACATGATATATCTAGAGAATAGCATAATAAGTGAAGTTGGGCAGAGAGGTAATTTTTGCAATATTATAACATTAAATAAACATTTACATGAAATATTGCAATAAATAAGAGACCACAGGATACTGTAAACATAACTTTTATATGCACTAGGAAACTAAAAAATTCATGTGACTCACTTTATAGCAATATTCACTTCACTGCAGTGGTTTGGAACTGAATTCATAACATCCCTGAGCTATGCTGGTATCTCCTGAGATATAGATGATATACATGATGATTTTGAGTGAATACCCTAATAAATAATTAAAGAGCAGTAAATCTCAATGGCAACCCACTCCAGTACTCTTGCCTGGAAAATCCCATGGACGGAGGGGCCTGGTGGGCTGCAGTCCATGGGGTGGCTAGGAGTCGGACACGACTGAGCGACTTCACTTTCACTTTTCACTTTCATGCATTGGAGAAGGAAATGGCAACCCACTCCAGTGTTCTTGCCTGGAGAATCCCAGGGATGGTGGAGCCTGGTGGGCTGCCGTCTATGGGGTCGCACAGAGTCGGACACGACTGAAGTGACTTAGCAGCAGCAGCAAATCTCATGGTAGGTCTTTCCTTTCAGTGCTTAGTATACAAAGAGGAAGTCTCTATTAGGTGCCGGGTGTCTTTAACACCTCTCCAGCTCTTGCTAACCCTTTTTAACAAAGAGGACAGCCTCCGGCTTAGAATAATTGCATCTTCATTGTACATGTATTTGCCATAGTGGGATATTTATTTCAGTTAAAAATGGGAGGGGTACTTAAAATAAAAATATTAACAGTCAGGTGGCATGCCAATGTGGCAAAAAAATCTGATGAATCTTAGGCACATTCTGACAAGTGATGTCCCGAGGTCTTTTGACATCTTGGGAAATTTCCTGTATAATAACCATCTCTATACTCCATCCCTCTGTGAGGTCTGCTCATTCACTCATTCATATCTACAGAAGAACTGGTTTATTGAGCACCTAAGTGTGCCAGACTCTGTAAGCTGACAGAGATCTAGTATCCCCCTTCCCCTCCCCACATGGGTTCAGAATTCCGTCTCCTGCTCAGATGGTCTTCTCTCCAGAAATGTGCCTTTCCTTGCCCCTCTCTCTCTTTTTAATTTTTAGTTTATATTTTATTCTATTTTCCTTGGCCCTATTTGTGTAATAGATTTTAAAATTGTTAACTGGGTTCCCATTTATTATTATCTGAGAATTTACTCATGTCATTAACACTATGTATCAAGACATATCCTTATGTCTTTGTTTTTTAATGGAGCTTAGTTGCTTTACCATGCTGTGTTAGTTTCTGCTGTGCAGCAAAGTGAATCAGCTATTGTTTAGTCGCTAAGTCGTGTCCAACTCTTTTGCAACCCCATGGACTGCAGCCCGCCAGGCTCCTCTGTCCATGGGATTTTCCAGGCAAGAATACTGGAGTGGGTTCCCATTCCCTTCTCCAGGGGATCTTCCCGACTTAGGGATCAAACCTATGTCTCCTGCACTGGCAGGTGGACTCTACCACTAAGCCACCTGGAAAGCTGAATCAGCTATATATATCTCCACTCTTCCTTGCCCTCTCTTGATCTAAGAATCCTGTCACTGAGTTGAAAGCACTCTCACTTAAGGGTCAGTGAGTCTGCCTGGAGCTGTGGCCATCATAGGCTATCAGGGAAGGGAGTTGAAAACCTCTAACCTCAAGGTCCCTAGAGCAAGGGGTGAAGGTCTTACCCCTTGGGGTACCCAAGGAATAATCAGTCTGCCTATGAGGCACTCACAAAAAAGAAGGGGAAAAGGTCAGGCTTTATCTGGTACTCACAAACCACTTAGATGAGAAGCACTTCTGCCTACATCAGACAATCACCCACGCAAACCATAGATTGTCCCCTTATCCATAACCCCTCACCAGCCATGTGTAACCAAGTACAACCTGAAGACACTGTTGTCTTGGTTCATTCTCCGTTTTCAGAAATCTGGAATTGCTTTGGGTACGTTTGTGTATTAGAGGAGTTGCACTCGACAGAAACCTAATTTAAACTGGCTTATGAAAATAAGTTAAAAGGAAAGAGGTAATTAATTTACTCACTGAACTGAGAGGTGCAAGGATGCAGCTATTTCGGGCATGGCTAACTCCAAGGACTCACATGCTAGCAGGCCTCGGTTCCCCCCTATCTCTGCTTCTTGCTTCTTCTGTGTTTGCTTCAATTTTGGGCTCTGTATGGTGGCCAGGTGGAAATAGGACTTCGAGTCTCTACCTTTGTCTGGTTTCATGGTCAGCTAGAGTTGTGACCATGGGCTTCCCTGGTGGCTCAGATGGTAAAGAATCCACCTGTAATGCAGGAGACCCAGGTTCAATCTCTGTGTCAGGAAGATCCCCTGGAGAAGGGAATGGCTACCCACTACAGTATTTCTGCCTGGAGAATCCATGGACAGAGGAGCCTGGTGGGCTAGACTGACAAGACTGAGCAACTAACACTTTCACTTTCAGGGTTGTGACCAGGGCCCTGACTTGGTCACCCACCTGCTCCTGCCATGGCCAGAGGAGTGGGAGGCAGTGACTAGCTTGGGGCGAGAGGGGTCCCATACTCTTCCCCAGGAACTGGACCTAAGCTCACCTTCTCTGGGACAACATGAATCACAGGGGTGGTTTCCTAGAGAACAACAGGGATATTATTACCAGAGGGGCTGAGAAAGGATGCTGGCAGGAAAAACAAAAACAAAAACAGATGTTCTCGGCTTCATATAGATACTAAAAATGTAGGAGCCAGAGTTGGACCAGGGGTGGTTGATTCCAGAGCTTGACTTCTAAGCACCCCCTGGTCTTCGTCCAGTCTGTATCCCAGAGCTCCCCACAGTGCCTGGAAAACAGCAGGCATTTAATTCCTGTGCACTGAGTGAATTTTCTGTTGCTGTATGCTGCATACCTGCCTGTTGGGACATCCTTTTTCTCTGGACAGGCACCCTTTGCCTGGCCTCTCATCCTCCAGAAATTGACCCCTATTCTCATGTGTGACCCCTCCCATCTCTTCTTTGGCAGCAAACCTCAGTCTGAAGTGAAACATCAGGAAAGAAGCCAGCTTACTGTGTTGTGAACACACATGTACACATTCGCAAACCCTGTGAGTCCCTGATGCATCCCTTCCAGCTGGGCTGGGAGAGGGGCTGGAGGCTTTTATATGTCAGATCTCAGGGACCTGGGAGCCATGCAGAGATTTCTCTTGGAGTAGGGTACATGGGAACAGTATGTGTGTGCTAAATCGCTTAAGTCATGTCTGACCCCATGGACTGCAGCCCGCCAGGCTCCTCTGTCCAAGGGATTCTCCAGGCAAGAATACTGGAGTGGGTTGCCATGCCCTCCTCCAGGGGATCCTCCTGACCCAGGGATCAAACCTGTGTCTCTTGATGTCTCCTGCACTGGCAGGCGGGTTCTTTACCACTAGTGCCACCTGGGAAGCCCTTGGGAACAGTGGCCTGGCACAAACACCCCACCAACTCAGGACTGCATGTGGAAGGTCTGGTACCAAGTGGCGGATGAGCTGGGGCCTCAGCTCTGAGGAAGCAGACAGCAAATGCAGGGTCAGCCGTCAGCCCTGGAGAGCTGATGGTGGCAGGTGCAGCTCCCTGGCTGACTGCTGCCTGGCTCTGAACCTAATGGTGGAAATGAACCAGAGGCTTTGGGCGCACACTCTGCCTGGTGCTGCACTGTCTTAGCTCAGGCTGGGTAATCAACGCCAGAGACCAGGTGGCTCCCTCTTAGCACGTGACAGATGAGTGGATGTTCAGCAGATACAGCAGTGCATGACGAAGAGGTTCCGGGAATAGCAGAGGGAGGGGGAGCCCTGTGGGTTGGTACAGCCCCTTCTCCAGCCACCCTGGTAAAGTGCCAGGAGCCCAGGCTCTGGGTTCCCTTGGTCTGGAGAATTTCTTCCTCCTCATGGGTTGCTTGAACCCCAAACTCTGGACCTGTCTTCACAGGAGGTGCTAGGGAGTCCAGTTCACACCACACCACTCATGAGTCCTGGCTCTACTCATGTGCTGGCTGGGGGTGGGGGCAGGGGTGGGTGCTGGTCTGGAGAGAAAGCAATCGTGAGGGTGAGACGAGTTCAAGGCCAGAGTCTTGCCAGCTGGCTCACTTGCCTGAGATCACGAGGCAAAACTGTAGAGGAGCCAGGACTTGAACCTGGTGCTGATTCTGGGGCCCTGACCCTCATTCACCCTTGTTTTAGAACAGACAGCACAGTAACTATGGAAACTGTCACTTATTTATAATCTCATACCCACAGCCTGCTGGGAAGGGCCCACTCAGCTTTGCCTCCTCTTGGCCATTGTGGCCCCCATGGCCAGTGAAGTCCTGGGGCGTTCAGAGGGTGCCCTCTGTTTGTAGGCTAAACGGAGAAAGCCCATAAAGAAGGCTGAGCACCAAAGAATTGATGCTTCTGAACTGTGGTGCTGGAGAACACTCTTGAGAATTCCTTGGACTGCAAGGAGATCCAACCAGTCAATCCTAAAGGAAATCAATCTTGAATATTCACTGGGAGGACTGGTGCTGAAGCTCTAATACTTTGGCCATCTGATGCGAAGAGTCAACTCATTGGAAAAGACCCTGATGCTGGGAAAGATAGAAGGCAAAAGGAGAATGGGGTGAGAAGATGGATGGTTGGATGGCATCACGAATTCAATGGACATGAGTTTGGGCAAACTCCAGGAGATAGTGGACAGGGAAGGACAGGGAAGCCTGGCCTGCTGCTGTCCATGAGGTCTCAAAGAGTTGGACACAACTGAGCGACCGTGCAACAATATAGAGCCAGGAGCAGGTTGGGCTGGCTTTCCTTCCCCACAGGACTGGCAGCCAGCTCTGTGCTCTCCCCACGGGGTTGGGGGTCACTGGGCAGCCCTGCAGACTCTCCCCATGGGCACTGTTGATGCTTTTCCTGGGCTGCAGGGAGACTCGGTGTCGCCACACAGCACGACCCATTGGGAATGGGGTCTATTTAGGGCTCTGAGAACTCTGGCCAATTCTAGGCATTGGAGCACCCAATTCCCAAATCTGGACTGGGTCATTCTGACTCAGGGCACACAGCACCAAGGAGGCGGGAAGTACTGAGAAGTCCAGGCCAGGGCTCTAAGTCCCAGCTCTGCACAAACCAGTCAAGGGAGACCTTCAACCAGTCTCCTAATCTGCCTGTTCCTAGGTTTCCTCATCTGTAAAATGGGGATGATAATACCACTGGCATCTCAGGTGGTATTGTAAGGATTAGAGAAGGCAAAGTACACAGAACCCTACTGAGGTTCTGACACTCGTGTGGTCCGTTCCTGGGGTAGGGGCTCAAGGAAACACAGCCCACCAAAGTTCCAAGTGTTTATGCCTTTTTTAGCACAAAGGGGATTCAGGTACAGACGGCACAGGCACTTTCGGTCTAGGGACCATCCTCTGTAATAGCACACAACTCGGAACTTCCCTGGTGGCTAAGAATCCACGCTCCAGAATCCAAGGGGCCCAGGCTCAATCCTCAGTCAAGGAACTAAATCCCACATGCTGCAACTAAGACCCAGAGTGGCCAAATAAATATATAAATAAATATTTTTTTATAAATGACCCAATCAAAAAATGGGCCAAAGAACTAAATAAACATTTCTCCAAAGAAGACATACAGATGGCTAACAAACACATGAAAAGATGCTCAACATCACTCATTATCAGAGAAATGCAAATCAAAACCACTATGAGGTACCATTTCACGCCAGTCAGAATAGTGGGGATCCAAAAGTCTACAAGTAATAAATGCTGGAGAGGGTGTGGAGAAAAGGGAACCCTCTTAAACTGTTGGTGGGAATGCAAACTAGTACAGCCACTATGGAGAACAGTGTGGAGATTCCTTAAAAAAATGGAAATAGAACTGCCTTATGATCCAGCAATCCCACTGCTGGGCATACACACTAAGGAAACCAGAAGGGAAAGAGACACGTGTACCCCAGTGTTCATCGCAGCACTGTTTATAATAGCCAGGACATGGAAGCAACCTAGATGTCCATCAGCAGATGAATGGATGAGAAAGCTATGGTACATATACACAATGGAGTATTACTCAGCCATTAAAAAGAATACATTTGAATCAGTTCTAATGAGGTGGATGAAACTGGAGCCTATTATACAGAGTGAAGTAAGCCAGAAAGGAAAACACCAATACAGTATACTAACACACATATATGGAATTTAGAAAGATGGTAATGATAACCCTGTATACGAGACAGCAAAAGAGACACTGATGTATAGAACAGTCTTATGGACTCTGTGGGAGAGGGAGAGGGTGGGATGATTTGGGAGAATGGCATTGAAACATGTATAATATCACATATGAAACGAGTCGTCAGTCCAGGTTCGATGCACGATACTGGATGCTTGGGGCGGGTGCACTGGGACGACCCAGAGGGATGGTATGGGGAGGGAGGAGGGAGGAGGGTTCAGGATGGGGAACACATATACCTGTGGCGGATTCATTTTGATATATGGCAAAACCAATACAATATTGTCAAGTTAAAAAATAAAATTAAATTAAAAAAAAAACACACACACACATACACAGCTTCCATGAAGTATGAACTTTCCTTTCCAGAAAACTCCTCTTTCGTTCACTCATGCCCGCCCCACCCTTCCAGGCCTCTGCACTGTGGCCAGAGCCCAACTCCAGGAGGCTCACAGTGTATTGCATGGATGAGTTGGCACAGCCGCCCTGGTTGGTACCTGCTGCAAATATGTGGCCACTGACCTGAGTTCCTTTAGGATGGTTCTGCCCCTTTCTACCTCCCAGAACTTGTCGGGCAATGACAGTGCCCTCTATAGAGGGTATAAAGGGAGATGGAAAGGGCAGTGTCAAGGCCCTCACCAGCAGGCCTGGGACAGTGGGGAACACTCACACTCTATTTTGGGGGAGCCCTTACACCTCATGGCCAGTGAGATCTTCCCCATCAGAGATCGAACCTGTGCCCCCTGCATTGGGAGCCTGGAGTCTTAACCACCAGGCCACTAGGGAAATCCAACACTCACACTTTTAAGACCTGTAGTCCCATCTCTTGCAGGCAAGTCCATGGTTCTCTAAGTGGCATTTCTAGAACTGCCTGATGGAAAAGTCTTGCTGTAGCTTTCTAGGTACGCTACAGTGGGCTTGCAAAACGTTTCCAGTCAAGGATGCAAGAACCTGGAGTGAAGCAGTGGAGCTCCCTGCTGCCCCTGTGGAACCGATGAGTCTGAGTGGTTCCACGCTAACAGGACACGATGGTTCCTGGTATTTACCAGGTGATGGATTTGGGTATGTCTGGAAGCCTTAACTGAAGTGAGGAGTCTCATTGAGCATTACAGCATGCGGGTCACTGACAATGTTTTAGAACCAGAAAACACCCAAGCACGTTGGCTTCTCTGGTGACAAGGCCCAGGAATGGGGCCACCTCACTCTCCGCCGCAGAGCTCTGCGAGGAGAATGAGGCTAAAGGGCTAGTGTGTCAGGGGCTGCCTGGCTGCTGCTCTGTACAGGCCACATGACATGCTGGAAATGCAGCGAGAGGGAGAAAAATCGTATGAATTAACCAGAGCTCTTCTCAGGGGAGCTGTGTGTGGGGTAGAAGGAGTGCTCTGGAAGGGTAGAATAATGTAAGTCATAACGACTGCTAACTGGATCCCAGGTGATGGACAGACTCCAGACCTTGCTTTGCAGAGTCAAGGAAGCAAGTTGGAGTCCGAGAAGGGTTCTCAAGACAGTACAGGGACTTTCCTGCTGGTCCAGGGGTTAAGAATCTGCATGCTAATGCAGGGGATGAGGGTTCAATCCCTGGTTGGGGACGATTCCACATGCTGACAGGCAGATAGGCCCATGTCCCACAACTATTGATGCCTGTGTGCCTGGAGCCCGTGCTTTGCAACAAGAGAAGCCACCACACTTGAGAAGCCTGAAAACTGCAACTAGAGAATAGTCCCTGCTCACAGTAAATAGAGAAAGCCCACGGCGAGCAATGAAGACCCAGTGTAGTAAACAAATACGTAAATAAATAAAAAATTTTAAAAAGACAGTACAGAGACCCAGCCCTGTACCAGGCCTTCCTTCTATGATCCCTGACTCAGGGTCAGCCAGGAATACTAGTGTTGAGGGTTGCCTGTCCAGGTGACCTCACATCTCAGTTAGAAATGGCTAATGGAGCCAGCATCCCTGGACCTTTGTTACCCACTTCCGTCTGTCTCCTAGTAGAAGGTTCCTATTACAGCTGAATTGTGTCCCTAGAAGGGATATTGACATCCTAACCCCTGGTACCTGTGGATGTGACTTTAATTGGAAACAAGGTCTTTGCAGAGGTAGTCAAGTCAGACTGGGCCCTGATGCAATAGGACTGGTGTTCTTATAAGAGGGGCAGTTTGGGCCCAGAGATGGACACATGCAGCGGGAAGGTGATGGGGGGCCGCACAGGGAGAATGCCGTGTGGAGATGGAGGTGGAGGCCGGGGTGATGCACCTGCCAACCAGGAATGCCGGGAGCCTGCACATGCTGGAAGGGGCAGGGGAGGATCTCCTTGGAGCTTGTGGAGAGAACATGGCCCTGCTGCCACCTTGGCTCCAGACCACCAGCCTCCAAAACTGACAGACGAGACATTTCCATTGTTTTAATTCACCCAGTTTATGGCACTAGGTTACGGCCGCCCTAGGATACAGTGCTTCCAATGGGAGTATGTGTGAGCCTGTCTGCAGGCATTTTTCCTGGTCTGGCCCAGTGCATCCACCATTGGCTAGAGTGAAAAATACCCACAAAGCCTTTCCATGAGGCTATTCCCCAAAGTATAACTGACAGAACCTGAAGTCTACACAAACTATCCTTGACTGCCTATGTGTGTGCTCAATCGTGTCTGACTTTTTGCAACCCATGGACAGTAGCCCACCAGGCTCCTCTGATCACGGGATTCTCAAGGCAAGAATACTGGAGTGGGTTGCCATTTCCTACTCCAGGGGATCTTCCGCAACTCAGGAATCGAACCCAAGTCTCCTGCATTGGCAGGCAGATTCTTTATCACTGAGCCACCTGGGAAGCCCTCGGATGTCTCTGTAAAAAGAGAAGCCAGGATGGAATTGGCTCTCTCAAAACTCTAACTTCCCTTAAATTTGTAGACTACGCACCCTCAATCAGATAATAAAGAGCCAAGGAATTGTCAGTCCTTGAGAGTTTGCTCAGCTGAGTACTGGGCAGGGCCCCAGGGGGCTAAAGGAGGTGCCTGTCACATGGGTGTGCATAGGCTTCCGGCTCCCAGGGGCACCTCCTCTCTGCTGGCACTGGAGGAGGCCTGCAGCACCCAGGCCAACATTTGGCTGGCCTGGCCACTCTGGCGCTGATGACAAAATAAATTCCCAACATAAATTTGGCCCCTGCTCTGAGCTGGGCTCTCTGGTGAATTTTCCCCTATAAATCACATCTTAGGCATTTAAAGCCTTGAAGCTGAGCCATTTTTTATATGAAGGCTTTTACCTACTATTTATAATGTTGCGTCTGTTAGCTTCCTTGGAGATTAAGGGGCCAAATCTACCTGCTCTTTCTAGTCTCCAAAAGCACAAGAAATTGAAATGGCCAACAAGCAACTAGTCAGTAACTTGAGGCTAGAGGTGCTAATATTTCACTGTTAGTCAACATGAAGTTTAGAGAGGAGGAAAGAATCCTGTCCCAAGGTCAAAAAGAGCCTGTTCCTGAGAACAGGACAGAAGAGATGTAACTGAGGTAGCTTTATATTCAGTTCATTTCTAGCTAATGAGCAGAGCTAAATAGGAGAGTCCCAGACACATGGATCAAATCTAACAAAATGCTTACTCTGTACCAATGGGCAGGGTCTAGAGAAGTGGGTCATCCTGGGATTGACAGTTTGAGAGGAACACGGGCACATTGGGAATTGTCTGGAGGGCCACAACCAGGATAGAAACCATGTGGATATGAGGGACAGTAAATGAGAAAATGAGCTGATAATTTGAACTAGCAATTTCTAGGGCTCTTGCTGAATTCGTTTCTACTGCTACTGTAACAAATTACTATGAACTATGTGGCTTAAAAGAACACAGATGGAAAGGATTCTGGAAAGATGGTGGGATGGGAAGCACCAGGAATACGTCTCACCGGGAATATGTCTCCCTTGCTAGACAATTAGGCTTCCCAGGTGGCTCAGGGTAAAAAATTCGCTTTCCAATTCAGGGAGATGCAGGAGATGTGGGTTCAATCCCTGGGTCGAGATGATCTCATGGAGGAGGAACTGGCAACCCACGCCAGTATTCTTGCCTGGAGAATCCCATGGACAGAGGAGCTACAGTCCACAGGGTTGCAAAGGGTCGGACATGACTAAATATGCCCTAGACAATTGTACCAGCAGAATCTGACATAAGTATTTTGGAACTCTGGAGTCTATTGAAGGACTGCAACTTCCAGGGAAAGGCTTGGACAGTAAATTATGGTCCATTTTGGTAACTTTCAGCTCTGAGCATAGCAGTTATCTGTTCCCCCATCCCTATGGTGGGCAGCTGTGCACATGTTCCTGAAGCAGCTTGCACACAGCTTGTGGAGCCAGGGTAGGCAAAAAAGGATCCTGCTCCAAATACTAGAGATCCACGCTCCCATTGGCTATTGCTGCTTCTAATCAGATTGTTCTTGCTGTGCCCCCTCCAGTGGAAGTGACTTCGGGGGAGTTAAAGAGTTGGTACCTTCTTCTTCCCTCTTCATTTTCTGTTTCCCCCCTTTACAGAGACAAACATTAAAGACTAGGATACTGTATTAGGGTTCTCCAGAGAAAGAAAACCAATATGATATATATAGATTAATGTCTCTATATAGATCTCTCTCTTTTTATATATATAATGTGCATGCATGCTCAGTCACTCAGTTGTATCCGATACTTTGCAACCTCATGGACTATAACCCACCAGTCTATTCTGTCCATGGGATTTTCCAGGCAAGAATACTGGAGTGAGTTGCCATTTCCTTCTCCAGGGGCTCTTCCTGACCCAGGGATCAAACCCGTGTCTCCAGCACCGGCAGACAGATTCTTTACCACTGAGCCACCTGTATACATGAAATTTATTATAGGAGTCAGCTTATGTTATGGAGGCTGAGAAGTTACATGGTCTGCCATCTGGAGGATCAGGAAGGCCATGGGTGTAATTCAGTAAAAGGCTGAAGGCCTGTGACCCCGAGGGTGAGGGCTGCTGATGCAAGAAACAGAAGCCCTGATATCTCTGAGGGCAGCAGAAGATGGATGTCCCAGCTGAAGAAGAGGGAGATAATTTGCCCTTTCTTGGCCCTTTTGTTCTCTTCAGACCTTTCATAGATGGGATGAGGCCTGCCCACTTTGGAGGAGGCAGATCTATTTTTAGTCAGCATACTATTGATTTTCTTCTAATCTCTTTGTTAATCTCTTCTGGAAACAGCTTCAAAAACATGCCCAGAAAACAAATAAGATGACAGAAGTCTCTCCTTACCAGTAATTACTCCTAAATGTAAGCAGATTATACTCCCCATTCAAAAGACATATTGGCAAAATGGATAAAAACACATGATCCAACTCTATGCCAGTCTTTCCACAAGAGGTTCATTTTAGATCAAAACGCACATATGGATTGAAAGAGAAAGAATAGAAAAAAATATTCCACGCAAATAGTAACCAAAAGAGAGCAGGGGCGGCTATACTAACATTAGACAAAAGACTTTAAATCAAAAAAAATTTACAAGAGACAAAGTAGGACATTATATTTTAATACAAGTTTGATATGTCTTTTTGCTATAACATTATAAACATTTACATTTCTAATGACAGACAATCGAATAAATGAAGCAAAAATGGACAGAACTGAAAATAATGAAAAGAGCAAGCAGACAGAAGGAAATAGATAAAACAAACCAACAATACATGACATAGCACACTCTACCCACCAACAGCATACATATTATTTTCATGTACACAGGGATATTTCCCAGGTTAGACCATATGTTGGACCACAAAAATAAAGTCTCAATAGGATTTTAAAAGATAACTTGTCATACAAAGTATTTCCTCTGACCACAATGAGGTAAAGTTAGAAATCAGTAGCAGAAGGCAAACTGGAAAATCCAAAAATATTTTGAAAGCAAAAATATAACAGACTAGATTTTCTTCTGAAATCTGTTATGTAAACCTTTTGTTGAATTCAAACATCACAACTTTGATAACATTGTCAACGAGGCCCTTCACCACCCCGCCACCTGTGTGTGCTGTGCTGTGCTTAGTCGCTCAGTCGTGTCTGACTCTTTGCAACCCCGTGGACTGTAGCCTGCCAGGCTCCTCTGTCCATGGGATTTCCCAGGCAAGAATACTGCAGTGGGTTGCCATGCCCTCCTCCAGAGGATCTTCCCAACCACAGGATCAAACCCAGTCTCCTGCCTTGTAGGCGGATTCTTTACTGTCTGAGCCATCAGGGAAACCCACCATCTATCAATAATCTTAATTACAGCTGATTCAAATACAGTGATACCTTGTCAGTGGGTTTTTCTACTTGGAATCAGCTACCTTGATGTTCTAATACTGTTTTAACCTCCTCTTGGAATCTCAGTTAAGAATACCTCTGTCAATTCTGCCTAGAAACCCACCACCACACCTGGGGATATTATTCAGCTTTAGAAAAGAAGGGAATTCTGACGTTTGCAACAACATGGATGAACCTTGAGAACATTACACCAGGTGAAAAATGCCAGCCACGAAAGACAAATACCGTATGATTCCACTATGAGATATTTAGAGCAGCCAAAATCATAGAGACAAAGTAGAAGATTTGTTGCCGGGGTTTGGGGGGGCAATGGCAAGTTATCATTTAATACATCTAGAGTTTCTGATTTACAAAATGAAAAGAGCTAAGCAGATGGATGGTGTTGACGAAATAGTATGTATTTAATACCACTGAACAGTATACTTAAAAATGGTTAAGATAGTACATTTTATATTACATGTATTTTATCACAATAAAATAATTGAAAAAACTTCACAAATTTATTATCTTACAGTTCTGGAGGTCAAAAGTCTAAAATGGGCAGGCAAAGCTGTATTTCTTCCAGAGGCCCTAGCTCAGTTGCTTAGTCATGTCCAACTCTTTGCGACCCCATGGACTGTAGTCCACCATGCTCCTCTGTCCATGTGATTTTCCAGGCAAGAATATTGGAGTGGGTTGCCATTTCCTTCTCCAGGGGATCCTCCCGACCCAGGGACTGAACCCACGTCTCCTGCACTGGCAGGCGGATCCTTTACCACTGGGCCACCTGGGAAGCCCTAGGCTCTAGAGGAAAACCATTTCCCTACCTTTTTCTAGATTCTGGAGGGTGTTGGCGTACTTTTTCTTAGGACTTCCAGCAATGGTGTCATCCCATCCTTCGCTCTGTCAGCACAGTTCCTCACCTCCCCTGGGTGCATCTCTGTACCTCCTCTTCTGACTCGGTACCATCTGCCTCCCTCCTATAAGGTGCCTTATATTGGACACACCTGATTATTCATGAGACTACCTCCATCTCAAGAGCCTCACACCTGCAAGACCTTCTTCCATAGAAGGAAACAAACTCACAGGTTCTGAGGATTAGGATGTGGGCCTCTTTGGAAAACCATTATTCTGTTTATTTACACAACTGACTTCAGAAATACATGCATGTGGGAGGACATAGATGCAAGGACTTCAAATATTGAAAAGCGCAGAGAAGCCTAAAGTCGCCAGTAGGGCTATTTGACAACAGTGCAGACAAACAGTATTCTATAGAATACTGTTGTGTAGTTGCTAAATCATGTCTGACTCTTGCAACCCCATGGACTGTAGCCTGCCAGGCTCCTCTGTCCATGGGATTTCCCAGGCAAGAATACTAGAGTCAGATGCCATTTCCTTCTCCACGGGATCTTCCCAACGCAGGGATCAAACCCACGTCTCCTGCATTGTCAGGTGGGTTCTTTACCACTGAGCCACCAGGGAAGCCCCTGTACAGTACTGCTGCTGCTGCTGCTAAGTCACATCAGTCGTGTCCGACTCTGTGCGACCCCATAGAGGGCATTCCACCAGGCTCCTCCGTCCCTGGGATTCTCCAGGCAAGAACACTGGAGTGGGTTGCCATTTCCTTCTCCAATGCATGAAAGTGAAAAGGGAAAGTGTACAGTACTATGTAGCCATAAAACGAATGTGCTAGATAACACAGAAGAGTGTCCATGGTGCATTTTTGAGTGAGAAGGACAAACTTCAGAAATTTTTAATTCATTTGTTCAACAAATATTTTCAATGCCTATCATGTCCCTTCGAATTGTGGTGCTGAGAAGACTTCTGAGGGTCCCTTGGACAGCAAGGAGTTCAAACCAGTCAATCCTAAAGGAAATCAACCCTGAATATTCACTGAAGGACTGATGCTGAAGCTGAAACTCCAATACACTGGCCATCTGATGCGAACAGCTGATTCATTGAAAAAGACCCTGATGCTGGGAAAGATTGAAGGCAGGAGGAGAAGGGGACGACAGAGGATGAGATGGTTGGATGGCATCACTGGCTCAAGGGACATGAATCTGAGCAAATTCCAGGAGAGAGTGAAGGACAGGGAAGCCTGGCATGCTGTAGTCCATGGGGTTGCCGAGTCGGACACAACTTAGCAAATGAATAATATCATGTTCCTGGAGCTCGAAACACAGATGTGAATTAAACAGGAGTTTATACTTTCTTTCTGTATAAAAATTATATGTGGAATAGGTGTGTATGTGAAAATAAAGGTCTAAGCTGGAAAGTAAAATATTGATATGTTAACAGTGGGTATCTCGGGAGAGGAAGAGCAGGAGGTAAAAGCTGTGAAGAGTTGCCCTTCTTCTTTGGATGTTTTCATATAGCTTTATTTTTTTCAACAAGCATTTACACTTGCTTGTTAAAGGGGCCTCATAAGAAAAAATAAATAAACCTGCTTGTTGAAATCTGCTAAAAAATTAAACTGAGGTACAGTTTAATTTTAATCAGAAGTTATCTATTAGGTCTAATCCCACTGCATAATGATAAAACTGTACCAGCTGCAAAAGAGAGAGAGAGGAGGGAAGGGAGAGACTAGAGACAAAGAAGCAACCAGCTGACGGGTGTGAACTTGGAGCAGGCGAGGCTGGTGGGCGTTCAGCCAACAAGTGGAGCAAAGCGTCCCTCCCTCCTCAGGTGGGAACTGGTGTGTGCAGGAGGCGATCAATGACGCGCTGTAGACAAGCGGAGTCACAAATGGGAGCGTCGGGGAAGATGACAATGATGCCCAAACAGGAGGAGCAGCCATCCTGTCAGGGCTCAGCTTTGACCCCATGTGGCAGCAGAGGACCACCAGCCTCCATTCTACACTGAGATTCGTCCCCCGTCATTTACAACCATCTCAGCTCCTAGTCTGGTCCTTCCCAAGCCCCCAGAACGTCCTAGTTTATCTGAAGCAGAGGTTCTGCAGCTGCAGGAAGTGAGTAGGAATTCCAGGCCACTTATTTCTGTTGTGGCATCCCCAAGACGAACGTGTGGTTCGCTGCTACTTTGCTCTGACTTCCAGCCTCTGAGCTGGGCTCTCTGCCCTCTGCGTGGGTCTGTGGGGTTGATGCTTTGTGGCTGTGGGGTGCAGGAGCAGGGGAGGCCTGGGGGCTCAGAACCCTCAAACCCGGGTAAGGTCATCTGAGACTTGTAGACCTAAATTCTCTGATAAACACGGTCTCAAAACCACACACCTGGCAAACAGGCTGTCCTGGGAACATGGTCCGGGAACAAACAAAACAAGCTTGTGTCTTTTTATTTTATTCTTGGTTCTCACTATTCTAGGAAGAAAAAAAAAAAAGATTGGACTTAAGTATGTGAGACATTCACATGTTTTACTCAGAAAACAAGAACCTCTGATTTTCTTAGAGAAACGTTGAGAGTTGCCTTTTCCTTTTAGTGCTCTTAAGCACACACTGGAACAAGGAAGACATAATTTCAGTTCTAAGTGTTCATTCTAAGTTTCATTCTAAGTGTTCCCTTGAACAACTACTTCATGCTTTCTAGACAGATCATTGAACAGAATTAAAGCTGCTCCCAAAGCTCAGTTTGACTTAGTCTGCAGGCCCTCCGTAACGTGTCCCTGTCCCCTTCTGGGTCCCCCTCCTCTCTTCCGGCTTCCCCTCAGGCAAATGTGGCATATTTTTGTCCCCCAAGCCCTCCATACTTAGGTCCTCTGTCTGGAACGTTCCTCTACCCCTGGACCTCCTGTCCCTTCAGAATTGCAACCCTTGCCTCTTCTCCATAGCACTTGTCTCTTTCTAGTAGGTCACTTCCTTATTTTGCTTACTGTCTACCCCATTTCTAATGTAAACTCCACCAAAGCAGAGATTTTCATCCATTTCACCAATGGAAATCCAGTCCTGGAATAATGACTGGATCTAAATCTTTATAGAGGGGTTCTGCATTATGTATCCAAAATGTCATAAATAACGCTAATGCTTCCATGCAGCTATTCCACATCTAGGAATTTATCTGCGGGAAGCCATCACAAGAGAGTTAGACCTGTTACAAAACCCAAACTCTGGAAATAATAAGAGCTGACATTTAATTACCACTTACCATTTGCCAGACTCTGTTTTAAACATTTTCTGTACACGAACTCTTTAAACCTCCCGACAACCCTAGAACCCACCTATTATTGTCTGGATTTTACATGTAGGGGACAGGCAGAGGGACTGAAGAGCATGCGATGGAGCCAGGATTTGATGGGGTGTGCCTGACTCAAGAGTCCATATTCTTAACAACCTATGGTTACATAACTGTGCCCTAGCCACACTGAGGCAGTCAGCGCAACCATTTAATGGTTAAAATGATGATGTAGATAATGTATTTTTTTCCCATTGGGGAGAGAAGGGACACGAACCTCTAGAAATATATTCAAATTGTGTGATCATACACATGGCTGGGAAGAAGATGGCTTTATCAGCTTCTCAAATACATCCAAGAACCAGGAGTGTAGAATAATTCCTTCTACATAAATAGTTCAGGTGAACACATCCTCCACTTGGGTTATCAACTATTTAGCATAGTCTTAAAAAAAATTCTTCTTAGCTTCCTTCCTTACACATAAGCCTTCCTCCTCTTGTCCCTAAACCACATTAGCAACCTAGAGTGCCACCCTTTAATGACTCAAAAAGATTTTTGTCAGATATAGTTAATGGCAAAAAGCAGGTTTATAAAAAGACTACACATTATAAATACATTTTCATGAAAAATCCATATGTACGTATAAGTACTATAAAAAGACTCAAATAAATAGATTTTATGTTAACAACTGTCATTCCAGGATGCTGGAATTATGCGTGTGTTAAAATTTCTTTTCTGGTCTTATTTGTATTCTTTACATTTTTTTCAAGAGCACGAATTACTTTTTGTAACCGAAGGAAATTTTTTTTTTTTTTTTAAGCAAAAGGCAGCTTTGGGAAAAACAATTTGGAGGTAGCTCTCAAAATTTTAAGTGTATTTGCCCTTTGACCCAGCAATTCCATTTCCAGGAATGTTTGACAGAAATCCTTGCATGTGAGCCCAAATGTAAGCCTAATGACATTCACGGCAGCATTACTGAGAAAATTAGTAAACAGCCAAACTCTCAGAGAAAGTGAGTAAATAAAATATTCAATAAAATATAATACCCATATTATAAAAACTGTGCAGTTGTTAACAAAAGAAAACAGTAGTTAGATCTCTCTCAGACAAAATAATAAAAGGAAGTTTACAGAATAGAATGTATAATAAGGCCCAACATACATAAAAGATGTGTGTAAGAGTGTGAAGGTGCTGAAAGGGGACTGGAAGGAAGCCGCCTGTTGATGATGCTGACTCGCAGGGAGGCCCGGGGAGCTGGGTGGGGAGGAGATGGTGAAGGGACTTTATGTTCTGTTCTGGATCACCTGAATCTTTTACATATTATTTATGTAACCAAACAAAATGCACACAGTAAAACTATGAAAGAGTTATAAAATTAAAAAAGCTTCCAAACTCCAAAATGCTCCCTCCGGCTCCCTGGCACCCCACCATGGGGCTGGCTCACAGGCTCCAAGTCCAAGCTGCCAGGAAGCCTCAGGAAGGACCATGGTCCTGGTTACTGTCAGGATTAGAAACAGGCTCAGCCACCGGCCAGGGGCAGATGGTTATGTAAATGGGGGGCAGTCCTATGGCACATTCTTATGCCCTAAGCATGAGCAGCGATGGTGAGATCTTGGAGCAGTGTGGAAATTAAGTGACAAAAGCCAAGTGGGAAACTGCACCCAGCGGGCCCCGAGAAACTTGCACAAGGCACAGGGACAAGGTGAAGGAGCCACGGCCGGCACGGCTAGCCAGGTGAGATGACAGCACCTTGGCCCAAACCTGTTTCTCCCGAGGCCACAAACCTGCATGTCATCTGGACCCGCACCTCTCTCCCTCCCCCACCATCCGTCGTCACCGCGTCCTCTGCTCCCTGCACTTCTTTCATGCCCATTGCTGGTCTAGGCATCTCCGTCTCTCCCTGCATGATCGCAGTGGCTGCCTAACAAGTCTTCTGGTTCCCAAAGGCCATCTCTCCGGGACCCCGTCTCTTCCTGCACAGCAGCCAGAACGGTCTCTGAGCTTTTAAAAAGGTAACTCTTGGCTCGCTCGCTTCTGAATTTGCTCATTGCTTTTATAGTAATACCTTTGTCCTGATCTCTGAGCCCTTGTAGAAGCTGGCCCCTGCTTGTGGCTACGACCACGTCTCGCTTCCTCCTCTTCCACTGTGTTCCAGCCACCCTGGCCTTTCCCCAGGGTCTCTGCTCTCACTGCCTCTGTGAACCTGGCTACTCCTTACACTCCACCCCTCTGACCCCCAGTCTCTCCATCTCATTAGCCTGTGTATCTGCTTCTTGGGACTATGCCTGTCAGAAATCCTCACATCTGCTTGATCCCCAGTCTGCCCCACTAGCCAGCATTATTTTTTTCAAGGACCATGGGCGAACGGCTTCAGATGGTAAAGAATCTGTCTGCAATGCAGGAGACCAAGGTTGATCCCTGGGTCAGGAAGATAACCTGGAGAAGGGCATGGCAACCCATGCCTATTATTATTTCTTTATTCTTTCCTGGAGAATCCCATGGACAGAGGAGCCTGGAGGGCTATAGTCCATGGGGCCGCAAAGCATCGAACACGGCTGAGTGACTAACACTACCACTACCACCATGGGTGAGGCGCTGCTCTAAGCTCTTTACGGACCACGCAAGACCGTATGAAACCAATACGATCGCGACACCATTTTACAGATAAGGAAAGTGAGGCACAGAGGTACCCAACTTGTCCCCAAGCCGGGCCATTCTTAGGTGGCCAAGGTGGGATTCGAACCCGGTGACTTCAGCCCAAGGCCTGGACCTTTCATTACTAAACGATCCTGCCTAAACCACTAATGAGATTTAAAAAAAAAAAAAAAAAAAAACCAGCACCCTTTTTACTTTCTAAAGCTTTGAACCGGCTGGAGGAGCAGCTGATGGCCTTCACTGGCCACACTGGTACCAGACCGCCCACCCCCAAGCTTTTAATGCCTATGGTGGTTTGGGGACCTGATTTGACCTGTTTTTTCTCTACAAAACAGGCCACAATGGAGAGCGTTCTCAAACTGCTTTTTGTGGACTTTTAAAATATTGAAAGCATGAGCCCATTTCCCTTCTGTAATTCTCAACAGGGTCTCACTGCATAAAGGGGACCAGCTCTTAACACCTGTGGAATTGAAACCCTGGCTGCAGAAAATTGGGGACTCAATGCCTATTTGGGTTCTATTTTTATTAAAACCCCATTAACTTGTTTCTCTCAGAGCAATTAAAGTGTCCAGGCCTGATGCTCTGCAGCACTGTGGAGGAGATGCTTATTAACACTGAGCATTCTGTTCTGAGCTCAGGCAGAAAACTTTCTTTCCAAAAGCACCCCGGGTGGGGGTTTATGGGGGACTGACGTCTTGGGCTCCCTCTCACCCCCAAGGTAAGTTTCCTTAACCGATAATTTGGTTACATCCTCTGCAGCTGGTCTTAAGTCAACTGAGGTTGATAACATCATTTTCCTTCTACATGGTGGGGTGTTTGTTGTTTTTGCGTTTTTTTTTTTTTTTTTTGGCTGACTTTTATAACTCAAGACCAGTTGAAAGTCTTCCAATGAATATTAATTCCTTCCACACCTCGTAAAAGTCTGAAGCACCACCCCAGGGCACACAGAGGCCAAGTGTGAAGTTTCACTTTGGCAGAGCTATAGACATGCATTTCTGTCTCTACTTTTGCACCTTGAAATCAGTCAGACCCACGTGAGCCAGGCCCCATCCTTATTCCATGCCAGGGTGGATGTGACCCGCTGGCCACTGTGTGCCCCCACCACAGGACTCTGCATTTTAACACAGGGGCACATTCTGGAGGTGGACAGCTCGCAATTCAACCATTCAATCAACGGAGCATTTACTGGGCACAAGCTTGGTGCTTTGTGCTCCCGGGGATGTGGTAGGTCTGAGGTGGGGCCTGAGAACCTGTGTTTCTAACAAGTTCACAGGTGGTGCGATGCTGTTGGTCTGGGGGCCACACTCTGAGACTCACTGCTACAGGACCTCCCTTCCACTCCTTCCCCAACCTTGGGATGGTGCTTCAGCCATTGGCTCTCAGGCAATTTGTATGGCCTCCTGTTTGTGATGGTCTGCCCCTGCTTCCTTCTCCCCACCTCCCTATCTGTCACTCTCATCCTTGCCCTCCATGCTCCTGCTCTCTCCTCCTCAGAACAGCCTAAGCCACAGACCACCCCTCCCCTTTTCCTGCCCCAAGACCTTGGCACCTGCTACCCTCACTGCCTGGAATGTTCTTTCTTGGGCTCTGCACCCGGCCAACTACACACCCTAACTCAGAGAGGCCTTCTATGAACACAGTTGAAAGACGGTCCCCTGAGCTGTTCCCCTTCCAACACTCTTTAATTCACATCACAGATCCTGTGTTGATCAGATCTGACTCCCCTTGAGAATGTAAACTCCACAAGGGCAGGGAGGAGTGATGTCCCTCTCCCCACTGTAGACCCCACGGTGGGTGCAGTCACAGGGTAGGGCAGGGGTCCCCAACCCCCAGATGGGTAATGGTCCATGGTCTGTTAGAAACTGGGCCACACAGCAGGAGGTGAGCAAAGTGAGTTTCATCTGTATTTACAGCTGCTCCCCAGTGCTCTCCCTTCACCCCCAGATGGGACTGTCTAGTTGCAGAAAAACAAGCTCAGGACTCCCACTGATTCTGCATTATGGTGAACTGTATAATTATTTCACTATATAACCCAGTGTAACAATCATGGAAATAAAGTGCACAATGACTATAATGTGCCTGAATCATGCTGAGAACCCTGATCCACAGAAAAACTGTCTTCCATGAAACTGGTCCCTGGTGACAAAAAGGTTAGGGACCACTGGGGTACAGCATCCTTGGAGAAGTGAAGGAATGGGATTAGCTTCTGTTCTCAGTGAAATCCACACTGGAAGTGGCCGGAAAACCAGCCAGTCTTGCCCCATGGGCTCTTCTTTCTGCAAACCTGCCTGCCATCCGGCCAACCCTCAGCCATCCAGCACTTCGTTTTGAGCCAGGGGTTGGGGTAGGGATGGAGGGAGGAAGGGGAGGCTTGGGAACAGCCACAGTTGCAGATTAGACACATAATCAAATCCAGAGGGCTGCACTGTGTTCTGCCAATTATAATACCAGATTAAGCAGGCCAAGGGCCCCTGGGGCGAGATGCCACACAAAATAACTCTTCAAAAATAGTAACTTGTATCTCAGGAATGAGCATGAATTGTCAATGACATGAGCAGTGTTTTGAAACAGAAAGACGAGTCCTATTTATATTGCAGATAATGGTTACATGACGTAGGCATAGCTTGGGCCAGTGTTCCCAAAGGAGGTATTTAGGAATAATGGTGTGGAAGCTGTGCTGGAAGGACCAGTGCTGAAGAGTAAAGATGGCTGGTGGTGTGGTGGGAAGAGGATGTCCACGGCTCCTGGCTGGGCTCTTGCTGCTTACTGGGCAGTGCAGTGGGGCAGCAAAGATCTGCCTTCAGGAGCACCTGGATCAGGGTTCCAGCCCTGGGCTCAGCACTTGTTGCTGTGTGACCTTGAGCAGTTGTTTAACCTCACTGAGCCTGTCTCTATCTCTGGAAAATGAGGGGAAACAATAATTTCTTTCTCGGAGTTGTTGTAAAGAGTAAATGAGATAATAAGATAATGTGTATAATGTGGATGTTGCAGTGCCTGGCACAGAGTAAGCACTCAATAAATAATAGCTATTATTAGCTACAACATTAAAAATTTTTAATTGTGGTAAAAAATAATATAAAAATGTACCATCTTAACCACTTTCAGTGTACAGTTCAACAGTGTTATATGTATTCACACTGTAGTGCAACAGATCTCTAGAACTTTCTTATCTTGCAAAACTGAAACTCTTATGTTTTGATTTTTAACCCATATTGAGTTGATTTTTGTATTTGGTTTTAGGTAAGGGTCCAATGTCATTCTTCTATAGTAACACTTTTATGTTGAAAATTCCTCTTACCTATTTGTGCCCATTTTCTCTTCTATTAAAAAAAAAAAGGTAGGTTAAGAACTTTTCTATTCAAGATACCACAAAGAAAATTAAAAGACAAGCCACAAACTGGGAGGTTTTTTTTTATTTTACAACACAGATAACTGATTCCTATTCAGAATACTTCTATAGGTCAGTAATAAAAAGACAAATGTCCTCATAGAAAAATGGGTAAGATGCATAAAAAGGAATTTCACAGAAGAGGAAGCATGAATGGTCCATGAATATACAATAAAATACTCAGCCTCACTGGTGCTCAGGAAAACGCAAATCAGCATCACTATGAGGTATCAATTTATACCCATTAACTGGGCAAAAATTAAGAACTCTGATGATGAGGACTCATACATAGCAGATAGGAGAGTAATCTGGTACATTCTGGCAGCATCTTGTGAACTTGAGCACTCACAGAATTTACAAGCCAGCAATTTAACTTTCAGGTGAAACTTCCCCAAGAGAGATTCTTAAGTAAATGATTCAGATATGAACACAAATATGCACAGTGACAATGTCTGTAACAGAAAAAAGGACTGAAAACAGACCAAATGTCCAGTAATGACAGAATGCTTATAGAGATCGTGGCATGTTCCCAGAATAGAGAGTCATTCAGCAGTAAAAATGAACTGCAAAAACATGGGTGAAAGTTTAAATGTAAAATTGAGTGAAAGAAACACGCATGTGGCAGGGTATTATTTTTGCAGAGTCCAAAACCAAATCAAAACAACATACTCATCAGATATATAAAACAAAGGGACTGTACACCTGAAACTAACACAACTTTGTAAGGCAACCGTACTTCAATAAAATCTTTCTTATTATTGGAGAATAACTGCTTTGCAATGTTGTGCTGCTTTCTTCCATACAATGAAGTGAAGCAGCTGTCAGTGTCCATACATCCCCTCCCTCTGGTCTCCCTCCCGCTGCCTCCATCCGGCCCTCTAGGTCCTCACAGAGCACCGAGCCGAGCTCCCGCCCACTAGCTGTCTGTTCTGCACATGCTAGTGTATATATGTCAGTGCTACTCTCCCAGGTGAAAAACATTTTTTAAAGAGATAATAAACATAAAACCAAGATCATGGTAACTCTGGGGGTGGGGGCAGCAGGAAATCATGCAGAAGGAACCAGAAGCATTGATAATTTTCTAGAACTTGAGTGTCTGGAAGTTCCTGTGTGTTCTTGTTATTATAACACTTCATAATCTAAAGATATGTTACACTAATTCCTTTCCATGTATTAAATGTAACATGATAAAGAGTTATTTTACCAGTCTGGAAAGCAGTTAATCCTTATGGGCCCCATCAGCCCTAAACCACTGGGTAGCAGCTACCAATGTAGGGAGACGATAAGAAACTCTCCATTCCTCCACCATCTGTTTATTCTGGGAAGAATTTGGAAGGGGCAGGCATGATGCTGTCTTTGAAGCCTCCAAAACAAATCCTGGGCACAAAACCCAGACTGGAGGCTGGAGAAGAGGTGAGAAGAGGCAGAGAACAATCCTGTGGACAGGAGAAAGAGATCTGGGTAAACTGTGGCTGACTTGGCGCCCAGGCCACCCTCAAACTGGGAAAACTGGCTTGCACCTTCCTGCACTTTGGCCTGAATCAGACAGGGAATGAGTGGGCCATCCAGGAGACATTTACGGTCCATTACACTTCTAAGAAGGGAACAGGCATGGCATCACTGAACAAAGGGGCCCCCCAGAGAATAATACTGAGAAGTCATCCCTACATTAGTTCTCCGTCTTTGGCTTTCCTGGGTTAAAGGCCACCTCCGAGGCCTGAAGACACAAGCTCTTTCCTGAGAGATTTATTTTACCGCGTGAGTCCCCAAGGGACCTTGCCACGTGGTGTGGATGAGATTGAAGGAGGTGGATGTGCTTGAGCCATAATTAAGCAAGGCAGTTCATCCACCTCCATTAACTCAGCTAAACGCTTGACTCAACAGATGCATCTACGATAAGCCAAGACTTTTTTTTCCCTATGGTTTCTTTGACTTTTCAGCAGCAGCAAAGCCTTTTCAAATCACAATGGTCTGTAGAAATAAGTCTTTCAAAATGGAGTGAGGTTTTTCTAGTTTTTATTGATTTCTTTTAAAGATAACTTACAGGGCTTCAGTGGTAAAGAATCTGCCTCCCAGTGCAGGATACACAGTTTGATCCCTGATCCAGGAAGATCACACATGCTGCAGAACAACTAAGCCTGTGTGCAACCAAGCCCATGAGCCTGTGTTCTAGAGTCTGGGAGCCACAACTACTGAAGCCCGCATGTCCTGGAGCCTGTGCCCCGCAACAAGAGAAGCCACCGCAGTGAGAATCCCAAGTACTGCAACCAGAGAGGAGCCCCTGCTCACCACAACTAGAGAAAAGCCCACATAGCAACAAAGATCCAGAACAGTCAAAACAAATACATACAATATACATAAAATAAATACATACAATATAAACAAAATAAATAAATTTTTTAAATTTTTTTTTAAATAAATTTTTTTAAATATAAAAAATTTTTTATATATTTTTTAAAAATTTTTTAAAAATAAATAAAAATGCCTTAAACATGGGAGAACATTGATTTTCACTGTTGACTATACATAAACATGGTGTATCGTGTTATATGGTATGCTTTGGGGTTTCCCTGGTGGCTCAGATGGTAAAGAATCTGCCTGGGTCAGGAAGATCCCCTGGAGAAGGGAATGGCAATCCACTCCAGTATTCTTGTGTGGAGAATCCCATGGACAGAGATGCCTGGTGGGCTACAGTCCATGCGGTTGCAAAGAATTGGACACAACTGAGCAACTTACACTTCACTTTTACTCCCTGCAAATCTTTGAAACAATCTGAAAATTCAGCCAGTAGAACCTTCTGAAATGTTGATCAGGGGCTAAGTTGGCTCAAAACCTCAGAAAACACTTCCTGACTGCTCAGTGACTGGAAGAGAAGCACTTTACTTAATTTTTATCTGTCCTCTTGGATGCAGAAATGCGTGAACATACAATGCTAAATTAGAAAATGACAGTGTCTTTTGAAAGGTTTTTTAAATGTTTTGCTCTTGAACCTAAGAGATAGCCAAGCGCCAAGCCCTCTTGTTCCCATTAAGATAAAGCCACTCTCCGGGAACAACCTCTGTCATCTCTCCCTCCAGTGACCCCAACAATGGTAGCTTTTGACCACTGGTTTCTTTTTTCAAGCATCAAAAAATGCCTCCTCGCTACACGTTTCTTTCAACAAATCACACCATCTTTCTCTCACCTGTCTCGTTTGCTGCACCTACATCTATAACTTTTAGGTCCTCATCTGCTTTCCTGTTTTTTCCCCTCACGGGCTTCCCAGGTGGTGCTAGTGGTAAAGAACCCGCCTGCCAATGTAGGAGACTTAAGAGTTGTGGGTTCGATCCCTGAGTTGGGAAGATCCCCTGGAGGAGGGCATGGCAACCCACTCCAGTATTCCTGCCTGGAGAATCCCATAGACAGAGGAGCCTGGTGGGCTATAGTCCATGGGGTCACAAAGAGTCAGACGTGGCTGCATCGACTTAGCATGCAGCACTGCTTTCCTGCAGCCAAATAAACTATCTTCAGGAAAGGATTTTAGTCGCCCAGAAAGAGAGTAATGCAAATCATGCAAGAATCAAAAAAAAACTTCTGTCTCAAGGGTGATACAGGAGCAGAGAATGTCACAAAGCTATAAACCTCTGGGATTTTTTTTTTCTTCTTTTAAATTGGCCATAGGTGGGAGAAGACTGCAAGGATGAGCTGGTTCTCTGCACTCCCTTTATGGGTTCTGAAACAGCAGCAGGTCCCAAGCACTATTTTCAGAGCCATGCTGACATTTGTTAATAATGTTGGTGTATAAAGCCAAGCTCATTTTAAACTAATTTAGACACAAAGAAAATTAGCGAGTATGTGTCAGAATGGAAAGGGGAGAAAATCAAGTTACTGCTGTCACAGAGAGAAAGCGAAAATCTTGAGGTAAATGAAAATGGCTGTTTCCCATTAGATGCAAGGACAGGGGGAAAAGTGAAAATTTCAGGTGAAAAGCAAATCCTCTCTCCCTTCTTGAGGAGCCCACCGACAGCTTGCTCCTGAGCAAGCCCTGCTAGGCTCCTACTTGGCTCCAGTTATGCACCCAAGGAAAAGACGCCTTTTCAATGAGCCTACCTTCTGAAATTAACAGAGGGAAGAGTCTGATGCTGTTTTGTTTGTCAAAACTGCTCTCAAAAATGACTGCTCCCAGGGCCTTCCCTGGTGGCCCATTGATTAAGACTTTGTCTTCCAATGCAGCAAGGCTGGGTTTGATCCCAGTTGAGGAGCTAGGATCCCACATGCCTCACAGTCAAAAAAAAAACAAAAACCACAAAACAAATATTATTGTAACAAATTAAATACAGATTGTAAAAATGGTCCACATCAAAAACAAATATTCCTCCCTAAATACAAAGTAGAAGCTTGGATTGGATTCTGGAAGAGTAAAAGGACATAAAGTCTGGTGAAATCTGACAAGCCTGTGACTTAGTTAATGGTACTTGATAAATGTACCACGATTGTGTAAGATGTTAGGGAAAGCTGGGTGAAGGATATAGAAGAACTCTCTATATTAGTTTTACAACTATTGTATAAGTCTGAAATTATTTTCAAATAAAAACGTTTAATGAAATGATGCCCCTTTAGTTGACTTGACTCTGATCTCTGACAAATAGGATCTGGCTTCTGGATGTGGTCTCCTGTGCATTGGGCTTCCATTCGATCCTTTGGAAAAACCAGAAGCAATTTTCTGGCCAGCCAAATACCTTCCTTTAGCTCTCAATGCAGGCAACAGGAGAGCACACCCAGGAAGGAGAAGGTTCGTTTCGTGTCCTAGAGGAAGGCTGCTTGGCAAGCAAGCTGTGTCTGGCTGTGTCTCATTGCACTGTGCACTCATATGCACTCCTTTAATTAGCAAGGCAGAAAGGCAGAAGCCTGGAAAAACCAACAAAATGAGCTCAAACAAAGACAGGCTGGGCCTGTCACCTGTGTTAATCATCTGCTCTCATTAGAGGGTAGCTGTATATTTTCTCAGATTTGCTCTTGATTCCCTATATATTTTATTCACTACTCATTAATGATGGAAGATTTATTATTCATTCAAAATGCCACTATCAAGAATTAGCAAGAGAATTCCAAATTGTAGACACTTTTCTTTAGGTTCAGGGCATTCAGTTGTCTTTTAAAAACTGTTTCTATGTGCAGTCAATATTGAAAATTTCAGTTTACCTACATAAGATAAGGACTAATTAAAGTTAGGGGAAGCCGGGTTTCCAGAAGAAATTAAGGTTCTTGGAGTAATTCTTATAGTTTAAGCATCTAGCCTATATTTTGTGCAACAAGTTACTTCAAGTATAGATTATTCTCTTGAACACAAAGACACCTACTTTCAGAAATGCATGTATGGCCTCCACAATTATTTTCTTTTGCCAAGATCAGTGTAAAATATTTTTACTTAAACACAATTGTCTGTCTCAAGCATAAAGATGAAAAGCTTTCCTCATATTTCTTGAAGGATGGTGGAACAGAAAAATAACAGAGAGACTCAGAGTGGGACTAACTTCTGTATGAACTTGAATGAGAGGCTCATATTCCTGCATTCCAGTTTCACTATGTCAGACACAGTGGTTCCAGAAACTTCTCAGGTTCAGTGGTTCAGAGGTTCAGTGGTGCTGAGAGATTAAAAAGAAGGTCTCTAAAATGCTCAGAAATCTCTTAGACGGTGAAATTTTTATTTAAAATGAGGAACAAGTTATTTCTGCTAAATAAGCAGAAAATTCAATACCCAATCACTGGGGTAAAGACAGACTTTTAACAAATGGTACTAGTATGACAAGCGTAGGAAGTCAAGAAACACCTGGAGTGACAGGCAAATTTGGCCTTGGAGTACAGAATGAAGCAGGGCAAAGGCTAATGGAGTGTTGCCAGGAGAACGCACTGGTCATAGCGAACACCCTCTTCCAACAACACAAGAGAAGACTCTACACATGGACATCACCAGATGGTCAACACTGAAATCAGATTGATTATATTCTTTGCAGCCAAAGATGGAGAAGCTCCATACAGTCAGCAAAAACAAGACTGGGAGCTGACTGTGGTTCAGATCATGAACTCCTTATTGCCAAATTCAGACTTAAATTGAAGAAAGTAAGGAAAACCACTAGACCATTCAGGTATGACTTAAATCAAATCCCTAACGATTATACAGTGGAAGTGAGAAATAGATTTAAGGGACTAGATCTGATAGAGTACTTGATGAACTATGGACAGAGGTTCTTGCCATTGTACAGGAGGCAGAGATCAGGATCATCCCCAAGAAAAAGAAATGCAAAACAGCAAAATGGCTGTCGGAGGAGGCCTTACAAATAGCTGTGAAAAGAAGAAAAGCAAAAAGCAAAGGCGAAAAGCAAAGATATACCCATTTGAATGCAGAGTTCCAAAGAAGAGCAAGGAGAGATAAGAAAGCCTTCCTCATTAATTGGTGCAAAGAAATAGAGGAAAACAATAGAATGGGAAAGACTAGAGATCACTTCAAGAAAATTAGAGATACCAAGGGAACATTACATGCAAAGATGGGCACAATAAAGGACAGAAATGGTATGGACCTAACAGAAGCAGAAGATATTAAGAAGAAGTGGCAAGAATACACAGAAGAACTGTACAAAAAAAATCTTCACAACCCAGATAATCACGATGGTGTGATCACTCACCTAGAGCCAGACATCTTGGAATATGAAGTCAAGTGGGCCTTAGGAAGCATCACTACGAACAAAGCTAGTAGAGGTGATGGAATTCCAGTTGAGCTATTTCAAATCCTAAAAGATCATGCTGTGAAAGTGCTGCACTCAGTATGCCAGCAAATTTGGAAAACTCGGCAATGGCCACAGGACTGGAAAAGGTCAGTTTTCATTCCAATCCCAAAGAAAGGCAATGCCAAAGAATGCTAAAACTACCACACAATTGCACTCATCTCACACACTAGCAAAGTAATGCTCAAAATTCTCCAAGCCAGGCTTCAACAATACGTGAATTATGAACTTCCAGATGTTCAAGCTGATTTTAGAAAAGGCAGAGGAACCAGAGATCAGATTGCCAACATCTGCTGGATCATTGAAAAAGCAAGAGAGTTCCAGAAAAACATCTATTTCTGCTTTATTGACTATGCCAAAGCCTTTGACTGTATGGATCACAATAAACTGTGGAAAATTCTGAAAAAGATGGGAATACCACCTGACCTGCCTCCTGAGAAACCTGTATGCAGGTCAGGAAGCAACAGTTAGAACTGGACATGGAACAACAGACTGGTTCCAAATAGGAAAAGGAGTATGTCAAGTCTATATATTGTCACCATGCTTATTTAACTTATATGCGGAGTACATCATGAGAAATGCTGGGCTGGATGAAGCACAAGCTGGAATTAAGACTTCCAGGAAAAATATCAGTAACCTCAGAAATGCAGATGACACCACCCTTATGGCAGAAAGTGAAGAATAACTAAAGAGCCTCTTGATGAAACTGAAAGAGGAGAGTGAAAACATAGGCTTAAAGCTCAACATTCAGAAAACAAAGATCATGGCATCCAGTCCCATCACTTCATGGCAAATAGATGGAGAAACAGTGGAAACAGTGGCAGACTTTATTTTTTTGGTCTCCAAAATCACTGCAGATACTGGTTGCAGCCATGAAATTAAAAGATACTTACTCCTTGGAAGAAAAGTTATGACCAATCTAGACAACATATTAAAAAGCAGAGACATTACTTTGCCAACAAAGGTCTGCCTAGTCAAGGCTATGGTTTTTCCAATAGCCATGTATGGATGTGAGAGTAGGACTATAAAGAAAGCTGAGCGCAAGAGAACTGATGCTTTTGAACTGTGGTGTTAGAGAAGACTCTTGAGAGTCCCTTGGACTGCAAGGAGATCCAACCAGTCCATCCTAAAGGAGATCAGTCCTGGGTGTTCTTGGAAGGACTGATGTTGAAGCTGAAACTCCAATACTTTGGCCACCTGATGTGAAGAGCTGACATTTGAAAAGACCCTGATGCTGGGAAAGATTGAGGGTGGGAGGAGAAGCGGACAACAGAGGATGAGATGGTTGGATGGTATCACCAACTCAATGGACATGAGTTTGAACAAGCTCCAGGAGTTGGTGATGGACAGGGAGGCCTGGCGTGTTGCAGTCCATGGGGTTGCAGAGTCGGCAACTGAGCGACGGAACTGAATTGATGACAAGAGTGGCCTTTTTCTGACAAGGGAGGGTTTTGAGTAGAGAAGTAATAAGCTCTGATTGCTTCTTTGTTGTTTTTTTTTTCCTCTCTGTACCCCCTGGCATGAGGGGATCTTAGTTCCCTGACTGCTGGTGTTTAGTCACTCAGTCATGTCCAACTCTTTTGCAACCCCATGGACTAGAGCCCGCCAGGCTCCTCTGTCCATGGGATTCTCCAGGCAAGAATACTGGAGTGGGTTTCCATGCCCTCCTCCAGGGAATCTTCCCAACCCAGGGACTGAACCCAGGTCTCCCTCATTGGGAGTGAGGAGTCTCAACCACTGGACCACCAGGGTAGTCCCTGATTAAACAAGACCACTCTGGCTGCTTTGGTAAGAAGAATCTGAAGGCTAGGGGTTGGGGTGGTGAATAATGCAGGGAGGCAGGTGGAAGGTGGCCACAGCCATTCCAGACAGGAGTGGAGGTGGGGAAGATGTGGGCAGGTTCTGCCAATGTTTTGAAAGTTGACCCAAAGGATAAGGAGAGTAAGAGAAAGATGGCCAAGGTTCTTGTCACAAGCAGTAGGGAAAGATGGAGTGGTCAGAAACAGAGATGACAGAGAGGACAAGAAGAGACTGAGAGTAAGATCAGGGCTTCAGTTCTAGCCACATGGGATCAGATGTTGAAGGGGAATGTCAAGGTGGTTGGCTGCAAGTCTGGAGTTTAAAGGAGGTCTGGAAAAAAAATAAAATAAAGGAGGTCTGGACGGAGATGGAATTTGGGGGTTGTCAGTGTACAGTATTCTTGCCTGGAGAATCCCAGGGATGGGGGACCCTGGTGGGCTGCCGTCTATGGGGTCACAGAGTCGGACACGACACAGCAGCAGCAGCAGCAGTGTATAGGAGGTGGGATTTAAAACTTGACAAATGACACTGGAGAGAGTCAGAATGGTTAGGAGAGGTCCAAGGACTGAGGCTGGAGCTGTCCAAAACACAGAAGTCAGGAGAGTGCAAGGAACTGACCTAGGAGACCAAGCCTCCACTCCTCTCAGCAGCCCAACTTGTACTTCAATGAAAAGCCTGAAGATGGTGAGGTCTTTTGTATATAATTAAGGCCAGAATTACCTGGGGAAAGAGCCTTTAAGAGGAAAGAGTGTACATCCCCCCTTGATTTTTATTGACTGGGGGATTTTTGTAGAAACTGACGCCTGTGGTCAGCGATTTGTTTTGTAAGTGAATATTGAAACACTCCAGTCAATAACATTTGGGTAACAAAAGACATATTAATATATCTCTAGTCAATAAATTGTTAAGAGTTATTTGGTATTTGAGCCAATTTGTTCACTTAAAAAAATTCACCTCTTTGAAGGCACCAAGACACTGATTTGGGGGCTGGTTGTGGAGAAGAAGGTTTGGAATTAACAGCCTGGAAGGCAAATCTGGTGTTGGAGAAGACTCTTAGAGTCCCTTGGACTGCAAGGAGATCCAACCAGTCCATTCTGAAGGAGATCAGCCCTGGGATTTCTTTGGAAGGAATGATGCTAAAGCTGAAACTCCAGTACTTTGGCCACCTCATGCGAAGAGTTGACTCATTGGAAAAGACTCTGATGCTGGGAGGGATTGGGGGCAGGAGGAGAAGGGGACGACAGAGGATGAGATGGCTGGATGGCATCACTGACTCGACGGACGTGAGTGAGTGAACCCCAGGAGTTGGTGATAGACAGGGAGGCCTGGCGTGCTGCGATTCACGGAGTCGCAAAGAGTCAGACACGACTGAGCGACTGAACTGAACTGAAGGCAAATCTGTAATTTGGAGATGGGGCTTCAGAAGCTCCTTGCAATATAATTTGTTCAGAATTTAAAATGAAATATATTTTGCATGTGCGTACTCACATATTCTTGACATGTGGCCTCTGAGCAAAAAATTGTCTCTAATAAAATTAAAAAATGGTACCAGGGACTTCCTTGGTGGTCCAGTAGTCAAAGACTGAGCATCCACTCCAGGGGTCATGGGTTCAATCCCTGGTCAGGGAACTAGGATCCCAAATGCGGAGTGGCATGGCCAAAAAAAATGGTAGCAGCCTTAGGATTGACTTTACAAACAAAGCTGTCTGTGAATTCAAAAATTAAATAATATGCTTTTCTCACTGACTCAGAATTATCTCTGGGAGCCCGGGCTACATGTGAATGCTGTGACATCAATGGGAGTCCCTCTGCTCTAGGACACAGCCCATCCCTATAGGGAATGTCTCCCATATTTATGAGTATTGTGCAAACAAAAGAGCAGTTGCTAAAACATGGATTTATTTGGGCATTACTGTCAAGTATGATCAAAGATAAAATTCTCTGAGAGCTTTGTCTGATCATCTGTAGTACCAGAGTTCCAGAAATAGCACTTGTACAGAACGTATTCACGTGCAAAGTGGATCATTTATTTAGCACCAAAATCAACCTTTAAAAACATCAGTTCCATCTTAAAACAGGCATTTAAAAAACATTTCTGACATTCTAAGTTTGCATCTAGACATCTGCACAATCTGGAGACCCAAATTCCACTGTGATTTCCACTGACAAAGGTGATTTTCACCGGCTGTGGGAAGCTGGGAGCGGAGCCATGGCATGGAGGTAACTGTCCTTCAAAAGGTCCAGTGGGTCCCAGGAATGCTGTTTCCTACTCTGCTGAGGTTTCCCCCTTGATCTCCAAGGAAAGAGTTTTGTGGTTGCTTACAGAGACTCTTGGTAACTGGTCAGGAATCCACTATATAATCATATTGCAAAATTTCTTGAAGAGGAAAAAACCATGACCGAGGTCTCTTGCCCACTCACGTCTGCCATGCTAAGCTCCTCAAACAGAGCTCTTAATCAGCAACAACTGAAGTCCTGATCTCCATGTAAGAAGGGCTGGTTAACACCCTTTAATAACTACTTTGCAATTCCAAAGGACTCTCTGACAGCTTTCCTAGGGAGGACATGAGGTAACTGAGGATCTCAGAGGCAAAAACAAGCTCAGTTTAACCATTTCCGGTCTAGGCTGACTGTAGAGTTCTGTGAAGTCCAGTGTATGAGGCCCTCATCACAGAAAAGGAAAACAACGTCTTCTCTTTAGTAAAAGCCAGGCCACTCATCGGCCTTTCCCCTTTTCCTTCCTTATTCTTGGCATTGTTTTTGGAAACTGGGTAATTCCCCATAGGAAGGTGGCAGGAGATACTTATAAGGAGGGCCAGCATCTCCGGGGGTACTGTCCTTTGTACAACCACAAGGAAGATGAGGCAGTTCAGCTCAAGAGGATGTCTTATGAACAGGCAGGGAAGGTCCATTTGTACCCATCCTTTGGAGCTGGTGAAACCGGACATCGAAGGCTGTCCAAACTCCCAGGCACAAGGAATCCCGGTTCTAACTCTATTGCGATGTATGTGTTAATGATCCTTCTTTATGAAGGACCCTGGCTGTGGGTTCCTGGGTTAAGGACGCCTAGGCTGTGGGTCGGCAGGTAGAACAGTCCTGGAAGACTCAGGGGCCAGGAACACCCCCCAGCATGTCGTTTCCCCACCAGATCATACCACTCCTGACACTGCTACAGGGAATAAGCCACAAGATGGGACATGATTCTGGCCCTTTACAAGGTCAACTTGGCTCCTATCAAGGACGCACGGAGGGATAAGCCTACAGGGAGAAATTCTGTGTTCTTCTGGCCTTCAGTCTTCCATGTCAGTGAATTTTCTCTTTGCGTAGTTCTGAACCAGGTTGGAAGCTGTGAGCTGAGATGCCTGCCCTTTCTCCCAACACTGAAAGTCATTCAGTCCTTTCTGCCCTGTTTGAAACAAGCTTCTCTCCATCTCGTCTAGCCCGGCCACGAGTGCTGACGTGTCTTCATTGTAAGCGTTCTGGGAGGAATCCATGATGCGGCGGAAACGTCCAACAAATGTCTGAAGAAGAAGTGCCAGAGAGAAATCAGATACATTTTTTTAAAATCCCTGAACACTTAAAGGCAAGAATCTGGTTTGGGACTCAGTCAGAAGGAGGTCTGAGCCTCCTCTGCCTATCGCCAGTGATCAACCATTACCCTTTTCTTATTTCCAGGATTTCCTGTTGGTTCCAACTCTTGGCAAGCAAATATGCAGAGCAGCACACAAGTCATAGTTACATGTATATATAATAGGCAAACACAGCCTAACTGTAGGCTGACCTAGAATAACAATACACTGATCACATAAATCATACACTCCCCTGGGTAAGAGTAACATCTGGTGGCCGGCACGGCTATCTCCTGAGTCCTGTGCAATGCCATCGGTTTTCATGTCAATTACTTGCCTGCAGGAGAGAATGGGAGATGTCGGCATTCTCTGGACTGTCAAAATGCAGGAGCTGGGAGCCGAACCCATAGAAATGTGGTCCCATTTTGTGGAGGTCCACCACGTTGGCGTCTGCACTGAACACAGTCCTCCAACCCTCCTGGTAGATCTTGGGAAGTTCCACTGAAAGGATCCGCCGCTTGTTGTCAAACAGCCCCTTTGCCAGCCACAAAGGGAGTTCAAGCTTTGTGCCCTGTATCACACAGGATTGTAGGTTTTAAAGACAGGTAACATAGTAAATGTGTTACTATGCACGTGACCTGAGGGAATGAATGAATATCAGTACTGCCTGTTCTCTCTAGGGGAATGACTGCCAAACACAGAAGATGTAGTTGTGACTTAAGAAATGAACCGTGTGGGCTGAAGTTTTATGTCATGATGGAATGGAGACAGAAAAAGCATTTATATACCAAAAACAGAGTGAAGAACAAAAATGTGACGCAAAGGGAAGGTTTTCCTAACTAACGTAAATAAAAACTACCCAATTGCAGACAACAGAAAATAGAAGGATGGAAAAAATGTTATGCAAACAGTAACCAAAAGAAAGAAGCATTACTAGAGATAAAGAGGGACCTTTGATAATAAAATGGTCATTAAATCTATCAGAAAAATAGAAATATCTGTCTAAATCAACAGAAGTAAAAGGAAAAATGACAAATCCATAATCATCATGGGAGATTTTAACATATCTGTTTTTGATAAATGAGAAGTAGCAAACAAAAAAATCAATAATAACACAATCTAAACAAAACAAATAAAAACTTCACCTAATTTACATATAGATTATGTACTGCAGACCATGACTTCACAATATCAAACTTTACAAGCACATTGCTGTTGTTTAGTTGCTAAGTCATGTTCAACTCTTTTGTGACCCGGTGGACTGTAGCCCGCCAGGCTCCTCTGTCCATGGGATTTCCCAGGCAAGAATACTGGAATGGGTTGCCATTTCCTTCTCTTGGGGATCTTCCTGGCCCAGGAATCGAACCTGAGTCTCCTGCCATGGCACATGGATTTTTTACCACTGAGCCACAGGGAAGCCCTTTCAAGCACAAACCGAATGGTTATCTTATGCTGAGGTTTAGAGCAAATGCTAACTTTCAGAAAACTGAAATCATTCAGACTATGTTGTTTGGCCACTGTGGAACTAAGCCAGAAATCAAAATCCAAACTGTATGTAGCAAAGTCCCCAGATGTTTGGACCTAAGCACCAGTCTTCTCAATAATTCATGAGTCAAAGAAGAATTCACAGTGAAAATTAGAAAATCAAATTAAAACTTGTGAAATGTAGTTAAAGCTACAGGAAAAGCACAGCTAAAAATGTAAAAAAGAAAGCTGAAAAATCAATGACCTAGGTACCCATCTCAAAATGTGAATGGATGCAAGAGAACAAAGAAAATTAAGCCCAAAGAAAATAGAAGGAAAGAAATAATTAAGATAAGAACTAAATGACCTAAAAATGAAGGTACAAATGAGAAAGCTGACAGAGCCATTATTTAGTTCTTTTAAAAGACTGCTACAAGTGATAAACTCCTAGTGAGACTACTTAAGAAAGAGATCATAATTTCTCAGTATCAAGAATAAAAAGCAGGACCCAGCTATAGTTGTACAGATGTTTAAAAGATAGTAAAAGGATATTTTGAACAACACTATACCACTATATTTGAAAATTTAGGTGAAACAGTCAAATTCCCAGGGCGAAAAAACCATGTACCAACAGTAAAACTAGAATAGAAAATCTGATAGCCCTGTGTCTATGAATGAAACGAAATACGTCAGTAAAAACCTTCCTACACAAATCTCCCATGCAGAAGAATCCTAAATAGTATATGTAGACATTGTGCCCTCAAAGAAGGGGACCATAACTCCCCTCTCCTTAAGTACAGCTGTACATAATGACTTCCTTCCAGAGAGAACAGTAACTTTACAATGAAAACAGAGTAACTTTACAATGAAGAATCCTGACAAACCTCACATAGCTCAAGTGATCAAAGTTCCTATCAACACAAGTCATGCTGATGGCATGTACCCTTGTTAAGATGTGGTAAAAATGGCACTTTACCTCTATGGTCTCCCGCCTCAAAACACAGTCTAATCATGAGAAAACCAACAGACGAATCCCAAACGAGGAATATTCTCAACAGAATACCTCGCCAGCACTCCACAAAATTCATGGTCATTAAAAACAAGGAAAGTCTGATAAACTGTCAAAGCCAAGAGGAGCCTAAGGACACACAATTACTAAATGCACTTTGGTGTCCTGGATGGGAACCTGGAACAGAAAAAGGACATTAAGTAAAAATGAAGGCAATATGAATAAAATATGGATGGTACACCTCTGTTTATCAGTGTGTCAGAGAACCAACTAATTAACTACTCTAATGGAAAGTCAAAAAATAATGTCTAAATGTTAAAAACTCAAGATAAATTTAAGAACATTGATTAGAAATATGGAGGTGAATTTTGAAGAGACTATGAAAAAAGGAGACAGATCCTGTGGAAATGGAAAGGATATGAGGGAGAGCAAGGCAGGGCCTCCTATTTTTTTCTATAAATCTTTGGGTATTATTTGGCTTTTTAAACTTTGCATATGTCTCACTTCGATAAAAATAACTCAAAACAGACCAAACAAAAATGCCCAAGTGAAGAGGAACTAAAAAAGCCTTTTGATGAAAGTGAAAGAGGAGAGTGAAAAAGTTAGCTTAAACCTCATGGGGAAACAGTGGAAACAGTGTCAGACTTTATTTTTGGGAGCTCCAAAATCACTGCAGATGGTGACTGCAGCCATGAAATTAAAAGACACTTACTCCTTGGAAGGAAAGTTATGACCAACCTAGATAGCATATTCAAAAGCAGAGACATTACTTTGCCAACAAAGGTCTGTCTGGTCAAGGCTATGGTTTTTCCAGTGGTCATGTACAGATGTGAGAGTTGGACTGTGAAGAAAGCTGAGTGCCGAAGAATTGATGCTTTTGAACTGTGGTGTTGGAGAAGACTCTTGAGAGTCCCTTGGACTGCAAGGAGATCCAACTAGTCCATTCTAAAGGAGATCAGTCCTGGGTGTTCTTTGGAAGGAATGATGCTAAAGCTAAAACTCCAGTACTTTGGCCACCTCATGCGAAGAGTTGACTCATTGGAAAAGACTCTGATGCTGGGAGGGATTGGGGGCAGGAGGAGAAGGGGACGACAGAGGATGAGATGGCTGGATGGCATCACCAAATCGATGGACATGAGTTTGAGTGAACTCCGGGAGTTGGTGATGGACAGGGAGGCCTGGAGTGCTGCAAATCATGGGGTCGCAAAGAGTCGGACACGACTGAGCAACTTAACTGAGCTGAACTGAAACAAAACTTGGGTTAAATAGGAAATTAAAAAATAATCATTATGGGACTTTCCTGGTGGTCTAGTGGCTAAGGCTCCAAGCTCCCAATGCGGGTGGGGGGCGGGGGCCGGTTCCATCCCTGGTCAGGGAACCAGATCCCACATGCCAAAACTAAGGGTTCGCATGTGGCAACTAAGACCCCCACATAGCCAAATAAATATTTAAAAATAAGAACCATTACAAGCCATGTTCCTGGGACAAACTCGAATTTGAAGTCGTGCAGTTCTAAGTTCGAATCCCAGCTCACCACTTAAGACCCTGGCACCCTGGCCAAGTTACTCAACATATCTGGGCTTCAATTTCTTTATGTGTAACAACATCTGACTATAGGGTTGTTAAAGAACTAAGGGGTAATAGATCCCAGCACTAAAAGCTCTCAGGAACTGGTTGCTGATGCCATCATCATTTCAGGAACGAATATAGCAATTTGCTGCTCCCAGACATCATTTGCTCCTACAGAAACCAAAACTGTTGTTTTGCTTTAAGGCAAAAAGTAATCGCTTTAAGGCAAAAAGTAATCGGTTTAAGGCAAAAAGTAATCAGAACCCTGGTCCGTAGGCGCCGATCCTTAAGCATCAACACACACCGAGTGAAAACACATTGCTGAATTTGGATAGTTTCAAAAAAGAAATCCGTGTTGGAGGGAGCCTGACGACCCAGTATAAATTTAGTTTCCATAGGGGTCGCGAAGGCTTGGGGGTGGGAGTGGGGCGCGCAGCGAAGAGGACTCAGCGCTCGGCTCGGCCTCCCTGTACTGTAAAACTACAAATCCCAGGGGGCAACGCGCCCGGTTACGCGGCGCCCCAAAGCCCGCAAGTCCTACTCGGAGTTGTAGTCTTTCCAGACGGGATCGCTTACCTCCGGGATAGCATTGTCAGTCTCGGCCCCTCCGCTCCGGTCTAGGAAGAAAGCGCCGAGGCGCGGCATGGGGATCTCCGTGCGCACGGAGAGCTTCTCGTGGGACATCAGAATGTCGTCCAAGGAAAGAAAATTCTCCTCAGGACCCAGCGCACCCGACTCCACCCGGAAATAAGCCTCGGACATGGCGGCGGCTTGAGCGTCTTCGTTTCCACTCTCGTTGATTCGGGAGACCTCCGGGAGTCAGGGATGTAAAAGGAGGAGGCGGCTGAGGCTGGTCAGGATTGTGAAGGTTGAGGAGGTCGCTGCGGCAGCCAGATTGGATTCAAGCTCTTTTCCCGCGCCCGCGGACGGGCCAGACAGGAGCAGTCGATCCAGGCTGGTCTGCCCAGACAGAAGCAATCGACAAAGTCTGCGGATTTGGTTCTGCGCGACCCAATGGAGGAGGAGCAGTACTTGGCTCCGCCCAAAGTGTTTTTTTCAGGAGTGTAGTCCGGGGTGAGAACTTGAAATAAAACTGGAGATTGCTTTGAAGCTGCAAAATGCATTTGCACTAGACCGTGGTCCTTTAAATGTTTATATGAAATTTAAAACACTTTGCAACACACTTGGGGGCTTCGTTGCACCCTCCCTCACTGACCTGATCCAGTCTGAGTTTACATTTTGTGAGTCTCTGTGAATCTCTGTTAATGCTGGTACTTGAAAGAAACATTCAAAACACAGCAGAACTCTAGCACTAGCCCCAGATCATTATTATGGACTATTTGTAGTATTTTGGAGTGGGTATAGATTACAGTGGGAGGAAAGGTTTACACACAGAGCCACATGGTTTGCAAAGGTCCTGAGGCTACTTAAGAACCTCCCAGTTCATCTTAACATCAATTTGCTATCTCTTTTTATGGCTCTCATTTTAAATCCTTAAAAGAGGAAATCTGATCGGCCCAATTCATCTCTTTCAGGCAGGTCACACTGGTCACAGGTGACCAGCCTCTCTATAGAGTGGTTGCCTGTGACCAGGGCCATTACTGGTCTAGGGGAAGAGGACCAGGGAGGGGTCATGTTACATGGTACCAGACTTGGGGGCGTTACTCAGTCAGGGCTCTGGGTGGTGGCAGAGTGTTGAAAGAGGCACTACAGAATTTATTCATAAAGGACATTTTCTGGGGCAACTAGAGCTATGAACAGGGCGTTCATGGGAAAGGAATGTATATTAATCATGTTTTTTATTTTACACTTTACGATGCTATGACATTTTAGGGCCTTGCAGCCCTGGGAAGAACTGTTCGTTTGAGGATGAGCTAATTCCAGGAGTAATAAACAACTTGCCTTCCATGGACAAAGCAACTGATCCAAAGCCCATATCCCAATCACTTCCTTTATCTAACTGCCACATACCAAGCCAATATTTCCCCTTCCCTAAATCACCCCAGGGCCAAGTACTGGACAATTAGAGACCAACCTGATTCCAACTACCCAATCCTAAGTTTGCTCAAACTTATCTACTCTACCTCACCTATTTCTTCCCATAGAGACCACCCTAAACTCTGGGCCATCTTCTCCCCTCCCTCCTTCAGCCTCCTGACTGAACCTAGTGCTTCCCCAGGTGGCCCTGCATGGCTTGATGTGTGCCCCTTTCTCTTGGGAACTGTGAGGAATAAAACTTCTTTCAGTGGCGTTGACCACTCTGTGCAATCATTCAGTGACCAATGGAAGTTAAACCCTGGGCATCATGTGAACAAGAGGCAGTGGGGGAGTGGACTGAACGATGGAAAGCCTTCAGTGCTATTCTAAGAGGCTATTCCATAGGAAACAGGAGGAAAAGTAAGGCTTTTGAGCAAGTAAGGACATATATTTGGGCTTTAAAAAGCATATCCTGGCAGTGAAGAAGGGAGAGGTCAGATGCAGGGAAGCTGTGATGGATATCACAGTGGTAAAGAATTCGCCTGCCAATGCAGGAGACATGGGTTCTATCCCAGGGCAGGCTACAGTCCATGGGGCTGCAAAGAGTCAGACACAACGGAGCATGCACACACAGTGGGCAGTACCTGGCAAGTAGTGGGACACAGGAATGAAGGACAGAGATAATCCAGGTTTCTAACTTGTCAGCTAGGTGGGTGGAGTGACACCGATAGCTGTACAGAGCACAGGCAGTTTGAGGCAAAATATGAGTTCGAGTTTGCACTTACGGAGTCCAGAAGCTGCTGAACAGGCAGGTCTACAGCCCAGTGGAAAAACCAGCCTTGAACTTTTAGTTATCTGTTCAGTATTTTGTGATAGTTACCTAAGAGCCTTTTTCTTTACTTTTTTTTTTTTTTTCTGCACCACACAGCTTGAGGGATCTTAGTTCTCCTACCAAGGATTGAACTCATGCCCTTGGCAGTGGAAGCAAAGAGCCCTAACCACTGGACCACCAGTGTTATCTATTTTGTGATAGTTATATGAGAGTCTTTTTTAAAAAATCATATTTTAAATGTTCAGTTTGCTACACTATCCAATACCACAATAAACAGAGTTACTAGCCAAAACTTTTAATTTCTCTGGTGAAATGGATGTAGGACACTGGATATAGTTTGGGGTAGAAATATAAGTTAATTTGTCTAATTGAAGGTATGGCAGGTTATTTGCTGACAAAGATAGTAAGCTATTTTTTACATTGAAACAGTTGAGATGGATGCTTAATGATCTATCAGTGCCAAAGAAGGGCATTACTTTTGTGAAGAGACCAGAATATTGGCTCTAAACTCAAATACCACAGTTATTTTGATCCTAAGGTAATAGGCCAGTGTTTAAGATAAAATCAGAATATCTTGTTTTTCTTATTTAATGTCACGGCTCATCGTGAAACTATTATTCATTGTTTGTATGTTTTTCCTCCATTTAGTCTGTTTTCTCCTTGAACTAATAAGTGAATAAGTCACAAAAAGTGAAATGAGTGCAAGTTTGAGCTTATGATGCTAAACAGTTGCATTAATTCTTTGACAGAAGTGGCACCAAGTTTTATCAAGTAGAGATCTGTTTATAGCCTAAATTTTAAGAGCCGGCTTCCCTTGTGGCTCAGCTGGTAAAGAATCCGCCTGCAATGCGGAAAACCTGGGTTTGATCCCTGGGTTGGAAAGATCCCCTGGAGAAGGGCTAGGCTACCCACTCCAGTATTCTGGCCTGGAGAATTCCATGGACTATATAGTCCATGGGGTCGCAAAGAGCTGGACACACTAAGTGACTTTCACTTTTAAGACCAGCAATGCTTCTCTTCTCTAAGAAAGCTTCTGTTTCTTAGTACCAGTCTATGTACCAGAATTACGTCGAACAGAATTTCAGTATACCTATAATATTCAAAATATAATCAGTATATTTACAATATATGGAATTTCAGTCTTCTGAAAAGTAGCTGCTGAATCCCTGAAAAGCAGAGTAATTTTTCTACTGTAATCATTTCAAGATTGGAGAATTGTAGAACTGTGTGACATATACAGACTTTTAAAAAAAAATTATTTTTGATATGGACCATTTTTAAAGTCTTGACTGAATTTGTTACAATATTGCTTCTGGTTTGGTTTTTAGTTTATGGTTTTTTTTTTTTTTTTTTTTTGGCTGAGAGTTGTATGGGATCTTAGCTCCCCAACCAGGGATCGAACCTGCATCCTCTGCTTTGGAAATAAAGTCCTAACCACTGGGCGGCCAGGGAAATCCCTACACAGATTATAGATAAAGCAAAACAATGTGCAGCTTTAATTTTTTTTTTAAATACCAGTACTTTGTCTTTTGTATTTCTTTTTAGACTTTTTGGTTGTTTTTTTTTTTTTAGTACCAATGTTTTCTAAATTTCTTCCTTTGAGTTGGGGAGGCTGTGGTGCAAGTAATAGAAATCCAAATCCAGGGGGTAGTGGGTTGGGGAGGACCTACAGGGGGGTGTTAAGGAAACCATCCTTCCAGTTGCTTGCTTAGCCAGAACTTAACCCCCGTTACTGGTCCATCAGTGAATGCTGCCTCTGCCTTCACAATATTTCTAGAATCTGACCATTGCTTATCACTCTGGTCCAGGCCATCATCATCTCTTGCCTAGATTGTTCCGTAGCTTCCTATCTAGTCTTGCTCTGCCAGTGGCTTCCTTACTGTTCCTTGAAACCCCAGGCACACTCATTCATTCCTCAGGGCTTTGCCCTGTCTGTTCCTTGTCCCTAGATCGCCTTTCTCTCATATTTCCACATGGCTGGTCCCATTCATAGTTTCCTCCAAAGTCACCTTGAATAAATGCAGCTCTAGCCAAGTAACCAAGGCCTTCCCTAGCCATCCTACCTACAATTTTAAACCTCCTCCATGGACACCCAGTATCCCCTCCCTTTTCCCCCCTAGCACTGACCACTCAATAACATCTTGCATATTTTACTTACTTACCTTGCTCACTGTCACCCCTACTGGAACCTTAGATCAGTGAGGGCAGGGATTCTTTCCGGTGTACCTTTCACTGGTGTATCCCTGCTGCTTAGTGCATGGTGTGCTGGGTGCTGTGCTTAGTCGCTCAGTCGTGTCTGACTCTTTGCGACCCCATGGACTATAGCCCACCAGGCTCCTCTGTCCATGGGGATTCTCCAGGCAAGAATACTGGAGCGGGTTACCATGCCCTCCTCCAGGGGATCTTCCTAACCCTGGGATTGAACCCAGGTCTCCCACATGGCAGGCAGATTCTTTACCATCTGAGCCACCAGGGTAGGCACTTCCTAAATATTTATTGCTATATATATAAATATATATATATAGCAATATATTGCTATATATATAAATATATATAGCAATATATATTATCTATATATAAATAAACTTTATAGTAGTGATATTATTTTCCTTTAAAAATAAATAAACTTTATTTATAGTAGTGATATTATTTTCCCCAGCCTCTGGACTCTAATGTCCAATGACCTGAGGCAGAGCTGATGTAATAATAATAGAAATAAAGTGCACAATGAATGTAATGCGCTTGAATCACCCCGAAACCATCCCCACTTCCCAGCTTCCCGACCCCACTCCCCCCAGTTCATGGAAAAGTTGTCTTCCACAAAACTGGTCCCTGGTGCCAGAAAGATTGGGGACCGCTGCTTTAAAACATGAGATGAAAATAATGAATCAGTTTTAAATAAAAAGTAGTACAAGTGCAGATATCACAACAGTCATAGAGGGTAGCCGTGAAACATTGAAAACACTGCCTTTAAGTGCCTAAATATACTTTGCCGACGTACAGGTTCAGCCACATCTAACTTTCTACATCCATGAGCTCCAGTCATTCCAGTGCCACAGTGGAAGCTCATTGACCAGGTTTTGCTCACTTATTAATACTTTTGTTAAAGTTTGGTGAATGCTTAAGTAGAGAGTAGATAAGATTTAGGGACTTCCCTGGTGGCCCAGTGGCTAAGATTCAGAGCTCCCATTGCAGGGGGTGTGGGTTGGATCCCTGTTCAGGACCTAGATCTCACCTGCTGAAACTAAGTCCTGGAGCAGCCAAATAAATTAAATAAATGCTATTTTTTTTAAGGTAGAGAAGATTTAAAATGGCTTGGCATAGTTTCCTACCTATGAGACATGCCTAGCAGCCATTAATGCTCAGTTGGTGTGTAACTCTGGGATCCAACAGGTCTGGATAGAGTCCAACTTCCAACACTTGAACTGGCTCTGGACCTTGGGTAAGTTATTTACTAGAAGCTTAGCTCCTGCATCTGTAAAATGGGGATGATATATATGATAGTAACTGGAATGAATGAGCCAGTCTTCAAAGAGCACTTAGTTCAGGGCCTGGACTATAGTAAGGGTTCAATAACTATCCTCCTTATCATCATTATTCATGCACATTTGTTCATTTCTGCAACCTCAGCATCCCAAACGATACTTGGCACATAGCAAGCACTCAATAAAATTTGTTAAGTAACTATCATCATTCATTATTGTCATCCTTGATCAAGGCTTGACTACACTTGCTCCCTGCTCCCCCCAGTTTAAGTTTCTAAATGTACTTGAAAATGATAAATGATCATTCTTCAAATTTCCCCTGCAAACATTGCTAGAATTTAGCTCTTGTGAGTTCAAATTCTTAAACTTTTTTAATTTCTAAATTACAGTACTATGTTTGAAACCTTATTATATAAGGTTAATGGATTTAAATCACTGGAGTTCATTTTTACATAATTTAAATGTTCTCTTGGTTGAGCTATTTCTTGAGCACTGCTTCAAAACGCCTTCAATGAGATCAAAATAAATTGATGGGCATAATGCGACCTTCTGTGTGGGTAGCTCCAATTTTAGATTCTTCCCACCATCTTCAGCAGAAATCGTAAATCCATCTTATATATTCAGAGACTTTGTGTATGTCACCCTCTTAACTTGGCAAAGGAGCAGATATCACATCATTCTAATAGAGGTAACTCATTTAGTCCAACTTTTCTTGTTCTGTGTTCCCAGCTCCACAAAAATACCTTTTTCTCCCATTCCTTTCTATTTATCTCTTTCTGGTAATTTATTATGTAATTTAATTCATGATCTGAGAGCCAGAGTTTTTCTCAGCCCGAAGGTAGTGGAGTGGTAAGCAAGTCCATTAGTTTGAGGGGAATATAGGAGAAGTACGGCTTTCATTTATTCACTAAGAGGTTCAGATGTCGGACTTCCCTGGTGGTCCAGTAGTTAGGAGCCCACCTGCCAAAGCAGGGGACGCGGATTCAATCCCTGGTCTGGGGAGACCCCACATACCTCTGGCAGCTAAGGCAGTGTTCTGCAACTGCTAAAGTCCTCGAGCCCATGCTCCTCAACAAGAGAAGCCCCCTCAGTGAGAAGCCTGCACACCGCAACCAGAGAGTAGCCCTGCTCACCACAGCTCGAGAAAGCCTGTGCACAGCGACAAAGACCCAGTACAACCCTAAATAAATAAATAAATATTTTTTAAAAAAGATGTTCAGATGCCTATTAGATGCCCTGGGGCTGCCGACATGACTGCATAGACTGATATGAAATGTTCTGGGCTGTTAAGGAGAATGGTGCCTAGTGGAGAAAATAGTAACATAGGTGATAAAAGTGATAGAAAAAGTGAAAGGTGTTAGTTATCCAGTCGTGTCAGACTCTTAGTGACCCTATGGACTATAGCCCACCAGGTTCCTCTGTCCATGGGATTCTCCAGGCAAGAATACTGGAATGGATTGCCATCTCCAGGAGATCTTCCTGACCCAGGGATCAAACCCGGCTCTCCTGCCTTGCAGGCAGATTCTTTACCGTCTGGGCCATCTGGGAAGACCAACAGAGCCCTGTCCAAAATGTAGAAGTTCAGAAGGACTGGGGGGACTCTGACCTGGGCAGAAGAGGGGTTTATAAAGGTTTTACAGAGGAAGGGGTATCAGAAGGGGGCCTTCAAGAGTGAGTAAGACTTTTCCAGCAGACACATAAATGCAAGGAGGGGTCACCCCAGTCCCAAGGATCAACTTCTAGTAAAGATGTGGGATTAGGAGGGCAGGAATAGAGACATGGATGTAGAGAATGGACTTGTGGGAAGGAGCGGGAAAAGGAGAGGGTGGGACGGATTGAGAGAACAGCATTGACATGTATATACTACCACATGTAAAATGGACAGCTAGTGGGAAGCTGCTGTATAACACAGGGAGCTCAGCTCAGTGCTCTGGGATGACCTAGAGGGGTGGGATGGAGGAGAGGGGAGGCTCAAGAGGGAGGGATATACGTATACATATGGCTGATTCACACTGTTATACAGCAAAAACACAACACTGTAAATCAGGTATACTCCAATTTTAAAAAAAGAAAGAAAAAGATGTGGGATTGTGGAAGTTCAGGACCAAACTTCTCTTCTTCCAAACTTGTCCCTTCTTTTGCCTTGCATATCCTGGTTAATGGCTCTGCCATCTGCTGATGACCTGTATCTTCATATGACAAATAACAGGAAAATCCAGTTCAAACTGGCTTAAGTGACAAGGGATTCTAGACTCCAAAACTGGAGTCTAAGAGAGTTCATGGTTGATTGGTCCAACAGCCTAAGGATGTCACTAAGAATCTAATGGTTGCTTTGCTCTGTACATAGCCACATCCAGTTATGGATCATTCCCCTGGGGTCACAAAATGTTTGCCAATTAAGTCTGGTCTGCAGGGTCTTTATTTTTGTCCAAAACAAGGAGATCATTGGGTCTCAATAGAGAATTCTGAGATTCATCCTTACTGGCAGGTTTAGATCACATACCCCTGAACCCCAAACTACTGTGAGAGCAATGGAATAAGCTAATTAGTGTAAGTCAACCAAGGCCCTGGAGAAGGAAATGGCAGTATTCTTGCCTAGGAAATTCCATGGGCAGAGGAGACTGGCGGGCTACAGTCCACGGGGTCACAAAGAGTCAGACACAGCTGAGCACTCATGCAGGTGCTCATGGCCCACCTTTAAAGCTGGAAGGGGGTCAGTTTCCTAAAGCACATGGGCTGCACAACAGGGGAGACTGAAGGCCAATTTCTGCATGATAATCTAGGCACTTTTAGGGAAGGGCAAGCTGAGGAGTAGAACAAATACCCACCACGATCACTGCCCAATCTAGGCCGCTGGGAAGAATTCAATATTACTTCTCCTCTCACATCCCTATATCCAACCTTTCAATAGATTCTGCTGAGTCTACCTTTTTTCATTCTTTTGTCTATAAAGTTGCCTTTATTCGATCCCTCACCACTTCTCACCTGTACTCTCAGAATGCTTCCTGACCAGGTTTCCTCTGCCTCTTCTCTCTCCTTCTTCCAAAGTTCCTTTGCACTCAGTCACAGTGATCTTTCTACCCCAGAGATCTGATCCTGTTGATCCTGTTACTCCCCTGATTACAATCCAAGCAGCTCCCCATTGTTTATGGAATAAGTTCTTAAAAAAAAAAGTATTTGGCTGGGCCAGGCCTTAGTTGCGGCACACGGGATCTTTCTTTTCTTCACCTGTGGCATGCCGTATCTTTAGTTGCGGCATGTGAGATCTAGTTCCCTGACCAGGGATTGAGCCTGGCTCCCTGCATTGGGATTGAGGAGTGTTAGCCATTGGACTACCAGATAAGTCCCTGGGTTATAGAATAAATTCTAAACTCCTTGCTAAGTCATACCTGTCTTCCATGATCTGTGTATTCGCTTGCTAAGACAACCACAACAAAATACCACAGACCGAGTAGCTTAAACAACAGAAAAGTTCTCACTGTACTGGAGGCTGAAAGTCCAAGACCATGGTGTCAGCAGGGTTGGTTTCTCCTGAGGCCTCTCTCCTTGGTTGCAGATGATGTCGTCATATGGCTTTTCCTCTATGCAGGCACATCCCTGGTGTTTGTTTCTTATAAGGACCCTGGCCATATTGGATTAGGGTCTCTTCCCCCAGGTGGCACCATTGGTAAAGAACCTGCCTGCCAGTGCAGGAGCCGTAAGAGATGTGGGTTTGATCCCTAGGTTGGGAAGATCCTCTGGAAAAGGAAATGGCAACCCACTCCAGTATTCTTGCCTGGAAAATCCCACAGACAGAGGAGCCTGGTGGGTTCCTCATGTCCAACTGTTTTCGACCCCATGGACTGTAGCCCACCAGGCTCCTCTGTCCATAGGATTTTCCAGGCAAGAATACTGGAGTGGTTTGTATTTCCTTTTCCACGGGATTTTCCTGACCCAGGGATCAAACCCACATCGCCTGTGTCTCCTGCATTGCAGGTAGATTCTTTACCAATGAACCACCTGGAAAGCCTAATTTGATTAATACCAGGCAGTAATAAGCTGGTTTCCATCTCCATCTGCAGCTAATTTCTCACTGTTACCCAATGATACAGTTACCAAGAGTGAAGATTAGCTGGAGACGTCTGATTGAACACAGCCATACACACCACCCTTCCTATTTCCTGCCTCACACGGGAAAGGATTCTTAAGGATCCCTGCTGTATTTCATGTCTCTACATGAAACCCATAAAAACATAGGAAAGCAATAAAGAGTGCCACCAGAAGAGCAGATTATACATGAATTCCTATGAGATAGAAAGCAGATGGGATCAGATTGATAGAAAAACTGGAGCAAAGAAAAACACAGCTTAAACATGGATAGGGGGAAAAAAAACTACTACCAAAGAAACTAGAACATTTGGGGGATATTCTAAGCTCAGTCAACAGACACCTGGAACCGGAGGAGGTGCTGGGGTAAGAGATGGGACATCTGTATGCATGAAACCCAGATCAGCACTTGCTTCCATAGCACAGAGTAAAACTGGAAGAATATCAGAAAGATTAGCATGGCCCCTGCACAAGGATAAAGTGAACCTGTGAAGCATTACATATTTTTTTTATAGTATTACCCCACAGATTACAGGCTAATCACAAAGAAGACAATGTATTTTTACAAAGGAAAGAGCTGATGGTCACCACCCTACGCAAGTGATCAAACCTAACACACTATTGATGGGATAACCCGATAGTGTGTGTCTATAGATGCCGTGCAGCATATTGTATGCCGAATCACCTATGAAGTATTCTTGCCGAAACAGTTAACCTGAATCCCATCAAGCCTCTAGATTCAACCTTACAAGAAATATGGGAGTGAGTGAGGTGGGTTTGAGAAAAAGGAGAACGACATTAAGAAGAAACAAGTAGACAGAATCAGAACGTGGAGCCTCCTAGGAGTAAAATAGGGAATCAGGTGCATGGACTGTAAGACAGAAGTTTCTGACCTCAGAAAAAATTAAGATGGTGCTTCAAAACCTTTTCAAGTATGCAAAAATCTCCCTAGGAACCTTAAGGGCCTGCTTCCTCACTCCTCTCAGCTAGACAGTAGTGCTTCTAAGACTTCTAAGAGGATGGTGCAATAGCAGCTGCAACAGAGAACTCAAGAAAAAAAAGAGGCATCCCTTGGTATCCCTGGTAGTGCAGTAGATAAGAATCTACCTGCTGATGCAGGGGACATGGGTTTGATCCCTGGTCAGAGAAGATTCCCCATGCATTGGGTCAATTAAGCACATGTGCCACAACGACTGAGCCCATGCTCTAGAGCGCTGGAGCTCAACTACTAAGCCTGCGTGCCTAGAGCCTGTGTCCTGCACCAAGAGAAGCCATGCACGCACTGCAACACAGAGTAGTCCCTGACCACCGCGGCTGGAGAAAAGTCCATGCCCAGCAGTGAAGACCCGGGGCAACCAAAAATAAATAAACAAATACAATAACATTTTTAAAAAGGCATCTCTCGAAGAGCCTGAACCTGATATCATAACGGGATGAGACTTTGGAGAATGCTTGGAAAAGGGTGTGTGTATCCTGCATGTGAGAGAAAGCCAGATAGAGATGGTCTTCAAATTACGATGGTTCTACTTCAATTTTTTTGACTTTTTACAGTGGTGCAATATGCACTCATCAGAAACTGTTCTTCAAATTTTGAACGTTGATCTCTTCCTGGCCTTGGTGGTGTGTGGTACGATCCTTTCGTTTGATGCTGGGCAATGGCAGCAAGCCCAAAGCTCCCGGACAGCCAGGCGATCATTGGTGGTGAACAATGAATACACCTACAAACAGTCTGTACTTAGACAGCCACTCTGTTTTCACTTTCAGTATTCAATAAATTACACAAGACATTCAACACTTTATTATAAAGTAGCCTTTGTGTTAGATGAGTTTGCCCAACCGTAGAATAATCTAAGTGTTTTGAGCACTTAGGGCTTCCCTGGTGGCTCAGCTGGTAAAGAATCCACCTGCAATGCGGGAGACCTAGGTGCGATCCCTGGGTTGGGAAGATACCCTGGAGAAGGAAAAAACTACCCACTCTAGTATTCTGGCCTGGAGAATTCCATGGACTGTATAGAACATGCAGTCTCCAAGAGACAGACACGGCTGAGTGACTTCCACTTTCACTTTCTGAGCACTTGTAAGGCAGGCGAGGCTAAGCTATGATGTTGGGTAAGTTTGGTGTATTCAATGCATTTTCAACTTGTGATATTTTCACTTTATAATGGCTTTATCAGGATGCCACGTCATCATCAATTGAGGAAGATCTGTCATTTGTGGCCAAAGGCAGACCTTGGTGGTTTTTGAAACATAGTTTCAAATTCTTTGAAACTGGGTGGGCTTTGTGACTACTTCAAAAAACAGGGTCTGATGAAAGTGATGCTTATGTGACTTCTGAGGCTAGGTCATAAAAGGATCAAAGTCCTGTTCACCAAAACACTCATTCTCAGAGTCATGAGCCATTACTTAAGAAAACTACTCTGAGGCTACCATGTTAGAGCGGCTACAAGGACATGCTCTGGTGGGCATTCCTAGCTGGGAGGCAGCATTCCAGCCATCACAACCAAGGTGTCAGGTACGAGAGCAAAGCCCTCTTTCAATCCTCCAGCCAGTATATCTGCCAAGTGAATTTCACCACTGACTATTGTCAATGTCATGAAAAACAAAGAATCACTTGACTGAGCCCTGCCTCAATTTGTGAGACATAAAATAGCTGGTTTAAGCCACTGAAGTTAAAATTTTCTTTATATAGGCAGGCAGAACATAATGACATTCTCCAAAATGTCAGTGTGGTGGCACAGTAGATAAGCATCTGTCTGCCGACACAGGGGACCTGAGTTTGATTCCTGGTCTGGGAAGATCCACATGCCACAGAGTAACTAAGTCTGCACGCCACAACTACCGAAGCCTGCACTGCTTTAGGGCCTGTGAGCCATAGGTAATGAGCCCCTGTGATTTCAGCACTGAAACCGCATGCGCCAAGAGCCTGTGCTCTGCAAGAGAAACCACCACAATGAGAAGCCCAAGCGCCACACTAGAGAGAAGGCCCCACTCTCTGCAACTAGAGAAAGACCAGGTGCAGCAATGAAGACCTAGCACAGACAAAAAAAAAAGCCAATGAAATGGGTGCAGGAGAAGACAGTGTGTCTGTTTAGAGGGTTACAGCAACCAATACAATGTCAGCCTTGATTGGCTCCTGGCTCAAAAAACTCAATGGCAAATACTTTGGGGGCAAGTAGATAATATTTTTAGGAAATTACTGTAAATTTTGTTAGATATGATCAAGGTATTGTGGTTATATAGGAAAGTGTATTTATTTCTAGGAGATACTTTTTGAAGTAATTATGGATCAAGTGTCATTTTGATCGAAACTTACTTTCCAATGGATCAGCAAAACAATCTTAAACACATGTGCGCACACAAAGTAAAGATGGCAAAAAGTTAACAATTGTTTGAATCTAGGTACTAAATATATGAGTGTCTGTTATACAATTCTTTTAACTTTTCTGAATGTGAACATTTTTATAATAAAAAACTGAGAAAAAAAATCAAGGGAAATTATGAAAACGTTCCCAACTTCATTAGTCATCAAGGAAATGCAAATTAAACCCAAAATGCAATACCACCCACCAGAATGGCTAAAATGAAAAGGACAGAAAGTGTTGGCAAGACTGTGAAGCAAGTGGAATTCCTTCATAGACCACTGGTAGAAGCATAAATGGTACAACCATTTTGGAAAACTCTTGGCAGTATCTGCTAAAGCCCACGGATATCTACCCTATGATTCAATTACGCCTCTCCCAAAAGAAATCCATATTTATGTTCATCCAAAGATATATGCAGGCACTATTGATAGAGGTCTCCAGCTGAAAACTACCCAAATATACATCCACAGGAGAATGAATAGATAAATATATACACATAAGATGGGATGCTATACACCCACAAGAAGAACAAACCACAGTCACACAGGACAATGTGGATGAATCTCAGAAACATGCCAAGTGAAAGAAGAAATAAATAAAACCAAAGAGTACATGCTGTATGATTCTATTTAAATAAGGTGTATTCTAACATTTTAATAAAGACAACACAAGTCTACAGTAACAGAAGTCAGGATAGCTACCTTTGAAGGTGTAGTGACTGAAAGGGAACTTAAGGGCCCAGGATGTTGGTAATGTTCTCTTTCTCAATCTGGGTGCTGATCACAAGGGTGTGTAAAATTTGAGCAGTTTTCTGTATCCTCAGCCTGTCCCTCTAGAACTGCTGGGTTTCTGGTATTCTCGCTTTTCAAGTTCATTCATGCCTCAATGTCTTTGCCATGCTATTCCCTCTGCTGAGATGCCAGTTTACCTGTCTTCACCTGGCTAGTCTCTACTTCTCCTTTGCATCTCAGCTCAGAACTTCTCTCCTGCACAAAGCCTTCTTTAACCTCCAGATTCAGCTCAGTTCCTTTTCTCCTCTGTCCTATCAAGAAGCATCCATTGTAGACAGTTATGCTAATACTTCCTGTATTGCAGTGAAATTCTTTGGCCTCATCTGCTAGACCACAAGCTCCTTGAAAGCCGAGGTTTTATTTATTGACATGATTGGTATTTGGTGACTGTTTGCTAAAGCACCTCAACTAAAGCTCCCTCAATATACATGAATGAAATGTGTCATGACTTCTACATTGCTTTAAAAAAATCTATTTATTTATTTGGCTGCCTTGGGTCTTAGTTGCGGCATATGTGATCTTTTCGTTGCAGTGCGCTATCTTAGTTGCTCCAAGGCACATGGGATCGTAGTTCCCTGACCAGGGATCAAACCAGCATTCCCTGCATTGCAAGGTGAATTCTTGACCACCTGACCATCTGAAGTCCCTCTATATTGTTTTTAAAATACAGCCTGGAGACGTGGATTGAATTTTTTTTAAGTGATATTATCTAACTGACATATGAAAACAAAATACTCTTCTAATTTTTAGAGAATCATTTTCAGTTTTATAAATTTGATTTTATTTTAAGCAACGTTTCAACTCCTCATCTTAAAATTCAGCAACTATAACAAAAAGATATCTTTTTCACCTATCCAATTGACAAAGATTTTAAAAAATTGGGAAGACACTGTGTTAGATAGTATCCTCCACTTTGAAGGGCAGTTTAGCTACTATTAAAATATAAAGTGAACATGTTTTTAATGTAATAACTTTATTTCTAGAATTTTTTATATAATATCCTACACGTGTATGAAAAGACATGTACAAGGGTATTCACTGAAGCCTCGTTCTTCATAGCAAAAGATTAGAATCAACTAAAGGCCAGTGTGAAGAAAGCTGAGCACTGAAGAATTGTTGCTTTTGAACTGTGGTGTTGGAGAAGACTCTTGAGAGTCCCTTGGACTGCAAGGAGATCCAACCAGTCCATTCTAAAGGAGATCAGCCCTGGGTGTTCTTTGGAAGGACTGATGCTAAAGCTGAAACTCCAGTATTTTGGCTACCTCATGCGAAGAGTTGACTCATTGGAAAAGACTCTGATGCTGGGAGGGATTGGGGGCAAGAGGAGAAGGGGACGACAGAGAATGAGATGGCTGGATGGCATCACCGAATTGATGGATGTGAGTTTGAGTGAACTCTGGGAGTTGGTGATGGACAGGGAGGCCTGGCGTGCTGCAATTCATGGGGTTGCAAAGAGTCAGACACGACTGAGCGACTGAACTGAACTGAAAGGCCAGTCAATAGGATGCTGGTAAAACACGGTTATTTTACTATGGAACACTGCTGCTTCAGTCGTGTCCAACTCTGTGCGACCCCATAGACGTCTGGCAGCCCACCAGGCTCCCCTGTCCCTGGGATTCTCCAGGCAAGAACACTAGAGTGGGTTTCCATTTCCTTCTCCAGTGCATGAAAGTGAAAAGTGAAAGTGAAGTCGCTCAGTCGTGTCCAACTCTCAGCGACCCCATGGACTGCAGACTACCAGGCTCCTCCATCCATGGGATTTTCCAGGCAAGAGTACTAGAGTGGGGTGCCATTGCCTTCTCCAACTATGGAACACTACAAAGCCATTAAAAAGAATGAGGCCGATTCACATTACTCATATGATATCCAAGTCATATTCTTTTTTAAAAACTGTTGATTTTATTGCTTAAGTGGAAAAAAATCCCATTGCAAAAGGCAAAAAAAAGAAAAAAAAGGAAATAAAAGACACAATGTGGAAGGTAAAAAATAACAGTCTACTTTCAGAAAAAATAATGACAACACCCAATGCTGGTGAAAATACAAAAAAACTGGATTGCTGGTAGGAATGTAAAATGGTCATTTTTAAAAAGTTTGGTAATTGCTTACAAAATTAACAGTGTCAGACTTTATTTTTCTGGGCTCCAAAATCACTGCAGATGGTGACTGCAGCCATGAAATTAAAAGACGCTTACTCCTTGGAAGGAAAGTTATGACCAACCTAGACAGCATATTCAAAAGCAGAGATATTACTTTGTCAACAAAGGTCTGTCTAGTCAAGGCTATGGTTTTTCCTGTGGTCATGTATGGATGTGAGAGTTGGACTGTGAAGAAGGCTGAGCGCAGAAGAATTGATGCTTTTGAACTGTGGTGTTGGAGAAAACTCTTGAGAGTCCCTTGGACTGCAAGGAAATCCAACCAGTCCATTCTGAAGGAGATCAGCCCTGGGATTTCTTTGGAAGGACTGATGCTAAAGCTGAAACTCCAATACTTTGGCCACCTCATGCGAAGAGTTGACTCATTGGAAAAGACTCTGATGCTGGGAGGGATTGGGGGCAAGAGGAGAAGGGGACGACAGAGGATGAGATGGCTGGATGACATCACTGACTTGATGGACGTGAATCTCAGTGAACTCCGGGAGTTGGTGATGGACAGGGAGGCCTGGCATGCTGCGATTCATGGGGTCGCAAAGAGTTGGACACGACTGAGCGACTGATCTGATACAAAATTAAACATTCAATTACCATCTGACCCAGAAATTGCAATCTTAGGTATTTACCAAGAAAAATGAAAACTTAATGTTGTGAAAAAAGAAACTTGTACGTGAATGTTCATAACAGCTTTATTCATTCAACCTGGTGGTCCAGTGGTTTAGAATCTACCTGCCAATGAAGGGGACTTGGTTTCGATCCTGATCTGGGAAGATTCCACAGGCTATGGAGACGCTAAGCCCCTGCACTCTAGGGCCCCAGAAATGAGAAGCCCGCATACCACAACTAGAGGGCAGCCCCTGCTCACCGCAACTAGAGAAGGCCAGAGTGCAGCAGTGAAGACCCAGTGCAGCCATAAATAGGTAAATCTGAAAAAAAAGAGCAACATGAGGGACTACCCTGGTGACTCAGTGGCTAAGACTCTGCACTCCCAACACAGGAGGCCTGGGTTCAATCACCGGTCAGGGAGCTAGATCCCATATGCTGCACCTAAAGACCCAGCACGGCCAGATTAAAAAAAAAGAGAGAGCAACATGAGAGATCCCTGGAGTAATGGAGCTGTTCTGTATCTTGACTGTGATGTTGGATACACAAACCTGCATGTGTGATAAAATTGTATGGAGCTAAATACACATAAAGGAGTGTAAGTGAGGAAATCTGAATAAGGCGGATGGAATCTATCACAGTCAATATCCTGGTTGTGGTTTTACATAACAGTTTTGTAAGATGTTAGCATTCAGGGAAACTGGGTTCAGGGTACACGGATCTCTCTGTATCATTTCTTATCATTGCATATGAACCTACAATTATCTTTAAAAGTTTAATTTAAAAAAGCAAGATGCAGAACAGTGTATGTAGCATGATACTATTTTTGTAAAAAGGATGGCGATCTATAGATATGCTTGTCTTTGCCTATTCATAAAATATGCATATTAATGAAACTGATAACTGGTTTTCTTAGGAAGGTAAACTACGAGGCTGAAGGGAGGAGAAGGGAGACTTACTTTCCATCATAAAAACTTTGCATGGCTTGATATTTTAAACCTGTGCATGTGTTACTTTTGCATTAAAAACCTCAAGAAATTTAAAAACAGAGCAAATGTGAAATTTGAATAAATATTTTTTATGTAATGAAAGCAAAGATGAGCACTTATAAGCCATCACTTTATATACCATAAACGAAGATCCTATGCTCCTTTTAGTGGGGAAATGGTGGCTGGGCACATGCCAGCGGCCTGTACCCTCCTCCAGAAGGCCACCTGCACCTCCTAACTTACAAATCCAGGGAGGGTGTGAAGGGAAGGGTGTCACTGCTCCCCACGTACTGACAGGGCACCATTTTGCAACATTCTGCTGCTGCCTGTGTAGACAGCCCGAGACGCGGCTTCAAGCCACCACAGCTCAGCCCCAGGGGAGGCTTTTATCTTCCAAAATATCATTACACATCATTTAAAATTTTAAATCAACCCTTAGACCCAGCCACGTAGGTGTTCTTATGTATTAACATGTTGAGTTGGAGGGTATGCTGAAGATAAAGAAGGCCCACGCTTCTGCTGGATCAGAAAATGCCACTCCTGTCCATTTCCATGAAGCTAGTGGGGCTGTTTGACCTTTAGAAACGGAGCCAGTTTATTTAGCTTACCACGATCAATATCATGTCATCATTACTGAATTCTTTTAACTCCCTGGCAGTTGATCATATTTGCCTAATATCTGTTGATGAAGCCTCTGTTTAGGAGATGCAGATTTTTATTGAGCAAAACAAAAAAATTTAACTGAAGCATCTATAAAAACACACTTTAAAAATCCTGCATCTCACCCTAGCAGTGGACAAAAGACAGTATCACACAGGTGAGATTTAAAATGTGAGATTTAAAGTACAAAAATGTAACTTGTTTCCATGATGAACAGATCAATAACTTTTTTTTTTAATATCTTTCCCTCCCCCCATCTCCAACCAAAGATCAAATCTATTTCAGACCTAAAAGATGCTCAAATCTGTCAGCGCTCAGCAGTTGGGAAGCCAATGCAAATAGAACATGACACCTCCCCAAAACCTACTGTTCCTGTTCTTACCAAACAACAAGCCACATTACAGACCGTGAAAAACATAAGCCTTGTTGGTTACACTGACAGAGATCCCCAAAAAAAGTGTTTAATGCCAGAAACTGAGCATTCAGTTTTCTTGCAAGCAATGCAGTGTGAAAAGAAATATATAGAAAAGCGATAACTTTGGCAGCTCACATGTTTAAGAAGTAATGCACAAAAACACAAGGGAAGAAACAGATCTCGGATTTACTGAAAATTCACGATTTTTGGAAAGTTTCTTGTTAATGGAAAACCCTCTCAGCTTTGCAGGAGTTAGATCTTTAAGGGACTTTGGAATTTATGAAAAGACCAGGCTGAGGCAAAGCCTAAGTGTGGGAGAGTCAACTTCAGGGCCTCCAGTGGACATGGATTCTGTCACTGGGACTGGCTACTCCCCTGGGGACCTCTGAGAGCCACCTCTCTTTAACCTGCTCAGTCCTTGGAGATTGTGAAGGAAGAGCCACCCTTCATGGAACACCAAAATCTTGCATCGCTGGTGGTAGTGCCCTTGTCTGCTTCGGCTGACATCTTAGCTTTCAATACACCAGCCTGGTTCATGTCTAGGGTGATCAACTGTCCTGGTTTCTCCAGGGACTGAGGGGTTTTTTGAGACACACGATTTTCAGTGTAAAACTGAGTTAGTCCTGGGACTTCCTTGGTGATCCAGTGACTAAGACTCTGCACTCCCAATGAGGGGGGCTCAGGTTCAACCCCTGGTCAGGGAACTAGATCCCATATGCCACAACTAAAGATCCCATACACCACTAAAGATCCTACGTGCCACAAATAAGACCTGGTGCAGCCAAATCAACAAATAAATGTTTTTTAAAAGAACACTGAGTTAGTCCCAGATTAACTAATTAATTAAACATAAGACCTGCAACTGTAAAACTTCTACAAGAAAACATAAGGGAAAAGCTTCATGACATTGGGTTGGGCAATGACCTCATGGATGTTGTCCACGTCCAGTCATGTCTGACTCTTGGCGACCCAGCAGACTGCAGAACGCCAGGTCTCTCTGTCCCTCACCATTTTGTGGATATGACACCAAAAATCTGGGCCAAAAAAGCCAAAAAAAAAAAAAAGAAGCAAAAAATGGTACTACACCAAACTAAAGAGCTTCAGGACAACACAGCAAAGGAAACAATCAACAGAATTAAATGGCAATTTCTGGAATGGGAGAAAATATTTGCAGACCTTATGTCTGATAAGGGGCTAATTTTCAAACTATATAAGAAGTCATTCAACTCAATAGCAACAACAACAAAAAAACTGATTAAAAAATGGCAAATGACTTGAGCAGATATTTCTCTAACGAACTCATGTAAGGGGTCAGTGGGTACACACAAAGGTGCTCAACATCACTAACCATCAGGGAAATGCAAATGAAAATCACAAGTGAGCTCTCACCTCATTCCTATTATGATGGCTATTATCAGAAAAATAAAAGATAACAAGTGTTGGCAAGGATGTGGAAAAACTGGAAATCCTGTGCCCTGCTGGTAGGAATACAAAATGGGGCAGCCACTGTGCAAAACAGTATGTAGCTTCCTCAAAAAATTAAATATAGAACTACCATATGATCTAGAAATCCCACTTCTGGGGACATATCCAAAAGAACTGAAATCAAGATATTGAAGAGATAATCTGCAGACCCACGTTCACTGCAGCGTTCCTCACTCTATTCAAGATATGGAGACAACCCAAAGGTCCCCAACCGATGAACGGACAGATAAAATGTGGTGTGTATGCATGATGGAATATCATTCAGTATTAAGGAAATCCTACTATTTGCAACAACACTATGCTAATGAAATAAGTCCATCACAGAAGGACAACTGCTGCTTCATCCCACTTCCATGAAGTATCTAAAATAGTCAAACTTACAGAAGCAGAAAATAGAAATAGGTGGTTGTGAGGGGATGGGGGAGGGGAGCATAGGGACTTGTTCAATGAGTAAAAAGTTATACAAGATGAATAAGTTCTAGAGATCTACAGGATGACAGAGTGCCTATAACTAACAATTATGGTGTTTTGCACTTCAAACTTTGAGGGCAAATAGGATGGGATGTGTTCTCAACACACACACACACACAAAGAAAAGGGATATGATGGAACTTTTGGAGGTGGTAGGTATTTCTTTAATTGTAGTGGTGATAAATCATGGATGTTTGCATATATCCACACTCTTCACAATATTTACATCAAATATATACATTTTTGTCCATTGCTTATACTCAACAAAGCTGTAAAAATTTTATTGGTGTTCTTTAGTCCGTGCCCTGCCATAAATCTGAATGATCTTGATGATTTTGACATGGCAATCACAATTTAATGCTAAAATATAAGATCAAATTGGAAATGTTCAGCCTCCGCCCCACCCATTTTAAGACTAGAATATCAGACTTCCTTAAAAATAAAAACAAACCCAACTGAGCCAGTCCTATCCTCAACAGCTAAAAGGTAGAAGCAATTCAAGTGTTCACTGACAAATAAATGAATAAGCAAAATGTGGCCTGTCCATACAATGAAATATTACTCAACCTTTAAAAGTAAGAAATTCTGACATACGCTACAACATGGGTGAAACTTGAGGACGTTATGGGGAGTGAAATAAGTCAGTCACGAAAGGACAAATACTGTATGAACTGTATGACAAATACAGTTAGACTTAGAGATAGAAAGGCGACTGGTGATTGCCAGGAACGAGGGGACAGGGGAGTTGCATGATGGGTGCAGAGTTTCAGTTGAGGAAGATAAAAACGTTCTGGACATGGACGGTGCTGATGGTTGTACAACAGTGTGAAGGTACTTAATGCCATAGTATGTATTAAGGCACACGTTGTATACAGAATGTACTAAAAAAAAAAGAAGAAAATTTTTAAAAATACAAATAAAAAATAAAATAAATAGAATGTACTTACTGCCACTGTACACCTAAATTCGGTTAAAATGGCAAATTTTGTTATATATATTTTTTACCATGATGAAATTTTCTTAAAATTAAAAAACAAAACCGAGTCAGTGCTAGGCAAGCCATGTCTTACACCTTGGTACCTTTTCCCCTCTGCCCTTCCATCATATGGTAGATGTATTTTGATTCACCCACTCATTCTAACCGCGGTCCCATAGGTGGAGAATTCCCTGTCACAGCCCCTGCTGTTGGAAAGGCAGGCTCTGAAACATAGGATGTGATTCTCCCTCCAGCCTGGGATACAGCTGATTGGATGGGCAGACCCCTGATCCAAGCAGAGCATGACTCATGGGCTGGACCAATCAGGTTCCTCCCTTGACTGTTGCAAGTATTTGACACGAAGTGCAGCTGCCGTCAGCGCTGGACACCAGAGTGGAGAAACAGAGAAACTGACAAGAGGGAGTGGGGTGGAGAGGGACTCCTTGAAGTCTCTCAGATTCAGCCTTCTTTTACATGACGACTCTGTTCTTATGACACCCTCCTTTCACTCAAGCTGCTTGGATAGGATTTCTTCCCCCAGCTTCCCAAATGCCAATTGTATTCACTGAGAAACCTTCTGTAGTTAGAATCACTTGATAAAATTGAATTTTATCTGCATAATTATAATAAAAATAAACCCCAGGGAAATCACAGAGCCTATCACTCTTAACGGTCTTCCATGTAGCTCAGACAGTTAAGAATCTGCCTAAAATGCAGGAGACCCAGGTTTGATCCCTGGGTCGGGAAAATCCCCTGGAAAAGGAAATGGCAACACACTCAGGTATTCTTTCCTGGAGAAACCCATGGACAGAGGAACCCGGCAGGCTATAGTCCATGGGGTCACAAAGAGTCGGACACGGCTGAGTGACTAACACTTTCAGTTTCGCAGCTCTCAACAGGGGTTGATTTTTGCTTCCCAAGGCCTATTTACTAATTAGAGACGATTCTGGTCGCCAGAACAGGAGGGAGAAGGTATGTAGTCCACTGGCTTTTGGTGGGTAGAGACCAGGGATGTTGACCATAGCAATGAATTATCTGTCTCAAAATGTCAGCAATGACTAGCTTGAAAAAGTCTGCTGCAGAGGACTGGAGCCTTTAGAAAATAGGTACAAGAATTTATTAAAGCCCTTAATTTCCTAAACTGAAAACATTTGAAAGTATTTCCAACTTCTGAGACAGAGAGGATAGAGGACATGGGTTGTTTCTCCAGCTCAGAATCTGTTTGCTGTTGAACTGTCCTTAGGAAACCGCCCTTCCCCACTCTCAGTCCTTGGAGTTTCTGCCAAGTTGACCTGGGTGGTCATGGAACTCAGACTGTCCAATCAGAATATCTACAGTTCCCTCCTTCCTAGTCCCAATAGAGATGGGGTAAAGAGACGGGTATGTGACCAAACCAGACCCATCCTGGGACCGGAAGTGTGCTCTTCAGGCAGGAGATCCTGTGAAGGTAACTCTGGTCACCGGGAGGGGAGCACCTGACTAACCTGGGAGTTTGCAGAGACAGCGATGAGCTGAGAGGTGGGGCGGTGAGGCTGGGTCCTCCTTCAGCTGCTGGATCTAGCTATGCCAGAGCCATCTCTTCTGGCTTTCACTGACATGATTGGGTACCTTTCAATATTGACTTAGGCCACCTGAAGTTGGGTTTCTGTCAATACTGGCACATGGAGTAGCTCAGATAATATCTCCACCACAGGTTTAGCAAAGCACAGGAGGGACTCATATATATATATATGTATCAGTACTATTTGATAGTCAATACTATTTGATATTTCAATATCAATACTGATATTGATATCAATACTATTTGGTATTTCATTGTTTTTGCCCACAAAAGATCCATGTACCTTGTTCCCATCCTACGTACCTCATTCCCTGTTGGTTTCCTTCCAATACCCTCTCCCAACCTTACTGTCTTTGGCTTTTTGTGCCTGCACTTCTCTTTGTACCAGTGTCTACCCTGCTGACCCAGAGAACTGAGTGAAGGCTCATGCTTACTGAGCACCTCCCAGGTGCCATAATACTGCATCTGCCTGCCCTTATTGGATCTGCATAACAACTCTCTGTGTAGGCACTATAATTTTTCTCATTTCACAAATTATGGATCACAATAAACTGTGGTAAATTCTTAAAGAGATGGGAATACCAGACCACCTGACCTGCCTCTTGAGAAACCTATATGCAGGTCAGGAAGCAACAGTTAGAACTGGACAGGAACAACAGACTGGATCCAAATAGGAAAAGGAGTACGTCAAGGCTGGATATTGTCACCCTGATTATCTAGCTTATATGCAGAGTACATCATGAAAAACGCTGGGCTGGAAGAAGCACAGCTGGGATCAAGATTGCCAGGAGAAGTATCAATAACTTCAGATATGCAGATGACACCTCCCTTATGGCAGAAAGTGAAGAGGAACTAAAAAGCCTCTTGATGAAAGTGAAAGAGGAGAGTGAAAACATAGGCTTAAAGCTCAACATTCAGAAAACGAAGATCATGGCATCTGGTCCCATCACTTCATGGGAAATAGATGGGAAACAGTGGAAACAGTGTCAGACTTTATTTTGGGAGGCTCCAAAATCACTGCAGATGGTGATTGCAGCCATGAAATTAAAAGACACTTACTCCTTGGAAGGAAAGTTATGACCAATCTAGATAGCATATTCAAAAGCAGAGACATTACTTTTCCAACAAAGGTCTGTCTAGTCAAGGCTATGGTTTTTCCAGTGGTCATGTATGGATGTGAGAGTTGGACTGTGAAGACAGCTGAGCACCAAAGAATTGATGCTTTTGAATTGTGGTGTTGGAGAAGACTCTTGAGAGTCCCTTGGACTGCAAGGAGGTTCAACCAGTCCATCCTAAAGGAGATCAATCCTGGCTGTTCATTGGAAGGACTGATGCTGAAGCTGAAACTCCAATATTTTGACTACCTCATGCGAAGAGTTGACTCATTGGAAAAGACCCTGATGCTGGGAGGGATTGGGGGCAGGAGGAGAAGGGGACGACAAAGGATGAGATGGCTGGATGGCATCACCGACTCGATGGACATGAGTTTGAGTTAACTCCGGGAATTGGTGATGGACAGGGAGGCCTGGCATGATGAGATTCATGGGGTCGCAAAGAGTCGGACATGACTGAGCGACTGAACTGAACTGAATTTGTTCAAGATCTCTCAACTCACAAGAGGTTGACTGGGGTTCAAATGCAAGTTTGTTGGGGTCCATTGCCTGTGATCTTAACTGCTATACAACACTGGCATCTATTTTTTTCATTCATTAATTTATTTTTGGCGGTGCTGGGTCTTTGTTGCTGCACACGGGCTTTTCTCTAGTTGAGGTATGGGGGTTTCTCATTGCAGTGGCTTCTCTTGCTTTGAAGCACAGGCTCTAGGCACGCGGGCTTAGTTGCTCCCAGGCATGTGGGATCTTCCCAGACCAGGGGTCAAACCCATGTCCCCTGCATTGGCAGGAGGATTCTTAACCACTGGACCACCATGGTAGTCTACCATCTATTTTTTTTTTTTTTAAGATTAATTACCTGATTCAGAAAAAAGTGTCTATGGAATTGAGTCAAGACATTTCTTGGATCTTTTCATCCCTGTTGTTGTGTTAGTCACTCAGTCGTGTCTGCCTTTGCGACTGTAGCCTGCCAGGCTCCTCTGTCCATGGGATTTCCCAGGCAAGGATACTGGAGTGTGTTGCCTTTCCTTCTCCAGGATATCTTCCTGACCTAGGTATCAAACCTGGGTCTCCTGCATTGCAGACAGAATCTTTACTGTCTGAGCCATCATGGAAGCCCTTTAAAGGGAATCCCTAAAGAGGCTTAAATATGAAGAAAGCTGCAACTTTTCAGGATCTGTGACTTAGCTTTTATAATCTCAAGGCATTTTCTCATAAAATAAAGGTTGGCAAAGTTTCCATAAAAAGAAATGTACCTTCCATAGTTCTGGGCTGGTCTGCCAGCTGCTTACCCTATGTAAACTTTTAAATCACTGTTTGACAATGCATATGCGATGCCTAGCAATATTTGATGCCACGGGGCTCTGTGTCAGCATTTCTGAGTCATGGCTGGGTACCTATAACAGCCAGTGACATATGCTTTAATGGGGTCTGACTCACTAATATAAGCCTCATTAACTTGACAGAGTTTGTTTTATAAAATTGAATAGGACTCTCTGAACTTTGATTTTTTTCATCTCTATATATAACAGTGATATGAGTTCAAAATTATCCCCACAGCCTCGTGTGACTTCTTCTTAGTCATTGCCTAACTGCTCTCCTTTCATCCTGAGTGAAATTTCTTAAAAGCATAGTATTATCCCTGTTATGCCCACTTTTTGCTCCTTCTCCACCTCCTACAGCCTGACTCTCTGGCTTCTGCTCCATCCATGTCACTAAGTGATGTGAAGTCACTCAGTCGTGTCCGACTCTTTGCAACCCCATGGACTGCAGCCCACCAGGCTCTCTCTGTCCATGGGATTTTCCAGGCTAGAGTACTGGAGTGCGGTGCCATTTCCTTCTCCAACCATCCATGTCACTACAATCACCTAGATCCAATGGACCCTTTGCAGATCTTACCTGGTTTGGCTTCTCTGCAGCGCATCACCTGCCACTCCATTATTCTGGGTGTTTTTTTCGCTTTTGCATTTCAGGATAGCATTGCTCCTTGGTAGTTGGTATAATATCTCCTTGGCACTTCTCTTGTCTTTCAACACTAACTTATAGTCTCTCTTCCTGGCTGCATTTTTTCTTCTTCTCTTTCCACAGAGATATTCTGTCTTCACTCCTTTTTCTCTTTCTAGTTTAAACCTTATCTTTCACGAATCTATCCTCCACCCCAGGGTTTTGAAGCTCTCTCTCATGTAACTTGAATAAATCTTTGCCAGTGCCCATCTCAGCTTGGTGTGACATTCAAAGAAACACACCCCAGTGAACAAAGTTAATTAAAAAGGCTTCCAACATTCACTTCTATACTTAAAAGGACATCAAAAGAGGTCTGGTTCTTAATCCTAGATACTGCTCCCCAAATTCTCTGTCCCTATTATGCAGTCATTTAAAAGAATAAAGCAAATTTGTATGTACTGGCCTAGAAAGCTAGAATGATTAGCATACTCTTTTAGCATCATACTGGAAATCTTAGCTAATGCAGTAAGACAAAAAAAGTTGATAAAAGGTATACTGACCTGGCAGAAATAAAACTGTCTCTGTTTGCAGTTGACATGATTCACTTAGATGTAAACGTAACAAAATACATATAAGATCTACATGAGAAAAACTACAAAATTCTGATGAAAGGATTTGAGGAGATCTAAATAAGTAGATATTTCATGTTCATGGATAGAGAGTTCAATATTATCAAGATGTCAGTTATTCCCAACCTGATCTATAGATTGAACACAATATCAGTCAAAATGTCAGCAAGTTATTTTATAGATATCAACTGATTCTAAAGTTTGTATGGAGAGACAAAAGACCCATAATAGAAGACAAAATATTGAAGAAGAATAAAGTAGAGGACTGACGCTACCTGATTTAAAGACTTAATATAAAGTTACAGTAATGAAGACAATGTGGTATTGGCAAAAGAAGAGACAGATCAATGGAACAGAATAGAAAGTCCAGAAATAAATCTATATAAAGACAATCAACTGGTCTTTGACAAAGGAACAAAGACAATACAATGGCACAAAGAGAGTCTTTTTAACAAATGGTGCTCGAGTAACTGGACATCCACATTCGAAAAACCTGATGCTAGACACAAACCGAAGAAGGCAATGGCACCCCACTCCAGTACTCTTGCCTGGAAAATCCCATGGACGGAGGAGCCTGATAGGCTGCAGTCCATGGGGTCGCTAAGAGTCAGACATGACTGAGCGACTTCACTTTCACTTTCCACTTTCATGCATTGGAGAAGGAAATGGCAACCCACTCCAGTGTTCTTGCCTGGAGAATCCCAGGGACGGGGGAGCCTGGTGGGCTGCCGTCTATGGGGTCGCACAGAATCGGACACGACTGAAGCGACTTAGCAGTAGCAGCACCAGAGACAGACCAGAGAAGGACCAGGAAGTCTGGCATGCTGCAGTCCACGGGGTCGCCGAGAGTCAGACACAACACAGAGACTGAACAACAACAGACAGAAATCTGACACCTTTCCGAAAAATTAGCTCCTCTAAAAAGGATCACAGACCAAAATACAAAATATGAAACTGCCAAACTCCCAGAAGAGTGATCTGAGCAAGAGAATCAAGAGGGAGGAGCAAGTGATGCCGAGATGAAGGAACACCCACAGCAGAGGGGAGGCAATATCATCTGGTCCCCAGAGGTGGGCTGCATTCTTCCTTCCATGGACTCCTTCAGTCTCCATCAGGCTGCCTGGTGATTGTTTCTGTAAGGCATGGCAGGGGGGCACTGCCTGGTAAGAGTCTGACCTTCCCCACTGCCAATGCCTTCATGACATGCCCCAATTACCAGCTCAAATCTGTGTTCTTGGATGGAATCACCGGCTCAATGGACATGAGTTTGAGTAACGCTGGGAGCTGGCGATGGACACGGAGGTCTGGTGTGCTGCAGTCCACAGGGTCACAGAGTGTCAGACACGACTGAGTGAACTGAACTGATCTGTGTTCTTCCAAAGCCTGGCTGATATGGATGCTCTACCTGGCTGCCTGATTAAATTTTCACAAGGACATGGAGGCTACCATAGGTGAAGCAACTTCTATCCCTTTCAAGTGGTGAACTGGATTATAAACTCAGGTTTGGGTGGCTCAGATGGTAAAGAATCTGCCTGCAATACAGGAGACCCAGGTTCCATCCCTGGGTTGGGAAGATCCCCTGGAGAAATAAATGGCTATTCACTCCAGTACTCTTGCCTGGGAAATCCCACGGACAGAGGAGCCTGTCAGGCTACAGTCCATGGCGTTGCAAAGAGCTGGACATGACTGAATGACCTACAGTTTCCCAGAGGGGGGGAAATCTACATACAATGGGGACTTAAAGCTGCTGATGGCGCACCTCTGTTCTGGGCATTCTAATGCCTGGTGTCTTCATTGATAAGGCAGTGAAGAAAGCCAACTGTGTCAATCCCAGACTCTTGCTGGGCTATGCGATGCAGGCTCTTGCTCAGCATGGGCGTAGTTTTTATAGATTATGTTTCCCACTGCAGAAGTCTGCGGCTCTTCATTAATCTTCGTAATGACTGTACCAGATGGCATCCCAAGCCCTATGTGTATGTAACCAACTTGGTGACAAGGATAATAGGAGGGATAGAAAATGCTAGATCATAATTATGGTGGTTGAATGATTACTAGTCTATTCAGTTATTGCTTTGTCTGACCTGAACTTCCTTTCCCACCCTTTTCTGGAATTGCTTCTCTGCCCACTTAGCCATACGGTTTGGATAAAAGATTCCACACCCTGGCTAGAGTTAATTGGATTATAGATGCTCATAGATCATTCCTGCTCTTCTGCAGTCTGGGATAACACGGTACCCCCATCTTCTCATCCTTTGATTGGTCCACACATGGACATTTCCAAAGTCAGGCCAATCAAAGCCTTTCTGTGGGTTTATTAACCTGGGAAAACTAAGAGGGAAGTTTAAAGTGTGGAGAATGTCCACTCTCTCTCCACTACAAATGTGGTGAACTCTGTAATTAAAAAAAATTTTTTTTTAATTTATTTATTTTATTTTTTGTCTGCTCTGGGTCTTTGTTGCTGCATGCAGGCTTTCTCTAGTTGTGGCCAACGGGAGCTACTCTTCATTGCAGTGCATGGGCTTCTCACTGAGGTGGCTTCTGTTGTTGCAGAGCCTGGGCTCTAGGGTGCATGGGCTCAGTAGTAGTGGCACATGGGCTTAGTTACTCTGGGGTATATAGGATCTTCCCAGACTGTGGATTGAACCTGTGTCCCCTGCATTGGCAGGTGGATTCTTAACCACTGGACTACCAGGGAAGTCCCTGTAATTTTTTTTTATTATAGTAAAATACACATAACAAGCTTTACCACCTTAGCCTTTTTAAGTGCACAATTCAGTAATTTTAAGTACATTCACATGGCTGTATAACTCATCTCTAAAACTCTTTCGTCTTGAAAAATGGAAGCTCTTGTACTCATTAAACAGTTACTCCCCGTTTCCCACTTCCCTCCACGCCTGACAACCACTCTTCTGCTTTCTGTCTCTATGGATTTGACTATTCTAGGTACCTCATATCCATGTCATCACACAAACTCTGCAGTTCTGTAGTGGTTCAGTTCAGTTCAGTCACTCAGTTGTGTCTGACTCTTTGCAACCCCATGGACTGCAGCACACCAGGCTTCCCTGTCCATCACCAACTCCTGGAGTTTACTCAAACTCATGTCCATTGAGTCGGTGATGCTATCCAACCATCTCATCCTCTGTCGTCCCCTTCTCCTCCCGCCTTCCATCTTTCCCAACCTCAGGGTCTTTTCCAATGAGTCAGTTCTTCGCATCAGGCAGCCAAAGTATTGGAGTTTCAGCTTCAACATCAATCCTTCCAATTAATATTCAGGACTGATTTCCTTCAGGATGGACTGGTTGGATCTCCTTGCAGTTCAAGGGACTCTCAAGAGTCTTCTCCAACACCGCAGTTCAAAAGCATCAATTCTTTGGGACTCAGCTTTCTTTATAGTCCAACTCTCACATCCATACATGACCACTGGAAAAATGAGTGGTAGTTTACCCTCCAATAATGATTTAAAGGAATTTCGTTGGACTGAAATTGCTTACAGTTTATAAACACTCAAAGCATATTATATTCTGATTATTTAACCACTGTCAGACTATCAGCCCACATTTCACTTTTTGGAATTTCCCAAATGGGCCACAGTAGACAATGTCTTCATTAATCTTCATAATGACTGTACCAGATGGTATCCCAAGCTTGAGTGTTTGTAACCAGCTCAGTTTCACCCTGTGACAGTTCTGCTTCAGAGGCTGAATCTGTACACCAGGGGCCTTACACGGGGATAGTTCGCCCTCCCCTGAGAGCATTTGGCCATGTCTGGAGACATTTCTGGTTGTCACACTGGGGCAGAGAAACCTTTGGTGTTGGTGAGTAGAGGCCAGGGGCACTGCCAAACAGCCTACAATGCGGACGTGCACGTGCGCTAAGTCACTTCAGTCCTGTCCGACTCTGTGCGACCCTATGCACTGTAGCCTGCCAGGCTTCTCTGTCCATGGGGATTCTCCAGGCAAGATACTGGAATGCGTTGCCATGCCCTCCTCCAGGGGATCTTCCCAACCCAGGGACTGACCCTACATCTCTTACATCTCCTGCATTGACAGGCAGGTTCTTTACCACTAGGGCCACCTGGGAAGCCCAATGCATAGGACAGTCCTCCACATATGCCCACAATTATTAGCCCCAAATGTCTATAGCCTTGAAATTAAGAAATCCTATTCTCTACAGTGTTGACATTTCCCTGCTCCACACTGACCACACTTTTCTAATCAAGGAATCATAGTAGATGTTATGGGATTGATAAATGCCTCCTTTCCCTGAAAGGTGTCCTAGGGAGTTCCCAACAGCTTCAGTGTATTACCAGCAAAATTATTTCTGAAAAGTTACACTAGAAAAGCTTCCCCTGGGGAAGAGGGGTGGGATGAATTGGGAGATTGGAATTGACATATATACACCACCATGTGTAAAACAGAGAGCTAATGGAAAGCTGCTGTTCAGCACAGGGAGCTGAGCTGAGTGCTCTGTGGAGATCTGGATGGGTGGGATTGGGAGGTGGGGTGGGAGGGAGAACCGAGATATATGTATACATATGGCTGATTCACTTCATTATACAGCAGAGACTAACACAACATTGCAAAGCAACTATACTCTGATAAAAGATAACAACTGGAAAACTAAAAAAAAAAAAGTTTATCTTGTCTAATAATTCCTAAACTTGACCTTATGTGATGCTTTTATGACCTCTTCCTATTGCTTACATTTCTGGCATTTTACAGTGAAAACCAAAAATTGTACCAGTATTCCAGCTTTTTGGAGAGGTGATGGTCAGGACCCCTTTTAGTTATTGAGCAAGCAATTTCAAATGATCGCCATGCTAATTCTATCATGCATCGATTAATCTGAAATATACAGCACTTAGATAATCCTCTCCACAAAGCAGCCAACCGCCTATGATAAGAAATTCTCAAAATCCCAGGTAATGGTATTGCTCTGATTGCTTGAGAGCATAAGTGGAAGTGAAACGAGGCACTTTAGACATTATTTATGAGTTCTAATTTGGAAGTCATCAAGACTAGCCCCAGAACCCACAGGCTAGTCAACGACTAACTGAAGCTCTCGGTTTAAGTTGTGACATAGTTCAGGAGTCCCCAACCTCTGGGATCTAATGCCTGATGACCTGAGGTGGAGCTGATGTAACAATAACAGAAATAAAATGCACAATAAATGTACTGTGTTTGAATCATCCCAAAGTCAACTCTCTCTGACCCCCAGTCCATGGAAAAATTATCTTCCACAAAACCAGTCCTTAGTACCAAAAAGGTTGGGGACTGCTGATGTAGTTAACCTCCTCATGTGAGGCGGTGAGGTTCCAAGCTGTGTGTAAGTGTGTTGCTGTGTGAGTATTTCATCAGTTAGGATTCTTATTATTGTTTCAGAAGACCCAGCCCCAACTGGCTTAAATAAAGTGAATGCGCTGACATAAGTGAGCAGCTCCCCGGGGAACTGGCTTTGGGACCTTAAAGTGAGACCCGCGGGCCTCCATCTCTTGGTCGATTGGCTCTGTTCTGCTCTGGAGTTGACCTCATTCTCAGGCTTCATGTTAAGGTGCAGTGGTCATAGCTCCCCACCCTGCCCCACCCTTTCAGGTTCAAGTCCAGCAAGAAAAGAGAAGAAAGGACACTATTCTCTGTCCTAGAGCCCATCCACAGCCATAGGACCCCTCAGCGGGGGCACATGCCATCCCCTGACGGGAGGGCAGGGTCTAGTACCCTCAAGCACAGGACTAAAAGTAAGGAGGGGGTGGCCCTTGGGGCAAATTGCTGTTAAGAGCAGAAGGGGAAGTTGATGCTGGGCCACCAAAATAGGAAATGATCACCAGTAGGGAAAAAAACACATAAGCAAAAATGAAGTAAAGTAAGAGAAACCACTAGGTAAGCTAATCTTTTAGCATTTGCATGCTTAGTTGCTCAGTCATGTCTAATTCCTTGCGGGTCACAAAAGTGGACTGTAGCCAACCAGGCTTTTCTGGGATTTTGCAGGCAAGAACACTGGAGTGGGTTACCATTTCTTTCTTCAGGGGATCTTCCCAACCCAGGGATCGAAACCATGTCTCCTGTGTCTCCTGCATTGCCGGCAGATTGTTTACCCACTGAGACATCAGGGAAGCCTTTGAACAGTTCCAAAGTGTGTTTGTGACTGTTTCCTCAGTCATCCCTGGCAATATTCCTGTGACTTAGTTAAAGCAAGTACAGCCATACTTTCTCTTCTTAAGGGAGGAAATCAAAATTCCATGTGGTTTGCATGATGTCCTTGGTCACCCTAACTATAAACCTGGTCTTAGGCTCCTGAAATGACTTTCTGTTAATCCTGAGAACAGAGTGCTTGGTTTAAGATTATCACGTGAGGTTTTTAAATACGCTATTTATTTTTGATGGTGCTGTGTCTTTGTTGCTGGGCTTGGGCTTTCTCTAGCCATGGCCAGTGCGGGGGAGTACTCTCTAGTTGCGGTGTGAGGACTACTCATTGCCGTGGCTTCTCTTGTTGCGGAGCACATGCTGTAGCGCATGGGCTCAGTAGTTGTGGTGTGCAGATTTAGCTTCCCTGTGGCATGTGAAATCCTCTCGGACCAGGAATTAAACCTGGGTCCCCTACGTTGGCAGGTATGTTCCTATCCGCTATACCACCAGGGAAGTCCTATGAGATTTTTTTAATTAAAAAAAATTTTTAAGTAGCATTGACTACGTTTCTACTTCAGGTAGGTGAAATAATCAACCACTCAGAAACTTAGATGGATTCCTAGACGGGTTCATGGTCCTTGTGATGCAACTAGAGTGCTTCAGGGAATCATTTTATTCCCAGTCTGGGCTGGAAGAGCGCAAAGTGTTTGATGAAGATGTAAGTAACAAGGACTGGACTTTCAGGTTGTCTGTGAAATCATAAAAGTCTCAGCAAATCATAGAAAATATAAAAGTCTTTAAGAAGATGGGCACTCTCTGCCCTTGGTTTTAATGTGAGCTGTCGTCCAAGGGCAGCCCTCTGCAGACAAATGGCCTTGGGCCAGAGCATCGAGGTTTTGGGACGTGAATAGCCACCAAGTCATCACCCTGGAAGTAGCTATTTTCCTCATATTCTCTAAGGGGTTAAAACCTTTCTGAAAGGTTCTGGATGGAGTGAGCCTTTGTGGTTTATTTGGTGGTGCTCTGAAAATTTCTTGTCTCTGTTCCTAATTTTAGAGCTAGCAGCTGTCACTGCTTTGTTCTAACAAGTCGGTAATTTTCCATGCCCCTTGCTTATTTGTATTCTCTTTATATACCTAATCACTCTCCCTGCAAAACTTCTAACTTGGTCTCGTCACTTTTTTCACCCTCAGGGACGATGGGCGTGTCATAGAATCTATCTTTTAGTGTTTTGTCATTGCTGTAACTCAGTAACCACTTTTCAGAAACTTAAAGCTGTTTTCCTTCAGACAAGTGCTACCTTTTACTCCACCTGCATACATCCTATGCATAATAAACTAGAAATGGCCTTACATTGATAGAGTTTTCACACGCCATGGTTTATAGGATATGACATTCAATGCTTTTCATCTTAACAAGAAGGTTGCTTTTTGTCTGTTTCTTATCTGTCCACTTATTTTTTACAATTCCATGGGTGCTGCTACAATTTCTTGGAAGTGTTTGACAGGGGATATTATTATTTTATTTTTTAATTTGAATTTCATATGATCCGAGATTTGCTTCAAAATAACCCCAGACAGTCAAGAAGGGAATATAGGCTCATGAAACCAGACTGGCCATGGTAATGGTTGAAGGGGTTGATGGGAACATAATGGTCCATTATACTACTCTCTCTGTCTTTACGTATGATTGAAATTTTCCATAATAAAAAGTTTAAAAATTTTTTGCAAAACTATTTCTAATAATTTCCCTTTAATAACGATGATGCCAATAGCACAAATATTGCCACCCATAGGTGGAAAATATATTACACTTATTTTTCTCTGATGGACCAGTTGCAACACCACAAAGAAACGTTTATTATAATCTTCATCTCCAACCTACTGAGCAGTAACTCTAAAATGTTATTGTCAATATTGTTTTCCCAGAACTCTCTATAAATGTGAGTTGTCAGGTAAAACACTCATAGATTTTATTTTTTTATACAATCTTAGTAAAACTAGTGTTTGAAAAGTCCAAAAAAAAAAAAGAGAGAGAGAAAGAGGTCAACTAACATTTCAATATAAAGACACATGATTTTTTAAAATCTGAAAATACCAAACCAGAATAAATAAAACTGTGTTTTTGATACTTCAGAAGCTTTTGGTGGCTTGGGAAGAGTTTATATTTTAAGTTCCGTGTTCATGTGAAGTCTATATTTTCAGGTGAGTCCACAAAAAAAAAAAAAAAAAAGTGCTTGCTTTCAAATTTGAGTTAAATGGAAGAGAAACTTCTTTTTTAAAAGCCTTTATTTAATTTGTTATAATATTGCTTTTGTTTTATATTTTATTTTTTTGACCATCAGGCATGTGGGAGCTTATCTCCCCAACCAGGGATCAATCTTGCACCCCCTGCATTGGAAGGTGAGGTCTTCAGCCCCGGACCATGGGGGAAGCCCTGAGAAACTTCTTTAAATCATATACAGTTGACATAAGTAACTTTATGGATACCACAAATAAGTGACAAAAATAAACCCTTTTGGGATTAAGCAGGATGTTTTGTAAACTGTCCTTGAAGCGGTCCATAGTTCTGATACTGGGATAAGCACAAAGTTGCCATCAGTACTCATTTCAAGCCTACCTCCCTCCCTTCTCCTGTGGTTAGAGTTACACGTTCACTAATCCTCCTTTGTTTTCTGAGAAATAATTTTATTCTTGGTCATCTTATGTATGCCTTTCAGATAATATTTATGACTCCCTTTGGCCTATAAAAATGCCAAGAGTAACATTCTTTCCTGAGATGACCATGCCTAACATTTTCCTTTTTAATTGTTTCTGTCAAACCATGTTTACATCCTTCCGTTCTTTACAAGGTATTCTGAGAAGGACGGAATGAAAATGTTACACTGATGTTGTAGGCCAACATTTCCCTCAAGATTTCTATTTCTTATATGGTGCTACATGTCAATTATATCTCAATAAAACTGGAAGGAAAAAATGGGGAAGGATTAAAAAATAAAAAATAAAGAACATATACAACTCAACAGTATAAACAAATAACCCATTTTAAAAAGGGGGGTGGGCAAAGGATTTCAATAAACATTTCTCCAAAGAAGATATAGAAGTGACTGGTTCACACACAGAAAGATGCTCAACATCACTATTCAGGAGGGAAATGAAAGTCAGAAGCACAATGAGATACTACTTCACACCCACTAGGATCGCCAACACGCAAAGCAGACAAACAACAGCAGAAAATCACAAGCACTGGCGAGGATGTGAACTAAACAGAACCTTGGGTGCTGCGGGCGGGAATGGGAAATGGTGCCGCTGCCACGGAACACACAGTACAGTGATTCTTCACAAAATCCAACAGGGAATTAATTACCATATTGTTCAGCCATTGCACTTCTGGGTATATAACCAAAATAATTAAAAGCAGGGGCTGCAACAGATATTCGTATACCCATGTTCACGGTAGCATTAATCACAACAGCCCAGAGGTAGAAGCAACCCGAGTCCATCAACAGACAAATGGATAAACAAAATATGGTCTATACAGACAACAGAATATTATTCAGCTTTAAAAAGGAAGAACATTCTGACATGTCTTATGACATGGATTAAACTTGACGACATATGCTAAACAAAATATACCAGTCCCCAAAAGAAAAATATTCTATGTTAACACATATATGTGGAATCTACAAAAATAGTACAGACAAACCTATTTGCAAAGCAGAAATAGAGACACAGATGTAGAGAATAAATGTACAGATACAAAGTGAGGAAGGGGGATGAGATGAACTGGGAGATTGGGATTGACATATATACACTACTATGTGTAAAATAGATAACTAATGAGAACGTACTACATAGCATGGGGGGCGGTTTAAGATCTGTTTGTAGGATATATATTAAGTTGAACTTAAAAATGCATTCCAACATACAGTAGATGCAGACAAATACTGTTTGATTTCACTTATATTAAGTACCTGTTGCTGCTGCTGCTGCTGAGTCACTTCAGTCGTATCCGACTCTGTGCAACCCCATTTACAGCAGCCCACCAGGATGCCCCGTCCCTGGGATTCTCCGGGCAAGAACACTGGAGTGGGTTGCCATTTCCTTCTCCAGTGCATGAAAGTGAAAAGTGAAAGTGAAGTCGCTCAGTCATGTCCAACCCTCAGCGACCCCATGGACTGCAGCCTACCAGGCTCCTCCATCCATGGGGTTTTCCAGGCAAGAGTACTGGAGTGGGGTGCCATTGCCTTCTCCGATTAAGTACCTAGAATAGTCAAATTCATAGAGTCAGAAAGTACATTGGTAGATGGCAGAGGTTGTTGGGAGGCAGAGAATGGGGACTTAGCGTTTAATGGGAACAGAGTTTCAGTTTTGCAAGATGAGAAAATTCCTGGGATGGAAGGTGGTGATGGCTGTACAGCAGTATGAATGTACTTCATGCCATTATACACATAAAAATGGTTTAAGTGATCAACTTTATGTTATTTAAATTTTTACCACAATGAAAAATACAAGCTAAAAAAATTAATTTGAATGTAAGTTGCAAATTTTAAAAACTGTTAGATTGTTGAAAAAGGAAGAATTTTTGAAAGAAAGAATGGGAAAAACTGTATTTTAAAGCACAATGTTAATTCTTACCATTTCTGAAATTTTCCTTCAATCATATTTTCAGAATTTCTCTCTGGACCTGGCATTGTACAAGATACTGACTGGGTATTGTAGGCGTGTGCCTACATTAGCCTAGCATTTGAGGAGAAGACAACATTGGTGGGAAGATAAGATATGTGTGGGAAACAAGTAACAAGAAAAGGCTGTATGAGATTAAACTTACATGAGTGATACATAGAACAAGTTAAGGGGAGAAGAAAAAAATTTCAGGAGGTCTGGGTCTAGAGGAGAAAAAAGGCCTAAAAATGAGAGGTTTGATAAATCTTGATGTTGCGGTGAATTTATGAAGTCAGTTCTTCAGTTTGGAGCCATCTCTATTTAGTCAATCAAACAACAAATACTTATTAAACACCAACTTTGAGTACAACAGGGGATTGCAGAATTTATTTTTTAAAAGCTCATTTCATAAACAGTTTATGATCATTAAAAAAAAACACAACAACAAAAAATGAATCTTCTGAAAATTCACCTTTCCTTTGTTTTTCACACTGAAGGAACTAAGTTCCATCAATGACCAAAAGAGAACTCTCTTAAGGACTCGGTCAGGAGCCATTCCAAGGCAATTTCTGATGTGCACAGTCCCACTGAGTCGGTCTGAATCATTGGGATGCAATGGAACAAACTCCTAACCAGACATATAATCTTCCACCTCTAGCCCAGCTGTGCTACCCAAGGTGACCCAGGCAAGTCACCAACCCCCACTTCTGTAAACTGAGGGAGTTGGCAAGCAGTTCTGCCCTTTCAAACTCCAACATTACCCATCGTGGTCCTTTACCATTTGTCCTCAGGGCTAGAACAAAGGATTTGACTGTTACTGATTGATTGATTTAGCTGCACTGGGTCTTAGTTGCAGCACATGGGATCTACCTTCCTGACCAGGGATCAAACCTGGCCCCCCTGGATTGGGAGTACAGAGTCATAGCCACTGGCCCACCAGGGAAGTCCCAACTGTGGCTTTTCTTGTGGCAACAACATGCAGCTCAATCAATGACTGAGAAAGACAGGACAGGAGAGAAGAACCCCAGCAGAGAAGAGTTGCCCCACCCTGCCAGCCAGGTAAGGACAAACTCCCCCAAGCAGATCTGAGACAAGCAGATGCTCCATCCAAGTGTCTCCTCTTGTCCAATACTTTCCCCTAACCTAATGCGTGGTATGCAATCCCATTCTCAGGTGTGCTTCTGGAAAATCTCCTCTGTGCTCTAAGCAAGGAGGTCTATCCCCATCTTCCCAAACAAAAGAGTTTGAAACACTTCTAACTGGGTGCAAATCCAAAAGGATTATATATCCTTCATCTTAAAAAAAATAAGTTTGATTATAGCTTTCTGAAGCTTGAGTTGGCATTTTTATGGATAATTCAAGCTTACAAACACTCGTTGTGTGTGTGTGTGTGTGTGTGTGTTTACTTTTTATTTTGTTTGGGGTATAGCTGATAACAATGTTGTGATAGTTTCAGGTGAACAGCGAAGGGACTCAGCCACACATACACATGTATGTAAACCTCCCTCCCATCCAGGCTGCCACATAACGTTGAGCAGAGTTCCATGTGCTATAGCAGGTCCTTGTTGGTTATTCATTTTAAATACCGCAGTGACAAATACTTTTTGAGAATCTGTTCAAACTGACCTTAACACAGTTTAAACACCATTTCTGTAGGGGACCTTCTTTTTGCTGCTGCTGCTAAGTCGCTTCAGTCGTGTCCGACTCTGTGCGACCCCATAGACGGCAGCCCACCAGGCTCCCCCATCCCTGGGATTCTCCAGGCAAGAACACTGGAGTGGGTTGCCATTTCCTTCTCTAATGCATGAAAGTGAAAAGTGAAAGTGAAGTCGCTCAGTCGTGTCCGACTCTTCACAACCCCATGGACTACAGCCCACCAGGCTCCTCCATCCATGGGGTTTTCCAGGCAAGAGTACTAACCTCATTCATTTACTGAGTCAAGAGACTCAAAATATAACCCCAGCTGCCTCTCCATGGCACTTGACACCCCTGGGCCTTTGGGAAATAGTGGGTTTCGAGGGTGTTCTGTTGGTTGGTTTGTGTTGACAGCAAGAGAACTTCCATCAAATGGAGTCTTACCTTTTATCTCCAACATGGGAACAGGTGCTCGGATAAGGAGGTCCCTTCTCAGCCTTCAAGTTCTGTCCCTAAGATGCTGCAAGGGAAATTGAGGAGCAACTGGAGCCCCAAGTTTCTATGAGCCAAAAATAACATTCTAAAAATTGCTGCCACCGAGGGCAGCACTTTCCTGCAGTCCCAGTCAGCCTGCTCAGCCTCTGCTTTAAGTTCATATAAAAGAAAGTCCAGGTACTAAACGGCCTTGGAAAATGAGGCAAATGAAAAAGCCACTTGACACCAGTGAAGAAAAAATAAAACACCAAAAATATACGTTTTTAACACTTTCAATAAGTTGACAAAATTTGGCCCCTATCTTCCATCCTCCCTTTCCTTCCTCACTCCCACCTCTTCCTCCTTTCCTAGCCTTTCTTTTTAGAGCACTTCCTTCTAAAAACAGTGATTAGAAACCAGGGTTCCCTGGTTTGCTTTTGAACACTTCTATCTTGCTATTTGCAAACAGCAGCTTCGCTGCCAAGGAACCCTCAGCAAAGAAACCTTTTCACTCGTTAATTTTCTTGAGTGCCACGTCTGGCTGCCCTTTTGAGAAAGGTGACTGTAGAATGTTGCGAGCAAGACCGCCCCCTAACGATCATTGCCCGTAACTGCCGGTGTGGCACTTGGTTGGCGGCGCGACTTAGGAGATGAACACGAGGTGGCTGGCAGGACTTCTTAGACGTAGGATGGGTGATAATGTTCATCTGGAAATAAACGTGAGGCCCAAACTTACCCAGCTGAGGAAAAAAATGTTCCCATTTCTGTTGCAACTCTGCTGGAATCCTCTAAGCCTCTGGAACAACACTTGTTGTCCAGAATGAGTGTTTTACAAACTCATCTTGTGAAATGGAAGCTCTAAAAATATGGAATTTTGTAGAATTATGAATGATTATATTTTCAAGATCAATCTAACCCATAAGTTCTTCTTTGGGGTTCACAGGAATAACTAACCCCTCATTTTGGGAAGTGGGGCATCAGCAGTGACCAGTTTTTACCTAGCACCGCTCATACCCAGGTCCCAGCGAGGTGTTCTGAACAAGAATGCTCACCAGGTCCCTTGCCTCAGACTGCACAAAGACAGTCATTTCTTTCCTGAAATACACATTTCAAGCAAATATTTGTCATTTAGGGCACACACTTTGACGTCAAACAAGTCTGGGCTTACATCCCAGCTCCGCTGCTTGTGCTATGTGACCTTGGGTAGGTTGTGTAGCGTCTCTGGGCCTCAGTTTGCCTCATCTTGGAAATATGGACAAGAGATTCTACCTCCTATAGTTGTGAGGATTCAGTGAGATAATATGTGCTGACATCTTGAATAAACTGTTTGGCCTGTAGTAAAAAATTAATGTTATTCCTATATATAGATTTAATGTATTTACTGGTTTTTTCCCCTTGACTTGTAGGGATGAGTTATTTCCAAAAGTTTTGCTTTTTGTTGATCAAGGTTTTTAGAGCCGCTTCAACCCCGTGTATGGAGACAGACAAGCCTTATGCTTCCCGGGTTTTCCAATTTCAGGTGAGGGAAGAGACTGCTTCAGCCCCGCAAGAGGTCACACTACACTGTCCTTGAAATTGACACTGACACCAGAATCTATACAACTTTGGTTTATCTAAATAATTAGTGCTGGGACTTCCCTGGTGGTCCAGGGGCTAAGACTCCAAGTTCCCTATGCAGGGGGCCCAAGTTCAATCCCTGGTCAGGGAACTAGATCCTGCCTGCTATAGCTGAGAGCTCGAGTGCTGCACCTAAAGCATGCTGCAGTGATCAACCAAGCAACAAAGACTGCAGATCCTGAGTGCTGCAACTAAGACTTGGCACAGCCAAATAAGTAATTAAATAAAATATTTTTAAAAATAACTAGTGTTCGTTGAGCTTTGTTTTGAAGCTGAAGAAATGCTGTGTGAAAATTGTGGGTGGCTTTCTATCTCTGGGAATTGAGTGACCATTTTTAGAGCACTTGCCTCTGCTTGGGGAAAATCACCAGGATGACTTTTAGTCACACAGATATAAAAAGTTTGTGGTGGCAACTGCGTGGTTGATTGTAACTGAGGTACCAATGCTTCAGCAGGCTGTCCTGTGGAGCCATGTGAATGGTGAAGGCAGCTACAGCTTGACTATGTCCTTACTGAGCAGGGTTAGATGGTGTTGGGTCTTAAAAGATGGATTCAGCCTGCACCATCTCTCAACATAATGACTTGTTTTGGGGGAACGTGAGTGCCCCCAAATTGCCCACAGGCTGGCCCAGGCAGGAAGGATCAGGAGCAGCTTGGCCTCACCTGAGGGATATGAGGGCACTGGGGTTCAGGGGTCTCTCTCAAGGGGAAGGGATTGTTCCTGCATTTGATGAGGGGTCCATCGTCAGGCGCTCCTGAGGCTGACAGATAGGCTGGCTGGCCAACACGGAAGAAGAATGTACCAAGATGGAGAGGGGGACATAGAGAGATTCCTTGAGCCCCTGAATTAGACTGTCCAGAGCCAAGGTTTGGGAACTTATTAAACCAGAACCATAGTTTGGGGACCACTGTTTCAATTCAATTCAGCAGTTGGCAACCTTGGCTGCATGTTAGAATCATTGGGAGAGCTTATATATATATATATATATATATATATACACACACACACACACACACACACTACATGTATGTATATCCAGTGTGTTTGTGTATACTTACTTGCTTAGTTGTGTCTGACTCTTTGCGACCCCGTGGACTGTAACCCGCCAGGCTCCTCTGTCCATGGAAATTCTCCAGGCAAGAATATTGGAGTGGGTTGCCATGTCTTCCTCCAGGGGATCTTCCCAACCCAGGGATCGAACCCAGCTCTCCCACATTGCAGGCAGATTCTTTTATCATCTGTGCCACCCAGGGAAGCCCATGAATGCTGGAGTGGGTAGCCTATCCCTTCTCCAGGGGATCTTTCTGACCCAGGAATCGAACTGGGGTCTCTTGCAAAGCAGGCAGATTCTTTACCAGCTGAGCTACCAGGGAAACCCAGATATCCAGTACATACCCCAAATGATTGAAAGCAGATGCTAAACAAAGACTTGTATACAAATGTTCATAGCAGCAACAACCAAGTTACTAGTGATTAGTTATTATTAGTGATAATAACAAAAGGTAGAAACTACCCACATGTTTACTGATGGATGATGAGTAAACAAATTGAGGTATATCCATGTCATGGAATATCATTCAGCCTTAAAAAGAAATTAAGTACTGATACAGGCTGATGCAGTGGTTAAAAAGAAAAAAACAACCCACCTTCCAAAGCAGGAGATGCACAGGAGACACAGATTTGACCCCTGGGTAGGGAGGAGCCACTGGAGTAGGAAATGGCAACCCACTCCAGTATTCTTGCCTGGAAAATTCTGTGGACAGAGGATCCTGGGAGGCTACAGGCCATGGAGTCGCAGAGTCAGACATGACTGAGCAGCTGAACATGCACGCAGGTTCAGGCTACAGCATGGATGAACCTTGAAGACATTAAGTGAAAGAAGGCTACAAAAGGTCTCATCTTGTGAGATTCCTTTTTATAGAAAACATTCTTTTATGTGAAATACCGAGTTAAATCTATAGAGATAGAAAGCAGATCTGTGGCTGCCAGGGGGTTGGGTAAGGGGAGGATGGAGAATGTCTGTATCATGCATACCAGGTTTTGTTTTGAGGCGGTGAAGGTGTTTTGGAATCAGAGATGGCAGCTGCACAAAATCGTGAATGTACCCAGTGCCACCTAATCATTCTCTTTTTGTTGTTGTTCAGTTGCTCGGTTATGTCCGACTCTTTCTGACCCCTTGGACTACAGCACGCCAGGCTGCCCTGTTCTTCACCATTTCCTGGAGTTTGCTCAAACTCATGTTCTCTTTAGCATGGTTAACTTTTTGTGATGTGAATGTCACCACAATAAAAAATTACAATGATATTTTAAAAAGCATATAAATGCCCAAGGCCCCATTGCAGACCAATCAAACCTGAGCCTCTGGGGTGTGACCAGACACATGTGCGCTGAGAGGCTCCCAGGTGACTCCAGGGTGCAGGCCGGTCTGAGAACCACATCCACAGGGGACTCGCTGCCAATTTCCCAGCAGAACTTACCCCACACCTGACCTGCTCCAGATCTCAAGCCAGTATCCTCTCCTTAGGAAGATGTCTTCAGGGGTGCTCCCTCCTCCTGCCCCTTCTCCCTCCTGCTCCTGGACACAAGGGACTCACTTCTTCCCGGAGCACTCCCTGCCCTTGCTGCCTGACTGTGAACTTCCTGGGGGTGGGCACCAGGCCTTCCTTTGACTCAGTTTCCCCAGGGCCCAGCAGGAGCTGCAGAAATATAGAGTGAACGTGTGTGAGGGAGTGAGCAAAGGGGTGTGGGCTCTGCGGGTGGGTGGGCGAGGGAATGAATGAACCACCTGTCCCTGTGTGTCTTCCATCTGCTCAGCTTCCCCAGAGCTTTCAGAAAGTTCCTTTAGGAGCGGGCCTTTCATTCCTCCTGCAGGCTTATCTCTGCAAAGTTGAGGGATAGCTAAGTTTCAAACTTCTTAATTGTCAAACTTCTCACATCATTACATCTAGAGCCTTCTCTGCGTGCCTGCTGGAATCAACTGGACTGCGTGAATGCACTGGTCCTGCCCGAGTCCCACACCCAGCGTCTGATTCAGTTGGCCTGGGGTGGGACCAGGGTGTGGTGCAGGGGACAGCTTTTAAAAGCCCCCAGGTGATTCTAATGTGCCGATATCACAAACTACTGTATGCCTGCTTGGTTGAAGTATTCTTTTTATATATATATATATATATATATATATATATATGTCATCACTGAGTGCCAGGCTGGGCTCCCTGTGCTATACAACACCACCTGGTTATCTGTTTTACGCATGGTACTGAGTATGTGTCAATGCTGCTTTCTCAATGTGTCTCACCCTCCCCTTCCTCTGCACAAGTCAGTTCTCTACATGTGTCCCTTCCTTCCCTGCAAATAGATTTATCAGTTCCATTTTTCTAGATTTCATGGATGTGCGTTAATATACAACATTTGCTTTTCTCTTCTGACTTACTTCACTCCCTATAGCAGGCTCTAGGTTCCCCCACCTCACTACAACTGTTTCAAATTTGTTTCTTTTTATGGCTAACATTCCATCGTATATATATTCCACATCTTCTTTATCCGTTCCTCTGTTGATGGACATCTAGGTTGCTTCCATATCCTGGCTATTGCCAATAGTGCTGCAGTGAACATTGGGGTACATGTGTCTTTTAGAATTGTGGTTTTCTCAGGGTAAATGCCAGAGAAGGCAATGGCACCCCACTCCAGTACTCTTGCCTGGAAAATCCCATGGGCAGAGGAGCCTGTTGGGCTGCAGTCCATGGGGTCGCTAAGAGTCGGACACGACTGAGCAACTTCACTTTCACTTTTCACTTTCATGCATTGGAAAAGGAAATGGCAACCCACTCCAGTGTTCTTGCCTGGAGAATCCCAGGGACCGGGGAGCCTGGTGGGCTGCCGTCTATGGGGTTGCACAGAGTCAGACACGACTGAAGCGACTTAGCAGCAGCAGCAGCAGCAGCAGGGTAAATGCCCAGTGGTGGGATTGCTTCTTCATATGGTAGATTTATTTCGGTATTCTTGGCTCATTTGATTTCTGAAAGTCCTAAACCATTCAGAAACCAATCTAAGTTTCCCTCGCATAGAAGCAAAATGACATATAGCACATACTTGAATATGTTCTAGAATTTCATGCCGCATCTCTGAATGCTATCACCTTCAGAGTCAGACAGCCTTCTGGGCAGATGACCTGCTTCCCAGTCCACAGGCTGAACGAGGCATTTCCCAGGGGAAAGGAAAAGGCTTGGGTAGTTTGTTGAAGAAAGAGTTTGTTCTGTGTATGTAACCTAATGCTGTTCAAGAGAGAAATCTTTAGGGACCTGGAAAAGCTGGAGGGTTATATCTTTCTTTCCTGTAAATAAAGAGAAAGAGCAAGGTGAAGCCAGCCTCACTCTGACACAGCAAGACTTTCACATTCACACGCTCCATATTATCTATTGAAATGCAGCTATTTTCAGCTAAAATGTTTTTAACTCCATATGTTTCTTTTGTTCAAATTATACCTTGTTGTTGAAGAAACATAATGCCTACACACCTTGTTTTAATTAAATAAAGCTTAAATATTTGTTGTATTGGGTGATGTTTGTTGGTAATGTTTGCTGTTTCTTAGTACAATGTGACAAAACAGAATCCACTTAAATATTTACGATTAATGCTAAAATTAGGTATGATACTGTCCAATGACTTCACACATACTGGTTCCTCTTAGTTTGGATTTTTAAAAATTTTATGATAAAGTACACATAATATAAAATTGGCCATTTTAAAGTGTACAGTGGCGTTCAACAGATTAACAATGTTGTCAACCATCTAGTTCCAGAATTTTTTCATCATCACCAAATCCATTAAGCAGTCGTTCTCTGTTCTGTCTTCCCATATATTTATTGTATGATTCCATTTTAATGAAATATCCAGAAGAGACAAATCCATAGAGACAGAAATCAGATTTTTCGTTGCCTGAGGCTAGAGAGGTGATTTTCAGGGAGAAACGGGGAGTGACTGTCAATAGGTATGGATTTTTTTTCTTAGTGGTAACAAAAATGTTCTAAAATTGATTATGGGGGTAGTGCACAAATTTGTGAATATACTAAAAACCATTGAATTTTAAATTTAGGTAGGTGAATTGTATGATATGTGAATTATATCTCAATATATGCTTTTAAATAAACAACAACAAAACACTTAATTATCAAACTGAGTCTGAATAAGCCTCAGTTGTGATAGTTATTGTTTTAATTTTTTTAATTTAAAATTTTTTAATCAAGATGCAATTGACATATAACACAGTGTAAGTTTGAAACGTTCCATGTTTTGGCTTGGCCCTTGAACAACCCAGGCGTCAATCTCAACCCCTCCACTTCCCGTTTGCAACTGAAAATCTGCTAATCCAAGTATAACTTTACAGCTGGCTCTTTGAATCCCTGGTTCTGTCTTAGGATTCAGTCAACCTTGGATTGTGTAGCACGTATTTCTTGGAGAACACCCCCGTATCAGTGACCTGCATAATTTAAGCTTGTTCAAGGGTCACCTGTACCACGCTAATGGTGGCTCAGATGGTAAAGCGTCTGCCCACCATGCGGGAGACCCGGGTTCAATCCCTGGGTTGAGAAGAGCCCCTGAAGAAGGAAATGGCAACCCACTCCAGTATTCTTGCCTGGAGAATCCCATGGACAGAGGAGCCTGGCAGGCTACAGTCCATGGAGTCGCAAAGAGTCGGACACGACTGAGCGACTTCACTTTCACTTTCAATGGGGGATAGGGGTGGATACAGCACAGATACACAGGACAAAGGGATGATTCACGCCCTAGGAGGGATGAGATTGCTCAGAATGGCACCTAATGAAACACTTGTGAACTGTTTATTTCTGAAAATTTCCATTTCCAGTTATGGTTGACCAAGGGTAACAGAAACTGTGGAAAGCAAAACTGAAGATAAGGGGGGACAACTCTATTGTTTTCTTAATCATTATTCTTATGATTTGGGAGAAAATGGTTGTTTTTTAAAAAGATTATTCAAATGTCAAGTTATCACCTTCTTATGCCACCCTAGCTCTCCAAATTTAGACCAATACACGAATGAAGAGCAATTGATTTGGGGGTAATCTTTCTCTTGCATAAGGCCCCAGAGGAGGCTGGGCTGGTGACCTGACTTCATTAGAAGGCAGGGTTTTTTCAGGCAAGTCTTCATCGCAGTCCCTGCTGCAGCATCAGGTACTGAGAACAAGCAACAGGTTCCCTTGCTCACTTACTCCCCGGGGTGAGGAGTGGTGAGCTTGTTTCTTATGTGGGGTGATGGTAGGGGCATCCAGGGATCAGGCCAGAAGGGTGGCTTAGGTGGTTCGCCTGCCCCTCTGGTGGTGTTGAATGCAGGGGGCATGCGCAGTACTCTGCTTTTCTCTCGACACCCTGGTTTTACATTAGCAGGCAGTTTTAACAGCAGGGCCTGGTGCTTGTTTTCTCAGTAAAAGGCTACAAGAGGATGTGTAAAGTCCACCTACTTTCCCTATTTATTTGGGACTCTTGCTGGGACTAATGCAGTAGTTCTAGTTTGATGTTTAATCACGGCTCAGAAATTCTGTTGCCATAGATACAGAGGACCAGGATGATGTCACTGTTGCCATTTGCCTCATGAGCTGGTTAAAACTGGCCTTTAAAACTTAAACTTAGTTATCTTTACTGCCAGAATAGGCCCCTAGGGAATATGCCTTAATAAAGTCATATTTTGACAATCATTTCCTCTTTCCTCATCATTAAAACTGATTTTCTGGGTCTGCCACTGAATTCACATGGGACCTCTTTGAATCACACATTTTCTGAATCCACATTAAGATAAAAATCCTATGTGTGCCCTGCCTTCTCCCTGGAGAGGAAGGAGTAACAGGAGATCCTGGGAGGATGGTGACCTAATTCCTTTTCTTGGTCCTTCCATTCTCTCCATCAGTGGGATTACCCTTCAGGAGCAAAATCAGAGGGTGGGGCAGAGATTGTGATGATCCAAGGCACACCCGCCCTTCCTCCTGTCTCTCTCACTCAACACAGCACTATCTTGTTTCGTAAATGCTCTGGAAAATAAATTCTCTAATGAAACTCACTGTGGTTTGATTTAAATAAAAATATCCCCACAAATCATGCAAAGTATCATCTATGCTTCCACGACACAGACCCACGTGCACGGCTGCAAAGCCCGCAGCCTGCAGCTTCTGCTGGTCCCACACTGCTGAACACACATCTTCACTCATTCCTTCTTTGGACAAATGTCCTAGAAACTGGGGAGCCAGCAGTGAATGAAAATGACAAGGAAATAGCTTCGTGGAGCTACTTTAGGTGTTGAAGACTAAAGACTAAAGTGAATACTCTCAGAAGTCACACTACACCCTCTCCGGTGTCAGGTGCTGGGAGGGTGCTGGGAGTACCTGTTTCTGATCTGTGGCTTGGGGTGGGGAGGGAAGTTTTGACAAAATGTTCCCAGCTTTTGAATGGATCTCTTACCCATGAATGGATTTAGAAAAAAAAAATTGGTTCATTGAGTTGTGTAGATTTTCCATGTTTCCATTATGTAGAATTTTAAAATCATGCTTTTTAATATCACCACCAATCCCACCAGAAAAGTGTTGGAAAACTGCCAAGTTCACAGTGGTCAATGCAATTTTTCCAAATAGTAATTTTCACTTGCAAGCTCAAATTTCATCATTGCCAATAAATATTTCAGGTATTTTCATTGAAATGACAGTTTCACTTCATTTATTTTCAAGAAAATGTCTGTCAAATACTCGAGTTTGAATGACCATAGTTTGTAAGTCACACTTTCGAGTAAAAACAATGTTCCATAATGAAGGGGGCTTGTTTGACTGGCAACTCAGTCACAAAGTGCTTTTCCTTGAGGTAACCATCATCCTTCAGTTTGCAAAAGAAGCGTTTTATGCTTACTTCCTGTTTCATTATGCAGAGTATTTAAAAAGCATGTACTCTAAAGTCATGGTTTAATATAATTACTGACTTGAATGACTTCTTCAAAGATGTTATTAAGTGAAAATGTTTTTCTCCTGTGAATGTATGATAGTGAGAAACCAGTCCAAGCTCATATCTAGGACTATAGAGACACATGACACGTACTTTGGAGATCTCACGTTTCCACAGAGACGACACACATGTCCACAAACAGTTCTCATGCCTCAGTGGATAAGAGCCAGGACTTTGAGTGACAGAGACCTGGGTTCAGAGCCTCAGTCTTAAGCTTTCTGAGTCTGTTTCCTCCCTGTAAGACAGCAATAATATTACTACCCTCAAGTTTATTGTGAGCATTAAATAAGCAAATAATATAGTAAACACATCTCACATATTATTAATAGCAGCTGTTTTAAGTGGGGAAGGTGGACTTTGAGTCTTAAGGACTATATCTATGTATGATGTAGAGTTTATCAGAGTCAGGGAGAGAGGCTGGGGGCAGGGGTAGGGAGATTTCCAGGAAGAGGGTAAAAAGTTGAAAGTCACTCAGTTGTGCATGACTCTTTGTGACCCCATGGACTGTAGCCCACCAGGCTCCTCTGTCCATGGAATTCTCCAGGCAGGAATACTGGAGTGGGTTGCCATTTCTTTCTCCAGGGGATTTTCCCGACCCAGGGATTGAACCCAGGTCTCCCGCATTGCAGGCAGACTCGTTACCAACTGAGCCACCAGGGAACCAGGGAGACTTCCAGAAGAGGGTAGGTGGGACCGTGCCTGGGCACTGCTAACTGATGTGGTGAGATTTGGTGAGCTGGGTGCTCCAGAAGAAGGGAAGGGATGAGGCTCAGGGGTTGGCAGGAATCAGATGTGTCTGTGGCCATGCTGGGGCTTCTTTTCTGTGGGAGAAGAGATCTAGGCAAAGCTGCCTGGAGGAAGGTGACTGGCAGCAGGGTGGAGGGTGGGTTGGAGGCGGGGAGAGCAGTGAGGGGGCAGGACCCACAGGAGGTAGTGGAAGGGCAGGGGCAGCAGTGAGAAGCAGACAAGGACGCTGGGGAAAAGCCTGTATTGGGGAGGACATCAAGAGCCATGCTGAGAACTTGAGGCACCATTATGACACTCTTCTTCCTTTTTTCCCCATCTCACACAATGGTCAGTTGAGGTATTTTTTGCCCCAGATTTCTCTGTCTTGGTAAGCTGATGTGGATGAATCTAGGATGTCTATTCCTGCAGTGAGTCTGAGTACCTTAATTGCAAGACAGATGGGTCACCAGTCTCTTCAAGTGTCCTGTTTTATAGTGAGGGACACCTGGAGTCCTTTCTTAATTAGCCGGCGGATTTAGAGCAGAGTGAAAAAGTTGGCTTAAAGCTCAACATTCAGAAAACGAAAGATCATGGCATCTGGTCCCATCACTTCATGGGAAATAGATGGGGAAACAGTGTCAGACTTTATTTTTGGGGGCTCCAAAATCCCTGCAGATGGTGATTGAAGCCATGAAATTAAAAGATGCTTACTCCTTGGAAGGAAAGTTATGACCAACCTAGATAGCATATTCAAAAGCAGAGACATTACTTTCCCAACAAAGGTCCATCTAGTCAAGGCTATGGTTTTTCCAGTAGTCATGTATGGATGTGAGAGTTGGACTGTGAAGAAAGCTGAGTGCCGAAGAATTGATGCTTTTGAACTGTGGTGTTGGAGAAGACTCTTGAGAGTCCCTTGAACTGCAAGGAGATCCAACCATTCCATCCTAAAGGAGATCAGTCCTTGGTGTTCATTGGAAGGACTGAAGCTAAAGCTGCAACTCCAATACTTTGGCCACCTCATGCGAAGAGTTGACTCATTGGAAAAGAGTCTGATGCTGGGAGAGATTGGGGGCAGGAGGAGAAGGGGATGACAGAGGATGAGATGGCTGGATGGCGTCATCAACTGCACATGAGTTTGGGTGAACTCTGGGAGTTGATGATGGACAGGGAGGCCTGGTGTGCTGTGATTCATGGGGTCACAAAGAGTCGGACACGACTGAGCGACTGAACTGAATTGAACTTAGACACATCACATTTTATTCCAAGAAAAGGTCTTCTCATTCTAACTCTTGCTCAGCAACTGTTTCTTGACTGATAAATGTGAGAGATATGATGTTTTTTGTTGAAGTACGATAATCTTTGTTAATTATTTGTGAAAGTGTGAGTCACTCAGTTGTATCTGACTCTTTGCGACCCCATGGACAGTAGCCCAGTAGGCTCCTCTGTCCATAGAATTCTCCAGGCAAGAATATTGGAGTGGGTAGCCATTCCCTTCTCCAGGGGATCTTCCTGACCAGATGTCCTGCATTGCAGGCAGATCCTTTACTGTCAGAGCCACCAGGGAAGCCCCAATAATTATTTATAACAAAATGCTTTAAAAAAAAAAATCTTTTGGCCCAGCCACACAGCATGTGGGATCTTAGTTCCTTGACCAGGGATTGAACCCAAGCCCCCTGCTTTGGAAGCATGGAGTCTTAACCAATGGACCACCAAGGAAGTCCCTATAACAGAATATTTTTAAAATTAACTCTGTTCCTTTGATCTCCATAGAAGTACCAGGATTTCAGCCTGCGTCTAGTAAACGTTCTTTCCTATGAAACAGTAGTGGGTACTTAAGAGGAGGTACAGAGAGACATGAAGGCCAAAGCAAAAGATCCCTACCTCTCCCTGCCCACCCCCACCACCCCCGCCACAGTCTTAATCGATTCCTTGGGGGTATGAATGTGGCCTGTCAGATGTTTTCAATGTCTTATCTTTTTATTATACTTGAAAAAAAAAAAAAAGCCAGAGATGAACTCACAGTCCATATCCTGTTTTATAGCTTGCTTTTCTCCTTCGATAACAGATGAGCTAGGCCTTCTGGAGGTCCTGGCATGGAGCGGCACCTCCTTCTATGTGCTGAAGAGTCCTGTCCACACAGGCTTTGTTCTTAAAGGCACTAGTAGCCTCAAGCAAGGCCATCGTAACTAGGAAAAGATCTCAAGGCCTCAGATGCAATCTGCAAGGGGATCCTTGGGAAATGGGCAGCTTTTGTCCCTTGAACAGTGGTGTCCTGTGGCTGGATGTCATGACCTCGGAAACTCCAAACCTTCAGGACAGCAAGAGGTTCCCAGATGGAACCGGGCAATCGTCAGCCCTACAGTGAGTAGAAGGAGGAGGCAAGATGTGTGGGGTTTGCTGCTAGATCAGATTCTTGCCATAGGGGATCCAGAGCCCCAGCAAAACATATATAGTTCACATTTTCCATTTCCTTCAGGGCATTGGTCATTGACATTGAGAAATACAGTGACAAGTTGATGCATTTTACAATATGTCCAAGAAAAGTTCCTTCCAGGAAAACTAATTTTTACATTGACTCAGCACAGTCAAGCAATGATGTTTCTTTAGTGTAACAGGGTTACATACAAAATCTTGTATGCTTCCATATGGAGACCTGTACAAAAAAATTTTCTGCAGAATTGTTAATATTTTAAAAATTGGAAATGCCCATCAGCATGAGAATGAATACATACACTGAAATATATTTATAACTGGAATACTTGACAGACATGAAAATGAGTGGAGTAGATCTTAAAATAACATGGAGTGAAATAGCAAGCGGCAGGGTATGTGGTGTGAGACTGTTTAAAAAGCACACAGAAGCTGCATTGTGTTTATGGATACCTGTGTGATTGGTAGCAACTTGACAGTGATGACCTTGGAAAGGGAGTCATCCCAAGGTCATCGATGACTTTGGGAAGAAGGGGAAGAGACTACCCAGTTGGGCCACATCCCTGGTCCCTGTAATGTTAATGTCTTTCTTTTTTTTTGTAGGAAAAAAAATGAAGTTTCCATCTTCACCATATCTAAGTATACAGCTCAGTAGTGTTATGCACATTCCCAATGTTGTAACACAGTCCTCCAGAACTTTTTCCTTTTGCAAGACTGACACTCCCCATCCACTCTCTCCACAGCTCCCGGAAGTCACTACTCTACTTTCTTCTTAGAATAATGTGATTACTCTAGGTATCTCATATGACTAGAATCACACAGTAATTTTGTGTATATGTGACTGGCTTATTTCACTCAACATAATGTACTCAAGTTCCATCCATGTGGTAGCACGTGACAGGATTTCTTTCTAAGTCTGAAGAGTATTCCATTGTGGATTCTGGATACATATCCTGGATATACACCATATTTTCTTTTTCCATTTGTCTGTTAATGGGCATTTGGGTTGCTTCTACCTCTTGGATATTGTGAATCATGCTTCTGTGAACCTGGGTATGCAAATATCTCTCTGAGGCCTTGCTTTCAATTCTTTCGGATATTTACTCAGAAAAGGGATCACTGGATCATAGTTCCTTTTTTTTTTTTTTTCTGAGGAACATCCGTACTGTTTTCCAAAGCAGCTGTACCATTTTACCTTCCCAAACAACAGTGCACAAGGGTTCCAATTTTTCCACATCTTTGCCAACATTTAGTTTCTGTTACTTTACTATTTTTTATGGTGACTATGACATGATACCTCATTGTGGTTTTGATTTCCCTTCCCTAATTATTAGTAATATTGGGCATCTTTTCATGTACTTATTGGCAATTTGTATATCATCTCTGCAGAAGTGTCTATGCAGTTTTTTGTCCATTTAAAAATAAGGCTATTTGATTTTTTTTGTTGTTGAGTTGTAGGAGCTCTTTGTATGTTCTGGACATTAACTCCTTATAAGGTATATGATTTGCTAACATTTTCTCCCCTTCCATAGGTTGCTTTTTCACTCTGTTGATGTATATTAATTTTTAAAAAAGAAATATGAAAAAAATGAACTTTTGCTCATGCGTGTTTGCTGTATTATCCCTTGTGCTTTTATTTTCAATATTTTTTAAGTGAAAAAAGGTGGTGGGAAGTCTTGAAGGTCTGGGTTAAAGTTTGGGCTCAACTTACTTATCTCCAGTCTGTTTCCTCATATATCAAATGAAGATCATAAAATTCACCTGGCAGGAGTACTGCAAGAAGTAAAATAATATATGTAATCCTCAGAAAATATGTACAGTCCTGCTGTCCAATAAATGGGGATCATGATTCATCAGTCACGATGATGGCTGGCAGACGGAAGAAGTTTTCAATCACTTTGTACCCTCCTGTAAGACTGAAGCACGCATCCTGTTTTACTCTTCTTCTCTCCTGTTCCTCTCCTGCTTCCAGCCTCTACCCCCATCTTCTCTTCCAGTTCTCAGATTACTCCAAGCTCCAAGCTCCACCCACAGGCGGGCTGGTGTAAGGTAATAGGGAATGGTGGGGTCTGTGGCAGTCTGAGAACACTGCTGATATGCAGCTACCTCTGAGCTCTAAGTTGCCATACTGGAACGTGGGCCCAATGTTATCAGATATTTTGGGTTGGTTTTCTTTCTTCCTTCTGAGAGCAGTCAGAAATCCATTATTTTATGGAAAATACTTAGATTTTTAAAAAAATAACTATTTTTGGCTGTGCTGGGTCTTTGTTGCTGCATGGGCTTTTCTCTCTCTAGTTGTGGTGAGAGGGGCTACCCCCTAGTTGCCGTGTGTGGACTTCTCATTGCGGAGGCTTTTCTTGTTGTGGAGCATGGGCTCTAGGGTGCTCAGGCTTCATAGCTGTGCCTCCCAGGCTCTAGAGCACAGGCTCAGGAGGTGTGGCGCACGGGCTTAGTCCCTCCACGGCATGTGGGATCTTTCTGGATCAGGGATGGAACCTGTGTCTCCTGCATTGGCAGGCAGATTCTTTACCACTGAGCCATCTGAGAAACCCTGGATTTTTTTTTAATTGTTGGAAATCCAGTTTTATTCACTACTGTGAGGTCCAAACTGAATTCTCAGATAGGCCAGTTCTAACCTGCGGAGTGCCAGCTGGTCATCTCTGAGTGACAAAGGGGCCATGTGCATGATTGGGGGAGGGGTGCAGCGTGCAGAAGGAATGGGAGCTCTTCACTTGTGTGCAGATGTGCAGGCCTGCATGCGTATATGCACATGTGCACACATCTCTACGCATGTACATTTGCATTTTACAGGCGCCTCCAGTCCTAAGCAATGAGAGAAGAGCTGGTTGCCCTGGAACATTTGGTTTTCATTTGTCCAGTCCTCAGTGGCTGCCGATGCATTCGCTGTATGGGACCTGGGTCAATACCTCTGCTCTTAGATCCTCAAAGCTGCATCAGAGACCCTGGTCTGGGAGGTCCGTAGGTCCAAAACTCGAAGATGAAGTTCAAACCTCCTAGTTCCCTCTGCTCTACAAATCTTTAATGCCTCTGTGCACACAAACCCATGCCTGCCTTGGACTTTTCTGTCCTTCTATATAGAAGTTTGCTGGTGGGATCTGAGCTTGTTTATGGCAGAGCCGAGTGTCAGAGAGGAAGCCTCCGTGAGGCAGTGGAGCTAACACAGCCCGCTGTTGGTCTGGCCCAGTGGTTCCAGCTATTTTGGTCTTTCTGCCCTTTGGCTCAAGACTCGAATTCCAGGGAGGGGAGGATCTGATGGACCTGCCTCGGGTCACAGGTTCACTCCGAGGCCTGTGGGAATATCAGGCCTGTGCCGTGTTATAGCCCCAATTCACAAAAATGAGGGGCTGGCTAAAAGAGTTTCTGTGAAGTTTAAAAATAGTGATAAAAATAGAAGCGTGTATACTGTAATTCAGAATAGGAGTGGCTGGAACCCAAGCGTGATTCACTTCTGCTGGGATAAATGAATCTGAGAGCATGATGAGTTTGAGAAAGCAGCCAAAGTCTAGGTGAGGGAAACCAAACAACAGCAACAAAGAAATCCAAAAGTGAAATAGGAAGTACCACAATGACTACCTGGAAATTACATGTTGCTCTACTGGGAGCCTGTGAGTCCAGTTTCTAACATGTGGTCTGCGGAAAAGCTCAAGCCTTTTTGGTTTTGAGCATCACTGCAGACTGGGTGGTCTGAGGAGCCCTCTTGTTGCAAAACAGTGCAAAGGACACACCCTGGGATGATCTTTGTTCCCATGAGCTTTAGGAGAAGGTTTCAGAAAAATGAGCTGAGACCTGAGCTGTTACACAATGGCTTTAGGGGCAAGTGCTCTAAGGGGCACAAATGTTAAAATACTTAACATGCAGTGTGGGTGGAAAGCCAAGCCACAGCTTCTGGTAGTGATGCTCTCTGGTGACCAGTGTGTGTGTTAGTCATTCAGTAGTGTCTGATTCGTTTTGACCACATGGACTGTAGCCCACCAGGCTCCTCTGTCCATGGAATTCTCCAGGCAAGAATACTGGAGTGGGCTTCCATTTCCTTCTCCAGGGTACTTCCCAACCCAGGGATTGAACCCAGGTCTCCCGCATTGTGGGCAGATGCTTTACCATCTGAGCTACTAGGGAAGTGACCAGATGCAGAAGCAAACTCTCTGGAAAGACGTGTTCCCAGTTTAGATCCAGAGGACTTCCTAGTTGAAGAAGAAACTCACTTCCATCATTATCAGGAAGGGACTTGGGAAGGCAAGCCATTTTGTCTAAGAGTTAACAGGTAATATAGAAAACATATTTAGAGTTCCTCCACTTCTCAACTAGCAGATCTTGGAACTGTCAGATACCAAATATAAAACAGATATATATGAAATGGTTAAAGAAATAAGGGATGCAGTGACAAAGGTGAGGACCAAAAAGATACAATCAGACACAGACAGACCTTGAAAATAGATATTCTGGAAATAAAAACGTTTCTTGGTTGAGTTGAAAACACTTCCAGAGGATGGTTGGATAGTAAATTAGAGAGAGAGAGAGATAATTAAATAAGAGAGAGAGAATTGAGTAAACTAGGATGTATGTCCACAGTGATCACCCAGAATGCACCCCAATGACCAAAAGATACAAATATGAAAAGTATACGAAGAATAGAAAGCCTGAAGAAGAGGCAATATTTGAAAAGAGCTGAGATCATTCCAGAATCTATAAGAAAACATAAAAACACAAATCCAGAAAGTATAGCATATCCCAAAAAGCACAAATAAAAAGATTCATGCTTCAACTCACCTTAACGAAAGCACAGTATACCCAAAACAATAAGATTTTAAAAAGGGCCAGAGAGAAAGGACAGATAATTTATAAAGAAACAACAGGTAGGTTGGCAGGATCCTTCTCAAGGCAGTGGGATCCAGAAAACAAGGGGAAAAACACCTTCTGAAGATTGAATGAAATATCTCTTAACAATCTTAGAATTGTGTACCACCAAAATGGTTTCTCAAGAAAAGGAGTGCACAAAGAGACATTTAAATTCTAGCAAATCCTGATACATTTTTATCTTTAAAAAATCTGTACTAAAAAAAAATAAAAATAAAAGAAACATGTACTAAAGAAAACTTCTAAAAGAGATTCATTGGGGAAGAGATACAGATGTAGATATAAAGTCTAAGATACAAAATATAGTGAGCAAAAAACATAGTAAATATTGTTTAAATGCAAACAATCACTGAATAAAATCACAATTGTAATCATAGTAATTTAAAAACTATAATGTATAGGGTTAAAGAAAGAGCTAATATATAGAATGAGAATAGTGTATAAATCATGAGGGAAGATTAAGATGGAAGCCTTCTAAGGTGGTAGTATTATCATGGGGGAGTTATTATAAAAATTAATATTAGAGGTGATGAAATTAAATGTGCATGGAGAGATAGCTTGAGTGGTACCCTCTACAAGAATAGAAATAGACTGTAAAAATTTTAAACCAGTAGCAAGAAAATGTGGAATAGGCAAAACAAAACATAAGTCAAAAAGTCAAGAAAGAAGGAGAGAAAGCTCAGAAAAAGCAGAACAAATTTTTTTTTAAAAGGAAGATAGTAAAACAATTCTAAATATACCAAGAATCCCAATCAGTATAAAAAGAGTGTACATGCCAGTTAAAAAGACAGAAATTGCCAGACAGGAATTCTTTTTTAAAAAAATTCCAACAATGTACTATTCATAAGGGATACATCTGAAGCATAAAAGTACAGAAAGGTTGAAAGTAAAAATGTAAAAGCATGGATGGACTTCCCTGGTGGACCAGTGGTTAAAGATTCACCTGCCAATGCAGGGGACTCGGATTCAATCCCTGGTCCAGGAAGGTCCCACACGCTGCACGGCAACAAAGTCTGTGTGCCACACATACTGAGCCCCTCTTTAAAGCCCATGAGCTGCAGCTATTGAGCCTGAGCTCTGTAACTACTGAAGCCCGTGCGTCCTACAGCCCAAGCTCCGCAACAAGAGAAGCCACCGCAAGCCCACACACTGCACAGATAGTAGCCCCTGCTCCCACGACTAGAGAGAGCCTGCGTGCAGCAACAAAGACCCAGTGCAGCCAAAAATAAATAATAAATAAAATTAAAAAAAAAAAGAAGCAGCGTCTGCCTGAGCTAAAAAAAAGAGTAAAAGCATGGAAAAAGAAACACCAACAGATACAAAGTAGGCATAGTTATACTCACGTAGGACAAAGTAAACTTTTAAGATTAAGGGTATTATTAGGAATAGAAATTATAAATATAGTCAATGCACATTATCATGAAGTCTGTATTTGCAAGTTTGCCTACTCATTGAACTTTATTTTAACCCTAAAATAAACACTTGCAGTGCTTTGCAGTCATTCTCAAGTAGATACAGAGTGATGAAATTTTGAGTCACTCAACAAGCTGAGGTTGAACAGCTTCCTGTTTTAGCTCATACTAGAAACAACCATCCCTTTGGCTGTTTATTTAGTGCTGTGGTTTTTGTATTTCTGTGCTTTTTGTTGGTGATTTTGCTGTTTAAAATGGTCCCCAAGCATAGTGCTGGTATCTAGCATCCCCATGCACAAGAAGGCTTAAGAAAAAGCATGGATTAGAGAAGCTTCATTCAGGCATGAGTTACAGTGTTGGTGGCCACATGTTCAATGTTAATGAATAAACAATATGTACTAAATAAGGTGCCTTGAGACAGAAACACACATATAACAAGATTCAGTTCAGTGCAGTTCAGTTGCTCAGTCGTGTCTGACTCTGCAACCCCATGAATCACAGCACACCAGGCCTCCCTGTCCATCACCTACACCCAGAGTTCACTCAAACTCACGTCCATTGAGTCGGTGATGCCATCCAACCATCTCATCCTCTGTCATCCCTTTTTCCTCCTGCCCCCAATCCCTCCCAGCATCAGAGTCTTTTCCAATGAGTCAACTCTTCACATGAGGTGGCCAAAGTACTTACATATTGATTAACTGATGAAAACTTTATAATGAGAGGCTTATGCAAACCTAGCCTAATATTTCTCCAAGAAGCAATGGTTCAGTATTCATTAATTCAGTGTTTATCACAACTTCATAGAATAAAGCTGCAGAGAATAATGACAGAGAACTGTAGTTCATCAGGAAAATATGACAATTTAAAATTTGTGTATCTAATAAAATAGCTTCAAAACACAAAGCAAAACTGGCTATGATGCTAGGAAGAAACTGATTAAGTCACCATGATAGGAAGCACCTTTCTTAATTATTGATAGGCCAAACAGACAGAAAATCAGAGATACAGAAGATTTGAAGAGAACAGTCGACAAACTGAAGGTGAACTGATGGGCAGAGACAGTCTGCATTTTCCTCAAGCAAACATGGAACAGTTAAAAAGTTTCTTATTACATATTAAGCCAAGAGCAAGCCTCAGAGATTTTGAAGAATCAGTATCACAAAGATATTCTTCAACCCAGTTGTGTTAGAAATAGCTAGAAAAAGTTAAATAGAACTAGTCATACAGCTGGAAATTTAAAAACACACTTCTAAGTAGTTCAAGAGTCAAAAATAATCATAATGAAAACATTATAATATTAGAAATGAATGATAAGGAAAGCACAATGTATCAAACTTAAAGGATGCCAGGCAAGTAGGACTTAAAGGGAAATACAAAGTCTTAAATGTTTATTTTAGAAAAGAGGGCAAGAACATCCATGAGCTGAATGTCCAACCTAAAATTTTAGAAAAAGAACACAAAATAAACCCAATGAAGGTAGACGAAAACAAATAATACATCTAAATGCAGAGAATAATAAACCAGAATATCAAGACACAGAGTAATAAGCCAGTGCTGGTACTTTTTAAAAACAGATGCTACTAATAAGATAGAAAACAAATGCATGAAGATATCCAAAAAATTGTTAAAAAATAAAACCCAAAACCAAAAACATAAAGATCAACAAAGACAAAACTTTATTCTGAAAGCACAAGTAAACTGGAACTCTGGCGAAACTGGTAAAGAATAGACAGAGGCATGAATAAACAATACGAGGAATGAAAAAAGGGTGTTAATTTTCATATTACAGATTTTAAATGAGAGTGAGTGATAGCCCTTAACTCCTTTTAATTTAAAAGCAAACAAAATGGAAACGTTCCTAGAAAAACATAACGGAAGTGCCTCAAGACGAATAGTCAGCATAGTCCTGCTACTGCTGCTAAGTCGCTTCAGTTGTGTCCAACTCTGTGCGACCTCAGAGATGGCAACCCACCAGACACCCCCGTCCCTGGGATTTTCCAGGCAAGAACACTGGAGTGGGTTGCCATTTCCTTCTCCAAGCATAGTCCTAGAGGCACTAAAAATATTAAACAGCCTTTAGAAATTTACCCACAAACAGCAGACCTAGACAGTTTTCAATTGAATTCTGCAAAATTTCAGAGAACATATAATTACTATCTCCCAACTAATTCCACAGGACCTTAAAACTGATAAAACGAGAGAGGAAAATTACAAGCCAATCTAACTCACAAACACAGATGCCAAAAATGCTATATAAAACATTGGCAAATAATAGTGTATAAAAAGATAAAATATTTATCCCTGAAATTCGAGTGGCTTGAGAAGTTCTGTACTTTTTATTAATCACACTAACAATTTCAAGAATAACCATATGATTATCTTGTGTAGTTGTTCAGTCGTGTCCGACTCTTTTTGACCCTATGGACTTTACCCTGCCAGGCTCCTCTGTCCATGGGATTTCCTGGACAAGAAGAATACTGGAGTGGGTTGCTATTTCCTCTTCCAGTGATTATCTTAATTGATACCAAAAAATTATTTGACAAAATTCAATCCTGTCTAATCAAACACCATAAAGAAATCAAAAGTGAAAACATAGGCCACAAATGGTTGAAGATATTCACAATATGTACAGTGGACAATATTCAGAATATATCAAGAATTCTCACATAGCAATAAGAACTCAACAGAAAAAAAAAAAAAGGGCAAAAGACCCAAGCATTAACTATGGAGGGAATAAACATGTGGGGAAATTACCTTGACCTTATTAATAATTAGAGAAATGAAAATTAGCAATGAGATATCATTTATAACTGTTGTGATTGGCCAAAAATTAAGGCTGACAGTAGCAAGAGTTAGAAAGGACATGGATCAGCAGGACCCATATACGCTGCTGGTATGAGTGCAAATAGTTACAACCTCCTTGGAAAACAATATAGCCTTATCTTCTAAAGATAGATATATCCTGACAGATTGGGAAAGGAGTATGTCAAGGCTGTATATTGTCATCCTGCTTATTTAACTTATATGCAGAGTACATCATGTGAAATGCCGGACTGGATGAAGCACAAGCTGAAATCAAGATTGCTGGGAGAAATATCAAGAACCTCAGATATGCAGATGACACCACCCTTATGGCAGAAAGCGAAGAGGAACCAAAAGCCTCTTGATGAAAGTGAAAGAAGAGTGTAAAAAAGCTGGCTTAAGACAACATTCAAAAAACTAAGATCATGGCGTCTAATCCTATCACTTCATGGCAAATAGATGGTTCAGAAACAATGGAAATAGTGAGAGACTTTATTTTCTTGGGCTCCAAAATCACTGCAGATAGTGACTGCAGCCATGAAATTAAAAGATGATTGCTTCTTGGAAGAAAAGCTATGACCAACCTAGACAGCATATAAAAAGCAGAGATATTACTTTGCCAACAAAGGTCCATCTAGTCAAAGCTATGGTTTTCCACAGAGTTGGTGATGGACAGGGAAGCCTGGAAGGCTGCAGTCCATGGGGTCGCAAAGAGTCGGACATGACTGAGCGACTGAACTGAACTGATGGTTTCTCCAGTAGTCATGTATGGATGTGAGAGCTGGACCATAAAGAAGGCTGAACACTGAAGAACTGATGCTTTTGAATTGTGGTGCTGGAGAAGACTCTTGAGACTCCCTTAGACTTCCAGGAGATCAAAGCAGTTAATCCTAAAGGAAATCAACCCTGAATATTCAGTAGAAGGACTGATGCTGAAGCTGAAGCACCTATACTTTGGCCACCAGATGGGAAGAGTTGACTCATTGGGGAAGACCCTTATGCCGGGAAAGAATGAGGGAAAAAGGAGAAGGGGACAACAGAGTATGAGATGGTTAGATAGCATCACGGACTCAATGGACAGGAATTTGAGCAAACTCCTGGAAACAGTGGAGGACAGAGGAGCCTGGCTTGCTGTAGTCAATGGGGTCACAAAGAGTCGGACAAGACTTAGCAACTAAACAACAACAAAATGAAGTGCTTGATTTTTTAATTCTGTTAATTCCACAAGAGATTTTTGAAGTATAGTAAAGCTCTTATTGGCATGTTTAAAAAACATTTTTAACAAAGTGGCAATGGGACATAAAGAAATATTTTCCAGAGGGAAAAGCAACCAAGTGGACTAGTACTCCAACCATCGCTATCTCCCTGGATGAAACTTTCATTTTCCCAGAAGAAAATTTCAGCCCAGGTTTTGAGCTTGATGGGCTGGCCCCTGAGCATGCAAGATCAGCCATCACTGAAAAAACTCTCTGTAATTTTGGAGTCCATGTTTAATCTGAATACACTGAACTGAATATCTGATGGAAACTCCAGAACACACTGTGATTTCAGATGCCCTTTAGTTGAGAGGTAAGATTTTCTAACTTAATGAAAATAAAGAAAACAAGTAAAAAATGACAGGTTGAAAAATTGAATGTTTCATGCTGTCACTGTCCTGAACCTGAAGCCCTTGGTGTAAGACTGCAAATGAATTTCCTCTCCAAGATATAAAATAAAAATTTTATTATTATTAACCTTAAAGAAACAAATAATTATTTTAAATGTTGTGACGAATTTTTTAAAAATTTACCTAAAGTTGACAGTCTGTATTAAGTGGCCCAGAGAGGATGAAAATTTGAGGCCCACTGTCTATAAGGTTGGGCTTCCCTGGTGGCTCAGTGGTAAAGAATCCACCTGCCAATGCAGGAGATGTGGGTTTGATCCCTGAGTCGGGAAGATCCCCTGGAGAAGGAAATGGCAACCTACTCCAGTATTCTTGCCTGAGAAATCCCATGGACAGAGGAGCCTGGCAGGCTACAGTCCGTGGGGTCACAAAGAGTAGGACATAGCTTAGGGACTGAGCACGCATGTACACATGTCTATAAGGTCTGCTGGATACCTGTAGGTTTCTTTCTTATTGTGGGTTATGCTAGCTCCCTCCTGTCAGGAGACAGACTGTTTCTGGCAGCTTGCACATGGCTTCTTTTCATGCAGAAATTTCAGAAGGAATCTGGAGAGAGTCAACATCTTGGGTACTAATTCAGCATCCCCATTCTTCAAGAGCAGCCCCCGACTTTGCCCCGATCACTGTTTCTGCTTCCATCCCCTATCAGGCATGTGGTCCATGCTGAGAAATGCCGACTTGGAGCTGGTTGACCACCCTGGAGTTGGAAGGATCTGGCTGGAATCCTGCCCATGCTTCCCAGGTGTTTGGCTCTAGGGAAGTGACTTTCCCACGATGAGGCATGGTGTTTACATCTGGAGAGCTTGGGTAATTCCTTCATCCTGGTAAGGGTGACTGTGAGTCCTGAATGAGAAATTGTGAAAACTCTTTGAGACCTGCAAATGCAGAGCATATTGAAGGATCAGCAATTCCGTTTTCTCCCACTGCCAAAAATCTTTCCCATTCCATTCTCCCTCCTTGGGGTTGGAGGTGATGCAGGCTGGCGAGGCACACAGGATGGATGTTAGGGAAGCCAAGAAGGGAAGGAGGCAGTGGTTTCTCTCTCATCGGGCTTTGCTTTCTATCCAGCCATCCTTTACCTATCAGTCATTCATCTGTCCAGTCAATGCCAGCAGTCCTCTGGGTCTGTGGAATTACATCTGACCACAATGCTGTCAACACTTTTCTGAAGTCCTGGCCCTGTGCTGAAGCCTGGGCTGTTTGGAGCTGCTGGAGTGCAGATCCACCTAGCAATTGTGGTCTGGCAGGGCACTTCTTGTAGCTCCACATGGATCCACAAGCTGGGGGGCTAAAGAAAACTGGGCTGAGCCTCCAGGAAACCACACTAGGAGCGTAAGAATGCTGTCGGGGTTGGAAAAACCAAACCCTCCCAAGTCGTGGGCTTCCTCCCTCCAGTCCGACAGATTCATGTAGACACAGGGCGGGTGCCAAGGAAGCAGACAGACCATGGCCATGACTGGACAGGGTGCTATGACCTGGCGAAAGGGAAGTTGTCTCAGCCAGACTTGGGGAGAGGCTTCCAGAATAGCGTTGCCAAGTTTATGAAACAGGCCGGCTTTTCATCCCCGCTCCTTCTGTGTCCCCGTGTCCAGACGTTTGCTTGGTGGCTCCATGGTAACCGTGATGCCACAATGGAATATTCTTCCCAAGGTGCTAGAAGGAATCCCTCGGTTGAGCTCTGCAGTATAAGGTCAGAGTGAGTTCACTTCTCCTTTTGCAGGAGCAGTTCACAGAAGAACTCTGAGAACCATCCTGACAGCAAGAAACATCTGGCATCATGAGCGGAACATGGTGAGTGAGGACAGCACGCGCGGGTTCCTAGGGCCCTTGTGCATTGTCTGAGGCGAGGGTAGGCCTGGCGGTGCAGGGGATGGAGGAGCACGCCTGGGCTTTGAGCTCCAGCTCCACCATCGGGCAGCCTCGGCTGACCTTGGGTGGGATTCCTATGGTCTCTGAGTATCAGTTTCTGAATCTGTAGAATGGGGATGAGGGCTTCAATCCCTGGGTCTGGAAGATCCCTTGGAGAAGGAAATGGCAACCCACTGAAGTATTCTTGCCTGGAAAAATCCTACAGACAGAGGAACCTGGCGGGCCACAGTCCATGGGATTGCAAAGAGTCAGACATGACTCAGCGACTTCACACACACAGTGGGGATGACGACAGTGTCCACTTCACAGGGTTACCGTGTGAATGAACTGAGCGAAATGCTGGGGCAGTTACTATGTAAAAGTCTGAGCTGTCATCAGTGAAGAGAAACCCAGCATTACTTAAGCCAGCAGAGTTTAATGTGCTCAGTTGCTCAGTTGTGTCTGACTCTTTGAGACCCCATGGTCTGTAGCCCACCAGGCTCCTCTGTCCATGGAATTCTCCAGGCAGGAATACTGGAGTGGGTAGCCTTTCCACTTCTTCAGGGGATCCTCCCAACCCAGGGATCAAACTCAGGTCTCCTGCATTGCAGGTGGATTCTTTACCATCTGAGACACCGGGGAAGCCCATAGGAGGGGCAAAACCAGGGTGGGCTTTTACGGAACCCCCACTTTTTGCTTTTCAGCAGCATCCTATGGCTACAGAGTTAAGGCAAGGGTTGAATTCCACGAGTCAAAAAATTACCTTTTTCTGAGGCCTGACGCCATGGGGAAACCCGGGGACCCTGGCTGGGTTATACAGAAAACCAACCAGCGTGGCTGCCTCCTATCCTTGCATCTTACGAGCCACTGGCTGAACATCGGGGCCAGGCAGCTGGTCCTGGCCTCATTACTGCTCGGAACCAAAGAACAGGGACCTGACAGGTCTGATTCCCGTGTCTCGGAAGTTTTGCGGGTGGAAATGCAAGGGACAGGGACTCTGATACGGGGGTCGGGTGGAGGATGTCACCACCTTGGGGAGGAGAGGAAAAGGCCAGGCGCTCGGCACTTCTGTGTTCACAGCTGCCCATGGTGTCTGCTGCGGCTGTCCCTGGGGATGGCAGCGATGAGAAGGGCGCTCCTGCTGCTGCTCTACGTCTCCCACGCATCTGCCAGTGAGTGTGCTTCTATCTTTTCTCTCCCGTCACGACTTTAGCTGACCATGTGACGTGGCAGGGGGAGTCATCCCAGAAAAGGAAACTGTCCTTTTAATGTCTAGAGAGGGACTCGGGGGCGGGTGAGTTACGCCACCTTGCTCTGGGCAGCATGAGTTGGTGGAGGGAACCAGGGGAAGAAGTGGAACGTGGTGGGTGGATGTAGGACACTGGGCTTGAGCAGCCTGGTGTCAGGACTAGTCCTTGGGGAGAGTCTGGTTAGGAAAATAAAGCTTAGGCTACAGAGAGGGCCCCCTGAGGGGGGCAGAGGGGGTTGACATGAGCTCCTGGCTCCCCACTCACCGCCCCTGCCCCTGCCCTCCCCAGGATATATCCTCCAGGCTCCATCCTTCCTGAGCCGGAGTTGGGGGGCGAGTAAGGGGAGGGTAAGATTTGTCTTATGCACTTGGGAACCAGGCCTTCCAAGTGTTTCTGTTTCAGCTTTGGATGAAGGCCTTTATCCTTAAACTTTTAACATTACCTCTAAACTGATCCCCAGCTGCAGGGCTGGGCTCAGGGGCAGGGAGGTGCCTTAGAGGCTGCCTGGCCTCAGTCGGCAGAAGTGGCAGCTGCAGTCACCTCCCTGATACCCAGGTTATAGATTCCAGCCTGGAACAGGGTAGATGGTAGGGCACCTGATGAAAGCAGTCTCTGTGCCAGCTCCTGCCACCCCAGCTGGCTCTCTCCTGTCTTCCTGGAGTTAAATAGGAGACATGAAGGAGCTCCCCACGCACACGTATACACACACCAAGCAGACCAACCTCCTTCCTGGCCTCCTCCAGCTCCTTGCAGGCCAAGGAGACAAAAGACAGAAAGGGCCTCTCCGCCCCTCTTTAAAAGCCTCAGGCAAGTGACCTGGGGCCAACATTTCATCTCTGGGACAGATGTCCTCATTATATCCTGGCCTTTCAAGGATTGTATAAGGTCATGAATGAATGAATCAGCCAATTAGAACTTTGAAAAGATAAAAGTCATCACACATGTATAGATTCTTGCTGCATGAGGAAGGGCTGTTTATGCCTTGCTCACCACAGATGGCCAATATTCTGTGGAAAAACAAACAAACCAGAATTCCTATCTCTGGTGACCCTGAAGCACCTGATAGCCTTGCAGCCATCATCCTGCTGACAACCAGCTCTGTCACTGTTCCAGCAAAGTCTCGAAGTGTCAGTTCACAGAGATGTGAATCTGATCACATGGCATGGTGCCCTGGCATGGAGTGGTCCTTTGATGACTGTACTGAATATTCAGTCAACTCCAGCATCGCGGTTTGGAAATGCTCTGCCATTAGTGGTCACCTCAAAGGTCACCTCCTGGGGGAAGCCCTCCCAGACTTCATGTTCTGGGCAAAATCCATGTCCCCTCTTCTGTGTACTCTGGGGACAGTCTTGTGTCACAGGTCTCTCTGTACATCACTCTTCAGCGTGTCTGTCTCCCTCATGCATTGGGACCTCCCCTGGGGTGGGGACAGAACCCTGAAATCTGTCCCATTAGCCCAGCCCCTAACTCGGCAGGGCTGTGTGTACAGGTAGATGAATGGATGAAAAAGAAGCCACCAATGTCCTGACCTTATCAGCCAGTGCTACCCAGCAGGTGACATGCAGGGCCCAGGACCACCAACTTAGAAACACACGCTGGGGACTCACGTAGTGGCTACCAGAGGAGTGGGGGTAGGTAATGCCATCATCCATTGAGCTAGGAATTATCAGTCATGGGGACACACCTCTCCTCTTGTGAGAGGTGTGTTACCTTACCTCTCATAAAAGGAAACTGAAGCCCAGAGAGGTGAGTGGCTCTCCCCAAGTCCCAACGCACAGTGGCAAACTGGACTTGGGACATGGTGTCCAGATAATAGTTTTAACCTGGCAGACCCCAGAAAGGGTCTTGAGGACTCCCAAAGATCCCAGAGTACACTTTAAGAACTGCTGATATTTATGAAAGATTTCAGATAAACAGCTTAGGATAAACTCAGTGGGACTTCCCTGGTGGGAAGGGAAGGGAATTCTTTTTCACTGAGCCACCTGGAAGCCCCCAGTGGTAAAGAATCCACCTGCTAATGCAGGAGATGTGGGTTCAATCCCTGGGTCAGGAAGATCCCTTGGAGAAGGAAATGGCAACCCACTCTAGTATTCTTGCCTGGAAAAATCCCATGGATAGAGGAGCCTGGCGGGCTACAGTCCACAGGGTCACAAACAGCTGGCCCCAACTTAGCGACTAAACAAACAACAACAAATCTGCCAAGTGCTAAGCTTGTAATAAATGAGGGTGATCATCGCTAGCCTAACATTTTTAGATTCAAAGATGTCACCAAGGGTCTTTGATGGGGAAGAAGACCTCCTACAAAAATAAACGAGGGTGGTATGGTTATGGCGAGCCAGAAAACGTGGGGGAAACAGCAGGAGAGCGAGCGGGTCCTGAGGTCTGATGTGGCAGTGGTAGTGGCGGCCACAGGCCTCTAGCTGCTTGCCCGGCAGTCAGTCTCCTGCACATCCCCTCCAGGTTGCGGCATCCAGAAAAGCAACATTGCGGTCACTTCCGAGGAGGGTTTGGTCGAAGAGCAGGAGTTCCCGTGGGTGGTGTCGCTGCAGGATTCCCAGTACACCCACCTGACTTTCGGCAGCATCCTCAGTGAGTTCTGGATCCTCAGCATCGCGTCCACCTTTCAGAACAGGCCAGTACCCCAGCTTTGGAGCTGACACAGCCCACCGAGGCGGGGTGGGCTCCGGGGGACTCTGCTTCCTGCTCAGCTTGGGGAAGCCTGGAAGGTGGATTCCTGGTGTCAGGGCAATACGGCTTTTTTTTTACCAGCTCAGGGCTTGCCTTGAGCTTGGGGGTCCTAAAATCACCAGCTGCCAAGGTCGGCGCAGTCTGTGTCTTCTCTGCGGTAAGGACTAACAGCTGCACCTCTGTGGAGCCAAAGGATGCGCTCGCCGTCCTCTGTAGGAAGGATATTGGCTCCCGCTTTCTGTACTACAGTCACAAAGGCGCTGACTCTTGACACTGGAGGTCCTTACTGCTTATCTTGTTAAGGGAACTGATAAGAGTCCTAACAAGGAGTCTTCTTAAGGGAATTGATAGGATAAGTTTAAAACACTTAAACCTCAGACCTTAACCATGAGACTGCCACGAATGTACGTGCAGAGAGAAAATGCTTGAAGGAAATACACAAACACTTGGAGAGTGCCCATCTCTGGATGCTCAGAGCACACATGATTCCTGTTTTCTTCTTTGAACTTCTCTGTATTCTCCAAATGGTTTACGGTAAATGGACATTCTTTTAAACCAGATTTAAAAAAAAAAAAAACACTGTATGTGCTATATATATTGCCCTCCAGAGAGGTGGTTTTCTATGTAGTGTTTTCATTACTGCTATTTTCTATCTGATCTGCTGGTTTGGTTGATCTCCTTTTTTTTTTTTAATTTTATTTTTAAACTTTACAATATTGTATTAGTTTTGCCAAATATCGAAATGAATCCGCCACAGGTATACCTGTGGCAGTTGATCTCCTTTTTGACTCTGGGTTTTATTAAAGACCATTTAAAAATATCCAAGTGATAGGATGCTTTGCTTTGTTCTCCAACACGATTTAATTTTGAGTTAGATGGCAAGGTGATCTATTAAGGAATTTGTTCATGTTGTCTTTGTGGTCTACTATGTGGTCCATGTGACTATTTTCCATAAGTAAATTAAAAAGTTCCCCTCTGTCCTTGGAATATAATTTAATATATAAAATTGGAGCATGGAGTCTACTTGATCATTCCTGGGCTGACCAAGGCAAATTACAAACTCCTATCTTTTTCTCCTTCTATTTCCTGCCAAGTTAATTCATGAACATTGTGTTACTTGTTGCAATAAATTCTTCATTGTAGATCTAATTCCTTATCACCACGAGAAGCCTTTGTCTTGTTGCATGCTCTTCTGCTTTGATATTCAGAATAAAACTCATGCTTTTTGTTTTTAGATTATGTCTTCTCTCCAGTACTCTTGCCTGGAAAATCCCATGGAGGCTACAGTCCATGGGGTCGCAAAGAATCGGACATGACTGAGCAACTCCACTTTCTGTTTTTCTTGCTTTCTGTTTTCCTTTTCATTATATGGCTTTGTTTCATAAGTCTCTTCTAACAGATTTGGAAAGCTTGAATTTGTTTTCTTACAAATGTGTTCATCTTAGCGTTACAATTTCATGGAAAATACTCAAGTCTTCTGTTTCTCTCTGGATCATCCTCTCAAGACTCTCCCATGGCTAATGCCAGAATTCCTATCTTTCCACTCTTTCCTTCTCTCCTCATGACCACTCAATGTTAATAGGTTATTTATGTACTTTCATGTCTGCACACTTGTTATTTCATATATTAGCTGTAAATAAATAACAGTTTAGAATCCAATGAAAGATGAGAAAATTGGTGTATACAACCCACCTCTGCTTTCTTTTCAGTTTTTGTTACACCATTTGATTATTGCCAGGGTTTACATTATTACTCCAACCTATGGCTTTAAAAGTTTTTCTTTCATTTTAATTTTAGACCCATAAATAAATAAGCATAGAAGAAAGATAATCAGCCATAACATACCAGATTATCTTCAGGTGGTAGGCTATATGCTTGTAAGATAGAAGAATCTTCAAAGAATGATGGCACAAGTGTAGGGGTTCAGAAATGATTTCCTGACAAACTACTGTAAAATTGATAAATGACAAGGTCTTACTGTATAGCATAGGGAACTATATTCAATATCTTGTGATAAGTCATAATGGAAAAGAATATGAAAAATAAAATATATTATTGTAATATATTGTATATAATATATGGAATACATTTTATATGTATGAAATATATTTCATATATGTTTCGTGTATTTCATATATAGTCTATGAAATATATTTCATGTATATAATATATAAAATATTATATATATATATAAACTGAATCACTTTTCTGTATACCATAAACTAAAACAACATTGTAAATCAACTACACTTCAATAAAACGAAAAAAAAAATTTCCTGGGGACATGCTTCAAAAAGGTGAGTAAAAAGTAGCCCTAGGAAGATGAGTTGGATGGAGCCAAAAAATCAATAAACATGAAAACAGGAAAAGTGTGAAGCTTCCTGGGTGCCTCAGCTTCTCAAGACCTGCTTGTTCTCTCTCTCCAGGAAGGACGCTGTGGCTATAATTGGTATAGCTAAGATGGATGCAAAACTGATTGCTCATGAAGAGTATCCTATCAACACCATCATCATCCATGAGGACTTCGACAATATGACAATGAGAAATAACATAGCCCTCCTGAAGACAGACACGGCGATGCAGTTCAACAGCCTGGTCCGGCCCATCTGCTTCCTCGGCAGAAAGCTGAACAGGCCGCCACTCCTGATGAACTGCTGGGTGGCAGGATGGAACCCCACATCTGCAGTTAATGGCTTCCTTCTCCTAGAGGAGGCTGTGTGTGTGCCAACGGTGGGGGTGACCAGGATGAACCATTCCAGGGCTTAGCTCAATAATTCAGGTGGCCTGAGGTTCTGGAGTTGGGCTGGAACCCCCACTGAACGGGTCAGGATTCCCAGCGCTTGCCCTCTTTGAGGTCACTTTTACATTGGGTCCTTTTTCTTTTATCCTTACACCCAAATTGGACATACACGGGTAGCGAACGCCTGAAGTGACTGCAGGGTTACTGAGGGGCGAGGGGACATCATTCCCTGAACCAGAGCTTGCAGTCCTCTTCTCTGAGCCATCCTTGTTTTCTCTGACTCTTGGGAAGCAAACAAGGAAAAGCAAAGAAAGGGTGAACGTTCTCTGCCTGCTTCACACTCAGGTTCTTTGCTTTCACAAAGGTAGTCTTCAGTAAAAAGCCAGACACGTGTTGTGATTTCTATGAGGAAAAGGGGGTTTATTAGAACATTTTTTACTGACTCCCATCTGGATATGTGAGTTGTAGTTGAGTTGACTTGGGGGATGTCTTCCTGTTAATAATTCTTGGGCTCTCTGTTGCATGGTCCAGACAGGAAATCACATGACAATGAGTATCCTGAGGAAAATCTCCGTGAAAGACATTGACTCGTGTCCCTTAAACATAGAGCAGAAAACAGGATGTGGCAACCACCTAGAGATGGAGACTAACGCCGTCTGCTTGGTAAGGACACGGTGGAATAGAAGCTGAGAGTAAGCAGAGGTTACTTCATGGGGGGCTTGGGGACTCCCCCTGGCTGCGTGTGGTCAGGGACGGTCACTTGGGATTCACAGATATCTCTAGGATGAGCAGGACTTGGCAAATAAGCTCAATAACCCAATAATAATAATAAATACATAATAAAAAATAAATAATAAGAAAAGCTCAATAGCCATCTGCTGAATGGACTAACCAGTCACCATTGTCAGTGTGACATGACTAAGCACGGCTAAGTAACATGTTTTTTCATGAGCTAAAAGTTTGAAAGAATGAGTCCCAGCCACACATGGGGATATATGTTGAGTGTGCTCATAGCACAGGCTCACTCTATTTGGCTTCTTTGGAACCTAGACTGATGCTATTGCTCATCAGTCACTGGGTTTCTTTTTTTCCGATAAGAAGCCCTGCCCTCTACCTGGATGTGGGCTGTCCTACTGTCTCAGGAAAATGCACAGAATTCACAAACACCTGTCCTTGGCCCTCATATCTGTACCTGGGGAAAGCGTGGCTTACCAGGGCCACACAGTTAATAAACATTAAAGACAAGAACCCAGGTCTGCCAGACTTCCAAAATTTCCCTCCTCTACTCCATCAACCACTTTTCTCAAAATAGTCTTCAGGATTTCCCAGTGGGAAAATTTTTTCAGAGGGCTAAGGAAAAGTTTTTTTAAGAGAAAGGGAAAAAAATACTTAGATGTGGACAATTCTTTCTCAAAGTCATTTCATTGCAAAAGCACGAAGGACTGCCTTTCATCAGACAGTAAGTTTGCCCTGCCAAAGCTGGTTTAACATTTATCAAGTGTTCTACATTGTACTGCAATGTAGTCCATGGGGTCACAGAGTCGGACCCGACTGAGCGACTGAACCAACATTGTACTGAGCTCTGTCAGATGCGCGATTGTAGCAACTTCTTAGAGAATGTGTTAAAATACAGAAGAAGATGTAGCTACTTAACAAAATCCTGCCATCAGCCACTCCATCAATCTAGAGCCACACTTCATCAAATCCAGATGCTATCAGCTGTAGAGCACACTATTATTTTATGTAATGTTGAGAAGGAAAAAATGCTGGAAGAAGAGTGAATGGAAATTCTGGAATCAACTGATTAAAAGACACATTCCATTTCAAAGATGAAAAGTTTTAAGAGAATCTTAGATGCATAGGAATATGGTAAACTCCTTACAGGCTTCCCCAGTGGTTCAGCGGTAAAGAATCCACTGTAATGCAGGAAACTCCAGTTTGATCCCTGGGTCGAGAGGATACCCTAGAGGAGGACATGGCAACCCACTCCAGTATTCTTGCCTGGAGAATCCCCACGGGCAGAGAAACCTGGTGGGCTACAGTCCATGGGGTCGCAAAGAGTCAGACACAACTGAAATGACTCAGTATACAGCACAAACTGCTTACAGTCTAAATGATCACTTCTTTAAACCACCCACAAAATTTAGATTGGTTTTTAACTGCAGCACACCTGTAGACAGTTCTTTGCTTTTTAGATTATGCTTAAAAACTGTCTCGGACCATTAAAAAAAACAGTGCCTTGTCTAGCTAGAGTCCCAGGAATTGTGTTCTACTGTCCAGGGGTCCTCAAAGTCACACTTCTCACCTGTGGAATAATTCACCCAGGTTCAGTGTCTGCTCTGGGCTTCCCAGATAGCTCTGTTGGTAAAGAATCCACCTGCAATGCAGGAGACCCTGCTTCAATTCCTGGGTTGGGAAGATCTGCTGGAGAAGGGAAAGGCTACCTACTCCAGTATTCCAGCCTGGAGAACTCCACGGACTGTACAGTCCACGGGGTCTCAAAGAGTCAGACACGATTGAGCGACTTTCACTTTCACTTTTCAGTGTCTGCTCTAATGAGTCCCCAGAGATCCAACAAAAGCAGAATCACTCTGAATCCACCCCTCCTTCTTCCCAAACTGTTAGGGCTTTTGCTGAATGTTGAGGTTGAGGATCGCCCAATGAAAGGGTTGCTCCCCCAGGAGATGAGGTGAGACTGCTCCAGAGGAGCAGCTGGTACTTTTTGTCTCCATTGCTTGAGCTGCAGAGGTCTCAGCCTTACAGGTTATGGAGAAGAGAAAAAGCAGCGTACTCTACACCTGAGTGGAACAGCAGCTTGCAAAACCACCCGAGAGCCAGGGATGGCGACCACACAATCATTTGTCAAACTATTTGTCCTGAATTGCATTCCTTTTCTTCCTCAAGCTGTAAAAGCACAGTTAAAACAAACTGGAAGCGGGTCCGGTGAACACAGTGGAGATTACTCCATGCTTGGCCAGAAACCCTCTGTGCCCCAGGCAGGCACAACAGGGTGCAGACAAAAAAGCCTGTTCACCAGTCCCAGGAGGACTGGCCAGAGCTCTGGGATGAAGTTTCTACCTTCTGCTGTTTGGCAGCAAGGGATAAAAACAGTAGAGTGTGAAAAGCTGAAAAATAAAGAGTTCCAAACTCAAGCACCCCCTTCCATCTGAAGAGAGGCACAGAATGAAATCCAGAATGTTACCCTCACGTGTGTGTGGCCGTGAGAAAACCAGGGAATTATGGCAGCCTTGCCGAGCGTGCCTCCCCTGGCCCTGCTTGTGGAGTGGCTCTTGTCTTCTCCTGTTCATTTCTGTTCTGGCATGGCTTCCTCAGAAAAAGGAGGGTTCAGTGAAAGAGGCTGCAAGTGTATAGACACCCAAGAAGGCTCAGGCACTGAGGCCTGGGGACCGGCAGGGACTGACGTGACCACTTTTGCGCCTCTCTAATTCTCATGGTTGAATCTGTTCAGACTGTTTGCCATTGTCAACTGTAAGCCCCCTCCCCCATGCCTCAGTCCAAATAGTGAGAGTGAAGTGTAATTGCCCAGCCTTCAATGATAAACCCACCCCTGCCTGGACCAAGATGGACCACAGGCCGGGGCTGGGGAGCAGGTATTCCTTTAAGAGGAGGCCTGGGGGATGGGGGCGGGAGAGGACAGTTAAGATAAATTATTCCTAGTTGCTGCCTTGTTTCTTTTTCCACATTTCTCAGTTTTTCTTGTAAAAACGATGGCCTTTTCTCAACACCAGGGTAATAGCAGCTAATTGTTTACTGAGTGCATTCTGTAGGTCAGGCACTGTGCTAGGACCTCTGCTGGTGTTACAGAGGTGAACTGAGTCCCCAGTTTAGCTCAGAGAATTAGGTAACCTGCCAGGGCTACATCTCCAGCCAGATGTGTCAGGCTCCTGCCCACTCACCTGAAGGGAGATCAGGTCTGTATGGCAGAGCTCCTGAGGCCAGGAGGACAGCTCTCTAGGGTCTTGGATGGGGATGGCGGGGGCAGGGTGCCTCGCTGACAGCTGCCAGGCTGATAAATCTGTGAGTCCAGCCTGGTGGCATCTGTTCCCCCACTAGTCTGACTCTGACCCTAGCTGGACTGTGGGTGGGTGTGAGCAGCTTAAATCCAAACAAAACAGAGAAGAGAAGGGGGAAAATGGGCCCATTCCAGGCCAGAAAGGAACAAAATAACATTTGAGGAGTGAGAAACCAGAAGAGAGGGAGGGTTTATTCAAAGTCCTAGAAAGGGGCAAGAAAATGAAGTGGGAACTCGGAATCTACAGGCAAACTGCAGGAGCCTTCAAATAATTTGTATGATAAAAGGAAAAGTCATCTTGTTGGAATTTGTGGGACAGTGGCCTAGATTAGAAACAGTATCTTATAATTTACCTCATTTCTAGTGAGAACCAGCGAGAACAGGCCAGAATAGTGCAAAACTTTTCTAGAACAGAGAGTAAATAGCACTAGGACATACTTTTTAAAAAGAAAGAGAGAGAAGGAGTTTTTTTTCCTAAGACCTGAAGCCTTCTATCCTTTATCACAGGGGGACCCGGGAAACCCAATGATGTGCCAGCTGAAGGAAATGAGACTGTGGGTGCTGAGAGGAATCCTGTCCCAAGGAGGGGAGAAATGCCCCGGCCTGTTCCTGTACATCAGGGTGGAAGACTACAGCGACTGGATCACGTCTAAAACCAGGAAGACCAGCTCTCCCCTGTCTTCCTTCCATCACTGGGAGAACCCCAATCCTTTACCCAGCTACTCATCACGTGATCTCGTGACACAGAGAAAACAGGCTGGGCTGAGCCAGCTTGCGTGGCCCCGACTATCCTTCCAAGGACAAGAAAGGTCCACCGTGCATTCCACGCGTTCACTGCCAGACAATGGCACTCAAATGAGTCTAGACTTCCGGGAAAAGGGGCGGAGGGAGCCAGGCAGGTCTGAGATGGCCATCCAGCCCACGTACTATGACTACTACGGTGGGGAGTTCATGGCGTCTGCGCCCTCTTCAGGCCAGAACAGGTTACATCAGCCCCAAGAAATTACCTTATTTTTTCTTTGCGCTCGTTTTGTTTGGTAATGGGATCTTCGTCTAGGAGCTAGCCCTCCAAACCGAAGAGGAAGCTCAGAACGCTGAGTGCCAGGCATTCACCATGCTGTTTCGGTGTCTCTTTTTGAGAGTCGCGCAGCTAGACTGCCGTGGACAGGGCCGCGCTCAGACTTGGGCCGGCTCCCTCTCCTCTAGCCCCACTCCCGCGAGCGGGAAGGTCGCTTTCGTGTGTGCTTGTGAACTAAACGTGGGCTAACAAGTGTCAAACCATTAGAGTGCCCTGTGGTTCTTTCAGTGTTCACGGGTTCCCGGGGCCAGGCTGTGAAAACACTTCCCCAGGGGGCTGAGGTGGCCTGAGAGGTGACCGGAGACCCCAGCCAGCACAGGGAATAGTGAGCGGACCCCATGACTTAGACAGGAGCTAATGACTTTAATGGATCACTTTTTGGTCGGCAGCCGTAGCTTCCTTCTGGCTATTTCCCAGGGCCGGAAATTGCCTGCAACTGCTCATTGGTGGTTTTCATCTTATTCCAAGCTTTGCGGTAGCCTTTCAAGGACATCTACAAAAGGAGAAAGGGGGGGGGGGGGGGAGAAGATCATTTGAGACAAACGGATTGTGCCAATCGTACCCGCATCCAGCCCTGTGATGGCGCGGATGACCTTGTGTTGGGCACAGTGTCTGCGTGCAGGCGGTGGCCCCCGGCCACCTTGGGGCATCCGAAGATTCATTGTTTCTGTTCAGTGAAGTGAGAAGTTGCAGGCTCCTCCTGTGATTCTCTGCTACTTCTTGGCCCCAGATATGATGCGCCCATGTTTGGACCCTAGTTTATTATCCTGCTGCCAAGTGACCACGGGAAAGGGAGAAAGAAGCACCCTGGAAAATGTACCTGGTGTTTACATGCCAGAACGCTAAGCTTCCCAAGTGACCTGACTGGGTTTTTGCGCTGCTCTAAGGATGTCTCTAGTGTCCTGTGTATGCAACCTGGCCTCTGGCAGTCTCAGTGCTTCCCTTTTATCTTTTTTTTTAGACGGAGGCATTTCATTTGCACTTTTCCTTTTTCTTCTCCACAGCTCACAATGGGCAAGGGGTCTTCCGGGCACACTGTACCGTATGAAAAGGCTGCGGACTTAGTCAACGGAAAGACCCATGTCAACTGTGTAAATGCATGGAATCAGGTTCTGAGTGATATTAAAATCCATTATCTCATTTTTTAACAACCTGGCTTATCCATGTATTAAATAGCAGTCACTTAATTATCCACAGTGGGGAGAGGGACTCAAAAGCTTCCAGAATTCAATAAGAAAATAAGCAACTAAAAACACACTATTGCTACAGTGTCTTCCTGATAACCTGAAAAGGCCCTGTCTTTAACAAGAAAAAGGAGCTTTAAGGAAAAAAATTTTTCAAAAAGCCATCTTTTATTTTGGTGTAAGCGTTGAAGCAATGACTGAGATTTCTCACAGACTACACTTCCAAACGCCTGCATTCTTAGCTCAGAATACAAAATCCTAAACAAAAGATGGGGGGTGGGGGCAGTGCATAAGACATTGGGGGGTCTTGAGACTCACCTCTGCGATCTCCACTTTCCTCTCCCACATCCTGATGGTCTTCTCCAGGTCCCCGTTGCGGATCTTCTCCCGGATGTACATCATCACCTGTGGAGCTCGGAACTCAGACAGCTGCTTCCGGAGCTGCTTGTTCAGAGCCAGGGCCTTGGCCCGGTCCTGGGTGGGGGAAGGGACCAATTAGACTGTGGGCTCCCTTGGCAGTTCCAGCCTCCTAGGACTTACTGGCCCTGGCAACTCCCCCCCGCCTACTTTCAATGTCGTTCTAAAAATAACGTTTACATTTTCAAAGGAGTGGATGAAATCACAAGATTCTGACTTTTTACAGATCCTGACATGTTTGTCCAGTTCAGAAACACTAAGTGCAGTCTATACAGTCTTTCTTCCTCCCTTCCTTTTTTCCTTCTTCCTTTCCTTCTTTTATTAAGGAATGTGCTTTACTTTTGATTGCTTAGGGGCTTTTTTTTTTTTTTGCAAAATATACATAACATAAAATTGCCGGTTTTAACCATTTTTAAATGTACAGCTCTGTGGCATTCAGTATTCTCGAATTGTTTTGCAGCCTTCATCACAATCTGTCTGCAGAAGTTTTTCATTTTCCCCAACTGAATCTCGGTATCTATTAAACACTTAACTTCCCATACCCTTCCTCAACAGGCCCTGACAACTACCATTCTATTTTATGTCTCTATGAATTAAAAAAAATTTTTTTTTGGTCTCACTGTGTGGCTTAAGTGAGCTTAGTTCCTTGGACTGCTAGGGGATTCCTTCCCCCATTCTCTATGAATCTGACTACTCTAGATATAAGTGGAATCATACAATAGTTGCTCCTGCATGACTGTCTAATTTCACTTAGCGTAAATGTCTTCAGAGTTCATCCATTTTGTAGCATGTCACAATTTTTTCCTTTCTAAGGATGAGTAAAATTCTTTTACATGTATGTACAGCTCATTTTGGTTATTCATCCGTCTGTCAATGGACACTTGAATTGCTTCTATATTTCAGCTATTGTAAATAATGCCACTATAAACCTGGGTGTACAAATACCTGTTGTTCAAGTTCCTGCTTCCAAATTATTTGGGGTATATACCTCGAAGACAACTTGCTGGATCATATGATCATTAAGTTTTTTTGAGGAATCTGTCTTTTTAAATTTTATTTTTTTTAATTATTATATAGTAAAATTAACTAGTCTTTTCCTTGAGTGGATTTTGAATTAGCATCGTCCTTTTAACAATTGTTTTGAATAGGCAACACATTCAATCCAAATGGTATAAAAATACAATACTGTGAAGTTAAAAAATAAAATAAAAAAAAAATAATAATTGCTGCTACACAGTGGAATTTTACCTAATAGATTCTCTATTCCTGAGGTCATTCACCAGCATATAAAATATATTCAGAAAATATGATTTGAAAAGAGAAATGAACTGATCACTAACAAAAAAAAAAAAATGTACACAATGACAAGCTCCCATCCTATCCCTTGTCCCCAGCCACACAGGTCCCCTTCCAAGAAGCATATACTGCTTTTAGGTTTCCTGTATCCTTCAAGAAATCTCTCAGTTCAGTTCAGTCACTCAGTCGTGTCCAGATCTTTGCAACCCCATGGACTGCAGTACACCAGGCTTCCCCGTCCATCACCAACTCCCAGAGCTCGCTCAAACTCATGTCCATTGAGTCAGTGATGCCATCCAACCATCTCATCCTCTGTCATCCCCTTATCCCGCTTTCAATCTTTTCCAGCATCAGGGTCTTTTCCACTGAGTCAGTTCTTCGCATCAGGTGGCCAAAGTATTGGAGTTTCAGCTTCAACATCAGTCCTTCCATTGAACACTCAGGACTGATATCCTTTAGGATGGACTGGTTGGATCTCCTTGCAGTCCAAGGGACTCTCAAGAGTCTTCTCCAACACCACAGTTCAAAAGCATCAATTCTTCTGCACTCAGCTTTCTTTACAGGCCAACTCTCACATCCATACATGACCACTGGAAAAACCACACCCTTGACTAAATGGACCTTTATCGGCAAAGTAATGTCTCGCTTTTTAATATGCCGTCTATGTTGGTCATAGCTTTTCTTCCAAGGAGCAAGCATCTTTTAATTTCATGGCTGCAATCACCATCTGCAGTGATTTTTAAGCGCTCCACCCCCCAAAAACAGTCTGTCACTGTTTCCATTGTTTCCCCGTCTATTTGCCATGAAGTGATGGGACCAGATGCCATGATCTTAGTTTTCTGAATATTGAGTTTTAAGCCAAGTTTTTCTCTCCTCTTTCACTTTCATCAAGAGGCTCTTTAGTTTTTCTTCGCTTTCTGCCATAAGGGTGGTTTCATCTGCATATCTGAGGTTGTTGATATTTCTCCTGGCAATCTTGATATGTTTGCATGGATAGAAATCTCTATATTTTACCTTTTTTGACCCAAAGAGTAGCCAATTCTATTCACTTTTTAAAAATATAATAACAGGAAGATTATTAATGAAGGGGTATAAATCATTGTTTAGAACTATAATAAAGCCTGCAGTTTATCAAGCACCTTCACATACACATCTCCTTTCAGTTTTCAGTGATCCCAGGAGGTAGGAAGGAATCACTATCCGAGACTCAGAAACATTAAGTGATTTGCACAGAAATCTCACAAATTTTATCACTCTCAAACACCTGCTACCAAATTCCAGACTTTCTCAATGTTAAAGTAGATGGTTGTGAATATCTGCTTTGAGCCTCAGTTTCTTCATCTAGAAAACAAGACTAGTCAGATAACCTACATAATGGTTATGAGAATCCAATGAAACTCTAAAGTGGCTGTCAGCTCTTAGCATAGGGTATGGTACACAGTCAGTTCAGTTCAGTTCAGTCACTCAGTCGTGTCCGACTCTTTGTGACCCCATGAACTGCAGCATGCCAGGCCTCCCTGTCCATCACCAACTCCTGGAGTTAATTCAAACTCAGATCCATCGAGTCGGTGATGCCATCCAGCCATCTCATCCTCTGTCGTCCCCTTCTCCTACTGCCCCCAATCCCTCCCAGCATCAGTCTTTTCCAATGAATCAACTCTTCGCATGAGGTAGCCAAAGTACTGGAGTTTCAGCTTTAGCATCATTCCTTCCAAAGAACACCCAGGACCGATCTCCTTTAGAATGGACTGGTTGGATCTCCTTGCAGTCCAAGGGACTCTCAAGAGTCTTCTCCAACACCACAGTTTAAAAGCATCAATTCTTCGGCGCTCAGCTTTCTTCACAGTCCAACACTCACATCCACACATGACTACTGGAAAAACCATAGCCTTGACTAGATGGACCTTTGTTGGCAAAGTTAATGTCTCTGCTTTTGAATATGCTATCTAGATTGGTCATAACTTTCCTTCCAAGGAGTAAGTGTCTTTTAATTTCATGGCTGCAATCGCCATCTGCAGTGATTTTGGAGCCCCCCAAAATAAAGTCTGACACTGTTTCCACTGTTTCCCCATCTATTTGCCATGAAGTGATGGGACCAGGTGCCATGATCTTAGTTTTCTGAATGTTGAGCTTAAAGCCAACTTTTTCACTCTCCTCTTTCACTTTCATCAAGAGGCTTTTTAGTTCCTCTTCACTTTCTGCCCTCAGTAAATTTTAAGAATAATGATCATACAAAGTTGTATCAATTCAATACATCAATGTATCAATTCAATACACCTTCAGCAATATAAACATGTCTGCACACCGATGAGGACCAGAAAGGAAGGAATAACGAAAATGTATGCTGCATGGGTAAAGCAAGAGCCAAAGAACCCCTTCCCTTTTTGGAATTAATTTGGTTTTGGTACAATAAGTAGAAATCTGGGGGAAAACAAAATTAAAATATACAACATTGTCCTAAAAGGAATTGGCATCTCTGGGGGAGCCTCATACTAAATCTGGGATCACTGGGATACTTTGAAATAATAAACTCAGCAAATGCACCCCCTGGAGACATTTTGCGGTGTGGGGAACCGGCCAGTGGATGGCATTGTTTCACCTGCCCTAGGGACCAAGCAGGTCTTTATTGGCCTCAATAATATACTGGGCTTCCCCAGTAGCTCAACTGGTAAAAGAACCCACCTGCAATGCAGGAGATCCTGGTTCGATTCCTGTGTCAGGAAGTTCTCCAGGAGAAGGGATAGGCTACCCACTCCAGTATCCTTAGGCTTCCCTGATGGCTCAGACGGTAAAGAATCCGCCTGCAATGGGGGAGACCTGGGTTCGACCCCTGGGATGGAAAAATCCCCTGGAGGAGGGCATGGCAACCCACTCTAGTATTCTTGCCTGGAGAATCACATGGACAGAGGAGCCTGGCGGGCTACAGTCCATGGCATTGCAAAGAGTCAGACACAACTGAACGACTAAGCACAGACCAGCAATAATATACTAGTGCTTGTTGATCAGTCTTTCTTAAAGATTACTCCTTTTCTTTTCTCCTCCATCTTAAAACTGAGACTCAGAAGCTTCTCAAGCAAATCTCCAGGTAGTTGGTAAAAAGATTCAAATCTGCTCCCCATGAACAGCAACACTCCAGGGGAGACACTCTGCGGTGAAGTTCATCTAGCATGAAGCTGGTCTCCAGCTGGGTATACAGTCTCAACTCTGCCGGCTTTTATCTCTAAGAGATTTCTCCAGAAGCATCAGCTTAGATCTCTTCTAGATCGTAGAAGAGGCACTTCTGCTGCTCATTTCCACACTTGTTTCTCTCCCAGTAGGGAAGCTGGGAGGTACAATCTCTGTACAAGATAATCTCTGGCACCGTCACACTTGAGAAGCTGAAGAAGCCGTGAAGTCACCATCACCCATTCCAAAATCCCAAACCTTAGTGGTGGTTTTGTAGGACCGGAAGAAAGAGGACTGGATCTTCTAGTTCTGAGAGCTCCTTATCCTAGACACCTTTGCTGAGCTTTTCGAGTGGGGCCCCAACAAGGGTCCTCCTGCCTGGGGTTGTTGGAGCCAATAGAATGAGAATGCATTCACTTCAAAAGCAAAGGAAGGTTTTCTTCTTGGATTAAACAAGTGAGATTTAGGAGCACCCACTCCAGAGTGCACCGCTCCCGACAGGGTGCTTTATGGGGATCTCTATTCACTTTTATTTATCCAACTTTTTTCTTCCCCTCAACAAATCTTGAAGAATCTTCTGTATCAGCACATAAAGAATTTACTCTTTTTAAATAGCTGCATAATTTTCCATTGTATGGATGCACCATAATTTAACAAGTCCCCACCCACAGTCACTTAGCTTCTCCATCTCTTGTTACAACAAACAGTGCTGTGATTACAAATCTTCGGGGTATACATCATTTTGTAAAAATGCAAATATATCAGTAGGATAAGCTACTGAAAGTGAAATTGCTTATTCTAAGGCAGTGGTTCTCAACCAGAAGCTATTTGCCCGCAGGAGACATTTGGCGATGCCTGGAGACACTTTCGCTTGTCATAGTTAGGGGAGTGCTACTGGGATCTAGTAGGCTGAGGTCAGGGATGCTACTGAATACCCTACCATGCACAGGACAGACCCCACAACAAAGAAGTATCTGACCCAAAATGTCGGTAGTGTCTAGGTTGAGAAACTCTGTCCTAAGCATGTGAGTGTACACAATTTACGGTGCTAACTTGCCTTCTATTATAATGATCAAGCCAATATACTTCTGCAGCAGTGTTTGAGACTGCCTGTTTTCCCTGTTCTCTCAACACAATCTTACTATTTCATCTTTGTTAGTTTAATGGAGGAAAAATGGTACCTCATTATAGCTTTACTTTTTCTGACCCTTATGGGTGAAGAGGAACATTTTTAATATGTTCGAGATTTTTTAGCTTTTTTACAAACTGTTTAAGTCTTTGGCCTATTTTTCCTACTTTTTGTTGGATTTTTCCTATTAATTTCTAAAATGTATTTACGTTTTAAGAAAATTAGCTCCTTGTGATGTTAGATACAACATTTTCCCAGTTACTTATCTTTTGGCCTTACTTATGATGGGTTTTTATCATGCAGAAAAATTTTTATTTTTATATAGTTGACTTTATTGATTTCATGGTTTATGGGCTTTATATTTTAAATGTCTTCCCCATTCCAAGATCATAATAAAAATGTTCCCACTATATAAATTTAGGACTTTAATGGCTTTATTATTTACATTTAAATTTATGATATGACTGGATTAATTTCACCATTACATATAAGTTCCAAGTTAATTGTTACTAACTGAATAATCTGTTGTCTTTTATTACAATGTCACTTTTATCATAAACTAAATGCATCAATATTAATGTATACTTATATAAATTGGCTTATATTTTTTTCTTTGATCTTCTAGTCTATTCATGGTCTTTTTTTTTTTTTATGGTCCTGTTTTAAATACTGTAACCTCATGACATGTCTCAGTATCTGGTAAGGCTAGTCTTCTCCTTATTAAGAATTTTAATTTTCTTATTTTTCCAAAAGAATTTTTGAGTCAGTTTATTTAAACCTTTCAAAAACTTTTGTTATTTTAATTGGAATACTGTTATCTCACAGATCAACTTAAATAGAACTAACATTCTTATGATGTTGACTCTACCTAACCTAGTATGTTATTTTGATTCCTTGCTTCACAAAAGAATCACCATCTTCTGACACTGGCATCACCTGGGAACTAGGTGAAAATGCAGAGTCTCAGGTCATCTATCCAATCGGAATCTGCTTGTAACAAGATCCCCAGTTATTGATTGTATTCTTCTGGTTTGAGAAGTGCTATTTTAATTCAGTTTAAGGCAACCTAATAAAATTAATTTTTTATTAACTTGTTTTCAGAATGCAGTAAAAATTTGTCAGGAAGTGTACAGTGCATACCTACTATCTGTCTAGAGCAGGACACACGACTGTGGGGAGACCTAAAAATATATTCAGAACCATCAGTGGACACTCTTGTGAGGATGATGATTAGAGAATACCAGAGATGAATATAATGACGAACTAAAGCATTAAGTACTAGCTATGAGGGGTATGTTCAGAAGAGCAGGGACTGCAATCTCACCCAGCACCCCACTTGAAGAGCAGGGTGAAACTACAGGAAAGGCAGGCCACTGTTCCCATGCCTGGCTCCAGGGCAATGGTGCAGGGGAGAGGCTGTAAAACAAAGAGCTCCGGACTGTGGCCTAAGAAATGAACTTTACTTGGAACAGTGTGGGGAGATCATGCCTAAGGACTTTGTGGGAAACAGTGGAGGTCTTTGGGGTGAGTGGTTAAGATCGATCTGATAGTTCCATAGAAGTAGCAACAAGCAAAAAGTAGATCAGTTAGATCTTTAACTTAACCAGGGAAAGAGACAATTAAGAAGAGCTTTCCTGAGAGTCTCTTGGACTCAAGGAGATCAAGTCTGCCATTCCTAGAGGAATCCAACCCTGAATATTCATTGGAAGGACTGATGCTGAAGCTCCAATAATTTGGCCACCTGATACGAAGAGCTGACTCATTGGAAAAGACCCTGATGCTGAGAAAGATTGAGAGCAGGAGGAGAAGGGGGTGACAGAGGATGAGATGGTTGGATGGCATCACTGACTCAATGAACATGAGTTTGAGCAAACTCCAGGAGATAGTAAAGGACAGGGAAGCTTGGCGTGCTGCAGCCCATGGGGTCACAAAGAGTTGAAACAACAAATATGGGGTTAAAGCAAGCCTCAATGACTGGCAATGCTTTGCCCCTGTGATCAAGCCTGATGTTAATTAGATCAAGAATGTGGAGCAATTAACGTCTCAGGGTGTTAAGGCAGTAGAGCCATCAGCTAGAAATGAACGGAGGCTAACAGCTAGGTGTGGCACCAATAGAGGCAGACCAGCGAGAGGTTTAGCTGGAAGATGGAAGAGTCAAAGAGAACTCAGCTGAAATCACCCTGGTTGTCAGGGAGATAGAATCCATGAGCGAGGCTGTACCCTCTGAGGAGCCACATCAGAGGCTACTAACAGCAGGAGAGAGAGAGACTTTATTGAATAGTGTAGCCAGATCACTAAACAACAAGCAAAAACAATAACAAGACCAAGATATTGTTGCTAAAATACATTATCTAAAATGTCCAGTTTGCAAGAAAAATTATGAGATAGGAAAGAAACAAGGACATGTGATCCACACAGGGATAAAAAGAGGCAACATAAACTGCTTTTCAGAGAATCCAGAAGAAGGGCTTGGCAAAGTCTTCAAAGCAGCTATCATGAAGATGATAAAGAAACTCAAGGAGGGAACTTCCCTGGTGGTACAGAGGATAAGAATCCTCCTGCCAATGCAGGGGACAGGGGGGTGACCCCTGGTCTGGGAAGATTCCATATGCCAAGGGGCAACTAAGCTCATGCACCACAACTGCTGAGCCTGTGCTCTAGAGTCCGTAAGCAGCAGCTACTGAGCCCACATTCTGAAGCCGCTGAAGCCCATGGACCTAGAGGCTATGCTCTGTAACAAGAGAAGCCATTGCAATTAGAAATCCTTGAAGAGTAACCCACGCTCGCCACAACCAGAGAAAGCCCATGCAGCAACAAAGATCCAGTGCAGCCAAAAATAAATTAAATAAATAAATCTAAAAAAAAAAAACCTGGGCAAAGGTCTTGAATAGACATTTTTCCAAGAAAGACAGACATGTAGCCAAAAAGCATATGAAAAGATGCTCAATGTCATTAGTCATAAAGAAATTCAAATCAATACCACTTCCCACCTATTGCAAAGCATTGAAGAAAACACCTGAAAATAACAAGTGTTGGTGAAGATGTACAGAAATTGGAACCCTCACACATCCATTTTTGATGGGAATGTAAAATGGAGCAGCCGGTTTGCAAAACAGCTTGGCAGTTTCTGTAAATGTTAAACATAGAGGTACTATATATATGGGGCTTCCCTGGTGGCTCAGTGGTAAAGAATATGTCTGCAATGCAGCATATGGGCATGCTAAGTCTCTCCAATTGTGTCCGACTCTTTGTAACCCAATGGACTCACCAGGTTCCTCTGTCCATGGGATTCTCCAAGCAAGAATACTGGAGTGGGTTGTCATGCCCTCCACCAGGGGATCTTCCCAACCCAAGGACCAAACCCATGCCTCTTACGTCTCCTGCATTGGCAAGCAGGTTGTTTACCACTAGAGCCACCTGGGAAGACCCTATGCTGCTGCTGCTGCTAAGTTGCTTCAGTCGTGTCTGACTTGTAGAGACCCCATGGACTGCAGCCTACCAGGCTCCTCTGTCCATGGGATTTTCTAGGCAAGAGTACTGGAGTGGCTTGCCATTGGCTTCTCCGGAAGACCCTATGAGAAAAGGCCAATTCACAGAGACACTAAGCTGATTAGTAGTCACCTGTGGCTACCTAACAGAAGCAGAAGATATTAAGAGGATATTAAGAGGCAAGAATACACAGAACTGTACAAAAAAGATCTTCATGACCCAGATAATCACGATGGTGTGATCACTGACCTAGAGCCAGACATCCTGGAATGTGAAGTCAAGTGGGCCTTAGGAAACATCACTACAAACAAAGCTAGTGGCGGTGATGGAATTCCAGTTGAGCTATTTCAAATCCTAAAAGATCATGCTGTGAAAGTGCTGCACTCAATATGCCCCCAAATTTGGAAAACTCAGCAGTGGCCATGGCACTGGAAAAAGTCAGTTTTCATTCCAATCCCAAACAAAAGCAATGCCAAAGAATGCTCAAACTACCGCACAATTGCACTCATCTCACACACTAGCTGGAGAAGGAAATGGCAACACACTCCAGTATTCTTGCCTGGAGAATCCCGGGGACGGAGGAGCCTGGTGGGCTTCCGTCTAAGGGGTTGCACAGATTCGCATACAACTGAAGTGACTTAGCAGCAGCAGCAGCAGCAGCACACGCTAGCAAAGTAATGCTCAAAATTCTCCAAGCTAGGCTTCAGCAATACGTGAACTGTGAACTTCCAGATGTTCAAGCTGGTTTTTAGAAATGGGAGAGGAACCGGAGATCAAATTGCCAACATCCGTTGGATCATCGAAAAAGTAAGAGAATTCCAGAAAAACATCTATTTCTGCTTTATGGATTATGCCAAAGCCTTTGACTGTGTGGATCACAATAAACTGTGGAAAATTCTGAAAGAGATGGGAATACCAGACCACCTGACCTGCCTCCTGAGAAATCTATATCCAGGCCAGGAAGCAACAGTTAGAACTGGACATGGAACAACGGACTGGTTCCAAATTGGGAAAGGAGTATGTCAAGGCTGTATATTGTCACCCTGCTCATTTAACTTATATGCAGAGTACATCATGAGAAATGCTGGGCTGGATGAAGCACAAGCCGGAATCAAGATTGCTGGGAGAAATATCAATAATTTCAGATATGCAGATGACACCACCCTTATGGCAGAAAGTGAAGAACCAAAGAGCCTCTTGATGAAAGTGAAAGTGGAGAGTGAAAAAGTTAGCTTAAAGCTCAACATTCAGAAAACTAAGATCATGGCATCCGATCCCATCACTTCATGGCAAATAGATGAGGAAACAGTGGCTGACTTTATTTTGGGGGGCTCCAAAATCACTGCAGGTAGTGACTGCAGTCACAAAATTAAAAGACACTTACTCCTTGGAAGGAAAGTTATGACCAACCTAGATAGTATAGTTGGACCTTTGCCAACAAAGGTCCGTCTAGTCAAGCCTATGGTTTTTCCAGTAGTCATGTATAGTTGTGAGAGTTGGGCTATAAAGAAAGCTGAGCACTGAAGAATTGATGCTTTTGAACTTTTGGTGTTGGAGAAGACTCTTGAGAGTCCCTTGGACTGCAAGGAGATCCAACCATTCCATCCTAAAGGAGATCAGTCCTAGGTGTTCATTGGAAGGACTGATGTTGAAGCTGAAACTCCAAATCTTTGGCCACCTGATGCAAAAAGCTGACTCATTTGAAAAGACCCTGATGCTGGGAAAGATTGAGGGCAGGCGGAGAAGGGGATGGCAGAGGATGAGATGGTTAGATGGCATCACTGACTCCATGGACATGAGTTTGGGTAGACTCCGGGAGTTGGTGATGGACAGGGAGCCCTGGCGTGCTGCAGTCCATGGGGTCACAAAGAGTCAGACACGACTGAGCGACTAAAGTGAGTGAGTGAGTGGTTGGCGGGTGGGCATGAGGTGAGGTAAAATGAAGGACATCTAGTGGATCCGGGGTTTCTTTCTGAGGTGATGAAAATGTTCTAAAATATTCAAGCTGATGGTTATGCAACTCTGGGAATATACTATAAGCCACTTGAATCTACACTTTAAATTGATACATTATTTGATACATGAATTAAATCCCAATTGAACTGTTTTTTTTTTAAAGTTAAGAAAATGAAAATATACTAAGTAGTTAACGCCAGCTTTTAAAGATTGATCTCACATTTTACTTGTCATCTAAGGAGTATCAACCCAAACAAAGAAGGACCACAGGAATTCCGCATAGAGAGAACACCCAGATCTTTGCTTTGATTTTGTTACAGGCCACTCTGTACTGAAACCAGCTTTTCTTTTTTTTCCCCAAAGGATTCAGGCTCTCCACCAAGAATACGATGCGGACGCCATGGCAAAACTGAGTCAGATGTAGTAATCCTGTGGCTTCGGGACTGTTGTAGGCAGTGTCGGGGACACTTCAGACTCATTTGAGACAATGACAGTAATAACTGAACAGGTGGATGGTTGTAAGAGGTTGACAAAGCACCCTGTCTGATCACCGCAACAAAGGCTGTGACACCTTTTGCCTGGATGCGGAAACTGACATCTGTCTACTTCAAAGGCTTATTCAAGGCAACACCAAACTTGATGCCAGGCCTTCAGAATACAAGTCCAGGGCTCATTGTCCCCCATCTTCCCCCCCCAAAGTCCCTTTTGAGAATCCCAGGTGCATTTAGGTTGTGGGAATTCAACTCTATGTGCTCAGCAAAATACTGAGATTACTCAACCCCCATGCAGATGGAGGGAGCTCAGATGTTCGCATGGTGACCACAGGCCCTGGGGTGCACTGGGACAGAGGTCACAAGTCTACCATCTGAGCAGCCATCATACCAAGTGAGAGTTCCATGTTTAAAAAGCTTTCTCTCCTTTGCATAGAACGTTATCATTTGCTGTGTGTTCTTTTTCTTATATTGGTTACATTATTACATGCATTGTACATTTTTTTTGCCAGATTGAACACACTATACTTTGAATTTGGTACCTTATGAATCACTTAAGGAATTCTCAAGGGTGATTTGGACTCTGTGGTTTCTAGATGATTTCTGCCTCTAGATTCTAACCCAGCAGTAATTAAAATGCCAACACCACGGACTAGGAGCTTTCTCCTCTGATGGCCCAGAACTATTTTGATTTTTCTGATCTAGGCTTTTCTAGACAAAAACCAAGGTGGCTGACTCAAAGTCCTTGTTGACAGAAGGAGAAAAACACTATAAAGAGTTTTACCCTTGCCTACCTCCTCTGCTTGTAGGGTTTCTTTTTCAATTTTTTCAAGTAACTCTTTTCTCAGCAAGAACTCCTTGGTCAGATTGAGGGACATTTGCATGGCCTGGTGTAGCTTGCTCTGCAATATAACAACACGGGAAGTCTTGAGCAAAGATGATCGCCACAGGAAAAAGAGACAGACAACTCTTTATTCAGCAGAATAGCAGGGCCATCCAGGAACTTGGGTCTGTCCTTCTTATGACTCCAGATTTTCAGAATCCTGGTGCCTAAGAGGCAGGGGAGGAGAGGACCTTGGGAGGCTTCTCACCTGCAAAGCACCCAGACACACCTAGACCCAAATCCCACCCCACCGTTTACTAAGAGAACCTCTCTAGACTTGGGCTGACTGCTTTGTAGGGTTGTGGTGCTTAGTCACTCAGTCGTATCTGACTCTTTGTGACCCCATGGACTATAGCCCTCCAGGCTCCTATGTCCATGGAATTCTCCAGGCAAGAATACTATTGTGGGTTCCCATTTCCTTCTCTAGGGGATCTTCTCAACCCAGGGATCAAACCTGGGTCTCCTGCATTGCAGGTGGATCCTTTACTGTCTGAGCCACCAGGAAAGGCTTAACAGAGACAAATCCTGGTAAAGTGTTGAGCACAGTGCCTGACACACGGACAGCACATGGCATATGACCACCATCATTTGGACAAAGAGGTGGATGCTACTGTGAGCATGTGAGATCTCACATGTGAGGTCTTCCCAGACCAGGAATCCAGCCCATGTCTCCTGCAACGGCAGGCAGACTCGCTACCATGGAGCCACCAGGGATGCCCCAAGGGGCTCCCTTGACTGAGACTCACTCATAAAACTCACAGAAGACAAGACACTGTGTCTGTCTCCTTCACGGCTAAACCCTCAGCACTTAGCCCTGGGCCTAGTGTGCCACAGGTTCTCATATATTTAGTAATAGAGGCAAATTATTCTACATATTTTTTTATTATTTTAGAAATATGTGTTTATTTGGTTGTGCTGAGTCTTAGATGTGGCATGCAGGATCTTTGTTCTTTAGCTGCAGCAGCATGTGGGATCTAGTTCTCTGACCAGGGATTGATCCCAGGTCCCTGTATTGGGAGCAAGGAGTCTTAGCTACTAGACCACCAGGGAAGTCCCATTCTACATATTTTTAATGACGTCTCACACTTGGGTGTTTGACATTAAAATGAAAATGAGCCAACCTGTTGCCCATCCATCCATAAACATACACCTGGATTTTTAGCAGTTTTTTGACAATTCTGACTGAGCACCTGCTTTGCCATTGTCCTCAGTGCTAGGGCCACATCACTGACCAGTCAAGCTCTGTCCTGGTGGGCAGTCACAAAAACCTGCTTCTGAGAGGGGAAGCATTGGCCCATGGTTCCCAGTGGAGTCCCCATTCAAACGCAGGTGAGGCCTGACTCTACAACTCACCAGTGCTGGGCCCTGCTTTCCCCAGGAGACCTGAGAACTGAGATACAGAAAAGTCAAACTGTCTCTCTCAGCTTCAGGCTGTGTCACCTTAGGTCCCCTGTAGGCGTCTCCTCCCAGCTTCACCATCTGCTTGCTGTTATTCTCAACAGGCTGACAGGCACCCTAGCCCCTGGGATTCTGACCAGAATGGCTCCCATCCTGCCCACCACGGCCTGTGTTCCAGCTGCTTGGGTATCACCATCAATCTGCACTACGCGTTCTGGAGCTCAAGACCTGGGCCTGGCTGTCGTATTAGTATTTTATAGCCAGTAGCTCCACTCTAAAGCCCTGACTTTTCCCCACAAGACCTGACTGGCCCTGGGCCACTTAGTTGATTCCTCAGGATCAGATCAAGGTCCAGTGTGGTGTAACCACATACCTCGCAGCTCTCTAGCTGGACACAAGAATTTCAGAATGTGAGCATGACCTTGTCTACACACACTTTGCCAGCGGAAGGCAGTGGGTAAGGCGGGACATGCACTGGACTAGGAGCCCCAGCTCCATCACAGCATGTGGCTTGAATCCCGCAATTACTCTTTCTCTTTCAGCCTCAGGTTTTTCATTTGTAAAAGGAAAACAATGAACAAACATAAGCCTAATATAAACACATTCGAATTCACATTTTTAAATGACACCGTGTGGACCAAATGAAGTTTACTTGTGAGCTACCTAAGTCCATGGCTGCTGTTGCCACCAAGGCACTAGGCCAAGGGTCAGCAACCTTGTTCTGTAAAAGGTTAGATGGGAAATATTTCAGGCTTTGCAGGCCAAGAGGCAAAATTGAGGATACTGTATAATTATATTAACAAGAGAAGAAAACAAACTGCCACAATTGTTTTATTGATAAAATTCAAAATGAAATAATTAAGTATAATATTTTGGGATACTGGTCTACAAATGAGAAGAATGAAATTTCTAGGGGAGAAATCAATTTTACTTAACTGGGTGTCAAAGGGAGTGTTCTCTATCAAAATCAGTTGCAAATGTTCTTCTGTAAAAACCACCCTTGTCTCCCAGGCCAGTGGGCAGGATAGATGGGCCACTGCATCAGACAGTTGCCAGCAGAGTGACCAGACCGCCTGGTCTGCCAGGGACAGGCCATGCTCATGCCCACAGTCCCTGCTTAATTGTCAATATTGCCTCTTTTTCACCAAAAACAGTTCTGTGTAGATAAGGAATTATTTAGTAGGTGTGTTTTTTTTTAATTTATAGCTAAGATGATTTCCTTTGCAGAGTTTTAAGCAGGGAAGTACTTACCGTTGTTTATTTGCTCAGTTGTGTCTGACTGTCTTACAATTCCATGGATTGTAGCCCACCAGGCTCTTCTGTCCATGGGATCTCCCAGGCTAGAATACTGGAGTGGTTTGCCATTTCCTTCTCCAGGGCATCTTCCCTGTTAAGACAGGGATCGAGCCCAAGTCTCCTGCATTGGCAGGCGGGTTCTTTAACACTGAGCCAAGCCCCAGGGAAGTGCTTATTACAGACTAAATTAAATAGAGCCCTAATTGTGGCTGGTTCTTAAAGCTCACAGTGCATAAAAATCATCTGGGGAGTTAAAAAAAATGTATGGCTCTCACCTCTTAATTCAATTGGTCGGGGTTGAATTAGTGTGTCTATGTTTTTTTTTTTAAAAAAAAAAAGGGGGGGGAGCTCCTCAACTGGTTTTAACACATAGTCAGGGTTATAGAGACATTTGGGGGATTTTACGAGATATGGCCAGAGAAGGCAATGGCAACCCACTCCAGTACTCTTGCCTGGAAAATCCCATGGACAGAGGAGCCTGGTAGGCTGCAGTCCATGGGGTTGCAAAGAGTTGGACACAACTGAAGTGACACAGCAGCAGCAACAGCAGGAGATATGCCTTTGTCGGGAGAAATCAGAGAGCAACGGGGGAGCATAGGATGCCTAGGCTCTCAGTGAAGCCACAGTGACATTCCAGAACCTCGCTGTGGCACGGGAAACCCCAGGCACCGGGGCATGAGCTTGAACCTTACTTTGTACGCGTTAAGGATCTGCAGGGTGTTTCCAGATGCCAGCTTCATCTGGATCAGCTCTTGATTCCTTGCTTCAATCGTCTCTAAAAACTGAGCATTCTCGATCTTCAGCTGCTGGAAGTCAATGTCGTGGAGGGCTTCACCTACCTCCTCCTTCTACAGCTCAGGAAGAAGAGTGACACAAGTCAGAAAGACAAAAACAAACATATATTAATGCGTAAGTGTGAAATCTAAAAAAAATGATACAGAGGAACCTATTACAGGGCAGGAATAGAGATGCAGATGCAGAGAAAGGACTTGTGGACACAGTGGGGGAAGGGCTAGGCGGGATGAACTGGGAGACTGGGAGCTACATGTGCTACCGTGTGTAAAACAGATAGCTAGTGGGAACCTGCAGTATAGCAAGGCAGCTCAGCTCAGTGCTCCGTGATGACCCAGAGGGGTGGGATGGGGTGAGGGGGGCCGGAGAGGTGTATGTATACGTATAGCTGATTCACTTCATTGTATAGCAGAAACGAACTCAACTTTGTAAAGCAATTATATGCCAGTAAAAAAATAATAATAATAAAGAATAGAACATGGCCAAAAAAGAAAAAGAAATGATGTGAGGTTGTGACTTCTGTATAGCCATACATTCAATTTCAGGTGAGCTTTTGGAAGTCAGTCATCATTCAGTCATTCTACAAACTTGGATTGGGGATCTGCTTGGTGCCAGGCATGGTGTTAGGCCCTAGGGATAGAGATCTGAGTAAATACAATACTCCCATACTCAATGACAGTTCACAGGCAGGCCACAGCATGGTGTTGTGGGACACACAGGGGCAGCACCAAACAGAAGCCCCTCAGGCAGGCCAGGAGAGTATGGAAGGCGGGTCAGGGGAGGCTTCCCTGAGGAGGTGGTGCCTAAACAGGGCTGTGAAGGAAGAGGCCATTAAAAGTTGTTTTTAACCTGGAAAACTCAGAATAAGCGGCACACAAATGCCTTTCCTTGATCACATGACATTTCTGCACTGGGCGTGTATCGGTGCATTGGGTTGCCTCCCTAGCCCTCACCCCACTTACCTGTCCCACCAGCTCTATGGCATCTCATGTCTGTGGTCACAAAAGCCAACCTCGGGACTGCTCCCCACACCCACTTGCTATTCAAGCTGTATACCTCCTAAAAGACATCTTCTTCCCTTCCCCCCGAATAACACAACAATTTCCTTAAGCCCTAACTTGACTCATCCTCCAGCTCAAACTGTTCCCATCTTCCACACCAGAAGGCAACCCCTCCCTCCACTCAGTCTCTGGATTCTGTGGCTCCTGGTCGTGGCTTCTGTGGTCTCCGTCTAGCAGTTACACATCTACGCCTTTTCTCACCATCACCTCTCCCTGTGAGCCTGTGAGGACAGGACCCCATCAGTGTCATCTCTGGGTAGCAATGGCTTTTAGGTTCAAGGTCAGCCATCTACTTCCTCTCTCATGCTTCTGGATGCCTGAGCGTGCATGAAGCCCAGAGAACCAGGAACTCGGTATCAGGAGGCACGTTCTTGAAAACGTGCTGGGGCCACCACGTTCTTTCTTCCAATGAACTCAACTCTTCTTCGCTGACATCTCCACCCCGGCTCCACCCTGGGGACCCTCCCAAGTGGTGTGGTCCTTTCCCACAGCAGCCAGAGAGAGCACTTGGAGGCAGCAGCTACAGCCCTCATGGGCCCCTGCTCCTTGGCCTCTTGAGTCCCAGGTCCCCTGATGTGCTCTCGGTTCCCATTCCTGGACGCTAGTTTGCAGATTCCTTCAAGCGTGGAGCTCTCCGTGAGACACGGTGCTCCAGGTGGGGTTACTCAGAACATCATAACAGAGGGCAGAGAGACCACCCCTTTGCGAGGGGAGGGAGGTGGCATTGTGGAGTGCAGCCTAGGCCACAGCATGGCTCCCAACTGAACTGACGTATCAGCTGCTCCACGACTAAGCCACCCAGGACCTGTGCAGGTATTTGGGGGGAATCAAAGTGAAGGATCTCACATTTGGCCTTAGTTACCTCATGTGTTAAAGTTGCCCCCAACCTGTTGAGCCTTTGGGATCCCAAGTCAATCAACCCACAGGCCCCAGACATTAATTCTCCTGCCCGACTCTGTGTCACTGTCAGCGGCCACCTCTGATGCACACGCCATCAGGGCCTGCATTTGAGTTAATGACAGAAATACTGAGCTCAGAGAGGAGGGAACCATGTAACCACATTCCAGAGGCCTTGTGCCATGTCTGCCTTTAATCAGGAGCCTTTTGGATCAGCTGCTCAAAGACTCAGCAAAGCATACTCCGAACTGTGCCACCCAGGCCACACTCCCCAAAAGGGTCAACAAGTATGTCATGAGGGTTTTTTATATATAGTTTTCTTTCTTTATTTTTGGCTGTGCTGGGTCTTTGTTGTTGTGGGGGCTTTTCTCTAGTTGAGGCGAGCAGGGGCTACTCTCTAGTTGCAGTTTGCAGGCTTCTCATTGCAGCAGCTTCTCTTATTGTGGAGCAAGGGCTCACACACCGGCCTCAGTAGTTGTGGCACCTGGGCTCAGCACTTGTGGTTCCCGGTCTCGAGAGCACAGGCTCAGTAGTTGTGAGTTAGTTGTTCTGTGGCATATGGAATCTTAGTTACTGGTCTGGGGATCAAACCTGTGTCTCTTGTTATGGCAGGTGGATTCTTTACCACTGAGCCACCAGGGAAGCCCCATGAAGGTCTTTTAAATTCAAGCCAGCTCCATTACAGATTTATCAGCATAGAAACTGTATTAGTTTCCTATTGCTACCATAAAAGATGACCACAAATGCAGAGGTTTAAAACAATAGAAGTGTATTCTCTAGCAGCTCGTGAGGTCAGAAGTCCGTAACAGTTCTTTGGATTAAAACCAAGGAGTTGGCAGGGTGGCATTCCTTCTGGAGGCTCTAGAGGTGAATCTGTTTCCTTGCCATTACCAGCTGCTACAGGCAGTCTGCATCCTTCATTCATGATCCCTTCCTTCGCTTTGATCTCTGCTTCTATTTCCACATCTTCTCTGTCTCTCACTCTCCTGCCTCCCTCTCCTAAGGACTCTTGTGATTACATTGGACCCACTTAGATACTCCAAGATATTCTCCCCATCTCAACATTCTTGATTTCATCACACCTGCAAAATCTTTATGCCACGTAAAGTAACATAGTCACAGACTCCAGCAATTAGGACATGGACATCTTTGGAATTCGGAGACATGGACATTTTTGGGAGGATGTTGTTCTACCCACTACAGTAACCTTAAAAAAAGAAAGAAAGAAAGAAAGACAAATCCACATACCTGCCTCAATTGTAAAAGCAACTTTTTCCTCTGGACTTTGAGTGAAACATTTTTCAAATGTAATTTATCCTTCATATTATCCTTAAAAATAAAAGCAAATTTTAATCCATTGTCCTCCTTCTTCCCTATCGGCAGGTCTGAGACTGCAAAACTAAACTTTGAGCCCCAACATGCAGTCACTTATTTTTAACTCTTTGATGTCTACTCAAGCTGGTGTTGCTATGATATCCTTGCTCGAGAGCAAGAAGCAGAGGAAACTGGGTCTGCTCTATACAAATTTTCTATTACTTTTAAATTCAAGATAACTTGAGTATATTATTGGATATAGGAGCCTTTCCTGACAAAATGATCTTATGATTCCTTGATCTATTACCCTCTTGGTAATTTACATAATTTTTTATTACATATAACATGTTAGGGTTAGTACCACTACCTACCTGCAGAATCCAAAGCTTGATAGGCTACAAAATCTTTGAAAGTAAAGGAACATTTGTCTCATTCTTACACTAATGGAACTCAAAGAAATTAAGGTTTATTTGTCCTACACTATGTAGTCACCTGACTAAACAGGCTCACACTTTTCTCAAGAAGACAGCAGGTCTTGAAACAAACAAGAAAATTAAAAGGAAGAAGCTGATCTGAGATAACTATGAATATCCATTCTGCCTGTTTGATTTTGGCTTTGATAAACTTGCATTTTAAGACACACACGCTTTGAGGGACACAAAAAAATGTTCATATGTGGGCAACAGTTACGGTGGACCAAATGGAGTGGGGCAGCCTCACGTGGACCTCTTCTTTGTCATCGTTCCATGAAAGTATTCCCCTCTCTAAGCTCTAACCACCTGCCAACTCACTCTCCGACGATTCATGTCCTCAATGTACTTCATCACTTTCTGAGTGGCCAAAATACTCCCTTTCTTCTTGGATATGGTCTTTAGAATATCTTTTTCAAACTCATGCACTTCTTTCTGGACTTCAGTCCATCGAATTTCAGCTTCCTCGATGATAGCCTGGGGAGTCAGTGCAAAGAGAGGACAGTTTGCAAAACTTCTCAAGGAGATATCCATCTAAGGAAACCTAAGGTCTCAGGCCTATTTGGGTCCCAATGCCTAACGTTTCTTCTTAGTCTTAGAAAGATATCCTGAAGATACAAATGGGACCATATGAACCTTGTTATTAAAAAGCATGCCTCAAAAAAGTTACAGTATCTATATATATAAAGGGGAAGAACAAACAAAAAAGGGCCTCGAGTATCTCCAGAAATATATATTTCCATATCTGAAATGTTATGTACCATTAAAATGATAACACTAATATCTATCATATATCACCATATCATATATGTATGTATATCATATATCATATATATACCATATCATATATATATATATATATATACCCACACACACATATATAATATCTGGAAAGTTACACGCCAAAACAATAACCACAGCTGTATCTGGAAAGATAGACTAGGAGGGAGGCAGAGAAGTACTCTTACTATATACTTTAATAATTTGAAAAAAAAAGTAATAACGAATCTATGTATTGATACAGAAAGACACTATTAAGTGAAAAATACAGTTCACAAAATAATATGATATCTTTTTATAAAGACATTCATATATACATGGGAAATCTAAACTCTAGGAGACAAATACAGGAACCAACAGTAATTACCTCTTGGTGGATGTTTTCAAATGTTTCTCTTTTAGCTTACCTGCATGTTTAAATTTTGCTACAACAGAGATTATCTTTAAATTAAAAAATGCAAATATGCATATATTATTTTAAAGAATAAAATGAGTAGCCACAGAGCAAATCATCTTTGATCAGGCTCTTTCACTGGGCACCAAGGAACAAAAGCATCTTCCTTTGCTGGCCAGCATCTGGCCATAGCCTCCTCCCTCCCCATAAATTTCACAGGCCAGAACATCTATCTACCTTAAATGCTACTTTCTATACATTACTGGAATGCAAAAGTAGGAAGTCAAGAGATATCTGGAGTAACAGGCAAATTTGGCCTTGGAGTACAGAATGAAGCAGGGCAAAGGCTAATAGAGTTTTGCCAAGAGAACACACTGGTCGTAGCAAACACCCTCTTCCAACAACACAAGAGAAGACTCTACACATGGACATCACCAGATCGTCAATACTGAAATCGGATTGATTATATTCTTTGCAGCCAAAGATGGAGAAGCTCTATACAGTCAGCAAAAACAAGACTGGGAGCTGACTGTGGCTCAGATCAGGAACTCCTAATTGCCAAATTCAGACTGAAATTGAAGAAAGTAGGGAAAACCACTAAACCATTCAGGTATGACCTAAATCAAATCTCTTATGACTACACAGTAGAAGTGACTAGATTCAAGGGATTAGATATGATAGACAGGGTGCCTGAAGAACTATGGATGAGGTTTGTGACATTGTACAGGAGACAGGGAGCAAGACCATTCCCAATAAAAAGAAATGCAAAAAGGCAAAATGGTTGTCTGAAGAGGCCTTTCAAATAGCTGAGAAAAGAACAGAAGTAAAAGGCAAAGGAGAAAAGAAAAGATATACCCATTTGAATGCAGAGTTCCAAAGAATAGCAAGGAGAAATAAGAAAGTCTCTCTCAGTGATCAATGCAAAGAAATAGAGGAAAACAATAGAATGGGAAAAACTAGACATCTCTTCAAAAGAATTAGAGATACCAAAGGAATATTTCATGCAAAGATGGGCACAATAAAGGACAGAAATGGTATGGACCTAACAGAAGCAGAAGATATTAAGAAGAGGTGGCAAGAATACACAGAAGAACTGTACAAAAAAGATCTTCATGACCCAGATAATCACAATGGTGTTGATCACTGACCTAGAGCCAGACATCCTGGAATGTGAAGTCAAGTGGGCCTTAGGTAGCATCACTACAAACAAAGCTAGTGTAGGTGATGGAATTCCAGTTGAGCTATTTCAAATCCTGAAAGATGATGCTGTGAAAGTACTGCACTCAATATGCCAGCAAATTTGGAAAACTTAGCAGTGGTCACAAGACTGGAAAAGGTCAGTTTTCATTCTAATCCCAAAGAAAGGCAATGCCAAAGAACGCTCAAACTACTGAATAATTGCACTCATCTCACACACTAGCAAAGTAATGCTCAAAATTCTCCAAGCCAGGCTTCAACAGGACATGAACCATGAACTTCCAGATGTTCAAGCTAGGTTTAGAAAAGGCAGAGCAACGGAGAAGGCGATGGCACCCCACTCCAGTACTCTTCCCTGTAAAATCCCATGGACAGAGAAGCCTGGTAGGCTGCAGTCCATGGCGTCGCTAAGAGTTGGACACAACTGAGCGACTTCACTTTCACTTTTCACTTTCATGCATTGGAGAAGGAAATGGCAACACACTCCAGTGTTCTTGCCTGGAGAATCCCAGGGATGGGGGAGCCTGGTGGGCTTCTGTCTATGGGGTCACACAGAGTTGGACACAACTGAAGTGACTTAGCAGCAGCAGAGCAACCAGAGATCAAATCGCCAACATCTGCTGGATCACTGAAAAAGCGAGAGTTCCAGGAAAACATCTATTTCTCCTTTATTGACTATGCCAAAGCCTTTGACTGTATGGATCACAATAAACTGTGGAAAATTCTGAAAGAGATGGGAATACCAGACCACCTGACCTGCCTCCTGAGAAATCTGTATGCAGGTCAGGAAGCAACAGTTAGAACTGTACATGCAACAACAGACTGGTTCCAAATAGCGAAAGGAATACGTCAAGGCTGTATATTGTCACCCTGCTTATTTAACTTATATGCAGAGTACATCATGAGAAATGCTGGGCTGGATGAAGCACAAGCTGGAATCAAGATTGCCGGAGGAAATATCAATAACCTCAGACATGCAGATGACACGTTCCTTAGGGCAGAAAGCGAAGAACTAAACAGCCTCTTGATGAGTGTGAAAGAGGAGAGTGAAAAAGTTGGCTTAAAACTCAACTTTCAGGAAACTAAGATCATGGCATCTGGTCCCATCACTTCATGGCAAACAGATGGGGAAATAGTGGGAAACAGTGAGAGACTTTATTTTAGGGGCTCCAAAATCACTGCACATGGTGACTTCAGCCATGAAATTAAAAGATGCTTACTCCTTGGAAGAAAAGTTATGACCAACCTAGACAGCATATAAAAAGCAGAGATATTACTTTGCCCACAAAGGTCCATCTAGTCAAGGCTATGGTTTTTCCAGTGGTCATGAGAGTTGGACTATAAAGAAAGCTGAGCACCGAAGAATTGATGCTTTTGAACTGTGGTTTTAGAGAAGACTCTTGAGAGTTCCTTGGACTGCAAGGAGATCCAACCTGTCAATCCTAAAGGAAATAAGTCCTGAATACTCATTGGAAGGACTGATGTTGAAGCTGAAACTCCAATACTTTGGCCACCTAATCTGAAGAACTGACTCATTGGAAAAGACCCTGATGTGGGAAAGATTGAAGGTGAGAGGAGAAGGGGATGACAGAGGATGAGATAGTTGGGTGGCATCACTGACGTGATGGACGTGAGTTTGAGTAAGCTCCGGGAGTTGGTGAGGGACAGGGAAACCTGGCGTGCTGCAGTCTATGGGGTCGCAAAAAGTCAGACATGACTGAGCAACTGAAATGAACTGATACATCACTCTCCTGCTCAATTATCCTCCCTGGGGTCCTGCTTTCTAAGACATCAGAGAGAAACCCCTCTGCCTACTCAACCTGATTTCCTAATACAGCCCCCAAAGCACGTTCTTCTCTAACCACAGCAACCTTCTCAGGATTATGAACTTGCTGTGAACATTCCCACCTCCACTTCCTTGTTCATGTCATTCACCTTACTTAGGGTGTCCTTGTTTTCCTATTCCTTAAACAATTTCCGTCATTCTTCACATGTCAAGTCCTATGTCCAGCCCTACCTCCCCAACATGTCTTCTCTGACCACTCTAACCCACACCATTATGTTTAATCACACAGTTCAGCATGTGAGGACAATGCTACCACATCGTGAGCTCTTTAACATGTTACAATTCAATGCAGCATGTTGGGAAAGAGAAAGGAGGAGAGAGGGGGAAGGGCGGGAGAGGTTTATGCCATAGAGATGGTTCTATTAATGGAGACGTGAGTTCACTATCTGTCCCTTTCAAGGAAATGAATATGATGCCTCCATTAGAAATGGAAAAAATTTAGAAATAGAACAGAAACATCTATTTTTTTCATACAAGATGACTATCAAATGCAAGCCAGCAACTTCAGCCTATTGGCAACCAAATGAACAGTGATGTTTCTTCCCTGTTGGAAAACTGACCACCTTGGTCTCCCATATGACGTGAACCATATGGGTCATGGATGCAGCCCATGGAGGGTGACAAGGGATTTTTCACTCGACTCACTGACTTAAACCTCAAGCCCTGTATATCATTAAGGAATTATTCTGAATTTTTAAGAGCATTTATGGTTGGATGGCATCACTGACTCAATGGACATGAGTTTGGGTAATCGCCGGGAGTTGGTGATGGACAGGGAGGCCTGGCTTGCTGCGGTTCATGGGGTCTCAAAGAGTTGGACATGACTGAGCAACTGAACTGAACTGATGGTTATTGATTATGGCTTTTTTTTTAAAAGAATCCATATCTTAGAAACATGTATTGAAATATTCACAGATAAACAGTATCTGTAAGATCCCCTTCATAATACCCAGTGGCCAGTTACAAGTGGGAAGTTGGTAGGGATACGGAGGGAACAAGAGCAGCCACATGTTGATGACTGCTTTGTGCAGATGTTGAATGCACAAGGGTTCACTGTGCTAGCTTCTCTGCATTTGTGTATTTTGAAATTTTTCACTTAAAGAGTTTAAAAAATTTTTTTAATTTTATTTATTTATTTATTTTTAGTTGTGCTGGGTCTTTGCTGCTGCATGTGGGCTCTCCCTAGTTGCGGCAAGCAGAGGCTTCTCTCTAGTTGCAGTGCAACTGGCTTCTCAATGGAGCACAGGCTCTGGAGCCCTAGGGCTTCAGTAGTTGTGGCGCAGGGGCTTAGCTGCTCCGTGGCCCATGGAATCTTCCCAGACTAGGGATTGAACCTGTGTCCCCTGCATTGGAAGGCAGATTCTTAACACTGGAATACCAGGAAAGACCAAAAGTTTAAAATTTGATATCCCCTCAAGCAAGTGGTAAGTTCCTTAAAGGTAGGTCCTCAGTTTATTTTATCCGAGTGTGTTTCTCTCAAAGCACCAACAATCATATGAACGTACTAAAGATACTTCTTGCCGAGGCAGAAGCGGGGAGCCCAGGGAGGACAGCCCACTGGAAGGTCTACCTCATGATGCTGTAGGTCGCGCTCAGCGTTCGCTCTCATGTGCCTGATCTCATCCTTTGTGTCTTCCAGCTCCTTTTGGACAAGTTCCAATTTTTGGTCCACACTGAGGCCCATCACACGTTCCATGCCCATGCGGGACTTGGATTTACGCCTGCTTCGTAACTGTAACACAAGCAGTACAAAGCCATTGTCAAGTAGGAACTGGTAAGAAAGCAGCCCAAGGTGGGTATCAAGACAACCACTCGAACATGCTAGAAATAATGCTGAATGATGGCCAGAGCAAACCAACTCCATGAAAAATGATGCTGGACACTGGGCCCAAGGTGATGTTCATTTCACAAGTCAACCTAAGGTACTGCACAAAATACTTCAAAGGTCTATGCTTGACAATGAACTGAAAATAAGTTAAAGGGAAGTGTCTTGAGTGTGGGGAAACCCTGAAGTAAAGTAAATTGCTATAGACTAGCAATCAAATCAGTGTCAGGGAAAGCCTGGAGCTCAGTGCTTCCTGAGCTGGATATAAAAGAGAAAATGCACTTGGGGGCATGGTTTTCAGCAAAAAAAAACAAGACAACAATGTTGGATTTCCTAAGCATTGACATGGTTGGATGACATCGTCAACTCAACGGACATGAGTTTGAGCAAACTCTGGGAGATAGTGAAGGACAGGGAAGCCTGGCATGCTGCAGACCATGGGGTCGCAAAGAGTAGAATGCAACTAATCGACTGAACAGCAAAAACAGGGCAATGAAGCCTAAGGTCAAAAGCAGGTGACCCAGGAAATGTGTGGACCTGAAGATGGCACTGTTTGATCCTCAAAAGATAGACCCCTACCCTGTACTATTTTTTTTGAGTCAGCTTCCCTTTTTTTTTTTTTTAGTGGAGTATAATTGCTTTATAATATTGTGTTAGTTTCTGCTGTGCAATGAAGTGAATCAGTTCTGTGTATACATATATCCCCTCCCTCTTGGGCTTCCCTCTCACCCTTTCCACCCCACCCCTCTAGTTCACCACAGAGCACTGAGCTGAGCTCCCTGTGCTATACAGCAGATTCCTGCTAGCAATCTATTTTACACATGGTAGTATATATATGTCAATCCTAATCTAAAGAGAAACCTTGGAGGGAAAAGAACCAAATTTAGAACAGGGAGAAAGTCATATGCCACTTGGCCAAGAAGGGCACAGCAAAGGCAGATAACAAATGTTACTTGCATCTAAAGGGGCAAAGAGCTTTAAAGAATTCTTAGATCTCCCTTGCATACCTGTGCAATTTCTGCTCCTGTTATTTTGACTTCTGATAATCGTGGAAGTTGCTGATCCCTGGGCTCCAGTTTATTGTAATATTTTTCAAACATCTCTGTCTCAGTTTTGAGAGCAGAGTTTCCATAGCTGCAAAACAGAGGGTGCCCTTGAGAAAGTTCCACCAACTGGAGTTTAAATTCCAAGTACCTAGTATTTAACACTTGCTAGCAGTGTTCTTGCCTGAAGAATCCCAGGGATCGGGGAGCCTGGTGGGCTGTCTATGGGGTCCACAGGGTCAGACATGACAGAAGCGACTTAGCAGCAGCAGCAGCAGCTTTGTATGACCTTGTAAGATACTTAACCTTTTGGTGCCTTGCTTTCCTCATCTGTAAAATGGGAATAATAATAGCACCTATCTTTAAGGGTTGTGATAAGGAAAGCAAAGACTCTGGGACAGTGCCTGGCTCACAGTAAATGCTATTTACATATTCTATATATTTTTTTAATATACATCTAGTGAGCCATACAGAGAAGGCAATGGCACCCCACTCCAGTACTCTTACCTGGAAAATCCCATGGACGGAGGAGCCTGGTAGGCTGCAGGCCATGGGGTCGCTAAGAGTTGGACACGACTGAGCGACTTCACTTTCACTTTTCACTTTCATGCATTGGAGAAGGAAATGGCAACTCCAGTGTTCTTGCCTGGAGAATCCCAGGGATGGGGGAGCCTGGTGGGCTGCCGTCTATGGGGTCGCACAGAGTCGGACATGACTGAAGTGACTTAGCAGCAGCAGCAATGAGCCATAAAGTTCAGAGCACTAGGATTACAGGCATACGTTAGGGATATAATGGATTCAGTTTCAAACAACTGCAATCAAGTAAATAGTGCAATAAAGTGAGTCAAATGAATTTTTTGTTTTTTTGGTGCATTAAAATTATGTTTACATTATACTGTAGTCTACTAAGTGTGCATGCCATTATGTCTAAAAAAAGTACATACTTTAATTAACAATGCTTTATTGCTAAAAAAACACTAATCATCATCTGAGCTTTCAGCAGGTCATAATCTTTGCAATAGTAGCATCAAAAATCAGTGACCACATTACAATATTGTATTGGTTTTGCCATAAAAAAAAAAATCAGTGACCACAAATCACCATAACAAATATAATAATATAAACAAAAAGCTTGAAATATTTCAAAAAATCATGTAAATGTGACAGAGACACAAAATGAGCAAATGCTGTTGGAAAAAAATGGCATCAATATGCTTGCTCAATGCAGAGTTGCCACAAACCTTTGTTTTGTAAAAAACACAATGTCTGTAAGGTACAATAAAGCAAAATGCAATAAAATGAGATATGCCTATATACTGAAAATTGGTACAAGTCTCATCTTCAAATATCTTCTAACCCATTTGTGAAATGCCTTCTGAATTAATACTGAATATTTTATTTTTAAATTTTACTTTTGGCCGCACTGGGTCTTTGTTGCTGCAAACAGGCTTTCTCTAGTTGCAGCAAGGGGCTTCCCTCCAGTTGTGGTACATGGGCTTCTGACTGCCTTGGCTTCTTTTGTTGCAAAGCACAGGCTCTAGGTGCACAGCAGTAATTGTGGCTTTCGGGCTCTTGAGCACAGGCTCCATAGTTGTGGCGCACAGGTTTAATTGCTCCGTGGCATGCAGAATCTTCCCAGCTGCTGCTGCTGCTGCTAAGTCGCTTAAGTCGTGTCTGACTCTGTGCGACCCCATAGACGGAAGCCCACCATGCTCCCCCATCCCTGGGATTCTCCAGTCAAGAACACTGGAGTGGGTTTCCATTTCCTGCTCCAATGCATGAAAGTGAAAAGTGAAAGGGAAGTCGCTCAGTCGTGTCCAACTCTTCACAACCCCATGGACTGCAGCCTACCAGGCTCCTCCGTCCATGGGATTTTCCAGGTAAGAGTACTGGAGTGGGGTGCCATTGCCTTCTCTGGAATCTTCCCAGACCAGGGATCAAAACTGTGTCCCCTGAATTGGCAGGGATATTCTTAACCACTGGGCCACCAGGGAAGTCCACTACAGAATTCTTGAAGTTACACACATCCACAATCTTCAGAGGTTTACTTTGGTTTATATTTCTCAGTTCTTTTATTTCCAGCCACCCAATGGATGAAGTATTATTCTCTAGAAGTCTATTATAAAAGACTTTGAACAGATGGTTTTTAAACATTAGAGATGACAAAGCTAGTATATCCTGTATATGCCAAGATTGTGACCCTTTCAACTTATATAACATACCCGTATGTTACATATGAGTGTATAGGGCTTCCCTGGTGGCTCAGTTGGTAAAGAATTTGCCTGCAATGTGGGAGACCTGAGTTCGATCCCTGGGTTGGGAAGATGCCCTGGAGAAGGAAAAGGCTACCTACTCCAATATTCTGGCCTGGAGAATCCCATGGATTATATAGTCTATGGCGTCGCAGAGTCGGACACGACTGAGCAACTTTCACTTTCACATAATACATCAATGGTAAAGAACCCATAAGCCAGTGCAGGAAATGTGAGTGCAATTTCTAGGTGGGGAGGATCCTCTGGGGAAGGAAATGGCAACTCCCTCTAGTAGTCTTGCCTGGGAAATTCCCTATGGACTGTAGGGTCACAAAGAGTCGGACATGACTGAAGTGACTTAGTATGCACTCATGGACTATAGCCCGCCAGACTCCTTCTGTTCCATGGGGTCACAAAAGAAGTCGGACACAACTTATAGACTGAACAGCAACAATATAATACACACATATGTATGTAAGTGTATATATAAGAGAGAGAACAGCTTTGATATTTTCATATGTTATTGAGCTAAACATCTGTTTACTGTGCTGAAAATCCTGTTTGACTGAATTTTAATATTAGTGGGAAAGATTCAACAGAAAAGCCTGATACATCAAAGCATCTTTCTTTTTCAGCATATGTCATGTTCCCAGTGTAGGCTGTGGAGTTGCACCAAAGTCTTTTTTTTTTATTAATTTTTTATTGGAATATAGTTGATTTACAAAGTTGTGTTAGTTTCTGCTTACAGCAAACTCAGTTATAGATATACATATATCCATTCTTTTTTATTCTATTCCCATATAGGTCATTACAGAGCACTGAATAGATTTCTCTGTGCTATACAGTAGGTTCTTATTAGTTATGTAGTTTATATACAATAGTGCAATCTGAGTCTTAATTTTAGCTCTACCACTGACTAGCTGTGTGACTGTAAGAAAGTGACTTAACTTCTGTGTCTGTTTCCTCACCATCTTACTAGGGTTATTTTGTCATTATATTAGTTCATATGTGCTAAATACTTGGTACATAATAAGCACTCAAGATTGTAGCTGTTTTAGTAATAATACCTCAATTCTGACCTAAACTATTTATAAACATTTTGCAGTAACAGCTATTCAACTGTCAGGCCAGGATGTTCTATGTGAAATCAGTAAGTTGTACAACCAACCTCAATTACCTCATAGAACTTGATATCCAATTTACTTGCTATAGTAGATATTAAAACAGATTGCTAAAAACATAGAAAATTGGGCTAGTCCTTCTTTGCTGTTCACTTCTATACTTATACTCTGGTTTAGGTATGTTGCTTCATACTAAAAGTATCTCAATAGCCTCCCTTCTATCTGCTTCCACCTTAATTTTATTATAGAATCTTAGCATTGGAAAGGGACTTAGAGATCACCTGGTCCAAGCTGTCATCACACAATAGAGAAATGGCTAAGCACACAGCGTGGCACCAGACAGACCCACCAGGCTGAAGCTCTAGCTTCACCAATTACTCTCTTGGCTTCGCATCTTTGTCTACATCAGTGGCTTGTTAGTCCCCTGAAGGTGGAGACACGGGAATAAAGAGCAAAGGTAGGCGCCTTTACCACTTTTTTTTGGCGGGGGCGGGGCGCGAGGGGGTGGGGGGGTGCGGGTCTCAGTTTCCTCAGCGTTCAGCGTGGACTTGGGAGTATCTCCATGCTGGACCAACCTCGGAGCCCACACGCTGAGTAGGGACCACCCTCAGAATCCGGCCGGCGGGTACCTGAGCTCTTCCACCAGCCCACACAACTGGAAAACAGGAAGATCGCTCTCTTCCTGGGCCTGTGTCTCCGAGGCAGAAGTCTCAGAGTCGTCGTCCGTCATCACTGCCGAAGCTACTCTGGTCAATACCGAGTTGTGGCCAAGAGCGCCGAGGACCAGCGACCGCGTCACTCGGGCTGCGACCAAGCAGTGCGTTGCCAGGGCGACCCAACGCGGTAGTGGAGGGGCGGGGCTTCCCGAGGCCCAGTCCAGCGCTTCGGCCAGCCCAGCGCAGACCAAAGCGAGATCACTGGCCTTGGACTAGATACCTAGGCGCATTCGTGTTTCCTTTTTCAACAGTATTCTTAAAACGATGATAATAACAGCTGTTTGCTCAGCAGTTACTAATACCCTTGGCACCATGTTGAGCATAGTTTATAAAAATCCTTGCAACAACCTTGTAATAGTATCTATTCTCGATTTCCAAATGGAGAAATTGAGACCCCGAAAGTTCATTGAATTGGCAGGAGTGTCTTCCTTCTTCCACCTCACTGTGAGGCCTCTACTCTGTTCACCATCTGGAGCTTCATACATATTCACTGCAGCTTCTCTCAGATACCAATAATCTGCCTTCCTGGAAGGGGAAAACTTGGCTGATTATTAAATGGGTATAAACTCAAGACATTTCTAAATAGGCATTGATCATATTAGTATATGATCCTGAGTATCATGGGGGGAATGTATGGAGCAGACTATTCAGTATGTCAAGGAGCTCCTGGTTAAATGGGGAGATAGCCCCTAAACTAACTGCTGCGACCTGAAGTAACGGTGGTGACAGTGTTGTGGTTCACACCACCTTATAGTCATCAACTCATTTCACCCTCAAAACAGTCTTAGGAAGTTGGTGTTGTTCTCTTCCTCTTACAGATCCGGAAACTGAGGAATGTAGTAGCTTAGATGAGTTGCCTGGGCTTTCCTGATAGCTCAGTTGGTAAAAAATCAGCCCACAATGCGGGAGACCCAGGTTCAATTCCGGGGTGGGGAAGATCCCCTGGAGAAGGGATAGGCTTACCCAACCCCCTGCAGTATTCTTGGGCTTCCCTGTGGCTCAGCTGGTAAAGAATCAGCCTGCAATGTGGGAGACCTGGGTTCCAATCCTGGGTTGGGAAGATTCCCTGGAGAAGGGAAAGGCTACCCACTCCAGTATTCTGGCTTGGCAAATTCCATGGACTGTATAGTCCAGGGGGTCACAAAGACTCAGACATGACTGAGTGACTTTCACCGTTCACCATTAGACTTTCACCTGGACCACGCTGCTTGGTCCTCTCACCATTTTTGCCCCATTAGCTTAGCAGTTCTTAACGAGAGCTGAGGGGCAACTATTTTGCATCCCCACATACACATATACACATCCCCATATACACAATTAATACTTTATACACATTCTTCAGTATGTGGAGAAATTTTTGTTTGTTATAACTGAAAATGGTACCTTTGACTTCCGAAGTTTAGAAGTCAGAGATAGTGCTTGCAATTAGTTTCCCAAGGCTGCCATAACAAATTGCCACAAACAAAAATTTGTTGTCTCACAATATTGGAGGCTAGAAGTCCAAAATCAAGAGGTTGTCAAGGCCAGGCTCCCTTGGAAGGCTCTAGGGAAGAATCCTATCTAGCTTTTGATGTTTCCCAGCAATCCCTGGCATTCCTTGCCCTGTAACTCTGTTGCTCCAATCTCTTCCTACCTCTTCACATGGCCTTCTTCCTTGTGTCTTGTGTGGCCTCTCCTCTTTGTATAAGGACATGCAAGGATCATTATTTCAAACAAGGTCACATTCTGAGATTCCAGATGGACATAAATTTTTAGGGATGCTTTTCCACCCACTACAGTAATTCCCCTACATATGAATGAGTTCCATTCCAAGAGGGCGTTCATAAGTCCAACAAAGTTAGCCTAGGTACCCAATTAACACAATCGGCTATACAGTACTGTAATGGATTTATAATATTAATACTTTATACACAAGTAATACATAATAAGGGGCTTCCCAGGTGGTGCTAGTGGTGAAGAACCTACCTGTCAATGCAAGAGATGAGAGTTTGATTCCTGGGTCGGGAAGATCCCCTGGAGGAGGAAATAACACCCCACTCCAGGATTCTTGCCGGAAGAATCTCAGGGATAAAGTGGAGGACTACAGTCTGTGGGGAGGCCAAAGAGTCAGACATGACTGAGCTTCTGAGCAATGTGTAAAAAACAGACAAACACAGGACAGTCAAGTATGCCACAGCACAACCACACTTGTAGAGGATGCATGTACATGACAATGTATGGCAGACATGTGAACTAACTTACATGACTGGACATGAAAGTCCGCAACTTGAAGGTTTGTATGTGGGGGACTTGCTGAATTCTGTTAAACACTCTTCAAGGCACAGGACAAGCTCCCCTAACAAATATCTATATCAAAATATCAATAGTGTTGAGGTTGGGAAACCTGATTCAGAGAGAGGCATTTCTTCTTGGGGAAGAAAGGAGAATGTGTCCGCTAATCTAGGTAGCTACAAACAGAAAAGGTCTCGGAGAGGCTCAAAGTCCAGAGGTCACCCTCACCCTTTGTTTTCCAGGACCACTTCTTCCTACAGACTTCAGCATCTCCATGTGGTTGCTGCCCCCTGCCTGGCATTTTTGTAGCCTCTGCATTTTGACTTCAGAATCATAGGATCAGATCCATCCAAAGGATTAAGCTTCAACCAGGACTCTGACTTCAGAAGCAGACATTAGTGTGGCCTGTTTTTCTATTTATACAAATGGAATTGTGCAGCACATACGCCTCTGTGTCTGGCTGCTTTCCCTCGCTGTCCTGTTGATGAGAGCCAACTGCGTTGATGTGGGTAGTTATAGATCACTCATTACTGTGGCTGCATGATATTCCATTGTGTTTATCCATACCATTGTCCATGAGCTTTGGAGGGGTTTCCAGTACGAGGCTATTGTCATAAGCACCGCTAGGAACATTTACCATTAGTAAAAGTCTTCCGGGAACGTGTGTACACATTTATGTTAAGTACATACTTAGGAATGCAATTGCTGGGTCATAGTTGGTTCAGCATTAGTCAATATTAGTTGATACTGCCAGTTTTACCAGATGTTTTGGGCTTTCCTTATGGCTCTAGGAAAGAATGAGCCTGCAATGGTAAAGAATCCGCCTGCAATGCGGGAGACCTGTTCAATTCCTGGGTTGGGAAGATCCCCTGGAGAAGGGAATGGCTACCCACTCTGGAGAGTGGGTATTCTGGCCTGGAGAATTCCATGGACTATACAGTCCATGGAGTCACAAAGAGTCGGACACGACTGAGTGACTTTCACTGTCGCTCACTTTTTCAAACATTCAGTGACATAGGGCACTGTGCATTCCTGCCCCAACGGTCAGTCATTTGTTCACATATTTATGAAGCCTGGGTGTGTGCCAGGCACTGGATGAGCTGTTGGAATGCCAAGGTGGAAAAGCCATGGGCTAGTCTTGGCCCTTGTGCCCTGAGATCTATTCCTTCCCTTTCATCTGTAGGGGTGGGGTGGGGCAGGGGGTGACAATGAGCTATTCAGTCTGCATTTCCTAGGCTCCCAGGGCAGCTGGAGGGCCCTGTCTGGAGCCCAGTGGACAGGTGAAAGGAAGAAGCTTGGGGCACAGGGGTGGGAGCTGGAGGTGGGAGGATGGAGTTCTCCTCTCTCTCTGCCTTTGTTGTTCAGTCACTAAGTTGTGTCTGACTCTGCGACCCCGTGGACTGCAGCACACCAGGCTTCCCTGACCTTCACTATCTCCTGGAGCTTGCTCAAACTTGTCTCCATTGAGTCAGGGATGCCATCCAATCATCTCATCCTCTGTTGTCCCCTTCTCCTCCTGCCCTCAATCTTCCCCAGCACCAAGGTTTTTTCCAAGTTTTGGCCACATCTCTTCCGCAGCCCCCAGGGGACAGGCCATTTGTGGTTGCAGCTTATGCAGGTGACCATGGCCCTGGTCTCCAGTGACATCACCTGCCCCCTTGCCCCTCCAGCCGTGAGGAGGCCAAAACTTCCTACTCTCAGCGGCTCTTTGGCTCCCCTCCACTCTTTCAACGTGTGTGTATCTAAGTCTCTGCAGTCATGTGCTTTTCATATGCTAGAAGTGGTTTCTCTTCTGGTTGGATCCTGACTGATCCTGGCAGGGGCCTGCAAGGCCAGTGGGGAGATCTCCAGGCAGAAGGACAAGTCTCATTCACCCAGACCATGGCACTGATGGTGACAGAGGAGACCTGTTGTGGGTTGGGGCAGGCGTTCTGTTAGACATATGCTACGTTGCCTGGGGAGTCAGTCACCATGAGGACTGCTGCCAAACAAAGGCAGTTGCTTCTTCCAGACTGAGGAGTGATGTCAGCAGGCCTATCTCAGTGTCCTATTGGCTGAGGCCACTCCCTCCAAGGTGTCCCTCTACCTGGTTCCCTGGGCCAGATATCCACAGGCTGGTCCTCAATGTGAGATGCTTCTGGTGGCTGTTTACTTTTGTGGGGAGTAGCCTGGGAGTGGAGAATAGAATCTTAGATCTCATGGTGATCCCAGTGCCTTAGGCATTGTAGGTACTAATAATTATTCACACATGAGTGTACAGGAACTATTCTGAGCATTTCAAGTGTCTTGATAAAAGTGTTACTATGATTCCAGTTTACCGATGAGGAAACTGAGGCATGAGGAGCTAAAGTAGCTGGTACTCAATTGATGTCTGTTGATGACAATAGCCTCAATAATTTGCATGAAGGTGAATTCACTCAGTCGTGTCCGACTCTTTGCGACCCCGTGGACTGTAGTCTACCAGGCTCCTTCATCCGTGGGATTCTCCAGGCAAGAATACTGGAGTGGGTTACCATTTCCTTCTCCAGGAGATCTTCCCGACCCAGGGATAGAACCCGGGTTTCCCACATTGCAGGCAGATGCTTTAACCTCTGAGCCACCAGGGAAGCCCAATAATTTGCATAGCAGAGTGTTTAAAAACACTGGCTTTGGAATTCAAAAGACAGTGCTTTGAATCTGGATCCTACCCCTTGCTAGTGTGTGACCTTCCTCAGATTCCTTCTCTGTAAAATGAAGATAATCATGCCCACTTGGTCAGGGTCCTGAGAGGATTAAATAATGGGTAAGTATCAATGGTAGTCAAGCTTGCAAAATTTACATATGCATAATATAAAACTGTGGGATTCCCAGGTGGCACCAGTGGCAGAGAACCTGCCTGCTTAAGCAAGAGACAAGAGATGTGAGTTCAATCCCTGGATCAGGAAGATCCCCTGGAGGAGGGCATGGCAACCCACTCCAGTATTCTTTGCCTGGAGAATCCTGTGGACAGAGGGGCCTCATGGGCTATGGGTCCACAGGGTCACAAAGAGTCAGACATGACTGAAGCGACTTAGCACACACACAGCACAATATAAAATTGTACTTTATTGCATGTACACCTTTCAAGTTTTTTCAATTATGTACTTTTTAATTTATGATTAGTAATGGACTGAAAACAAATTATAACCTTCAGATTTAACAGACCAACAGTGAACTTATTTTATCTAATAAAATAGTATTTTTGATGAATTTGCCTATATTATCCCAGACGCTAGCCTCAGATCATAAGTTACCCATTTGGGGATCACAATAATAATCCCACTCTATGAAGTATATTTTTAATACAGCACTATTATTATTATTATTATTTTGGTTACATTTCAAGGCATTTGGGACCTTAGTTCCCCCACCAGGGATCAAACTTGTGCCCCCTGCAGTGGAAGCACAGAGTTTTAACCTGGATTACCAGGATTCCCTGGATTACCAGGGAAATCCCAATATTGTGCTATTTTTAAATTTTGATTTTGAAATAAATTCAGCTGCAAAATATAATAAAAAAATTACCATACACCTTTTGCCCAGATTTTCTACCTTCTCCAAATATTAACATCTCACTACATTTTCTTAATCATTCACCTCTCTCTCCATGTGAAAGTGAAAGTCGTTCAGTTGTGTCCAACTCTTTGCGACCCCATGAACTATACAGTCCCTGGAATTCTGCAGGCCAGAATACTGGAGTGAGTAACCTTTCCCTTCTCCAGGGGATCTTCCCATCCCAGGGATCAAACCCAGGTGACCCGTATTGCAGGCGGATTCTTTACCAACTGAGCCACAGGGAAATCCAAGAATACTGGGGTGGGTAGCCTAGCCCTTCTCCAGTGAAATCTTCCTGACCCAGGAATTGAACCGGGGTCTCCTGCATTGCAGGAGGATTCTTTACCAACTGAGCTATAAGGGAAGCCCCTCTCTCCATATAAATATATATATAAAACAAAGTAGAGATTCATCTATATTTTCCTTACCCAAACATTTTTCTTGAAATGTTTGAGAGTAGTTACAGACCCCATATGCTTCTTTATCCCTAAATATTTCAGGGTGTGTTTCCTAAAAGCAAGGATATTATCTTATAAGATAATGTTAATCAAAACATTGATATTGATTTCATACTGTTATCTAATATGGGGATCTTATTTAAAGTTTTGTCAATTGCCTCACTAATGTCTTTTTAGTAAAATAGACACGTGAATTCTTCTGGTCCAGAACTGCATTTAGTGGTCATGTGTCTTCAGTTTCCTCTGTACGGGAACAGTTCCTTGGTCTTTGTCTTTTGTGACCTTGACATTTATAAAGAGTTGAGGCCAATTATTTTGATCTGTGCTCCTCAGTTTGGGCTTGTCTGGTGTTTCGCCATGATTAGATTCAGGTTCTGTATCTTGGGCAGGAAAACCACAGAAACGATATGCCATTCTCGGTACAATGTGTCAGGAGGCATTTGATAGTGTGTGATTTCAACTTTGGTCACTTGACTAGAGTGGTGCCTGCCAGGTTTCTCTGCTTTAAGGTTACTGAATTTCTCTGTCCTTTATAAGCATTTTGTGGAGAGATAATTTATGTCTGTAAATACTCTATTTCTCATTGTACTCTCACCCACCATCACTGGTAATTCTTGCCTGAACAAAGTGTTACAGAGACAGCTGCCAAATGGTGATTTTTCTAATCTTAAGAATCTTACATTTATTAGTCAAGATTGTATTTTATTTATATCCATATGGACCTATGAATTCTTTTATTCTATGATTTGTAATCCCTTCAGTTCAGTTCAGTTGCTCAGTCATGTCCGACTCTTTGCAACCCCATGAATCGCAGCACACCGGGCCTCCCTGTCCAACACCAACTCCCGGAGTTCACCCAAACTCATGTCCATCAAGTTGGTGATGCCATCCAGCCATCTCATCCTCTGTCGTCCCCTCTTCCTCCTGCCCCCAATCCCTCCCAGCATCAGAGTCTTTTCCAATGAGTCAGCTCTTTGCATGAGGTGGCCAAAGTATTGGAGTTTCAGCTTTAGCATCAGTCTTTCCAGTGAACACCTAGGACTGATCTCCTTTAGGATGGACTGGTTGGATCTCCTTGCAGTCCAAGGGACTCTCAAGAGTCTTCTCCAACACCACAGTTCAAAAGCATCAATTCTTCAGCACTCAGCTTTCTTCACAGTCCAACTCTCACATCCGTACATGACCACTGGAAAAACCATAGCCTTGACTAGACGGACCTTTGTTGGCAAAGTAATGTCTCTGCTTTTCAATATGCTATCCAGGTTGGTCATAACTTTTCTTCCAAGGAGTAAGTGTCTTTTAATTTCATGGCTGCAATCACCATCTGCAGTGATTTTGGAGCCCAAAAAAATAAAGTCTGACACTGTTTCCACTGTTTCCCCATCTATTTGCCATGAAGTGATGGGACCAGATGCCATGATCTTACTTTTCTGAATGTTGAGCTTTAAGCCAACTTTTTCACTCTCCTCTTTCACTTTCATCAAGAGGCTTTTTAGTTCCTCTTCACTTTCTGCCATATGGGTGGTGTCATCTGCATATCTGAGGTTATTGATATTTCCCCCGGAAATCTTGATTCCAGCTTGTGCTTCTTCCAGCCTAGCATTTCTCATGATGTACTCTGCATATAAGTTAAATAATCAGGGTGACAATATGCAGCCTTGACTCCTTTTCCTATTTGGAACCAGTCTGTTGTTCCATGTCCAGTTCTAATTGTTGCTTCCTGACCTGCATATAGGTTTCTCAAGAGGCAGGTCAGGTGGTCTGGTATTCCCATCTCTTTCAGAATTTTCCACAGTTTATTGTGATCCACACAGTCAAAGGCTTTGGCATAGTCAATAAAACAGAAATAGATGTTTTTCTGGAACTCTCTTGCTTTTTCAATGATCCAGCTGATGTTGGCAATTTGATCTCTTGTTCCTCTGCCTTTTCTAAAACCAGCTTGAACATCTGGAAGTTCACGGCTTTATTTAATTTAATGCTCAAATTATCCCAAATTTGGCCAGTGGGAGCCCCTTCAAACTGATTCCTTCATCCTTTTGACATATCTGCACCATTTTCTGTGTGGTTGCTTAGTTTCTGGCAAACTAGATGTTCATCTACATTTCCCTTACCCAAATCTAGAAACAGCCATTTCTCCAAATAGTCCTAGTTTCTTTTAGAAGACAATTCATCCTTCAATCTTTAAAGGGAAGAAGGAGAAGAACAAGGAAAAGGAGGAGGAGAAAATATGTCCAAAAAGTGGGGGTGGGGGTTGTACATATTGCAGTGGGTGTTTAAGTGTTTACATGTAACAAATCAATAGTTTTTTAAAAAAAGAATATGATGCAAATATAATTGTATCCACATTAGACTGTTACACCAAAAGTCTACATTTGAGGTTTTTCCTGAATATGGGTCTAAATTACTTCTCTACCTCCCCAGCATACTCCCTAATAGCCCTCTACTATGGTGCTCAAATGAAGAGGAAAAGAGAATTCCACAGTGATGGTGAGTCTCAGCGCAGCTCTGTCTTCTCTGAATCCCGATCTTGACCCCCACCCTCAGAGCAACTTTGCTAATATCTGTCTTATATCTTGATACATTGGGGTTTTACTCTGTTTTATTTGGGGAAGTTTTAGGACAGTGGGGTGGGGAAGGTGGTTAAGAAGAACCAGGCTGGTCTAGTGGTTAGGACTCCACACTTCCACTGCAGGTGGCAGGGGTTCTATCCCTGGTCAGGAAACTAAAATCCCACAAGCCACACGGTGTGGCTAAAAAAAAAAAAGGAAAAGTCAGATATCCTGGTTTCAAATCCTGTCTCTGCAAGTGACTTAATATCTCTATGCCTCAGTTTTCTCATCTGTAAAACGGGCATGTACCACCCCCAGAGGATTTGGGAGAGGGTGGCACCATTTGATGTATGTCAAGCACAGAGAACTGCAGCTGGCAAGTGAGAGTATGATTACACAAGATGTTGGAGGTTGTCATGGCTTCACACAGAGGCTGCTGCCCTTAGAGACAACTTCTCAATCTTTTATTCCCTGCCCCCAACGAGTGGTGCTCACAAACTATCCCTCATGGCCCAGGAAGATCTCCATTCTGAGCTGCCTTCATCCCTGAGTGCCTGCAGGCAGCTGTGTATCAGTCAGAACCCTTTCTGGTACAAATGAAAGAATCCCAACTCCAAGCTGCTTACACAAAACAAAATCCTTTGGCCCTAAGGGTGCTTCCCACCTTCAGGCATGGCTGGATCCAGGGACACAATTATGCCATCAAGATACCAACCTCCTTCATCTCTTCTGGCCTTACTTTTCCTCTGTTGGCTTTGTTCTGAATCTTCACTCTTCTTATGTGGCAGCAACATCATCAATAGCACCAGGTTTAAATCCTACCAGCTGAGCAACTCCAGCAAAGAGAGTGAACTTTTACCCAGTAACTCCAACAAAGGCCCTGGGGCTGATGACTATTGATCTGCTTGCATCACATGCTGTGCTGCTGCTGCTAAGTCACTTCAGTCGTGTCCGACTTTGTGTGACCCCATAGATGGCAGCCCACCAGGCTCCCCCGTCCCTGGGATTCTCCAGGCAAGAACACTGGAGTGGGTTGCCATTTCCTTCTCCATTTTCTTCTCCACATGCTGTGCTAGATCTCTTCTATTTGCTCCCCACCCTGCTCCACCCTCCCCCCCCCCCCACCATAGCCACTCCCCACCGTTTCCATCCCCCTCTGTGCCCTGGGGGACTGACCCATGTAGCCGATAGAATCAGGCCCCCCTGCCTTCTGGGTTGGGGTTGGGCTCAGCAAATCGAAGGCACAGGCAGGAGACTGGAGGGCGCGGAGTGGGTAGAGTTGGGATGTGTATTTTCCAGCTCCTTGTCTTCCAGGTCAGCACGAGCTGTCTGTCTCCACCGAAGGTTCCCTGTCCCTTCTTCATATAGCACTGTTCCTCCTGGGTCTAGTCATCACTCCCCCTACTCGCCCCTCCGGCTACAGGAGATGACAGCGCCCTGCCACTGCAGGTCCAGCAGCAGTTCTTGCTGGTTTCCTTACGTCCTGCCTTCACCTTAATAAAGAGAACTTTGATTACACTGTCCTCAGCGACCCAGTTGAATGTGTCACCTCTGTCCTGCTGATGCACATGTGAAGTCTGTCCTAATCAACCACAAAAGAAGGGACAGAGAGTGTGATAAAGATGTGAGTGTCATAATGCTTCGTAAACCGCAAAGCCTCAGAGTAACTTGGGGGTGTCTGTCTGTAAGTCAGGATTTCTCTCAGTCTTGGTTTCAGCCTCTATCCTCTGAGTTCCACTGAATGACGGGATGAGGAGGGGGGACTGGATCTGGAGTCCAAAGCCAACCACCCCGCTCCCTCTTCTATCTCCCACTAGCCGTGTGACCTGAACAAGTTACTCAGTCTCCCTGAGCCTCCCTTGAAGTGAAGAGACATTGCCCGCCTCCCCCAAAGGTTGCTGGCAGAACTGATGGTGGCAGGGAGGGACTGCTGATGTCGGGAGTCCTCTACTCTGTGTGTTGGGAGCATTGAGGGTACCCACAGGCGCCTTCTTCCTTCTTCCATGTGGCTCTGTTTGTTTCCCTTTTGCCCACAAATGATCTCAGTCCTCTGCCAGCCACTCTGCATGACCTCAGAGGTAACCTCCTGTACCAGGAGGCAAGGAGAGGTGATGGACCAGGCTGAGAGGACACTGCCCTCAGCTACTAACCTGCATCTCAGATAAATGGTCTGATCTCGCCAGGCCTCGATTTCCTCATCTGAGAAATGGACATATTTATACCAGTTCCTTCTACCTCACAGGTGGCCCTGAAGCCAAATAAGAAAATAACTATACTTACAAGATCTTTTAAATAAAAGGTCACTAGGGGTCTCCCTGGTGGTCCGGTGATTAAGACTCTGTGCTTTCAATGCAGGGGACATGGGTTCAATCCCTGATCAGGCAACTAAGATTCCACATGTCACATGGTCAAAAAAAAATTTTTTTAAGTCACTAATGAAGCTCAATGGGTGACAAAATCCTTTTATTAGCCCAAACTCGCCCCCCTGCCCAGAGGCCCAAGGGGTCCCCAGATCCCTATTTTAAGGCTCTTTCCCAGCACCTCCTCTTCAGCCTTTGCTTTAATTAATGAATCTTGCACAACCCCCACCCCCGAACCCATCCCGGGCTGACTCAAGAGAGCTTTGTGCAAAGGCCCAGATTGAAATGGTCCCTTGTTTCTATTGATTTGTAAAGGACTCCTCCTTTAGGATGGCTGAAACAGTGCACTCTGTAGGCTGCAGCCCCAGGGGCGGCTCGCAGGCCAGGAGAGAAGGGAGTCATCTCCACCCGTCCTGAACAGTGAGTCACTCTGTCAACATGCCCATCTGACGTCACAGCTGGTTCTACCAGATCCCCCTGGAGCCCGCCCCACCCTGGCCAAGCTGGAACCCTCAACACCCTTCAGTGTCAAAAGCCAGAGACACAGGCCAGCCAGGACTACCAGGACCCCAGAACCCCATTCTACTCAGAAGCCATTCAGATGATCACAGTCAAACTATTATTATTAAATGACACAGAGGAAAAAGAGGAAGTTTTCTCTCCCTCCCTGCCCTCCTTCTCAAGCCAGGCTCCAAAGGAAACCACTAGTAACAGCTTGGTGTGGGACATTCCAGATGCTATATAATACATATGCAATTTTATTCATTACAACATTTTAAAAAATTTACAATGTTGGGGACTTCCTTGCTGGTCTAGTGGCTAAGACTCCGCACTCCCAATGCAGAAGGCTAGAGTAGGATCCCTGGTCAGGGAACTAGATTCCACAGGGCACAAGTAAAGATCCCACAGGCTGCAATGAAGATCAAAGATACCTGCCTGCCTTGACTGGGAACCGGCCCAGTCAAGTGGATAAATAAATATTTAAAAATAAATAAATAAAAATTTTAAAGTCCTCTGTACTCTGCCTATTCACCCTTCTTTCCAATCCCTGGCAACCACTCTCTTTACTGCCTGCATGGTTTTGCCTCTTCCAAAACGTCTTACAGGTAGAATGTAGCCCTTTCAGATTGGTTTCTTTCACTTAGTAATATTCATTGAAAGTTCTTTCATATATTTTCATGCCTAGATTGCTCAAGGTTTTTAATACCGAATAACATTCCATCTTGATGAAGGTGAGAGAGGAGAGTGAAAAAGTTGGCTTAAAACTCAACATTCAGAAAACGAAGATCATGGCATCTGGTCCCATCACTTCATGGCAAATAGATGGGGAAACAGTGGAAACAGTGTCAGACTTTATTTTTTTGGGCTCCAAAATCACTGCAGATGGTGATTGCAGCCATGAAATTAAAAGACACTTACTCCTTGGAAGAAAAGTTATGACCAACCTGGATAGCATATTGAAAAGCAGAGACATTACTTTGCCAACAAAGGGCCATCTAGTCAAGGCTATGGTTTTTCCTGTGGTCATGTATGGATGTGAGTGTTGGACTGTGAAGAAAGCTGAGTGCCGAAGAATTGATGCTTTTGAACTGTGGTGTTGGAGAAGACTCTTGAGAGTCCCTTGGACTGCAAGGAGATCCAACCAGTCCATTCTGAAGATCAGTCCTGGGATTTCTTTGGAAGGAATGATGCTAAAGCTGAAACTCCAGTACTTTGGCTACCTCATGCAATGAGTTGACTCATTGGAAAAGACTCTGATGCTGGGAGGGATTGGGAGCAGGAGGAGAAGGGGACGACAGAGGATGAGGTGGCTGGATGGCATCACTGACTCGATGGACGTGAGTTTGAGTGAACTCTGGGAGTTGGTGATGGACGGGGAGACCTGGCGTGCTGCGATTCATGGGGTCTCGGTCGGACACGACTGAGCGACTGAACTGAACATACCATCGTTTGGATGTACCACAGTTTATTTCACCATTCACCCACTGAAGGACAGCTGGGTTGCGTCCATGTTTTGGCAGTAATGAATAAGGCTGCTATAAACATCTGTGTGCAGGTTTTGGAGTGTGCTTGCTGAATCATATGTAAGAGAATGTTTCGTTTTGTAAGAGACCGCTCAATTGTATTCCAAAGTAGCTGTACCATTTTGTAATCCCATCAGCAGTGAATGAGAGGTTCCTGTTACCCCACATTGTCTCCAACACTTGATGTTGTCAGTGTTCCAGATGTGGGCCATTCCAATAGGTGTGGAATGATATCTCAGGGTTTTAATTTGCATTTCTCTGATGACATACTGTGTAGAGTATCTTCATAAGTTTGTTTGTCATCTGTATGTCTTCTCTGGTGAGATGCCTGTTAAGGTCTTTGGCCCATTTTTCTTTTTATAGTTTTATTTATTTACTTATTTTTGGCTATGCTGGGTTTTTGTTGCTGTACAGGCTTTTCTCTAGTTGTGACAAGCGGGGGCTACTCTCTAGTTGCAGTTCGCATGCTTTTCATTAGAGTGGCTTCTCCCGTTGGAGAGCACAGGTTCTAGGGCACATGGGCTTCAGTAGTTTCGACTCCCAGGCTCAAGAACATAGGTTCAATAATTGTGGTGAATGGCCTTAGTTGCCCCACAGCATGTGGGATCTTCTCGGAGCAGAAGTTGAACCTATGTCTCCTGCATTGGCAGGTGGATTCTTTACCACTGAGCCACCAGGGAAGCCCTGGCCCATTTTTTCAATTACATTGTTTGATTTCTTATTGAGAATGTTTAGAGTTCTTTGTATATTTTGTGGGTTTTTTTGAACAAGAATAAAATAGTATTCATATGTATATATATATACATACATATGGAGAAGGAAATGGCAACCTACTGCAGTATTCTTGCCTGGAGAATCCCATGGACAGAGGAGCCTGGTGGGCTACAGTCCAAGGGGTCACAAAGAGTTGGACACACTCTATATACATATATACACACATATACATATATGTATAACATTTTCTTTATCCATTAGTCTGTTGATGGATACTTAGATTGTTTCCATGTCTTGGCTATTGTAAATAATGCTGCAGCAGATATGAATCTCTATAAATTTTGGATAACATTGCTTTATCAGATGTGTCTTTTGTAAATATTTTCTCCCAACCTATGGCTTATTTTCTTATTCTCTTAATGTCTATTCAACTTTTAAAATTTAATTTTACAAGTAACACAAAATTTTATCTTCTTTGAGAAAAAAAGAAGAAACAGAACAAAATCTGCCTTGAATTGTATCCCCCATCTGAGTCCACTCTGCATGGCCCAAGTGTTATGCCTGCTACCTCTTCCAAGTGTATTCTTCCCTACTTTTCTCTTTGTGCTTTTATTTGTATGTATTTCTATTCTCATAAAAAGTACATAACTCTATTTTGTGTGCATGTGTTTTACATAAATGCTGGCATATCATACTTAGTCTTTGCTAGTCACAGTCATGCTGAGTCTTAAAGATCCAGCCATGTCAGGACCTACCCAGCTATCTCGTTCTTGTAGTCCATTCAATGCTATATCACAATTCATTCAGCCTCTTCTTATACATGGATACTTGGGTGGCTCCCAATTTTTTCTTCTGCCCCTTTATAAAAGTTATTTTTAAAAATTTTGATCAGATTCATGCATGTTAATGATATTAAAAATTAAATAACAAAGGATGAGAGGGTTGGATGGCATTACCAACTCAATGCACGTGAGTGAGCAAACTCCGGGAGATAGTGAAGTACAGGGAAGCCTGGGATTTCCAGGCCATGGGATTACAGAGTCAGTCACGACTTAGCGGCTGAACCACGAAACAATGTTTATCTGCACTATGCTCAGTCATGTCCGACTCTTCGAGACTCCAGGGACTGTAGCCCCCCAGGCTCCTCTGTCCATGGAATTTTTCAGGCAAGAATACTGGAGTGGGCAACAGTTTCCTCCTCCAGAGGATCTTCCCAACCTGAGGATCAAACCCATGTCTCTTGTGTCTCCCCCTGCATTGGCAGGCGGACTCTTTACCTCTAGCGCCACCTTATAGCAAAAGTCAGTAAGCATTCCCTACCCCACTGCCCTCACACCTCCACAAACCCACTGTTCCGGAGTCCTGCGCTTCTGAGAAAATGACTTACTCCTCTTTCAGCTGTTTTTCTGGTGTTTAACTGCATATTTCTAAACAAGATGCTTATGTTCTATTTCCTGATTTATCAACATGACCTGCTGCCTTCCTATGGTAGTAGATGCAGATTTCTTGCTTTATATGCACCGTACCTACCTACTCGCCTCCCCTCTCCTTGTCCTTCCCATATAGTTACATGACAATTTTCTGGTTAAGTCAGTACTCTGTTTACTCTGACTGTGGAAGTATTTTTTCTTGCCAAGCAATGGTTCTCAACTCTAACTGCACCCAGGGAGCTTTTTTGTGGGGGGAGCTGTGCTGGGTCTTTGTTGCTGAACGTGGGTTTTCTCTAGTTGCGGAGAGCAGGGACTACTCTCCAGTTTCGGTATGAGGGCTTCTCATTGCAGTGGCTTCTCTTGTTGCGGAGCGTGGACTCGAGAGCGGGTGGGCTTCAGTAGTTTTGGTGCATGGGCTCAGTAGTTGTGGTGCACAGGCTTAGTTGCTCCGTGGCATGTGGGATCCTCCTGGACCAGGGATTAAACCTGCATCCCCTGAATTGGCAGGCAGATTCTTAACCACTCAACCACCAGAGAAGTCCCCAGATCCTGTTTGTTTGTTTTTTTCTCCCCCGGGTTTTTTGTTAAAAACCAGGATTTCTCAGCTTTGGCACAATTCCAGTTGTAATCAGCGAATTCTTAGTTGTGGGCAGGTCTGTGAGTTGGAGGATATTTCACAGCATCCTTGGCCCCTGCCCACTAGGTGCCAGTAGCATTTCTCCACACACACACACCGCCCTCCCCCCACCACCCCCAGTTATGACAAACAGAAATGTCTCCACACTTTGCCTGATGTTCCCTGGGGCAAAATCACCCTCAGCTCAAAACCGACCTGAAGTTCTCTTAGCAACAAGTGACCCACTTAGCTGTTTCTGCTTCCTTTGTCTGGTAAAACCAATTATTTATGATTTTTGAGGTTGTTGTTCAGTCGCTCAGTCCCTCAGTCCTGTCCAACTGTTTGCAACCCCGTGGACTGCAGCAGGCCAGGCTTCCTTGTCCTTCACCGTCTGCTGGAGTTTGCTCAAACTCATGACCACTGAGTCGGCGATGCCATCCAACCATCTTGCCCACTGTTGCCCCCTTCTCCTCCTGCCTTCAATCTTTCCCGGCATCAGGCTCTTCACATCAGGTGGCCAAAGTATTGGAGTTTTTTCAAGGAGAGGATGTATATTCTCAGCCTGCCATTCTCCTGGGTGCCCGGATAAAGGGTGAATTTCTCTTCATTTATTCCCAGATTTTTTTCTATCAAGTTTATGTGCGGGTTTTCTTTTAAATAACTTTGAGAAACTTTCAAATGTAATACATATTTATGACTGGAAGTGGAAAGATACTGAAAAGCCCAGGAAAGAAAATTAAAATTTTCCTTTCAGGCTCCCTCAGATACACTGATAACATAATTTTGGTGGTTTTCCTTGCACCTTTCTCCTGGTCAGGGAACTAGATCTCATGTGCTGCAATTAAGACCAGCACAGCCAAATATTAATAAATAATTTTTTTAAGTGCTTTGCCATCACTCTCTGCTCCTACATCCAGAGAACTACTCCTTACTATTCAAGTTCTGATGGGTTTATACTGATTGAGGTGACCACATGTCCATATCATTTTTTTAAATACAGAAAATGACCTCTGTTCCCTGTTAAAGTATAACTTTAAGAACATTCAAAACACGACTTATACAAATGAGCTGCACGCAAGATATGTTGAATTTGTTAGTGAGGGAAACAGCAGCATGGGGAAAGATGGTTCAAAGAGGAATTAGACTAAAAGGGGTTATCTAGTCCATCAGAAAAGACATGCTAAAATCAGTTTACTGGTTAGAGACGACATTAATCACTATTCTACAGGGCAGTAAAACTGTGATCTTTGGGGTTATCTTTTCTACCAGGCAAAAATTATTTGCATCTCTACCAAATTCTTCAAGTTAACAAACAACTTTATAGAATGCGGGCTCCAAGCAACAGCAAAGTTTAAGTTGAACAAAGGTACATCTTCCAGATAGTGAAATAGTTCAGAGGTGGTCGGTTAGATAATGCTCTGGCATGAGCTGAAAGGAGATGCAGTCCTCCTTTTGCTCGATTTCTGAGTTTGGGGTAATTTTTCTTAGTATCCCTATTCGTTACCCTGGTTCCCCAAGCAAATCCTGCACAGTATTTCCCTAAGGGAAAGTGGCCATGGATTCTTTGGTCCCCTTGGAATCTCTCATCTTCCTCCTATTCATCCACATTCTAGAAAGGTAATACCAGTCCCCAGGGACCTGGGTATTTCCAATGAACTGCTGTATATGGCAAGATTTCCTAGTCAATATGGCTCACTCCTTCCTTTCTTTCCCTCTCTCTCTCTTTCTTCTTCCTTTCTTTTTCTTTAACATGTCATCCTATACTTTGATTCAATATGCTGATTTTTTTTTGTTTTTTAGGCCATCCTGTGGAACTTGTGGGATCTTAGTTTTCTCTGATCAAGGATGGAAGCTGGACCCTGCTAGCGAAAAGCACAGAGTCCTAACCACTGAACTGCCAGGGAATTCCTTCTTCCCTTCTTACTTGCATTAAAAATATATACAGAGATGCTATTTTCAAATATCTTTGGACATTGATTTCTAACGTAATTCCACAGTTATACAAGAAGAGACTCTGTATGATTCCAATGCCTTTAGACCATGAAATTTTTGCCCCTTGTTTTATGTCCCTGGATATGTTTCAGTGTCTCCTAGTCTATGATCTATAGGAGCTTGAATAGAATTTGTAGCCTATTGTGTGAAAATTGTATAGATCTTAATTATGTTGACTTGGTTCATGATGCTTTTAAGGACTACTATAACCCTAACCCACTCCAGTACTCTTGCCTGGCAAATCCCATGGATGGAGGAGCCTGGTGGGCTGCAGCCCATGGGGTCGCTAAGAGTCAGACACGACTGAGCAACTTCACTTTCACTTTTCACTTTCATGCATTGGAGAAGGAAATGGCAACCCACTCCAGTGTTCCTGCATGGAGAATCCCAGGGACGGTGGGCTGCCATCTATGGGGTCACACAGAGTCGGACACGACTGGAGCAACTTCGCAGTAGCAGCATATCCTTCTACGATTCTGTATATTCATTCCATTACTTGTTGAGAGTTCGATATTGAAACTCCAAGTAAAACTCTTAATTTATCTACTTTAAAAAATAATTGTAGTGTATAGTGGAACTAAACTTTGCTCTGTATTTTCCAAGTCTTCTGTAAATGTGCACTTTCATAATATAAAAAATAAAAAAGGAAGAGATAAATATACCTATATAAAACTGCTTTACTGAGATATAACTTACTTATTATACTTATTTAAAGTGTACAATTCCAGGGACTTCCCTCCTGGTCCAGTGGTTAAGACTCCATGTTTCCACTGCAGAGGGCACAGTTTTAATCTCCAGTCAGGGAACTAAGATTCTACAACTCCAAAAAATGGTATGGCCATAAAAATTTAAAAAGTGCACAATTCTATGTTTTTTGGTTTATTCACAGAACTGTGCATTTTTTTAAAACATTTTTATCACCCCACAAAGAAACCCTATATCTATTAGCAATCACTCCCCATGCCTCCCAGCTCCTGGCACACGGTCGTCTACATTCTATCTCTATGTAGTTGCCTATACTGGACATTTTCTGTAAATGGAATCATACGACCTGTGAGTTTTTTTGTGTCTGGTTTCTTTAATTTGGCATTGTATTTCCAAGGTCCATCAATGTCACACCCTGTGTCAGAGCTTCATTCCTTTTCATTGCCAAATTGTATTCCATTGGAGAGATAGATCACATTTTAATCTGTTGATGAACATGAATTGTTTCCATGTTTTGGATCTTATGAAAAATGCTGTCATAAAATTTAATTACAAGTTTTTTTGTGGACACATGTTTCCATTTCTCTTGGGCATATGCCTGGAGGTATGATTTCTGGAACATATGGTAACTTTATACCTGACATTTTTAGAAGCCTCCAAGCTGTTTTCCCAAGCGGCTACACCACTTTACATTCCCACCAGCAGTGTAGGAGGGTTCTAATTTCTCCACATCCTTGTCAACACTTGTTATTACCTGTCTTTTTGATTAAAGCCATCCTACTATTACCTAGCTGGGAGAAGGCAATGGCACCCCACTCCAGTACTCTTGCCTGGAAAATCCCATGGACAGCGGAGCCTGGTAGGCTGCAGTCCATGGGGTCGCTAAGAGTCGGACACGACTAAGCAACTTCCCTTTCACTTTTCACTTTGACGCATTGGAGAAGGAAATGGTAACCCACTCCAGTGTTCTTGCCTGGAGAATCCCAGGTACCGGGGAGCCTGGTGGGCTTCTGTCTATGGGGTCGCGCAGAGTCAGACACAACTGAAGTGACTTAGCAGCAGTAGCAGCAGCAGTATTACCTAGGCAGGTTCATCTGCCCAGCGTGCAATAAGCCAAACACTGAGATACCGAGTTTTACCACAAAGAAAGGGTTTATTTATGAGGTAGCCAAGCAAGAAGATGGGAGAACAAGTGTCAAATCTGCCTCCTCACCGGAGACGGGCTTGGGATATTTATGGGATAAAGAAGCAGGTCGGTCTTAGGAACAGGGAAAAGAGGAAGGGAAAAGGTAATTGGTGTTCCATGCATATCTATCTGAGCTACATGCTTCTTCGTGGGATGCATATTCAAAGATAGAGGTGTTTAGAGGGTACGAGGAAGATTGGATTGGGAGTTTGGGATGAGCAGATGCAAACAATTATATTTAGAATGCATAAACAACAAGATCCTATTGTATACCCCAGGAAACTATATTCAATATTCTGTAATAAACCATAATGGAAAAGAAAAAAATAAATAAAAAGGAAAAAAATGGAGGCACTTAACATGATCTAAGGGTGGAGTTTTCGGCCATCTGACATCAAAAGGTCACTGAGCAGAAACTCACGCATGCTCAGTTGGAGAATCAGTGGTTCTGTTGCAGGAAGGGGAACCCCTTCCAGGGCCCAAAACTGGACTCTTGTCTAACAGTCGGAAATGACTTGTCTGAGGAGACACATGTGCTGACAAAGCAAGAGATTTTATTGGGAAAGGGCACCCCAGTGGAGAGCAGTAGAGTAAGGGAACCCAGGAGAACAGCTCTGTCACATGGCTTGCAGTCTTGGGTTTTACGGTGATGGGATTAGTTTACCGGTTGTCTTTATCCAGTCATTCTGACTCAGAGTCCTTCCTGGTGGTGCACTCCTTGTTCAGCCAAGATGGATGCCAGAGAGAAGGATTCTGGGAGGTGGTCGGACACGTGGTGTCTCCTTTTGATCTTTCCCAAACTTTTCCAGTTGGTGGAGGCTTATCAGTTCCATGTTCCTTACCAGGACCTCCTGTCGTAAAACAACTCATGCAAATGGTTACTATGGTGCCTGGCCAGGGTGGGTGGTTTCAATCAGTGTGCTTCCCCTAACAGTCCCATCCAGTCTTAACCTGCTCAGCTCTAACTAAACACAGCTGACTCCAAGTTCCTGGGAAACAACTCCAGCAAAAATCTTATTGTCTGGGCCTGGGCTACGTGCAACTTGAATGACATGCAAGGGATTTTGTAGCAACAAATTACCTTGATTGGTGAAGGCAAGTTACAGGTGTAATGGATTGAACTCTGATTATTCATAGTTTCACCAATGGGTCTGAAATGGTACCTCATTGTGCTTTTGTAGTCTGGCTTCTTAAACCAGCCTTGCTTAGAAACCAATTTTGCAAACAATCAGGACTTCAGCCCAGTGACCTCAAGGTTTAAGTCTCTCTTGGGGAGAGGAGCCTGATGTATGAGTGAAGACCACCCTGCTGAGCCATCCCACAGCTGGGGGCTCCCGAAGGGCCAGGGCAGCTAAACCAAGTCCTGACCATCTTGGGGAAAGCACCTAGAACTCGTGGTCTTCTAGCCAAGTGGTTCTTGTGGTAAATGGAGGCGGGAAATACCCAGGTTGTTGTGGGAGGCAAAAGAGGGGAGGAATGCAGTCTGGCCCTGGGCTGGATCCCTTCAAGGAAACTCCAGACCTCTATAAGCTGTCCTTTGAGTACTGGCCAGAACAAAATGACCTCCTTCAACACCCTGCCACACTATCAGAGACTCCACCCTTAACCAGTGCTAAGTAAATAAATTGCCACCTTTTAGAAAATGTGAATGCTTCTGGGAGGAGTAGGCATCTCGCTAGATGGCAATACCTTATTGTGAATTATTAGTTTATCAGATGCTCACGCACATCCTGCAGAGACAGGGCTCAGAGAAAGTGGGAGTTTTGACTCACTGGGAAGGGTGGGGAGGGACAGGTTGAAAGGGGTAGCTCTGCTCAAGGGGTAAGTAAGGTTGCTGGAGGCTAGGATGGGCCCAGAGTTGGAATAAGAAGCCTCCTGGGTAAGTTTTCACCTCCATTCATCAACTGATTAAAACAGTGATCATGATTAGTTTATTATATGTTCCACGTTGTGCTAAGCGCTTTGCATACAAATGTTCTACTTTATTCTTTTTGTTTGTTTGTTTTATGCTTTCGGGATCTCAATTCCCCTGACCAGGAATCCAACCCATGCTCCCTGCAGTAGAGGCAGGTAGTCCTAACCACTGGATCACCAAGAGAGGTTCCTACTGATTCATTTCCTAACAAGCACTTATGGAGCGCCATATACCACCACCGATCTCTCACACCCCACATGCTACATCTAAGTTATTACAGATTCCGTTGGCTCCTCCTGAAAAATGATTCTGGAATCTGACCCTTCCTCACCACCTTCCTAGCCCCGTAGCTCACCCATTGGTTTATTGCAGGAGTCTCCCACTGGGCTCCCGGCTTCCATATTTTCAGTCACAGCAACTCTTTTAAAAAGATTCCTCTCCTGCATGCAGAATGCTCCAGTGGCTTCCTATCTCAGTTACTATAAAAATCGAAGTCTTCACCACACAGGGTGCTGCTACCTGAACTAGGCCCTCTTACCTGGTGGATGTCATCTGCTTACTGACTCACCTACAGGACTCCAGCTGCTCCTCAGACACACCCATGGGCTTCTGCTCACAACAAGGACTGCAGCGTTCTGCCTACAACACTCCCAGCATCTTCATGTCTCAGCGTAAATGTTGCCTCCTCAGAGAGACCTTTCTTACTACTCCCTCCTCCATCTAAAATGGCCTGCATGTACCAAGTTGCCCGCTGTCAGAAAAAGAGGGTTACGAATGGAGAGGGGGGAAAACTAGGATGAATTCTATGGTGTTAGACTGGAATTGGAGATATGGAGAAATCCACATTGTGCTAAGCGCTTTGCATACAAATGTTCTACTTTATTCTTTTTGTTTGTTTGTTTTATGCTTTCTGGATCTCAGTTCCCCTGACCAGGAATCCAACCCATGCCCCCTGCAATGGAGGCAGGGAGTCCTAACTCATGGTTTGCAATATACACAGATATAGAGAGAAATAAATATAGAAGGTGTGTGGATGTGAGTGCACTCATGTACATACTCACACACACATATATTTTACATATATATATAGAATATATATATAGAATATATATATTATATAGCTCAGTCCACCCGAGAAGGCTCATTCCAAAAAGAATGAGCATACATTGCACCCAGATCTTGATTTCTAAATACTCTTCTCCACTAAAAGGAATCATGACACCTTGGAGAAATTCCAGGTGTCCTGGCCTGGGACGGGGAAAGTACAAGATGCACTTAGAACATTTTTTTTTTTTTTTGGTGCCAAAAAATAAGAAAGTGCTCAAAGGATGATGGCACTCCAAAAGGATACAGGCACCAGCTTGAAGGAACTCCTACTAGCCAAATAAGGGACAGTCTTAACACCAAAATAACTAATGACAAGAATTGATTATAACTCATAGAATAAAACAGGAATCTATGGATTATGAATTCATACCAATGGTGGTGGTTTAGAAACTAAGTCGTGTCCGACTCTTGTGACCCCATAGACAGAGGAGCCTGAGAGTCTACAGTCCATGGGATTCTCCAGGTAAGAATACTGGTGTGGGTTGCCATTTCCTTCATATCAATATAAAGAAACAAATGGGAAGTCTGATGAGGACCAGGATAATTACAGTTTTCAAAACACTTCCCTATAGAATATGTATCCCTTAAAAAGGTAAAAAGAGTGACTTTATAGTGGAGAAACTTGGCAGACACTACCATGATAATCGCTTCCCAGTTGGCTCAGTGGTAAAGAATCCGCTTTCCAATTCAGAAGACTCAGAAGACTCTGTTTTGATCTCTGGGTTGGGAAGATCTTCTGGAAAAGGAAATGACAACCCACTCTAGTATTCTTGCCTGAAAAATTCCATGGACAGAGGAGTCTGGCAGGCTATAGTCCATGGGATTGCAAAGAGTTGGACACAACTTAGCAACTGAGCACACACACCATGATAAGCAAGTGATTGAAGTTAGTACCTCAGGTTAAGGGGATGATAGGCTTCTCTGGTGGCTCAGTGGTAAAGAACCCACCTCACAATGCAGAGATTCAGGTTCAATCCCGGGTCAGGAATATCCCCTGGAGAAGGAAATGGCAACCCACTCCAATGTTCTTGCTTGGGAAATCCCATGGACAGAGGAGCCTGGTGGGCTATAGTTCATGGGGTAGCAAAAGAATTGGACATGATTTAATGACTAAACAGCAACAGCAAACAGGACAATAGACATGATACGTCACCTGAATGGATGCTACAAGAACGTGGCATTATTTCTGTAATATATCTGTCAAGGCTATACAATCTGAATCAAATCATGAATAAATATCAGATATCCCCCAAATGAGGATCAAGCTACAAAAGTACTGGCCTATAATTTTCTAGAAGAAATTGAGGAACTGTCCTCAACTGAGAGAGATTAAAGAACCATGACAATAGTTACTGTATGGCAATGGATGTTATCAAGACTCAGTATATGTTCTTTATATCTCAACTTGAAAAAATGAGCTGACTCATTTGAAAAGACCCTGATGCTGGGAAATATTGAAGGCGAGAGGAGAAGGGGATGACACAGGATGAGATGGTTGAATGGCATCACTGACTCAATGGACATGAGTTTGAGTAAACTCTGGGAGTTGAGGATGAACAGGGAAGCCTGGCACACTATGGTCCATGGGGTCACAAAAAGTCAGACATGACTGAGTGACTGAACTGAACTGAAATGCCACATGGGGTCCTGGAGGAGATCCTTTGGCCTTAAAGGATATTAGTGGGGAAACGGAAAATTAGGACGAGGGTCTAAGGATTATGGTGTTGGCAGAAGTAACCAATTCTTGAGCTAATTAGGGTGAGTCCCTGCCTGACTCCACGATGGTTCCAGCAATGCCACAGGTGTCTGCTGTGCTTGCCACCAGGGCCACCTTCTCCCTCCCGTCTCTCTCCCTGTGGTCTGGGTCTCCTTTTCCACTTTTTCAGTGAACAGATTGGTCCCCAGTTAGGGGTGTGGAGTTGTGATTTTCCTCTTGGGCCTGGACTGCGCTTTTTGGGGCTGGAAGTCCATCCGCAGGAACCTCTGTTGTACGTTGTGCTCTTGTGAGAGGCAGAGGTGGCAGCCCCTCCGTTCACAGGGTCAGCCCAATACTAGCATTTGGGCTTTCTGTGTCATTGTCCAGTCAAACAGAGGAAGGCTTCCTCAAGCATCCGGAAAATGATGTCCTTTCTAAAACAAAAAGTAAAGCTTGCAAGTACATCATCTTTTCGTTTAGTTGCTTCTTTATTGGTTTATATGTGTGTGTTTTTCTTATTCCTCATGGTATATCCCCTGGAATCTATTGGGGGAAATAAAAAGTATCAAATCTCAGGTTCAGAATCTTCTAAACAGAGGCGTCATGGTGGCAGAGTAGGGACTGGAATCCAAGGGGAAAAGTCCAAAGTCAGGAGGATTCCACCAGATCCTTCGGCTTTCAACACTCAGAACAGATGGTCCTTCTGGAGAGCAAACTTTTCTCAGTTTGAATAATACCAACTGTAAAGTGACAAACACATATCTGGGATTTCCACGGGTGACAAACTCGCAGGGACCGCTAATACTACCATGCTTTATTTGTTTTTACTTTTGTTTTTCTTACTACATCCATAACGGAAGGAAATGCTAAATTTTATTTAGATGTTAGTGAATAAAGATGTAATTTTTTTTACCCAAGGTTCTGAACCCACTGAATTCTAGAACACTGACCCAGGTTAAGGACCCTCCTACACACACACACACACACACACACACACACTGGTTAGTACATGGCAAGCCTGACAACCAAGAAATGGCTGCAGAAAAGGACCCACAGAAAAGCTAAGGAGGAAATGATTCAGCCTTAAATCAAGACAGGATGGTGGAAGTGAGCTGCCAGCTGGACTTGGTGATGGATGAGAGGTGGGAGTTGATGGTAATTCTGGACAATTTGGAAGAGCAGTTGGTTTGCCCAGATGAGGATAAATGTTTGTGAAGTACAATGGTCTTGCCAGGGGATGTGGTGGCTATTACCAGAGTTCAGCCCGTGCATGCATGTTAAGTCAGTCAGTCAGAGTCTCACTCTTTGCAACCCTATGAGCTGCAACCCGCCAGGCTACTTTGTCCATGGGACTTCCCAGACAAGAATACTGGAGTGGGTTGCCATTTCTTTCTCCAGGGGATCTTCCCGACCCAGGGATGGAACCCTTGTCTCTTGCATTTCCTGCATCACAGGCAGATTCTTTACTGTCTAAGCCACCAGGAAGCCTCCCCACCTCTTTACAACCTCCCAACTGGTGAAAAGCTCCCATTAACCCATACGCATTGGGAGAAAGGCCAAGATAAGTCAACAGCCACTAAACATTAGTTATTTCTTCAATTATATAAATAAATGATTACAAGACTCAAAGGAACTTAATGTATCTCCTTGCAGTCCCTTTTCTACATAGTTGTTACAAGACTGGGAATTTACCTGCAAAATATGTACATACACTTCGGTGCAAAGCAAAGCAGAAAAGCATATGCTGTATTCCATGTTCCATGGAACAACAGACTGGTTCCAAATAGGAAAAGAAGTACATCAACGCTGTATATTGTTACCCTGCTTATTTAACTTATATGCAGAGTACATCATGAGTAACGCTAGGCTGGAAGAAGCACAAGCTGGAATCAAGATTGCAGGGAGAAATATCAGTAACCTCAGATATGCAGATGACACCACCCTTATATGGCAGAAGGTGAAGAGGAACTAAAGAACCTCTTGATGAAAGTGAAAGAGGAGAGTGAAAAAGTTGGCTTAAAGCTCAACATTCAGAAAACTAAGATCATGGCATCTGGTCCCATCACTTCATGGCAAATAGATGGGGAAACAGTGGAAACAGTGTCAGACTTTATTTTTTTGGGCTCCAAAATCACTGCAGATGGCGATTGCAGCCATGAAATTAAAAAATGCTTACTCCTTGGAAGGAAAGTTATGACCAACCTAGATAGCATATTCAAAAGCAGAGACATTACTTTCTTAACAAAGGTCCATCTAATCAAGGCTATGGTTTTTCCAGTGGTCATGTATGGATGTGAGAGTTGGACTATGAAGAAAGCTGAACACTGAAGAATTGATGCTTTTGAACTGTGGTGTTGAAGAAGACTCTTGAGAGTCCCTTGGACTGCAAGGAGATCCAACCAGTCCATCCTAAAGGAGATCAGTCCTGGGTGTTCATTGGAAGGACTGATGCTAAAGCTGCAACTCCAATACTTTGGCCACCTCATGCAAAGAGTTGACTCATTGGAAAAGACTCTGATGCTGGAAGGGATTGGGGTCAGGAGAAGGGGACGACAGAGGATGAGATGGCTGGATGGCATCACCAACTCGATGGACATGAGTTTGAGTGAACTCCGGGAGTTGGTGATGGACAGGGAGGCCTGGCGTGCTGCAGTTCATGGGGTCGCAAAGAGTTGGACACGACTGAGTGACTGAACTGAACTGAAGATAAAAAGGCCTAGAAGGAAACACATCAAACTGTGGGAGTGTGGAAGAGAAAGAAGACACTGTTCACTTTTGACTTTGCTGAATGAGTTTCTTGAGGAATATTTAGTAACTATATTCTACTGTTTCTTGTAGAGTTTCTTGTTGAGTTATGAGCATCTTGTTGCTGTTACAACAAATTACCACAAACCTGGTGGCTTAAAACAACACAGGTCTATTATAGTTCAAGAGGTCAGAAGTTCGAAATGGGGGTCATTGAACTAAAATCAAGGCTGCCTTTCTTCTGGAGGTGCTAGGTGAGCATCCATTTCCTTGCCTTTTCCAGTCTGTAGGCTGACTGCAATCGTTGCCTCGTGGACCGCTCCACCTTTCAAGCCAGCAATTGCATCATCCTGACCTCTGCTTCCGTCTTCACATCTACCTGACTGACTCTCCTGCTTCTCTTTGTCATTTATCAGGACGCTTGTGATTACATTAAGCCCACCTGGCTAATCCTGGATAATCTCCCCATCTCAGAGTCCTTTATTTAATTGCATCTGCAAAGACTTTCTCCATGTAAAGTAACATAGTCACATGTTCACAGGTCACAGAGATTAGAAAGTAGATCTCGTTGGGGAACAAGGCAGGGATGGTGGTATTCTTCTGCTATCACAATTACTTGTGTAAGTTTTAAAAAACCTTATATAATAAAATTTTTGTCATCACTAAAAATCCCTGAAAATCGTAATTTCTAATGATGCCTATGTTTTACTGTAGGGACACACCACTGTTTATTTAATTGGTTGCCCCAGTTGGGATCTTTAGGCTGGTCTACATTTTCATGACTTTAAAGATGATAATTCTCTTTAAGATTTTCTTTTTAAACATGGGCCATTTTTAAAATGGTACTTCCCTGAAGTTCAACCGGTAAAGAATCTGCTTGCAGTGCAGAAGACCTGGGTTTGATCCCTGGGTCGGGAAGATCCTCTGGAGAAGGGAATGACAATCCACTCCAGTATTCTTGATCGGAGAATCCCATAGACAGAGAAGCCTGGAGGGCTACAATTCACGGGGTCACTAAGAGTCAGACACGGCTAAGTGACTAACACTACACTCACCTTCATTCTAGTTTAGTACTTTACTGTAGCTTAAATGGTAAAGAATCGGCCTGAAATGCAGGAAGACCACGTTTCGATCTCTGGGTGGGGAAGTTCCTCTGGAGAAGGGAATGGCAATCCACTCCAGTATTCTTGCCTGGAGAAATCCCTGTACAGGGAAGCCTGGTGGTCTACAGTCCGTAGGGTCCCAAAGAGTTGGACACAACTGAGTGGCTACCATACACACAACATTTTTTAAAGTGTCTATTGGATTTGTTACAATATTGCTCCTGTTTTATGTTTTGGTTTTTTGGACCCAAGGCATGTGAGATTTTAGCTCCCCAACCAGGGATCAAATCTGTACCCACTCCTTTGGAAATATGGAGTCTTAACCCCTGGACCGATGGCACCCCACTCCAGTACTCTTGCCTGGAAAGTCCCATGGACGGAGGAGCCTGGTGGGCTGCAGTCCATGGGGTCTCAAAGAGTTGGACACGACTGCATTGGAGAAGGAAATGGCAACCCACTCCAGTGTTCTTGCTTGGAGAATCCCAGGGAAGGGGGAGCCTGGTGGGCTGCTGTCTATAGGGTCACACAGAATCGGACATGACTGAAGCGACTTAGCAGCAGCAGCAACCCCTGGACCACCGAGGAAGTCCGTAAAGATGATGATTTTCATGATAAGCACCTTAGGTCTTTGGGGAGATATACTGAATCTGAAATGAGTTAAGGAAATGGACTTGGTGATTAGAAAGACCAGAGTTCAAATCCAGGCTCTGCTTCAATTATCCATGTCATTGGAGTCATGGTTTCCACAACTGCAAAAAAGGAGATCCTTACAATAGCTCTGATCTCACCGGATTTTTAAACAGTTTTCTTGAAATATCATTCACATACCCTACAATCCTGTCAGTTAAGAGGTAAATTCAATGGTTTTTAGCCTGGCGGTTTTTCCAGGATTCAATGATATTGAACACACAAAATTTCAATACTATTAATAATTCTCTGCTCATAATTTTCATCATTTTCTTGGGCTAGGTTCTTAGAACCAGCAATATAGCATAGTGAAAGTGAAGTTGCTCAGTCATGTCCGACTCTTTGCGACCCTGTGGACTGTAGCCCACCAGGCTCCTCCGTCCATGGGATTCTCTAGGCAAGAATACTAGAGTGGGTTGCCATTTCCTTCTCCAGGGGATCTTCCCAACCCAGGGATCGAACCCAGGGTCTTCTGCCTTGCAGGCAGACGCTTTAACCTCTGAACTACTGGGGAAGCCCGCAATATAGCATAAATGCCTGTAAACCTCTCAAATATTTTGGAAATAAGCTTTGTGAAGACAGAAAGTGTTCCTATGATGGTTTTTAAATTTGGGGGGCTGGGGGTTAGTTTTTAGTATTGGATAGAATTTAGGGGCACAGATGCTGGTACAAAATTCTTGGGCTCGTTGATTCAAGATGCTCTCTTTCATTCTCCCTTGTGTAACCCTGAATTAGACTCATCCCCAAGCCCCCACACACAGAGCAATTAGGGGAAGTCAATTCAGGTTCATGGAATGTCCTTTCCCTGTTGTCCACCCTTGCAAAGACACTAGCCTGTCCTTCTCCATACCCAAGTGAGTCTTATTCCTTCAGTAAGAGATGCACTGGTACCATCTCCAGTTGCCCATCTTATTTGACACCAAGCACACTGCACAGCAAACCAGCAGGAAAGAGAGGAGATGGGTCTCTCTACCAAGTCCACTGGGTGCCCAACCTACCTACAAGAAACCACAAACGCATATTCTATTTGGCCGTGGGAGGGCTGACTGCAGGTTTCAGAGCTGAGTTAGCGAAGTGTCAGCCAAATCCAAGGGCATGTTGCACCAGACTGTTGTGTGGGTGAGTCTTCAGACATCCCGCAGGTGTGGGAGCAGGTTACGTGAGATGGGTGTGCGTTAGGCAGTGAGGGTTGAAAGGAAGGTGCAGAGACGGTAGGTGGGGCCAGAGGTGGGCGAGGGTGGAGGTGAGGAATGGGGCCGCAGCTGGGGTTGGACCTAGTAGTTAGACCTGTAGCTTGGAACCATTTTTGGGTCATGGCTTCCTTTGAGAATTCTATGGATGCTAAGGAAAGAATGCACACACACCCAAACGCATACACACACACACACACATTGCTGCACAAATTTGCATACAGCGTCAGGTTTCCGAAAACCTAGGAAATTCAGCCAAAGGCTCAGGATTAAAAACCTCTGTCTAGACTAGTTCACAGGGACTTGTCAGAAAGAAACCCTAGGGCTACACTAAGAATCTGAGAACGATTGTGTCTTCTTCTGTAACAGAGGCTGGCAGGTTTGGGAATTAAATTCCAAAGCCCACTTAATCCATAAATACTTCATTTTCTTCCAGCTTTTATTTTGAAAATTTTCAAAATACCAAAAAATCACAAACTCATGTAATCTTCAATCACACTCTTTAATTGTCAACATGTGGTCAACATGTTCTCCTATTCTCTCTCCTCTCCCTATGTATGCGTGTGCACTCAGGAACCCATGTTTTTCTGGAGAATCATCTGAGAGTAAATTGCAGAAGTTATGTTACCACATCCCTAAACACTTGGCTTGTAACTCCTAAGATCAGGAGGAGAGTCACCCGCCTAAACAAGGCAATCCTCACACTCATAAAATTTAACATGGACACTATACTTTATGTAATTTACATCCTATATTCAAATTTCCCCAGTCGTCCCAGTAAGTACTGACCTTTTAGCTGTATTCTTTTTCCTTCCCTTCCTCCCTCCCCCCGCCTTTCCTATATATATATTTTTAATCCAGGATTTAATCTAGGATGATACACTTCATTTAGTTATCTCTCTCAGGCGCCTTTGATCGAGATCCCACAATTCCGGAGTTTTGTTTTCTTGTTTTCTCTTGTGACAGTGACCTTTTTGAAGAGTGCAGGTGCTGTTCTGCAGAATGCTCCCCAGTTTGGATTCAAGTTAAAGTTTTGGGGCAAATGTTGTGTCCCTTCTTGGTGCATCATATCAGAGGGTCAGTTGGTCCCTTACTGATGATTTAAGTTTGATTCATGATTAGAGTGATGATCTCCACAATCCCCTTTGTAATTAATGCACGCTTTGTTTTCAATGAATACAGTAGGGTAACACTGTATTCGGAGAAGGCAATGGCAACCCACTCCAGTACTCTTGCCTGGAAAATCCCATGGACTGAGGAGCCTGGTGGGCTGCAGTCCATGGGGTCGCTAAGAGTCAGACACGACTTCACTTTCACTTTTCACTTTCATGCATTAGAGAAGGAAATGGCAACCCACTCCAGCACTCTTGCCTGGAGAATCCCAGGGATGGGGGAGCCTGGTGGGCTGCAGTCCATGGGATCGCTAAGAGTCGGACACGACTGAGCGACTTCACTTTCACTTTTCACTTTCATGTATTGGAGAAGGAAATGGCAGCCCACTCCAGTGTTCTTGCCTGGAGAATCCCAGGGATGGGGGAGCCTGGTGGGCTGCCGTCTATGGGGTCGCACAGAGTCCGACATGACTGAAGCGACTTAGCAGCAGCAGCAACACTGTATTCAATGAAAACCTTGAGCTGTGGCAAATGCTGGGTGAGCCAGCTGTAAGTATCTACTCAGTCTTTGTTCTCAAGCTGTTTTTAAAGAGGACAATGTCCTAGGAAACTAGCTACAAAATACACAGTTTTCTGAAGAATGTGGGTGGATGCTGAGATAAAGCACTATCAACTCCAACATTTAAAATGAACTGAAACCTGAGACTTGAAGCGGAAAAAGGAGTCAAGCACAGGAAGATGGGAGTAGAGGGGGTGGAGGTGACCCTGCCAAGCTGGGAGGCTAGAAAGAACTGAAAGAGAGGTGCGTGGTGATCTCCAGGAGGGAAAAGTCACAGGAGAAGGTCCTGATCTGATCCTAATAATATTGAGCACGTAGCATGTGCTAGACACTCAGATTTTAAGAGTTTTACATGGTTTGTTGTTGTTGAGTTGCTAAGTCATATCTGATACTTTTGTGACTCCACAGACTGTAGCCAATCAGGGTCCTCTGTCTATGGGATTTCCCAGGCAAGAATACTGGAGTGGGTTGCCATTTCTTTCTCCTGGGGAATCTTCCCGACCCAGGGATCACACCCATGTCTCTCACATTGGCAGGAGTATTCTTTACCACTGAGCAACCAAGGAAGCCCCTTTTACACGGTTTAACTTGTCTAATTTTCCCCATAGCCCTATGAAGTAGGTGCCATTACAGTTTTTAAAATCTACAGCACAGAGAGGTTAAGTTGTTCACCCAAGGTCACAGAGCTTGTAAGTAGCAGGGCTGGGATTCAAACCTGGGATCGATCTGACTCCACTATCTGTGCTCTTAACTATATCAAAAAAAGAGGAAACATAGTCTCATCTAGAGAATAGAATATGAAAAAAAGATTAGAATCAGAGCAAACTGGGCTGTGCGAGGAAGTTGTGTTGATTTAAAAAAAAAAAGTGGGATGGGAAAGTAAGACAAAAGAAAGGCCCAGAAGATCAAAAAAAGAAGAATGTTCAGGGCTAGAAAGCAACATAATAAAATAGGCCAAGGTTTGGTTGGCCACCCTCAGTCCATGCCCAACCCCCAGCCCAACCCTACAGGCAGAACTCTCACAATTCCTCTCCTGCTGTGGTCCCAAACAAAACCACAGTATTTACATGATCTCAAAGTATCACTTATTAATTATGGAGGCAAAAATAGGAGCTTTACAGCGAGCAACCTGGCTGACTCCAGCTTAACCAAGTGTCCGATGTGAACACACAGAGGGGTCTTAGGGAAGGTTCTGGAAGGAAATTTTGGGGACAGTGTATGAGAAGGGTTTTATGAGGAAGGTGCTAGATGAGAGATAAGGGCAAGTCTTGAGGTTCAAGGGTCTATGGGTGACAGGTCAGGGTCCATTGAGTGGAAGACGGCGTGTCTCTGGGAAGGAAGGGGAACTCTTATGACGGAGCGGTTCTGAGAGCTAAGAGCAAGTCATTAGAAGGGACTTGATGGGAACAGTTTGGGTGACAAAAAGGTCACAACAGGTCCGCCCGGGAGGTTGGGGTGGGTCAACTCTGGATGACTAGAGGCCAGAGCGTCTGAGGCAGGGGTCTCTAGGGGAGTCCTAAAACGGTATACGAGGCATAAGGCTCTAGGGCCGCAGCCTGCAGGTGGGGTCGACCCTGCGGTGAGCGCGGCGGGCCAGAACCAGGATGGGGAGATTTGGAATTGGGCCTTGAGGGGCGGGGCCGGGCCGCCAGGTGGGTCCCCCCGCGCTGCAGGGGGCGCTGTGAGCCTGGGCGGACCCGGGCCGGGCGGCGGCCGCTCCTAGTGAGCGCGGCCTCTTTTCCGGGTTTCCTCCTCCTCCTCCTCCTTCTTCGCCGCCGCCGCCACCGTCGCTGCCCCTTTCCCGGCCGGCGGCTGCCGCTGCTGGTGCCGCCGACAGCGCCGCCGCCTCGGAGCCGCGAGCCGAGCAGAGGCCGCCGCGGAGCGCGAGCGCTGCCCGCCCCGCCGCCCCGCCGGCCGCTCCAGGGCCGGGCCGGCTCGGCCGGCGCCCCCCGCGCCCCCCAGCCCGCCCGCCCCCGCGGGCCCGGCCTGGCGCGGCCGCCCGCGGCCGCGCTCCTCCTCCTCCTCCTCCGGCGGCCCGCTGCCTGCCGCCTCCTCTGCCCGTCGCCCCGCGCCCCTCGCCGCGCCGCCACCCTCGGCGCCCCGCGGCGCCCCCCGGTCCCGCCCGCCATGCCCGGCCCGGCCGCGGGCAGCAGGGCCCGGGTCTACGCGGAGGTGAACAGCCTGAGGAGCCGCGAGTACTGGGACTATGAAGCTCACGTCCCGAGCTGGGGGTAAAGCCGCCGCAGCCCCCCTCCGGGCCCTCGTACCCCCACCCCCGCCCGGCAGCCCCCCGCCGCAAACCGCACTCGCCCCCTGCGGTCTGTCTCCCCGCTGGGCCCGCGCCTCCGGCTCTGGAGTGGGAAGCAGACCCTCCCCTCCGTATTCTCTCCCCTCTTCTCGTCCCTTCGTCTCAGCCGTGTGCACCCCTCTCACCCCGAGGAGTGCTCTCTTACTGACAAGTGTAGGGATCCAGGGACCAGAGCCTGGTGGAAGTGAAGGAGCAGCCCTTCCTTCTCACGCGTTGGGGTTTCTGTTGGGGTGGGAAGTCAGCAGCTGTCCTCTTGAGCTATTAAAATTCTCTGCCTTTTTGAGGTTTTTGAAATGAGGCTGGGTGGGAGGAAATTTTTTAAATACGTCCAGATTCTCAAAGCGGGCGCTGTCTACCTTGCGGGAGTGAAGTAATAAGGCAGGTGCTGTGGGCAGAGGGCCACCTGTGAGCGTCCAGGATGGATGCTCTGCTCACCTCTCTAGATTGGCTCAGACCCCTGCCTTCCCACCTTGTCTCCCCCTAGTTATGAGGGACCGGTTAGGTTAGGAACTTCGTCCAGTGAAAAGAGCCAGGTTTATGTTGTGGCTTTCATTTAGGGAATAAGTTACGGCATGAGGTATATAGACACTTCCAAGTGCTTGATCAATGGAAGCGCCTGGATGAGGATGTGTAGTGGGCATAGGCTTGGTTAACCCCAAGTCCTGGCATTTATGTGTCCTTCTTGTCTTTCCCAGTAATCAAGATGATTACCAGCTGGTTCGGAAACTTGGTCGAGGAAAGTATAGTGAAGTATTTGAGGCTATTAACATCACCAACAACGAGAGAGTGGTGGTAAAAATTCTCAAGGTGAGTGTCTTATGAGTGGCATTAAAATTTCTTTTTCACAGGTCAGAAGGATACAAACTACTCCAACCACATTCTAGAATGAGCAGGACAAGCTCATTTTACAAACCTTCTGCCCCATGTCCCTCTGCTACTCCTCCCACACTGTTTTTGTTTGAACTTTTTTTCACACAGACCTTTTTCAAATCTAAACATTGTAGTTCAGGAACATCCTTGTTCTAAAATGTAATTATGGGCTCCCAAAGTGAATATTCCAAAGAGCCTCCATTTGTTACAAACTAAATAGGTATTCACATGCAAGTAGAGCCTCTTCATGAAGAGCCCAGTTGATACAAAGGCTCCTTAAGCACTGAATTTGTTATTCCAGAAAGAAAGATGGAAACAGAGTAGCTTCAAAGAGGAGTTTGAAGCCTGAGTGCAAGGAAACACCCCAGTGAATAATTGCTTGTTTTTTTCTCTTTTGGTGATAAACGTTTCAGAGGGGGTACGTACAGTGAGCCAGCAGGGCCAGGGAGGTTCATAGTTGCTTATCAGCCAGTAAAAGTGAAGTTGGGAGCAGTAGATAGTACACTTAGGATCACTAAAATAATGATTGGAACAAACCAGCCTGAATCTGGTTTAGCAGCCTAAGTTTGTACCAGATACACACTTTGTCATCTCTTGGATGGAGATATGATCTTAGGAAGTATGAAGAGTTGGCTAAATTCTCTTCCAGGTAACTGGTTGTGTAGCTTTGATAATGTTTTACAGGATGGACTAAAAAATAGTTCTTAGAATCTGTGAAGGGTATTCATTATTGCCAGATTATTTCATTTGTGTGCATGTCATTTAGTGGAATCTTGAGGTAACCAAAGAGCTAATTAATATAAGCACTTTTACACAAACAGGAGTTCCAGTATGGCCATTTTGGAGAGGCTCTGTGGATAAGAATGTAGGATTGAAAAACTTTTTTTGTCATCTTAAGTAGAGTTAGGACAGCTGTGTCCCTATTTAAAAAGAGGGGTCAGGCTTGGACTGTCTGAAAATCGCTTTTCAGAAAAAAGAGCAACTCTACGGATACTCAGTACCAGCCTAGCCTAGTGATGAAGAGACAGGATTACGGTTGAGAGAAATAGGCAAGTTACTTATTTGTGCTGTCAGAAATGCTGGGGGTAAGAAGTGAGGAACTGATATTGAAAATGTGGAGTTTTTGACTCTTCTCTTCCCTAAATATGAATTGCACCCACAGAATCATGTCATCTTTTTTGTTATTGTTTTTCTTCACAAGCATAAATATTTAAAAAGATGCTTTCTTCAGAGAAGTCACCTGGAAAAGCCATACAGCTTTTTTTCTTAGTATATTAGCATAAATATTTTTACTATAAGCTGCTTAGAATCTCTCTAGGAAGCAAGCAAGGCATAAACTGAAGTTAGGAATATCCACATTCCATTACTGTGCATTTGGAAGAATAAACTGCTGACGCTAAAGCAATTTCAGAAAAATGTCTAAACTTTCATGTGATGGCAGCATCTTTAGAGTAAGCGTGCAGCTTCCTGTGGTGTCTTTTTTGAAAAGGAACAACATTCAGGTGTACATGGAAGTAACAGTATGTTCAGTTAGAGAAGCGTCACATTGCTCTTTGATCATCTTTGTAGAGAACTTAATAGCCTCAGTTACTAGATGGTTTTCTCCCTGCTCTGAAGATGCACAGGATATGTTTAGGGAACCCTGTATGGAAGCTGAAGGTTATATTTAACCCACAAGAAATATAGGCACAGAGAAACATATCTGACATCACTGTGTTGAAGTAACCCTCAGCCAGGGCTCCTATTTCTCCCTGTCTCTTACTGCTCATTTTGGCATTGGGTTGTAAGATCTTAACGTTGAACACAGAGAAAGTTCCATTGTTCTGAAATAAGACTTGGGAGGCCCTGTCTCTTACTGCTCATTTTGGCATTGGGTTGTAAGATCTTAACATTGAGCACAGAGAAAGTTCCATTGTTCTGAAATAAGACTTGGGAGGCCCCCCTGATGTTCCAGCGGGCTCAGTGTTTCTTGTATCTTTTCCACACAAGTCCTTCTCGGGGTGCAGCCCACACCACCTTGTTTCTGCTGATGAAAAGCACACTCACTCACTCTTGTTTTTCAAAGCACTGTGACATTTCTATCCAGATTTTCTTCTGTCTGAAGGATGGGCTAAGAAACTACTGATGGTATTGTTGGCTTTTCTCTTTCCGACAGGCTGAATTAAAGTAGATTAAAAATATTGGTTTTTTTAAAAAAAGAATAGGGCCTTTATCCAAAGTTCTGTGCCCCTATTCAGATAAGTCAGAGTTATGACTAATACTACTATTGTCATGTTTGGCCACGGGAAATTAGTTCCTTAACAGAATGCCACTTGCTCATAATTTGAAGGACTCCAGAAAGAGCTTGTTCTTCATCTTGGCCTACTGGATTTCAGCCGCAGGAAGGAACTTCTGTGTTGATGTGCACACGGTGACCGAGACAGAGTACGTTCCTTGAGGACAGGAACGGCCTGCTGCTTTGGTGAATGTTTCCATCCAGTGCTTTCCAACATATGAGAATGGTTGGATGATGAATGACCACAGGGAAATTTCTTATCTCTTCATTTACATCAGTAGATGTCTAAATATTAATAAGCGGTTTTAGGAATTTAGAAATTGGTGAGCAGAATGTTTTTGGCCTGAATTGAGATTCTGAAACTGAAATCTTCAAAGAACACTTCCCAATCAATAGGGAGGTTGTGTCTTTTTTTGACAAATTGTTTTGAGAAGTGGGGCAGGAATGGTAAAGGTTAATATAGCAGGGCAGAAAGCCGCTTTCATGCCTCAAGTTTCATCTTTTGATTTTGAAAAATCATTTTTTCAGTTCTTTTGTAGTACCTTTTAGGAGAGCGTACACAGAAATAAAAGCATCTGGCCACTTTGGACAACTTTAAGCACTTTGTGAGTATCACCTCTGTGTGTGGATTTCATCTCTTCTTGAAGTCCTTGGGAGGCTGCAAATTCAACTATTTTCTAAATAGAAGTTAAAAGCAATACCAGATTTTAAAAAACAAAAGTGCAGGTTTTTGGACCCATGCTGCAAGTACTGGAAATCCTCATCTTAGGCTTCCTGTTGGTATTACTTCATATAGAGTTTGTCCGTTCCCTGCCCCGCCCCCCCCCCCCCCCAAATTAATTATCAAGCTTCAAACAAAGAGTGGTAGTAACACAAGTTTAACTTTGTACTGTTAGGAGGTAGTGTTAAAGGTGATTGATCCCAGATCGTTTTTAGTTACTTCACAGTGAGCTGGTGGCTATGGAGGTTTTATGAAAGTGATGTTTTTTTCTATTTCTGCTTTCTCAGCTGGTAGGTTTTTTGCCCTCTGTTTGCTTTATTAGGCAAGTGTACCAAGACATCCACTACGTGAAACAAGACATTAATGCTAATACGTCTCTTGGTATAAAAAGAGGATTGTTAAAGTATTAAAAATAATACAAATTTTAAAAATTGTGAACGAGTCAGTGCTGTATCCAGTGCTGTGAGTGTGGGGTCGGAGATTCAGAGTGTGGTCAGCCTGTGAAACAGAATCACATTAGGGGAGCATAGACATTATTAGAACCCAAACCTGTTTTTACAGATAAAGCAAGACCCAGGAGAACCTGCAATTTGCTCGGGGTCCCGTGGCCTGTGAGATAGAAGCATTGGGTTCATGACCTTCCATCCCTGCTGCAGAATCTTGGTAGATGTGAGGGGCACGAATGGGACATCAGCTGGATGTTCTGAACTGAACTGGAAAGATGGACGAGCATGTACTATAAGTCAAATGGAATTTGACTCACAGCACTGGATACAGCACTGACTCGTTCACAATTTTTAAAATTTGTATTATTTTTAATACTTTAACAATCCTCTTTTTATACCAAGAGACGTATTAGCATTAATGTCTTGTTTCACGTAGTGGATGTCTTGGTACACTTGCCTAATAAAGCAAACAGAGGGCAAAAAACCTACCAGCTGAGAAAGCAGAAATAGAAAAAAACATCACTTTCATAAAACCTCCATAGCCACCAGCTCACTGTGAAGTAACTAAAAACGATCTGGGATCAATCACCTTTAACACTACCTCCTAACAGTTTGTTTCTAATGATTTTTGGAGGTGTTCCGTCAGGTGGAGGAAAAACCTGACGTCAGTGGGTTGCTGCTTGACATGTGGGGTAGATGAAAGCCTGGAGAGCTATAGGGACTCGGACTTGGCTTCTCTGGTTTGTATCCACAGCAGCATATTTAACGTATAAGTGAAATGTTATTTTCCTTGTTTGACATCATAAGGACCAGTGTTTTTATACTTTTGTTTTTAACACATACAGTACCTCCAGATCTCATCCTAATGACTTGCTAAGAGGGCAGAGCCAGTAAGAGAAAGGACTGTACCATCCTCTCTGTGAGATGCAAAAGGCCTACTATGTGCCTCACTTTTAAATTAAAAATTTTTTAAATCCTGAGGATAACAATTGCCCTTAAGAAATTGATCATATATTGGGGAAGATGAGAGTTGAAAAATCGGGGGGATATTTGTTGTGAAGAATAAACACTGCACAAATAATGTTGATATTTAAGTCAGTTGCAGTGGATTCTGCCAGGGTAATAAAATAAAAGCCATCATCCAGACTGAGCATTCTTTCTGTTCTGTCCTGCAGGCCTGACAGCCATTGTTCATTGTAACTGTGTATTGCAGGTGACGAAATTAAAATCTTAGTGGGGCAGTTGTTGATTTGGTAGTGGAACAAAAATAATCCCAGGTTTGAAGGTTCTGAGCTGTGTTCCTGCCTTCCTTGAATGTATCAGTTCAGTTGTGCTTGGAAAGAAATTAAAACAGGACTTTACCTGTTAATATTTGCTGGGATTTATTGAGGTCATAATTCTTAATGCCTTTTAGTAGACATAAGCTTGCAAATTCAGTCACAATTAAATGCTAGCAGTTGAAATCATTCTCAGATCCGGCTTTTTAAAGATCAGCTCTGAGTAAGTAAATAGGACAGATAACTGACTTTATCAACTTTTGTCTTTCTGAGCAGCCATCACTAAATTGGTCTTTGTTTTAAAATGTTTAATGTTGCTGAATAGGGAAAGAGAACCAGGACCGCATTGAACAAGATTTGGATCCCATTGAACCAAGATTGCTGACTACCTAGGACTCTTCACCTGAGGGCAGAAACCTGAAAAAAATCTTTTTTCTTTCTTTTCAGAGCTCTTGAACAGAAAAATTTAAAGGCGTTTTTCCCCTTTAAATACTCTCTTTAGGTGTATGCCAAAATTCATTTATTATTAAAACTTGAATTAATACTTTAATTTCTTTTGTTTAGCTTTTTTATCTACTAGACTTTGAGTATAAGTTTTTGTTTTGTTAGTAGCTAAACTGATTCAGTTAGAGCCAGATATTCTCTGAATTGGGATAAATGAGCCTTAGGTGAGAGAAGGGCTTTTAATCTAACATGCAGATGAAATGTGAAATGGTGGAAATGCATTTTCCACTTCAGTGGTGGCGAGTGAGTGTGGACAGTGGGCTGGAGGATCAGAGCAGCCTTATTTCTGTAAAAATTCATGGTCTGTCTTCCTTCAGATGCCAAGGATCCTCCCTTATAAATCCTAACTTTTTCTCTTGAATTCTATTTATAGAATGTAAATCATCACAGTCATAAGTATCTGGGCATTCATTGGTTTTTCGGCTTCTGGAGGTCTCTCAGGTACAGAGGAGTAAGCGTGAGGCTAGGGAGAGTTATCTGAAGCCTGATTCCTGTAGAGACTTGGTGCCCCTGCTTTGGAGGGTAGTATCCTGCACTGTTCATCACTTTCCTTACAGTCTTTTGGTCTTTTCTCAGTATGTGAGGACTCCAGCTACACTGCGGCTCCATTTTGCCACTTCAGATTTGTCCTGCTGTCCCCAGTCTGACAGGTGACAACTGGGCAGTCAATTGTGCTTCACTTGTTCTATGAGTTACCTTTAGACACAGTGAAAGATATGTTCATCTGAACTGGATTATCCAGGAACTGGGTGCCTGCCTGATACGTTGCTGAATAACAGAACAAGGCAAGGCTCTATATGGGACATTGTCATAGGAGCAGCTTATTTAATGGTTACCTTGTACTTGTTCACTTTTAGAGGGAGAGGGGGGTTTTGGTGAACACAGGCTTCTGGCCATTGTTTTTTTTTTCCCTCTGTTGCCACTCCCACAGATTTGTAACTGCTTCCCAGGAGTGGATGACAACTCTAGAATTTGTTGGGGCTTCCCTGGTAATTCAGTGGTTAGGATGCTGAGCTTCCATTGTGGCAAGGCACAGGTTTGATCCCTGGTCAGGGAACTAAGATCTCACATGCATCACAGTGTGGCCAAAAAAAACCCCCAGAATTTTCTTATGTTGAATATACTGGTTACATTTGTTTTTTCTTTTAACTTTTTGACAAAATTTCAGACTACTGAAAAATTGCAAAAATTCCCATGTATCTTTCATGCAGATTTCTTAAATTTTTTTTCTCTCCTTTTATTTATATATATACACCCACGTGTTACACATACAGATATGTATGTATGTGCTGATATATAACTATATTTCTTTTACTTGTCTTAAGTGCTTGAAAGTGTGTTATTTATCCCTAAATTCCTATATTCCCTAAAAACAAAAGCAATTTCTTACATAACTCAATGCCATGATCAAAAATCAAAAATTGATATTGATGCATCTACAGCCTCTGTTCTCATTTGCCAGTTGTCCTTATAATGTTCTTTAAAGCAAAGGAAAATCCAAGATCATGCGTTACATTCAGTTGTCATATTTTTTTAATCTGGATAACTTGTTTAGTCTGTGTGTTTCGTGACATAAACATTTTTAAAGCTTGTAGACTACTTATTTTGTAGTATATCCTTCTCTGGCTGTTTTCTGACCAAGTTTGTGTTTGATGTTTGAGTGCTTCACTTTTCCAAAGTATTGAGTTCTGTAATTATGAAAAGGGGAAATAGTAAAATTCCTAAGTGGACATGGAGAAAGAAGCACAGTAGCCAGATCTGTTCTACTGAGAATCCTGACAAAATGGAGTGGGCACAATTGTGGCAGCTGGCTTGGAAGAGTGCAGCCAGGCTCCAGTCCCTCAGTGCAGCGCCCTCTTACAGGTGACGCAGGTGTTGTGTGCTTTATAGTCTCCGTCTGTTTGGTGTTCAAAGCTGTAGCTTGGTGACCAGCAAGAGATGGTAGTTTCTCTGGCTTGTGTGTATCTTGCGTTTCCACCCATCCCACTGCCGCCGCCACCACGTAGACACAGTCTTTTCCATCTTTTCCATCATGGCTAATCCACTGGGCTGTCTTTGTCTTGGCCTGTGCTGTTGTAACAGTGTCTCGGTGAGGCAGTACTCCTCTTCCTAAGTTACGATGCTCCCATGGCCACACTTGGGAAATGAAAGCACAGTGGCTAAGGGCGAGGCCTGCAGAGTCAAGCCGGCTAGATTTGAATCCTGCCCCTGCTCTTTACTACTAGCTGTGTGATCTTCTGCAGATAGTTCAACTTGGCTGAGTCTACTACATAGGAATTTTGTGAGAATGAAACATGAAAATAATGGACCTAACATCTATCAACTGCTTCCTATATACTAGTTGCTGTTTAAGAACTTATAAAGCAGAATTGATTGTGATAATGCTTGTTTTTCTAGAGCTGCTTTAATTATTCTTCAGACTCTTTAGCCCATTTATGACAAGAAATAACATCCATAATGCTGACATTTTTGATTAAGGTTTCTGGTTTGCCTATCCAGCAGATTGAAAGGTTAGTGGGTAGCAGGGTTTGCAGTCACTGCTGTGTCAGAGGTTGGTCTTTTCCTTTGGTGATCCATCATCTCTTCCTTTAGGAATGGGGTCTGTTGGGAAGCTTTACAGGCTCTGAGCTGATTTCAGAGTCTAGATATTAAGGAAATGGGAGTGGTGACAGGAAACGGGAGCCAGCAGCTGGGAAACAAGTTTGTAACTTGATGTCAGTGAACTGGTCTTCACTCCTAGAAGACAAAATTACATGCGACCCGTTGGAAGAGCAGGTGTCTTACCAGTTTGTTTCAGTTTTTCCATTTATGAGTGCATGATAGACAGCTGTTGAGAGCTATAACGTTTGCCATTGGGCAGTTAACTAGTAAACATTTTATTTTTAAAGTATGACATAGGCATTCAAAATTTCATGTGTCCTAAATGTTACTTAAAAGATTTGACATGTAAGCTGTATGAGTCTGTGAATTATTTCACATAATCGTAAAAATTCTTATGGACAGGCTCCTCTTAAACCTCATTTTCTTCCCCAATCTCTTCCAATTTAGACATGCCCTTGTGCAGGATAGTGCAATAGCCATTTGATAGAAACATTGTTTTAAAGTTTTATTTATTAACTTCAAAAGGAGTCTTACTTCTGATTACTCTTGTGTATTTAAGCCAGTGAAGAAAAAGAAGATAAAACGAGAGGTTAAGATTCTGGAGAACCTTCGTGGTGGAACAAATATCATTAAGCTGATTGACACTGTGAAGGACCCTGTGGTAGGTGCCTAGCTGTTGAAGGGGAGAGAGAGAGAGAGAGAGAGAGTGTGTGTGTGTATGAGAGAGAGAGAACCTGAAAATAATGGGAAACATTGTTATAATATGCTGGAAATGATTGTGTTTGTCTTTACTACTAAACAATTTTGAAAACCAGAAAAAATCATGGCGGCCAGTACTTTGGCCACCTCATGCAAAGAGTTGACTCATTGGAAAAGACTCTGATGCTGGGAAGGATTGGGGGCAGGAGGAGAAGGGGACGACAGAGGATGAGATGGCTGGATGGCATCACTGACTTGATGGACGTTAGTCTGAGTGAACTCCGGGAGTTGGTGATAGACAGGGAGGCCTGGCGTGCTGCGATTCATGGGGTCGCAAAGAGTCGGACATGACTGAGCGACTGAACTGAACTGAAAAGTATTTGTAGAAAAAAAAAATCCCTTTCCCAGTTTTATACCACATTATTTTGATTCAGTCCACGAACGTTTGCTTCAAAGCTCCTTTATGCTCCTGCTTTTCTCCCAACTTTGAAAGCTTATTACTGCCAATTAACATTATTTTACCTCACTTAAGTAAGCCTGACATTTGAAAATCTGGGTTTACAGAAGGAGATAGGAAGTGTGTCCACGTGGACACTTCCGTAGAGAGCTGAACAGATCACAGACCCCTTGAGGTCACGATCTTGCTGTTTCTCATACTGGTCTTTAATTCGGCATCTACCATTAGGGCTCACATGGTATATGCAGATGCAGTTTAAATATTTTTGTTAAAATGCTTAATTTTTAGCCATTTAAAATACGCTGTTTAATTTTGTTTTCTCTTCTCCTCGGAAATAACCTAACCTTAAGTATTTATGATTAGCCAAGCTTCCCATCCAATTTCTGTTCTTTTACCTCTTCTACCTCAAATATTTCTCTGTTCTCCCATGATAGTTTTTTAAGAACATCTTTGCTTCTGTCTGCTAAAGACATTCTCATAATGTAGCTAGCATGCATTGAACACTTACTATGTGCCAGGCATTAGTCTGAGTGTTTAATGGAATTACATCATTTAATCTCTACAACAGTCCAGTTGGGTGGGTACCATTGTTGTCCATGTTGTCACAGTGTACAGATAAGAAAACTGAAGCCTGCAGAGGTTAAGTTTAAGTTTCCCAAGATTATAGTTTTCCTTTAGATCCTAAAAAGATTGAGAAGAATGGTTACATGCTAGATTATATCTAACTGGCATTAAAAATATATCCCAGCCTGGGCTTCTCAGGTGGCTCAGTGGTAAAGAATCCTCCTGCCAATGCAGGAGACGCAAGAAATGCGGGTTTAATCCTTGGGTCGGAAAGATGCGCTGTAGAAGGAAATGGCAACCTGCTCCAATATTGTATTCTTGCCTGAAAAATTCCATGGCTACAGTCCATGGCATCGCAAAAGAGTCAGACACTGCTGAGCACACACACACAAGTTCCAAAAGTAGGAATAATGACTGTTAAGTGGATGAACATTAAAGGTTTACTATGTTTAAAAAAAAAAAAATTTATCCCAGCCTAATCAGTTCAGATTGATTTTACAGTAACTCTGGACTGCATGATCCTTGGAAATGGCCTGCATTGTGAGCCAGTATGTAGTTTTACACCCAGTGCATCTCTATTTTGCCTTATACAGATATGTGTGTGTGTTAACAAAATTTAGCGGTTCCTGTCATTATTTTTGTAATGTTACTTAAAGCATGCGTGTTTTACATGATACGTAATACAAGTAAATCAAAGTGAATGAAAACCAACAGGGAACCCTCGTCCGCTAACTTATAGGGGCACAGGCTTGCTCCTAGCCTATAGAGAAATCTGGTGGTCTTGTTGAAACCTTTCAACATTGGGCTAGCGAGGAATCCTTGGACTGCTCCTTGTTCTGGTAAAGACATGCATGTGTGCACTGTGGCCTGTTTGCTAGGTAACTTTTACCTACTTCCTTGAGCAGAACTGCACAGTCATAAAGATTTTCATGATTTTATTTCTTCCTATAGCCCTTTAAGCCCCTGCTTTTCTCTCAATTTTGAAAGCTTATTATTGCCAATTAGCATTATTTTACCTTAAGTAAATCTGACTTTTGAACATCAAATGTTGAACATTTTGTACTCATTACATTAAAATTTATAGTGCTTTAAAAATATTTGATTTTATATGGTTTTGGAGGGGAGCACATCTTTGAAAAGAGACATTCTCTAATTATCCCTAGCCACGGCATAATTTCACATTATAGCTTAGTGACAATCATAGACTTGGGAGTTTTTTGATTGTGGAAAGACCAATGGTAAATTCCCAAGACCTATGATAGTTTTGTAAAATGCGTCTGGTTCATTAAACCAAGGTGAAAACTTATTACTCTCTTTGTAGTTGGCAGGCTGGAACACTGCAGAGCATATACATCTTCACATAATGTGCCAGGCCCACTGACAGGTTGGTCAGAGAATAGACTCCTAAAAAACAAAAATAAAACCTTTATAATGAAAACTGCAACCATTTACAAAAGTAAAATGAATAGTATAATGAACCTCTTTGCACACATCACCCAATTTTAGCTCAAGTTAATCAGCTTGAGGCACTTTGTTTCATCTGGACCTCACCCACTTCCCCACCACCCACCGTCCCCAGTTGTTTTGAAGCAAATTTCAGACATAACATTTCAAGGGGATACTTTCTTAATAAGCTCTCCCTAATGAGTGAATCTCTCTTTCATCCAAGTGGGATTTGGGGATGGGCCAGTATGACAGAAGCAAATTAAATTTATTGTTTGAATACTTAACGAAGCATTAATATTCTCTCTTGCAGTCAAAGACACCAGCTTTGGTATTTGAATATATCAATAATACAGATTTTAAGGTGCGTATATGCTGTTTCTTTCTGGCATGGGGTTAATGGGGAGTGAGGAGGTGGTGATAATTACTGTTGATACTCTGGAGCACAAGGGAACCAGGAAAGGTCATTGCTGAGAGCAGGAGATAACATTGGATGAATTTCTTATAGCATTAGTACAGGATCCAGAAAGGGGTTAGATTCTTGCAGTTGGTGAAATTAAGCATTACTCTTTGTCTTGCTTACTCTGGGAATTACTACTAGGCTGGGTCTAAGTTAATCCCTCATCTATAATGCTCATGTTGTAGACATGATGGGTGGATGTTAATTTTAATTTTGATAGGAATCTTACATTCCTAATAGGAAGTGATAAATGGATACAGAACTTGTGTGAAAAGAGTCAGTATTGTACCTTGGATTCAAGCTATCAAATGGTGTGTGTGTTCATGCACACTGTATATAAAGCAAATGACAGAATACTGTGCTTTTAGAAAAGCCCTGGTTTGGGGGTTTTCATCTGTTTATAGTGCATGTTAGTTTAGACTTTTAAAGTGTTCTAGAAGCATGGTTTTAAGCTGATTTTTCATGAAGTTGTGTTTTTTATTGTTCAAACACTGCAACCTTCTGATAAGAGATCAGACATACTGAGCATGGTAGAGCATAATATGAAAACCAATATAAAAACAAATAATAGTGTTAATATTTAGGGGCTTTTAGGTGATTATAATTCTTCATCAGTGTAGAAAAGGCTTGTGATTTTGTTGTGGTGGAAATTAGGAAAAAACCCAGTCGGCAATTGAAAGATGCTGTGCTAATGGGGAGTGATCCTTCTGGGTGAAAATAAAAGAATTTTATCCTCACATTTACTTTTTCTTAAGTAATCACTCTAAAGTCAATTAGTGAAAATATGCACAAATGGGTATTATGCCTTATAAAACAGTAAGCAGGTTTTACATTCAGTACAATCATCCCTTGGTATCCATGGGAGATTGGTGATTGGTTCTAGACCCCCTCCCCAGAATACGAAAACCCAAGGCTTATATAAAAATGGCATTTATATTAAAATGGCACAGTATTTGCATGTAACATATGCACATCATAAAAGATGGTACTTTAAATCATTTCTACATTACTTGTTATACCTAATACAGAGTAAATGCTGTGTAGGTAATTGGTGGAGCACAGCAAATTCAACTTTGTGGAATTTTTGTTTTTTCAGTCCATGGTTGACTGAATCCTCGAATACAGAGGGACAGTTGTATAGCTTTTCCCATATTAACAAGTTTCCTCGTGATGTAACTCCTTAAAGGTGAACTCTGAACAGTGGGATGTATATCTCTTCATTAACGAGCAGAGCAGTGCATAGCTGGTAGAGTACTGTGCTGATATATGTAACTGATCACACTTTTGCTATGAACAACTGAGGTTTATTAAGAATGTCTGTCATTGGGAATGTGTGTGTGTTTCTTAAGAAACAGGCTTTAATGAAACCAAACATTTTTGTAATGCAAGTTTAAAAGATTGTCTTAATGGAACTTCATAGTGAAATCCCTTAGGTTTCAGTGCTGCTTCCTTAATGAATGTTTACCAGTCATACAGCCACACATGTAAAAATTTTACTTCACCATTTTTGTGTTTCTCAAGTTGACAGCTGCTTTGTTGATTTAATGACATACAGAGGATCAGTTTTGAATTCCTAGAGAAATCTGACTTTGTACAAAGGAGATGTTTTGATGGTATATATCCTCTAGGAGCTTCCTTTAAAAGGATCATGGGAAATTGATGTTTTTTGAGGTTTGCATATCTGAAAACATCTTTATTTTGTCCTCCCAATTAATATATTTGCCACGATAGAGAATTCTATGTTGTAGTGAAGAATTGCCTCAGAATTTTGAAGGCATTGTTCCACTATTAACCACTGAAGCCACTGGTTTCATCTTATGTGTGATCTGCCTTTTTTTTCTTTATGAAAGCTTTTAGTATTTTCTCTTTATTCTCAGTCTCTGAAATTTCACAGTGATGTGCTTTCATATGGGTTGCTTTCATCCTTTGTTCTGAGGACTTTTTAGTCTAGAAACTCATGTCCGTCCGTTTTGGAAAAATATTTTTAATGTTCTTTTCTTCCCTTTCTTCTTTGTTCTCACTTTCTAGAACTCATTCAAATGTTAGACTTCTTATCTTGGAACTCTGTTTTCTTCTCTGAATTTTTAAAAATAGTATTCTGTTCTTTTATGTTTTATGTCATATCTTCTATTTTCTCACTGAGAATATGTTCCCCGCTCCCCCCCCCCCCATTATGTTTTCTTCTTCGTGTCTTTTTCTGTTTTTCTTCCAGATTCCCTTTTTGGGGGTGTTTTTGGTTTTTGTCTCTGTTACAGTTGTCTGAAATGTCACAGGTTTTGAACGCCTGTGCCTACTAGTGTTAATGAACTGACTACTGATTGTCAGCTCTTGTCTCAAGGATGCAAGCCTGCCTGCCAGAATCTTCGTTGAGGAGAGAGCTATAGGAAGTGCCTTGTGGGCTTAAGACTTAATTTCCCCTTTCCAATGTGGTGGTGAAAATGTTTTCCTACTTGCAGTTCAGTCTCTTTGCCCTTTTTCAGTGATACCTGGAGTCATCAATTCCTGAGCCTTTCTATAGTTTTTTGGTGTGAAGTGTTTGCTACTTACTGGGCCCCGTCTGCTGGCAGAATGTTGGCAGAATTCTCAGTTTTTTTGGTCTGCTCAGTCAACTGGACATCTGTTTTACAGCTTCAAAATTGGTTGTCTCTTCCCATTCTGTTAGTTTTGTGGGTGAATCCCCTCCCCCCCTGCTTCTTTTACAGATATTTTTGAGGAACTTTGGGAAGAAGCAGAGGTAGGGATTGGTTGGTTCTGCCATGTTATTAAACTGGAGGTCCTTTTTCAATGTTCAAGCCATGCCATCGTAGTCAACTTAAAAGATCTTAAATATCAGGTAGCCTGTGTGTGTTTTGGAAGAGCAGACTGTAACAGGAAAATCACTTTCTTTTCTGGATAGTATAACTGGCCGTAAGTGGGGAAATTGGTTGATTTAATGTCTGTGTTCTTCAGGCTTTTTGTGTCCATCTTATTAGGAAAGGTTGTTTTTATTTATTTTAGAGTCTTTCTGATTTTGCTATCAAGGTTATACCAAATTCCTAAGTTAGATAACTTTTCCTTTCTGTTCTCTGAAAAATTACATAAAATGGGAATGATCTAGGTGTCTTCTGAGGTGGGGAGAAGAGACTTCAGACTACACTTTCCTTTTTAAAATACACTCTTGGTTAAAGTTTTATTCCAGTTTTATATATCTTCCTAGGTCTATTTAGATAATTATTTCTAAAGCTGTCTAAATTATATTCACATAAAGTTATTGACAGCATTCTCTTAGAACTTAAAATTTTAATGGGCCTGTAATTACACCTTCCTTTACATTTGTAGTATTATTTGTACCTTTACTTTCTTTTTTGTCTTTTTTAAAAAACTTCAGATTGTTAGAGATCTCTTATTAATGCTTTCAAAAAAATCAGCTTTTGGTTTGTTCAGATAGTTTTTGTTAAATTGTTTATTTCATTCTGTTTCTACTCCTGTATTAATTATTTTCTTCCTTCTTTCTTTCTTATTTTCTTTTTTGGGTTTTCACTATTTTTCCTGTTAACTTCTTGAGTTGAAGTCAGCTGTCTTTCTTGATGGGTAGTAAGTGTGCTTTAAGTCTATGCAACCCTGAGCACCATTTTAGCCACATTCAATGGTTATGTAACTCATGCCTATATAGTTGTCAGACTACAAGTACAAATTCCAAACTTGTGGATTTGGAATTTTTCCCTCAAACCTTTTTCACTTTGAAAATTTAAAAATCTACTGAAAATTGAGAACAGTAGCACAGTTAATACCCTTACATTACCTAGATTACCAGTTGTTACTGTTTTGCCACATTTGTAGTTATTTCTCCTTCTCCTCCACCCTACCCTCTATCTTTTTGTTGAAATTATCTTAGAGGACAGTTGTAGACATCATGATACTTCACTCTCAGATATGCCAGCCCTGGAACTAGGTAGGCCATTTTCCTACATAACCACAATACCGTTAGTACTCTTAAGAATTTTATATAATGCCATCTAATATATAGTATAGAGTTTATATTCAAAAGTTTCCCAGTAATTATTGTCCTGGAAATGTCCATTCAGGATCCACTTGGCTTTTTTGTTTTGTTTTATAAATGATTCTTAGGACTTCCCAGGTGGTTCAGTGGTTAAGACTTCGAGCTTCCACTGCAGGGGGGCACAGGTTGGATCCCTGGTTGGGAAACTATGATCCCACATGCCTGCATGGCATGACCCCCACCCCCACCCCCACCCCGCCCCCCAACCCTCCCAAAAGATTCTTTTAATTGTTTCCTTATTGAATACATTGTGTCCAGAGAACATGATCTGTATAATTTTGATATTTGGGATTTGTATATGGTTACTTTGTGGCTTTGGTACATGGTCATTTTTTATATCAAGCTTGTTAATTTAGATCTTATTCAGATTTTCTATGGCCTTGCTGATTTTTTTCCCCTTGATTTTATTTTGTGGTAGTGTTAATGGTTTGGTCAGTTTCTCCTTAAAATCATCAGTTTTGATTCATATATGTCAAAATGATGATAAAAGATACATTGTGATATTTAGAATAAAAGACAAAACTTGAAAACAAGTGAATAGAAAAAGCCAGTTTCTTGAAATTGGAATGAGTAGTTATAGAAAACTCCCAAACTCAAAATTGTTTCAAGGAAGCTAAGGTACTGTTTTAAGGTAGAAAGAGTTTTTGTTGAGACATGGGTCTCAGTTTTCCATGCCTTTGGGAAAATGTAAATAAAAGTGAATATGCATTTTAAGTAAAATATATATCATTTGGGCATTTAAAAAATTTATAAGACATCCCAAATGGATTCCATCTTGAGAAGATGGTAGACTGATATTAATCCCTGGAAAATGTCATATCACTCACATAAAATTAGGCCTTGACTACCTGATTATCTTGAGGCCTTGTTAATGCTGTTAAGGTTTGATGTGGAGATGGTGCATTCACAGACTAAAAGTTTCCTTAATTGGGGGAACAAAATTTACTTTTATTATAGATGATTGACATTTTGTTATTTCTCTGTAAGGCATGTTTCAGGTAATTTGTGGTAACTTTGATGTGCTTGATTAATGATTTGTTCTGCTTCCTTAAATTTCTAAAAATGTTGCTCTTGGTTTCATTCTGAATTTTGGGATTGTGTGTAAACAGTGCCTGCTGCATTCGACACCTTTCACTTTCACACTCCCCTCACTTTTTCTTCTCCCTTCATGGGGACCACTGGTTTCTGGATGTAGCCAAGCTGTGTATGGCAGGGAATGTGCAGACTGTGTATGTACGGTGAGAGTTTGCTGTGTTGGTGATTCCCGTGTCTGGTTGCGAACCTTCTTGAAGTGAGAATTCCTCTTGAATGATGGTTGTCGGGAATGGAGGCTTGGAATCTGAAGCTGCGCTGTGACCGGACCTCAAAAACTGTGTGTAGACGGCATGAGTGAGGCCCCCTTGTGGCCATTCCTTTCTGGGTGTTGGTTTTACATCAAGAGGGCACTGTGATTCTCTTAAGCAGATTTCATTTTTCCCATTCTTCTCAGACTTTCTGAGGTTAATTAAAAGGTCCAGGAAATTTCTACCTTGGGCCCTTTGAATAGTCCTGGTGTGCGACTGACTTGCAGGTCGATGCCAGTGTGTTTGAGGCTTTGGAACCAAACTAGGATTGGTGAGTAGTTTCTTCCTCAGCACCTTTGTAGACTTCCAGGAAGCGTAGGGTTGTTTTGTTTTTCAAAGTCACTTAAACTTTATGCAAATGTAAGTAAAACTAACTTCCTATCAGTATTTGGCAGTTGGTTAGTTAATGTTCTCCACGTTAGCTAAGAAGAATAGAGGAGAAGTGTGGTTCTTGTGAAATTTCTCTTCCTAATTTGTCATGAAGCCTTAGTACTTGTGTTTCTTGAAGACGGTTTTAGTTCTGTTCTATTGACTAGTGAGCATCATCAAAGACATATTTATTGACCGCCTTCTATGTGCAAGCACAGAAATGCCACATGTGGTGTGAGGTATATAAAACATGTCATTCTGCCATGCAGGGACTTAGAATATAGACAGAGTTGTACCTGGTTATCAGGATTGTACCTGGACATGCTTGGTTGGGGGAGGGAAAGTTCAGAGGCCTTGAGTCGCCAGATCAGTGACTGCCAGCAGCCACGGCACCCATTCAACCCTGTCATGCATATGCTGTGTGTGATACGCAGGGGTGGCAGCATGGAACTCGGTGTGTGGGCAAAGTGAAGAAGCCTCTCATTGTTCACAGCAGAGTGAGAAAGTATCTTGAGAATTCCAGGTCACTGCCAGTGCCCAGGTGCGGAATGTTCACTCGGGACACTGCTGCTCTCAGTGTCCTGTGAGCGCCCCAGAGAACAGTGGCCTGCCTGAGATTCAGAAGAGGAGGAGACCGCTGTGGGCGGGAGCCTGGGTTACCGGCTCAGGTAGCAGGGCCGGCATTATAGATTAGCCAGAGGGAAGAACAGAGATGAAAAATACAGGTTTGTTTGATCAGAGTGGGGAACTCCTCAGGGCTTCAGTGAAGAAGGAGCTACAGAAGCTGGAGGAAGCCCAACGTAGACTCTTGAGTCCTGTTACAGGTGTAGTTTGGTCTCCTCCTTCCCAGAGCTGAAAAATGAGAGGGAATGTCAGTCTGTCACTCAGGACTTTGTGATGTGTTAGACCTAAACACTATATTCAGCAGGTGTTTTTTGTATCAGGAGGCCTGGCGTGCTGCGATTCATAGGGTCGCAAAGAGTCGGACACAACTGAGCGACTGATCTGATCTGGTTGCATTAGAAGTGATATTGGTTGGAGTAGCTGGAAATATTGTGTTGGCAGTCCAAGGACATTTTTTTTATGCCTTACGCCATTGCTTGGTATGGATATCACATGGTACAAAAGGAAAGCCTTCCATGCATGATAAAGATCCAAATAATAGCCCACATTTGTTTTCTGGAAATAGAATATTCTAGCCCTCTGAGGATTATTAGAAAACGCTCTTTCCACTTTCATGGTCTGTTTATTGACTTGAGGTTCAACTTGGCACTATCTCTAGGTGTGATCTCCCTAACTCTCAGAGAAAGAGCTGATTTGGCACTCAAGGAGATAGTGTCCCCGGCCTATGTCTGCACATATAGGCTGTCGGTTGGTGTGCTGCTGAAGAAGCCTTTCTTGCTGTGCAGACCTGGGGGAGAACAAAATGCCTGGGTGTTTTGTTATGAGTGAGTCTCTCCTGAGCAGAAGTAGTGGCATGTTCATGCCATTGGGCCTGAAAATGGTTCAGTCCAAGCAGGGTCAGCCTCCAGTAGTGGAGCGGCTCCAAGGCACCACCAGTGTACTGGGAAGGATGTTTTCATTCTCTGTAGTGCTCTGAGTGAATCAGATAACTCGTACTAAACTGGAGGGAGAGTTACTTATAAGGGGAAATTTGAGAAAGAGACTAAGTCCTGGTATTAGAGTTAGGTTTGATTCTTGGAAAATTTGTTTTTCCTAAAAAATTTTTTCAAACAGGTAGTATGTTTACATGGATCTAAAATATTAATATATGGGCTTCCCAGGTGGCGCTAGTGGTAAAGAACCCACCTGCCAATGCAAGAGACATGAGTCATGGGTTTGATCCCTGGGTTGGTAAGATCCCCTGGAGGAGGAAATGGCAGCCCACTCCAGTATTCTTGCTTGGAGAATTCCATGGACAGAGGAGCCTGGTGGGCTACAGTATATGGGTCACAAAGAGTCGGACACAACTAAAGCCACTTAGCAAAATATTAATAAAAGCAGTACACAGTGAATAGACATTCTTGCAGATACAAATACTCGTATGTTGTAGTTTCCCCCCCTTTTACACAGACGCACTGTATATACACTGTTCTGTTCCCCTTGAAGAGAGTCCCTACGTGGCTTGAGTCTTCCAGTAGAGAAACAAAATAGGTTCGATAAAGGTGTACTGATTCATTTTGTAGAAGATGTGGCTTGAACTGATGGGAAAAGAGTTATTATTTATTGTCTAAATAATAATACAGTTTCCGACAGGGTTTTTGATGATTTAAATGAACCTGGATATGCTAGGTTCTATTCTGTCTCTTAGAAATTGACATTTAAAAAAACAAACAAAATTCTCAATCCAAAACAAACTTTGATTACCAGTTATGAAAACTGTAATTTGTGTCAGTTAGGCCTGAAATCATTTTCAGAACCCATATCCATCCAGACCTCCCTCCTTTCCTCCTCCTCCTCTTTTTTTTTTTTTAACATCTCACCCTACCAGTCCTCCCCCACACCCCAAACATTTTGTATCTTTAGTTACCATCAGTTTTTGCCTATAAAGTGTTGTTTTTTCCAGCCTGAAACTGATTTTTGGAGGATTGGAGGGGTTTTTCTGGGTTTTTTTATTTCGTTAAGTCTCTTGCCATCTCCAAATGCTATAGCAGTTCATTTTGCTCGTGTTTCATGAGCAGACTGTCTGTCTTGCCACCATTTTACCATGTGGGCTGATGAGGTTTTCAGGTTCTACTGTCCACTGGGAACTCAGTTCTCTAAAGTAAACTGTGGTGCTGCAGTGGGGTCATTTGTTTGAAGTTCATTAAGAATATGAGGACAGTTGGACAGCTTGGACTTCACCTCTATAATAATGTAATTGTGACTGTTGAAATTATGGAGCACTTACACAAGTTTTTAAAAGATCCAAGTTGGTGAAAATGGGTTTGTTTTTTTTTTTAATGCCTTTGGAATTTCTTTCATTTTTTCTTCTGAAGACTGAAATATTAGACCTTTGTCTTTAGTCTTTGCCTTCATTTGTTCCAAATCAGGTAGCAAGAGGTTCTGGGGTTCTTGAGTGGCATAAGCACTATGTTTATAGAGAATAATGACAAACTTCAGGATAGCAACAGGCAGTAAGACTAAATTAACTTTCTGTTTTCTGAAATCCATTCCAGCAACTGTACCAGATCCTGACAGACTTTGATATCCGGTTTTATATGTATGAACTACTTAAAGTAAGTAACTGTCATAAACAGTGAATTTTTTTCAGGATTATTCATTAAAGGAGTTTTTTGAGAGAACATAATAGAACTCAAGAAGAATATATCTTGACACCCAGAGAATTTAATGGGTTTGAGGTGGGGGTGGGTGGGTAACTTATTGAGGCCTTCATTGTGGGATCTTTACATAGAAACTTTCCAGTGGACCTGAGAAAAATGGCCAGGTTAGGGGTACTGGAAACATTATACACAGGTTAGAATCTCTGTCTTCATAACTCTTGTTGGTTCTTAGTTTTTAATTGTTTTGTTTTTTGCTGTTTAATGCTTATTGGTTTTCATTACATATCAAATCACCCTAAACTTAGTGACTTTTGGAAAACAGTTTATTATTTGCCATAATTCACTGGATTGGATGGGTGGGTCTTTTGATCTGGGTCAGCTTGACTAGAGCAAGAAGGTCCAGGCTGGGATGGCAGCCAGTGTAGCTTGAGGTCTCATCCTTCAGAAAGTTGGTCTGGGCTACTTCCCGTGGTGGTCTCAAGTCCCAACAACAAGAGAGGGCAAACCTTGATATATGTAAGCCCTTTACAAGCCTCTGCTTTTGTTACGTTTGCTAATGCCCTATTGGCCAAAGCAAGGCACGTGGCCAGGCCTGGATTCAAAGAGTGAAGTAGTAGATGCCACTTTTTCATGGGCAGAGCGTTAAGTTACATCATGAAAGGACATGCATCCAAGGATGGTGAACATTTTACAGCCATCCTATTCTTGCCGTTTCGCATAGTCCCTTTCTTATATGAGACAACCTGCCCTGTAACCTACGTGTTTAGCCCTGGCTAATTAACCGTGACATGCAAGGAGAGGCGATGAGTGGATTTTCTAGGAGACTTACTAATCCCAGGACTGAAATTTTCAGGTGTTATTGATTGACTAAGGAATGATCTTTTTTAGTTTGTCTAGGAAAAAACTTAAGAATTCTAAAAAGGTTTGTACAATGGAGTAGACTAATGGTTTTTTAGGGTCAGGGGTCACTAAGAATCTAATGAAAACTGAGCCACCCCCATGCATATAAAAATATACATATAACATTACATAAAGTTTTAGGATGGAATGCATGGATCTCGATTTAAGAACCTCTGGAAGAATGTAGAGGTGTCCTTGGATCAGGTCACAGCGTCCCAATAACAATAATAATACACGTCTTTGCAGGCTGGTCATTTCAGTGGCCCCCCCAGTGCCTGATGCCCTCTCTGCCTTCTGGAGGCAGCAGCTACACGGTGGGGGTCATACTTTCTGCTAATGAGGCAGAGAATCCCAGATGAAACTTGAAAAATATCTTTCATGCCTAATGGTCAGAAACTATCAGGTTTTTAAATTGAAATAAGTCCCCCAAGGAATTTAAGAGCAGTCAGTACCTCCACAGGGAAGCCAAATAGTGAACTTGGTGAAAGAATTCATCCCCTTACTATATTTGTTCAGCTGTTTCTTTCTTCAGGTACTTTTCACACCTTAGGTATTGTGGTCCTAATTAGTTTATTCCTTTGGGCAAAGACTGGGCAAAATGACAGAATCAATACTTGCTAAGTTTTCTCAAAGATGGGGAAAAATAGGGATAGGGAAAAGAAGTGTAGAAAATGTTGAAGGAACTGAGGTCCAGGGCTGCAGAGGGATCGCTTGGTGACTCACTCAGGCTTCCTGTCCAAGCTCCTGGTTCCGGTTTAGGGAGATGTGTTCTCAGGAGCCCTGGTTCCCTACACACTGCCCCAGAGCCAATGTGGAGTCTTGCTGCCACTGTTGATAGAAAACAAGACAACGAGAAAAATTAAATTGAAGGTACCATATAGGACAGTGCAGTTACAGAAGATCTCTCTCCTTGCGTAGATTATATTCTCACCTTTTCCACCATAGTTTGGTTTCACCTGTTCTTGACCTTCATGTGAAAAAAATCATATACTGTATACTCTTTTGTGTCTGGGAGAAGCAAAATTTGCATATTCTTGGAATGCTGGTTGTATGGATCATATTCTGGCTTACATATTCCTAGTACAGTGCCCTTGGTATTCTAATCCCAGCGGGCCTCAATCAGGTTCACTTTGTCCCTCAGGACGTTTGGCAATGTCTGGAGCCATTTTTGGTTCTCACAATGGAGGGATGCTGCTGGCATCTTGTGGGGAGAAGCCAGGGATTCAGCAAAGCAACATGGATAAATCTTAGGAAAATTGTGCTGTATAAGAGAAGATAAAGTACTTACATTGTATTACTTCATTTTCTGAAGATCCAGAAAAGGCAAACCTGTAGCACAGGTGGTAGAGCAGTGGTTGGGAGGAGAGGGGAGGAAAGGAGCAGCAGACAGGATTGAAAGCTTAACGGAGTTCTTGGGATGATGAAGAAGTTCTAAAACTGGATTGTGGTCATGGTGGCATGACTTGAGGAATTTACTAAAAAAAACCATTGACTTGTACATTTAAAAAACTTAGCTCCATATCAGTGATCTTATAGGAAGCAATTTTCTCCCTTAGAGTCATAATCATAGTTTGTAAAGCCCAACTGGCTCAGGGATTGTTTTTAAGGACAATACTAATATTAGAAGACATGTTAATCTAGAAAACTCATATGGGACACTTACCTGAAAGATTAGCCGTGTTGCAGATAAGATTGGGATGTCATTTTTCATGTCCATGTGGATCCTTCATGTGTTGTTCCAACTATTATGAGAAGTGACTCCAGTGTGGTTCCTCAGTCTGGTTTTAAACACACCAAATTAAGCCAACGTATGATTTCTAAATCCAGGTGGCTGGTCTGTTGCTACCAGCGCCAAGTAGGAAAGGAGTACCTGAATAAGTATTACTATATCATCCCCCTTGTAAAGAAACTTCTCTAATAGCCCTTGGTGTCCTCTCGACAGCCCCCTTTCTACCAGCTGCCAGCATAGTGTGCCCAGAGAGCAAGGGGTGCCTTCTGGAGCATGTTTTTTCTCTTTTACTACAGGCAGTAAGACTACCCTTTGGGAGATGGTGTTCAAGTCAAGCTGTCACAATGAGCATATACTTGCACTGGGGGGCACGGGTGGTTGAGGGTTTGCTTACTTTTCTCTGTGCTTTCTTATCTAATAGGCTCTGGATTACTGCCACAGCAAGGGAATCATGCACAGGGATGTGAAACCTCACAATGTCATGATAGATCACCAGCAGAAAAAGGTACCATTACAGCCAGGCAGCAACAAGCCTTTGATTGGAAGGCTCAGGGCCGACCCGAACTCTGGCCAGTACCTAGGTGGTTTCTAAAGACCCATGCTGTTTCCTTTGGCAGACTTAAGATACTGTTATTTCTCCAGTCTCCAGTGTTGGTTTCTACTTCACATAAGCGTAGCACACAAGCAAAGTAGACAGCTGACCCTAACTGTAGTCACTTGTTTACTATGTTCATGGTTTTCCTAGAGGGCCTCAAAAAGAAACTACAGCTGGTGATTTTTACTTCCTTTCTTCATGACCCTCAGACCAATCTGCCTGGCCTTAAAAGTACACATGGGTCCCTCCTGTTTTTGAAACTCAGTTCTGATTGCCCCGACTGGTGAGTGAATGAATCAACTAGTGTTAGATTAGTGAAGAGCTAGAGCAGTGCTTCAGTCCTGGAGTGGGGCACATGTCCCCAACCCTTTCTGTTAGACTAGAGCTTGTAATGGAAACTGTGAGTAATGAGGGATGTGTTAACACATGCAGCTGGTTATGGGGGCAGAAGACAAGCTTAAGCTTTATTGATCTAGAGAAATGATAAGCCAGGATAATTTAAATGTTAAGGAAAAACAACTAAGATTGCAACCAAGTCCTCTGCTCTAAAAATGACCTTTTAGCAGTTCCCAGAAAGTACATGTGCCTTTTTAGCCAGTGCACTTGATAACATTTTTTATGTGGCCAAAGATTATCAAATGGGATGTGGCCTTGTTGTAAGACAGAGGCATCTGGAGACACTCCTTTCACATGTTTTATTTCTGTCATATTTATAGCTGCGACTGATAGACTGGGGTCTGGCAGAATTCTATCATCCCGCCCAGGAGTACAATGTCCGAGTGGCCTCCAGGTACTTCAAGGGACCAGAGCTCCTTGTGGACTATCAGGTAAAGTTGTTAATGAGGCACCTCTGAGTTCTTTTTACATTTGCTTAGGGCTTTTCCTGGCTTTTTCTTTTTCCTGGTTTTTATTTATAGTCAGTTTGGTTACATTCAAATCCAGTCTATACCTCAAAATGATAAAATGATAATGATGGATTTGTCTCAGCTACTTTTTTTGGCTTTGAATTTTAAAATATCTATAGAAGATTAGAAACTCAGGTCAGAAAAATGACATTTGTAAAACCCCCTTCACTGATAGGTTGTCTTTATTTCCATAGATGTATGATTATAGCTTGGATATGTGGAGTTTGGGCTGTATGTTAGCGAGCATGATCTTTCGAAAGGAGCCCTTCTTTCATGGACAGGATAACTATGATCAGGTAAGCAAATACCATCTGACTCCCATGCATTTGGGGGCAGATGCCAAGAAAATAGCATCTTGATAGGAATGCTGTCGTTAAGTCCCTAAATACCACTCAGTGTAAGCTTTTCTTCAGGGTAAAGAATTTCACAGAATCTTATCTGTGGTCCCAAAGATAGTGACAGACAGTGCTGTTTTATGCCCAACTTCCAAGTTGAGTCTATAAAAAAGCTAAGTACCTCCTTGTACAAGATTCTAGTCGTTTGGTTTTGTTTTTTGTTTGTTTTTAGGCTGTGCTGGGTCGTCATTGCTGCACATGGCCTTTCTCTGGTTGCAGAGAGTGGAGGCTACTCTGTCACTTTGGTGCGCGGGCTTCTCATTGTGGTGGCTTCTCTTGTTGCAGAGCACAGCTGTAGGGCATGTGGGCTTCTGTAGTTGCAGTTCCCGGGCTCTAGAGCACAGGCTCAGTAGTTGTGGCTCATGGGCTTAGTTGCTGCATGGCATGTGGGATATTCAGGGACCAGGGATCGAACCCACGTTCCTTGCACTGGCACGCGGATTCTCAACCACTGGACCACCAGGGGAGCCCATAGGTATTAGGTCTTATGTCCCTGTAATCATCAGCTTCTAAAAGATTATTGTCATAAGTTGTGTTATCCTTTTAAAGGCATTTTGAAAATGTGCGTTCATGTGAACTTCATATCCGTGAGTCTGCTGCCTGTGTGCCCTGGGCTCAGATCTGTATCTGTTCCCCGGAAATGTAGTGATGTGGAAGCCTTCTAATTCCTTGGTCCAGCATCCCTGCGGGCTTGCAGTGAGCTCTGTGCTCAGTGATTTGGTCAGTTTGTTTTGTGTTTCAGCTTGTTCGCATTGCCAAGGTTCTGGGTACAGATGAGCTGTATGGGTATCTGAAGAAGTATCACATAGACCTAGATCCGCACTTCAACGATATTCTGGGACAGTAAGTAAGAGAGAGAGAAAGAGACTCTGAATTTATCCCATTTCAGAAGGGGAAAGGGTAGTCGAAATCACTTTCTGAAGCTCTTTCCCCTTTCTAATTATATCAGAATTGAGATATTCTTTTTTTCCCCCATATATATTTTAACTTGAGCTATTTTAGCATTGTTTACATCTGTCTTCTAATCATTTTACTTCTGTTAATAGAAAATGGAAAACAAAAATCATGCCACAGGAAAGAACTTTCTGAAACAGCATCTGCTTATTTTAATGCAGAATCTTAGAATGCTGTGATTCTTCTTTGAATAAGAGAATTATAGTTTCTTCTTCTTCTGTATAATGGATTTTCTGTAAGAGCAAATTTTAAAGCATATTTTCAGATACAGTACAATGGTGTTGAGAAGTAAATGTTGTGTTGACGATTTTCAGAGAGTAATTTTATGGAACCTCCATGTTTCTGCGGCCAGCTCTCTAAATATATCTGCTAAACAATAAAGATTACTCACCTACCTCCATGCCTCACCCAGAATTGACTCAAAGCCTGAGGCATAAAACATTATCTAGAAAGGTTCCGCAAATTTTGCACCAAATGTAGACATTTTAATTAATTATGTATCCATCTCAGAGTACTGTTTTGTTTGAGGGTGCTGGTGGGTGGGGGTGTGACAGGTGGTACCAATAACAGTGAGGTTTAACCAGCTTGTAATCAGTGCAGTGCTCTAAGACTTTGCTGGCTTTAGCCCTAAAAAGGATTTTTGTAGAATTTAACCTCAGAATACTAATACTTTACTTTTCTTCTCAGACATTCACGGAAACGCTGGGAAAATTTTATCCATAGTGAGAACAGACACCTCGTCAGCCCTGAGGCCCTGGATCTTCTGGACAAACTTCTGCGATATGACCATCAACAGAGACTGACTGCCAAAGAGGCCATGGAGCACCCATACTTCTGTGAGTCTCTGGGGCCTGGTTTGTCAAAGGGAGATTCTTCCACCTTCTATCTTTGAGGCCAGACAAAAGAATTCTGGAAATTTGGATGAATTGTCCTTGGGTTTTGGCCCCATTAGTTCTAGACTCTTGAAATAACTCTGCAGATCTGTTTCTTGATGCTCACAGGTGTTTGCTTGTTCATTGCTATAGTTCCCCTGAGTCAGGTCTGTATGACCATTGCCTATGACCCCCAAGTTGATAGATCAGAAGTATCTAAGATTTAGTTTTAAAATACATACATTTGTGTGGAAACCTAATCAAAGATTTTTTCCCCTCCAAAAAAACAAGTGACTTGTTGAAAATAATAAGGTGATCATAGCATATTTTTAAAGAAGGAAGTTAAATAAATACAAGGAATTTGAGGAAAGGACAGCAAGTATGGAAAGCCCTCACTAAGATCCTATCTGTATTACTGACTTCTTAGGTCTCACTTTGAAGTATGTGTGTGTATACTCAGTTTATGTGACTGCTTATTTATCTGCATGCATGTGGTTCTCCTTCTGATAAAGGATGTCCCAGACTTTCATTAGAGACAGTGTGAGGTTATTTAATCCAGTCACAGAGGAGACTTGAGCATAAGGGAGGTTAAGTGACCTGTCTTAGTTTTCTCTCTGAAGCAAGATTAGACTTTTCAGCCTGTCTCTTGCTTAACCAGTACACTATCTTTCCTCAATATCTTTCCTCCTTCTTTTTCCCCCTCTGGAGATTAAGTAAATCTTGCCCAAAGAATTCACGCTCTCTGGTTGTGAGCCTGCTTGCCCATGAACTGTAGTTGAAAGCAGATTTTAAAAAATCTTACCCTTCATTCTTCAAGTGCAACTGGATGTCGTCTCTCCAGGTTCCATCACAGAAAGCTGTTTTTACTCTCTGAGTTTGATTGTATTATGAACACTGATGTTTATATTATGCAAATCATGATCTGTCTGCTTTTCCAAATACATGGTATACTTCCAAAAAATTTTTTATGCTGTTGCTTGAAATCCATAGACCTTCTAATGGTTCCTTTTATTCACCCTTTCCATTCTCTGAAGTGTTTATCATCACACATACTTTGAAGAAATTAGGAGTTGGATATGTCATTAGTAGTCAAGGAAAATAACACATAAGAAAATGAGTAGAAATTTTGAACAGTGGACAGTGGGTGTTTCTGTGCCTCTCTTTTCCCTAATTCTCAGCAGTTGCACGTGTACTCTGAAGAGGTATGAGCTGACTATGAGAGCATTTCCCAGTCATTTCTCAGCATCTCTGATTTTTGTTGCCCTCTCAACCCTGGTTTCCTGCGTTTCTGTCTCACTGAGGAAGGTCGGGTCTGCATGGTGTCTGCCCCTAACCCGGGCTGGTCCTGCCTCTGCTGAGTGTCCTCCTGGTTTCTTGCAGACCCTGTGGTGAAGGAGCAGTCCCAGCCTTGTGCAGATAACGCCGTACTTTCCAGTGGTCTCACGGCGGCCCGATGAAGACTGGAAAGCGACGGGTAATGCAGCATTGATGCTTGCCAATAAAACCAACCAACCAAACACAAACCTTGAAGGAAAACTACAGTGTGATAAAAAGAAATTCTAGCCATTCCTTCTAAACGCAAAGAAGAGTAAAGACCTAAAAGTCTGTCAAAAAGAAACTCCCCAGCACTAGTCTACAGGGAGCTGCCATTGGGCAGCCTGACGATGCACATAGTTGAGAATCTGAGGGGCCTCTCCCTTTGGAATGCATGGGAGATGAGAGACTCGGAGTTGTTGTACATTTCCTTTATTTAACAGGAGACCACTGTTGAATTAACCTGTTGAAGTCAACAAGCTCTGAATATCTGACTTCCTATCTATTCCACTGCGGTCTGGGTTTCCTTTGGTGAGATTCAGGCTCAAGTTTTAGCAGTCTGAACTGACACACCAGCCTCATTTATGAAAAGGAGATACTAAAACAGTGACAGTATTTTTTTTTTTTTTCTAAACTCTTTTACAGATTCATGTTTTATGTATTTTTTTTCTTTTTTTTTTTTTTAATGACATGAGCTCTCTGGGAAATGTACCTCATCCCTGCCGTTTTCTTCTAAGTGTATTCGTTTGGGAGCAAACTGCAGTCACTCTCACCAGAGTCCCATTTGATGTCAGGAGGCATCACTTTAAACCTTGTGATGCCTCGGACAGGTCCATCTGTTCCATCAAAAGTTGAATGCTAAGTTGCATAACTTGGAGCTTACTGTATGTAACCTTCGTTGATTTGCCTAACCTTAAAATCTTGTTGCTCTTTTTTTCATGTAGCTTTTTTTCTTTTTCCAGTCTTTTAAGGAAAACTTCATTTCCCAGCACATCCCTGTATGTGTACCTATTTTAATGCACATCTCTGAAACAAAGATTTTTTGTTCACAACCATGACTAAAGCTGGAAAGTCAGTCTTCAGGGAGGGAGGATAAAAACATCCTGTTAGAATTTATTCAGGAAAGACAAATTGGGTGGCAGGGGAGGGAAAGTCCTTTCCTACACTTTACCCCTTTTTATCCCCATGAGAAACAGTTTCCCTCTGTAATCAGGGTAATCTGCATTTTTGAACTCTGATAGGTATCCATGAATGTGTTGGCAAAGAAAAGTCTTTCTCACGTGCAGAGACTGGTGTTATGTGGGCAGGGCCACCCGTAACCCAAGCGACCAGAGAGAGCAACATACATGGGACTTGGGGAGGTAGTGGAGCTGCTGGGACAGGTGTCAAAGATAGGGATCCATTGTGCTAGCCTTCGTGTTAAGCAAAGGAAGCTGTATTTTGTTTAAGAAGATTTGAAAAATAGGGGCTGATGTTACTCTGGGGACCTGTTATCAGCATGGTTTGCACGCAGCCCCCTGACCCCAGCTGCAGAGCCATGCCACAACTGTGGGGACCTCTCACACTGGGCTAGAGCTCAAGGTGTCTACCACCACATCACACTTTAGGATTTCTTTATTAACTATTTAATAATGCCATACATTTTTATAAGGTTAGATTGTTTGCTTGAAAGCATCTGTTTACATTCCATATTCCAATAAAATTGTATTGATATTGGTAGCAGGTCCTATCTCTAAATGTAGATTCTATTTTTGTCATTTGGTCAGTGGGAACTTAAAATACAAATAAAACAAGATCCCAAAGCCAGGAAATGCATTCAGTTAAGGTTCTCAAACCAGTGCTTCCTGCCTTCATTGCACGTCCTGTATATTAATGTACACATTTGTTCTACCTGAAAATGAGAAACTGGACAGCACTTCTTGGCTGAACCTATATTGATATGGTAGGCAGCAACACGCAGGTGTTTCAGATTGTCAGACGCCTTCTGACATGCCCTTCTAGGTGACACCAAGCTGTTGGCTATTATTTATTAGGGAGATGTGCCACTGTGTGTCTTTCCTGCCCCACCCATCTCCTCTTTTGTCACCCATTCCCTTCCCCCACTCTTCTTTTTTTTTCCTTCAAGTCACCTGTCTGGACCAGGCAGGGAGAGCCTGCTGAAGAGTCTTGATGAAGTAGTAACCCTGCTTCTTTTGCTTGAGTCCCCCAGAGGCAATACAAGCATGTGGAAAAGGGTCGGGTGACTGACTTATGCCTTTCTGTCTCTCGTCATGATGTAGTATGTGCAAACACAGCTCACCTGCCCGTCCTCAGGCTCTGTGGCTGCAGCTTGGCAGAGGAGTAATTGTTCCAGTTTATGCATACAGTTTACTTTTTCGCCACCGCTACTTTTTACCTCTGTTCATGCCCTAGACATAAAGCATAACTGAGTTGAAAATGCTCACTCCTTTCCAAGGCTGGTCTTGACACCCAACTTGTGGCTGGCTGACTATGACTGGTTCTTTCCCAAACTGAACTGAGTCTAGTCCAGACCTTTCCTCTTTTCCTAGCTCCAAAACCATTTTGTGTGCAGATGGACCTAGCTCCCCTGAGATTTTAGTCTTTTCCTGGATTAGGAAGCAGTCTTGGAAAATTCAAAAGACAGATGAGAGAGTGTGTGTGTGAGTCTAGTCTAATATCTAGACAAAGCTATGGTAGATTCACCCACCCAGTATCCTTTCTGGTTAGCATATTATTTCTTAAATTCATCTCAGTAAGTTTCATTAGACATTTTGTTTGCTTCATTACCTTATAACAGGTTAAAAGTGCCTAAGATAAGGATTTACTGTTTCCTAAAGAAAAGAAAAAATAATGTGGGGAACAGGGTAGTGTTACACTGTCATCTCAGGTACTGCCTATGTTCAAAAACATAGACCTGGCGTGGCGAGAACAGAAGGTTCCTGTGCCAAATACAGATGGGTGTATCAGAGGTTGTTGGCCACAAGTGGGTCTAGCTGCAAGGTTTCTCTGCTTCAGCTGAGAAATCGCATGGTGAGAGCAGAACTGATGAAGTGCTAAGATTTTCATCGGGTTTGCTTGCAGCTCACTCTCCCCAGGATCCTATCAGCTGGCCCACCCCTATCCTGTTCTAGCCAGCGGTGGGTGACTGGGCGGGAGAAGTATACATGGAGTGTATAACGCAGACCAGGCATTCCCAGTCTTCTTAGCACTCAGAGGGGTGTCAGTGCCAGTTCCATGAGGCGTGTGGACATCAGTCCCTCTGCTGGGTCCCCTCACAGGCATTCTTCAGCATACCAGTACTCATGAGGCTCAAAGCATGTGTATTCCCTTGCAGAGAAGGAAGGTACTCTCCATCTGATTGATTAGAGGAGACAGAAGAGTTTGTAATCCTTGGGGCAGGGAGAGAGGACGGGAGAGCGGGTTGTTTAAAGAAGACAGGGAATCAGTTTAAAAATAAAGCAGTGCAAAGGTAGATCTTGAGAGGAAGGAACATGACTTTTGAGGGGTGAAAGCAAGGCAGGGCACAGAGTTCAAGTTCTGGAACACGCCCTGAGATGGGCACTCCCCCATGGGTTGGTTCCAGCGGGACCACACGGTGGTGCTCTCGAGGCAGGTGCTGAGTCCCAGAGAGAGCCCGCGGCCGTGGGCCTCCGCCTGCGCCTACTCAGGGAAATGACTTAGCTTCTCCCAGGTGCTGCTGTGATGAGGATGGAAGCAAAATCATTTGGGGACACAAACAATTGGAAGAATTTTTATATATGCATTGAAATGGATCTGAGAGAGCCCCATCAACAGTCTCCTTTAATGCCAGTTCAGATTAATGATTCATCTAGAAACCTGTGTTACTGCACAAGCATACACAGGAGAGAGCAACCTGCCCTCCGACACATGAATAGCAGTGGATAGTAGCTGATCAGCGTCAAGGCCATTGAGATGTAAACCCAAAAGCAAAAGCAGGGTCCATATGAGCAGACTAGCCAAAGTTTGTCAGTGAGCTGCTTAAATCTATGACTGAGTGATATCTTGCCATTAGAAAGTAACCCCAGGGTGGGGATGAGGGGAGGGGAGGTGGCGAGGAAACATCTGGCTCAAAACCAGTAATAAATGCTTTGGAGCTATATGGATGTGTCAATGGAAATAACCCCAACCAGGTATTACAGAGGCTGGGGGAAGTGATGGAATGGGATTATACAGGTGATGCATACTTTTATGTAGAGACTCAACAATGTGCTGCAAATGTGATACTTAATCCTGAACTGCATGTATTGGGGATTGTGTGTTTTTTTTTTTTTTAAGTTCACTGAATCAATAAATTAACAGTTTTTCACTTGCTGGCTTTTCTTGCTGTAAATGGTGACTAAGAGGTTGGGACAGAAATCTTGACACCCAGTGGAAAGCTTGAATAAACCTTCCAGAACCTCGGAGCCGACTGTCTCCTGTTTGCAGAAAAGCAACACTGCCTGGGTTGTGATCCTGTACTAAAGAGTACTTTAGTACACAGTTGACCACCACTTTGTATCACTAGATGACTGATGTATAATTTCTATGCTGCTGCCCTTTAGAGGAAAGAAAAACGTCATGTGAAATCCTGTTTTCATAAATAAAAATGTTGACAATCACCAGCCTTGCCAGGTGGGACACAAGCCACTGCCATATGAGGACCTTAAGCTTGTACTTCCTGTCTCTTGGGGGAGAGGAGGAATAAACCTGGAATTGAGAAGATGTGTGGGTGGGCGGTTGCAGTTAATCACCTTGGTGTGAAGACTCCTCTAGCAGAAGTGGTGGAACTAGGGTGGTAGGAGGACAGTCCTATTTCTTGGTACTTGCTCCTGAATTCAGGTACAACTCAGAACCTGCTGCTTGGGGTTGACTATTTCGCTGCACAACTTTAACCTTTGTGGCAGTTTTCTGCATTTATGAAAGAAAACCTCTCCCCACCCCCATTCCTTGCAACACAGGCGGGCACGTGCTGTTGTGTGGCCAATGGAGTCTTTTGTTAGTGCCCTTGTTCTCACTGCTCCCTTGGTTGAATTGGACACTTGAAAATCATTTGCTGAAGAGTCATTTCTTTCTTAGCCTTATGCACCATGCAGCCTTTCTCAAACACTAAGCAGTTGAACCCTTCCTGTATCCAAAGAAAGCGGGTCATGAGATGATTCTGTACTACAGCTTCTCAGGTGCACTGTCCCTTCCATTACTGCTGGTACCATTCTGAGATGCTGCTTCTAGAATTCCCCTGGCGTCTCAACCGCCCACTCTGCTGTGCTGGACATGGCAAGAGGAACGAGGTTTTCAGGCCATGCCAGACAGCCACTTCCAGGGGAGAGTTAAAAATACTTGAGCTCCCGTTTTGCTCTTTATTCACCTGGGGCCTTTCCCTGTGTAAACAGTCATCTGATTCTTGGTCCAAAGACATCCTGAGTAAACCGGGTCAGATCTAATGAGGACTCTGGAGCTGGGCTACTGAACTTGTAGCTTGGGCTCACCCAAGATGGTCAAGAATGATGCTTCTAGATGAGCATCCTGGACCTGAGAGCAGAGGAGGGGCCAGGACTGCCTCTGCAAGTGGTGATGGGAAAGGGTACTATTTGAAACCTGAAACCAGTCAGTCCTTACCTGGTTTTCCACATGTGCAAGTCAGGCTTGTAGACTATCTCCAGAGCTCCCCAGAAGGGAGCCACTCGCCCGTGGAGGCCTCTCTTCACTCCCAGTCAGATTGATTAATGCCGTCTTTCCCCTCCTCCCGTCTCTCCCCAGGTCTGTTGCTGTTGCTCCCACTTTTCCATAAGCAGAACAAGAACCAAATCAAACGTCTTAACGTGTGTAGAGAGATCACGTTCCGTGAGCAGACACAAAACGGTGGCGGGTTTGGCGAGCACGAACTAGACCAACCGAAGGGCAGCCCACCACCGTATATCAAACCTCACTCCGAATGTAAAAGGTTCTCACGCCTTTGGCTTCCTGTTGACTTCCTCCTGACCCAGAAAGCATGGGAAATGTGAAGGGTATGCGAAATGGTTGTTGGTTACTGTTGCTCCCCTGCACCCCTGGTTCGTCCCGTGGCCACCTGTTTTTCCAGCAGACCACGTTAACCAGCTGACCAGACTCCAGTGGGGGCACGGGGTGTATATGGCATGACGGGCGGTTACATATTATAATTTTAAAAGTATATATTATTGAATAAAAGGTTTTAAAAGAAACGTATGGTGAGTTTTCAGTGTGGAAAGGGCCATTAAATGAGACCCCATGGCCACAGAGGAACAGAGTGAGATAGAAGAGCATTTGAGACAGGTTCTAGCCAGAGGGAGGAGGGCAGTTTCCAGGACAGATGAGAAATGAAAGAGGTATGTGAACCCATCTTGGTGATGGGGCACTGCAGGTGATTCCAGCAAGACTTGGCAAGCCAGGAAAGCGGACCTTGCCTCAAACGCATTCATCTCCCTAGACCACTCCTTCCAAAGCAGGTGAGTCACGCAGCCATTCAGGTGGCAGGTAAACGTTATCTCTCATGAACTCAGGAAGCTGCCTTAATCCCTGCTTTGCTTTCCACTGCACATGTTTCAGTATTCCATTCCATCCCCAAATCCTGTCCACCCTGGCCCCCTACTTCAGGAAAAGTATCTGACCTCGGAGGCTGGTTCAGTTCGTTGACCCAAGGTGGGGAAGGAGTCAGATCTTGGGTTCAGAGCATCCTGGGAGAAGCAGCAGCCCATCAAAGGTGAAAGAAAATGGAACAGGAGCTCCAGACATGTCTGTTCAGGGAGAAAATGAAACCACAGTCAAATTTGATATGTATCTTTCAATTTTTTTCTATGCATTTACTAACACTTTGAAATTAAAATGGATTTTATCAGAAAGGTAGATTTTACCTTCTTTTTCTGCAACTTGTGCTTTCACTGTTAGCATGTATAGATCTACCTCACCCCTTTTCGTGGCTGTATATTATTCCATTGTGTAATGTACCATAGTAGAAGCAGTCCTTTATGGATAGACTCTTACCAATACTATTGCCAGTATTGCTGCAATGAACAAATTTGGACAATATTTTTACACAGTCTGTATGTTTGTGAGATAAAATCTTAAAAAAAGAATTACTGTGCCATATCTTTTTCTTTCTTTTCTTTTTAATTTTAGGAAGGGCATTGTTCAGAAAAAGCAGTCTTCTGTTCCCTTCTCTCACTGGTGTAGGCTGGCATCATGATGCCTTAAGCTGTGGAATTCTTGGGCTCTGTCAGGCCTGCCCAGGGCCTATGAACTTTCCAGAAACCTACTGGATATTTGAGACTTGAAGAAGGGGTGTTGGCTCTAATATAGAAAGTTACAAAATAAAAATAAGTGTAACTAGATGTTACTCCAATCCTGTGAACTGAGAATTCAGTATTTTATTTTAAAAATATTTTTTTCAGGAATTTTCTGGTGCTCTAGTGGTTTATACTCCAAACTTCCAATGCAGGGGGAATGGGTTCAATCCCTGGGCAGGAAACTAAGATCCCATGTGCCTTGCAGCATAGCCAAGAAATAAAAATTTAAAAATGTTATTTTTCTCATGATAATTAATGATGAGTCACAGAAAATCATGAAATAATCACATAATTTCAGAATCAAATTCTAAAGTTCTTTTCTCAAAAAATTACAAGGAAAAGTTATCAAATATGAAAAATGGCTGCCTTTTAATGTTTGAAATGCTATGGAGAAGCCTTCAAAAGTAAGAATGCAGAGAGGTGGAAATGTTTTAAAATATTCCTGGCCAGAGGGGACTGGATGGTGGAATGCATGAGCAACTCTGCAGAATCTTCTGCAAACTTTAATGTGCATCTCAAATGCATTGTTCTAAGTGAAGAAGCCAGTATCAAAAGGCTAGATGATTCTGTTTATTTGACATTAAGGAAAAAGAAGCTTCCCTGGTGGCTCGGTGGTAAAGAATCTGCCTGCAATGCAGGAGACGAGGGAGACGAAGATTTGATCCCTACGTTGGGAAGTTCCCCTGGAGGAGGGCATGGCACCACACTCCAGTATTCTTGCCTGGAGAATCCTATGGACAGAGGAGCCTCGTGGGACACAACTGAAGCGACCTAGCACGCACGTAGGCACAGAAGCGGCAAAGCTGTTGGTATGGAGAACGGACCCACAGTTGCCAAGGGTTAAGGTTGGGGGTTGCGGGATTGGGGGGCTTGACTGCAAAGGGACAGATAGCATGAGGGAATTTGAGGGCGATGTATCCTAAACATGGTGATGGTTATATGACTTTGTCAAAACCACACCCAAAAGTGTACATTTTAGTGTATGTAAGTTTAAAAATAAGTTTTCAAAAATAACAAAAACATGCAGAGTCCCAACACAGTCCCCTTTGAACTTCTGAGATGAGCAGGAGCTTCATCTGTCCAGCACTGGCTCATTACCAGTGTCTTTGGATATAACCACTGGAGCTAGGATCCAGCGGTCTGCCAGTTGAGCACCTGTCATTCAGGTGCTCTTCCATCTTTGCTCCCAGCTAAGGGGTGACTCCAGGCACAATTTCTGTTCTCATCACTATACCTCCCCATTCCCGTCAGCAAGGAGGGGTGAAGAACAAACTGTCTTCCAGTGTGAGGCAAGTCCCTTGTGTCCTTTACTGGCCAGGTGCTTGGGGTTCTGGTCTCAGACTGACATGAATAGATGCTGTCCACTGGTTTTTCACAAGTAACTAGGGCTTTTGTGCACTAAAAGGGATTTTTACAGTTCCAGGTGGGTTTTTTTTAATATCTTAGTTATTAAGCTGTATGATTAAAAGTCTAATTTGTCTTGTGTCTTTACAAATCCTGTTATAACTACCAACTGCTTGGTTTTGTATGTAAATCTGAACATTTATTTTGGTTCATCTTTGATTGATGTTCAATTAATTCAAAACTTAATGGGTTAAACCAGCAGTCCCCAAAACTTTTGGCACCAGGGACCGGTTTCATGGAAGACAATTTTTCCATGGACCGGGGGTGGGGGGTGGGTGTTGAGGTCGGGGTGAGGGGTGGTTTCAGCATGATTCAAAAGCATTTTTTAAGCACTTTATTTCTAATCTAATGCTACCACTGATCTGACAGGAGGCATCCATTACTGGTCTGAGGCCCAGAAGTTGGGGACTCCAGGGTTAAACCATACACGTTACCCACATACTTAATCTAGTTTCCTTAGACAGATTGAAAGTAAACCACATATTTAATCTGTTTGATTTGCACAAACACTTCCCATAGTTTATATGAAAGACCTAAAATCTGCTGAAATCTTCCTAAGCATTCAAATACTAACATATCTAAGTCTAAACTCATATATTTAATCAATCAAAATCTTTTGAACATTGTTTACAAACTTAATTAAACTTGCATAGCATTTTAAAATTATAATTACAGGTCTAATTTCAAATTCCTTTAAGCATTTCAAATTAAATTCGAAGTACCAGATCCTCTAATCCTTTAAATGGGTTAACTATTTCAAATATCTTAAACAACAAAACATCACAATAATCAGAAATGTATTCCTCTGTTTGACATGTATTACTGACATTGTGTATTTGATTTACTTCCCATAATCTTGTGAGTATTTTGACACCTATGCCACCAAGGTGAGATATTCTGTCTAAACACAGAACTCTAATTCGTTCATGGCCAGAGATTCTGAGCTGGGCACAGAATTGGTTGCTGCTTCTGCAGTGGTTCTACCCTCCTGCTTGTATTGGGTTAGCCAAAAAGTTCATTTGGGGTTTTCCCATACAAGCTAATGTATGAAAAACCCCAACGAAATTTTTTGGTCAATCCTATAGTAATAGTAATGGGATTCTCAAGACCACCTCATATCTTTTACCTCATGCAGTTACTTTACCTTTACGTCTTCTGCATCTTTTAATGGCCTGATTAACATCAGTTGAGCTTCTGCATACACTACTTAGATTGTAATTACTACCTCATTAAATTCTGCTTTTTTTCATTTATTACTTTTTAAAACTGACTCATCCACCTTGCTCTAATCATAATCATTGAAGGAAGCAACATATCAAGATTTTTCATGTATTTAGTCCTTAGCTTTCTTGATGAAGAGAAAACAATCTTGAAGAAATAGAGTTGACCCTTGAACAACTTGGATTTGAACTACAGGGTTCACTTATATGTTGATTTTTTTCAATAATAAATACTACATGATCCACAGTTGGTTGGATCTGAGAATGCAGAACTGGCGATATGGAGGAAGCAGTCTATACAGAGGGACAACTATAAGTTACACACAGATTTCTGAGGAGTGGATTGGTGACCTTAACTGTGCTCTTCAAGGGTTGACTGTATAGTGTTTAATGCATGTTTCTGTGAGAGACATCAGTGATTTTAGGTTAAATTTGTTCTACATTACTTTGAAAAGAAGGCAACGTCAGAGGTAACCATTTAGCACTAATCCATTCATTCATTCATTGTGTGTCTGTCATGCTGGTACTGTGGTACGTGAGGGGATACGTGCCCAGAAGACACAGTCTGCCCCCAGAAGGAGCTTGCCGAAATCAAGTCTACAATAGGAGCAAACCCACTCATTTATGTCCTCCATATCTTTGATCAAATCATCAAATCATCTTAGCCAAGGCCATGATCATAGTAAACTTTGAACCCCCACATAAGGAAAAACTGAACACAGTTTTCACGTGGATACTCACTGAGAACGAGTAGTTAAGAGAAGCAAGCACCTTCATTTTCTCCATCAGCTTGCTTGATTGATCTTGTTGGGTCCCTTCCAAGGCCCTGGCAGGGGCCTTAGAAATTTATTCAAGTAGTTCATATGATTTTGTAAAATCTGCAAAGGTAAGCAGAAGATTTGAGTCTCATCAAAGCTGGATCAAAACAGAATTTCCTTCCCATCAGAAATAAAGTCAATAATGCAGGGTATATAGTTAAACATACCACATGTTTTTTCTCCTTTTTAAACTTACAAAAAAATAAGACTCATGCAAAATAGAATTGATCAATCCCTCTGTTTGGAGGGCACAAATAAGGAGCAGTACTACTAGTACAAACAGCAGCACATATGTGGGTAAAGTTGCATGTTTTATGAATCCATCAGTCATGATTCAGTTCAGTTCAGTTCAGTCGCTCAGTCGTGTCCGACTCTTTGCGACCCCATGAATCGCAGCACGCCAGGCCTCCCTGTCCATCACCAACTCCCGGAGTTCACTCAGACTCACATCCATCGAGTCAGTGATGCCATCCAGCCATCTCATCCTCTGTCGTCCCCTTCTCCTCCTGCCCCCAATCCCTCCCAGCATCAGAGTCTTTTCCAATGAGTCAACTCTTCGCATGAGGTGGCCAAAGTACTGGAGTTTCAGCTTCAACATCAGTCCTTCCAATGAACACCCAGGGCTGATCTCCTTTAGAATGGACTGGTTGGATCTCCTTGTAGTCCAAGGGACTCTCAAGAGTCTTCTCCAACACCACAGTTCAAAAGCATCAATTCTTTGGCACTCAGCCTTCACAGTCCAACTCTCACATCCATACATGACCACAGGAAAAACCACAGTCTTGACTAGACGAACCTTTGTTGGCAAAGTAATGTCTCTGCTTTTCAATACGCTATCTAGGTTGGTCATAACTTTCCTTCCAAGGAGTAAGCATCTTTTAATTTCATGGCTGCAGTCACCATCTGCAGTGATTTTGGAGCCCAAAAAATAAAGTCTGACACTGTTTCCACTGTTTCCCCATCTATTTCCCATGAAGTGATGGGACCAGATGCCATGATCTTCGTTTTCTGAATGTTGAGCTTTAAGCCAGCTTTTTCACTCTCCACTTTCACTTTCATCAAGAGGCTTTTTAGTTCCTCTTGACTTTGTGCCATAAGGGTGGTGTCATCTGCATATCTGAGGTTATTGATATTTCTCCCGGCAATCTTGATTCCAGCTTGTGTTCCTTCTAAGAAACACCTGGAGTAACAGGCAAATTTGGCCTTGGAATACGGAATGAAGCAGGGCGAAGACTAATAGAGTTTTGCCAAGAAAATGCACTGGTCATAGCAAACACCCACTTCCAACAACACAAGAGAAGACTCTATACATGGACATCCCCAGATGGTCAACACCAAAATCAGATTGATTATATTTTTTGCAGCCAAAGATGGAGAAGCTCTATACAGTCAACAAAAACAAGACCAGGAGCTGACTGTGGCTCAGATCATGAACTCCTTACTACCAAATTCAGACTTAAATTGAAGAAAGTAGGGAAAACCACTAGACCATTCAGGTATGACCTAAATCAAATCCCTTATGATTATACAGTGGAAGTGAGAAATAGATTTAAGGGCCTAGATCTGATAGATAGAGTGCCTGATGAACTATGGAATGAGGTTCGTGACATTGTACAGGAGACAGGGATCAAGACCATCCCCATGGAAAAGAAATGCAAAAAAGCAAAATGGCTGTCTGGGGAGGCCTTACAAATAGCCGTGAAAAGAAGAGAAGTGAAAAGCAAAGGAGAAAAGGAAAGATATAAGCATCTGAATGCAGAGTTCCAAAGAATAGCAAGAAGAGATAAGAAAGAGATAAGAAAGCCTTCAGCGATCAATGCAAAGAAATCAGTCATGATTAAGAAGACTCAAATATCCTATTCTCTTAATTACAAAATGACATTACGAAACTGTCTTAAATAGAAGTGGTCAGTGTGTGCATGCTAAGTCACTTTAGTCATGTCTGACTCTTTGCGACCCTATAGATTGTAGCCTGCCAGTGTCCTCTGTCCATGGGATACTCCAGGCAAGAATCCTTCTCCAAGGGATCTTCCTGATCCAGACAACTAACTCAAGTCTCCTATGGCTCCTGCATTGCAAGATTCTTCACCCCTGAGCCACTGGGGAAGCCTGATCACAGTAGGCGCCACAAAACCTGGATGCCCCACCTGGTGAGTTCTGAGGACTTTAAATATAGAACAGGATTTGGACTTTACCCAGGGTCGGAGAAGGCAATGGCACCCCACTCCAGTACTCTTGCTTGGAAAATCCCATGGACGGAGGAGCCTGATGGGCTGCAGTCCATGGGATCCGAAGAGTCAGACACGACTGAGCGACTTCATTTTCATTTTTCACTCTCATACATTGGAGAAGGAAATGGCAACCCATTCCAGTGTTCTTGCCTGGACAATGCCAGGGACAGAAGAGCCTGGTAGGCTGCCATCTCTGGGGTCGCACAGAGTCGGACACGACTGAAGCCACTTAGCAGCAGCAGCAGCAGCAGCAAGTTAACAGGAGAAGAGAATGTTGTAGGCTGACTGACATGGAGCCTGGAAGGAAGGCTGGAAACAGAGGGACTGGAAGTTCATACACTAGAGGCTCAGTGAATAATGGTTTCCAACATTTCATGTTTCTTCCACACTTGAAATATCATAGTTTATGTCTTTTAAAAACGGTTCTAAGAATTGATTAAAAAAAAAAAAACTGTTGATTCAACTCAACCAACTTTATTTTAATTGCATTAATGTCTGCATTTGATGTTCAGACCTTCTTGTTTCTAATCACGCATTTAAGGTGGTAACTTTTCCTCAAGGATTGCTTTGACTTCATTCCGCGGGTTATGCTGCATATTCATAGCGACCCGGTCAATAATTAAAGCAATGATGCCTATAAGGAAGACGTTTAGCACACTTACTGCGTAATACTGGTTAGCTGCTTTAACCTTATTCTGTACTCGGCCAACAAGCAATTATTTGTTAGTCTCAGGACTCCAGGTCCTGCCTTTCCCCACTTTTTTTCCGCTTCTAACTCCTCCTAGCCCCTAGTGGGCGGAACCTGGCCTTCACGCCCTTAGACTCCATCCCCTCCAGGTTCCCTTGACACCACGCAGGTGCTAACCCATTCTATTATCCTGTCTCCTTCCGCTTTCTAAAAGCGGCTCTGGGACAGCGATGGGAAAATAGTCCCTCGGCAAGGGCGTTCTTTTCCCAAGGAGGCGGCACTAGGGCGGGGCTTAAGAGTGAAAGGAACAGGAAGTCCGTAATCCCCGTGGCGGGATTGGGCTCTGCGCTCTGAGGGGGCGGGCTCAGGTGAGCGGAGGGATTCATCTCTGGCGGCGGGAGGCCCGCCGCCTCCATTTAAGGAGGGGAGTGCGGTGCTGGCGGCAGTTGCTGTGGTTTCCGTGTTAGGGTGGTTTTGTTTTCTTGGGAGCGTAGCTTCACGGACTAAGCGTCCCGCGTCCAAGTCCAGGTGTCTGTGGCCGCCGATCTGGAGGTCAGGGGCTCAGCTTCCCTTCTTCGGACCAGCCAGCCCCCTGTTTTGCCTTCGCCAATTGGTGCCCATATTTAGGTCGGCTTCGGCGAGGCTGAGAAGGCCGCCGGCAAGATGTTCAAAAACACGTTCCAGAGCGGCTTCCTCTCCATCCTCTACAGCATCGGCAGCAAACCCCTGCAGATCTGGGACAAAAAGGTCAGGGACTGAGGGCGGCGGCGGGGCGAGGCCTCGGGGCTGGGTCTGGGGTGGCAGGTAGTTGTGACGAGCTGGGGCCTGGGGGAGGCCAGGCGATCTCTGCTGTGCCCTGGCCCCAGCCTGGGGTGATTGAGGCGCGAGGTGAGGGCATCGTGTAAGCAGCGGAGGTGCATGTGGGATGGGCGTGGCTGGAGTTTAAGTGTCCTACGGCCGTGGTGTGGCCCAGTGTCCCTCTCCGCAGACTTGACAGACATGCGGTTCTTTAGCTTCGATTTCCCCACTTACAGTATGGTGGGGTTGGTAGTACCCATCTAACAGTGTGAAAAGCGTCAAGTCACATGAGGTTGCTTTGGGAAAGTGCAGATGAAAGAAACTGCTGTTCACTGATTTCACAAGTATTTACTGATATCCTGTTTTGTGCCAGGCTCTGTGCTGGGCACTGGACACAGAGCCATTGTCCCAGGCTCCCTTATAGAGGCACAGCCAGAACGCGGTTATGTTTGGGTTTCATTCATTTGCTCCCTTCCTCTCACTGATCCCAACGGAGCCGGAATTCAGTGGTCTTTGGCACCTGCTCCACACTCACTGTGACTTGGGGTCTGTGCTGTGCCTTCAGTGACTGATCTCCATCAGGAAAATTGTAAAATGGTGACAAGTCTTGTCTAGGTTAACGTGCTCAAAGCCAAGTACAAGCCTCATCGTCTTTATTCAGGCGTCCACCGGGTGATGCTTCCACCGACTCCAGAGGGTGGTGACCCTGTCCACATTCTAGAGATGTTGATTAGGGGGCATGTGTGCCTAGCAATCTATGAGTTGGTTCTCACTTAACTACTGTGCTATTTCCTTTCTTATGCAAATTCTCAGTTTTCTGTACTCTTTTTAAAATAAAAGTTAATATAAAGCACTCTTACTATGGAAGACAGGTGACTTAGTACTGCACTCCTCCAGGGAAAATGGAGAGAGGTGGTATGTTGAATGCTGTTTTTATAGAGAAGGATGTGGGATCATCCAAATAAGCAGTTTACTGGCAATGAGGCCAAGAATCTTGGATTTCATCTCAGAACAAGTCCTTGTTTTTGTCTTCCCACATCCACAGTTGAAGGTTTTTTGGCCACAGAGAGACTGAGAACACAAACAGCCTTCTTTCTGCCTGTTGCTGCTACGGAATTCTTCATTCTGAGAGCAGCTTTCGGGGTGGTGTATTCAGTGTCATTTTTACAAGACATTTGAAAGATCTGAATGTAACGAGTTTGGCCTTATGCATGTGTGAGGAATCTGACCAGCTTCTCTTCTTTCACAGTGATTCTGTCCCAAAACTACATCTAATGCTGGGAATTGCTTTTTACACAAGAAAGCGGTTCCTTAGTTGCTTTCCTACATTACTGAGTTTGTCAGTTCCATGGTTTTGTTCACATTGGATTAAAAAACCTTGTAAACTCTGAAATTACACCTCTACAAAGAGAGCTCAAAATGAGTGTACCTGGGCACTTTGTAAGCATGATGGCTTCTCAGCTGTTGTGGTGGTGGTTATTTAGTCGCTAAGTCGTGTCTGACTCTTTGCAACCCCATGGATTTTATAGGCAAGGGTACTGGAGTGGCTTGCTTTTTCCTTCTCCAGGGGATCTTCCGGACCCAGGGATTGAACCCATGTCCCTTTCATTGGCAGGTGGATTCCTTACCACTGAGCCACCTGGCTTGACTTAATTGTGGACTGTCCAAAGTCTGGAGAGAGTGGATTGTGTGCCAGTTGAAACAAAAGTGTCAGTAGGAGTCAATTGAAATAGAGAATGGGACTTGATGTAGGAGAAGAGGTTTTCAGAGCAGGTCAAAGAACTTAAGTCCAATTCCAGTGTTAGAAAGGCTATTAAGAGTTCTATTAAGTGAAACTTCTATCAGAGTTGCCCCCTTTTAACCCTTCTGGGCTTGATCTTTTGTGGTATGTTTTATTTTTCAAATGCAGTTTTTTGACTAGTCAACATGTTTACATACAGAATATAAAAGCAGAGTAACCATAGTGCACTGTGTCCCTTAACAACGCCACTAGAGGTCAGATGGTGCCTTAATGACATAAACGTGTGTGAAAATATTGTTAGATCAACTGGCAGGGCTATGTGGAGTAAATCAAGCAGACATTTTGGCAAAGAAAACCTTTAGAGGAATTCTCATTTTAAGGGAAATTCTTGTAATAGGGAGTTAAATGTTTCTACTCTTTTTATTTAGATTGAAAAAGTGTTTATCTGTGAATTTTTCCCCTTTGGACAAGGGAAGGAAAGGAAGGAAAAAAGGGAAAGTTTGGGGCCAGATCCATAGGCTTTGGTATATGTATATGTGTGCCTTTTCTCAGCTATATTACGAAGTCCTCAGACAGTGTTGGGAATCCAGTCCAGAAGGGGAAATGCTGGGAATTGATATACTTAACAAGGATTTATTGAGCAACAGCTAAGTGAGGCATTGTGTAGATTTGGAAAGATAGAGTTAGAGAAGACATTTTCCCCACTCCCATGATTCTGAATAAGGCAGAGTTATCATAAAGGAAGGAAGGATAGTCCTCACTTACCTAGAAATGACCCTGCCTGCTATCAGTAGGTGCATTTTGGCTATAACTGCCTGTTTTTAGTTATTACATATTTTGATTTCACAAAACTTTACTATTCTCCTTCCTGAATTTATAGAGAGAGTTTCTGTCATTTGTTTATAGCAAAGAACAGGCTTGGAAAAATTAGGTTTGGTTTCTGTTTAGGCTCTGTGTCTTGTGAATGTGAGAAGTGAATGCCGTAGTCATACTCATTTTGTGGGTGTGGCTACATTTACAATATCTGCGTTTACCTGACACACTGAAGGTAGCCCTTCCTCCATGTCATCCTTCAGCTCTCAGCTTAAACATTATTTCAATGGGAACTTCAGTTATGTCTCCCGTGTGCTCCTGTGGTGGTCTGTATCACACCGTATGGCAGTTGCCTATTTACTGTATATCTTCCGCTAGACTACAGGTTCCTTAAGGGGAAGACTAGTATCTCACCTGGAAACCCCAGTGCTGGGTGTTGTCAGACACCTTGAATTTGTGTCCTGGCTCTGACATGATGTCCTGTGCTGTGTAACCTTGAGCAATACTTCACTCAGTTCTCTCATGTTGTAATAATGCCACCTGCTTCTCCTGGTTATGATGATTAAATGAAGAGGTATATAAATGCTTAGCAACAGTTAGGGCATACAGTATTAAATAAAGCAGGGAGCTGAGGCATTTGCTCAAGAGTAAAGGAATAGTTTATAACTGAGCCCAATATTCAGATGCCTAGAACAGGAAGTCCAGTAAATTCAGACTTCTGAAATTAGGATAATTTAGTCATTGTGCCATGGCTTTCCCAGTCCAAAAGCTTAACATGGCTCTCAGGACACATAGCCTGGGGGCTGGTACCTGCTTAACTAGCTCTCCAGGCTCACCTCCCCATCTAGCAGTGACTTCCTACTGAGCTGGAAGAAGTCTGTTTTCTCTCAGCTTCAGGCTTTTGCACTTGCCGGCCCCTCTGCTGGGACCCACTTCTTCTTTTCCGCCTTTATTAGTCTTAGGTCACAGCTCAAAGGCATTTCCTCAGGTTAGGTTAATTTATATCCACTTCCATTTCCTTTTCATCAAACTTGAAATTAGTTTCTCAGGATCTATATTCCTGGCTGAATGGTAAGCTTCCTGATAGAGACCTTTGTAGTTTTTCAAACCAAGAGTTTAGGAGAAATTAGGGGCTTTCCTGGTGGCTCAGCAGTAAAGAACTCACCTGCAATGCAGGAGACGAAGGTTTGATCCCTGAGTTGGGAAGATCCCCTGGAGGAGGGCATGGCAGCCCACTCCAGTATTCTTGCCGGGAAAATCCCACTGACAGGGACAAAGGAGCCTGGGGGACTGCAGTCCCTGGGGTTGCAGAGTCAGACACTCCTGAAGTGACCGAGCACACACACTCTGATGGCTTAGGGGGTAAAGAATCCACCTGCAATGCAGGAGACACAGGTTCGATCCCTGGGTCGGGAAGATCACCTGGAGGAGCAAATGGCAACCCACTCCAGTGTTCTTGCCTGAAAAATCCCACGGACAAAGGAACCTGGTGGGCTACAATCCAAAAAGTCACAAAGAGTCAGACAGGACTGAGTGACTAAACACAAACACATATCAGGGATTTCTTAACAATCCCTTAACTTCTGGGATCAGCAAATACTACATTATTAAAGGGCTCTTTGTGTTTAATGTAAACATTACTTCTGATTTGTAAAGAAAATACCAGGAGATTCCATTCCCACTTAGACCGGTGTAAAACATATAACTTTTAGGCTTTACCGGCAATATCCTTAAAGTCTGCTACATGAGATTGATAATTCATAACAAGCGTCTCTATCTTTATCTTTCCTCTCATCTTGTCTTTTTCTCAGCTGCTGCTGATCCTCCACATTCCCAGAGTATTAGAACCATAGTTTTTGTGGTTGTTGCTGGAAGATATTAGATTCCCATTCAGTTCCTAATTTTAAAAATGAATGAAGGCTCTTTGCAGAAAAAAAGTTCCCACGCCCTAGTTTTTAATTAGCAAACCTTGTTAGTACGTGTTAAATTAATGCAGTTTCCAACAGTAGACTTGAGAGCGTTTGGACATGAAAGTAGTAGCACTTTTTTTTTTTTCAGATTATCCCTGAGTCAGTCTGAGGATGTTCTTCATTATTCCAAGTGATAGCTTTTACTGTAATTGGGCAAAGGCCTGGGTTTTACACTTGCCCTTCCATGGCATTGTTAGAAAGAGACTGGTTATGGTACACAGAATCATCTTTACTTTAAAAGGCTGCTTGTGAATGCAGAGTCGCCTGTCTGCTGTTTGGTTAGTCCCTGTTAAGTGCCGCAAAGGGAGAGAAGCCTTTGACCCGCTGGCGCCTGCAAGGCCCAGGCCTTGAGACCGCTATGCCCAGCTCTCCCCACAGAGGTCTCCCTCTGCCTGTTTTCTGACTTAGAGCCCAGCCCCTAGCTCAGGGTGGAAACTTTGCCACTGAAATGGACAGCTCTAAAGGCTTAATGTAAATTGGAACATGTGTCATTAAGACTAGGATGCCAGATGGCCCAAGGGCTCAGCTGTCTGCCACGATAAGTGGGTGGGGCCAGAGAAGAGAAAAGTGGGAGTAGGGAGTGGATACAGCTCCTGTTATTTTTAAAGCAGCATTGGACAGCCTCCTCCCCATCCCAGTAGTATTTTCCCCGCCTCAGCTTGACCCTCCTCCCTGGGGCTTACTTTGGGAAAGAAAAAAAATCAGTGTTCTTTATTAGTTGCCCCAGCAACCATGGAAAGCCTGGGAGAGTGATTGCAAAGAAGGGCTTGAAGGCTCCCTTTTGCTGTCTGCAGAGGCTGAGACCCATTCTGATTGCTAATTGCTAGTAGCCTGGGGTTCTGAAGCTTCTAAAGTACCTCCAGCTCATGGGTGGGGGTGGGAGTGGGGGTAGGAGGGGAGGTGTTCATGAAATTAAAAAATGTAAGATTGGCTTTATTTTTTATTATTATTATTTTGGAGGAATGAAACACTCATAAGTCACACTGCAGGAACCTGTCATGAAATAAAAAGAATTAGCAAGTCAGAGGGCTTTCCCGGTGGCTCAGTGGTAAAGAATACACCGGCAATGCAGGAGATGCAGGTCGGATCCCTGGGTCAGGAAGATCCCCTGAAGGAGGTAATGGCAACCCACTCCAGTGTTCTTGCCTGGAGAATCCCATGGACAGAGGAGCCTTGTGGGCTATGGGTCCATGGGGTCGCAAAGAGTCTGACATGGCTGAAGCTGCTGAGCACACACTCACAGCAATTCAGAAACAAAAGATACTTTCTAATTTAGATGAAGGAAGTAAAATAAAACCTACTTTCACCACGAGCAATAAATGCCGCCTCGTGCATTTTATCTTCATTTCACAGCGAGGCCTGCCTAGTGGCCTCTGAACTGGAAGGAGGTAAGGAAAGGAAGTTGATGCTTTCTGAGGCCACGTATCTTATTATCCATGTTTGTCAGAAGCTGGACTGAGGAGGGGGTTGCTTCCTGGAAGACCTTGACAAGCTAAGGCAGTGACAGGCAGATTGCCAGGGAGGTTGGGAGGCCTTGCCCCAAATTGACCACCTCTCTTTCTCCTTTGATCCTAGTTTGAGAGCCTAGAGAAAAGTTTTGGGAGGTTTCCTACTCTTTAACTGCTCATATCTCTGGTTAATTGCACCCATCCCCACTCCACTCGTTTCTTCCAGTGAATTTGTATCTATAGTGCTTAAAACTTAATGAAGAAGAAAAATCATAATTCACTAAGAAATTAATTCAATTTGATTTTAAAGCTCTGGCAGCTTGTGATATGACCATACCTGTGCTTTTCTTCTTTGAGGATTGAACTTTGCTCTTGGGCATAGCTCTATTTATAGACTCTTCTCACCACTGGGCGGGTTAAAACTCTAGAGAAACTGGTGGGTATTCCTTCAAAAAAAACTGCCTTTTTCTCCTCTGGGTTTTTGAGTTTTTATGGGCTGCATTAATTAATTTTGTAAGAATTAAGTTTGTGAGTGTGGATGTTGATGTGAAAGAAATTTCTCTTAAGAAGCTCTGACAGTCCAGCTTTAACTTGCCTCTGGGCCAGAAGTCTGTAAGAAGACACAGAGTCTGTTTTGGCTTTTAGTCTGTTGGCTTCTGCTTGCAGTATAAGGCATTGTTTTCTTCTGTAAAGACCTGAGTGGTCACATTTACTGGAGTGAAGTCGTATGCTGTAAACTTTGAGATGGGCAGAAGGCAAGTTTCCTAACATTTCCTCCCTATGTAATCTGGCTGAGTTTTCTGGAGTTGAGGGAGGCTTCCTGTCCACTGTGATCTGAGAGACCATCCAGGATGTAAGATCTGAGGTCACGCTGCTTTTTTTTTCTTTTAATTTGGCTGTGCCAGGTCTTGTTTGCAACACCAGGGACCTTTCATTGTGGCATGCGAACTCTTGGTTGGGAGTCCACATGTGGGATCTAGTTCCCTGATAAGGGATCGAACCCAGGCAGCCTGTGTTGGGAGTTCCACTCCTAACCACTGGACCACAGAGAAGTCCAGGAGGTCGCACTTTTAAACAATGTTGGATAAATTGCAACGTGTTGCCTTTTAGCAATAGTGGTTTCTGGACCCTGATTGCTTAATTCTGTTTTTACCCATCTGTTTGGTTTGTTGCATTCTGTACCTTTTTAAGAAAGAATGAAGTTACTTTTCAGAGAATAATTAGTGGTGTGTTATAAAATTAGTGGGGTACTGTCAGTTCTTATCAATGTGACTACATCATATTATATGGAAGAATTTCTGGATGAATTCCTCCTTTACCAGCGAGTCAGCCTAATTTTCCACAGCAGCTGTGGGCTAGCAAATAGAGGAGGAATATTGCCACTTTGGGAGCATTTATGTGGGGAATGAGGTGGGCAGTGTTGGCATGGGCTACGCAGATCCAAGCCTTTGTGCTCTTAATCTCCTCTGGAAAGAGGCCCGGAATTCAAAGCAGGAGGGCACTGGATGTTGCCAGCTTTGATTGAGCTTCAATGTGGTGTCTGTGACTTGAGAATCCAGAAATGCTGCCTTGGCAGAGACCCGGGGCCCATGCACCCAGCATTCCGTTTCTGACAATGGGTCCCGAAGGGTGATTTGTGGGAAGGCATTCTTGATGCTGGCAACTGCACTGTCTTTGCGATATACCCTGGGGCCTCTGGCCTCCCATAATAGTCCATGGGGGATATGTCATCCAGGAATTTTTAAAAAACCCTCCTTGAATCTCTTCAGATGTGCCAGCTCTTAGCGTGACAAATTCCAGAAGTCAGCAAATATTTGAATGCTTAGTTGATGCCTAGCAGAGTACTGAGCATTGTAGAACATACAGTGTTTCATGCTCTATCCTTACCATTGCGCTTATACTTTTTGGAGGCAACAAGACTCAGTTACATCTTGCAGAAAAAGATGGGCAGTAATACCCGATGTCACCTGGGGAATACCAAGCACACCACAAGTGGATCAAGTTCACAGTAAACGAGCTCACAGAGGCTGAGGTCTCAAGACAGAAGGCCGTGTTACCAGTAATCCATGTTGAACAGTGCAACTATCAGAGTCAGTGCGGTGTTCTCTCCCTATGCGCGAGTCTGATGGCGAGCCACGTGATAATCACTGACGGTGACAGCGCAGGCAGCCACTTTCCCTCTACCCATTAAGAGACCACGTGCTTACCTTTCCGGTGCATGCAGTTCTAACCCTGCTTGATCTTTTTCTTGTGTTAGTTAATACTTTCAGCCCGAAGAGGCAGCCCCATCTCAGAAGTGCCTCCATGTGCCTCTGTTCTGTCCATATACAGTGCTCGAATGTAATACTTGAAGATAATTGTGCTTTCCTAAATAACTTTTGAGAGGAGGATTCCATACTGCATATTGATTCCTCTCCATCATGTACCCCTACATATGCTGCAAACAGTGCAAACAATGCAGGGTGAGGTGCTAAATCACGTAGTCTGGGCTGCATGAGCCAGAGAAGCAAATCAGAGAGAAGAGAGGTCAGTGTAGGCTGAAGATGCTAAAGAAGGCTTCTGTGTGTGGCTCAGATGGGACTTGAGGTCATACTTGAAAAAGTAGAAACTTAGGGAAAAGAAGATATGGAAGCGTGAAGTCAGAGTAAACCTCGGGGAATAATGTGTTCACTTTTGGGTTGCCACCCTCCCTGTCAGTGACACTTAGCATTTGACCTTTCTAGCCAAAGAACCATCTGTGTGAGGCAGTATCGGGCAGTGAAAAGCCTGGCTGTTACTCCTGCCTTCCTCACTTAGGGCTTGTCATCTGCACTCTCTGCCTCTCAGTGTCCACATCTGTCAAGTGGAAACAACACCAATGACCTTGTGATTTTTTTTTCACATTTATTTTTTTGTTTAATCTTTTGGCTGCACTGGGTCCTTACTGCTGCTTTCGGGCTTTCTGTGGTTGCAGTGAGCGGGAGCTAGTCCTCCTTGCAGTGGACGGGCTTCCCATTGTGGTGACTTGTTGTCGAGCACAGGCTCTAGGTGCATGGACTTCAGTAGGTGCAGCACGTGGGCTCAGTTGTTGCAGCTTCTGGGCTGTAGAGCCACAGGCTCATAATTGCAGCTCATGGGCTCAGTTGCTCCACATCACGTGGAATCTTCCAGACCAAGGATCAAACCTGTGTCCCCTACATTGGCAGGCAGAGTCATATACCAGGGAAGTCTGACCTTGTGATTTTTGTTGTTGGTCTTGTTAGGACTGAGATTGCTGTTGTTGTTAGGAATGTTCCTAGTGCTTAGCAGACACTTGGTAAACATTAGCTACGTTGAAATTGAATTGATTTCTTTGGGAAGAAATTGGTCCTGATTTATAGATGGCCCAGCTATCTGCATTTCCTGTGGTGGGTGATTGGGCCCTGTCTAGAGGTAATTGCATGGCTTATTTACGTAGAAGCTTCAACATATCATGTCACAAAGTTCTGTGTTAATGCCTCTTAGACTACTGTAGTTTTCTTTAAATAGTTGCATTCAGCCTTCGAAATCTTAACAAAATTTTTGCCAAATATTTCAGTATTCACCAGTTTAATTTTCTCCCTTGTAGGTACGGAATGGCCACATCAAAAGAATCACTGATAATGACATCCAGTCCCTGGTGCTAGAGATTGAAGGAACAAACGTCAGGTAGGTTGCCAGCCTGTTCTCCCAAAGACGTTGTATGCCCAGAGGCAGCACATCACAGAGGCTGATAGCGGGGACTGCAGAGCGAGACTGTCCAGTGAGAATCCCGCTCTGCTGCTTAGGGCTCACCCTGGGCAAGTCACTTTATCCCTCAGGCTTCAGTTTCCTCATCTGTAAAATAGGAATAAGAACAATACATCTTCCTTAGGGAATTATTGTGAAGATTAAATAAGTGAATATATATAAAACCTGCTTAGCACATAGTAAGGGCTATGTAAGTCTTAGTTATTAATATTTAACCCCAGTGTTTTTGGAGTGAGGTTGAGGGTGTTACCGGAATCACCCAGTGGGTGGTCAGTGTAGTTTTCAGTGTTACAGTGGTCTTGGTTTTGGTTTTCTATCACTTAATAGTTTCTTAGAACAGAATTAAATCTTTTCTCACTGGAAGAACTTCATCCGATCTGCTGGCCTGGCTTTCGCTTTTCAGATACTTTCTTGTTGGTGTCTACCGCTGTGTTAAGCTTTTGTTTCAGAGTCTGGCACTTTTTTTAGAAGCATTAGCTTAACTTAAAGGTTAAGGGATCTTTGGATCTTTTAGATCTGCCTTCCAGCTTACCTTCTTGGGCTGAGTGTTACTGCTGTGCCTATCACAAAGGAGGAGGCTGGTGGTGTGCTTATTGGTGTTTCCTCTTTCTACAGCACCACGTATATCACATGTCCTGCAGACCCAAAGAAAACACTGGGAATTAAACTTCCCTTCCTTGTCATGATCATCAAAAACCTGAAGAAATATTTTACCTTTGAAGTACAGGTAAGCATATGCATGTGAATCTGTATACTCTCGACTATACCAGAGAGGTGGCTGGTCAATTTATGGGAAAAAAGTAACCGTAGGAAAGTATCTTTATCCTTTTGAGTGTATTCCTTTCTGCCTCTGCTGTACACTTGATTCTGCCATTATTATTATGACATAATTTCAGTATTAGTAATCCGAGTTTCATGCCAAGTTTTAAAAGAAGCAGTAAAGCATCCAGAAAATCTAATCAATAGCTCTAAGATTTCAAAGCTTGAGGATTGGAAGAGTATCTATCTGGGAAGTTACTATTTAATATCAGGCTGGCTATTGTTGGTCTCTAGTCTAGCATTTTTAATTTTTCAAAGGGAAGAATGTTTATGGAATCATGCTATGGTCTGAGGGCCTGATGCATGTGTCATATGTCATAAGCAGCTGATGTTGTCCTGGCAACAGACAAGATAAACTCACTGTTTCCGGGCCATCTGCATCCAGTGTGACCCATGTGGGTCTGTTTATTCTCCCTTGGGTCTCAGCCTTGGGAAACCAGGCTGTGGGAGTTTCAGGTCCTGGTCTTACCAAGGTTGTTTGCTCCAAGATGGAATTACTGTGATTCTTCCTTTCCATATTTCGTAGGTACTAGATGATAAGAACGTGCGTCGGCGGTTTCGGGCAAGCAACTACCAGAGCACCACCCGGGTCAAGCCCTTCATCTGTACCATGCCCATGCGGCTGGATGACGGCTGGAACCAGATTCAGTTCAACCTGTCAGACTTCACTCGGCGGGCCTATGGCACAAATTACATTGAGACCCTCAGGGTGCAGGTACTGGCTCTTTTTCAAGAGGGAGCCCCAGATGGGAGAGGGGGCTGCACTCTGTTTGCTCCGGGCTTGTGACCTAGGTGGCAGAACTCTGTGGCTTTCTGGCTAGAGTTCCCAAGTCATCGCCCAGGGGGCTCTAACCTCAGAGGCTCAGGACCTGTTCAGGCATCGGCTCAGCAATAGTAGGGAGTGGGGGGGTGATGTAGTCACTAAGTTGTGTCCAGGTCTTGCAACCCTGTGGACTGCAGCCCACCAAGCTGCTCTGTCCACGGGATTCTCCAGGCAAGAATACTAGAATGGGTTGTCATGCCCTCCTTCAGGGGATTTTCCTGACCCAGAGATCCAACCCACACCTGCATTGCAGGCGAATTCTTTACCGCTGAGCCACCAGGGAAGCCTCATGGTGGAGAATACAACAAGCAACATCTCCCTCTTGTCAGAATCTCCGCCTAAGCCAAGCTGAGGAGATGCCAAAGAGATGACGCTTGTGACCGCGCCATGCAGGGTGAGGGGCTGGAGGAGAGTCAGGAAAAAAAGGAAGACAGTCATAATTTGCCTCTTACTTTAAGAGACTTATTTTAAGTCTTGCATCCACAGATCCATGCAAACTGTCGCATCCGACGGGTTTACTTCTCAGACAGACTCTATTCAGAAGACGAACTGCCAGCAGAGTTCAAACTGTATCTCCCAGTTCAGAACAAGGCAAAGGTGAGCCGGCTTTCCTCAGAGGAAGGCCAGATAGTGAGTTGGAGAAACTGTGTCCCTGGAAAGGGCTCCGTTCTACAAGGTCAGGTGCAGACCCTCTCTCTGTTGACATGGAGTATGAAGGGCCTTTACATCAGAAGATCTTAAGCCTGCTACTAGCAGGGAGTCAGGAATAATCCCATGAGCTGCTGCCTCACCTCCGTGAAGTGACCCTGCCCCTTTGGGGGGCATCCTGCTCCTTCCTGCCCCCAGGCCTTCCCTGAAGAATATCTTCCATCTGAACCTCTTCATCAGCCCCAATTATTATCAGCCGACCCCTCCCCTCTGGCCCAATGATGGGTGCTTCTGGGCCTGCCCACTGCTGACACGTATGCACCGCCCCATGGGCCAGCATCCCCTTGAGTGTCCCTAGGGGTACGGGGTCGCAGCCATTGACCATCTATTTTCTAATAACTTAAACTGATGCATTTGTTCTTTTTTTTTTTCTTTTCCCTTCAGCAATAACTGGAATGCAGCTCAAGGGATAGACCCTGGATATGACTCTTAGTTTAAAAAGGAAACTATCTGGAGGACAATGCAAAAAAACAGATATTTATATTAGTTCACTGTGCTGTGGTTCTTTTACCTACTGTTTGGCACCCCTTGTCGTGGACACCAGTGACTATGCCATGCGTTGTAAGTACAGTGGGGGATAAGCCGTCCTTTGATACGTGAATGCTGGAGTGTATCTCGCTGCCTGCCTTGATGTGTGGGGAGATAGATTTACCACGAACTTACAGAATTAAAGATGGTCCCATAAGGCAGTTTCAGACCAGTATTTCTTCCTACGGTTTTTTCTTTCTTTTATATGTTATCTAAATATATGTATATGCTGTGTAGCGCTCATAATCTGGAAATGAATAAAATGTTATATTCTTGGTTTGTAAATTTGTTCTTGGTTTGTGTGTTGGTTTTTTTTTAATTGGTGACATTTCTCTTTCTTTATGGTATGAAAATAGAACTCTTTGCGAAGAACATCCCGTACATTCATGTGGTGAAGTAGCTTGCAGTAAGCACTGAAAGAACAGGACATCTATAGATGCTGATTTGGAACAACTCCCAAGATAAACTAAATGGGAAGAAACATGAATAGCGTATCACCTAGAATCATCTTATTCTGGCGGGGCGGGTCTCAAGTGGAGCTTTAGACAAAACAGCATATATGCCAGATTGCTCTTAAACCCCCTGGGAAGGTGTCACATTGAAGCCTCACTGGCCCTTGTGTGACCATCAGCACGTCTAGTGTTCCTCAGCATTGGAACGGATCACCTCCTCCTTGTTTGAGCTCCAGATGAAGTACTTGCCTTGAGTTTGGGAATTTAGAAGAAAAGTGTTTAAAAAAACCACCGGACTCACTTGAAAGAACTGACATCTTAACACCACTCTCCCAGCTCCCAGTTACTCTAGGGCATGTGCTTGGGGCTAGTGAAATGACCCTGCCACAGACAGCTGAGTTTACAAAAGTTGACCACTTAACACAACTCTACTGTATGTAATATTTCTGGAGGGAAAACAATTCGGGGGCGGAGAAGAGCCTATGTAACTACACCTGCAAGATCTCACAGGATGCATAAGAACTGTGCAGTGATTACTACTGGAGAGAATGGTGCTGTTGCTTATATACTTTTTTGTCAATACTATAAAAAACATTTTCTTTGAGGTAGTATTTAGTAATAAAATTTCAAAGTCAAAAAACAATAAAAGGCCACCCTGGATATCGTGCTCTCACCGACTTTCCCCCGGATTTGGCTTCATCCCACAGGATAAGACTGGAATTGTGGGCATTTTTACTTTGATTAGAAGTTAAAAAAAAAAAACCACAGGGCTGAATTGGTCACTACCGTGGCTGCCTCCTGAGAAGTTAAGTGGCAAGGAGCCCTGTTGTCCCACATCCTTACTCTCCAGCTTGCACTCTGGGTAAGCGTGGCTGAGACTCTGAGGATGTGGAGGCCTGGAGGGGAGCGTGCCCTGCTGCTGCCTCAGACACTCACTGAGTTCTTGTTTCTTATGGTTGTCGGGGGCCTGACACTGAGGTAGGTTCAGCCAAGATGACTTTGCCTTCCTCATCTGCTAACCGAATGGAGCCACCTTCGCCACGGTTGCTCTCCTTGGAGAGTCACCACGGCTCTGTCACAGAGCACCCGTCGGCCCAGGTGACAGCCTGCTCTCTCAGGGCCACCCCCAGTCACATCTGAACATTGACTCTGCTTCTCCATCCTTAAACACCCAAGGGTTCCCGTGCTTAGACTCCGTGTGTCTGTCCTGAGCCTTCTGGGTTACAGAGGGATCCTCAGAAATGGGTGGGGGTGGGGCACTCCGGGACGTCAACAGAGTTTCTTGTCTCTGGCCGCTGTGTGGTGAAATCTCCCCTCCAATCTGGAGTCTATTGTGGGATGAAAGCTGCTTTTGTGGAGGCGAGAAAACCCGGTCAACTTCTCATCTCTCTCCGGTGCCGGGACATTGGCGGAGCGCTCCTGGAAGTCCGGAGAAACACAGTAACGCACTCTGCTCCACACAGAGCCCCTTTCTCCCCCAGGCCCTTGTCAGACTAAGTACGGGGATTACCTCACCACCCTCTTCAGGGTGGAAGGCGGCAGCTGTTGACTCCACAGATGCTTCACATATCCATCCGAGAGGAAGTGAGGGGGTGTGGAGGGTGATGCGATGTATTATCTAAGCTGGACCCCGGCCAACGTGAACTGTGGCACCAGCGACGGCCCCTGCCCCTCCAGTCTCCAGCTCCCTAGGAAGATGACGACAGCTAATTATGGGGCCAAGGGAAGGAGGAAGGAAGGGACAGGCTGCAGGGCCCAGAGGCCTCCTACACGGAGCCGGGGCCAGAGTGACCTTAGATTGAGCAAACTGGAGCAGGCAGGGTCACGTTAGCTGGCTCCTTGGAAGCCATGGTGTGTGTTTTAGGAGTTCCCTCCCAAATAGGAGTGTTGGTTAATTGGCGTGAACTTGAGTGGACAGCCACGCAGTTGTTCCCAACAGGGCCCATCTAGGGGGACAGCCTACCTGCTACAGTAACCCTTATTTGCTACCAGCGTGTTGACTGCTTCCCCACAGCCAGCCCAGTAAGACTGACCATGCTGGTCCAGCCGCCTCCTGGGGCATTTCTCAAGGAGGCAACTATGCCAGAGAACAGCCCCCCAAGCTGATTTCCTTAGCTCCTTGGCAGCGTTAACCAAAATCAAGTGTCAGGAATTCACTGGAGAAGATGTTGGAGCTCTTCCTGTCTAGCCCTCTCTTCCCACATTTTGCTGATGAGGACACTGTAACCTAGAGTGCGTCGGGCTGAGCGACTCTTATGGTGGAAGGCGTGGAACACGGACACAGAACCCTCGTGGGAGTCATATGCCATCCTTGTCCTCCCATGTGCTGGCATTCCCCTGCTTCCTCCGTGGCTGGCTGTCCTCTTTGTAGAGGCATTGATGGGGCAGATAATGCCTTTGTCGGGGGATATCCTAGAGGTCCAGTGGCTAACACTCCAAGCTTCCAATGCAGGGGACCCAGGTCGAAACGCGTGTCAGGGAACTAGATCCCACATGCTGCAACTAAGAGTTTGCAAGCCATCGCTAAAAGATCCTGCCCACTGCAACTAAGACCCGGTGCAGTCAAATGAACAAAAATACTGTAAAAACAAAGATAATGTCTGCCTGGGAGGCTGGGCCAGGCCAGAGCTGTCTGCTCAGGAAGACTAGACTCAGCTCTGCCTCTGCGGTGAGAGCTCGCCTAGGATGTTCCTTCATGGTTGCACTTTAGCTGAACTTCAGGGCCTGAGGCTGAGGATAGAAAGCTGTGGGGCAAAGGTTTGTGTTTAATGGATTGTAAAAGTAGCATAGGCTCATGCAAAATTCAAACAGTACACAGAATATGGAGTAAGATAAAGTCATCGTTCCCATTCCTTAACTGAAAGTATTTGAATGGACCAGACTGACTTTTAACTACTTTACATGTATCTGTTTTACTGAATTATCACGACACTGAAATAGAAACTATTATTCTTATTTTACTGATGAGAAAACCAAGGCCCAGAGATTACTGTGCCCAAGCTCACACAGTGGTGGTAGAAGCAGGTTTCAACTCATGCGTCTATGCTGGTCTCTTAAATCACTTGACTTCTTTAACTTGCTGTTTCCTTCTAACAATAGCCTTATGATAAAACACATGAAACTTACCTAAGAGCTGGGCGGGGTGAGGTGTCCACCTATGAACAATAGATTAGATCTCTTGTGTTAACTTCACCCAGGGGAATACTATGCAGCCATGAAAAGGGACAAATTACAGCTAGACGCAACAACAGAAGAACCACATGACCATAAAGCAGCGTGAAGACAGCAAGGCGAAGTATAGTAGGGATGATTCTACTTCTATACAATTTTTAAATAGACAAAACAATTTATTGTTTAGGATGCATTTATAAATGACAGTCTATACAGTAGTCCCACTTTATCCACAGTTTTGCATTTCCTGGTTTCAGTTCTCTGTAGTCAACTGCAGTCCAAACATTTTAAATGGAACATTCCAGAAATAATTCAATCTTAAATTGTGGGGCATTCTGAGTAGCATGATGAAATCTTGTGCTGTACCTGGGAGGTCCAGCCGTCACTGTCGTTTGCCTCTGACCATCCACCATGGACATTGTCATGGCTTCATGACACAGGATCACCTGAAGAAGAAGATCTCCACCTGACATTGTCAGGTCAGTAGTAGCCTAATGCTGTGTCACCCACCTCACTTCCTCTCATCAGGTAGGCATTTTATCATCTCACATTGCAAGAAGAATGAGGAGTATAGTACAGTAAGATATTTTGAGAGAGACCACATTCACATAACTTTCATTACAGTGTATTGTTACATATGTTCTATTTTACTATTTGTCCATCTCTTACTGTGCCTAAAGTATAATTTACACTTATCATAGGCATGTATTCTGGAGAATGAAATGGCAACCCACTCAGCTATTTTTGCCTGAAAAATCCTGTAGACAGTGGAGATTGGGTCTACAGTTGAATGGGCCACACAGAGTCAGACACAACTGAGTGACTAAGCACAGCATAGGCATGTATATGTCAGGGAAAAAGTAGTATATATAGGGTTTCAGGCATCCATGGTGGGTCTTGGAACGTACTCAGTGGTAAACAATCCACCTGCCAGTGCAGGAGACCCAGGTTCGATACCTGGGTCAGGAAGATCCTCTGGAGGAGGGCATGGCAACCCCCTCCAGTATTCTTGCCTGGAGAATCCCATGGACAGAGAAGCCTGGTGGGCTATATAATCCATGGGGTCGCAAAGTGTTGGACACGACTGAGCTCATGCTTATTACAGGGTTTCAGGCATCCACGGGGTGTCTTGGAATGTATCCTTTTGGGGACTCCTGTAGCAACAGGCAGAAGACTATCTCAAAACTTAGGAGAGTGCTTTGCCTAGAGGTGGGGGACAAAAGTGATGGGGGAGGCACTCTAGGGGCTTCTCAGGACTATCGATGTTTTATTTCTTAACCTGGGCAGTTTTTACTCATAGATGTTTGCTTCATTACTATTTGAATTACACACACCATTGAATATATTCTTCTGATTATGTTTCTCAATTAAAAAAAAAAAAGTCAAATTTAGATGACTTAGCCCTAGCTTATTAAAATGCAGGCTCTTGGGCCCAGCTCATCAAAATGCAGATTCTCTTTCAGGAGATCTAAATCTGGCCCAGATCGACATCTGCCCCTGGTGGGTTTTGGTGTTTCTGTCACTTGAAGCTGCTCCAAGGTAGAGCAAGCAAGCATTGAAGTGGTACCTCTGAGCGCGGAGAAATCAGATGCGGGGAGGGAAGGAGAGGCTAAATAAAGCAAACCAACTCTGGCACGTGTGCCCATAGCAGCCCCCTACCTCCCAGATGCTTACGTTGCCTTTCTACAAAATCCTACTGCCTAACTTCACATCTCAATTCCTTTTCTGTAACCCGAAAATATGGAGTCCTGTAATACAAACCATGAGTGCCTCTGGGCTGCAATAGAGGCCCTTCCAAATTGTAAATCCATAAGGCACCGAACATCTGGATAGAGCGTGAGCCTTGGAAAAATTGTGCTTCTTGGTATCCATGGTGTCTGAAGCAAAGCAAAACAGTGTGCAAGGGTGGGATATGGAAACACACTGGACAGAACCCCTTATTAAAGGGTGAAAAATGTCACCGAGAACCTCTGCTGTTTTATTGCGTGAGGGTAATAAATATTAATAAGGGCCTTTGTGAGTTCCCTCATCACATGTGTTCCCCCCAGTTCTTTTTTTCCATAAAGTCTTAAGCTGTGAATCCTTCTGGTATTTGGGAGGGAATACAGTAAAATCAGGAAATACAGTAGAATCAGTCCACACACACACACTAGCCTTTGGGTTGCAGTTCAGTTCAGTCGCTCAGTCGTGTCTGACTCTTTGTGACCCCATGGACTGCAGCACACCAGGCTCCCCTGTCCATCAGCAACCCCCAAAGCTTGCTCAAACTCATGTCCATCAAATCGGTGATGCCAACCAACCATCTCATCCTATGTCGTCCTCTTCTCCTCCTGCCTTCAATCTTTCCCAGCATCAGGGTCTTTTCCAATGAGTCAGTTCTTCGCATCATGTGGCCAGAGTTTTGGAACTTCAGCTTCAGCATCAGTCCTTCTGATGAATATTCAGGACTGATTTCCTTTAGGATTGACTGGTTTGATCTGGCTGTCCAAGGGACTCTCAAGAGTCTTCTCCAATACCAAGTTCAAAAGCATCAATTCTTGGGCGCTCAGCTTTCTTTATGGTCCAACTCTCACATCCATACGTGACTACTTGAGTTCCAAGTCACCCTCAAATCCACCTCCCATCCGGTGCTGCCCCTGAAGCCTAAAGCATGCTCCCAAGCCTGGGCCTCTCTTCTTGGTGCTGGAAAGTGACCTAAGCCAACATGTGGGTCCTGGTGAACCTTGAGCCCCTCTGTCAGAGGAGGTAGAGGAAAGCTGAAATCTCTCCCCTCCAAGCCAGCTACTGCACGTGGTATGTTGTAAAAGCACATCTCAGACCACAAGTACGAAACTGACAGTGAGCATGCAAAAAAAAAGACTCATGTCACCTGTTCCTAAACCTCGGTGAAGTGTCTACGAACTCTCCTATGATGCGCTTGTGTGGGGACTCTGAGGCCGTGTGGACAGCAGGACCGAATGTGGATTCTCTGTTGAGTGTGCATGGGTGGGAGGAGGGATGAGCTACCCATCCCATCTGAGTTCCAGACTAAACCGTTCTGAAGGTCTTAGATGGCTGGGCTTGCCAACTTCCCATACACGCCCCATATTAATGGGGACAGACAGAGGTATATGTAAAATGCTTCTGGCCATTGCATATTTTGGAATTGACTCACTTCCCCAGTGGAAAGAATTTCTCCTTCTTTATTTCTTAGGGAAAGGTATTTCTGATACATCTGCACTGCTTACAGAGAGTAGAGATTCGTTCCCACAAGTTGTGCTCACTCTGGTCAGTGGGCTGGCAGAGCAGTGGGGGAGGAGAGAGGCCCTTCACCAGTCCTCGCCCCCAGGAAACCCTAAGGAAGAGAAATGGAGCAGAGGCGCTGAGCCCCTGAGGGGCCCCTGGACTTCCCAGTGGGATTTGTGCATTAGCTTTGTCCCTCTCTACCGCCCTTGCCGGAGGAGGCGCTTGAATCTGAAGATGCTTCAGGGCATCACTCATTCCCTGGGAGGCTGAGTTCACCTGGTGTGGAGACCCCGGGTGGCTGCCACCTTCCCTGCAATTGGGGCTCCCTGGTCTTCAGAGGCACTAGTTTTCCCGCCTTGTCTGTGAAACCATATAAGAGAAAAACTTTGATGTCTTCCTCTATTCATACAATACTTCTGATACCTACCAGTTTTCCAGCACCAGCTGTGTGTGTGTGTGTGTGTGTGTGTTAGTCACTCAGTCGTGTCTGACTCTGAGACCCCACGGACTGTAGCCCTCCAGGCTCTTCTGTCCGTGGCATTCTCCAGGCAAGAATACTGGAGTGGGCTGCCATTTCCTTCTCCAGGGGATTTTCCTCACCCAGCGATCAAACCTGGGTCTCCCACATTGTAAGTGGGTTCTTTACCATGTGAGCTACCAGGGAAGCCCCAGCACTAGCTAGGGGTCCTACAATTCAATTCTGATGCTGTCTACCTAGTGTTCATATCAGATTTCACAGGCTAAGGGCTCAGTTCCACGAGACAGCCCCCTCCACCCCCAACTCAGAGGCTGATTGCCAGTAGCAGGTCCCCAGGTTACCCACACTTGTGTCTGACTGAGTTACGAATTGGGAATTCCCCTGACCCACTCCTCAGGTTTGATCATTTGCCATGATGGCTCAAGAATAAATGCATTTACTAGTTTATTATGTAGTAAAGAATGTGGTCAAGGATACAGATGGGAGACATAGAAAGCCAGGTCTGGAAGGCTCTTGACTGCAGGAACGTCTGTCCTTGTGGAGTTGGGGTGCACCATCTTTCTGTTCGTTGGTGTGATCCCCAGTGCAGAAGCTCCCCAAAGCCCGTACTTTAGGGATTTCTATGGCGGCTTCATCACGTAGGTGTGATTAATGGTTAACTCAATCTCTAGCCGCACTCTTCTTCCTGGAGGATGGGGAGGGGCTGAAAGTTCTGAACTTCTAATTATGGTTTGGTCTTCCAGGTGACCAGCTCCCATCCAGGAACCCACCAAAAGTCACTTCTTTAGAACAAAACATTCCTATCACCCAGAAAATTCCCAGGGATTTAGACCTCTGTATTAGGAACTGAGGTCAAAGGCCAAATATCAGAACAGAAGCACCTTTACTGCTTAGGAGTTTACAAAACTGCAGAGGTTTTAGGAGCTCTGGCCAAGAGCTGGGGCCAAAGACCAGAATCCGTGTTTCTTCTTATATCACGGTTTCATACTGTAACAAGGAGTTCAGGGCTGTGCATATTCTCTTGGAGAAGGGAGCCAGGCAGCAGATTCCTGGGTTGGCAGACCTGAAGAAAAGGAAGTGGGTTCATGCTAATACAGTAACCACTAGCCACCTGTGTCTATTTAAATTAACTTTTAATTAATTTAAAATAAATTTGAAATTCCATCCTTCTGTTGTACTAGCCAGATCTCAAGCGTTCTGTAGCTGCTACACGTGGCTGATGGCCACCATATTGGGCAATGCAGATACAGGAAATTTTGATGGGACAATGCTGTTTTAAACGCTTATTTCAACAAAACAAGATTTTACCACCACTGTCAAAAAAGGGTCTTCCCTGGTGGCTCAGACGGTAAAGAATCTGCCTGCAATGCGGGAGACACAGGTTCCATCCCTCGATTGGGAAGATCCCCGGGGGGAAGGGAATGGAAACCCACTCCAGTATTCTTGCCTGGAAAATCCTGTGGACAGAGGAGCTTGGCGGGCTACAGTCCATGGGGTCCCAAAGAGTCGGACATACAAAAAAGTTCAGTGTAGCAGAATCGTTTCCTTAAAAGTGGATCTGAGCAGGCTTCTCAAATGTTAATGTTGCCTAGGAATCATCTAGGGATTTTGCTAAAAATGCGAGTTTGGATTCAGCACGTCTGATATGAGCCCCTAAATTCTGCATTTCTAATAAGCTCACAGGTTGTGCTAATGCTGTTGATCCACGGACCTCCCTTTGAGCCACAAGGGATTGGAGGCTTAGTTACAAACACTTAGGGTGGATTTTAGGTGATGAGCCTCAGGAGTGGGACACAAATTCAAAACCTATGAGGAGATGAGCGTCGCCTTTTACTCCTGACCTCAATCACTGACCTTGGTCACTGTGTAACCTCATCCGGACGTGACGGGCTGGAGGTGGGAGGGCGACGTGCCTCCTGCCTGACGAAGGTGTGTCGACACACCAGCTCTCGCTCTCGTGTTTGCTGAGGGAGGGCCTGGCCTGAAAGTGTGGCTTGAGAGCCCTCGTGACCAAGACCTGCAGGGAGAAAGCCATGATCCATCCTGCTACCTCAGGGAAGGGACGCAGGGACCATGGGTGTCTGTCTGCGGAGTAAGGTGGAGCCGCAGGTGCGAGTGAGAGGCAAGGTGACCGCTAAGTGGCCCCTGGGCAGAATGACACAGGCACAGAGGGGCCGTCCACAGAGAAGCCGCAGCCCCCAAGGTGGGAAAATCTGTACCGAGGCTGGTGCCCCTGTGCCACAGCCCTGCCTGGGGGTCTCAGCTCAGAGCTCGCTCCCCGGCCCCATCACGTCTGCCTTTGTCCTTTGGATGAGCTGACCTTGGGTGAGGGGTCACTGCTCCAAGTGAAGCCTGTCCAGTTCAGTTCAACTCCGGAGTCTTCCAAGAGCCCCCCATCTCCTCCAGCTGAGGGTGGCCCTGCCCTCTCACTGAGTTGCCCTCACCCAGGGTCCGCTCTCATGAGCAGGACCATCACAGATGGTTGTGTGATTAGGTAAAAGGTGTAACGTCCAGTCTGTAAGTTTTGTTAGAGGCATGAGGGGATGAGTCTATTCATCCTATAGACTCCAGATTGGAGGGGAGATTTCACCACATGAAGGCTCTGTGGAGGAGGACTTTGGGGGCCAGGAGCTGTGGACACCAGGCCATAGGAGAAAGGGCAAGTCCAGGCAGAGGGAACAACAGGAGCAGAGGCCTGGAAGTGGGAACTCTGGCTTCCGGTTACCAGATCACGCAGTGCCTTTACACCTGACTTTCAAGCAGCAGCCTCAGGCTGCGGGGCCTAGTCCCGGCCACCGGTGGGCTGAGCTGGGGCAGGCGCTGGTGCTCTGCTCCCTTCTTTCAGCTCCTCCTCCTGGGGAAGAGGACTTTATTCCAGGGACAGGCAGCCCTGGGCGCCAGACACTGGGGTGGGGCAGGCTCCTACTCCATGTTCCCTGGCCCCAGCCTCCAGCTCGGTGGGTGGGGGGTTCTCTGGTTCCATTCCCCACACCTAATCCCTTGCAGCTGTTGTCCTCCCTGGGAAAGACAGTTGTGTTGGAGGGAAGGGAAATAGTTATTTTGAGTTGGTCACTGGCTTCTGACCAGGAGAGGTGGATGGCCGTGTCGGGGCCTGGCCATGGGGTGGGCGAGCAGGACCAGAGCCATGATTAATTACGGAGGGTGTTGGGGAGGAGGTCATGGTCGGTAGAAAACAGAGCCCGCGTCGTGAATGTAGTTGGCATCAGCTGGAGAGGGTGGGGAAGGTGGAGACAGCCTCTCCAAATGGGCCCCGGGAGTCCCCGTGACCAGGACTGGGGCTGCAGGGTAGGGGTTGGGGTGTCTCTCACTGAATGAGCTGCCTGTAAGCGACTGGGCTGCCTGGTCATAGTCCCCTATCTTCCAGGCAGGCCCTCCCCAGCACCACCCTCCCAGCAGAAAGCAAGTTTGATGGAGACCAGAGCCTCTGGGACATCTGGCCTTCTTCCCTGTGGGGTCACTGTAGGGCAGGGAGATGAATGGATGTGCCTCCTGTAAGCCTGGAAAAGCCAAGTGGCCCGTGGTTAAGCCCTTCCCTGTAGGGTGTGCCAGTGCAGGCTTGCATCCTGGCTCCACTGCTTGCTTATCAGCCCTGTGAACTCAGTGACTGAGCCTTCCCGCTTTACAGCGACAGGAACGACAGTAGTGATGTTCGCCTCATAGGCCTGTTGTCGGGGTTCATTGAAAGCATGAGGGGACTGTGCTTAGGGCAGGACCCAGCCCTGGGCGGGTTGTTGTCATGGTGACGGTTGTTCTCAGCTCATCATCCTCATGAACGTCATGGTGGTCAGCCTCTTTCTGGCCCAGGTGTCTCTGCCTGCTTCAAGGGGTTTCTTGGAGAGGAGAAACAAAGACATCTTTCCCAGGAAGGAAGACGGAGGCTCCCAGGAATGTAGGAAAGGGAGACCAGCCCGCAGGACTGTGTGCCTGAAAGGACAGGGCCCACGTCTTATTTCTTCCCTGTTGTATCCCCAGTACCTAGGATAGTGCCTGGCACATCTCAGTGCTCAGAACAAATTTTTTGAATGAATAAATGAATGAAATTTTTTTTAGTGGATTAGCTGCCTGGGAGGTGGCCCCTGGGCCCCTGGCAGAAGGAGATTGGATGATGAACTTGTGGGCTGGTCAGTGACCCAGGACATGGCCACCGAGTCCTTCTGTCTGGAATCTGAACAAGGAAATAGAGAAGGGGGCAGTTAGCAGTTGGACTTGGTGAGAAGTGGGCCCAAGAGGACAGGGATGGAGTCAGCCCCTCCTAGAGGAAGGTGGTGGGGAAAGAGCGGCACCTCCTCTCCTCCCCTCCATCCAGAGGGGCAAGGTTGAGAGAGGAGGGCCATGCTCCCTGCAGCCTGCCCCCAGTCCTAGAGGCCCTCCACCGTGAGGCGCTCATTGGTTCATTCACAGTCTCCCTGCCTAAGCAAACATGAAGCCCCTGCTGTGTACCGGCCACAGTGCTAGGAGCTGGAGCGCAGCTTTTACGTTGGGCAGAAACCCAGAGAGGGCGTCAGAGCCCTGGCTTCATGGAAGTGGAAGGAGAGGGAGTGCTCCTTGGGGGAAGCCGTGTCTACGGTTTGCACTGAGAGCTGAGGGATGGACACAGATTTTCCGGAAAAAAGAAAGGGGAGATGACCTTCCAGGCAGAAGGGACGGCATGGGCAAAGGCTACAGACAGCCAGCTTGAGGAAGTGCAAGAAGCTCCACGTGGCTGGGGTCGGGGTGCTGAGAGATGGGGCGAGAGGATACACTGCTCAGGGTCTCCACTCCAGGGTCAGAGCCTGCCTTTGCAGAGCATCCAACCCGCACCGCGAGAGACAGCTGCTCTTGAGCAGCTTGTCCTTGGAGCTAAGCCAGGTGCGAGGCCTGGGGCAGAAAGACCTGGGGCCCGCTGGCTGACTGTGTGACCCCCGGCAGCTCACTGTTCCTCCCTGAGACGATTTCCCCATCTGCATGATGAAGGGCCCAGCTCGCTGTCCGCTAAGGCCCTGCCCCTGGCTCGGAGGGGCCCTAGGGGACACTGTGGACTCGTGGGGATGGGGTGGTAGGATGGGGGCATGAAGGCAGTCTGGAGAGGTTGGGCAGCCCCGTGTTTATCCTTTATAAGGAAGCCCCCTTTTCAGGGACCACTGCTAGCATCACCCAGGTCTTTGGATCAGGCTTGGATGAGACAGATTCCAATGGCTCCTGGCCTGAGTGGCTTTCCTCTCCCTTGGGGAGACAGTCCCCACCGACGGAGTAGGCCCCCAGGGCCCCTGGTGCTCCATTCCCTGGTTGCCTGGCTCTTCAGGGCCGGCTGACTCAGGGCTTTGGCAGCCCCGAGTTGAACCCTCCCTCCAGGTGGGGGCCAAGGGGGACCAAGCCTTTCCCTGGAGCCCTTCCCACCCCAGGTTCTGGTCAGCTTTGGGCCTTTGCAGAGGGGTCTGCAGCTTTCTGGTCCGGTCCCGGGAGCCGTTTCTGCACATTCTCACCTGTGGTGCTCACAGGTGGACCTGCTGAGCAGGTGTTGCTGCCCCACTTGGTGAGGGGTGGGAAGAGGGGCGCTAAGTTTCCAGAACGAGGAACCCAGCCTAATGATGCACAGCTGGGCAGGGGCAGACTTGCAGAGGTGAGGTGTGGGGGGCGGGGGAGCTGCTCACTGGTTCTCACAGGGACCGAGCTCTGCTGGAGGACCTGGCCTTGGGCCCCCCATCCAATCTGAAAGGGAGGCATGGGGCCATCCAAATGTTTCCTCGGGGCTAAGCCCTTCTCTCCTTGGGGTCCCATCTGGCCAAGTCCTGGTGTGTGTGGGTGGCTGTCACAGGGAGATAATGAACACATGGATTAAAGGCATGGTTTTGTGGGGGTGAGATAGCCTTGACTCTGAATCCAAGTTCCACTTCTTTTTCGCTACATAACGTGAGAAGTATCCCTCAGTTTCTGGATGGAGAACCATTGTGCCTCCCCCTCAGGGTAGGAAAAAGGAGAAGTGAAATGAGCTATACGTTCATTCAAAGATATAGTCATTGAGCCCCTACTGTGTGTCAGGCATTGGGACAAGAGATAAATGAAAAATGAATGCAGGCTTCCTCATCGAACTCACGTTGCGACTGGGGAAACTGACCCCCAAAATGCAGACATAACAGGGACTTCCCTGATAGTCTAGTGGTTGAGGATCGGCCTGCCGATGCAGGTACAGGGGTTCGATCCCTGGTCTGGGAAGATCCCACATGCCATGGAACAACGAAGCCCGTGTGCCACAACTACTGAAGCCCATGGGCCGAGAGCTTGTGCTCTGCAACAAGAGAAGCCGCTGCAATGAGAAGTCTGTGCACTGCAGCTAGAGAGTAGCCCCCGCTTTCTGCAACTGGAGAAAGCCCACATGCAGCCTAGAAGACCCAGTGCAGCCAAATATAAATAAATAATTTTTAAAAGGCTTTGTATAAAAATACAGACATAACAAGTGACACAGTAGGCTGGAAGGTGAGGAGGTGGGATAAGAGGAAATAGAGCCAGCCCTGAGGGGTGGGGGGTGCTGGGGAAGGGGACAGTGTAGACTCAGGGAACAGCATCCTAGGTGGGAGGGACAGCATTGCAAAGTACCTGCATGGGCTGTGCCAAGTGACTCAAGAAGCAGGGAAAGCAGAGTGGGTGAGGCTTGGAGGAGGTGAGAATGTGGTCAGCGAGACTGAGGCGGCGGGGGTCTGCCCCTCCTCTGTGGCCAGTTCCACAGGAATTCGCTCCTCCGCAGCTGTGAAAGGCCAGGGCTGTGTGGACACAGGACGCAGCCCCTCTAACCCCGCTTCCGTGCTGCCGTGTGAGCATCTTTTTTCTCCTTTTCTGCCCGCCCAGGGCTTCTTCCTCAGGTCCTTGGGCCCAGAGGCCTCCCCCAGTGTGGCCTGTGACCGTCTTCGCTGCGGGGCAGAGACCCCCACACCCCCCCAGCCGCCTGTTCTGCCTCCTGTCTGGGGAGGATGCTGCGTCTGCTCTGGCCCGTTTCAGGGAGCATCACAGAGGCTCCTTTCACCAGAGGGCAATGTCAGGGGACTGGGAGGGGATGCAGTGCCCTTCTGCCTGTGGGCATAAAGACCCTTTTTCTCTTCTGCCGCGTCAGCCCTCTCTGAACTGGCGGGCAGAGGGGCCACATTCTGGGAGATTCGTGTCCTTCCTTTTAAAGTACAGGCGAGACTGGAGCCAGGCCAGACAATGGTGATGATTTACAGTCTGCTGGGCCACAGGGCTGCCTGCTGGGCTGGCATCAACCAGAGAGTTCTGCACCACTGGGTCAGGGGGCTGCCTGCCCAGGACCCTGCAGTGGGCGCCCCGACTTACCAGCTGCAAAAGGCAGGGGTTGTGCTGGTAATTTCAGAACCCCCCCATCCCAGCTCTGCTATATTGGGGTGCCACCTCTGCTGGCCTCTTCTTGGGTCTGTTCATTCCAGGCTCATCTTTACCTGGATTTCTCAGCCCTAATCTGTGTCAGGTCCCTCGCACTGCAGCTCTGACATTCTCTCGGACAGAGACCTGCCTTTGGAGGGAGACAGGCGGAAGTGGGGAGCACACGGCGGCCCCGGGCAGGGGATGGTGAGACCCTGGGGGAGCACCGAGGGAGGAAGGGCAGGCTGAGGAGCTGGTGGAACAACTTGGGGAGATGCCTGCAGGAAGCTGGCTCTCAGGCAGGAGAGTGCTGGAGAGTTAGGGGGAGAGACGGGGACACCGGGAGGGGTGAGCAAAGCAGAGAAAGAGAGGAAAAGAGAGACCGACCTAGGCAGTGAAGGAGAAAGCCAAGGAAAGTGAAAGTGAGAGAGCACCCAGGACAGAGAGGAGCACAAACGAAGGCGAGAACAAGAGAGATTCAGAGGAAGAGAGAGCGTGGTGGGGAAAAAGCGGGAAAGGGGCAGAGTGGGGGAAGGGAAGGATGAGGGCACTGAGGCCAGAGCCAGAGCCAGAGCAGAAAGCAGAGCAGGTGAAAAGCCAGAGGCCTTCTCCCCAGACCTCCCCAGCCTTGACCTCCCACTGCCCGCCCCACGCCCCACAACCCCATCCCAATCCTCACGGCCCGGGAGGGAGGTGGGGGCATGGCGGGGCCTGGGCTGTCCTCCACTGGGGACAATTGAGTTGCACAGAAACAGGAACTTTTTTGATGAAACAACAGAACAGGCCCTCAAGGGAAGTGCCCCCTCGTTGGAGCCCTGGCCTTCCCAAGGCAGGGGGCTGGCCACCAAGACCTCTCCAAGGGTGTGGGCTGCAACATCCTATTCTGGGATGACAGGACCCAATATTTTGGAGGAAGGTGGTTTTCTGACCATCTGCCTTGGTTTCCCCCTATGAGGCAGGGTGGTGGTCAGGGGCCTGAGTTCTCTGATGGGATTGGGGCCAGAACTCTGGGGCCAAGGTGGGCTGGCAGGAGTCACAGCGTCTGTCCAGGTGGGACCAGCTCCTGTCCACCCCAAGCCTTTGTTCCAGGAAAAGGCAGCTGGGGGAGGGGGTGGAGGGCAGGAGAGTTTCCAGGGAAAAACCCATCCTTCCATGGAACAGGCAGCCTCCTGCCACTTCACCCCTCCACCCCACCCTACCCCATCCTGGCACCAGCTCCATTCCTTCCCCCCTCCCCTTTTGGCAGGAGAAGCCCAGCAGCTGGAAAAACCATGCTGTGCTCCCGACTCCCACCTCAGCAGAGCTGAACCCATGGTGGCCCTGCAGAGGGGGCAGGGTGTGTGCATGTGAGTGTGTGTGTGAATGTGTGTGTGCACACACATGCATACAGGTGCTGCCTGGCCATCATCGCCTGCAGCCATGGGTGTGGGAGAGGCAGGGTGCATCAGAGGGAAAGAGGCAGCCTGAGCCGAGCACCTGGAGCCTCAGTTTTGTCCTCTGAGATATGGGCGTGCCCTTGTCTCGCTTCCCTAATAGGGCTGATGTAAGGGTCACAGACGCCAAGATGAGTGGAGCAGGAACATGTCCCTGAGCCCCTGGATACCCACTGCACTCATACCATTTCTGGTGACAGGTGCTGCTATTACTGTCCCCCTTTCCCAGTTCAGAGATGGGCCAGTGGCTGTCCTGAGACTGGAGCCCAGTCTGACTGATGCAGGTACTGCCCCCGGGCGCCTCCTCCTCCCTCCAGGGCTCTGAGGCTCCTTGTCCCGCCCCGGTGAAGAGCAGCCTCTCTCCAGGGACCAGGGCCCTTTCTTGCCTAGAGGATCCCCAGAGGCCACCTGCTCCAACTCCTTGTCACTCATCTGAGGAGCCTGAGGCCCAGGGGCCCGGAGCTTCAGGTTGCAAAGCACGTGAGGCAGGGCTGGGGTTCCAGCTTCCTGCCTGGTGGTCCCGGATGTGGGCTGTTTTTCTCTCTTCCTTCCTTTAAGCATAGACTGGTTCCTGGTAGGGTTATCAACACAGGCACACTCCCCTTCCTCCTGCTCTTCTGCCTGGCCCCAACCCCGCCACTTTTCCCACACCTCCCCGAACAGGGGGTGAGCAGGGTAAGGATGCTGAGTGAGGCTTCTCGACACCCCTTTGGCCCCACCCCTTTCCAGGACATGAATGCCTCCCCCCACAGGCTGCTTGGAGGGACCCAGCCCTTCTCCAGACCCCAGCTTTGTACCCCAACCCCTTCATCAGGGTCTAGACCCCATGGCCTTTGGCTGGATGACCAAGGCCCCTGAGAACAGCTCCTTGGTTGGTCAGCCTGGAGACCACCTCCTACCCCCCATCTACATCCCACCCCCGCCCCCCACCCACCAGCAGGGGACAGGAAGTAGCCCAAACCATGCCCCTTCCCCAGTATCACCTACTTCCTGAGTCTGGGTCTGGGGAGGCTTCCAGGAGGAGGAGGTTATTTAGGGAGTTGCTTGCCACTTCCCTAGTGGCTCAGAATCCACTTGTAAAGCAGGAGACCTGGGTTCGATCCCTGGGTCAAAAAGATTCTTTAGAGATGGGAATGGCAACCCACTCTAGTATTCTTGTCTGGAGAATCCCATGGACAGAGGAGCCTGTCAGGCTACAGTCCATAAAGTCATAAAGAGTCAGATACGACTGAGCAACTAACATTCAACTCCACTTGCCCGTCTAGGGGTGACTTGTGTGGGGATGATGCCCAAGGCAGAGAGAGGAGTGGGAGGTGGACAGGGCTGGGGAGAGGTCCTGAGCATCCTTGGCACAGAGGCTTGCAGCTCTCCTCGAGCCTGTTGGACGCACAGCGAGCCCAACCAAGGGGAGGGAGGAGGGACACAACCAAAGAAGATGAGGCCAGGTGGCATAGACACCGGGCCTCCTGGGAAGGCACTGGAGCAAGGTGATCCCACACACCCGGGTTTGGGCCACTGAGTCAGCCAGTAGCAGCCCTGAAGCCGCTGCCCTCCTTGGGCTCAGCTGTCATGTGTCCCGTCTGTCTGCTGGTGCACGGTTCTGAGCTCTGGGGTGCCTCAGATGCCACAGCAGCCCTGGGTAGCTCCCACTTGGTGGGAACGCTGGACTCTCCCTGAGGCAGGCGCTGCACACAGGCACCCGGATCCCCGGTCTGGTGCGCCTGGTGCTGTGCAGTGGGCTGCTCTCAGCTCCCTCCCTCCCGAGGCTGCTCTTGGCTGATGGGAGATGCATAACCCACAGATGCCTGGGAGTAATGAACTGAGGCTGACCGATGTGGGCAGATAGCAGCGAGGTGCCCCAGCCTCCAGAGTCCACGGCGTCTTCAGTACCGTTCACACTCTGGAGTCCCCGGGATCAGACTTAGGCAAGAGCTCTCCTGAAGCCACATCCTGGTGGGCTGCCTCCTTTGCCCTGTTCCCTGCTTCCCTCACTTTCACACAAACTGAGATTCTCAGTAAACCACTTGCATAAATACTGCATCTCAGGTTCTGCTTCAGGAGCTTGAGCTCAGACACCCACAGAATTGATCTGGTAGCCTCACTTATAGAATGATATCAGGGCTGGGGAAGAGGAATGGGGAGGCAGTCTTAGGGGCACAGGAACGCCTGCTGGATGAGGTGATGTTTGAATTGGGGCCTTGAAGGTTGAGTCAGAATTGTTGAGCTGAACAGTGCCTGTTTCATGTGATATATCTTGTTATTGTTCAGTCGCTAAGTCATGTCCGACTCTGCGACGTCATGGACTGCAGCACGCCAGGCTTCCCTGTCCTTCACAGAGTTTGCACAAACTTGTGTCCATTGAGTCAATCTTGCCTGATTTAATTGCTGAGGACCTGAGACATCAGAGGTGCAACACAAGCAAGGGCCCTGGGGCAGGAAAGAGCACTCACTTATATCTGACTCTATGGACTGCAGCCCGCCAGGCTCCTCTGTCCATGGGATTCTCCAGGCAAGAATACTGGAGAGGGTTACCATTCCCTTCTACAGGAGATCTTCTCAACTCAGCTCAAACCCGGGTCTCCTGCCTTGCAGGTGAATATTTTACCTTCTGAGCTACCAGGGAAACCCGGGAAAAGGCAGGGCATGCTCAGAGCAGGGAGTGGACCTGTGGTGGAGGGAAGGGAAGTAGGAGATGAGAAGTTAGGACAGCCGTCACCCAGCCCCGCACAGCGTTCGTGGCCAATGGAGCACCTGCTGAGCCCAGATGGAGCCTCAGAGTCCTCACGCTATGTCTGGCAGGCTCTGTCAACCTACTGGATTAGCACGTGAGGTGACCCGTTCAGTGTCCCTGCCCCAGAGAAAGGGCAGGCCGGGCCCACGATGGGATCTGTGGAGAACGGCCCAAGTACAGTAGGGGCCTCCCCTGGGAAGCAGCCATTGTGGCCCATAAATAGGTTAGGCGGTCAGGAAACAGGAAATCCTGACAATACAATGAGGCCTGGGGAGCAGGGGTTTCCTCCAGGCCGAGGGCTGGACCGAGGAGGCTTCTTAGGCCAAAGGCTCTGCTGAAGCAAAGTCTCCCTGGCCACTGGCCTCAGATGCCCGGCTCTTCCCACAGTCCTCGGAGGCCGCAGGGCCCACCCTCACCCCACCCGGCCCAGACAAGGGCAGCTCAGGACAGGCCAGCACACGCCAGGACAGGCAGCGGAACCCCCAAGGGAAGAGCCGTGATGGGCTCGGCTCCCAGCTGAGCTTGGACCCAAGCAGTGATGGGAGCAGCTGGGGCAGCCAGACCAGGGGCCAGCGGCCAGGCCAAGGGGGCTCCCCCCGGATCAGGGGGTGCTTCTGCCGGGCTCTCTGACCCAAGAGGTGCACACATCTCTAAATGGGTGTCACTGGGCCTGTCCCTGCTCTGGGTTCCCCAAGGGCGTGGTGAGTACCAGGCTGACCCTACCCAAATCCCAACAATGGAGAAACAACAAGATCTCTCATTAGAGAACCAGGCAGCCTGTAAAACCATTCCCCAGAAGAATTTTATTAAGAAAAGCAAACAATAAAACACGATATCCTGTAGGATCCCAATTTTGTTAAAATACACTCAAACATAAAAATATGTGTGTGTGTGTGTCCCCACACATGCGCACAGATGGGACAGAAAAGAGTACCGATAAAAGGTCAAAGCGGAGAGTATCAGGGGATTTTTATTTCTTCTTTGTTCTTTTCTGAAATTCTAATTTTTCCACAGTGAACTTTGTAACCATTAAACACACACACACACACCCAAATCCTGCAATACCTGTTTTCTTTTAAGCACAGTGTTTACAAAGAGTTTTAAAGAAGGGGGGAAATGTTGATACCAAGCTGAGGCGAAAACAGGATACAATGTTGATATACATCGTATGTAAAGAACAAGAATATCAGGGCAGGAAGGGGATAGGAAGGAAACACCCAGGGTGTCAGGGCTGGTGGCTTTGCAGGGATACCACCACGGTTCCGTCCACCTAGTGTGAGAATCCCCACACTTTTGTGTGCCTACTATACCCTCAGTCTTTAACATCTTTGTCAATCCAGAGAGTATAAGATAGAGTCCTGCTCTAATTTGATCCAGGGGGTGGCAGATAGACTCTCATAATTTACACATCCTTGATTACTGAGCCTCTTTGCACCCAAAACATTTTATTATGAAAATTCTCAACATACAAAAAAGTAGAAAGAATTGTACAATGACCATCCATTGACCCACTATGTAGGCTTTGCAATTTACATTTTACTAGACTTGTTTTAGGCTTCCCTGGTGACTCAGATGGTAAAGAACCCACCTGCCAATGCAGGAGACCCAGGTTTGATCCCTGGGTCAGGAAGATTCCCTGGAGAAGGGAGTGGCAATCCATGTCAGTATTCTTGCCTGGGAAATCCCACGGACAAAGAAGCCTGGCAAGCTACAGTTCATGGGGTCGCGAAAGAGTCAGACATGACTGAGTGACTCAAAAACAACTCAGGAATAGCTGGATGGACTTGATGCATAGGGCAGGTATATGGGAAGGGACTCAGAACGTCTGTGTCCTCTCTGAGCACCACTCTGCCCACATCTGTATGTGTTCACCAGCCTGGAAGCACTGCAAACCCCACCCTTTGGGGGTTTTATGGAGGCTTCATTACGTTGGCTTGATAGAGCAAATCACTGGCCATTGGTGACTGACCTTAATCACTGACTCCTCTTCCCTCACCAGAAACTGGGGTAAGACTGAAAGCTCCAACCCTCCAGTCCTGTGGCTGGTTCCCTTGACAATCTGCCCCAATCTTAGCTTACCTGGGGGCTTTCCAAAAGTCACTTCAGTAGCGTAACAAGATACCTTTATCACTCTCATCACTTAGGAAATTCCAAGAGATTTAGAAGCCGTGTGCCAGGAACCCAGAGGAAGACCAAACGTATACTTTTTATTATCAATCACAATATCATAGTACTGCTTTGAATTTTCTTAAACATGCCTTTTCATGAATATATGTGAGCATTTTTGCTGCATATGGAGCAAGGCTGCTGGCTCAGAGAGTGTACCTATGTCCAGCTTTCCCACATGATGCTAAACAGTTTTCCAAAGTTGTATAATTTGTATTCCTGTCAACAGGGAATGAGAGTTCTGGTTGCTCCACTTCCTTGTCAACACTTGGCATTATCTTCTGTTTTCCTTCTAGCCGTTCTGGTGAGTAGATGGCAGGATGGCATTGTTGATTTCATTTGCATTGCCCTGATGGCTAATGAAGTTAAGCATGTCTTCGTATGTTTATTGGTTATCAGGACATCTTTTTTTAAATAAAGTGCTGACCTAGTCTTCTGCCCATTTTTCTTCTGGATCATCTTTTTCCCCTTCTTGTTTTACAGATGTTCTTTATACATTTTGGATACAGATCTTTTGTTAGATATACAGATTGCAGGTATCTTCTCCTGCTCTGCGACTTCCTCTTCATTTTCTTAATGGTGTCTGGTGAGGGACATTCTTAATTTTAAAGCATTGCTTTCTAAAGTAATCTTGAAGAAGATTTGTTTACGGTGTTATTTTAACACTTGCAACTGTGAAGTCATATCCCCAGGAAAAATTACAGCATGTGTGTTAAATGCCTCTGCCTCCTCTCTCCCCCACAGCCAATTCTGTTGAGTGTCCGCCATAAATATCTCAAATTAGAATTCACTGAGGTCATTTCAGGCTATTGTGTCTTCCACAAGTAGTACTTCCTTGTTTGAAATAAAGGAATCAGAAATCCTCAGGTAATGGGAGCCTTTATCAGAACTTGTATATACAGTAAAGGGACTTCCTCTTTTCTGAGAGAGAGTTTTTGGAGGGGAAAAAAGTTGCCTAATATTCAGGCATAGCCAGTCTGTACAGACATATTCTCTGTTCCAGGGCTGTAATAGACAAATATTGGAGGGGGCTTCCCTGGTGGCTCAGTGATAGAGAATCCACCTGCCAATTCAGGAGATCTCTGCTCCGGGAAGATCCCACATGCTACAGAGCAACTAAGCCCATGCACCACAGCTATCAGCCCTGTGCTCTAGAGCCCGTGCTCCGCAACGAGAGAAGCCACCCCAACGAGAAGCCTACGCACTGCAGCTAGAGAGAGAAGCCCCTGTTTGCCGCAACTAGAGAAAAGCCTGAGTGGGAACAAAGACCCAGGACAGCCAATACATAAATAAATAAAATTATGTTTTAAGAAAAAGAAAAATACTGGAGGGATTCCCTGGCAGTCCAGTGGTCAGGGCGCCTCGTTTGCACTGCTGGGGGCCCGGGTTCAATCCTTGGTCAGTGAACTAAGATCTTGCAAGCTACATGAAGAAATCAGAAAAAAAAAAAGAGAGAGAGAAAGATATTGGAAATACCCACACATCCTAATTATGGTATATTCATTCAGTGGCATACTAAAGAGCTATTCAATACAGACAAGATGAATTTATGCATAAGAATGTAGACTTAAGAGGGGAAAAAAGCCAAGAGTGGAACAGTCTGTGTGGTAAACTGTGCACACATCTTGAAAATGCAGTCTGCTTGGAAGGACTCACACCAGCCATAGGAAGGGGGTGGTGGTGCAGGAGGAGAAGAGGGCCTTATATTCTTTTGCAAATCGCTGAGGGCATTCAACATACTCTTAACCTGTGTGCACCTATTATTTATCCCACCAAACTAATTGAAAATTTAAAAATACAAAATATAGGCATTTGAAAGGGAATGCAGTTTTTCATCCTAAGAAATGTATGCAATCACTTTGAGTCCTAAACAGTTCCCTTCAGAGCTGTCAAAACTTCTCCATGCGACCCCTACTGCTGGGGTAAGGACCAAGGTGAGGGCCAAACACTGGGGTGTCTCCTTTTGGGGCTCTACTCACAGCAATATGGGGTCCACTTGTGGCCAACTCAGGGCTGACTTCCCATGAGGCAGAGCAGGTGAAGTGCCTGGGGTCCACAAGAGGTCCAGGGGCTCATGGAAATGTTGGAATTGGTTTAAAACAATAGAAAAAGAATACAATCATGCCTAGATTATATTTGTCTTTTTACTAACAGGGTCATAAAACATAATTAAGTATATCTATTTGATCCCCTGGAGTAGGAAATGGCAACCCGCTTCAGGATTCTTACTTGGAAAATTCCATGGACAGAGACTGGCGGGGTCAGCAGTCCATGGGGCTGCAAAGGCACGACTGAGCGACTAAGCACACACATTGCTATATCTGTATCTATATCCATAATTTTATGTGTAGGTACCCGAGCAAGAACTCCTGTGTCCACAGTGCAGCGCAGACAGCCCAACTCTGACAGCCGAGTGTATCGCGTGTGCCGCAAAATAAGGCTTTATTTGCAGGGCACCAAGCTAGGAAGTGGGAGCCAAGCCTCAGAGCCACTCCATCTTGGTCTTTGAGTTAAGGGTGTTTTAAAGGTTAACAACAAAGGAACTGTGATTAATCCTTGTCTTGTGACATTCTGTGACATTTCTTAATCACACTTTTGGGAATCAGGATGTCTTGAGCTTATGATTCTCTGGCCAGGTGGTCCATGGCTCAGGTGGGGCCAGGGGACTTGTCTGTGAGCTCATCTTGCCCTGGAGAAACAACCCAGGTTTGTATATTAATGTTGAATCTATAATAGCAATCTTAGAGCATTAATGATGTTACGGACAACAGCAATCTGAGTCATCTGGCTCAGGTTGATTAGGGCTCAGTTAGCACAGGACGGAGATCAGAGGGTACAAGAAAGAGGTTGAAGTCAGAAGAGACAGGGCAGGTGGGTCAAGTTTTGGATAGAGATATTAATCATAAACTCAGTAAGGGGATTTGGTTTTAGGGGGACTCAGATTCATGTGTACATAAATATATATAGTTTTTTACAAGGAAGGATTCACCAAGGTGCAAAAGTACCTAGAAAGTCATAATGTGACCCTGGGCACACTCTTTCTACAAAGGGCTCCGTAGTAAATATATTAAGCCTGGGGGCCAGGTGGTCTCTGTTTTGACTGAACTTTGCCAGCAGCAGAAAGCGACCATCACATAAACAGATGGAGGGGAGTGGCTGTGTTCCAACAAAGCTTTATTTACAAAAACAGGAGGTGGGTGGGCTTTGGTCCAGGGCCAACCTGGTTGGTGCCTGGGAAGTTCCAGTATTTGTTGAATGAATGGATGAACTGGAAAGGGTGGGATTGCCATCAGGCCTGACCCTTGTTGGGCTTGCCTTGTGTTTCAGATGGTAAAGAATCTCCCCGCAATGCTGGAAACCCGGATTCAATCCCTGGATCAGGAAGATCCCCTGGAGAAAGGAAAGGTGCCCACTCCAGTATTCTTGCCTGGAGAATTCCATGGACAGAGGAACGTGGTGGGCTGTAGTCCATGGGGTCTCATATGACTGAGGGACTGACACTTTTCTGATCCTTGTCCATGGTTGAGTTTGGGTTTGGTTGGGAAGTGGGGAGTGGATACTGGGCTGGGGATCAGTTTTCATGTTCTCAGCCCCACACTTGCTGTGTGACCTCGGGCAAGCTACCCTCCCTTGCTGGGCCTCAGCTCTCTGTCTGTAAGATGGAGGCTGTACTCACCATTTGCTGGACTGTGATGAGAGAATGAAATGTAACTGAGGATATGGAAGTGCCTGGAATAGGTAAAGGAGATTCCCTTTGGGCAGCTCAAGGGCAGGGACTGCCAGCTTCCTGGAGCCTTTGCCGCCCCGGGGAATGTCACTTTGGCAGAGGAAAGAAGGGGGCGGGGGCAGCCAACAGCGTGACCCGAAACACAAACAGTCCCCAAAGAGGGGCCGAAACTCTCACCCTGGTGAAAACACGCTTGTCAGGTTTCTGTCCTGCCCCTGAGCAGACCAGGGGAAGGCGCCCCAGGCTGGTCTCAGTTGGCAGTGGCCGCTAGTGGCTGGTGGCGCCTGGGCCCCTCACGTGTACCTGGGCATGCATCCAGCCAGAAGTGGCCCTGCGTGCCCCAGGGTACGATTGTCCATCAGCCAGAACCTGAGGCTGCACCTCAGGGGCAGTGCAGGGACCCATGGAGGGAGCCCCACGCCCCCAACTTCCCACTGGGGTGCCCAGTGGCCTGGTCAGGCGAGCTGTCATGTGACCTGGAAGGGCAACGTGGAAGCAAGTATTCAAATAGACAACACACATGTCCAGGTACCTGGCAATTTCGCCTTCTCTCCAGCTGTATCAGTTCCAGCCCAGGCACGATACAGAATTCTCTTCACACAGACCCAGCAAAATGTTCTAGTGGCTTAACAGAGGTGTGATCAGGATCACTGGACCCGAAAGGGCAAGTCGAGGCACAAGACCAGCCCCGTGGGCTGCCACGGTCACCCTAGACCCAGATCTACACTCTGCTTGATTTGTTTATGAAAAAACAAACAAACCAACCCAAGATCATGTGTTTACAAAGCCTTTTGTTAACTTGCAAATCCTCAAGGAAGTGAGGGAGAGTGACTGGGCTGCACATCCTGACCAGGCCAGCAGGGGAAGGAGCTGGAAGGCTGTGGAGGCGTGTGTCTGGGCTTCCAGAACTCTCACTTTGCAACTAAGTGGTATGTGACCTGGGAGAAGTCTGTTGTCACTGAGCTCCAGACTTTGGCACTGAAAGACTAAATTAAATGACAGTTGTGTTTGGTTGTATTTTTCTTTTGCGTTACAAATCACAGGAATTCTGATTCAAACTGGAATGACCAAAGAGAGTACTGATTATCTCTCACAGAGAAGGCAATGGCGCCCCACTCCAGTACTCTTGCTTAGAAAATCCCATGGATGGAGGAGCCTGTTAGGCTGCAATCCATGGGGTCGCTAAGAGTCGGACACGACTGAGCGACTTCACTTTCACTTTTCACTTTCATGCATTGGAGAAGGAAATGGCAGCCCACTCCAGTGTTCTTGCCTGGAGAATCCCAGGGACAGAGGAGCCTGGTGGGCTGTCGTCTATGGGATCACACAGAGTCAGACACGACTGAAGTGACTTAGCATAGCATAGCATTGTCTCTCATAAGAGTGAGGGGGATCAGGTCTGGCTGTATCCAGGGGCTCAAACAATGCCACCTTTCTGTCTTCTGTCTCTGTTCTCTTGCATGCTACTCATTTTCATGCAAGCAGTTCCATGTGTAGACAAAGGCCAGAGATGACCTGGACATTGCTCATCCCTGGTAGAGATGGAGGTGGGGATGGGGGCTGCCTCCACCTGGGTCTCACCTGCCCCTGGAACTGGGGAGAGGGGCAGCCTTTCTGCATTTCATGAACTCAGAGTAGGAAAGGGGTAGCTCCCTAGAGGAGCCAAGAGATGGGAAGATTGGTGCTGGGCAGGCAAAAGCACCACTGCCCCCAAAGTAAACACAGCTTCATATTTGCACATATTTAAGTCCATCATTCCACCAATTCTTAGCACCGGCTCTGGGAAAAAAAGCCCCATCTCATGGCAAAGGCTGAGAGCTCAAAGAGTTGTCCAGACAAATCTGGTCTCCAACCCAGGATTTCTGAGCCCTGATCTAGGACTTTTTCTGATTCACCCCACTGCCCCTTCTCTGATATCCCCTTCATGTTTCATGCTCCTGTGGTCCCCCACTAGCCAAGGAAGATTGCTGGTGCAGGGTGTGCACACAGCTAGTCTCCCAGCCAGACTCTGTGGCCCCTCCTGGCATCTGGAGACAAGGGAAGGACAGGGATACTACCGCCCTACCCTCACCCTCACGCTCACCCCGCCCAGGAAACTGAGCTCTGTTCTCTGAGACCCATTCCTCCATCAGTGACTTCACTTGCACACACAGAGCCAGTGGCCTGCAGAATGTCTTCCTGTCTACCTGAAACCCCTAAGAGGATCTGGTGGGGAGTTGGGGGTAGGAACAGGCAAAGACACCAGGAGGGGCCAGCAGGAGGGGAGGGGATCTCTTTAGGCAATGAACCCAGTTGGAGAGGCATCTTTCTGGAACGAGAGAGACCCCAGAGAGCTCGGAGCACTGACTAGAACTAGAACCAGTACCCATTCTTGTCTGGGCCTCAGTTAACCCGTTGGTACACAAGGAGCTTGGGCTAAGAACTTTCTGGCTCTAAAACTCATTGATTGACAAAGGGTCAATTTCCTCATACTATAAAAAGTTCCCACAAATCAACAAGAAGAAATGCCCCCAAAGGAAACTGAGCAATGGGCATAAGCAGGCCAACCTCCCCTCCCCTAAAAAAAAAAAACAAAAAACAAAAAAAAACAACAACTTCTAAATGGTTAACAACAAACGTGCAAAAAATGTTCAAACTCAGTGGCAAAGAACTACAAGTAAAACCAACCAAACAATACTGCTTCCGCCAGTCATGTTGATAAAGGTGATCTCATTCCAGGTGTGTCAGGGGTTGGGGGATGGGCACTCAGCCACTGCCCGGGAGGAGTAGAAACAAGTGTGACCTTCTTTCTGGAGGGTACTTTCTCAGTATGTAATAAAAGCATTAGAACATTGTGGGCTGGTGAGTCCACTTTGATTTCACAACGAGAAAATTCTCTAGAGGCAAGAATCATGGATGTTGTAAATGTAGTCTAGCAGAGCATACAGTAGGCAGAGAAAAATTCTATTGCAATAAAATCAAAGCCTCCTCCCCCCCATACTCCAAAGGTTTCTTGTCAAGTTTAGAATAAATCCAATTCTTGATCCTGTCGCCTGGTCTTACTTTCTTTCTCTCTCTCTTTCACCTTCCTTCTCACTCTGCTGGTCTTCTTTCTCTTCCTCAATTTGCCAGGCTTGGTCCAGCCTCAGGATTTTTGCATGGGCTATTACCTCTTCCTGGGATGCTTCTTTCCCTCGAATATGAGCCCCATGAGGGCTCTGTGTTATCCCCTGCTGGATCCTTGGCCTGTCCCTTAACAGCAGTAGATGTTCATTGAATAAGTAAACAATTGAGAGCAGGTGCGGCAGGAGTTGCGGCTCTGCCATTGATTAGCTGTGTGACCTTGATCAAGTTCCATCACCTCCCGGAGCCTCAGGCTCCTCTGATCTGAAGTACAAATAGAAGAACTACCTCATGGGGTTCTTATCAGGATTAACTTCAGTAAAGTGGGTGAAGTCTGGGGCAGTCACTGCTATATTCAAAAAGGATAACCAACAAGGACCTGTTGTATAGCACATGGAACTCTACTCAGTGTTAAGTGCCAGCCTGGATGGGACAGGGTTTTGGGGGAGAATGGATACATGTGTGTATATGGCTGAGTCCCTTCGCTGTTCACCTGAAATGACCACAACATTGTTAATCAACTATACCCCTATACAAAATAAAAAGCTTAAAGTTTGGAAAAAAAAAAAAATAGTCTGGTACAGTGTGAGCCCTCAAGAACTATTCTCTATAATTATGGATGTTTCCAAAACGTTATCTGTAACTGTTATGATTTCAGTTGAGGAAACTGCTCCAGGGAGTTCATAGAATGCACCCAACAAAAAGCATATAGAAATCAACCTGTGGACATGAAAAGGGGCTGAAGATACACTGTTTACTCACTTATTTCATCATGATGGGCATATAGAGCATGCTCAGAAAAATTCAAGAAACAAATAAAGTGAAGGTCTTCTGTAGGTCAAGTTACTTGTCCAAATTAGTAAATGAGAAAGGTGTAAAAAAACCTGCCTGGTATGAGCCTCACTTCAGTCACTCAGTCATGTCTGACTCTTTGCGTCCCCATGGACTGCAGCACACCAGGATTATCTGTCCTTCACCAACTCCCGGAGCTTGCTCAAACTTGTGTCCATCAAGTTGGTGATGCCACCCAACCATCTCATCCTCTGTCGTCCCCTTCTCCTCCTGCCTTCAATCTTTTCTAGCATCAGGGTCTTTTCTAATGAGTCAGCTCTTCACATAAGGTGGCCAAAGTACTGTAGCTTCAGGTTCAGCATCAGTCCTTCCAATGAATATTCAGGACTGATTTCCTTTAGGATTGATTGGTTTGATCTCCTTGCAGTCCAAGGGATTCTCAAGAGTCTTCTCCAACACCACAGTTCAAAAGCATCAAATGCACAGTTCAAAAGTATGAGCTTACTTTTAAAAAATAAAATATATACTCATAAGGGAAAGCCTGTAGGATTTACATTTAAATTGTCAAGGTTGGGGCTGTCCCTTGGTGGTCCAGTGGTTAGCACTCTGTGCTTCCACTGCAGGGGGCATGGATTCAGTCCCTGGTTGGGGAACTAAGATCCAATCAGCTTCATAGCACAGAAAAAAAAAAAAATAAATGTTACGGTTGTTTGGCAGGAGACTAGAAATTGCTGGCATTTTTCATAGACAGTTTTCGCTTTTCTGTGATTTCCTCATTGTCTGTTACCTTACGAAATCTGAAAAAGTCCATGTCACAGTTAAGTGACCCTTCCTACTTCCTCACCTGTCACCATTTGGCTACGTGATTCCCAGGGCCTCTTGTGAATACTCAGGGGTCCTGTGTTGTCTTAGGCAGCATTACTGAGGCTGGGGGGTAGTGCCAGGGACCCAAGTAAATACTCAAGTGTTGAAGAGATGGTGCTATGTGGCCCTGGGGTTTGGTGCTTAAGAGTCTTAGATTGGCAGGAGGAATGTGTCAAGCTCAGCACAAGTTTGGAACTCAGGGCACCCTGGGCATCAGAGGACAAACAACAACAACAGCTCAATAATAATTCACATTGGCCTCAGAAATGAAAGGAGTTTATTGGTACATGTAACTGTAAGAGCTTTAGGCACAGCTGGATCCAGGTGCCTTCTAGAGTCTTTAAGGCTCTATTTTTCTTTACTGTCTCTGCTCTGAGGAAAGCTGTCTATGTGTGGTGGTGAGATGACCCATTAGCAACTCCAGAGTCACACTCCAGTAGCTCAATAGCAGATACATGGCTTCTTTCTTCCTGGGGCTCCAGAAAAAGTCACAGGGAGTCCCCGATTGGCCAGATTTCGGTTTTCTGCCCCCCTGGATAATGCACTGGGGTTCTGATTGGCTGGGCTCTAGGTCACGAGATCCTCTGGCCACCAAGGGAATGGGGCCAGCTCTACCAGGATCCATGGACTGGGAGGAAGGGGAAGGGGGTCTTATTCTCCTGGAACAAGGCAGTGGGGTGGGGGTGGCAGGGGGGAGGGTGGTGGAGGGGGATATTTGCAGAGGGCAGGACCCTTCTTTTTTAGCTGTGTCAAATGCCTTTTATCAGGAAAGCTGGAATAACCACAACACTCTGCCCTCAGTTCTTCCAAAGTGAAGAAGAGGGAGGTCCCCCGAGGGGTGGGGAGGTGGTGTGGGGTGTGTGGTGAGAGAGGGTGGGGCTTCAGGAGTCTCGCTGGGCATCAGTTTAAAGACTCCACGAGCAACTGTGGCCGAATCAGCCCACCGTCCAGGCCCCAGGGTCTTAGTCTATAAAGGAAGCTTGATCTGGCTGAAGTCGACAGGTTTTAGGATGGTGCAGTGTAATTTTATGATGCAATTATTGGGGGGCATAGCTTCCCCTCCCTTTCCTCTGACTCAGAATAATTTCTTAATGGAATCCAGCTATTGCCATGATCCATGCTGGCAGGGGAATGATATAGTTTTTCCAGGAGGGGCCTGCTAGATTGTCTGCAAGAGAAGGGGAGTTTGGAGGCTATTTCTGGCAAAGAGTGAGGTGGGTGAAAAATGTAGGGGTGGGAGATGACAGAGAGCTGGGGGAGAAAACCTGAGCTGGGGCCTCATGCTTAAGATCTGGAAAGAAGGGCTGGGCCCCTGGGGTCGGCAGGGTGAGGCCTTGGCAGCTGAGGAGAGGAGCTGGTAGGACAGGAATGTTCCTCTTCCTGGCACCTGTTCCAGGGCTTGTTGACCTTTGACCCCATCCCACAAACACTCCTGGGAAGGAAGTCAAGGAGGGACATCTCCTTGGTGCCCACCAGGTTGCTAAGTCATGTCTGACTCTTTTGCGACCCCATGGATTGTAGCCCACCAGGCCCCTCTGTCCATGGGAATCCTCAGGCAAGAATATTGGAGGGGGTTTGTCATTTCCTTCTGCAGGGGATCTTCCTGACCCAGGGATCGAAGCCAAGTCTCCTGCACTGGCAGGAGGATTCTTTACCGCTGAGCCTCCTGGGAAGTCCAGTGTCCGTCCACCAGGTACCTGTACCTAAAAGAGATATTAGTGACTAACTTTTGAGACCCTGCTGTGGGCTGTTCTAAGTGTTTACATGGATCAGCTGCATCAAGCCTCACAGCTGTATGAAATAGGCATGGCTATTAGCCGAGTTCTATAGATGGGAATCTGGGCTCAGAGAGGTGAGATGACTCGCCCAAGGACACACAGCCTGTGAGTGATGGAGCCACATGGAGCATCTGGGTGCCTGGTAGGATGGCCTGACTGGAGTCAAAGGCAAGGAACAGTCAGGACACAAGTGCTGGCTGAGCTAGGGGTGGAAGGAAGCGCAATCATCTTCAGGAGGAAGGGTGGAAATCCGGAATAGGCAAGCCTTAATCTTAAAGGATTAAGGATGCCTTAAAGGATCTGGGCAATTTGAACAGGATAAAATGTGTAGGAGGACTTCCCTGGTGGTCCAGTGGCTAAGACTCTGTGCTCCAGAGGCAGGGTCCCAGGTTCTATCCCTGGTGGGGGAACTAGATCCTGCACACTGCAAGGAAGACTGAAAATCCTATGTGTTGCAACTAACACTGGGCACAACCAAATACATACATAAATAAACAAAAAAAATTTTTTTAACATGCAGGGAAGGGTTTTCCAGAGGTAGGGAACAGCACAAGCAAAGGCACAGAGGCAAGCAAATGCAGAGAACATTTGGGACAGAGCAAACAGCCTGGCAGGGGGCTCTGCCAGCACTTTGTGGGTTATGAGGCTACTTGAGCAGGGGGCTAAGAGTGGTACTCCTGTGCCCTAAGAGTGCCCTGAGGCCTGGAATCCCCAGCATGTGCCAGAAGAGCTGAGCAGAGGCAGTGTCTAGCCCCCTGGTGTGGTTTCACGGATGAAGGGGCAAAGCCTGCAACCTCAGGCCCCCAAGGCAGAACTAGAGGTGGAGGGGCAGGGAGCCCTGCTCCTCTCGGACATACATGGAGGGGGGGTGCCACTGCAGCCTGGGCGGCTATGGATGGACAGGAAGCCAGCCATTCCTTCCCGTGAGCTGGAGGAGAATGGCCTCTATGTGAGCCACAACAAAAAGGCTTTTCTGCCAAGTCGGAGGGGGAGGAAGCAGCCAGCTCGGCCCTGCCCCAGACTGAAAGGAGGCTCTGTTGGTGGCCCTGGGGTCTCTAATGTCTAGAACATGTGAGGAGGGAAGGCCAGGGTGGGCAGGGGCCCTCTCATCCCTGCTGGATTCTCCAGCAGCATGTGGGGGTGGGGTGGGGGGTGGGTTACTGTGCAAGTCGGTCTGTTTGGGTTCAAATTGGCCATTTCCTGGCTGTGTGACCTTGGCCAGGTCACTTCACCTCTCTGGGCCTTGCTCATCTCCGGAGTGAAATGTAAGCAGGGGAGGATGAGTGGAGTCGTCATGATCACACTATGAGCCTTCGCCAGCACTTGACAACCACCATCCTCCGATGGTCCTCCCAGCAGCCGGTGGTGTAGGGCCATGTGATCTCCTCCATGGAGGTTTAAGTACCAGGAACACCAGGGCTGAAGCCCAGGATGTTTTGGACTCTAAAACCCCAAGCTGTGCAAAAGCAGAGGAAAAGAGGCTGAAAGGAAATATGCCAAGCTGTCAACACTGGCTGGGGGAGTGACGGCAACTTATATTCTTCTTTTTTTTTAATCTCTAATGTCTTAATTGTTTTACTTGGGAATCAGCAAAATATAAAGAAACAAAAGATACTGAGAGAATAGGGGCTGGGAGGGGTCCAAGGTGATTTAGGTTACAGCTTGATTTTTATGTGGGCTTCTGTTTTATCCTGGGGAGGAGGGGGAAGTCACTGGGCTGTCTGGGGGTGGGGAGGCAGGGTCCAGGTGCTTCACCCGCCTCTTGTCCCCTCAGAGACCTTCATCCATGTGGGACCCCCAGAGAGGATAAACTCTTGAGATAAGCCATTCCTGCAACCGCTGGGTTTCTTTGAGAGAATCCACCAGAGCTCGGGGGTGGAAGGTCCTCAGGCCGCTTCCTGAGGAGGTGAGGCCTCTGCCAAGTCTCCTCTGGCCGGCCTCTGAGGAAGAACTCAACCAGGAGGCCTTTCATCCTGTCCTTTCTCATCCCTGTGCCTCCACCTGCCTGCTGACCTCTGGGCTTCTGGGTGACCCCTAAGGCTTCAGGCAAGAGGCGGACCTGGTGGGACCTGCAGACCTGGCTGTCACCACAGGAAGGCTGATGCGATGGTGTCCATCTGTGACCTTCCTGTCCTGCACCGCCCCCCGAGGCCCCCGTGGTGGGGGAAGCATATAGGTTGTTTCCTAGCCAAGCCTGAAAGGCCTTTGCGGCTTCTGAGGGCCAGCATTTCCTACTCTCTTCAGCCAGTTTTCAACACAAAGAGAGGAAAGGGTGGGATGCAGGGGGCTGGGGAGGGGGCGTGCAGCTGCAGGGGAGGGTGGGGCCTGGAGCAGGTTGGAGGACCCTGCCCGAGGAGCTGTGGGGGCCTGGCCTGCTCCGTGGGTGAGCATTGCGGGCCTGGGTGTGCAGGTCAGCACCCGGCAGGCTGGGCCCGAGGCTGGACATGGAGCAAAAGGCTCCTCAGCAATGGTCAGACCCGAGGGTGGCAATGCCTCTCTCCTGAGTATCATCTGCTCTCTTCCTAGCGTGAGATTCTCTGCTTCTTCAAAGAGGGAATGGGACTTCCCTGGTGGTCCACTGGTCAAGACTTCAAGCAGGGGGCACAGGTTCAATCCCTGGTCAGGGAACCAAGATCCAGCATGCCAAGTGGTGCAGCCAAAAGAAAAAAGAATGAAAGTAAACTCCAATACTTTGGCCACCTGATGCAAAGAGCTGACTCACTGGAAAAGACCCTGATGCTGGCAAACACTGAAGGCGGGAGGAGAAGGGAAAGACAGAGGATGAGATGGTTGGATGGCATCACCGACTCAATGGACATGAGTTTGGGTAGGCTTCGGGAGTTGGTGATGGATGGGAAGGCCTGGCGTGCTGCAGTTCACGGGGTCGCAAAGAGTTGGATACCACTGAGCGACTGGACTGAACTGAACTGACATTGCAAGGAATTCCTTAACAGTCCAGTGGTTAGGACTCCATGCCCTCACTGTGGAGGGCTGGGGTTCAATTCCTGGTTGGGGAACTAACATGTCACAAGCTGTGTGGCACTGGGTGTCCCTCACCGGCCAAGCAGCATGTGTGGCGAGAGGAACTGTTAGACTCCACAGTGGCACTGTTTCCCATCTCCTCCTGCCCAAGCTGGGTCTTCAGGCTTCCCAGAACCAATCTGGACAGGTGGGAAGGCTGGGTGGCCTGGACTGGTTCTCCCACCCTTCTGAGATGGCTGGAAGCTGGTTGCTCTTTCTCACCACGAATGAATGACCAGTCAATTCCCCATCCCTTCTCTGCTCGATGCCAGCATGGCCATCCCTGGTACCTTGCCTTACCCTGCTCTGGTCTATTGAGGGCAGCTACTTCCCAGCCTTCCCCAGAGGCCTGCCCCTCCCAGGGCCAGTTGGGAAGGAACCCCCACAGATCTGGGAATCAGCTCTCTTCGGCGTGGGGGGAATAAGTCCCCAAATCCCAGCTGGGACCATGTTCCCCCCCACTCCCCACCCCCTGCCCCCAAGTCACCTGCAGTCCCTCTAGCTGTAAGCTCCAGCCTGAGGCCTCTTAGAAAGGAGGTGTAGTCGCCGGCAGAATGATTTAATCAGTGCAGATTATTTACAGACACTGATCCCCTCCCCACCCCCCTCGGCTGGCTCTCCAGTGGTTCTGAGGATGGAGTGGGGAGGACGCTGCTGGACCCACACTGGGGGCCAGTCCATGAGGGGCCCCTCGCCCCAGGGGCCTCAGGGATTCCGGGCGGCAGGCCGGCTTGCTCAGGGCTGGGGGAGCAGCGGGGACAGAGCCGGCTCTACAGTACCATTTCCCACGGCAGCCTCGCCTCCTGCTTGCTTCAGGGAGGAAAAGAGGGCAGAATCACCTCCATCCACAGGGTTGAACCCAGGATCGGGGGAGGCCCCAGGCTACAGTGGGCTCCTCTGGGGGATCCACAGTCCTGTCCCATAGTCTGAGAGAGAGGATGAGCTGCTGGCCACCACGCCACCCCTACCAGTGTCCCTGGGGGACAGCGCGCTGGTGGGGAGGAACCCCTTAAGCCTGGTAGGCATGCGTCTCTGGACATCTACAACCCCGGCCTGGGCACCTATTACCCCCTCTCTCCCCGGGAGAACTAGGACACTGGCAGCTGAGCCTGAGGCTGGTGGGCTTCTGAGACCCCTGCGGGTGGTGGTGGGGGGGTGACAGGGGGAGGGAAGATGCTCGTGGAAAGAACCCAATTGAGTTGCAGCTCAGAGGGGAGAGAGTGGGCGGGAGGCTGGAAGCCCAGCCCCCGGGGGGCGTGGTTGGCGCTACCCTTGGGGGAGGGGCCTTGGCAGACCCCCTTTGGTCCTTGGTAAGGCAGGCCCAGGGCCGCTTCTCCCAAGAGGGGAGGAGGTACAGGGGAGCTGGGGGCTGCTGGCCCCGGGCTGGCCAGGTGCAGGCAGGGTTCTTGGGCCTAAGGAATCCCGACTGCTGGGGTTGTTAGAAGTGGGCTGGGAAGCAACCAAACCTCAACAGGACTCGCGATCAGCGGGTCCCCTCCCCTGCCCGCCCCGCCCCCTTTGGCCTGAGGCTGCCACAGGTGGAAGCTCTTTCTGAGACTCAGGGGGCTAGAGACCAGTCAGGCCCCACCAAGCTCTAAAACCAACAGAGCCCTCGGCTCTGACCCAGGTGCTCAGGGTGGAGATCAACCCAGCAGCCCTTCGATTACTCTTCCAACAGGGCCTTCTGACCCACTGCTCCTCTGGCTAAGCCAGGGGTGGGTGTGAGCCTAACTCCCTGTCTGGTGCAGAAGTATATTTAGAAACCTCTAAGCCCCTGCCTTTAGGGATCGCCCTGAGGGACCGCCCTGGTCAGGCAAGTAGGAAGAAATGCTTAATTAGTGTGCAAAAAAAAAAAAAAAAAAAAGATACCTGGGCATAAATAAACAAGGGGGCGGGGCTGGCAGGGATGTCAGCGGGCCTGGGGGGACCCCCACTGGGGGGCTGAGGAGCCACCGAAGGCTCCAGATGAAAGGCCCCAGGAGCCGTCTCAGAACCACAGGCGCGGCCAGCCTGGCCCCTTAGCACCGTGGGGAGTGGGAGGGTCTGGCGCCGAGGGTCAGACCCACTCCTGCAAGGAGCGCTTGCAGTAGAGGAGCATGCGGGGTGCGCCCTTGCGCTGCATCTGCACCAGGGCATAGGTGAGGCCCAGGATGCAGAGCAGCAGCAGCACAGGGGGCACCAACACCATGACCATATTCACCGTCCGCGTGACCTCCTCCATCTGCACCACCACGCGGCTGCCCCCGTCCTCGTCAGGCCCTGCCTCGCCGCCACCGCCAGGGCCGGCCTCACCACCCTCCTCGCCCTCCTCGCTGTCACCGCCCATCCCGGGCTCTGCACCCCCATCGGGGTTGAAGGGTGGACGAGCCACGTCGGGCCATCGGGGCCCCGGCTCCACGTGCTCTTGGCAACCCATGAAGTCCCGCAGGATGGACTTGGGGTAGCCGGGCTCCATTCGCAGGCGCTCGTTGTCAAACTTCCAGTATTTGGTGCCCTTGTAGAAATAGGTGTAGGCTGCAGGGGGCAAAGCAGGCCAGAGGAGTGTTAGGTGGGGGCTCCCCGCCAGCCAGAGACCCTCGAGGAGAACCAGGGAGAGCTAAAGGGGCCCTGGCTTTAAAACACCCTCTTTCTCACTGGCTTCCCTGGGCATTTTGAAATCTGTCCATACTTTCTGGCTGGGCTGACACTGACCAGGGCAGTGCAGAGAGGGGTCCTAGAGCCTGCTGGGTTGGGGGCTAGAGTCAGGGGATCCAGTCTGGCTTCCTCCTACACTGGAGAGGACAGTGTCTTGCTCAAGGCCACACAGTCAGACCTGGAGTGGAGCCTGATGCCCCCTTAGACCAGATCTCTGGTCCAGGGCACTTTGTCCACATCCTTTAAACCCCAGGAAGGACCAGGTTTGAGCCACCAGATGCATCCCTGCTCCGCAGAGCACGATGAGGTCACAGCAGCCGCAGAGTGAAGCCACCGTGCACGGAAGCCGTGTGACCCGCCTGGACATTAGCAAAGCCAGCTGGGTCTCCCGTGAGCCCCTGAGAACCTGAAGGCTAATGGGCATTCTGAAACTCACCAGAGACCCTGCTGGAGAAATAATGGCCGCAACTCCCTGTTGCTCAGTTACAACGACAGAGATCAGGCTTCCCTGCCAGGCAGGTAAGGGGGGTTCATCGGGAGGACTCTTGCTCCCGAGGCTCTGAGCCCAAGCTCACCCCACAACCCCGCAGGGCGGCTCTGAGTACCAGTTCTGGACACAGGCCGGCCTGGCTGGACTCCTGACTCCACCACTTCCTCACTGTGCGATTTGGGGACCTTTACTCAAGCTCTCTTTGGCCTCTGTAAACAGTGTCAGTGGTCGCCTGGCCCAGCTGGGTCCCCCGTGCCTGCCATCTTGAAGCTGGTGACCACAAGCAAGCCCTGTCCTATGTGTATGGAGGCGGGGGGATGGTGAGTGCTGGGCAGGCTGGGCGGGGGCTGGCCCTGGTACCTGCATCGTTGCTCAGGAAGGCCCCTTTAGGGGAGGCGGGGATCCCCTGCCACACGCTGATGGGCTTGGGGTAGCCGGGGTCTCCACGCTGCGTCTCCTCGTTGAAGCGCCAATACCTGTGGCCAAAAGTACCAGGCTGTGGGCTGCACCTGGCCTGTCCTGGCCATGGGTTCTTTCTGGGAGGGCCTGGGGATGGGAGCCTTTTCCCTTTAGCGGAGGGGTGCTCACCTGTCCTCTTGGAAGAAGAAGGTATGACCTGTGGGCTCCCACCAGATGGCTGTGTCGATACGGTCGTAGGGGATGCCCAAGCCATAGCTGGTCAGTGGCTGTGGGTAACCCGGCTCCAGGTTCGCTTCTCGGAAGAGCCAGTAGCGGTCACCTGCGGGAGACGTTGGGGGGGGCAGGCACGGGGAGTGAGAATCTAGGTCCCCAAATTCACATTCACTGCTACACTCACCATGCACACACACACACACACACACTCTCATCCTTGTACACAGAACAAGCACTGACACTCCATACCCAAGACAACTCACGCTTGCATCACACGCACGTGGCACTCAGGGACACCTGTAATGCACCCATTTACGTGTATACATTTACACTGCCAGCTCACAATGACACACACACCACACACTCAATCGCAATACACACGAGCCTCTGATCCTGTTTGAACATCCACTCCCCCCCCACACAGTTCTTGCACAGAGAGAGGGAAGAGGCCTGGCCTCTGGATCTACAGACTGTGTCCGTGGGGCCCCCAGTGCATGGCCCAGGCTTCTCCCTTGTAGTGTGAGCCCAGCCTGGTCCTTGGGGACTTCCTGCCTGGTTGAGACTCAGGCCAGGGGGCCTGGGGACACAGCCAATCCTTCAGAGGTGCTGCCCTGAGGCCCTTCCTGGGGGGGCAGGCCTCAGAGGAGGGGCTGGGGGGAGGGAGCTCCACTGTCTCTGTAGACAGACCCAGAGACACTCCCCAGAGTGGGCTTGGGGACCCGCTCTTAAGAGGAAGGGGCAAGGAAGAGGCCTAGGATGCAAGGAAGGAGGGCGATGGGGCAGAGCCCCTGTGCTGTAGAAGGTAGACACTTGCCCTCAGTCAGTCCACCTCTGCCCGCCAGGCCTCTGGTCTCTGTCTACCCCCACCCCCACCCCTGCCCTGCTGCCAGGGTCAGGTCCCTGAGTAAGCCCGCAGTGGGCGACAAGACGAGATGTGCACATGGTCCTTCCTTTCCACCCTCTGTCAGGCCCAGCTGGGTCAGAGGTCAGGCCAGAGATGAGGGCAGGAGGGCTGCCCAGCCCTCTCCCTCCCACCTGCCCCAACTCACCTTTGAAAAAGACAAAACGCCCATCCTGGCGCTCGTAGGCAGCACTGATGTCACTGGGCAGGCCCCGCCAGAAATGCCCGATGGGCATGGGATAGTTGTCCAGGACGCGGTTGTGCCGCACCCGCCAGAACCAACGGCCCTGGGGAGGGTGTGGGGGTGAGTGGACGGCATGGGGGCCCCCCACCCACCCCTTCCAGTGGGACACATTTGGGCTGGGAGTGATAGTGAGAAGAATGGGTCCTGGGAGCCCAGGAACACCCTCGGTCTAATAATATATTCAGACTGGGCGAAGAGGGGGCAGCGAGGGTCCCTGGGGCCATTTGTGTCCCCTGGAGCCACCATGGAAGCTCTGGGTGAGGGCTGAGTGAGGGCCAGGCCCTGAAGTTGGACAGCTCTGGGTTTGGTTTCCAGCATCACCTTTACTCAGTGGATGATGTGGACGACTCCCCCTGCCTGGGAGAGTTTGGTGCAGGGGGTCTTAGGAAGAGGGGGGGGTCGAGGGGGCACAAGGAGAGACAGCCCCAGGTGGGTGTGGGCCTCTAGGTTTACTGTACGACCCCGGGCAAGTCCCTTGTCCCTCGGGCTGTTTTCCTCTTGGTCTAGGGTCTGATGGCTCCGCAGGGGCCACTGAGTGAGGGGGGCGGAGGTGGGGCAAGAGTCTGGGGCAGAAGTGGGAGGGAGCTCTCTGCTCTGAGCCTGGGCCAAGGGGCTGGGGTTTGGGGTGCAGGCGGGGGCCAGACCTTGAACACGAACATCTCCCCCCGCAGCATGGCCACCGTGTCGAAGTCCCCATCGCAGATGTTGGGGCCATACTGGTCGGGCCGCTCTGTGGCGCGGGGTTGGGGTGGGGGGCCTGGCTTTGGAGGCCGCTCCGGCTTCCCACCTGGGGGAGGTGGCTGAGGGGGTCTGGGGGGCCGGTGGTCTGGCCGGCCAGGCCGCCGGGGGGTCACAGTGGGAAGAGGTTGGGTGGGCTGTGGCTGGCCATCCGGGGTGCCTGCAGAGGGGTGGGAGGGGGAAGTGAGGAGGGTAGCCCCAGAACCCCGCCAGGATGCCAGCTTCTACTCAGAACCTTGGTGGCCTGAGGAGTCCTGTGCCCCACGGGCAGCCCACCCAGGTGAGAGGCCCTATCTGACCACAGCAGACCCCTCCCCACACCACCATCGCTAAGGGGGACCTCCAGTCTCTTCCATTCCTCCAGTCCCTTCGTTGACCTCCCCACATTGCGCTAGGGTCATTGCACCCTAAAGCCACCCCTGGCTGCACTTCCCCTTGGGGATGCTCCTCTTAGGAGGCTGGCTGGTTCCAGTGGAGGCTCCAGAAGCAGTAGACACAAGCAGAGGGAAGAATGTGGTTCCTGCCACAGCGAGGGCTCGGGGTGGGCACTGACCCACTGAACTGGCCCCCAGAGACCTCCCCATTGGGGGCTTCCTTGGTGGGGGGTGGGGGGGTGCTACCTGCCTCAAAGGAGCTGGGAAGTGATAAACCAGCAATGCTCAGAGGACAGCCTCAGTGGGACACGCTTGGGCTGGGTGTAACGGTGGAAGGAACAGGGACCCCAGGGACACCCTGGGTCTAATAAGAATATCCCTCAGGCTGAGGAGGAAAACGGGGGCAGTAAGGGGCCCTGGGGTCACCTGTGTCCCCTGGAGCCACCATGGAATCTCTGGGTGAGGGCCTGGGCCTGGAGTCAGCCAGCCCTGGACTGATTTCTAGCACCATCCTCTATTGACTGGATGACTTGAACCATCACTAATTCTCTTGGGGCCTCAGTTTCCTCATCTACAAAATGGGTGTGACCACGGTCCCTATGCTTCATGGGGCTGGGAGCTGAGAGCAGGCGTGCAGAGCCCCCTGTCCTCCACTGCCGCTGGCTCACCGTAGAGCTGCTGAATGCCCCGAAGGTCATCTTCGGGCAGCTGGAAGTTGTCGATGTCCATCCACTGGTAGAATGGTGCCATGATGGCGCTGGGGTTGCTCGAGTGCTCCAGCCCCAGTGCGTGGCCCAGCTCGTGTACTGCTACCAGGAAGAGGCTGTTTCCTGTCATGGCGGGCAGTGAGATCAGCTCTGGCCTGGCCCAGGACCTGGACACCCCACTCTATGAGGGACCCAAAAAGCCTGCCCACGCTTTACTCTCAGAAGAAGCTGAGCCACTGTGACTTCTATCTTCCTCTATCTTCCCCATCTGGAAAATGGGTACACCAATCCCTCCCTTCCTTTCCCTATCACCCCCCTTGGAGATGATGGACAGCAGACTGAGACCAAGAGTCAATGCTCCCAAGAACTGCATGGGGGGTGCTCTCCCCTCCCAGCCCCCAGCTCTACCCTCCCCACCCCCCACCCCTGATGTCACCATGACCAGAGGTGCTCACCATGCAGGTCAGTGCTGGAGAAGGTCCAGGGCTCATCTGCATCGAAATGGGTGTCACCGCCCAAACCAGGGCCAGGGAAATAGGCGTGAGCTAGAAAGCCACCTGTGCCATCAAATGGTGAGCTGTCGCCATGGAAACCAGAGGCAAAGAGTACCATGATGTCCGCCTCCTTCTGCCGCCGCAGTCGGATGTCCTCATAAGGCACCTCCTGGAAGACCAGGGGCGTGGCCTGCTCCCACACACGGAAGGCCCGGCGCACTGCCTCCAGCGAGTGGTACCAGCCTAGCTTCTCTGTGTAGTTCTGGATGCTGCAGGCAGACGGGAAGACGTGAGTGAGCCCACGGCCGGGGCTGCTGTCCATTGCTAGCATCCACTGGGTTGGGGGCGGGGACACACGGTCTCAGGGAAAGGGCATAGGATCTGAGCCGGTTCATGGACGATGCTCATCAGTACCGACTGTTAATTTACTCTGATGTGAATTTGAAAAAAAAAAGAACTAAGTTGTCAAGCCCAGTAATTCATTAGGATATCACTGAATAAGGTTGCATTTTGCCAAATACGCTTATTTTAAGAAAACATTAAGTAATTAAAAGTGTAGGTGATACAGAGCCAAGAGAAAGACCTAGAAAGTGGGATGCAAACGGCTGAGGTTTGGGAAACACAGGCCAAGTGGTTCTGAATGTTGGGCTCCAGAGTCAGGCTGAATCAGGTTCAAGGCTGGGCTCTAACATTTCCTGTGTGACCTTGGGCAAGCAACTTAAGGCTCTCTGAGTTTTAGCTTCCTCATCTGTGAAATGGGAAAGAAGGGCAGCACTTCTATTACGGAGTCCTGGGGAGAAATCAACGGCTTAACTCACGGAGAGCATGTGCCTGCACATGATAAAAGTATGGTGAGGCCTGTTAGATCCCATTTAAAGCAGATTAAGCATCTGTGTGCTAGATAGAGCTCCATCAGAGATCATGAATCAGCTCATGGATCGTGAGTTCACTCTGGTGGCCTGGGTTCCTCAAGACCTCGGGAGCTGCTCTTCCTCGGGAGACGGAGCTGAGGGTGGGTCATGGCTGGATTGGAACGGGAAGGGGGACCCTTGAGGACTGCCATGCAGCTCAAGGCTCAGGGGGGTTTCTTGCCAAAGAATTTGGCGGAAAGGAAGAAGGGGTATTTGAAGCAGGGTTTGTGTGGGTAACTCGGTGCACACATCCCCCCTGTGCAGATGCTGGACTGCCCAGATGCTCCAGGGCCTCCCTTATCCTTCATACCCCCAAAGCCTCCAGTTCTCACTGGTGTAGAAGCCCACCTGGGTGGGTGAGGCCAGCCCTTGGCTGCTGGTGGGTACAGGGAGGGAGGAAAGGAGGACAGAGCAGAGTTCAAAGGGCCCCACCATTCTCTAGAGGGAAACTGCGGTGGGGGAGGAGCCGATCTAATCAGCATGGGGGTGGGATTGGATGGGGAGGCCGGGCACCCTGCAGTGGGCTGCTGGGAAAGGAAGCCTTCCAGACAAGCCCACTGGGAAGCCTGAGGCCTCAGCCCAGGGAAGGAGCCCTCCCAGTGCTTCAGAAACATGCCCTGAGGGGAGGCCACCCTGGGCAGCTGGGGTCTCTACCTGAAGGTCAGGTGGTGGTTGTTCCACTTCCTCCCCGTGAGGGCGTAGCGCTTCCTCCGCCGCCGCAGGTTGGCTTTCACACGTACCCCAAACTGGTCTGGCACCCCACAGCGGGGCCGCTTCATCCACCTGGGAGCACAAAGCCTCCTCTCAACACACCTGCCTGCTGGGCACCGCCTCTTCCAGGCGGTGTCTACCATCCAGGGAGTCTACCATCTCCCACCCTCCAGCCACCGGCCTCCAGCTGCACCTATTATGAGGGCAGCGGCAGTGAGAAGACTCTCCCTAAGCTTTGAGCTCCTTCTCAGGAAAATGGTATGATGGCCTGGTACTGGAAGACTGCGTGTCTAGGAGTGGCTCTGCAAAGGAGAGCCCCTGTTTACCAGCATCGCCCAGGAGCAGGAGGTGAGTTACCCTAAGGCCTTTTATCCCTGATACCTTCTGCTCTGAGCGCTCATCAAGAATGTGGCTCTGGGTCACAGAATCTCTGTCAGACTCAAAGCAAGGCCTAACTAGGCAATCACAGCACATATACCACACCTCCCATTCCCAAGCCTATGGTAGACACCACTAATCAATCCTGTGCTCCTTGCTGCTGAGCTGGGTTTCAGCCTCAGGAGCCTTCTCGACACAAGACAGCAGCAGCCCCTCCCAACCAATGAGAGCTAGCACGGAGGATCAAACCCTTTGCCACCTCGTATCTAGGCCACCCTTTCCTGGAAAACTCCACAGGCCAAGCCTTTATCACAGTAGGCTGGAAGGAGGGCAGGTGCTAGTGGGGTCTGGGAATGACCTGACGGAAGGACTCACGCCTTGGTCTCTTCGTCCAGCACACCCGTGACGGGGATCCCGTAGAAGCGCTGCATCTCGGCGAGGGCCGAGGCCAGGATCTGGGCGGAGCGCATGGTGGACATGTGACGGCTGGGCTGGGGCAGGTAGCCATAGAGCCGCAGCCAGTTCTGCAAAGGAGAGGCCACAGCCTGGTCAGCAGGTCCTGGCCCCCTGACCTCCAAGCATGCGCAGTCTGCCTCCCACCCCCTCCCACCCCCATCACCTCCCACCAGTGTGGGCTTCTGGACCACTCTCTCTGCTTCCACTTCCTGTGGTCTGTTCTCAGACAAGAGCTGGAACAAAAGGCCGGATCTGATCAGTCCTCTGCCTAGAACCCTCCAAAGACTTCCCGCCTCAGAGGAAAAGCCAATTCTTACAGGAGCTACTGGGCCCCAGGTTGGCTCTCAGACCTCACTCCTATCATTCATTCAGCCCAGCCGGGCTCACTCTTGCCTTGGGCCTTCGCATTTGCTGTTCCTACTGCCTGGAGTGCTCTTCCCAGACATCTGCATGGCTCATGCCGTCTCTGTCTTCAGGTCTCTGCTTCCTCACCTTATTGGAGGGGTATTCTCTGACAAATATAGAAAACACACCCACCTGCTGTAACCTGCACACCCTCCCTCTCCTGCTTGCCTGCCCTCGTCCCCATCTGACACACTATATTTCACTTGGCTGTTTATCGTTTGTCTTCCCCCATGAGGATGGTAGCTGTGTCCATGAGGACAGCCCACAGTTGCCATCTTTATTATTGCACAGGCCCCTGCAGGGGTGGGTCCCCTACCATCCAGGCAGACCACTGGGACCCCTATGGGGTTTAGCACCTCTTGAGTTCTCATCTAGTAGGAAAACCATGGGGCTTCCCTAGTGGCTCAGGTGGTAAAGAATCAGCCTGCAATGTGGGAGATCCGGATTTGATCCCTGGGTCAGGAAGATCCCCTGGAGAAGGGAACGACTACCCACTCCAGTTTTCTTAGCTGGGAAATCCATGAACAGAGAAGCCTGGCAGGCTACAGTCCATGGGATGGCAAAGAGTCGGACACAACCGAGCGACTAACACTTTCACCAGACCCTAAGCCTTCTGGAAGGAGAGCATGTGGGTTCAGGGAGTCCACCCAGGCCCAGCAGGGTGGGACCGGAGGCCTGAAGTTCAGTCTCTGCTCTGCCACTAACTCTGTTCTCTCTGGGCCTGACTTTTCTCATGTGAAAGATGGGGAGCCATAGGGTTACTGGTGGGTGCAATGTGAAAGAGACAACCCTGTGAAGAGTGGCTGGGACACAGTGGGGGCGCCTATCCCCTTCAGGATTTGCTTGGCTAGTCTTTTTTTTTATATATAAAAAAAAGATTTAAAAAATTATATATTTATTTGGCTGCACTGAGTCTTAACTGCCACATGTGGGATCCTCGATCTTCCTTGCGACATGTGAGATCTTTAGCTGTGGCGTGCAAACTCTTGGTTGCAGCATGTGGGATCTAGATCCCTGACCAGGGATCAAACCCAGGCCCCCTGCATTGGGAGTTTGGAGTCTTAGCCCCTGGACCACCAGGGAAGTCCTTGAGCAAGTCTCCTCATCCATCTACCCATCTGTCTGTCTGTCCACCCACCCAGCCAGCCACCCTGCCAAATGCTTCTGAGCACCCTCTCTGTGCCAGGCACCATGCCAGCTGGAGGCCATGGAGGAGGCGGCTGACCTCCAGGGGCTTACAATTTCCTCGGGGAGACCCACTGCAGAGAAGTTCACACCTGCGAGTTTGTGAGCAGACAGGACCACTGCAGTTGAAACCCGACGGTGGGATCCCCAGTGAGCCAAGCTGAGTGGTACTGAGAAAGGGGACTCTGCCCTGCCCACCTTGTGCCCACAAGGCGATGAGATCATGGTGACCACTGTGGGAGGTTGGTCAGCACAGAGGCCAGGGACTGCTGTGTGGGCCTTGGCCACGGAAGCGTGTCCTTTGAAGCTTTCCTTGTTATCCTCAGTCTCTGAAAACCCAAGTGAGGGGACCTGCTCTGAGAGGCTCTGGAAGGCAGAGGCTGCAGAGCAAGGGCCCGCGGGGCAGAGACGCTGCTCTGGGCCGACAGCCATGTGTCAGCCTGGGCCATGCCCACATCAGCCTGCCACCAGGGCCACGTCCAGTTCCTCAGGTACTGGCTCCCCTCGGTGCCACCCTGGCACCTGGCCAGGCCCCCGGAGCGGACGGGCTGCCCACACAGCCTGGCTCAGCCATGCCAGGCTGCCACTGGAGGGAGCAGAGGCTGAGCCAACAAGGGCGGAGTCGGGAGACGGCCAGAGGCTGGGGATGCCGAGCCTCAGCTTGGGGCTCACAGGGCCCTGGGTGACAGTCACAGGACTACGAAAGAGGCAGAGACACCGAGCTGGGAACCACCACGGCTCTGGAGACAGAGCCTCGTCAGCCCCCTTTATATTCCTGTGCCTCTGTAAAAGGGATGGTATCAGGACCTGCTTCATCTCAGGGGTTTCCATGAGGGTGAAATGGGGATGTCCACAGGAGCCCTGGGCACTGTGCTGGGCGGGGAAAGTGCTCAATAAGCGCATTACTAATGACAGGGCTGGGGTGGGGGTGGAGGACTACCCCGGAGAACGGCAGACTTTTGCCTCTATCCACAGGGCTGAAGGATCCAGGTTGGGACAAGTCAGCCTCAGGGCTGGGGGAGGTCAGAGTGCCCTGCAGCACCCCCGACAGGCCCCCTTCACCCCTCCAGCTCCTTTCTCCAGCTTCCAGACCCTGGCAATGTTCTGGACACCCTCCACAGCCTTCTTCCCAAGCACAGAAACCTTTCCTGAGGCGCCTGTTATGTCTGGAGAGGGGGACGTCCACCACCCTTGATGGACACGGTTTGCCTGAAGAAGCCTGGAGAGATCTAGAAGGCGAGGCTGTGAGGTTGGCTAGCTCTCACAGTGAGAGGAATCTGGCTGGAGGTGGGGGCAGGGCCTGGGGCTGCAGCTGACAGACTAGGGCACCTCTACATCACCTATTTGCATAAGGTAAAAATATCCGGGGAGCGCAATCACAGGCCACCAAGGGGCTGATTAGTGGTGTCTGGCGAGTGACAGGAGGAGGGCAGGGCAGGCGGGGGAGGCTGGCTGGGGCCCTGGGGAGGGGAGAGGAGGGCAAGGGAGGGAGCCGGGCCTGTCTGCAGTGAAGAGGTCCAGAGCCCGGCAGGGCGGAAGGGGCAGAGGGGCCCCTTCAGTACTGAGGCAGCTCGGGGGCTGACACCAAAGGCCCAAGGGTGCCTGTGGACCCTCCGTCACACTGTCAGGCACCCTTTGAGTCCCAGGGAAGCCAAGAGGTTCCACCTCGGTATCAGCCAAGCCTCCTCGGTGACAAATGTCTCTCTGCCAGTGTCTGGGTAGAAAGCTGAGGCCGAGGACTGGTGACGTGAGTGGACTAGGCTGAAACGGCCTTGGCAAAGCAGCTGAGTCCCTGGATGATAAGGCGAAGGAGCTGATGGAGATGCCTGACTGGCAAGCAATGGGCTCAGAGCTGACCAAGCACCAACCAGTCTACACCACCCGCGGGGCTGGGGCTGCCCCCCACCCTGCCTCCGCCAGTATCCAGGAGGAAGTTTCTCATCACCCTACTGTTCTAAGTGCGACAAGCCCTGGGGGTGGAAGGAAAAGCATGGGGCGGGGGCAGGCACCACGTGTAGGGCAGGTGCTGCCCTGACTCCAGTCTCCTGAGGGGCTCTGCAGCCATGGGACAAAAATGGGGAGCAATTCCCAAAGTCACAACAGAACCCTGGTCTCAAAGTGGAGGAGAGGCTTGCTCAAGGCTCCACTGCTCCTACCGGTATAAATACTGCCTCTCCCTTCCGTCAGGACTCCTTTTCCTGTCACCTGAGTCTCACAGGTGGGGTGAACCAAGCAGTGAAGTTCTGTTTTTCACAAGGGGAAACTGAGGCTCAGGCAAGCCCATAAGCAGCAGAGTAGGGAGATCCCTTCCGTGAGGATCACTGCCCAGTGGGAGGCAGGGAAGGGTTCTACAGGGACAGCACGAGGCCCCCTTCTGCCTCCTGCAGCCCAGGGAGGGAGGCTGCTGTGGGAGAACTGGCCCCACCAACCTGTTCTTTCAGCTACTTCTTTCTCCAGCTCCAGACCCCACCCCATAAGTATGGACAGAAGCTTCAGGTGAGTGGCTGGCCCCAGGCAGGGAGATGTAGAGCCATCCAGAGTCTGGGAGTGGGGGCATTCCTGGCCCCCTGGCCCTATAGGAGAGGTCATAAATATAGCAGCCGGGGGCTGAGAATCTGCTGGAGCCAGGCTGTCGATTCTCATCACCCCATTCAAGGCTCACAAGTAGCCCATCCCCATTACACAGACTGCAAGGTTCAGAGAGGGTGCACGGCTCACCCAGGGTCACACAGCAGGTCTGTGGGTAGAACTGGAGCCCAGAGGCAGCACGTCGGCTCCTCTTGGCCTGAGGTTGGGGATGTTGGGCTCTGGCCCATCTGGGGAACCGTGCCCAGCACAGTGCTGGGGGAGGGCACTGGGGGAGGGAGTCTAATCCTCCCCACCATGGGAGTCTGGGTCTGGGCACTGGGCCACATCAGCAGGGCTGCTCCCCAGGACTGCTGAGACCTCGCCAAGGCAGGCCCTCCCCCATCCTGAGGGCGTGTCTAGGAAGGAGCCACCAGATCAATAATGTGCATTAAGCAGTCTCAGGGTAGGAGCTACCCCACAGCCAGCTCCTCCAGGCTCAGATCAGTGGAGCCCCCTCCCACCGGCCTTATCAGACCCCACACGATAAGAGCAATCGCTCCTGGCTCAGCTCTGCTTCTGTCATCCCACTTTCTCTGCAGGCCAGGCAGACCCTGGCAGGATTGCCCAGACAGGCACAAAAGGCGTCTTGTCAGGCCCGTCAGCAGTGGACACAGACCTTTCACGGTGTCCTGGGACCAGTTACGGGGGCCGCAAGCCAGGCCACCCTGTCCTTTGTGGACCATTTACTTCCTTTAGAGGCAGCATGGTTCATATTCAAGCGGTTTGAGAACACACTTGCTCTCAAATCTAAGTCCTCAAGATGGGACAGCTATAGGTGGGGAAGGGGCTCCAGGTGGTAGGGAGAGCCAGTGGGGTGGGGATGTCAGGCCAGGGAAACAGGAAGGAAGGGGACACCACTTCTTTACCCCGGGGCCTCCCCCAACACTTCTTAACCTGGAGAAAACAAGAGCCGGGTCCTTTAGCCAGTGGGTGGGCAGGGGTGGGGTGAAAGGGCCCTGTTGGCTGGTGGTTTCGGGTTGGCTGAGGGCCAGGCCTGTGTGGCTGGACAGGTGGGGGTAGGGCTCCCGGCTCACGTGGTTGAGGGAGGCCCTGGCCCCACCCCCATCCCCTCCTTCCCACCTGGCTCTGGCCCAGCAAGCTCCAGTCTGGCCATGGAGCTTCCAAAAAATGACACCCTGGGCTCTGACCAGCAGCCTTTCACCCAGCCGGGAGCTGGGAGCTCAGGCTCCAAGCCACACTGACCGGCTCTGCTACCATCCAGGCTGCGGGATCAAGGGTAATTTCTCTCACCTCACAGTCTCCACTTCCTCTTCTGTACAGTGGGGTCATGATTGCACCTAAACTTACAGAGCTAATTCAGGATTAAACGTGAAAACCTTACAAAACACCTGTAGGCCCTGCCCAGGATGGAATCAAGTATGTTGAAGGTGCTCAAAAGTAACGCCTGGTCCTCCCCTGGGCACCGCGTGAGGGATACCGTGTGGACTGGGTATTTTATGTACAAACACACTGAATTTCCCCAATAACACCATCCCGTAGACAATACCACTAGTCTCATTTTGTAGACAAGGAAACTGAGGCTCTGTCTTAGTCGCTAAGTCCAACTCTGCGACCCCATGGACTGCAGTACATCAGGCTTCCCTGTCCTTCATTATCTCCCAGAGTTCACTCAGATTCATGTCCACTGAGTCAGTGATGCTATGGAACCATCTCTAACCGTATTACCTAGCTGAGGCTCCGATGGGGTCAATGATTTGCCCAACAGCAAATGCCATCTGCTTCTCACTGTATTTTGCACCATTTTGTAAGCACTTCCTACGTACCAGGCGCCGTGCTCAAGTACAGTGGACTCAAAGTTGGGCTCTCACCCCTGGTGGGTGGGGGCAGTGGAGGTCAGTACCCTCTGGGAGGACAAAGTGGTGCCCAAGGTTCAAGGGTTAGTCCTGGAAAGCAGCTCCAGACCTTGGCCTCCAGCCTCCATGGCCATGGGGGCATGTCTGAGGGCTGGCTAATGGCTGGGACCCAGGGTCTGTCTGTCTAGATCCCAGAGGTTGAGTTGGGTCTATTTGTTCATTGTCTGCTGATCCCATGAGGTTAACGGGAGCTGGTGAGAGGCTTTCCTTTTTGTCTCCCTGACCCAGGCCCACCTTGAACATCTCTGCTGTTTTTGCTCCAAAAAACAGCTGCAAAAATCTGTGCTATTCCCCTAAAGTGCTCAGGCATGCCTAAAACCAGGGTCCTGCTGGGGAACGGCTTCATATGAGCCTAACTCAGTCGAGGCTTGTCCAGTCAGAAAGCGCCTACTGTGTGCCTCAGGCCTGGAGTGCTCAGCAGCTGACAGGGTGCCAGGTCCTCACTGTCATCTGCGGACTCCTCCTGGGGCCCTCTCTGAGATGGAGGAAGCTCTCAGCAGATAGCCCCAAGCCCGCTCTGCTTCTGCTGACCCAGAGAACACTTCTCCACGCCCAAGGCAGAGCTGGCCGCGGGGTTGGGCCCCTGCCTAAGGAGCCAGCTGTGTGAACTACATAAATCTTGGGATGACACTGAAGGTGCCAACTGCCTTAGTCCATCCTGGCTGCTATAATAAAAATACCATAAGCTGGGTGGCTCATAACAACATTTATTTCTCCCAGTTCTGGAAGTAAGAAATTCAAGTCCAGAGTGACAGCATGCTCAGGTCTGGCTGCTGCCTTTTTGCTGGGTCCTCACACAATGGAAGGGGCAAGGGAGATTTCTCCAACAGTTTTTGTGTTTTATCTTTTTACACCTCAGTCGCACCGTGAGGGATGTGGAATCTTAGTTAACTGTTGTTGTTTAGTCACTAAGTCATGTCCGATTCTTTTGCAATCCCACGGGTTGTAGCCCACCACGTTCTTCCACTCATGAAATTCTCCAGGCAAGAATACTGGAGTGGATTTGGGTTGCCATTTCCTTCTCCAGGGGATATTCTCAACCCAGGGACTGAAACCGTGTCTCTTGCATTGGCAGGTGGATTCTTTCACTGAGCCACCAGGGAAGCTTAGTTCCCTGACCAGGGACCAAACCTACAGCCTCTGCATTGGAAGCCTGGAGTCTTAACCAGTGCAACGCCAGTTAAGTCCCTCAGACAGTTTCTAGAATAACACTAATCCCACCCACGAGGGCTCTGCCCTCATGACCTAATCACTTTGCAAAGGCCCCCACCTCCAAATATTGTCACCTTGGGGAAGTTAGGTTTCAACATATTATTTGAGAAAGCTGGGGGGTAGGTAGAGGGAGGGGAGGGGCTTCACTCAGTCTATAGCAACAACTTTAATTGGAGGTGGGAAGCTGCAGCCACCACAAAGACCACCACAGCTGAGGTGGCCTCAGGCAGAAGTCAAACTGTCGGCTGGGCAGGGAGAGGTTTATTCTTGCCGGGCAGTCTTGCTATTCTGAGTTGGTATTAGAGAATGCGGGCAGTATTTGGAGGGATTTTGGAGGAAGTATTTGGAGGGATTCTGGGGGAAGTCTTCTTTGGGTGGGGGGGGGGGCGTCTGGGTGTGTTTCTAGGTTATTTCCTCCCCACTCTCCTTGGACGCAAATGAAGCAGTTTGCGTCTAGGGGTCAGAACAGGCAGGTCTGTGATGCACAGACACGGAGCACATGCAGAGCTGTTCTCTGCAAGGAGGCAGCCGACTGACCGGACCCCAGGGCAGCCCAAACACAGGGCCCTGGTGAAGGACTTGGCATAAAGGGCGTGGCCCAACAGATCCGAGTCCCGGCAGCACTCATCAGCCCCGTTCTCCCTGGGTTTTGAAACAAAGTATGGAGAACAGTGGCTTGCTACTGATAAGAGAATAGAAAGAAAAGAAGATTCAGCTTCTATAGGTTCTCAAAGACAAGGCCCTCACACGATCACACCTCTTCCCCTTGAGGGTGGGCATGGGGGCCCCTGCAGCTTCTGCTCCACAGTTAGGACAGGGCGCTAATATGAGCACACCCGCGGAGCCCCAGGGGCCAGCACAGAAGTGTGGACGGAGACTGGAACACCGGAAGCCTGGGGCTGTGGCTCAACAGTTAGACCTGAAGGTCAAAGGCAGAATTCGAGCTGACCCCTACCCTCCTTTGTCTGCTCTCCTCCTCAGCTGCTGGGGAAGGGCAAGGAAGATACCCAGGTGTCTGCTCAGGGAAAGTGGGTGTGCCCATGATTGAGTGGCAGGGGCACCACACCTGTGAACTCTGGCAGCCTGAGTCACCTCCCTGGGGCAGGGCAGGAGGGCTGAGGGCCTAGAGGTGTGTCTGGGGAGGAGTAGGGGGTGGGGAAAGACTAAAGCTTCTCTGATGAAAACCAAAGGCACTTAAGTGGACTAGGTGCTGAAGCCAGAGATAGGAGGACAGAAAGGGGAGCCTGGATTCTCAGGCCAGGAGGCCAGGAGCTGCAGCTCACACCTCAGTCAGGCAGGGAGGGCCTGGTTTATGCAGAATGGCTGCAGACTGGGAGGGAGGAAGTGGGACAGCCAGGGAGGGAGTGGGACAGGGCAGAATGGCTCAGTGGTGGCTTCCCCAAGAAAGAGCCTTCTCCAGGATGGGGACTGGCAGGTTGCAGGTGTGTGCTGGCTCTGAGCACCTGCCTGATTCCTTAGCCTGATGAAACTCTGCCCTGGGAGGGAGGGAGAGAGGAGCTGGCCTTGACTCAGCTGCTCAGAGACTGTCCTAGCCATGACCTGACCCAAGGTCTGGAGCTGTGGTCAAGGGCCAAAGCCCTTCTTCAAGGGATGGAGACTCTGGACACTGGGTGTAGCCAGGCCCATGAATCTCTGAGGCTGGTCCTTGGAGCGCTTGGACTCGGCACAGTTTTCCTATAGCCTCGGGGCAAATAAGCTGGCTGTGGGCCCAGATCTGGCCAGACTTGATGGGACCCTAAGAAGCAACAGCCTGTACCCGAAAGCCAATTGTAGAATCTGGGCTAGCCCACCAATCTTGAGCCCCTCATCTACCTTGGCTTCCAGCATTCAAGGGTCCCCTGTACTTTCCAGAGTTTCTTCCTGCAATAGCCCAACCCAAGTTTCCCAGGAGGGGCTGCAGTTCAATCAATCCCTAGTCGGTGCCACACCGGCGTAGGGGCATGGTCTGTGCCCTCAGTGCAGACCCTGAAAGGTGAAAGGTGTTAGTTGCTCAGTTGCGTCCCACTCTTTGCAACCCCACAGACTGTAGCCTGCCAGGCTCCTCCATGGAATTCTCCAGGCAAGAACACTGGAGTGGGTTCCCATTCTCTTTTCCTGGGGATCTTCCCAACCCAGGGATTGAACCAGGGTCTCTGGCATTGCAGGTGGATTCCTTACCATCAGAGCCCACAGGGAAGCCCCCAGTGCAGACCCTGGGCAGCAGGTACTCACTCAGCTGGGAGAGGAGAGGGTGATGGAGAAGCAGAAGCAAAGGAGAGAACAAAGACCCTCACACCACAGGTCCCAGTGCCCAAGCTCCTATCCATCTAAGATGCCAAATCACAATACCTAGCTACCAAATCCCAGTTTGGTCCATGACTGCTTCTGTTCAGAGATGCCATTTCTAAGTCGATTATAAACTCCTGGGGGGGTGGGTCTGTGACTTACAATTCTTTGGTATTCCACTCCAGATAGTGGCAGGTGGGTGCAAACAGCACTCTCTGGCCAGTACCTGCAGGCAGGCTGAGGGCCATTTCCCACCAGCAGGAGTTTTCAAATAAGCCCCTGCTTGTCTGAATGTGTGAATCAGGGGCGGGGTGATGGAGCTGGACTGGGCATGGCCTGGGCTCCCGGCTCTGCCTCCTGCCAGGGCCTGGCTCCCTGCTGCTTTCCCTGGCCAAGCCATAGAGGGAGGGCAGAGCAGGTGGGGAACTGGCTGGGAGGTGTAACTTGAGCTGGGAGGAATTCCCTGCCCTTCCTCCGAGCTTTTATTAAAGTAGGGCGGGGAAGGGCAGGCTTCTATCGGAAAAAACTCCCAGGCAGCCGGGGAGGTGGGGAAGCCGCAGGGAGGGTTGGGGGGGAGGGTGCTGGGAGGGAGCACCGGCCTGGCTGCAAATAGAAACGGCACTCAGGCCCGTAACCCGGGCGGCGGGAGGCTCCAGGCCGGCCCAAGGGCACCGAGGCCCAAGCCTACCGGGGACGTGCAGAGAAGGGTGTCTCCTCCACCATGCACCCAAACCTCACCTCTTCTCTGGGCCAGGAAGCAGTGTTTTGGGTGTCGGAGAAAGAACATGTTCGCTTTTGCTCTGACTCAGTGGAGCTAGTGCCTTCACTGTCCCTAGTCCGGAGGACAGCGCTCGGCGACCCCGTGGAGCCGGGGGCGCTGGCTAGACTCAGCTCTACGCCAGGAGGCCCCGCCTAATCATACATTATACATTGGACCGATCCAGAGATGAGTCCCCGTAGGTACGTCAGGCGGGTTCCTGGTGAAAAGATGTTCAGAGTCCACCCTCTTAGACCCGGGCCTTGGCCGTAGGGGCGCCGGTGAAGGGAGCGCCGGGTGAGATCCGGTCTCCCTCTTGATCCCATCTGGCGGCGGCACGACTTGCGCGCAAGAGTCCGAGAAAGTCGCCAAAGCGCCCCCTCAACCCTGATCGGCTGCCTCGGAGGTTCGCACCCCTTCCCCCTACCCCAGCGCGCCGCACGCGGCTCAGTGTCACCCAAACTCTTAGGCGGGAGCGCTGCGGCTGTGCTCAAGGTCCCCACCCCCACCCCCGGTCCCCAGAGCAGCCCCCTTTCGGTTAGCAAAGAACGTCACCGCGCGTCTGCAGGGCTCTCGAGGAATCGGGCGTCCGGAAGAGAGGGGAGAGGAACAGGGGCTGGGGGCCGCAGAAGCAGCTCCCGGGAGGCGGGTTGTGAAGATCAGTGCCCTGGACATGGCTGGAGGAGTAGAGTGTGGGCTCAAGCCCTACATCCTCCAGGGTTTGTGAAGAGGTGCACCGCCAAGGGCCAGCTGGAGAGGGTCAGCTGGCCCGGTCCCCTTTCTTCCCCGCCCCCAACTCCGGGACAGGGGCTCATCTCTGCGCGCTTCCCCTCCACGCTTCAAGCTGCGGGCGTGGCTTCCTTCCCACCCTCAAGTCCCCCAGCCTCAAGTTCTCCAACCTCCGGCAAAGCGGCTGGCGAGGGTTCTTACCTCCGCATTGACTTCGGCGTCCTCCGCCGCTGCGCCGCGGCCCAGGCAGCTCAGAAGCACCAGCAGCAGAGGCAACAGTTGCGGCCGCGTAGCCGCCTCCCGGCCGCCAAGGAGACTGCCCGCCCAGCCCGGCCGTCCGGGCGCGCTCCGGTCGCTGCCCATGCCCGCGGGGCTCGCCCGCTTGCGGGCGCCGGGTCCCCACACGCGGCTCGGAACTTGCGACGCTCCCTGGCTCACCGCCCGAGCCTCGGCAAATTCCCACGGCCGAGGAGAAGCGGGCCGGGCAGGTCCGGGCGCGCGGAGCCGGCCCACTAGGGAGAGGGCGGGCCGGAGCCGCCCGCCGCGGAGTCCTGCAGCCTCGGCGCCCGGGGCCCGGCGGAGAGCAAGCGCAACTCCGGAGCCTTTGTCTGCCTCAGCGCTCCGGCCGCCCGATCCCGCGGCGTGCCCTGCGCGCCCAGCTCCTTCTGTCCATGTTGGGGGGCAGGCGCTGCCGGGAGCGCGCGCCTCCCGCCCGTGAATCCTGCTCGCCCCGCGTCCGACCCGGCCCGGCTCCCCGGGCAGCCTAAAAACGAGGGGCAGGGCACGAGCCGGAGCGAGTGAGCTAGCCAGGGAGCCGGCGCCCGAGGTTCCCGGCGAATTCCGCGCAGCTCCCGGCGCTCCCGGCCCTCCTCCCCGCGATCCCCTACCGCGGCTCTTAAAGGGCCAGCGCTCTTGTGGCGGACGGGCCCGGGCGGGGGCCGGGGGTGGTACCTCGGCCCGAGGTTCCTAGGTAGCAGGTGCCGGCGGTGGAGCGGGACCCGCGGCCCCTTTTACTCTTCCGGGACGGCGGGAATCTTCTCTAGCCCGCCCCCGCCACTCCCATCCTTGCTTTGGGGGAGCCGGATTGACCCCCCCCGCCACAAAGCGGCCCGCCCCACAGAGGGAGGGGCAAGGAGGAATGAAGACGCCTCTTTCTCCCACCTACTGGGTGGATGGGGATAAGGGTCAGGAAGGTGGGCCTTGCAAGGGGATCCAAGTGTCTGGTCTTAGGCTGAAAAAAAAAAAAAAAAGATAAAAACCCAGAGATTGGTTGGCCTAAGGCCTCTTTTCAAAAGCCTCGGGCTATCTTTGGCCTTTTCAGGACTTTTCTCAGTTGCCCAGTGAGGCGTTGGGTACCTTGGATGCCATGCCACAGAGATGAGGTTGCCGTCCTGGGTGGCTACAAACGTGCAGCATGGAGATGCGCAAGTTAATTAACTTTTCTGAACCGCCAAGTCCTTATCTGGAATGCAGGGCAAAGGGCTGGGGTGGGCAGTTAAGATATGCTTCCGGCTCCTGGCCTAGCACACGCTGGGTGTCCAAGCAAAGAACATTATTTGGTACAAACGAAATGTGACAGTGCAGCCCCACAGGGTGCTGGGCGGGTGGGCAAAACTGCCCGCACAGCGGGCTTTCAAGTGCTAGTCCCCAGTGGCTCAGATGGTAACGAATCTGCCTGCAGTGTGGGAGACCCGGGCTCGATGCCTGGGTCCGGAAGATCCCCTGGAGAAGGGCACAGCAACCCACTCCAGTACTCCTGCCTGCAGAATTCCATGGACACAGAAGCCTGGCGGGCTATACCGTCCATGGGGTTACAGAGAGTCGGACACGACTGAGAACTCACTTAATTCTATTCCAAGATCGATTTGAGGATCTGGTTGGTTTGGATGCTGAAGGCTAGAGGTGGGAGGCCTGGTGTCTAAGGTTCACAAGAGTAACCTTCCAGACCAAGGGAAGTCCTGACCCGACGGACTGGCGTCAGGTCAGGAGGTGATGGCGCCCGCGGGAGGACAGGAGGGCGGAGACCTCGCCGGAGCCGCCTCCCAGCCCCGGAAATGGGAGCTTTCTTTACCTGAGGGCAGGTTTCGGTAGAGTAAGCCCTCGGGGTCGCCGGCAGGCCTCCCAACCTGGAAATCCGCAGAGATCTGGCAGGGCTTCAGAAAAAGCCTGTTCACCGACCTGCCAGGTGAAGACAAAGAGCACTGTTTGTTTTTTTCTTTACTTTTTTAAATGGCCTTGTTTTCACTTCGGATTGGATTGGGAGGGGTTAATCTTTTTATTTTTATTTTTTTGGTTGCACTGGGGCATCCTTGTTGCTTGCGCTTTCTCTAGTGTTTTTTGGCGGGTGGTGGGGGCTACTCCAGTTTTGGTGCACAGGCTTCTCACTGCAGTGGCTTCTGTTATTGCAGAGCACAGGCTGTAGGTGATGGGCTTCGGTATAGGTGCAGCACATGGGCTCAGCAGTTGTGGCTCCTGGGCCTTGGAGCTGCAGGCTTCAGCCCTTGCAGCACTCAGGGGCAGTAGTTGGGGCACACTGGCTTAGCTGCTCTGCAGTGTCGACTTAAAAAATAGTCACAGCCTGAAAATTGAGAGTTATGTTTTATTTGGTGGGAATTTTTAGGACTTAAAGCCTGGGAGACAGCATCTCAAGTGACCCTGAGAGAACAGGTCTGAGGAGGGGGATGGTGTGAGTGTGTGTGTTTGAGGAGGGGAGGATCAGGTTGTATAGAAGTTTGCAACAGGGCAGGTAGTCTGACCATCTAAAGATTATTATTAATTAAGTAAAACCAGATACTTCAAGTTAAGGAATTTAGCACTTTTCTATGTAGGGGAAGATGTAAGGGTCTAGGGTCACTGAAATCTTTCCTTTCAGATGTATCTCAGCTGCTAAGTCGCTTCAGTCATGTGCGACTCTGTGTGACCCCATAGATGGCAGCCCACCAGGCTTCCCCGTTCCTGGGATTCTCCAGGCAAGAACACTGGAGTGGGTTGCCATTTCCTTCTCCAATGCATGAAAGTGAAAAGTGAAAGTGAAGTCACTCAGTCGTGTCCAACTCTTAGTGACCCCATGGACTGTGGCCCACCAGGCTCCTCCGTCCATGGGATTTCCCCGGCAAGAGTGCTGGAGTGGGGTGCCATTGCCTTCTCCATTGCATCTCAGCTATCTGGGGTCAATATCCTTAGTTCCTCAAGGCTCACCATTGGGAGTGACTGCAGCCTAAGGGCTGCCAGATTATAGGTACTGTTCTTCCTGGGTGCCCTTGTAGCTCAGAAATTAACTTTGGAGGGACAGAATCGCTGATGGCTGGGACATCCTTGTTTACTGATAATGGCAGGAAATACTCCATTTCTCAGCAGCATGTGGAATCCTTCTGGACCAGGTATTGAATCCATGTCCCCTGCATTGGCAGGCGGATTCTTATCCATTGCATTACCAGGGAAGTCCAGAAAAGAGCACTGTTAAAGAGAACAGGCAGAAGTTAAAATGGCCAAGACAGATTTTATTAAAAAAAAGATTGCAATAGAGACTTGGATATAGAACTGGGACTGATTCAAAATACAACTAGAACAAGTGGGGATTTACTGCCAAGGAGCAAGTGGGGGGAGGGGCAGCTTTGGTGGATGGAAAATTACTAAGAAGAGTTATCAAGTCTTTGGGGGCAATTCTGGCTGAAGGTAGGTGAGGGTGATCACATATTCCCAGGGTATAGTGGGGATGCTGAGTTTGATCTGGTGTCAAGGGTGGGGTATTCAGCTAAATTGACTTAGCAAGATTCTTGCTAAAACTGGATTCTATAAGGAAGTACAGGGATGGGCCTTTCTGGGGAGAAGATTCAAGGGAGCCTGACTAACGTTGGGTTAAGCAGAGAGTCTTTGTCAGTTCCCTCTGACAAAGGGAAGAATGCAGAGGCGTTCTTCTTTCCTCTGATCAATATATTAGTACATTCATTTTTCATTTGGTTGCTTTTTATTCATTTAGAACCAGCTGAATCATCTGTTGAGACTTGATGAGGGTTGATAATTGCTATGCTGTGGGATCCACAGACATTTGATGAGAGGAATACCTTGAAGATAAATAGAAAGATGAAGACTAGAGGCCAAATTGGTCCTGTGCCCAACTTCGTAGACCTTCAGGGAGCCTCTAGAAGAAGTCCCCAGACCTGTTGTCCCTCCTCAGTGGGTGGTGATGGAAGTACTGCACACACCTCTTCATTCATGTCTCGAACCTTCCTGGTTAAGGCAGAGATTTCATGTAGATTGCCAAGGACAAAGATGCAGCAGTTGTTTCTGACCACTGTGCACGTGCCCCCTTCTTGGGTCATATCGAGGCTGATGCAGTTATGGAGAACAGCGAGCTGGGTTTCTCATCCTTGGTGAGTCACTGATTTGAGGCCAATGGCGATGTTATCTGAGGACAAGGTGAATTGCTTCAGCAATGAGCAGGTGATTCTGTTGTTGAGTCTAACCTCTTGAGCCAGATGATAGATTCCTGGGAATGGTACCCAAAAGGTGACAAACCTTTGCCCCCAAGTAGTAGTGAGGTCGTGGATGGAATGTAGGCCCAATTCTACTGTTTTTTTTTTTTTTTTCTAAATTGCTCCCCAGGAACCAAGATCATCTACAAGGGTATTTGTAGATGATGATGTAGATGATGTCCTGAATACCTTTTGTTCCTATAGTGGGAGGAAATTAAACTGAAGGAGTGATGACTGTTTTAGAGATAGTTTAAGAGAGGAAGGAGATCATGGGAAACTGAGTAAAATGAGGGGATGGGTGAGATTGTCAAGGTAACCAGTATCTGGCCCAGATGGAATGTAACAGCCAATAAAGCATGGGTTCCATGGACAAAATAAGAATCATCTGGAGTTAGGCAATGGCTATAGAGATAGTTATCTGATGGCTGAAGGTAACCAAAGGATGCTTAATTTGGGTGCGGAAAGGATTTGTTTGAAGGTGGTCCTCCTGTGGTTGATCTGGGTCTCAGTTTCCACTTGTATGAGGGATGTGCAGAGTTCCTGGAGTGGCTTGGGGGTTTTATGCTGTACAGCAGCTTATTTGATACCTAATAGTGTGTACCCCTACCTGTATATTGCCCTTCCCCCTTTCTTCTACCCCTGCCCCATAACCACTAATTTGTTCTCTTTATCTGTGAATTTGCATCCTTTTTGTTATATCACTAGTTTGTTGTATTTTTTTAGATTTCACATGTGAGTGATATACAGTGTTTGTCTTAGTCTGTCTGATTTATTTCACTTAGCATAATACCCTCCAAATCCATCCATGATGCTGAAATAGCAAAATTTCATTCTTTCTTATGGCTTAGTGGCATTCCATTAAATATATATATCACATTTTCTTTATCCTTTCGTCTGTTGATAGATACCTAGGTTGCTTCCCTGTCTTTGGCTATTGTAAAAAATGCTGCTATGAACATTGGGGTGCACATATCTTTTCAGATAAGTGGTTTTTTTTTCAGGTATATACCCAGGAGTGGAATTGCTGGGTCATATGGTAGTTCTATTTTTAGACTTTTGAGAAACTTCCATACCATTTTTCCTAATGGCTGTACCAATTTACATTTCCCCCAACAGTGTGCAAGTGTTCCCTTTTCTCTGCATCCTTGCCAACATTTGTTCTCCGTGTTCTTTTTGATGATAGTCGTTCTGACCAGTGTGAGGTGATACCTCATTGTGGTTTTCTCACCTTTTTTTTTTTTTCTTTTTGGCTGTGTCACATGGCTTGTGGGATCATAGCTCCCTGATCAGTAGTTGTACCAGGCCCTGGCAGTGAAAGTGCTGAATCCTAACCACTGAACCACCAGGGAACTCCTCCCTTGTTTTTTTCATTGTCTTTTAAAACTTATTTATTTTTGGCCGTGCTGGGTCTTCATTGCTGCTCAGACTTTTCTCTAGTTGCAGTGCGTGGGCTTCTCACTGTAGTGGCTTCCCTTGTTGCAGAGCATGGGCTCTAGGCACATGGACTTCAGTACTTGGGACACAGCGGCTCGTTAGTTGTGGCTTGCGGGCTCTAGAGTGCGGGCTCAGTAGTTGTGTTATATGGGCTTAATTGCCCTTGGCATGTGGAATCTTCCCAGACCAGGGATCAAACTTGTGTCCCCTGCGTTGGCAGGTGGATTCTGGTCCACTGGACCATGAGGGAAGTCCTTTTCATTGTGATTTTGGTTTACATTTCCCTGATGATTCTTTTCATGTGCCTATTGGCCATCTGCATTTCCTCTTTGGAAAAAATGTCTGTTCAGTTCTTCTGTCCATTAAAAAAAATCAGGTTGTTTGTGTTTTTGATGTTGTTATATGAGCTGCTTATATTGACTCTTTTATTTCTTTAGTTATGAAACACAACTCCAGTGTTGAACACCCAGTGATTTGACAGCAATGTTAGCGATGAGTAAAGTGGTATAATAATCTTGAGCCTTCTAGGCTCAAGATTGGTTTTTTTGACAGTGGCATTTCTAGAACACTAGATTGCTTATTGTAGGAGAAGGCAATGGCACCCCACTCCAGTACTCTTGCCTGGAAAATCCCATGGACAGAGGAGCCTGGTAGGCTGCAGTCCATGGGGTCGCTAAGAGTCGGACACGACTGAGCGACTTCACTTTCACTTTTCACTTTCATGCATTGGAGGAGGAAATGGCAACCCACTCCAGTGTTCTTGCCTGGAGAATCCCAGGGACAGCAGGGCCTGGTGGGCTGCCGTCTATGGGGTCACACAGAGTCAGACACGACTGAAGCGACTTAGCAGCAGCAGCAGCAGATTGCTTATTGTAGTCACATGAAGGATAATCAGGAAGTTCTAAAGGGAAGGCAGTCAACGGAACCTTGACTTGTTGATTTAGGATCAAGTGTGTTTTGTTGATTCTTGACAGTATCTAAGGATGTCACATTGAATAAAGTTAGAATCTTCCACTAGTCAAGATGAATAAGGCGTCCCCATGAGCCTTCCTGTGATTGTTTCATAAGGGGATAGCTTGGGACTTCCCTGGTGGTCCAGTGGCTAGGACTCTGTGCTCCCAGTGCAGGGGGCCTGGGTTCAATCTCTGGTCAGGAAACTAGATCCCATATGCCTCACAACTAAGGATCCCACATGCCACCACTGAAAGATATTGCCACAGCTAAAGAAACCATGTGACTGAGTCCTGGCACCGTTGAATAAATAAATAATTAAAAATAATAAATTTTTTTTTAAAAAGGGAGATAGCTTGCCTGAAGATAGGGGTGACAATGTGAGAGTCCTGAGAGCAAGGGGCAGGGCTTGTGGGCGTGTAAGCCCAGTCCTGGACAGTGGAGCCAGTCTAGCCTTGAGGATGGTGTTTCTATGTTCTTTCTATGGCACTCGATGGCTGAGGATGCTAAGTACAGTGGAGTCTTTGACTACTGTGCTGCCTTTTCCATTCCCTGTATAATTTTACCAGTGAAATGTGATCCCCTGTTGCTAGAGATGGTAGAGGGGATGCCACAGGTGGGGAAGATTTGTTGCAGGAACCCTTTGGCAACTGATATTGCTGAGGCATTTGGGCAGGGGAAAGCCTCTTCCCATTTAGAAAACAGGCAGACAGCGGTGAGAACATATTGGTAGCCTCGTGCTTTTGGTGCCTGGATAAAATCTACTTGCTGATGAAGAAAGTTCTGAGGGGGAGCTGCCTCCCTTCCTGCCCTACTTTTACTTATATTTCTGGCAATTGAGGCAAGTGAACTGCTTGAACCAAATAAAAGCCAAATGGTCCAAACTACCTTTTGCCTAATATATCCTGCATCCTGTCCTTTCTGTATGAGTCATGTTGTGTGAACCACACCAAACGACTCGAGAGAGATATTAAGGGCTACCAAATAGACATCTTGGTGATTCCAAAGTCCATCTGAATGGCTTGAACAGACAGCTTTTTCCCATCCAATTCTTTCTGAGTCTGAAGCTGTTATCTGGGCCATGTGGACCTCTTTTATGATTTTCTTAGGACTCGTTCTTTTTTAAAAACTAATTAATTTGGATGTACTGGGTCTGACTTGCAGCAGGAGGGATCTTCAATTTTTGTTGTGGCATGCAGGATCACTTGTGGCATGTGGAACCTAGTTCCCCAACCAGGGATCGAACCCGGACCCCCTGCTTTGGGAGCACAGAGTCTTAGCTGCAGATCCACCAGGGAAGTCCCAGGAGTCCTTCTAAATTAGTGCTCTCCCTCGAAGGTAGGTGAATAATCCCACTGGAGTCTAGGGCCTCAAAGAGGGATGCAGGGGGCTCCATCCTAAAGCATGGAAACTGCTTAGATTTTTTGGGTAATTGGGGAAGATGCTGCTAATTTATCATATTTATTGGACTTTATCTGGATTTTTTTGTGCTATGTCTTTCAGTTTTAACTGTCATGATCTGCTGGGGTAATAACAATACCTTTAGAAGTTCTGCTATTTGGGGCCTACTTTTGACCAGGGTACCAGCTACTGTCATGAATCTTCTGTTTCTAGCATATACCAAAATCATCCACTAACCCAAGGTGTAGTGGCTATCAGCATAGATGTTGACCTTCATTCCTTCTGCTCTTTGGCAAGCCCAGGTAAGAGCAAATTAACTCAGCTACGTGGGCTGAACTAATGTTTGGCAAGCCTCGATATTCTAGAGGTTTATGTTGATCAGTGATGGCCTGTGCAGCGTGGAAGAGGCAGGAGCCATTGACCTCTGAAGAGTGAGGTCAACTAGGGGGAGGGGCTTTTCTGATAAATCTAGCCTAGGATAGAACAATGATCTAGTGTTACTGACACAATCAAGGGATGTCCCATCAGTGGGTAAAGGAAGCAAGGGAGCAGAGTTAAGGTTTTGATTTTGATGTATACTAATGTGAGGAGAGAGAGTAGTAGAGAGACAGTACCTTTCATGAGAGGTAAGTCAAGATGAAGAAAAGTACTGTATATTTCCATTAGATGACAGGGTCTGTGGAGCACAAGGACATATATATCAAGCAGATGACCTAATACTAAATTGGGGGTAGCTCAGACAAGTGTGGTGGTTGTAGCCATGGCTCACAGGCATGGGGGATATGCCATAGCTACTGGGTCAAAGGTCAAACTATACTATCCCAGAGGTCTTGGGTGTCCATTACACTTCTAGGATAACACTCTGAGGGCATGACTCTCTTATTTATGCACAGACAAGAAAGAGGCAGGGAATCCTTGGAAAGTTCAAAGGTGGGAAATGAAAGCAGAGAGCCCTTAAGGTTCTTGGAAAGCATCTTTGGAAAGGGGGTTCTGAACTACTGGGACTAGGGGTGCCTCCCTAGTCATGGCATAGAGGGGTGAGGCAATCATAGAGAAATTATGGGGTTTCCCTCGTGGTCCAGTGGTTAAGAATTCGCCTGCCAGTGCAGGGGACAGAGGGTCGATCTCTGGTCCACATGCCTTGGACTCCTGAAGCCTGCTTGCCCTGCAGCCTGTGCTCTGCCGCAAGAGAAGCCCCCTCCACCAGAAGCCTGCGCACCACAGTCAGAGAGGAGCCCCTGCCCTGCTCGCTGCAACTAGAGAAAGCCCACGCAGCAACAAAGACCCAGCATGGCCAAAAATAATTTAAAAAACATAAAAATACTTTAAAAAATGAGGTTTCTATGGCCTATAATATCCCGCAGGACCCCCAAACCCTGTCAGTTGTCCTTTTCTTTCAGGGAGAGGAAAAATGTTGAATAGCAGAGCCTGGGGAGATGGTTTTCCCTGCAGCTGAAATATCATGACCCAGATAGCAGACACACAGAGAGCATAGCTGAAATTCGTCTCTAGCCTCCTCGCGGCCCTTTCTTGCGAATGCCCTCGAAAGGTCTTCAGCATCCAAAAGGGGCTGTCATGACTGCCAGAACATAGAAGGAGGTCATCTGCCTTGTTGGATTATGGTGGGGTCTCCTGGGAATTTTAAGTCCCTGGAAATGACATTCAGGATGTGTGAGAAGAAAGTGGGAGCCTCAGTAATCCCTGGGGCATAACAGTCCAGGTGTGTTATTGGTTATCCCAGGTGAAAGTAAAGTAAAGTAAATTAAAGTAAAGTGAAGTCTCTCAGTCGTGTCCAACTCTTTGTGACCCCATGGACTATAGCCTACCAGGCTCTGAGGAGCCTCTCAGTCCATGGAATTTTCCAGGCAAGAGTACTGGAGTGGGTTGCCATTTCCTTCTCCAGGGGATCTTCCCAACCCGGGGATCGAACCCGGGTCTCCCGCACTGCAGGCAGATGCTTTACCGTTTGAGCCACCTGGGAAGCCTTCAACAAGGCAGAACACAAGTTGAGGGCTGAAAGTATTGGGTGTTGGGAGGAACAGCAGATGGGATAGTGCTAGGATTGGGCAGCAGGGCAAATCTGAGTTTGATGATTTTAATAAATCTCAGATCTGGACTAACTAACCTCCTTGACCATTGTGGGTTTTGATGGCCCAAATGGGAGTCATGCATGGATTAGAAGTAGGGGCTGAGCATTTCCTTTCTAATAAACCTTGGATTATCAGTCAGGGCCCCTCAAGACCTTCTGGCTTTCAGTGCTATTGGGGAATCCTAGGCAGGGGCAGGGAAAGATCCATTTCTATCTTAAGGGGTAGCTTTCCCCTCTTCTCGAGGTCTGGCCACTCCTAGACTCAAGTCCTTCTTTCTTACAATTTCAGAAGGAGGGGTCCATGATTTTGGAGCTTGCCATAGATTAAAATTTTCATGTCCTTCTAGCTGTTTTAACTGCAGTGCCTTAAGCTTGCAATTTTCTGGAAATACCATCTTCATAATGCTGGGCTAATGCCTGGAGTTAGACAAGTTTGCATTTTGCCCGTTAATACTATTTCTCTGTAATGTGTCATGGAGCTCTGGCCTGAGGCCATTTACAAAGCTTGTGGTCAGAGCAGAGGCCGTTAGGGAGGTCAGGTCCAGCCCCGGGTGTTCTGACTGCGTTGTTTCTAATTGATGGAGATGGCCATCAATTAGATGGGCAGCCACAGCTCATCTCTTTGCTGTTTACAATTTTCAATACAGGACCCCTCCGTTTTGGTGGGATGGCTCCTGGTGACTTTTCTCTTACTTCCCTCATTCTCCTGTAAGAATCAGGGTCATCTGAGACTCTTGAGGGTCTTCAGAAATGGGGTTCCCTTTGGCCTTCCAAACCAAAGGGCAGCATCCCTAGGGTCAACTGGTAGGGGGATAAGTTGACATCAGTTGGGGAATCAGGAGAGTATGCTCCCAGGACAGTCTTCAGTTCTTCAATAAATTTTTCCCTTTTCATTTGGCAGATCAGGAAAGTTAAAAAACAAAAAACAACATTATTTATTTTTGGCTGCACTGGGTATTCCTTGCTATGCATAGACTTTCTCTAGTTGTGGCAAGCGGTGGCTACTCTCTACTCCTGGTGCACAGGCTCCTCATTGCCGTGGCTTCTCTTATTGTGGGTGTGGGCTCTTGGCACACAGGCTTTGGTAGTTGTGGCGCATGGGCTTATTTGCCCCATCGCATGTGGAATCTTCCCGGACCAGGGATCAAACCCATGTCCGCTGCTGGTGAAGGACATTTTGGGGAGAAGGACAGATGTCATAGAGAGCTGGGAGGGGGGACTCGGGCACTGTGAAGGGGTCTATGGGGTTTACTGGGTCAGAAAATATTTTCCGAAGACATTGTTGAAGAACTTCAATAGTTTGAATCATTTAGCTGCTTTTTGGCTTCTTCATAGCAAGTGAAAAAAGTGGACCATCATGCATCAGAAATTTGAGTTCTGTTTTGCCCTAGGGCTTCCCCTTAGGTAGACTAATTTGAACAGATTCCAGGAACCCCAAGAGGGGCTGTGTTAGCTCTAGAGTTTTGGGTAAGGTATTATCAGTGAAAACAGACAGTACTAGGGCCGTAGAAGCGTGTGGTCCACAGAAATATGAAGACAGTTTCAGTCAATCAACAAGCCCCCATGTTTATTTTTTTATAACTAATGCTTTTTTTAAAAAAAAATTAATTAATTTGGCTGCACTGGGTCTTAGTTGTGGCGGTCGAGATCGTCCATCTTCATTCTTAGATGTGGCATGTGGGATCTAGTTCCCCGATCAGGGATGGAACCCAGGACCCCAGTGTTGGGAACATGGAGTCTCAGCCACCGGATCCCCAGGGAAGTCCCAAGAAGCCCCTATGTTCTCGAACATGGTACCTTTCCACTTACACACAGAGAAACCTGGGGTTCTAACTCAGCCTCTGTTCCTTGTTAGGGAGAGGGTTCAGGAGAACGTGACTGAAGTTTGGTCAAGCACCGAATCTTGGTCAGCACCGACGGTGGACATTACCTGGTGTTGAACAGAGCATCCTGAGGGAAAAGAAGTCGAGGTTTGGACAAAGGGGACAATTTCGCCCATTTCCACGAACTTTTGTGTGGGGTCCCTCATTTGGGAAATGGATTTCTAAAGTTTCCACTTTGAGATTTCCTTCTGGGAAATGTGGTGTAGTCATCAGAAATGGACAACAGGGTTGTCTCCATTTAACTGATTGCACTGCAATCTTTCATAATATTTATTCACAATTGGCAAAATAAAAAAAAAAAAAGGCTTGCTTTTAGGGGGTACCTAGTAAGGGTGGGAGCCCAGGAACCGGAAGCAGTGCTGTCTGCTTACCCACAGTCAGACAGGGCTGGTCATTGTTTTCTCTTTAGTGACTGGTTTTGGCCCCTACAGGTACCTCAGGGCTCCAAGGTGGGTTTGTACCTGCACCCATCACAGGGGTCTCCAGTTCTGTGGCTCTGGCCAGACCCCAAGGCCTGAGGGGACCAGTGGGACTGAGCCCTGTGAACTCCAACCTTTCGGTCACCGAGTTGTTTTTGTTTTTTTTTAATTGGAGTATAGTTGATTAACAGTGTCGTGTTAATTTCAGGTGTACAGCAAAGTGACTCAGTTATATATATATACATCTATCTATTCTCAGTCACCCAGCTTTGAAACACCACCCATATCTTGCCTCAGTCTTTTCATCTAGCCCCTAACCTTCCCCTCATTTTTGTCCCGGAGTCTTTTTTAATTAAATCCCAGACACCTCATTTCACAGCACAGTTTCATTCTGAGACCCTGCTGGGGTGTGAGAGGTTATACAAATAGCTCTGGATCCAAAGCCAGGCCAGGGGTTCCGGCCCAGCACAAATTTACTTACTGGGCAACCTTCTTAAAACTTTTTATTTATTTACTGGGCCATCTTGAGCAAGTGATCTCCCCTTTTGGGGTCAACCTACTTATTTGTAAAAGGCAGGCTCTGGCTCAGGTAGAGGCCAAGACCCCTCCTTCAGTAAAGGAAAGGCAGGGTGGGTTGGAGGCAGGCCCGGAGCCCCCCACCCCCAACCCCTGGCCGCCCTGCTGCGGGCCCCTCGGGGCTCCTGGTACCGAGACCGGGAATAAACAAACAAGCTGGGGTAATTTCCCTCTTCCTTGGAAACAAAGCTGGGGTGGTCTGGAGAGGCGTGTGGAGAGAACGGAGAGTGCCAGGTGGAAGGGGGCCAAACAGGCCGGGAGATGATGATTTCCCTGCCCTGTGGGGAACATCTAAGGACAGATGTGTTGATTTTGCACCCTCCCTGGTGTGATAAACCCCTCCTCGACAGCGTGTCTTTATTCCGAGCCGGCCTGCCGAGGGGTGGACCCCAGCTGGCTCTGGTCTCGCCTCCTGTCTCCTGAACACATCTCCTCTTATGGAAGAGCCCCAGCTGCTTCTGCACTGTCAGCGCGGCGCCCGATCGCAGCCTCTCCAGCGGCGCGCTCAGCGTCTGGGCGCCCGCCAAGCCCTGCCGCCCGCCGCCCCTCCCCCCTCGGTGAATCTCCTGCTTCCTCCATCACCACCTCCATTCTCCCTGGAAGAGACAGTTATTGATCTTGGCCCATCTCTCAAAGATGCCGCACTCTAATTCCATCCTTGCACCACATCCTCCCCCAGGGGGCCGGTCGGTCAGTCAGTCCCCTTGGGTTTGTTAATGGTGATGCTACATGACATGGGGGGTGGGAGTGGGGGCTGACGGGGGGCCCTCCCAGGAAGAACGAGTGCCTGAGATGGAGCCTCCAGGGCCCTGATGAAGAGGATCAGGTGGTCCACGCCCTCAATACCTGCCTTGTGAGATGCTGGTCTCTATCCTGAAATTGGAACCTGCAGGAAATCGGGTGGTTTTGCTTGCATCTCCCAGATGGGAATGGGATCCTCTGCACCTGTCAGCCCCACCCCCTCATTAGCATCCAGTGGGTTGGAGGAGGCTGATTCACTTAGCTGCCCAGGTCGGGGCTGGTGCAGAGCAGGTGTCAGTAAGCGCTGGCTGCACAGTGGAATTGCCAGGAAGGCTGGCCTGCATCTCCCTCTCCAGCCCGTGTGACCTCAAAAGCCAGCAGACCTGACTGGCCAATCCTGGTTGAATCAGCAGCTCCATGCAGAGGGCTTGGGGAAGAAGGCACAGAAAGTGATTTCCTGGGTCTCTCCAGGGTGGTGATTGGGAGCTGGCCTCACGAAGAGGCCAGGAGAGAGGTTCAGAGGTGCAGGAAGGAGAGTGGGAACCAGAGCCACAGGCACCCTTCTCCCCACATCCTTCCCAGGGGAGAGGGGGTGGTCTGGGCTGGAGCAGGGACAGCGGGCCTGGCAGGCTGCAAAGGACAGCACTAAGGTTAGGGCCTTGTCTGAGATCTCATGTGACAATTCATGGAACCTGCTTTTCTGGAAAAGCAGAATAATCACTCCTACCTGGTTTACTCTCCAGGGGGTTCCTGGGAGGAAGAGATGAGAGGGTTCTAGAAAGGACTCCAGAAGTGTCACAGCAGGATCGTGTCTAGATGTCTGTGCTTATGCCTTGGTCCAGGTACCCACCTCTGGCGAGCAGGCCTGGCAGGCCAGGTGCCCGCACCCTGTACTGATGTATCGTCAAGGCTTCTCATGGCCACCTTAAGAGGTCAAAACGGAGACTCCTAAGAGTGCATTCCCACCATGAAGCAGGTTAGAGAAGATGGGGGCAGAGGAAAGTCATCTTTGCATCTGGTTGAACAGAAGCAGTCCAAAACAGAGTCCAAAATAAAAACCCTAAGTTTTATTTGTTGAACATAATTTAAAACTAAAACGTAAAAGTGTCTCTTCCGCCATCACTAGAAATCCAGGTGGCAGCTGGAGGGAGGACTGGCCCTTGGCTCTGCTGAGGGCTCAAGGAAAACAAAAACCCCTGTGCAAGCCCTGGCCCTTCCTCCGAGTGCCCCCGGAATGCCCGCAGGCCGCAGCAGGCAGCCGGAGGCGGCAGAAAGAGAGCTCTGCCTGGGGAAGGCGCCTCTTGGCTTCTTTGGGAAGCTGATGGGAAGCCAGAGGTCAGAGCGTTGGAGGCCTGGCTTAAAGCCACCAGTCAGGCCAAGATGAAACATCTGCTCAAATCTCCCAGGCACCTGGCTGGGGGTGAGTGGGAGGAAGGAATGGAGAAAACTGATGCTAAACCACAAATTAGCACCCTGGGCCTTGGCCCTGAGATGGCCTCCACTGGCATAGGAGGGGGTGAGACTAAAAATAAATAAATAAAAGCGACACTGCTTCAAGGAGGGAGCATGACAGGCCCATGGAAGCACCCTTTGTCAGGCCTGAGCAGAGATGAGACAGGGCATGATGGCTTCAAAAAGCTCTCGTCTGGGGCCAATGGCATCCAAATGCAGACAGCCCAAGGGGGTGTGGGGGAGGGGCCATTTGTTGGCGGGACTACCATGGGGGTACTGGCTGAGTACGGGTGGGCTCACCAGGTGACCCCCATTTTTTGTTTTGTTTTGCTTTTTTGCATAACCACCACAGACCTAGAACTAGGAAGCCCAGGCTGCCCTCTACTGGTGATTTCTGGGAAAGACTACAATGCAGTGGTACCTGACCTGCAACTCAAAGAGGCCAAGAGAACCAGCTCCCAAAGAGCACCCAGAGCAGCTGTCCCTCCTCCAGCCAGGCCCCCCGGTGGAGGGCTGGCAGCATCCCCAGCGATCTGAGTGGGTTCTTCCATCTCTGTCTGGCTGCAGAGGGGCCCAGGACAATGAGGGCCTCTGGTGCTCACTTCAAAGGCATCGAGAAGAATTTGTTCCCAGACTTGCAGCGAATCTGCTCGGCGTACGCACGCAGCAGCATCTCAGAGTCTTCAAACTCATCCACGATTCCCTTAAAAGCAGGAGCCAGGAGAGGACAGTTGCGTTAAGAGGAATCAGGGACCCAGACGGCACTGCGAACAAAGCCAGCCTAGCGAAATCCTTCACGGATCAGGCTACCTTGTCTAATCAGCTCTGCTATTCTGTGAGGCCAGTGCTATCAGCCTCCCTTGGCAGACGAGGAAATGGATGCTCCGAGTCCTGGATCATAGAATCCAATAAAACCAGGCCTGGGACCTGGGTCTGCTAGAGCCGGAGCCCACAGCTCCTCGCCGCCTCCAGCGTGATCAGGCCAAGAACAGACGTGGCTACCTGATAATGGCCCAGGGGCTGTCTCCCGCCTGCATGTGTTTCCTTTGGCTCAAACAATATTTTCTTAAAAAATACATACTGGTGGCCAACATTTGAAAATAGGGTGATTACACATAAAAAAAAAAAAAAAATCTAGGTTTCTGGCCTTTCTTGAAAAACAAGTGCTTGCAACACAAGGTCCACATTCCTACACGGCAACTCCCCACCGTCTCCTTTCCGAGAGGTATCAGCTCCTCTGAGGGCACTGACGGGAAAGTGTAAGTTACCCCCTACTTATCACAAGATGAGAAAGGCTGTGAGGATGGACGTTCTGGACACCTGGCACGTTTCACTCATTTCCAGCCCCTGCCGGGCCCCTGTGAGCACCCGAGCCTTTGACCTCTGGGCGAGGGGCTGTGGACTTGAGGGGAAGTCGGCAGCGTCCTCTGAGATCAGTGTTTTCGGGCAGGGCGTCTCCAGTTTTAACGTGCACACAAATCCCCAGACATCTTGTTAACTTCTGACTCCTTAGGTCTGGGTTGGGGCGAGAGAGTGGATGTCGCTAATAAGCTCCCAGGTGGTGCCCTGCCGCTGGTCTGAGACTGCGCTGAGAGGAGCAGCAGGAGGTGTGGGTCTCTCTGGCCAGGCCAGTTATCTCCCAGGGATTCCGGTTTGTGGGCCTAATCCTCAGGGTTTGTCAGCCCCCTTCCCATCCCCCACCTTCCACAGCATTACTTCCGGAGTTCAGCACCTGCCCGGCTCTCGAGCCAGGAATTCACCTGTAGTTCCTGCAGGCACGGCCCTTCCATCTGGAGACGCGCGTCACCCACACACCAAGCCAGGCTGATGTGGAAGGAGGGGTCCTGCAGAGGAACAGCAGAGAGGCAGGTGGTCACCTGGATGCCGTGGCAGACGTCACAAGAGCTCCGCAACGAGAGTTGTCCCAGTATCCCTACTGGATCCCTGACCTGATCCATGGAGACTAGATCCTTGGTGTTGATCCCAAGTGCCTCCACGGATAGATACAATAGCCCTGGGCTGATCCTTGCTATGGACTGAATTGTGTGTTCCCCTCCCCCCATCCCAATTCATATATTAAAGTCTTAATCCCCAAGGTGATGGTATTTGGAGAAGGGGCCCTTGGGAGATAACTGGGTTTAGCTGAGGTCATGAAGGTGAAGCCCTCGTGAGGGGGTTAGTGCCCACGTAAGAGGCGGCAGATGGCTCCTCCCTCTCTCTTTCCATTGAATGAGGACACGATGGGAAGATGGCCATCAACAAGCCAAGAAAAGAGGCCTCACCAGAAACTGACCATGATGGCACCTTGGTTTCAGGCTTCTAGGCTCCAGAATTGGGAGAAAATAAAGTTCTATTGTTTAAGTCATCCAGTCTCTGGTATCTGGCTATGGCAGCCTGAGCTAAGACAGTCCTGTTCTCAGAGGCTCTCCTTTACATGTCATAACATTGAGTCCTTACATTTGGGACATGGAAGAGAACCTATGTCCCAGATTTAATGTTTTCTGATGTGAAACATTTCAATAGATGACATACTTTTTAAGGTGAACAAAACCTGAAATATCTAAAATTATGATTAAACTGTAAATTATCTCCATTCAAATTCATACTTCTATATCACAGCATGACTTTAAAAGAATATATCAAGCAAAACCACCGGCCCTTTAAAGCCATAACATTCGACTTGGGTAGGTTCAAGTTCCCCTGGAGGGCACGGGGTAAGGCACAGGAAGGGATGTGAAGCTTCGACTCTATCTGGAGTGTGATGTGACTAAAAAATACTAGCGAAAGCTACTTCTTAAAAAATATAAAGATAAGCATGGATACATCAGAATCGAAGGCATAGATCTCGTCGAGCATACTGAAGAGATAACAGAAGATTTGTAAGAAATGCTGGACTTTGGCTGGGCAGTATCTGACCCAACATCAGACCCTCAACTCCCCAGGGTGTGGGTCATCTGAGGGCCAGCCGAATGGACGCTTCCCCTGGGAAAGTTCTGGAGGGCTCTGCAAGGGTTTCTTTAAGGCTGGTTTTATTGCCATTAGAGATGGGTTGGTGGAGAGGAAAAATGACGCCCGTTGATTACCTGGTAGAAAGTGCTGAGGTCAAACTCCTCCATGACCCTGTCTACCTCTGCAACCAGGTCCAGGAAGTGGGCGTGCCCTGAGGTGACCTCGAGCCCAACAAAGGTCCTGGGGGGAGACAGCAGTGGAGACAACACCGGTGTGAGACACGGCTGCTGAGAATGTAAACCAGCCGTGAGGAGGGCAGAGGATGCAACAGAAGGAAGCCGGGAGGTCTGGGTCATGAACTCAGTTTACTGCCCTGCTCTCCCAGCTGGCTCTCTCATCCTCCCCTAGCTCTAACCGCACACCTCCCCTCTTTCCCTAGGGTCTAAGATCCCCTGAAGGACCATCTTCATCTGCTGCTGCCAAGTCTACGGACCCGAAGCTTCTGTGGCCAGGCTCACCATCATTGCTCCCAGGTGGGTCCTTCTCCAGGGCTTCCCTCTCTGGCACTGACTCCCTCCCAGTAGCACACTCTCATCTTTATCCTCTTATTTATTTTTGGCCCCGCAGCACAGCATATGGGATCTTAGTTCCCCCCACTGGAGATCAAACACATGCCTCATGCAGTGGAAATTCAGTGTCTTAACCACTGGATTCTCTCATCCTTAAAACCCCTCCTTTGAACCTGAGTTCTCAGCCAGTCTCCATTTCATCCTCAGTCAGACTTGATGTTCAGATGCTCTGTCGCCCTCCGCTGTCTCTCCCGCCCCGCCATCTTCAGCCAGCTCACATCAAAGCTGCCACCCACCTCCGGGTTACTGCACTTGATGGACACTTCTCCGGCCTCACCTTGGCCTCTCAGCAGGGTCTGACACAGCTGGTTCCTCTCTCCCTGAAACCCATTTTTTTCCTCTTGGCTCCAAGAGACCACCCACTATACAGTCCCGGTGTGACCCTGCCTCTGGCCTCCGGTTCAGTCTCCTCTGCTGCCCTCTGTTCTTTCCAGCCTCTAAATGGTCAAGGGTTGCAGAGCCCAGCCCTCAGGCCTTTGATCTGCTCCGTGTGCCCCTGGCCCCCACCCCAGCCCTGGTTTCAGTATCACACAGCCCGATGGCTCCCACATTTCCATCTCTGGCTGGCACCTCTCCTGTCTGCTTCACTGTGTATGTACCTCTTCCACCCATGGGTACCCGGGGATATCATCAGTGGCAATGTTTACTGGGAACAAAGCAAAACGGATTTTCCTCCCACAGGTGTTTCCAAACTCGGGAAGTGGGACCATTTATTTACCCAGCTGTTCAAACCCCAAGTCCAGGCATCTACTTTGGTTCTTCCCCTTACTGTGCATAGATCGGACTCACTGATGATTCTGGTTGATTCTACCTGCAGTGTATCAGGAATACGTCTGCTTCTTGGCCCTTGCACTGCCATCACCCTGAGTTAGGACACCTTGGCACCTCACCTGGATGGTGACACCTGTCTTCTCTCTCTCTCCCTGCATCCAACCTCCTCTACATCTTGTCTCCATGTGGGAGCCACAGACACGATTGGGCCAGACTGACAGTTACCAACGTAAGTTGGATCACGTCTCTGTGCAGATCCCTCCAGTGGCTTCCGTGACCCTGAAAACTCCTGACCCTGACCTTGAAGGCCCGGTAGGAGCTAACCCGGACTGACTCATCTCTTCTCGCTCTCCCACTTGCTCCCCGGGTTCCGCTTCATTGGCCTCCTCAAACAAGCCAGGCTCCTTCCTCCTTAGACCACCTCCTCGGCTGTGTCCTCTGCTTGGAGGCTCTCTCAGTAGCGCTTCCCAAGGCTCATTACTTTTCATCCTTAGGTCACTGGCAAATGCCAGCTCCCTAGGGCTGTCCTTGGCTGCATGATCCAGACTCATATCACAGTAGTTTCTAAGAGGCTCATTTCCTTGTTTATCTCCCCCTGCAGAATGTGAGACCCCAAAGAGCAAGGACTGTGCTGACCTTTTCATTGCTGACCTGCAGTGTACAGCAAGTCTCTGGCACCAGGACGTGCTGAACCAATTTTGCAGAATGAAGGAATGAGCTGTCCTCTCAGAGGTGCTGAGAGCAGAAGGCAACTCAGTGAGTGGATCTGACAAGGAGGTTTGCTTGGAAGCCTTGTTAATAACAATTTTTTTTGTTCATCTCATCCTTGAATGCTTTTATAAAACTCGTTCAGTTCATTTGAGCCTCACAACTGCCCACTGATAGATGTGTCAGGGCATGCCTGTGACAGCTTGGAAATGGCAGGTCACAGAGGTTGAAGGTATGAGCTCAACGTTAAATTGGAGACAGCTGGGCAGGCACCCAGGGTTTTTTTGTCTCAGGCTTTCCCCACTAAACCAAGATGTTATTCTCTACCTCTGCTCCTCCTCTTATGCTCCTGGAGTTATTTTTCTTAATGAAAGGTTCAGATTTGGGGACAACTGCCTTGGTAGTCATAGAGCTGGTTAAAACACAAACAAACCAAAAAATGAGACAGACAAGGCCCCCTCAAGTCTTTACTGCAAAGAATCCTCTTCTGGGAACAACTGGGGGCAGAGCAGGGAGACCCACCTGGTTTTCTCTTGATTGGTGTAAATCTTTACCTGGTCGGCGGTAAAGCAGAATCTGAAATACAGAAGAACCACATTTCAGGGAAAATGATAAGAAAAATATTTTTAGAGAAAACAGCTTATATTAAAAAAAACATCACTTTGAAACTATAGTTAACTCATTTCACATGTAGTATTGTCGCCCTGTTATACAGGTGGTAAACTCAACCCTAGAATACAAGAGCTTAAATAATCGCTGAGTCCAGGTAACCCATAGCTTCATTCAGATGCTAGTAAAAATTTTACTTTATTAAGAACAGTTGATTTTGATAAGCAATTTGAGACTATCTCAGCTTTACTGATGGGAACTGAGAAAGACATCATCAGGTTGGTGTTAATAGATGATTTAAGGGCCAATTTTTTCCTTGTAGGTTAAAAAAAAAAGACAATTCTGACCCCGGCTAAGCAACAACATGGGGCTTCCCACGTAGCTCAGATGGTAAAGAAGCTGCCTGTAATGCGGGAAACCTGGGTTAGATTCCTGGGTTGGGACGATCCCCTGGAGAAGGGATAGGCTACCCACTCCAGTATTCTTGGGCTTCCCTGGTTGCTTAGATGGTAAAGAATCCGCCTGCAACTTGGAGGACCCGGCTTTGACTCCTGGGTCGGAAAATCCCCTGGAGAAAGGAATGGCAACACACTCCAATATTCTTGCCTGGAAAATTCCATGGACAGAGGAGCCTAGCAGGCTATAGTCTGTGGGGTCGAAAAGAGTTGACCACAACTGAGTGACTAACACTTTTCATTTACTTTATTTTATAACAGAACCCACGCTATCTGTATCTGCTCTGAATCAGCAGACACATATGGTGCTGATTCTCCCGTAGCCAGGATTCACAGGGCCAGGAATCAAGGGGTGGAAATGGGAGTGGAACCACTAATATGAGTGATCTATTAGCAAAATGTTTACTTTCTGTTCCCACAACTTCATGCTCTGGTAGCCCAGAGGTCTTAGTTCCAGAGGGAGGAATACTTCCCACAGGAGACATAGTGCTTTCATTGAACTGGAAGTTGAGACTTGCCACCTTGGTGGTCCAGTGGCTAAGACTTCACACTCCCAATGCAGGGGGCCAGGGTTTGATCCCTGGTTGGGGAACTAATCCTACATGCTGCAACAAAGACACGGTACAGCCAAATAAATAATATTAAAAAAAAAAAAAGACTTGCCACTTTGGGCTCCTGTACCTTTGAATCAACAAAGAGTTCCAGTGTTGGCTGGGGTCCTTGATCCTGACTACCAAGGGGAAATTGGACTAGAACTCCATGATGGAGATAAGGGAAAGGGTGCCTGGGATACAGGAGACCTGCTGTTAGATCTTTTAGTATTAACCATGCCCACTGACTCAGGCCAGCGGAAAAGTACACCAAGCAACCCAGGCAGGACTAGTAATGGGCCAGATCCTTCAGGAATAAAGGTTTGGGTCACTACCCCAGGTAAAGAACCATAACCACTTGAGGTGCTTGCCAAAGGCAAAGGGAATAGAGAGCTAGGAAGTGGAAGGTAGCTGTAAATATCAGCTATGACCATGTGACCAGTTACAGAAATGAGGACTGTAATCATCATGAGAATTTCCTTATTTTATGAATACATCTGTGAGTATAAATACAGGACACCTAGGGGACACTGTGAGTTTGGATCTAGAACACGGCAATAAAGTGAATACTGCAATAAAGTGTGGAGAAGGCAACCCACTCCAGTACTCTTGCCTGGAAAATCCCATGGATGGAGGAGCCTGGTAGGCTGCAGTCCATGGGGTCAAGAGTCGGGCACGACTGAGTGACTTCACTTTCACTTTTCACTTTCACACACTGGAGAAAGAAATGGCAACCCACTCCAGTATTCTTGCCTGGAGAATCCCAGGGACACAGGAGCCTAGTGGGCTGCCATCTGTGGGGTCACACAGAGTCGGGCACAACTGAAGCAACTTAGCAGCAGCAGCAGCAGCAATAAAGTGAGTCACAGTTTTTTGGCTTCTCAGTGCATATAAGAGTTATGTTTATACTACACTGCAGTCAACTAAGCATGCAAAGGCATTATGTCTAAAGAAACAATCTACATTATTTTTAAAATACTTTATTACTAAAACCTGCTAACCATCATTTGTGCGTTCAGTGAGTCATAATCTCTTTGCTAGTGGAGGGTCTTGGCTCAGTGTAGATGGCTGCTGACTGGTCAAGGTGGTGGTTGCTGAAGACTGGGGTGGTGATGGCAATTTATTAGAATAAGACAATAAGGCAAATGATGAAGTTTGCTCCATCAACCTTCTTTTCCTTCCATTAACAATTACTCCATAGCATGCAATGCAATGCTGTTTCGTGGCACTTGATCCACAGGAGAGCTTCTTTCAAAATTGGAATCAATCCTCTCAAACCCTGCCACTGCTTTATCAACTAAGTTTATGTAATATTCTAAATCCTTGGTCGTCATTTCAACTATCTTCATGGCATCTTATTCTGTCTCAAGAAGCCACGTTCTCTGCTCAGTCATAAGAAGCAACTCCTCAGCCATTAAAGTTTTATCATGAGATGGCAGCAACTCACTCCCATTGTGAGGCTTCACTTCTAATTCTAGCTGTCTTGTTTCTTCCATCACATCTGCAGTTACTTCCTCCACTGAAGTCTTGCCCCCTTCAAAGTCACCCATGAGGACTAGAATCAACTTCTTCCAAACTCCCGTGTATGGTGGTATTTTGACCTTTTCCCATGAATCACAAATGTTCTTAATGGCATCTAGAATGGTGAATCCTTTCCAGAGATTTTCAATTGACTTTGCCCAGATCCATCAGCGGAATTATTACCTTTGGCAGCTATAACCTAAATGAAACATATTTCTTAAGTAAGACTTGAGGGTTGAAATTTAGCCCTTGATCCACGGACTGCAGAATGGATGTTGTGTTAGCAACAGAGAAACGACACTGACCTCATCTGTCCATCTCCATCAGAGCTCTTGGGTCTCCTGGTGCATTGTCACTGAGCAGTAATATTTGGATAGGAATCTTTCTTCTGAGCTGAATGTCTCAATAGTGGGCTTGAAATATTCAGTAAACCAGGCTGTCAACAGACGTGCTGTCATCCAGGCTTTGTTGTTACATTAATAGAGCATCAGCAGAGTAGATTTAGAATAATTCTTAAGGGCCCTAGGATTTTTGAAATAGCAAATGAGCATTGGATTAAACTTAAAATCAGCAGCTGTATTAGCCCCTAACGAGAGAGTCAGCCTGTTCTATGAAGCTGTGAAGCTAAGCCCTGACACCCCCTTTCAGGCTATGAAAATCCTAGCTGGCATCTTCTTCCAATAGAAGGCTGTTTCAGCTACACTGAAAAATCTGTTGCTTGGTGTGGCCACCTTCATTAATGATCTTAGCTAGTTCTTCTGGGTAATTTTCGGCAGCATCTACATCAGCACTTGCATCTTCATCTCACATTTTCATGTTATGGAGACAGCTTCTTACCTTAAACTTCACGAACCGACCTCTGCCAGCTTCAAACTTTTATGCAGCTTCCTCCCCTCTCAGCCTTCACAGAATTTAAGAGTTAGGGCCTTGCTCTGACTCAGGCTTTGGCTGAAGGGAATGCTGTGGCCGGTTTCATCATCTGTCCAGACCACTAAAACTTTCTCCAGGCTCTTTTGCTTTACCATTCCTGCATTCGCTGGAGGAGCACTTCTGATTTCCTTCAAGAACTTTCCCTTTTCAGTCACAACTTGGCTAACAGGGACAAGAGGCCTAGCTTCCAGTTTCCTTCCACTTTTGACATGCCTTCCTCACTTAATCATTTTTGGCTTTTGATGTGAAGTGAGAGACGTGTGACCCTTCCTTTCACTTGAACACTTAAGAGGCTAGTGTAGGGTTATTAATTTCAATACTGTTGTATCTCAGGGAATAGGGAGGCCCAAGGGGAGGGAGAGAGATGCGGGGGAATGGCTGGTCGGTGGAACGGTCAGAACATTCACATTTATCAATTGTCTGCCCTCTTATATGGGTGTGGCTCCTGGCACCCCAAAACAATTACAATAATAACGTCAAATATCACTATGACAAATATAAGGATAATGAGAAAGTTTGAAATATTGCTAGAATTACCGAAATATGACAGACACAAGAGCAAATGCTGGAACATGATGCTGACAGACTTGCTCAATGCAGGGTTGCCACAAACCTTCAGTTTATTAAAAAATGCTGTATCGTGAAACATAATAAAACAAGATTTGCCTGTACATATATTAAGCAAATATCTTTGTTTTCTTCTCTTACTCCCTTATCACATAATATAGGATGGAATGACTTTATTTTAGCACTTAAGTGTTGTTAATTGGTATTCAAGTTATGGGCTCTAGGTGGCTCAGAGGTAAAATAGTCCACCTGCCAATGCAGGAGACATGGGTTTGATCCCTGGGTTGGGAAGATCCCCTGGAGGAGGAAATGGCAACCCATTCCAGTATTCTTGCCTGGGAAATGCCATGGAGAGAGGAGCCTGGCAGGCTACAGTCCATGGAGTCACAAAGAGTTGGACATGACTGAGCACGCATTCACACATTCAAGTTAGGGGTGATTAGAAGAGCAAAAACATTGCTCAAGAACCTTACCCCCCCATTCTGGGAAAAGGATTAGTGCATTTTCAGAAGCACAAATGGATGTTGTATCATGTTAGGCAGAGTTATAGTTGTTGTAGTCTTAATTTAGAGATTAAGTGTGGTTTAAGAAGATGCATGTAAGTGTCAAGTCGAGAAGGGATAGACTGGTGATGCTTAATTTTATGTGTTAACCTGACTGATCTAAGGGATGTCCAGAGAGCTGGTAAGCCATTATCTTGGGGTTTGTCTGTGAGGGTATTTCTGGAAAGATTAACATTTGAACTGATGAACTGGGTAAAGCAAACGGCCTTCCTCAATGGGTGGGTATTATCCAACATGCTGAGGGCCTGAACAGAATAGAAAGGCCGAGGAAGGACAAACTCCCCTTCCCTACATGAGTTGAGACATCCATCTTCTCCTACCCTCTGACATCAGCACTCCTGGGTTTCAGGCTTTCAGGCTCATATCAGGACTTACATCACCAGTCCCCTGTTATTTTAGGACTTTGAAATCAAGCTGAATTACACAACCAGCTCTCCTGGTTCTCTCCTTGTAGACGGCAGATGGTGGACTTCTTGGCCTCCATAAATGCATAAGCCAACACCTATAATAAATCTCTTATCTATATACATCTTACGGGTTCTGTTTCATACATCAAAGTCACACGGGATGACATGTACAGGGCACAGCTCTGGGAGATACTCAGTGTGCTAGCCTTTAGGTCTGGCCTGCTTGCTGGGGTAACACCATCCCACAGGTCCATCCCAATGGGAACTTGGAGGGGAAGGAGAGGAGAGGCAGACAGAGCACGAGACACTCACCTCTGGAAGGAGGCCACTCGGTCTTTCAGAGCCTGCACGAAGGGGAGGATCCAGTGGTGGCGCAGAACCACGCTCTGGGACAGGCTGAGGTGGAAGGCTTCCATCCTCACCAGCCGGGGGACGTATGTCTGCGCGTGGCACAGCAGTGCGTCAAGCAGGTCCAGGAACTCCTCCCGGGCTTCGTCTGGAGGGGAAGAGTGGAGAGGGTGGGCCATTCTCTTAGCAGGATGGCCACATGATGGCCAGGAGCAGAGAAAGGCTTTTGTTACTTTAGGTTTTAGGAGAAAGTTACTTTGAGAGCAGCCAACATCTTGTTGTTTAGTCGCTAAGTCGTGTTTGACTCTTTTCGACCCCACGGACTGTAGCCTGCCAGGCTCCTCTGTCTGTGGAATTTTCCAGGCAAGACTACTGGAGCAGGTTGCCATTTCCTTCTCCAGGGGATCTTCCTGACCCAGGGATCCAACCTGCGTCTCGTGCACTGGCAGGTGGATTCTTTACCACTGAGCCACCTGGGAAGCCCAGCCAATGTCTATGTATTCTAATCATATTTTAATATATATTTATGGTTATAGAATACACATATAGCTTGCTCCTTGGAAGAAAAGTTACGACCAACCTAGACAGCATATTAAAAAGCAGAGACATTACTTTGCCAACAAAGGTCCGTCTAGTCAAAGCTATAGTTTTTCCAGTGGTCATGTATGGATGTGAGACTTGGACTATAAAGAAAGCTGAGTGCTGAAGAATTGATGCTTTTGAACTGTGGTGTTGGAGAAGACTCTTGAGAGTCTCTTGGACTGCAAGGAAATCCAACCAGTCCATCCTAAAGGAAATCAACCCTGAATATTCATTGGAAGGCCTAATGTGGAAGCTGAAACTCCAATACTTTGGCTACCTGTTGCAAAGAACTGACTCATTTGAAAATACCCTGATGCTGGCAGAGATTGAAGGCAGGAGGAGAAAGGGACAAAAGAAGATGAGATGGTTGGATGGCATCATTGACTCAATGGACATGAGTTTGAGTAAGCTCCAGGAATTGGCAATGGATAGGGAGGCCCGGTGTGCTGCAGTCCATGTGGTTGCAAAGAGGTGGACACGACTGAGCAACTGAACTGAACTGACACATATACATACATATGCTTTTTGAAAAGAATTAGAGTAAAAAGAGAAATATGTAACAGAGAAAGCAGGGGTCCTCAAAGTCCACATCTAAAGTAGGGATATCCAAACTACCGTGATCACACATGCCATTAGTTAACGAGCTTGCACACATACCTACATCAATGTACATTTATTAATAAATTACAAACATGCGCTCCACTGCAAAACTATGTTACAAAATGTACGCTCTGAAGAGTAGAAACTTAAAAAGATGAGATAAAGAGAAATACATTAACAAGTCTTAATGCTTTTCTTTCTAAGAGGTCACCTTGATTTCTCCCTCAGGGCACATACCCCACTTTCAAGACCACTGCTACCTACTAAGTCACTTCAGTCGTGTCTGACTCTGTGCGACCCCATAGACGGCAGCCCACCAGGCTCCCCTGTCCCTGGGACTCTCCAGACAAGAACACTGGAGTGGGTTGCCATTTCCTTCTCCAATGCATGGAAGTGAAAAGTGAAAGTGAAGTCGCTTAGTTGTGTCTGACTCTTAGCAACCCCATGGACTGCAGCCTACCAGGCTCCTCTGTCCATGGGATTTTCCAGGCAAGAGTACTGGAGTGGGGTGCCATTGCCTTCTCCACAAGGATGGGTTACGGTGGAGCCATAATCATGAGCTTGCCTTCTGTAATGAGAGGAAGGCTGTCCAACATGTAGTGTCATATGGAGAAAGCTCAGGGAAGAACTGCATGCCCTCATCTTTTCTAACAAATAAAATATATACATTGGCACAGCACTGAAAAAAGCTGGGGAAATAAGCATCTGAGAAGTCTAGCAACTTAACTAAGGGCACCCAGAGTAGTGGGTAGTGGAGTGAGGTCAGACTCTGAAGCCTGGGCTTTTTCTGCCTGCCACTCACTCATCAGGGCTAGGGTGGGGTGGGACTTGAAGCCAGAGCTTGCCCTCTCCCTGCTGAGTTGATCTCTTTCTCACTATCAGTGTCAGAACTTGAGGTTTCTGGCTTCCTCCTGGTTGGGGCCAGCTTCCTCCCATAAGAGGCACCTTGTCGGTGTCAGCCACATGTCTCTCAGGCATTACTTACAAGGTACATAGACGTGGGTGGCCCAGTTGCCACGCTCATGGGGAAAGGTGCGCACCCGGCCCCCGTGTTTCGCACTATCATCCACAGGCCCGTCCTCAGTGCCGGGGAACATGTGCAGCACACTGTCGGGTACTGGCAACCTCTGGCCGGGAAGGGGGCTCTGGCCCCTGCAAGAGGAAAGAAGAAAAGAAGCCCAGTTAGCTTCCTACTTTCTCTGTCTGTACATGTGAGGAAAGTTGTAACCCCTTGTACAGGGTGACTCTGCATGTCTATTTCTCACCAAGTGCCATTAGATAACCACAAAGCTCTTTCCCCAACACTCTTTCATTGGTGTCTCCCAGGTTTTTCCAGTAGTCATGTACAGATGTGAGAGTTGGACGTTAAAGAAGGCTGAGTGCCGAAGAATTGATGCTTTCAAACTGTGGTGCTGGAGAAGACTCTTGAAAGTCTCCTGGACTGCAAGGAGATAAAACCAGCCAATCCTAAAGGAAATCAACCCTGAATATTCATTGGAAGGACTAATGCTGAAGCTAAAGTTCCAATACTATGGCCACCTGATGTGAAGAGCTGATTCACTGAAAAAGACCCTGATGCTGGGAAAGATTGAGGGTGGGAGGAGAAGGGGATGACAGAGGATGAGTTGGTTGGATGGCATCACCGACTCAATGGACATGAGTTTGAGCGAGCTTGGGGAGATGGTGAAGGACAGGGAAGCCTGGGGGGCTGCAGTCCATGGGGTTGCAAAGCATGGGACACAACTCAGTGAACAACTCCTGGAAGCAGACTTTCTAGGAACCTGGACCCCATGGGAAACAAAGGAGCAGGTGGCGATATGTGGAGGGATTGGGGGCAGGAGGAGAAGGGGACGACAGAGGATGAGATGGCTGGATGGCATCACCGACTCAATGGACATGAGTTTGGGTAAATCCCGAGAGTTGGTGATGGATAGGGAGGCCTGGCATGCTGCGATTCATGGGGTTGCAAAGAGTCAGACACGACTGAGCAAGTGAGCTGAACTGAACTGGACAGGCCTGAGCCAGAGTGACACTTCCTAGCTCTGTGGTCTTAGGCAAGTAATATGCTCTCTGTGGACCTCCCGTTTCCTCATCCATAAAGTGGGATGAACGAAAGTGCTGCTTGAAAAGCACTCAGCAGGTACCAGGCCTGGCAATTAACAACCGAAGCTCCTCCACAAAGTAGGAGACTTCCTACTTTGCTCACTGCTGAGTCCCCAGTTCCCAGCCTGGCGCAGAGCGAGTACTTCATGAATATTTATTAGATTAAAGAAAACACTTTCCAAATGAGGAAACAGACCTATGGTGGTACAGTGGTGCGTGCCAGGAGACAGAGTGGGCCGGCGCCCGAGGCTGGACCCAAACCTACCCCGTTTCCTGCCTCCTAACCTTGACCCAGCCAGGTGGGGGCACACCGAGGCTCTGTCTGGTCCTCCTTCCCCCCACTCCGTGCCCCTTTTCTTTCCCTCGCGAGCAGCCCCGGACCCTCTCCAATCACCCTTCCCCAGAAAGACTTCCTCGCTCCTCACCGACTGCGGCCTTCAGCCCCCAGCCGAACCCGGGCCCCGGCCTCGGCCTCATCTTCGGAGCCGCTGCTGCTGTAGCCCACGAGGGGCGCCGCACTCATGAGGCACCCCCACACCCACCTTCACGACCGCACAGAGAGTCGGCAGGCAATCTCACCCCACCCGGAATTCCTCTGTGCCGGAAGTGCTCTCCCGGGGGCGGGGCACAAATTAGCACCGCCTCGGGGCGGGGTACGGGGGCGGGGCCCGGCAGGACAGGAGCAAAGATTATACCCACCCAGACCACGCTGCGTGCCCGCTCGCCTCGCTTTGACTGCTCCCTTGGAGCCTCCTGGCACGGCCATCCTCCGTGTGCCCATTTCAGAGATTTCTCTGGGTCCTGACCTCTCTCTCTGTCCGCTGCTCAGTCTGCAGCAACTCGGGACCTCCCGGCAGCCGATGGTCCCTGGGTCAGAGGTCAGAGCACTAGACCCAGCGGAGATCCTTGCCCTAGCCGTCCCGACTGGGGTCAGAGGTCCCGGGGCCCCTTCCCCAAGCTCCGCCCAAAGTCCGAGCTCCTGGGGGCCCCCTTCCCTAAGTGCGAGCTGAACAGTCAGAGGCGGGTCCGTTTCAGAAGATCAGAGGGTCTAGGAGGGCTCTCCTCTCAGGCTCAGGGGTCGGGCCGTGGGCCGGGCCCTGGGAACTCGCTCCCCTAAGGCCGAGTAGGGTGGTCGGAAGCAGAGCGCCCTTCCTGGGTCAGCTGAGACGTGCCGGCCGAGCGACCGGAGAGCCACCCAGCGCGTCCGGCTGTCCGACCCGGCCCGGCCGCGGGGTCCCCGGCAGGGGGCGGCCTCGCTCCGTGCCGCCCGCTCCTCCCGCAGCCGCCGCCGCCCGGACTGCCGCTCCTCCCCCGGCCCCGCCTCCCTGGCCCCCGCGCCGCCCGCCTGTCCGCCGGTCTCTGCAAGGCCATCGTTCCGTCCGCCCGCCCTCCCAGCGCTCCTCCGCCCCGGCCCCGCTATCCCGGCCGCGCACGTCGCTTCCTCGATTCCGGCCGCCGCTAGCCCGTTCCCCGCCCCCGGGCCGGCAGCCGCCGCTACGCGAGGCCGGGGATTGGCAGCGCGCGTAGGCCGCGCTGCCGCGGATGGAGTCGGAATAAAGGGGCGGCTGAGAGAGCAGCCAGTCGCCACTCGCCCCGCGCCTGACCCCGCGGGCGGCCCGGAGCAGGTGAGCGGCGGGGCGCCCGGGGCCGCGTCTGGGGGCCACTCCCGCGCCCGCCGCACCCCTTCCCCAGCTGGCCCGGCAGTACCCCCCCAACCCCACCTCCGGCCCGACCCGGCGGCCTCCTGAGCTCTTGGGCGGCCCAGGCCGACCTCGACACGCAGCCACCTCCCGGGCCCGGCCTGCAGCCCTGGGCCCTTTCTCGGGCCCACTCGCCCGCAGGTCCGGCGCCGGGGCCGCAGCGTCCTGGCCGTTTCCCGGCGAGGGCTGACAGGAGGCAGCCCAGCTGGGCCGGCGGGCAGTGCCGGCGGGGAGGTGATCGGCTTTCATTCGGTTGGTTTCCCAAGGAAGAGGAAGGGCTGGGGTGGGGCGCAGGTGGGGGCCTCCCCTTGCCTCCCTAACCCTAGTCTCTCATCCTCTTTGCTGGGTGATCAGAGGCCTCCTGACCGCACCTTCCTGGAGGGGGGGCCGGAATGGGCAGCGGACCTGGGGGCCCGGGGCTGGGGACCTTGGGTCTGGCAGCCATTCATGCCAGGAGAAAAAAACAAAAAAACAGTTGGGTTGGCGCAGTCTGACCTAGACCTGGCTCAGAGTAGTCCTGCTTCCCTCTTTCCTGGGGAGGCTTCGGTACCTGCTGGCTCATGCAACCTGCTGCCTCCACTCGGAGCAGCGGCTTCTTCACTTCTTCCCTTCCCGGAAAGATGCTGAGGCTGACAGTTTTTAGCCTGACTCTTACGTTTCTTTAGCAGAACAGTTAGAAGCCCGGCTGGCTTGTGAAGGCATCCCCTTCCTTCTCTTTTCATCGGGAGAAAACTTAGAAACTTTTCAATGTTAGAAGCGGAGGAGCTGGGAACCTGAAAGCGGGTTGCATCTGATTCTAAAAGTTCCTCCCTCTCGCTGTCATTACCTTATGCTGCCACAAAGTGGTGAGTTAGAGATTTGCCTGGGCTGGGTGGTCTTTACCTTCCATGGATTATCCAGTGTTACAGACTTGGAGCAAGGGAACAGGGTTGTCTCCGGAAAGGTGACAGGGATGGTTAGCATGCTACATCCCACATTGCAGAGGCAAACTCAAAATTGCTTACATTTCCTGCAGGCCTTGACACTATCATATTAAGAGGATTTAAGGCTTTTTTTTTTTTTTGGTGCTCTGGGAGATGACTAGCCTGGGGAACTTCTGCCGAGTAGCCATCAAGGCTGTGTGGGTCTGTGGGTCTCATCCTCATTAAGCATTGGCTCAGGTCCCTGCAAAACCATCCCCCTTATTGTGTGAAGACAGAATAGGCACACAGTCAAGGGGGAGGACCTGGGGACAATTGAGAGAGGTATGGTCCAGCCCCTCACAGGAGAAGTTTTCTGAGATGGGCCTCCATTCCATGCAGGTGTTTTAAATATCGGTTGACTGAGGGGCCTTCAGATCTGGGAGGTCTGGCCCTTTAGCTCTACAGTCTGTTCTTATGAGCAGTTGTGTCCTGGGTCGAAATTCAGGGCAGCTACAGGAGAGGAGCTGGCAGGTCTACAGGGAGGCCTCAACTGGAGCCTCTAGGCTTTTATCTGTCTTCTGTATTAGGCTTCCAAATAAGAAATGTTTTGCACACACATAAAAAAAGGTTATGTTTTTAAAATTCTTGTTTTGTGCACCAAGGCCCTCACCGGTCAGTCTTTCCCTCCTTCTTTCCTGGGAGCATGAACAGAACTTGTGACTTCTTTGTATTGTGGGCAGATCACCCCAGACTGTCACTTGTGAGACAGCTAATGGAAATGGGTTGGCAGTAAGCTGGGAGACTGGAATGCCTGGCCAAGGGATGGGGAACTGAGGATGGGTGGGCCTGGAGACAGCCACCATCCCCTTTACTGGAGGAGTTGTGCTGCCAGAAAGTGAAGATCTCCCAGCCCAGAGCCCCCTTCACTTCCCTGATGTGTTTAATGTCAATGTGGCGAGTGCAGGCAGATCAGGGAGAGGCCCTGGGAACAGCTGTGTGTCCCTGCCTCAAGCTCACAATTTCTTTCTTCTCTGCAGAGCCTCCCTGCCACTCCTGGCACCCTGCCCGAAGACCCCCGTCCTGTAGGCACAGCCTTGTAGTCTGTCTTGGTGAATGACTTGGACCACCTGACCAGTCCCGCTCCGTGCCTTGTCCGAGGTCCTCGTCCATCCCTGATCCTGGGCAGCTTCTCTCTTTGGTGTGGGTCACCTTAAGCAGGGAAACTGAAGCCATTACTCTCCAAACCCTGTTTCATCTTCCCAAGCATGTCGGAGAGCTGGCAGCAGCCGCCGCAGACGCAGCCGCAGCAGCCTCAGCCCCCACAGCCGCAGCACCATGCTGAACCCCCGCCGGCCCTGGCGGAGCACACGCTGCCCCCAGGCACGGCTGAGAACCCCCTGGGCTGCGCGGTCTATGGCATCCTCCTGCAGCCTGAGCCCGGCCTGCAGCCCCCGCAGCACGTGCCCCTGCAGTCCGCAGGGGAGCCGGGCCCCAAGTGTGGCGTGTGTGGTCATGACCTGGCACACCTGTCCAGCCCACATGAGCACCAGTGCCTGGCGGGCCATGATCGCTCATTCCAGTGCACGCAGTGTCTTAAAATCTTCCACCAGGCTACCGACCTGCTGGAGCACCAGTGCGTGCAGGCCGAGCAGAAACCTTTCGTCTGCGGTGTCTGCAAGATGGGCTTCTCACTGCTCACGTCACTGGCGCAGCACCACAGCGCCCACAGCGGCACCGGGGGCCTTGTGAAATGTTCCATCTGTGAGAAGACCTACAAGCCCGCCGAGGCGGCCGAGCCCGAGGCCACTGCCGCCCCCTCCCTGCCCCCGGCACCCCCGCCTCCGCCTGCCGTAGCCCCGGCGGAGTCGGCCGACAAGCCCTACAGCTGCCCCATCTGCCAGAAGCCCTTCAAGCACCTGTCGGAGCTCTCGCGGCACGAGCGCATCCACACGGGCGAGAAGCCCTACAAGTGCACGCTGTGCGACAAGAGCTTCAGCCAGTCGTCGCACCTGGTGCACCACAAGCGCACGCACAGCTCGGAGCGGCCGTACAAGTGCGCGGTGTGCGAGAAGACCTTCAAGCACCGCTCGCACCTGGTGCGCCACATGTACGCGCATTCGGGCGAGCACCACCTGTTTCGCTGCAACGTGTGTGAGCTGCACTTCAAGGAGTCGTCGGAGCTGCTGCAGCACCCATGCACGCCGAGCGGGGAGCGGCCCTTCCGCTGCGGCGAGTGCCAGAAGGCCTTCAAGCGGCCGTCGGACCTGCGGCAGCACGAGCGCACGCACAGCGCCGAGCGGCCCTTCAAGTGCGACCTGTGCCCGATGGGCTTCAAGCAGCAGTACGCGCTCATGCGGCACCGGCGCACGCACAAGGCCGAGGAGCCCTTCAAGTGCGGCCTGTGTGAGAAGGGCTTCGGGCAGCCCAGCCACCTGCTCTACCACCAGCATGTGCACACCCTCGAGACCCTCTTCAAGTGCCCCGTGTGCCAGAAGGGCTTCGACCAGTCTGCCGAGCTGCTGCGGCACAAGTGCCTGCCGGGTGCGGCCGAGCGGCCCTTCAAGTGCCCAGTGTGCCACAAGGCCTACAAGCGGGCCTCGGCCCTGCAGAAGCACCAGCTGGCCCACTGCTCGGCGGCCGAGAAGCCCCTGCGCTGCACCCTGTGCGAGCGCCGCTTCTTCTCGTCCTCCGAGTTCGTGCAGCACCGCTGCGACCCGGCCCGCGAGAAGCCGCTCAAGTGCCCGGACTGCGACAAGCGCTTTAAGTACGCCTCCGACCTGCAGCGGCACCGGAGGGTGCACACGGGCGAGAAGCCCTACAAGTGCCCCAACTGCGACAAGGCCTTCAAGCAGCGCGAGCACCTCAACAAGCACCAGGGCGTGCACGCCCGTGAGCAGCAGTTCAAGTGTGTGTGGTGCGGCGAGCGTTTCCTGGACGTGGCCCTGCTGCAGGAGCACAGCGCGCAGCACAGCGCCGCAGCCGCCGCGGCCGAGGGCGCCTACCAGGTAGCTGCCTGCCTGCCCTGAGTCCCCGCTGCGGCCCCGGCACGACCCGGCCCGGCCTCCTTGCGCCCATCCCCGGACCTGGCCCTGGGCGTGAGGATGAAAGGGCACCAGGGCAGGTGGAGGGTGTAGGTGCCAGGCACCCCTGGTACCGGCCTGGAGGAGGTGGAGTTGGGGGGGCAGATGGCTGTGGCTGGTCTTGATCCCGCAAACCTCTTTCCCCTTACAGGATTCGCTCTCTTGAGAGACCTCAGCCTCCCTTTTCTCAATGGAACCAGGCTGGAAGTCGAACTGGCCTCTCTCCACCCCAAGGAGGGGGTGGTGCTAGCCCAACCTTCCCAAACAGTTCAGCCTCACTAGAGAAAACAGATAGGTTAGGAAAGAGGAGGGTCACGGGAGGGCCTGGGTGCAGGGTGGCCCCCTTCAGGTAGCTGTTTGAGGGGGAAGGCTAACTCCAGGAGGGAATCCTGGGGCCAGGAAGCAACTTCAGCCAGGGGCAACCTGCCCTCCAGGGTTCTGACAGTCGAGACACACAGGAGTGCTGCACACCTGTGGGCCGGGTCTCTTGGAGAGCGATTGGCCCAGCCAGAAGGGAGGAGGCAGGGAAGTTCTTCCAGGACAGGCTCAGTCAGGAACAGTGCTGTCCCCAGGGAAAGGAGGAAAGGCAGCCTTTGCACGGAGGGCTCATCCCAGCGTTTTGGAAGCGCCCCTCCCACCTTTGCCACAGAGTTCCAAGCGCAGGTGGGAAACGTGCCCTCAGCCAGACAGAACTGCTGATGTGAAAGAAGGGGATTGTTAGACCCCCTGGTGCCCAGTAGGAGGAAGGGCCAAGCCCTTCATCTTCCTAGTGGATGGAAACAAGTGTCACTCCCTCACTCAAATCAAATCGTGTGAACCAAAGCCTCAAGGGCGTGGCCCTAATCAGCTCACCCCAGCCCTGCCTCAGGGCCAAGACCATGCCTGGGTACCTGGAGCAGGAGAGGTAAAAAGAGGGTGGGAATGCCTCTGACCCCACAGAGCCCTCCCAGCCCCTGGGCCCCCTTCTGCTGGCCTGTACACCAGGGGTCTTGTGCTGCCAAGATGCTCTGGGCAATATCCAGCTATTTCCAAGACCAGAGTGTTCTCCCTCGGGTTCTTTTAGGGTACCCCTAGGTCTCCGGCTACCCACAGGGCTCATGGAGCCTTGGGTGTCCTGGATAGGGAGTGGGCAGGGGAAGAGGGTTGTTAAGGAAACCAGCAGGTGGATGGAGTCATCTGTTACCACTTGATGGCTGGGGCTCTTCTCAAGAAGGCCAGAAGACGTTTACTGTCAAAATGATTCTTCTGAACCCAGCTCTGCCCCTGCCCTCTCCCTACCCACCTCCCAGGTTGCGGTAAAAGGAGACTTTAATCAGTACCCACCCCCAAATCCCAGAGGAGCAGGGAGACCCGCCTTGTCCCACTGTCACCTTCAGAAGTCTGAAAAGCCCACGTCCACCTCCTCTGACTGGATTCCCTTCCTGTGCCTGCAGAGAGGGGCAGTCCTTCCCCTCGGTGCTGGCTTTAGTCACAATGCCTCAAAAGACATGGAACCCAGGCTGACAACAGTCCCAAGTGCTCATTTTCTTTTTTTTTCCTTTCATTTTGCTTTCTAAAAGCAGTTGTTATACTGTTCATAACATTGTATAGTTTAATTTCATGTCATTTTGGATCTTATCTAAAAATGTGAGGATTTGAGTTTTTAAAAAGAAAGACTCCATTTTAGATAGCCCTTTTTGATGTTAATATATAGTGAGTCCAATGTATGCTTTAGAAGTAAAGACATTGACCTTCACAGACCAAAGCACAGCTTCTTCTGGTCATTCTTCCACAGACGGATGTTGAGCCATGGAGAAGGGGTGGTATGCAGGCTAGGGGGGCCAGGCTGGGGACTGGGATCTAAGGCTGGGTTCCAATCCTGAGTCTGGAAAACTCTGGTCATGTGACTTCGGGCAAGCCCTCAGTTGCCTCGTCTATAAAATGGGGAGATTAACGCTTGCCTTGTTTGGTTCTTGTGAGAGTTAAGTGGAGTTGCATATGGAGCTTCCTCAGGGGGGAAGCTGTGACGATGCTGGAACCCTCAGGCTGCAACCTCGTGACCTCTATGGGGTTTTGCCGCAGCCACTGTAGAGGGAGCTGGACTGAGGGACCAGCAGCTCATAGATGGTCAGAAGCTGGGGCCTGAGCCTGGTAAGCAGGAGAGCTTGCTTGGCTCCAGTGGAAAACCAGGGCCTTCCTGGAGCAGCCTGTGGGCCCCGCCCCCAAGGATGGCCTGTTCTGGCTTCATTTCCACTCACCCTGTCACAGGGTGATCCTTTCGCATGTCCAACCCAGCCACCTCCATCTCAGCCTACCTGAACCCCTCTTCTGCCCCCATCCCTGTCCCCCAGGGAGCCAACTGCAACTTGGGCTCCTCCTGCTTCTCACAGGCAAGGGTGGAGGTGGGGAGAAGCAACTACCTCTGCCTGGGGTCTGAGAGTTAGTGGAGTGTGGTCAGCAGGGATCCCTGTCCTGAAGGTGGGGTGGAGATGAGGGTAGAAAGAGGACCAGAAGCTGCCCCTGCTGCAGGGGACTCAAAATGCTGCAGAAGGCTTAGTGGAGAGGCTGGAGGACCCCAGATGTGACCAGGACACCATGCTTCTCTTCGTGTGTGGCCATGGGGGACTTGCCCTTGAGAAGTTGGGTGGTTCCTTCCTGCAGGCGTCTGCCTCTCAGCAATGATGCCCAGGGTCCCTTATGCGTCTGCTAGGCTCGAATTCTGGCTTCCTTTCTAGCTGAATGACCTTAGGCAAAGCCCACCCACCTTGCAGAAACTCCTAGAAAGCACTGGCATGTGTTTGGTGCTTTATAGCTTCAGGTCGCCCTTCCTGGACAGACGGTGGTCTGTGTGTGCCAGGGGCAGGAGGAGCCCTGGCAGATCTCACATAGACTGCAATGACTTTTTCTTTCTTCTTTTCCCACTCCATCTCTCACAAAGCAGTGGGGCTCCCACCTGGCCCTCAGCCTCTGGGCTCCAACTTGGGCCAAAACCAGGGCAGTAAATGGAGCCCTGGCCTGGGGGTTCAGGTCTTAGGGCTCTGATAGCAGGTGGTCCCAGGCAGGCTCTGCTCCTCTCAGGACCTCAGTTCCATCTGAAGCGGAGGTGTTGACTCCGATCTCTGAGGCTCCTAAGAGACCTGAATCTGGGAAGGTGATGGGATCAACCTGTGGCCCCCTTTCCCCTCCCTGCCTCTCCAGGCCTCCAGTCTGGTCTCCACCTGCCTCATTCCGGTCTCTTGGTTTGTGTCAGAAACAGCATAAACTGGCTTAAGCAGCGGCCTTTCACTGTACCTGACCACACACAGATAACCGCTCCCACCTACCTACCAGGAACCCCAGTTTCCTGTGCTCCATAACTCCATCCTTAGAGCACGGAATTTTCATGGGCGAACGTCCAACATTATGGCTAGGGGTACAAACTAGCACTGTCTTCTTCTTTCTTAAAAAATATATTTGTTTGTTTTATTTGACTTTGCCGGGTCTTAGTTGTGGCATGTGGCATGTAGTTCCCCAGTCAGGGATTGAACCCCGGACCTCTGCACTGGGAGTGCAGAGTCTTAGCCACTGGACCACCAGGGAAGTCCCAGACACTATCTTCTCTAGTCTCTGGCTTATCATTCTCTCTGCCCCAACCACTGACAGCATAGGGAGAGGGTGGTCCCTTGGGGTGAGGGGTGACATCTGGATGAGAGCCAGAGGACTGAGAGGGAGAGGCTAACATAGGGACTTCCCTGGTAGTCCAGTAGTTTGTTGCGCTTACACTGGCTGCAGGGGTCGTGGGTTTGATCCCTGGTCGAGGATCCTGCATGCTTCGAGGCTCAGCCAAAAAAGAAACACTAACATAAATTTCACATTTTGGAGTTAATAATTCCCCCTGCATGGCTTGGGTGGGTGTACATTCTCTTGGGTCCTCAAAGTCATTGCCAGGGCAGGCTGGGTCACCAGAGACAACTTTCCCAGGGAGCCCACCATCTTGCTGACTTTGTGTGGCCGGCTCTGTGCTCAGCCCCACAGCAGGGCAGTGGGAGGGGACCCTGCTATCCAGGAGTGGAGCCCGTGCCCATGAACCGTTGTGGCCCTGCTGTGCTCTTGTAGTTAAGAGCACCACAGTCAAGCCCGGCTGGAGTCCTGCCTCTGCCACTCATAAGCACCAAAGGTTTGGGAAGGTTTTTGAATCTTTCTGGGCCTTATTCCTCATCTGTGAAATGGAGCCAGTAACACTCTCTTCTGGGCTTAGGATGAGGGTCCCATGAAATGACCCATGTGGAGTATTGGACATGTAGCAGTCACTCAGAAAAGCAGAGGACTGGGAGGTCTGAGGCAGAAGGGAGCCAGCCTCGCTCTCCCAACCGAGTGTCAGGGTTCTCCTTACCCTTCCCTGCCACTCCCCCAACCCACCGTCACTTTCCTATCTACCAGTTGGTTGGAACCTCATATCATCTCCATGAGACGGGCCGGGCAGACCTGAGGATCTGCTTTGTGTTGACACTTGAGAAGTCCAGAGGCTTCCCAAAGTCAGATAGTTTGTGATGAGAGATGCCTGGAATTGTGGGGGCGGGCCAGGTGGGCCAGGCAGGGGATAGGCAGTTGGGCAGGACCGTCCTAGGCTCTGAACCTCACAGGTCTCCACCTCCAGCCACTGGAGCTTGGGGCTCTGGTTCCAACCTACTCTTTGCTGGCCAGGAAGCTGGGAACAATGGCCGGGACTGGTGCTGGCACCCGGGCTGGCCAGGGGAGCAGGAGAGCTCTTCAACCAGCAGTGGAGGTAGGGGGCGTGGTGTGGCCAGCCTTCTGGCCTGCTCTCAACTCCTTGAGGGATTGGAGCCACCGTTCTGCATCTTCCCATCTGTGCAGAGACAGCTCCATAGAGAGCCTTCGGCTGACCTCCCAGCCCCCAACTTCATCCCTTCTCCAGAGCAGGCCCTAGACGAGGACCACAAACTGCTCAAACCTTGGAGAGTTGCCCGGGGCCTAATTGCCCGGCCCAGACTCGCCTGTGATAAGCTCCACATCCCATCCTCAAGCCAGTGCTTTCTTTGTTCCTTGAAGGTCATGCCTCTAGGAAAAGCCTTGGCCGCCATTGATTTTCATAGATCTACAAAGATTCTGGCAGGAATGTCCAGTCCTCCTCACAGGGCCTTGAAAAGGAGGTCGAGGGGAGGGGTGGGGGTGGGCCAGGGCTTGTGGGATCTCCCTCTTCACTCTGCATGCGTGTCCATCCCCATTCTGGGTCTGCATTCCTGCCTTTGTTCATCTGTAAGCAACACTGAACACCTGCTGTTTGCCAGACCCCGAGCTGGTGCAACTGGGCACGAAGGTAGGACTTGGGATGAGAGAGTTTTGAGGTTTTCATGTATATCAAAAGATAGGGTCAAAAATATCAAAGCTGCTGGAATACAGTACAAAATACTGCCTGCAAGAGTCCTCCTTGACCGTCCCACCACCCTCCCTCAGCCAGGACCCTTCCTCCATCCCCGATCCTCCCCATTGCCAGGCCCAGGGTGAGAGGATGTGTCTGTGTGTTACTCTGTAATAAACACAACTATTACTTTGTAGGAGTTGTTTCATTTCATCCAGGTCTTGTGTTGGTTCTGGGAGGCCCCAGGCCCCCTTCCTGAGTCCCAGATTCTACTGGATAGATGAGAGGCGGCCAGCAAATACAGTATTTCCCAAGACCCTACTGTGGGCCAGAGGCTACGATTCCTGTCCTCATAATCTTGGGGAAGAACTGGGCAGAAGGGAAGACTGGGGAGAGGCCTGCCTGGAAGAAAGGATGAGATTTGGGTAGGAAGAGATGGCGAAAGCATTTCACGTGGAAGGAAGGCTTTGACCAAGGGTTAGGAGGCAGGCAAGAGTCTGAGTGTTTGGAACAGCAAGGAGACTGGTGATGGGGTTTGGGCTGGGGTAGTGCGTTGAGGCCCAGGGTCTGGGTTGTGGCTTGGGGTCAGGCCAGAAAGGCCTAGAGGTGAGGCCATGGAAGCTGGGCTGTCCCCAAGTCAATGGCCACAGGGAGGATTTCTAAAGTAATCTCTCTATGAGGAGCAAAGAGCCCCCTGGGACTGAGGGGACTTAAAGGCAGAGATAGAGGCAATGGCTCAGGCTCAGTGGCCTCTCTCCATCTCTTGGGATTTTTCAACCTGCAGGTGATGAGGAGGATATAAGTCAGGGTTTCCTAACCTTTGTGGGCAATGACTCTCCTGAGAATCAAGTGAAAACAAGGAGATTTTCCATGGAAAATGCACATATGAGTGGACCCATGGCTTTGCACATGATTTCGGATGGTTTGGATCCCTGAAGTCCCAGATCATAATAGTGTCAGAAGTCCTGTTCAAATACCTCCTGAGCCTGGTGGCTACTGACCCTGATTTGGGTCTGTCCTTGCAGACTGGCCACAGGTGGGATGGTCTTTGGAAGATCCTGGAGCTAAGTGCTGAGGATGGCTGCTCTAACCCCAGCCACGCCAAGACATTCTTCTTTCCCCCTTTGAGCAGGGTTATTCTGGACTTTGCCCAGGAACACCCATGGCTGTCTGCAGGGCATCAGACCTCCTTTCTATAGGTTGGTAGGCAATCAGAACTAGTCCTGAAGCTTTGTGAACAGAGCAGATAACTTTTGTTTCTGTGGTATATTCATTGGCTATGCTCTGGGCAGAGGAAACCTTCTCTGAGTGGCCTCAGGCACCTCGCCTTACTTCTATACTGTGTTGCTTCACCATGAATCGAGGCCCTAGGCCAAACCTCCAGGGCCTGACTCCACTTCTTCAAGGGGACCCAGGCCCAGGGAAGCCCCCCAGCATATATTGGTATGGCAAGGGCTTCTGAGAGAGGGGTCTTAAATCCCTTTTGTGCCCTCTCTTTTCTCTTTTTGACTCAAGTTCAGAGTCTGAGGTGGAAGGGGCTTGCCTGCAGGCCTATAAGCAGTGGACAGGGGCACAGAGAGAACCTAATTCCTGGCCTGAGTTTGCACCTCATCCCCAGCTGGGGCTTGGGGCTTAGACCCTGACTCTCTGCCTGGGGTCACCAGATACATCTTTCCTAGACCCCATCAGTCCTCCAGGAGCTGGCAGGAGGCAGGTTAGGGTAAATATCATCATCCTGAGGTCCTGATCCTCCCCCAGCCTTTGCAACACACACACACACACACACACACACACACACACACACACACAGGGGTTGGGTGCCTCCCTGTGGAGTGTAAGGTTTATTTCTACTTAGGGAAATGGGTATGGCCACCATATACCCTTGTCCTGCTGGGCAACATGAGTGGCACAGTTAGGCAGCCTGGGTGTCAGCCTCCTTTTCACAGATTAATGCCAGGGGGTCAGATAGTTGACACGACTGTGGAAAGAAACAGGGGTGAGATGGGGGCCTCCAGGGTGTCCTGGGGAAAAAATCAGGTTGTCTTTCTCTAGGTATTCCTCATAAAACCCATCTACCTGCCTTCAAGGCTTTGAAAACACCTTCCATCCTGTCTCTTACGGCTCAAGAGCCTTCACTGGCTCCCTATTTCCTTTCATATATTTTTGGCTCGTCCCTTTGATTTTCAAGCCCCATTTCCAATTTGCCTCATTCTTATCTCCTGTGAATCTGACTCATTTTTCAATCATTTAGTGAATCTACTCTGGGAGGCATTATATACTAGTATAAAAATAGATAGCATTCCCTTCTATGTGCAAGGGTAGGTGAGAGAAGACAAACTTTCATCAATGTGGAATTATAATGCAATAGTCTGTGTGCTCCAAAATAGAGAGGGATGCACATGAGGTGACCCTCTGGAGGGGGGTGGAGGGGAGGGGCAGAAGGTCAGAGAAGACTTCAAGAAGGATGGGACATCTGGGTTGGGCTTTAAAGAGTAAGGAGGAGTTTTCCAGGTAGAGATGGAAGGATCATCTAGGCGCTGAAATAGCACAAAGATGTGGAGTGCTCCGTTGTGTGGGTGGTTTGGGTTGCCCCCAGGAGTCTGGTACCGCTGAAGTGTAGGGAATGGGACTGGAGAGGTGGGAGCCAAGTTATGAAGGTGCTTGAGTATCTCGCATTCTCCTATTGGGAACACTAGTCCCAGTCCTTACCACCTTACCTGCCTCCTGGAAGGCAAATTCTTGGCTTTTTCCAACATATTCCTTATACATCTCTTTACTCTTTCCGCCCTTGCTCTTTGTCCAGGTAAACCCCCACCCCGCTACTCCCCATCTTTGTCTTTTGTCCTGACTGGGCCAAATCGAGTGGACATGAGTTTGAGCAAACTCCGGGAGATGGTGAAGGACAGGGAAACCTGGCGTGCTGCAGTTTACGGGGTCGTCGCAAAGAGTCGGACGCGACTGAGGGGCTGATAACTGCTCCCTCCACCTCCCAATAGGCTGCACTTTTGCCGGCAGAGGATCTCTCTAGGGGGAAGCCCTTCGAATCCTCTTGACATCACCCAGGAGGGTACAAATACCCCGGGAACTCCCTCAAGAGGCTCTGAGAGTGGAGAGGGATCTGAGCATGGCCTGAGGACTGTGGACGCCAAGCGCGGTCCCACCGGAGGCGTGGCCAGATGGGGCTGGGCGGGGCGGGGTCATTCCCCGCCTCCTGCAGTTGGGGCCTTACCTGTAGTTGGAGCCGAAACGTCGGAAAGCATTCCTGAAATAGAGGAGGGTGAGGCCGAGGCGGAGAAAAGTGATCCTCTCTGGGAACCGCCACGTCGGGAGGTGCCATCCCACCAGAATTACACTGCACCTTCGCCCCACCCAAACGCCTCCACTCTGAAAGGGTGGAGTTGCTAGGGACTGGATGACAGGATGCTCCGTTTGGTAGGAATTAAACATTTACTCATTTTGAAATTGCAATTTTCTTGTGGTATTTTGGAGCCAATCGATGCTTTCGAGGTCTCACATTTTCAAGGGCCACTTGGTATGTGCTGGTGAAAGCTGCCAAGACCCCAGCCTCCTTCCCAGGTATGGGGTCCCCCGGGGTCTGTGCGGGGTCACTTACAGGGAGTCGAAAGGCAGGGGCTTCTGTCCATAGCGGTCCAGACTGGGATTCTGGTTAAGACAGAACTGGGGCGGGCCAGAGGGATGGGGGTGTCTACTGAGCGGGGAGGGACACGGACCTCGCCCCTCGCCGACGCCCCACACATTGCTGACTGCCGGAGATCTTGGCCTTCTGGGCTGTCGGAGACCGTAGTCCAGGTCTCTTCTCCCCCTCCCCGACCCTCGTGTTAGCAGCTCCTCCTCCACCCCGGCGTCCCCAGGGACCGGTCGGCGAGCAGCCCTTCCTACCCGCCAGCTCTGGGTCACCTCCGGCTTCAAGTACCGCACCGCATAGCCGCTGAAGCTCTCGACTGCGAAAAGACCGCTGGTCTCCGGCCCCACACACGCCCTGAGCAAGCCCGCCCCGGCTCTTACCTGGTCCCCGCCCCTAGGTCAAGCCACGCCTCACGCCTGCTCGAGGAACCAGTCCCACCTCCGGACTTTGTTCCGCCTGCCCTCCACCTCCGCCCCACTGGCTATCACGGCTCGGACCTGGCACCGCCCCCTCCCCAATATAAGCCCCGCCTCTGTAAACCTCAACCGGTCCGCGTGCAGCACCCTCTGAGTGCCGCGGCTGCTGCTATTCCCCTGTCTTTGTCAGATTTCACCCAGGAAGCCCCCTACTCTTCTTTGGTCAGCGCTCGGGGTCCCAGCTCTATGGACCCAGCGGCTCAGTTGTCTCTCCCGCCCTAGGGCATCCTCCGCGCGGTTAGACTGACCCTTCTTACTCGCGCAGGGCAGCTTGAACTCTCCCGCGGAGGACACGAATCGGGACCAGTCCTCGATGGCGCGCGTGAAGCAGGGCCAGTCGACCCTGTTGATGCCCGGTGCGATGGGAGCCAGCTTTCCCTCGTGGTACCTGTTTCGGAGCCTCTGGCCGGTCTCCGTGATGTCCTGCCAGGAGGAAGGAAGTCAGGGAGCCGGGCGCACTCGAACCATCTGACCCAGGGGGCTCCCGAAGCCCCTCAAAGAGATGGGAAGGGCAGGGTAGGGTCCCAGAGAGGTAGCTGAGAAAGTGAGAGGATTGGGACCGGAGGTGCTTGGTGCTGGGTGCACAGAGGACCTTCAGGTCCTCTCTCCAGGGCAAACCAGGGGAAAAGGACGCTCACCAAGCACTGCAGGGGTTTGTTGGGGACACCGAGAAGTGTGAAGTAGGCATTATCAAAGTCATCTGAAGGAGAGAGAGAAAGGGAGAGGAGTTAGTGCAGTTATCAGAAACAGGGTCATTGCCATACATTGCCAGAGGGGATAATAAATTAGAGCCTATGGAAAGAAATTGGCATTATCTATCAGAACTATAAATACACATATCTTTTGACCCTATACCCCTACTTCTGGGAATTTATTCTATTTTATATTTTGCACAACTGGGAAATGATGTGGGTATAAAGTTTACTCATTTCAGCGTTGTTTGTATTATAATAGAAAATGACTGGAAAAAATCCAAGTGTCTGTCATTAAACGACTGGTTAAATAAACCATGATGCATCCTCACTATGCCTTGATTACAAATAAAGTTCTTGATTCAAGAACTTCCAAGGTACAGAAGAGTATATGCCATGTGCTACCTTTGTCTTTAAAGACTAAAATTGAGACGACTGGAGGCAAACAAGAATATACATTTAGGTCATCACCTAACCACGTCATCAAACAGCACCACTAATAGTCTGTTTGATGTTAAGCGCCCCCTGCCGAGCCATCGTGGCAAATATGGCATTCAAAGCTAGTGATAGCTTTTACAGTCAAGCCTCTACACCTAATTCCTGGTTTACAGAAACTAGACTGTCAAGGTAAATAACACCATAAGAAGGAACTACTCAAATTCACGATGTAAGACTTGTCTACAACACAACTGTTTTGGATTTCTTAAAAAGTCAATATTATGAGGGAAAAATGGAAAGTGGATAGATTGGTTTTAGACTAAGGCCCAAGAGACATGACAACCAATTACAAGGCACAATCCTAGATCAAATCCTGGTTCCAAAAATGTTTTAACAGTTGTGAAAGACATCTTTGTGGATAATTGGGGACATTTTAATATGGACTGAATATTGGATGTTAGGGAATTATCTTTAACTTTCCTAAATGTGATAATAGTAGGGAGTCATGTAGGAAGTTGTTTTTATCACTAGAAACTGATTGCTAAAGTGTGTGTGTGTGTGTGTGTGTGTGTATGAGAGAGAGAGAGAGAGAAAATAAGTACGGCAAAACATTAATTGAAGCAGATAGAAGGTAATAAATGTTCAAAATATTAGTCTTTCAACTTTCCTCTATGTTTGAATATGTTCGTAATAAAAAAAAGTTGGAGAGGAAAAGAACAGATTTGTATTTGCCGTAGTAAAGAATGAAAGGATACACCAGGAACTCAGAGTGGTTACCTGTAAGTGAGAATGAGGGGAATGAGGAGGAGCAAGAATTTTTTAAAAGTGCATTGTTACAACATTCTGAACCTGTGGCTCCATTGCTTTGATTAAAACTTCCAATAAAATGCATATCTAAATCAAGAGTTCTCCCTATAAATCTAGATTCCTGGCTTCTCCTGGGAGCTAGGAAATTGGTAGAACTGTGCTGACCCTTCCCACACAGCAGTCAGGGGGGACCCTATAGCTGCTCCCCTTTATAGAGGGGCGGGTGATGGGGCCCCACCTCACTTTTACCCCACCCCCCACTGCTTCCCTACACACTTCCCCTATTTGTGTTTTCCCTCTTGGCCCTGCAGGAGTCTCTGTGGGACCTCTGGAGATCCCCCTATCCTCTCTGACAGGCTCACTCTATCTGTCACCCGAGCCTGAACCTGGGTGTCACCCTGGACTCCCCACTCTTACCCCTCTACTTACACTGGTACCAAGTCCTATTCCTTTATCTCCTAAATACCTTCCAAATCCCTCCCCCATGTCCAAGACATTGTCACTACCTCCTGAAGGCTGTGGTCCCTCCCAGTGTCCTAACCACTAACCCCTCCCCATTATCCACTTCTAGTCCCTCTCGGTCACCCCCTCCCTGACACCCCAATGCTCAGACCTCTTTTCTATTTAAAGTTTTCAGGGGTTCTTATCTACCTCCCAAGAAAGTCCAGATTGCTGAGCTCAATGACAGGGCCCTCCCTGAGCTGCGTCCCCACACCACCAGCCACAGCTCCTGCTGCCCCCACGTACTTTGTCCTAGGACCCAACCAAATCCCTCAAGTTCACCAACACCTCAAGCAGCTTTTCCCCTCCAGGCCTCTGTATCTGCTGCTCCCTCTAGCTAGAAGGCCTTTGAACAAAGTACAAACTCAAGTACAGACTCAAGTACAAAGCGGGCAATGAATAAATGTGCTGAAATGCATGCATGTGGGCATCTGCGTGGCACCCCTGACTCAATGCCCAAGCTTCTCAGCCAGTGAAGAGTTCTTCCTTAGCCCCGTGTAGTCCTTAACCCCAGAGGCTTCCATGTTCCCCTCTCTTTCATAACAGGTATCTTTCTCTTCCTTTTTCAAAGGGAGAGATGACAGGGCAGAAATTATTACTGCTGTTTTTATTCTTCCTCTTCCTGCACTGCTGACCTCTGCCGTTCTCTCTCCATGAATAACAACATTATTGTTGAACGCATAGTATGTGCCAGGCACTACTCTAAGGACTTCTCATGCCTTATCTCACTTTAATCTCACAATTTAATCTCACAAAGTTAATCTCAAACCAGTTGATCCTAAAGGAAATCAGTCCTGAATATTCATTGGAAGGACTGATGCTGAAATTAAAGTTCCAACACTTTGGCCACCAGATACGAAGACATCACTCACTGGAAAAGATCCTGATGCTGGGAAAGACTGAAGGCATAGGAGAAGGGAGCAGCCGATGATGAGATGGTTAGATAGCATCACCGACTCAATGAACAAGAATTTGAACAAACTCCAGGAGGTAGTGGAGGACCCCCATGGGGTCGTAAAAAGTCATTCCTGACTTATCGACTGAACAACAACAATCTCCCAATAGCCCTGAGAGGCCACCCTGTTAGCATTCCCATTTTACTGATAGGGAAACAGAGGCTCAGACCCGGAGGATTCTCAGGCAAGGAGGAGCAGAGCTGGTCCTAGTCCCTCTAAGCCTTTCATCTGCCACTCCTGGCTTCTCCCTCTGAGATCTCTCTCCTCCAAACGATCCACGCCTTCCCCTAAGGCCCCAAGGGGCCACCGCAGTGGCCAGGTGGCCCGACCTTTGCGGCAGTAGGTGGTGGACTGGCAGTGCTCGTCTGAAAGGCAGGCCTTGACAGAGTCCATGTCCATGCGGCGCAGGCTGGGCAGGGCCGGGTGGTAGAGCTGCTGCTTCACGCCGGCCAGCTGGTTGCGCCTCGGGGGCATGGGGAGTAGGATGGCTGGGGATGTGTACATGTGGGTGGAGCCATCCTCCCAGGGCACCAGGTCGATGATGCGGGCCATGGCTGGGTGGCGGAGACACCTGCAGCAGACACCCTTCTGTGTGGGAACACAACCTTGGCCAGTGCTGACTTGTCATCCAACAGGTATTGAGCACCTACTGTGAGCCAGGAGCTGTGGTGGGGTCAGGGACACTCAGAAACACACAGACCCACACAGATACACACACACTCACAGAGCATGTGCTAAGGGCTCTGGCAGAGGTCCGTACAGGAGCGGGTGTGTGGAGGGAGGCTGGGGCTGGGGCTTTCAGGGAATTGTCTAAAAGAGATGCCATTTGTGTCTATTCTGCAATAATGAGCAGGAAGCAACAGCAGCAAGTGGGTTCAGAAGTGAGCTCAGCCTGCCTCTGGGTAATTAATTATGGATTTCTGGCATTAGCTCGGGTACCTGGCATTTACTCAACATTCTACAGGGAGACATGGGGAAGTTTTAAATAAGGGGAGAAACGTAATGGATATGAACTAGAAAAAAATATGGCTGGTTCTCCAGTGTTCCCTTTTAAAAAGCAGATATTCCCAGAGCCTTTGAGTCATTTAAACTTCAGTGAGAATTTGTTGAGTCCGGTTGCTTCCTTTTTGATCCTAGTGGGAGGTGAGAGATGGAGGAGGGCAACAGGGAGGTGGATAGGAGGAGAGAGGACCTTTAGTGGGGAGAGGGCATGACAACTGGATGGGGAAGCTGCCCCAGGGGCTGGGCCTTCGAAGGGAGGCACAGGGAACGGGAGCAGTGAGAGGAGGGGGCGGGTGGACCCCTTGCCCCCCATCCACCTCTGCAGTACCTCACCTGCAGGCCACCAGCCCCAGGTGCACAGGCTTATAGAGAATTTCTCCTCCTTTGCCTGCTCAGTGGGGAAGAGAGGTAGAGAGATGGGCTGGGCCCTAGTGCCTTATGAGACAGGAGAATAAAGGGACATTCTGCAGAGACAATGCCCATTGCAGGCTCATTGTGAGGACACCGGCTCCTTGGCAACCCTGGCAACCACAGGCTCCGAGGAGAAGAGCCTGCTGCCCCCTTGGGTCCTTGCACTGGCCCCCTTGTTCAGCTTGCCTGAAGGTTGCTGTCTCTAGGACTCACACAGGATGGGCACGTTGAGAAAATCAGACAAGGAACTGGGGCTTCCTGGGGGTAACCATGGTAGGGCTGGCCAGGGCAGGCTGTGTGACCTTAGACTAGTCACTGTCTCTCTCTGGGCCTCAAAGTTCCCATCTGTGTTAGGCAAGGGTCCTGGGCTCTGTCAGAAGGGGTATCTGAACTGGCAGGGTGTTTCTCTCCTTGCAAACCTCAGGGAAGAGGGCACTGCCCTGCCTGCCAGTCCTTGAGGCTCCAGAGGTGGAGATTAGTGGCTGCCAGTATCCAGGGTCAGCATAAGGGGATCAGTGAGATTGGTGGCCTCAGCACGACAGGGATTAGCAGGTGATACTCCGCAGCCAGCCCCCTGTAGGCCTGCAGCTTCCCTCCCACCTTCCCAAAGCGAGGTCATGAGGGCCTAAGCCAAGCGCTCTGAAGTGGTCAGAACTACTGCGGGAGATCCCTGGCAGTCCAGTGGTTACGACTCAGCGCTTTCACTGCTGTGGCCCTGGGTTCAGTCTCCGGTCGGGGGATTAAGATCTTTGCAGATTACATAGTGCAGCCAAAAAAAAAAAAAAAAAAAAAAGAATCACTGGAAGTGGGAAATCCTTCCAGCCCCATGAGGGACCCCTGTGGAGATGCTAACTTATTTGCATATCTTGGCATGTGCTTTGCATACACCTATCCACTTGCTGAGCCTAATGGGCTGTGGGACCCCTGCTGTGAGATTCCTGTAGGATTTGGCTCCCTAGCTCCTCCTCCTCAAGTGTAGTGTTCCATCCAGCCCCCAGAGCAGCATCTCCAAGTCCCACCCCTTAGAGAAAAATTTCCTAGAGTTGACTTCATTCACCACCTCATTGAAAATTTTTCACTCTTTTCAAGTTAAAAATATAACAAAATCCAGGGGTTCCCTTACAGTCCAGTCATTAAGACTCCGTGCTTCCAATGCAAGGGGGGTGGGTTCAGTCCCTGGTTGGGGAGCTAAGATCCCACATGCCTCCCGGCCAAAAAACAAAACATAAAAAAAAAAGAAGAAGAAACAATACTGTAACAAGTTCAATAAAGACTTTAAAAATGGTCCACATTAAAAAAAATTCTTAAAAAATAACAAAATCTAAAAAGGGCTTAAATATGTAATGTAACTCATAATTACTGGACTTCCCTGGTGGCTCAGAGGGTAAAGCATCTGCCTGAAATGTTGGAGACCAGGGTTTGATCCCTGGGTTGGGAAGATCCCCTGGAGAAGGAAATAGCAACCCACTCCAGTATTCTTGCCTGGGAAATCCCATGGAATGAGGAGCCTGGTGGGCTACAGTCCACTGGGTCGCAAAGAGTCGGACACGACTGAAAAAGTGAGACTTGTAACCACCAGTCAGGTCAAGACAGGGGTACTACTTAGCAAAACAGTGTAGCAGTCTCTTGAAACATGAAACATAAATTTACCATGAGTGTGTGTGTGCTAAGTCGCTTCAGTCGTGTCTGACTCTTTGTGACACCATGGACTGTAGCCCTCCAGTTTCCTCCACCCATGGGATTCTCCCAGCAAGAATACTGGAGTGTGTTGCCATTTCCTTCTCCAGAGGATCTTCCTGACCCAAGGATCGAACCCTTCATCTCTTGCATCTCCTGCATAGGCAGGTGGGTTCTTTACCATTAGCACCACCTGGGAAGCCTTAAATTTACCATATGACCCTGAAATTCTACCCCTAAGAATCTTCCCAGGAGAAATGAAAATATATATCCACACAAAGACTTGCATGCAGATGTTCATAGCAGTGTTCATTATAATAGCCAAAGTATGGAAACAATTTAAGTTGACTAATGGATAGATAAACAGACTGTGATATATCTATACCATGGAATACTCTTGGGAATGAAAAAGGTAAGAATTATGGATACATGCCATACTGTGAATAACCATCAAAACATTATATTAAATGAAAGAAACCAAATACAAAAACACTCTACACATTATACAATCCATCTGTGTGTGATGTTTAGAAAAGGCACATCTTTAGAGACAGAAAACAGTTTAGTGGTGGCTTGGGCCTGGGGGTGGGAATCAGATCAGATCAGTTGCTCAGTTGTGTCTGACTCTTTGCGACCCCATGAATCGCAGCACGCCAGGCCTCCCTGTCCATCACCAACTCCCAGAGTTCACTCAGACTCACGTCCATCGAGTCAGTGATGCCATCCAGCCATCTCATCCTCTGTCATCCCCTTCTCCTCCTGCCCCCAATCCCTCCCAGCATCAGAGTCTTTTCCAATGAGTCAACTCTTCGCATGAGGTGGCCAAAGGACTGGAGTTTCAGCTTTAGCATCATTCCTTCCAAAGAAATCCCAGGGCTCATCTCCTTCAGAATGGACTGGTTGGATCTCCTTGCAGTCCAAGGGATTCTCAAGAGTCTTCTCCAACACCACAGTTCAAAAGCATCAATTCTTCAGCGCTCAGCCTTCTTCACAGTCCAACTCTCACATCCATACATGACCACTGGAAAAACCATAGCCTTGACTAGATGGACCTTTGTTGGCAAAGTAATGTCCCTGCTTGAATATGCTATCTAGGTTGGTCATAACTTTCCTTCCAAGGAGTAAGCGTCTTTTAATTTCATGGCTGCAGTCACCATCTGTAATGATTTTGGGGGTGGGAATGGGGAGTGACTAATGAGCAGGAAGGATCTTATTGGGGGTGATGGAAATGCTCGGAAGTAGTTTATTTTTTGAAAGTAGATGTGGGATTGTCCAGTCAATGTACTAAAAATCATTGAGCTGTACACTTAAAATGGGTGAATTTTATGGCATACAAGTTATACTACGATAATGTTTTAAAAAATTGAGGTCAGCTAAAGAAAACATGTTAGAGCCCTGCCAATCCCTAGGAGCTTCCACAGCCCCTTTTCCAATCCCACCTCCTGAAAGAAGTAACCAGTCTGGTGGCTGAGTAGTATAAGCAGTGGTTTTCTTTTTTTCATTCCTAAGATTTTTTTCGATGTGGACCATTTTTAAAGTGTTTATTGCATTTGTTACAATACTGCTTCTGTCTTATGTTTTTTGGCCCTGAGGCATGTGGATCTTAGTTCCCCCACCAGGGATCAAACCCACACCCCCTGCATTGGAAGGTGAAATCTTAACCACTGGACTACAGGGAAGACCCCCTCTGCTTCTGTTTGTAGTTTCACTATCTACGTTTGCAGCCTATAGACAAGACAGGCTGATAATTCTCTTTCTGAGCTTTGTATGCACAAACCATTGGGATCTTTTGAGTCTGGCTTTTTACTATCTGTGTATATGTTTAGGAGAGTCATCCAATGGGGGTGTGGCTGAGCCCCATTCACTTTCTTCACCCTAGAGCCCATTACTCTTCAGCCAGGCCCACCTGACTCTGCCCACTGCCCAGGCTTCATGCTCCAGGTTGCCCAGCCTGGGGGCACAGCTCAGCCTCTGCTCACCTGGTGGTCCCAGGAGACCACTCCTCTTCCCAATACACTCACCTGTCTTGGCTGCAGCACACTCCACTTCTTGGTCCTCCCCCTCCCTCCCCAGTGGCTCCTTCAGTTTCCTTTCCCAGCCCCTCTCCCTTTTCCCCAAATCACACCAAGCCAGTGTGCTCCAGGCATCGTCTTTGGTCCTTCTCTTCTTTACACTGGATTCAATCAGTCCTGCAACTTTAACTGTCATTTACAAGCTGAGCTGATGCCTCCAAAATTTCTATCTCCAGGCTCTCCTAAACTCCAACCCCACCCCCCTCCCCACCCCTGCCACCACCGCAACACTCACACACCTCTTGCACCCACTGCACACTTCTATTCGGATGTCTCTCAGACATCGTAACCAAGTGGAGCTCATGACTATCCCCCAAAACTCTTCCCAAGCTGAACACCCTCAACACCTCCCTCTTCCCTCCTCTCCCCTTTTCTCTCTCCTGCCACCCTAGTCCAAGCCTCGTCATCTCTGCCCTGGCCTCCATTGAGGAGGTGTCACCGATGATATAGGCCATCACTTGGGCACCCAGGAAGAGTAGGAGAGCTGGCTCTTCCTAGAAGGGGTCTGGCTGGAGATGCCTGGGGGAGGAACACTGATACCCAGCAGCCGGGTATTGACAAAGCATGGCAGGGGCCACCTTGAGCTCTGCCATTGGTGTCCAACCTTGCTAACAGAAAGAGCATTCTCTGATACCAGTTGCCTTGCGGGTGAGTTGCATATCTGAGTTTTAGCATAAGAAAGAGAGCCCACGGGTCATCCAGTCACAAAGTGGCTTGCTCCTCCACTACCTCCTGACTAGTTTCTTGCTTCCACACCTGCCCATCAGATAGCAACTTCACAGATTGTGTCCGGCCCCTGTTCTAAATTGAACTATCGTGGGCTTCCATGGGCCATCAGCTAAAACCCAGGCTTCTGATTGTGGCTTACAGGCCCTACCTGATTTGTCCTGGACCTCATCTCCTACCACTCTCCCCTACCCCCACTAAGCCCCTGGTCCCACTTTGTCCCTCAGGTGCATCCAAGCTTATTTCAGCCTCAGGACCTTTATTTACCCTTCCAGTGTCCTCTATCTGAAACACCATTCACTTAAATCTTATATCTCAGCTCAAATATTTGCCTCTGCGTAGAGGCACCTATGCCCACCCCCACCTCATACACGTCTCTGCTCTGTGTGTTTCTTTCATGGCGGTCAGCATATCTGCAATATTTTTAAGCTCATTGTTAATTTTTTTATTTCTGAATCTTCCATTGGAACAGAAGCTCTGTGAGGACAGGTCCGATTTCTGTCTTTCTCAGTGTGCAGAGGCTGGCACACTGCCTGGCACATAGGCAAGGTTGAGAAATGTTGTAGATAATCAAGTCAAGTCCCCTGTTGTTCAGTCGCTAAGTCATGTCTGATTCTCTGCGAGTCTGTGGACTGCAGTACGCCAGGCTCCTCTGTCCTCCATTATCTCCTGGAGCTTGCTCAAACTCGTGTCCATTGAGTCGGTGGACTCATTTTCTTTTGCCCTCTTCTCTTGCTTTCAATCTTTCCCAGCATCAGGGTCTTTTCCAATGAGTGGGCTCTTCCCATCAGGCGGCCAAAGTATTGGAGCATCAGCTTCAGCATCAGCATCATTCCTTCCAATGAATATTCAGGTTGATTTCTTTAGGATTGACTGGTCTGACCTCCTTGCAGTCCAAGGGCCTCTCAAGAGTCTTCTCCAGCCAAATTTGAAAGCATCAGTTTTTCAGTGCTCAGCCTTCTTTATGGTCCAACTCTCACATCCGTACATGACTACAGGAAAAACCATAGCTTCGACTCCACAAACCTTTATTGGCAAAGTGATATCTCTGCTTTTTAAGTCCCCTGCCTTTTGCTAAACAGCCCACCACCCTGCCCCCCACCCAGGTCCTGTCACCTCACTGAACCCCTTTGCACTGGGTCTCTGTTCCTCTCCCCTTCTCCCTTGAGATCACCATCTCCCCTCTAGGGTATGACTTCAGTTCAGGAGGCCGGCTTGAATGCAGTCAGTCCTTTGATCCTCCCTAGAGGCCCAGCCCTGGGACTACAGCCATTCTGATGGATCCCAAGGCATGGGTGCTGAGACCCTGCCCAAGCTACAGAAGATTCTGGGACAGAAGGACCCTGCCTGAGTCCCTCCATTAGGGCTGGAGAGCTGGGATGTGCCTGCTGCCACTGCTGACTGAGATTGATGAGCCCCTGTCACCCTGAGGAGTCTCCCAGGGTCCCCTGGGGGCTGTAAGCAGTTATTCTCCTACCATCACTAGGTGGGTTGGCCAAGGTCTATGGGGAATCATGATGCCCCAACCAGGGTCGCGTGGAGCTCCTTCCCTGAGGCCCGGATCCCTGCTGGCCCCTGGGGGGTTGCTGACAGCTCCCTTGGCATCGATCGCCTCTCTTCCACCACCACCTCCCCACCCTCTCTAGAGTCTCCTAATCCTTTGCACACAGCCCTGCTGCTGTCAATTAATCCCCGCTGTGTCTGAGAGGCCATCCGAGAGAAGCAGGAAGAAGGCAAGTCCTGGCTGGTGGACGGCATCCGAGCAGGTAACTCAGGGTGAGGTGAGCTCTGTGGGACACCTGATGGGACCCTTGATGGGACCCCTTCCGTGCTCTTCTCCCAGCAAGGCATTTAGACATGGAGAATCTGGCAAGGCTAGAAACCTGAGCTTTCTATTTTTCCCTGTGAGGCTCAAACCTTAGTGAATCTCCAAGGCAGCTTGTGAAATATGGATTCCAGGTCCTGCAGAGTGTTTAGAGGGGCCTAGGAATCTGCATCCCCCCAGCTTCCCTGGAAGATTGTGAAAGGCTGGTGGTCCAGGTACCATTGTTGCTCTGAGTACCACTCCCAGGCCCCTTTCCTGCCTATACCTCCCTCATCAATGTGGAATCAGCAGCAACAGGGCAAAAAGACGGGAGGGACCTGCACGTGTTTCTATCCAGGAGGAAATGGCTGGGGAAAGAAGGAAAACTGGAGTTGGGAAGGCTCCCCTAGTCATTTCCAAAAGGTTCAGAAACACAAGCCAGAATTGCTGCCTGCTGGGAAATGGCTCGTAGTACTGGGGTGCAGAAGCAGCCAATCCTGGGCAAATGTCAGCACCTCCAGGTAGATGTAGGACACTTGGAGTCAGGCCAGCCTGAGCGTAAGCGCAGCTGGGTCACTTACTGGCTGTGTTACTTTGGGCAGGTCTCCTGACCTCTCTGTGCCTCCATTTCCTTAGCTATACAGCAGTGATAAAAAATGCTTATTTTCCTGAGGCTGAGGAGGAGGCAGAGGTGAGAACAAGGATGAATGATCGTGGCTTATGGAGCTGCCTGTGCCTGGCTGGGGTGGTGAAATCTGCCATCCTAAACATGCCATGTGGGGTTCTGCCAACCTTGGAAATCAGTGTCGACACTCCCACACCCAACAAGGAAAAGGAAGACCAGAGATGTCGTGTCTGGCCCAGGTTCACATTGTTGGCAGCTGAGCCAGGGATCTGACCCCCTCACTAAGAGCTGTGTCCCCAAACCAGTTTCACTTAGGAGGAGTTGGGCTGCTGATGCCAGAATGGAGACAGAAGTCGGGGCTGTGAGCAGAAGGGCAGGCAGTGTGGAGCTGGGCCCTGGGGCAGGGATCCTGGGCCTGTGATTGCCCTTTGCAGCCCTGGACCAGGTCCTTGGCAGTGGAGGGACAGAGAAGCACTCTAATACCTTGGCTGCCTGTGGCCAGGGGAAGGAGGACACCCATGCCAGCACGGCCTCAAAAAGGTCCTATAAGGGCTAGGAGTTTGCATATATTGATCTTTGTGATACTCGCTGGGCTGGGCCAGCCTGTGGGGATGTAATCATAAGGTCAGGGCTGCCCATTCCCTAAAGATATATAAAGCCAGAATCTGAACCCATGTAAGGTAGCTATCGCAGTAAACCATGAAAAAGGGAGCCTGTTATTTTATCTTAACATTTTCTAAAGCATGAAAATATATTAATTTTTATAATATATTAAACAAAAAAGTTATTTTCCATTCATATGCTGCTCATCATGTATTTTAAAAAATTTATAATGGGGTTCTGCTGAACATGATAATCTAAAATTAGCATTTTTGCTTGATATCCAATAATAGTCACAGCCAATGTTTATTAAGCTTTCATCACATGCCAATCACTCTCATCAGTTTGTTTTATCCTCACAATTATCTCCACAAGATAGCTACTATTCAGGTCCCCATTTTACAGACAAGCAAACTGAGGCATAGAGCATTTACTCGATTTGCTCATGACTGGAGTCCGGAGCATGTAGGTCTTTCCATGTTAGTTCAAATAAATCTATTTAAAATCAATGGCTTCATAATATTCCATTATTGGATATTTATTTAGTCTGTGCTCTGCTTACAGATGAACAATTAGGTACTTCCCAATAACCAGCCTCCTACAGGCTTCCCTGGTGGCTCAGCAGTAAAGAATCTGCCTGCAATGCAGGAGACATAGGTTCAATCCCTGGGTTGGGAAGATGCCCTGGAGAAGGAAATGGCTACCCACTCCAGTATTCTTTCCTGGAAAATCCTGTGGACAGAGGAGCCTGGTGGTTACAGTTCATGGGCTCACAAAAGAGTCAGACACGACCTAAGTGACTAAACAACACACGGATGGATATGGATATTTTTCATCTTTTTCTCTAACACAGTCATGACCCATCTCTTTACACATATGTGTGTGGGCTTGAATGTTTCTATAAGGAAAATACCTGGAACTATAATTGCAAAAATGTGTTTTAAAGATGGTGAGCAAAAAGGGAAATATGTAACTCACAAAAGCGGTCCATTAAAGGTGGGAGCAACCATGAGCTCTCAGGGGATACCAAAGGACTTTTGTCCCCTACAGGTGTCAGGATGCTGGGCTGGGTCCAGAGGGTGCTGCCTCAGCCCCCAGGGACCCCTCAGAAGACCAAGCAAGAGGAGGAGGGGACAGAACCAGAGCCAGAGTTGGAGCCGAAGCCTGAAACAGCCCCTGAGGAGACTGAACTAGAGGAAGTGTCCCTGGTAAGAACTGAAGGGCCAGGAAGGTCATGCTGGCCTTGCTGCTCAGAGAATCCCCAGCTTGGATCAGTTGCCCCCACCCAGCTTCCACGACAGAGAAAGTTGGGGCCAAAGTAAAACGTGGGGGGCAGGGGTATCTGGTTCTGTAATCAGCCAGATAGTAAACATTGTATGCTTTGTAGGTCACGCTATCTCTGTTAATTACTCAATTCTGCCACTGTAGTGTGAGAACAGCCATGGACAATATATAAATGAATGAACATGGTGGCTGTGTTCCAATAAAACTTTATTTGCAAAAGCAATCACTAGGCTGGATTTGGCCCACTGGCCATTGTTTTCTAACCTCTAGAGTCTAAAACAGAACTAATCAAAGTAACCAGAGGTGCTGAACCATTTGTTGCCAGTCCAGGAGGAGACCAGGAGCTTGCCAGAGATAAACCTATTATATATTAAGCACACTGCTTAGTTCAGCTGGTATTGTTTTGCAGTATGACTTTCTCCTTAAAGGAAGCAGTGTGTTGATATACAATCTGCTGCAAACCTCTTAAACATTGTGGACCAGTAACAGTTTGCAGACTGCCACTGGTTCCTGGTCCACACCTGGGACAGCTCTAGATTATGTACATATTTTGTGCACCTGTGCATGTATGCACATCTCTGTGTGTATTTGTGTGTTAATAGACCTGAAATAATGTGTTTATGAGTACATATTTGTGTGTCAGTGCAAAACCACAAGTATATTTGTATACGCCTATATATGTGTGTGTGTACGTTTATGTGACTGGGCATATACACGTACATGTGTACAAACAAATATCTGTGTCTGGGTCTATATGCAAATGTAAGTGTTTGCACACTTGAGTGGGGCAGCTTTCTGGGTGAGGTGGTAGACCTGGGAGACACTTTGTCCCAGGTGGGAGGTGAGGCCCTAGGATTTCAGAGACCACTGTGAGAATAGTGCTGTTTGTTCCTGTTGGGGCTCGGTCATGGGTGGGTCAAGGGCTGCTCCGCCTGTACCAGGGCTGGCATCACTGGGGGCTCACACGGCCCTGTTTGAACCCTCCAGCCACCAGAGGAGCCCTGCGTGGGGAAGGAAGTGGCTGCGGCTACTCTGGGTCCTCAGGGTGAGTGCTGGAAGCCCTGGCCGGTGGGTGGGGGGAGGGAGGGGAGGGAGAAGGGCTGTATCCTCCGCTTAGAGCCCTGCAGCAGCCCATGAGGCTGGCAGACCCATTTCACAGATGAAGAAACTGAGGCTCAGGAAGCTAAGGGCAGACTCCTGGGGACTTTCTAGCTGAGCTGAGGTGGGACTGCAGGCTTCCAGCTCCCTCAGGGTTCTCCCCTCCCCTCTCCTCTGCTTCTGACTTGACCTCCCCAGCAGGTAGAAACAGGCCTCTGAGAGGGTCTAGTCCTAAAGTCAGAGGGACTCTTTCCAGGAACCCAGGAGACTGCTCTTACTCCGCCCACATCCCTCCAGGCTCAGGTCTCTGTGGCTCCCGAAGCTCACAGGTACTACAGCACCCTCCCCTCTCCTCAGGGCCAGCCCCCCACCCAAGCTAGGGAGCCACTGAGGGGGCGGGGATGGCCACTGCTCTCTGGTCTGCAGTCATTCCCAAGCAAAGGCCCAGGTGACCTTAGGAATTGGCTGAGGGGAGCCTCGGGCAGAGGAGGGGGTTCTCCGGGGCCAAATCGACCATATGAACAAGAGAAATGGAGGCTGGGGACCAGAGATTTCTCAGTGCTCAGGTGAAATGCAGATTTGGTGTGGCCAGGGCTTCTGATTTTCCCCATGAAGACAGAAATCCAGACTTTCCCATGAAATCTCCCCAAAAGGTCACATTTTAGACCCTGGGTGGTTGCCCCAGTGAGCATGTCTGTGGTGGGGGGGAGGGGGGCGGTTGGCTTCAGATGGTGAGTCTGTGATTCTGTCTAGGCTCACAAGCTTCTGTCACAACACCCCACAGGAAACCCTCAACCCTTCCAGAACACAAGTCACAAGCCAAGTGCAGGAGGGGCCCCCTGGAGCCAGGCTAACTGGACACAAGGATAATTGGCTGATGTTTTACTGAGTATCTCAGCGGGGTGGGCTTCAAATGGCATGGGGCAGGCCTGGCCTCGCCAAGCATTGGAGTCCTCCATTTTCCAGAGACAAACACGAGGCTCTTGAAGGGAGTTGATGTGTCTGAAGAATCACAGTGGGAGATAGAGGCTTGAGGTTCAAACCAAGTTCTTTAGGATGCTGTGGACTGCCATGCTGACCAGGGAGGGGTTGGGGGCATTGAGGGCAGGCCAGTCTCTCTGTCCTTCAGCGGTCCCAGAGGCTGGGTGCTGACCTGGCTCAGGAAGGGTGTGGAGAAGGTTGTCCCGCAGCCCGCCCACAGCAGCAGGCCCTCCCAGAACATTGCTGCAGGCCTGGAGAGTCCAGATCAGGTACTGCTGGGGTTGGGAGCTGCGGTGGGTCAGGGGATAAGGGGCGGGAGGGAGGTCAGCGCACCTGTATCCTTTGCCCACGTCTGTCTGTCTGTCTGTCTTTCTCAGCAGGCAGGAGCACAGATCCTTGGGCAGTGCGGCATTGGGGGCTCAGGTAAGGACAGGAGGCCGGATGGCATTATAGTGGTGGCTTTAGAGGCAGCTAGGACTTCCCTAGTGGCTCAGTGGTAAGGAGTCCGCCTGCCAATGCAGGAAATGCAGGTTCAATCCCTGGGTTGGGAAGATCCCCTGAAGAAGGAAATGGTAACCCACTCCAGTATTCTTGCCTGGACAATCCCATGGACAGAGGAGCCTGGAGGGCTACAGTCCATGGGGTCGCAAAGAATCAGACATGACTGAGCAACTGAGCACTGAGGGGCTGCTGGGTTGGGCCCAGCTCTGGAGGAAGAGTCCACGGGGCCAGAGCTCATCTGTCTCAGGCCTGGTTCAAACCTGGGTTTGAGTTGGGTTGACCGGGGGCTCTGGGCAGGCCTCTTGCTGCTGACAGGCTTCTTTTCTTTTGCAGATGAACCCAGTGAACCCTCCAGGGCTGAAGACCCCGGGTGAGTCCCTGTCCCCGAGCCCCATCTGTAGTGTGTGTGGTGGGCTCAGCATGCCCAGAGCCCAGGGTCCACCACTACCTCTATGTGTGACCTTGGACATGCCTCTTGTCTTTTCTGGACCTCACTTTTGTCATCCACAGTATGGGGATGATGGGCCCTGTGCTGCTCATAGTTTTTTGTATTCATTACTGGGAGATCCTCGGATAGGGGCCAAGGCATGGGTGAGCTGCTTAGGGGTGGGCCTTGTGTAGGTGGGTGCCACATGGAGGTGGGTGCCCAGAGGCAGGGTCTGGACCACCATGGGGGACACTAGGGTGCCCAGTTGGCTTCACAGCTGGCCACAGCTTCTGACTTCTCAGGGTGTTTCCCTGGTGGCTCAGACAGTGAAGAATCTGCCTGCAATGCAGACTTGGGTTCTATTCCTTGGTTGGGAAGATCCCCTGGAGACGGGAAAGCTAACCCACTCCGGTATTCTTGCCTGGAGACCAGCCTGGTGGGCTACAGTCCATGGGGTCACCAAGAGTTGGACACTACTGAGCGACTGACACTCTTGCATCAGTTGCTCTGACTTCTCAGAACTGACTGAGAGGGTGGCAGGCTGGGTGGTGACTGTGGCAAATGGAGGAGCCCATGTCCTACTCCTGGGAGGGGCCTCACTGAGCTCCACCTGCCTGTGCCTTGTTAGACTGTCGGGTCCTTAACTCAGGCATGTTTGTCTAGGTCACTGCCAAACCCCTAGTGACCAGCACAGTGCCTCTTGTACAAAGGCGACTGAGCACAGGAGAGATGAATGAATGAATATACAGTCACACATACCATTCATTCATTGATTCATTGCTCCTGCTTGCTCTCTATTTCTTTTGTCCCCTGGAGGCTGCCTAGGTCATGGGTCCCCAGGGTTACTCTGGAGACTAGTGAGACCAGTAAAGGCACCCAGAGGACTTGCCAGCTTTCTTTTGGGCCACACCTGGGAGATGGGTTCCCCTGGGAGCATGGAGCTTCCCTGAAGAGAGTGGGGCTGCCTGGAATAGATGGATCTGGGGACCCAGTGTTTATCCCAGAGCCAGCTATGTAATTAGTGGGGCCCACTGCAAAATGAAAATACAGGATTAAGATGGTGACAATAGAGCATTAAAGCAGACATGAGCCTTTCTAAGTATGGGGCCCTGTGTGACCACACTGTTCACATACCCATGAAGCCACACTTCTCTGTGCCAGTCACAGGGAGCACCCCCTCACCCCCATGCTGCATTCATGTCCGCAAGCAGCCCTAACTCTCATCTACTGCCCAGGAGGCCAAGGCTGGGCCTGTGGTTCCAGAGCCTTGTCCAGCCTTGGGTCAGAATTTCAGTGTGGCGGAAGTCCCCTACCACTGGAAGCCCTTTAAGAGTATGCAGTCCCAGGTCCCCACTGTGCAGAAAGGGAGCCGGGGAAGGGCTGATCACTTGAGTTTGCTCAGTTGACCGCTGGCTCCTCTGCAGGCCTGGGCCCTGGCTCCTCCGGTGGTTCGAGCAGAATCTGGAGAAAATGCTGCCTCAGCCCCCAAAAATCTCTGAGGTGAGTTGAAGAAAAGGGAGAGCAGGCAGCTGACTACCCAGGAAGGGCCCACCTACTCCAGCAAGTGCTCCTCACCCCTGGGACCCTTGGTGGGGGACGGGTGCTCTCCTCCCTGGAGGGTCCTTAGTGGGGAGGAGTGGCTGCAAGAGGGGATACGGGTGGAGGGGAAGAGTGGGCGGGGCTGGCCAGGGCCTGAGCGCACCTGACCTCTTCCTCCGTAATGTCATTTCCTGTTTTGACCCAGGGCTGGAGCGATGAGCCTACAGATGCTGCCTTGGGTCCAGGTACAGGGAAGGGACCTGGGGAGTGGCTGCCTGGGATAGTCACAGACTGGGCTGGGGGTACAAATGGGGCTCCAAGGGTGCTTGGGGAGTGGTTCAGCTTGCAGGGAACTGGCTGTTGTGGGAACCCTGAAACCCCTTCCCTAGTCCAGGCTGGGAAGCCGGGGACAGCCTCGTCAAGGCCTGGACAAGGCCCTGCACCTCAGCTCCATGTCTGTCTGAGGATGGGGGGAGTTAGCATGGTCCCGAAGGGCTCCCCACTCAGTCACATTAGCACCTCGAATCTGGATCCCATGCCCTTAGGGGTTGCATGGAGCCCCGCCATGTCATCCTTACCCCCTCCCTCTCTGTTACTTAGAGCCCCCAGGACCCGCCCTGGAGATCAAGCCCATGCCGCAGGCCCAGGAGAGCCCCTCCCTGCCGGCTCCTGGCCCCCCGGAGCCTGAGGAGGAACCGACCCCAGAGCCCCAGCCCACTATTCAAGCCTCCTCCCTGCCGCCCCCGCAGGACTCTGCCAGGTGAGCCCCTCAAACACCTCTGCTCCCACAGGCAGCAGACTCAGTGCCTGGCCCCAGCCCAGTACTGCACCCACCCACCCACCCACCACCCCCCTGCCCCCCCAAAACAAGTCTTTTAAATTAGAAAAGTAACACATGCACCTGGGAGAAAATTCCAGCGGGTTTGCAGCGCCCCCTCCCTGGGCCATCACATCTGCAGCTTCTCCTGCTTCTGCACAATTCTGAGATGCAGAGGAGCTCGGAGAACATTTCTCCTGCAAACGTACATACCCGGCAGCAGCAAACTCTAGATACGCTAGACTCTAGCAGTAGATTCCAGTTCATCTCACTTTTTTTTAACCTAAAAATATATCTTAGAGGTGGTTTTTACACATAAAGGTCAGTTCCACTCTTTCAGCGGCTGCATACTACTTCATTATACCCATGTACCAGCTTTTATTTAACCATTCAGTGGACATTTAGGTGGGTTTCCACTCTTGGAACAGGTAATATACTTGTACAGGCATCATTGCATTCATGTGCAAGCGAATCAGAGGAAATGGAGTTGTTGGCTCAAAGGATACACGCATTTAAAATCAGGATGTCTATTTCCCTGGTGGTCCGGTAGTTAGGACTCCACTCTTCCAGTGCAGGGGACATGGGTTCAATCTCTGGTTGGGAAATTAAGATCCCTCATGCCATGTGGCCAAAAAAATAAAATCAAGATAGGTACTGCTAAGTGCTCCCACCCTGGCAGTGAGTGAGGGGCTGGAAATGAATCTTAGGGGTGGGGTGGAGGGTAGCAGGGGACTGAGTTACTTGCTGGGGTCTGAACAGTCACCAGAGGCTCACCTGGGGAGGCCAGGGATGGGCCAGCGGTGTTCAGGCCTGGGCACTTGGGCTCTGGTTCATCTTCTGGCAGGTTGCTACCTGCCTTGGGGAGGGGTCTGACTCTAGCCTCAGTCTTCCTATGAGTTCTCCTGCCTGGACATGGCCCCTTCTCTCTCTCCCACTTGCAGGTTGATGGCATGGATCCTGCACAGGCTGGAGATGGCCCTGCCACAGCCAGTGATCCGTGGGAAGGGTGGGGAGCAGGTGGGTGCTGTCTGGGGGAATAGGGGTCCTGGGTCGTGGTGGTGGGAGGGTCCTGGGAGCTCAGACAAGGGTGAGATGGTCCCTGGTCGGGGATGGCACAGACGGAAGATGGGAGCCTGCAACCGGAACTCAGCCCCCCTAGCCTGCCTGTCTGCATGGCTCATGTCCATTCCACACACACACACTCTCTGGTCACTGTAACCACAGTGACTGCCTGCCTGCTGGTCACAGTCACTGGGGAGGTGCTTCCATGGGGGGAGCAGAGAGGATGTGGGATGCAGAGGAGGAGCCTCCCAGGAGCATCAAGGAGGACTTCCTAGTAGAGGTGGCCTGCAAGCTGAGACCTGAAGGAGGAGTAAGAAGAGGGTGGGTGAAAATGAAGGAGGTGGTGTAGGAAGGGTCCTTTAGGCAGAAGGTCAGTATGTGCAAAGGCCCAGAGACAAGTGAGGCCCGGAATGTTCTAGGAAGAAGTGGGGCTTGTGGGAAGCCACCGGGCCCTGTGCGCATTTCTGACGATCTAGAGCTCCCACATGGGTTGGAGGGGGGAGCAGGGCACCCTACCTTGCCCTCTCCAAGAACCTGCTGCCTGGCCTTTCTCCCTTGGACACAATTGAACATTTTCATAGAAGCACCTGGAATGGGAGGCCTGGGTGGTAGTCCCCCTGTAGTGGAAGGTGGACAGGAAGCTTCAGGACTGCTTCCCTGCCGGCTGACCCCTCAGGCTCCATGTTCACACACCCTCTGTGGGTGGCAGAGGAAGGAACAGCTTTAGAGCTCCCCAAGAGGAGGGAAGGGGGGTGTCCAGCAGCAGGAATGATTAGTGGGTGAAGATGCACTGACTGAGTGGGGGTCTTTGAGGATGGGCTGGCGGGGAGAGGCCTGCGTGCAGATGGAGCTTTGAGAGAACCCTCAGGGGAGGATGGGAGAGGGTTTTCATGCATAGAGAACCAGAGAGAGGGCAACCAAGGCAGGTGCCCACCTGGGCAAAGGAGCTGAGGTGGGACCAGGCAAGCAGTGAGCCTGATAGGGGAATGACTAGAGCAGTGGGCCACTCTGAGGGGAGGGAGTGTCTTGGGTGCTGTGAGGAGACCCTCTTACTCCTGGTGTGCCAGGAGTGCTGACTGAAGCAGGAAGGCCGGTGAGGAGCCCACAGAAACTGTTTCCCCATTTCTCCCCCCATACAGGAGTCTGATGCCCCAGTGACATGTGACGTGCAGACCAGTAAGTGACACCTTAGTGGGTCCTTGTGTGCGTCTCTGTGGGGGTTGTTTGGTCTGAGTGTGTATGGGCCAGGCAAGGACATGGGGATGGCTGGGGTAGCCAGTCTCCAGACCTGGACCTGGGAGAGCCCATGCTCTGCAGGCCACACTTCAGGTCAGCCTGGCCAGGTAGCCAGAGCCTGGCCCAGAATCAGATGGTGGTTGGAGACCCCCTCCTGGGGACCAGGGAGCCGAGGGGATGGGCACATATTCAGGAACTTGGCCTGCCTGCCAGCTTCTATCCAGAAAAAATAATTCTGAGATCAGGTCTGATGAGCCTCCCTTCCTGCAAGGAAGCCCTGGAGAGAGTGTCCCATGGTCCCCTGGGCTAGTGGGTTTGGCTCAGCAGAGTTCCTGGTTATGGGGTGAAAGGAGAGAGATGGGCTTTCTATGGGGGTACTGGACACCTTGAGCTGGGAGGGCATCCCCTCGCCTGTGGGGAGTATGTGTTGCTTTTTATCTCAGCCCTGCAGGAGGACTGGGGCCCAGAGGGGAGGGCTGAGATCCAAAATCTGCTCTTCCTTCATGTCATGGCCTCTGGAAAGGCATGTGGGATATGGGGCACCCACACATCCATTCATTTGTTCATAAATGCTCATGGAGGGCTGCTCTGTGCCAGGCCTGTGATGAGAGCTGGAGGTGAGCGGAGCAGAGTTCAGGTCAAGGGCAGTGGCCCTCTTTCACCCTGGACACAGGCCCTCAGAATGTGGGCCCTGGGTGTCCCAGAGCTGCCTGCCCCAGCCCCACTATGGTGGCCTTTATGACCCACTCCAGTATTCTTGCCTGGAGAATCTCAGGGACAGAGGAGCTGGCGGGCTGCAGTGTATGGGGTCAGAGTTGGACATGACTGAAGCGACTTAGCGCACGTGGTCACTCCGACACAGGGCGGCACGCGCAGACTGGCTGATTGTGGAGCTCAGGCATAGGAGGCTATGGGGTTTGTATAATCATGGTAGTGTCGTGAAGGGAAGGCTCAGAGCAGGGTTCACTCAGTCTTGAGCTCACGGCCACGCTAAAGGGTGCAGAGCAGGGCTGCCCACGGTTATTGGGGTGGGCAGAAGGGCAGAGATGTGCCCAAGGTCACAGAGCTGTTGTCAGGGAGCAGTGACTAGAGTCCCTTGGGCCCAGCAGCAGCTGCTCAGCCAGGCCAAGGTTAGAGGACCGGAAGCCCTTCCCTGGAACAGAGACCCATCCCCTCCACCCCCAGGGGCCAGTGAGAGATCTGAGGATGGACCCTCACCCCCCACCCACCCTCTGAACCTGCTTCCTGATCCTCTGAAAGCCACCTGCAGGCAGGACCTAGCTGTGTGCCTGGAGCATGTGGGTCATGAATGAAACTAGGGTGTGTCAGTTTCCTAGGGCTGCCATAACAAAGACCAGAAATGGATACCCTCAAACAGCAGAAATGTTTCTCTCTCAGTTCAGGAAGCTGGAAGTCTAAAATTGAAGTGTTGGTAGGGTTGGCTCTGGGGCTCTGAGGTGGGCACCGTGCCGCACCTCTCTCCTGGCTCCAGTGGCTGCTGGCCATCCTTGATGCCCCTTGGCGTTTAGCTGCCCTCCAAGCTCTGCCTTTTCTGTGTCCGCCAAACCTCCTTTTCATGTCTTCTATAAGGAGGTGTCATTGGGTTTAGGTCCCTCCCATTCTAAATCCAGCATCACTTCACCCTGAGATCTTTAACTAGTGATACCTGCAAAAACTCATTTCCCAATAAGGTCCCACTCACAGGTAACAGGGGTTAGGACTGGGATATAGTTTCTTGGGGTGAACGCTGTTCAGATAAGGGTGACCCCTCCCCTGCCCGGTCTCCCAGATCCCCCCATCCTTTTGCTCATTCACTCCCTCTGCCTGTCCACCCCGCCACCCACTCCTCTGTCTTCTCCTTTGTTTCAGGGGTGGTGGCAGCTGGAAGCCTCTGAAACAAAAGGGAAGGGAGCCTGGGAGAGCGCAGATGGACACATGGACAGATGGATGGAAGGAAAGAAGGGTGCCCTGAAGAGAAGACCTGCTGGGGAGGGGAATGAGGTGGCCATTGAACTCCCCACCCTCCTTGAACCCCCTGCTGCCCACCCCCATGACCAATCCCAGGCAGGGTGACAGGGAGCCAGTCCCAGAACTGCCTCTCAGAGACTAAGGCTGCCCTTTTCCACCCGAGCAAGGGGAAGGCCAGCCCGGCAGCCTGTAGGGTTTAGGCTGGACAGAGGGAGGACCTCCCGCCAGAAGGCTGCAGGGACGCCCACAGGCATGGCTTTCAAAGGACACCCACGCAGTTCTCAGGAGGGTGCCTGACGCACTCAGCGCCCCCACGGGACAGTTTTTCCCAAAAGAGGATCTCCTTAGGCTTGGCCATGTTCTCCCCCTCCAAAATTTGGGGACCACTAGTGGATGACATCACATGCTTTAACTGACATTAAAAAGCATATGGTAGTACATCAGACTTGTGATTGCATGATGTTACTGCTCCGGGTAAGGCTAAAGGGAGTACTTAGGCTTGAGACTTGGGTGAATTAATATGGCCCGCATATTGGGGCTGTTGGAAGGAGTCAGCCAGGGGTCCTGAGCCAGTTGCCCTGGGTCCCAGCTGACCCACAAGATGTCTTTGTTTGGGGCAAGGAGGATTTTAAACATTGGCATTAGTTGTCAACATTGAAAAATCAGGTGGCTTGGCACAGAAAAACCTGGCTTCTCTTGACAACTGGGAATATCGGGCTGTCATGGTCCCACACTGTGCGTTGGGGACAGTCTGAGTGGCAGCTGCCACCTGAGAGCAGGTGGCACCTTCCACTCTCATCTCCCCAGCTACATAGGCCTTTGAGTTTTGAGACCCCCGAGGTCTCAGACTGGCAACGAGGGGAGGGCAAGCTGGTAGAGGGAACAGGGTGAACATATGCCTGGCGGTGAGAGTGTACAGGGAGAAGGCTGGGCACTTCAGCTAATCTGGAGCCCAGAGTCCTTGATGTAGAAAGTAAAACTAGAAAAGTCGGGGCCTGATGTCAGGGGACTAGGCTGTAGGTGACGGGGAGCCGTTGGAGGTGGTTGAGCAGGGCAGTGACTTTGCAGAGATTACTCTGAGGCTAAGGAAGCATCGGAGGCAGAGAAGGCCACTGAAGCAGGGGTTCTTGAACTTCAGGTGACATCTGGGGGTGGCTATGAAGAATGTCCCATGCCCAGACCTTCCAATTTAAAGAGTGTGGGAGCCTGATAATCTGCACTTTCAAGCAGCACCCACTTGCTCAGATGATTCTGACGGCGGTGTAGTGCAGAGGACCACACTTTGAGAAATACCCAGTTAGTGAGGAGTTAGTGCTTCAGGGGCCAGAAGATGCGGGTCTGGGCTAGCGAGAGACAGAGAGAGCGGGTGTCATGACCCAGGCGCGCCAGGGAGGATGGGGGTTTTAAGTCCAGGCCAGGGCTTTGCCAGCAACCCAGGGACCGGGTGGGAGCCTTGGCCTAGAGTCCATGCCCCTGGGCTCCCTGTCGGGTGGTCTGAGAAGAAATAGCTCCCTCCCTGTTTGGGGCTATCGACCTGTGCTGCTGGAGTCAGAACCCCATGTGGCTGCCCTGAAGACCGCCCTAGGCTGGGAGGATACTGCACGGGAAGGGGTGTGCCCTGAGGCACTCCAGGGTGAAGTTTAAGCCCCGGATGGAGCAGCAGTTTCCATGTGAGTTTGAGCATCCATAGCACTTCGTGGCCCCATCTGTGACCTGGGTGCCTGGAGGAACCCTGGAAAAGCCGGAAGAGCTGAGAGTCAGATGCCTATGGAGAGGGTCCCACCTTACAGCTCCAGGGACAGGAGGGCCCGCCCCAGGATCGGTACCCCCTGCCTGCCCTTTCTGACTGGTGATCTCAGGCACCATCCTCTTCTTTGGCTATAAAATGAGGACAGGCCTGGTGCAGAGATGAAAGGAGGAAATGCTTGTAAAATGCCTAATTAGCCCTGATTAGTACCTAAAGAGAGAGGGTTAACGAGAGGGAAAGCAAGGATGTGAGCAAGGATGGCATCCAACGCCTGTCATGGGGTGGCTGCCAGTGCCGGGCAGGTGCTTCTGGGGCATGCTTGTCACCTAGGATAGCACCTGGGAAGTGAGTCAGGGGACCTGGCCCTGCCTCTGGCATCCTGTGTGGCCTTGGACAAGCCACTCAGCCTCTCTGGTCTATAAAATGGGGAGAGGATTGTTCTTACCCTGCAGGGTTGCTGCTAAAGCTCATGAGCTCACGGGTCAGGGGATATTCTGTCCCATGGGTGGCCCCTGGGTGTCAAGCAGGAACTTGCACCCTCAAGGCATGGTCCGAACGAAGACCCCACACCAAGGCTGGGTGACGACATACAACAGCAAGCACCCATGACCTGTATGTCCCACCACTGGGTTCAGGGCCACAGTGCGAGGATCCTCCCTGGTCAGCATCCAGGGTGCTTAGAGGGATAGGGGAGATAAGACTGTAGTCCAGGATGTGGTGGGCACCTCCTCTGTGAGGCAGGATAACATCTGTACCTGGAAGACAGGAGGCAGGAGTGGGGAGTGAGAACTCTTGGAGGGCAGACTGCCCCTGAACCTGGCGTGAGGGAAACACAAGAAAGCCTTAATCTGCATCTCAGTTTGCTCATCTGTAAAATGGGGACTAAAACATAAAAGAGGGAATATAAAATGGGGATAATAGTTATTCCCACTTCAAAATGTTGATGTGAGGACTAATTGAGTTAATCCATGTAGGTCACTTAGTACAGGGCCTGCTGCTGCTACTGCTGCTGCTAAGTCGCTTCAGTCGTGTCCAACTCCGTGCGACCCCATAGACGGCAGCCCACCAGGCTCCCCCGTCCCTGGGATTCTCCAGGCAAGAACACTGGAGTGGGCTGCCATTTCCTTCTCCAATGCATGAAAGTGAAAAGTGAAAGTGAAGTCGCTCAGTCATGTCCGATTCCTAGTGACCCCATGGACTGCAGCCCACCAGGCTCCTCCATCCATGGGATTTTCCAGGCAAGAGTACTGGAGTGGAGTTCCATTGCCTTCTCCGAGTACGGGGCCTGGCACATAGTAAATGCTCAATAAGTGTAGCTGGTGCTATTGTTGTTACTATCCTGCACTATGAACAATAACTCCCAGAGTCAAAGGAGAAGACTTGAGGCCAGCTTCCACTGAAAGTCACCATTAGTAATTCACACCTGGCTTCAGGCCCACCAAGAGCCCTGGAGCTTTTGGGGACCACCTGCTCCCAGGTAATCTTCACCTTTCTCCCCTTTCTCCTGTCTGGGGGTGGGCTCAAGCTCCTGATGAACTTCCCCTGCACCCACTGCTGCCACGCTCACAGCCCCACTTTCTCTGCCAGGGACCAGAGTCCATGGAGAAATGTTGAAAGTGAGACCACGTCCATGAGAAAGTCAAGTTCTCTTGGAGGTGGAGCCTCCAGTTCAAGAGAAAATCTTTCTAGACTCCCAGAGGCAGGTTCTGAGATTATGGGCATGAAGTGTGCTGTCGGCAGGGGTGGCATCTGGAGAACAGGCAGTGAACAAGCTCTCTCTGTAGCCCTCAGGACATTCCAGGCCATTTGCACCTGGATATGGCAGGGCGGACTTTGAGCATAGGTCTCATGGTATCACCTGCAATTCTGTGTTTGGAAGCATCATTTCTGTACAGACCTCCAGGAAGGAGGCCCTGCTGAGAAACAAAGACTAACTATAATTGAAAAGTGACAGTGTCAGTTGCTCAGTCGTGTCTGACTCTTTGTGACCCCATGGACTATAGCCCGCCAGGCTCCTCATTCCATAGGATTCTCCAGGCAAGAATACTGGAGTGGGTTGCCCTTGCCTTCTCCAGGTGAGATCTTCCTGACCCAAGGATCGAACCTGGGTCTCCTGCATTGCAGGCAGATTCTTTACCATCTGAGCCACCAGAGAAGCCTTGTCTCAAAAGGAAAAAGAGAGGGGGAACTAATGGAAGGAGACAGGGTTAATTATTGTGGGCTTCAGCCCATCACTTTAGCACTGGCCTGGTTGTCAGTGGTCCCAGTGATAACTGCTGTTTCCACTGCTTGGCTGAGAACTGGCGCATGGCTGGTGATGACCAAGGCTCCCTGTGTGGTCCCTGGGACTCAGAGGCCCAGGCCCACTCTCTCCCATACCCTGTGTCCCCTGTAGTCAGCATCCTCCCTGGAGAGCAAGAGGAGTCGCATCTCATCCTAGAAGAGGTTGACCCTCACTGGGAGGAGGACGAACACCAGGAGGGCAGCACCAGCGCCAGCCCGCAGACCTCAGAGGCAGCTCCAGCTGATGAACAGAAGGGCGAGGTGGTGGAGCAGACGCCCAGGTGGGATCCAGAGAAGGCCCTGAAAAAAAGATTGTCTGTGAAGATAACAGGCATATGGTACAGAATCCCTATGGGTACAAAAGGGCAGAGCTGGGACTAAGCCTACGTTCTCCTCCCTCTCCCTCCCACCAGATACACATCTTTCTCCCCATGGGCACAACAGCTGCCAAGGTTTTTCTGTAACTTTCCAGGGCCTATCTGAGCATATGTGATCATGGATTCCCTTCATTTTTTGCACAAAAGAGCATATCACATCCATCGACCTTACTACATTCATTCAACAATGTACCTTGAGATCTTTCCGCATTGAGAACATGGAGATCATACTCATTTTTTTCAACAACTGCATAGAATTTCATTGTATGGGTATGCCAGAATGTACTTAACTTGTCCACTATTGATGGCCGTTTTTATTATTTTAAATAATTCTGCCACAGACACTCTTGTTACATGTCCCTGAATGTGCGTGCGTGTGTATCTGCAGGGTACATTTCCAGAAGGGAGTTGCAGGGTCATCAAGGAAGGGAGTGTGTAACCATGGTAGTGATAGCCAGGCCACCCTCCGCAATTACAGGAGCTTCTCAGCTCAGTTCCTGTGGAGTCTTAGCCGCTCAAGTCAGGAGGCCTCAGGTCCACAGGTCCATGACCTACATTGCAAAGATGGGGAAACTGAGGACCAGGGAGTGAGGGGTGACCTAGGGTTGGCACCAGGGCAGTTGGGGGCCAGGACAGGCCCCTGATGCGGGGAGGGAGCCTTCATTGCTAGAGAGAGGCCAGGGCTCCCCAGGCGCAGTCTTGTGGTTATAGGACATCCTACTGAGAACTGGGGCAAGAAGGGGACTTGGGGTGCACCTAAAAATGACCTCACCTCTTGCCTCTGACCTCAACTCAGGGAGCTGCCTCGGATTCAAGAGGAGAAAGAAGATGAGGAGGAGAAGGAAGACAGAGAGGAGGAAGAAGAGAAAGGCAGAGAGAAAGAGGAGGAAGAAGGCAGAGAGAAAGAGGAGGAAGAAGGCAGAGAGAAAGAGGAGGAAGAAGGCAGAGAAAAAGAGGAAGAAGAAGATGGAGAGAAAGAGGAAGAAGAAGGCAGAGGGAAAGAGGAGGTGAAAGGCAGAGAGAAAGAGGAGGAAGAAGGCAGAGAGAAAGAGGTGGAAGAAGGCAGAGAAAAAGAGGAAGAAGAAGATGGAGAGAAAGAGGAAGAAGAAGGCAGAGGGAAAGAGGAAGTGGAAGGCAGAGAGGAGGAGGAAGACGAAGAGGAGGAGCAGGAGTAAGACACTTGTGCGCCTGGCTTAGGGATGACCCAGGGAGGGGCTGCCATGGCTTTTGGGGTGGGAACGCTTTCTGCTGCTCACGGGAGCTCCTCCCTTTGTTCTGTGCTGTGTGCTGTACCGCTGAGCACTGATCAGAGAGGCTAGGGGGCTGCTGGGAGACCTCCACTGGGCTCATAATGACCTTGGGATTCACAATACCCAACACTCAACAACCACCCCCACCCCACCCACCCCTATACGGGCAAACAAATGTAGAATGCACCTCCACAAGAAGGGGGTTTTGGGGAGAGGATCCTGAACCATGCGAGCCAGACAGAAGGGCAGATGGCGAGATGGATGCACGTGGAGGTGATGTGCAGACGGCTGGATGCCTGAGTGGGGTTAGAGGGTAAGAGGCTGGACCGGAGATGTAAAGGCAGATGTCTGGTCTGGTAGATGGAATTGAAAGTGGGGCTAGAGGTGGTGCCCAGGGAGTGCGTATGGATGAAGGGGAGACCCAAAGGCCAGATCAGAGTTCAGGAGGAACCGGAAAGGACCAAGGAGGAGGAGAGGGAGATGAGGAGAGTGTGGGACCTGGAGGCCCAGTTGGAAAGTGTTTCAAGGAAGCGAAAGTGAACTGCGGCCTCACGAGCAGCCTGCGCAGCCCAGGAAGAGTGACAGTGTAACCTGAAGTCGGGGGAGATGATCCTTCAGAGGAGCCGGATTGTGAAGGCCTTGAACTTGACTTCCTGGGAGCAATAGGGAGCCACGGAAGGTTTGTGAGCAGGGGAGTGACACAGGCCGGCAGCTGCACTGTGCAGAGACTGAAGCAGGAGGAGCATCGAGGTGGCTGGGTGATTTAATCTCTCCCCTGATCAGACCGGGTGATTTAGCCTTTCTCCTTAATTCACCCCCCTGGCATTGTTCCCTGTCCCTGTCATTCTGCCCTCTGTGGTACCCCTTGGCCCACACCTTGCCTCCCTGTCCCTTTGGCCATGGCCTAAGGCAAGATAGCACCATGAAAGTTAGGAGCCCAAGCTTTGCTTCTCTCAGCAGAGTGACCTGGGTGAGCAGCAGGTGGGCATAGATCTTCTGCCTCTGTATCTGTAAAATGGGAGGTCTGGCAGTGGGGATAATAGCCCCTGCTGAGTGGCCAGAGGGCCGGCTGGGAACAGATGCAGTAGGACCTGGTGTGGAGTATGCGGTCCATCAAAAACCACCAACCTTCTCATCTCTACTAAGGGTCACTTTTAGTCTCAGTCAGGAAACAGTTAAATCATGAGACCACATAGGATTTGGGAGCTAGAAGCCTGCTTAGTCTCATCTGCTTTGAGTCCACGCTTGCCCAGTTCACATATAATCTTTCCATCCTTAGCAGGAGGCCACATAACTACTTGCTTGCCTCCAATAATGGGGTGCTCACAACCTCTCAAAGGCTATCGATTCCATCCACACATACCTCTGACTTAGAAAATTATTTCTTCTGCCAAAACTAAGAGTGCTTCCTTTTGGCTTCTGTAACCTGGTCCTAATTCTGCCCTCTAGGCCCCTCCAGAGCCAGGATGCTCTCACTCCCTTAGGTGAAGACCTTAGGTGCTGCCTGGGTCTTCATTAGTACAGCCCTATCTGCTCTCTTCTTTCCTCTTGCCTCTGGGTATAGTGCAGAGCTCTGAGCTGTTCTGCCAGAACACACACATGCCCAACACACAGGCCTACAAATCCCTTTATATGCCATGGCTCTTGAACTAAACACCACTGGAAGGCCAGGGAGCCAATGCACCCAGGCACACATACTAACTACACATATGTTCTCTGCCTAATACACATGGGCACTCCACACATATCTGCACTGTGCATACACACCTGCACACAGACACAGATGTGCTGGGTTATGTGCACACTTATGTGTTGTCAGGGCACTTATACCCACACACAGCCTGCAGACATGCACAAGTAACACAGGCACAGGTGCACTCACCTGCATGTATCCACACTATACACAAGCACACGCATACAGTTACCTACAAACACTGCCAGGCACGTACCTGATCACACATATATTTGCCCAGAACTTCAAACTCAGGGAACTTTGGGACCTAGGGCCCCAAGTAAGGACAAGGGTCTTGTGATGACAGAGTGGCTGATCCCAGGCACAATGCCAGAGGCTGTCAGGCATGGGACAGGCAGCTGGGCTGTTGCTGCCTGGGGAAAGATGCTCTTCCCAGCTCTGTGGAGTCACAGGGGTTACTGATGACGTGCAGGTCCTGGTAACGGGCAGATGGTCGCCTAGCGACCTGATCTCTGCTGGCAACAGCTCGGCTTTTCCTAGCAACCACAGCCTTTTGGTCCCCACCTGGTCTCCCTGGGGGCGTTTCTGCAGAGTTCCGGGCACATCCCCTCAATCTGATTAGAAGCAGGAAGGATTGGAGGCTCATCCACCACTCAAGTCACACTAGCTCTGGAGTTCGCCTTGCAGACTCGGGGCTGGGCCAGGGCTCCCCAATTCTCCACTGGCAAGCACTGACCGAGGGCTTGGGATGAATGTCATTGCCCCCAGCTGAGCTTCTGCATCATGGGCGTCCCTGTTGGCAAAGACAGCAAGACCCAAGTAGGTGCCTGATTCTCCCTAAGGGCTCCCCTCCATTCTTTCGGGGTTGAGGGATGCTGGGCAAAGAGTCTACAGTGAGGCCCTTGAGCTGGGGACACGGCCTGCTTTGTGACTTGAGGGAGGAGCAATGGGCTGGTAAACTCTTGCCAGAGGCTATAGCTGCTACTTCCCACATCTTTAACTCAGAGAGCCAGGATCTCTGTGTTCCCTGCCTCAGCCGGTCTGTCTGAGCCTCTGCTTGCAAATCCCAGGAATTTGGGAGCTTTCCAGAAGCTCATGGCCTGCTGCTTCTGGGCAGGTCAGGAGGGGGCCTTGGCAGGCAGTGGGAACACTCCCAACCAGGGGCAATAAGATTTTTGTGTACCTGTGTCCCCAAACGGTCCCTGGTGAGGCTGACAGGGCCACCGTAGGGCCTGTTATGGTGTCTCCATAGCTGGAGTTGTTTGTGTAAAATGTTCTTCCATCTCCGTGGGTGATTCATAGATCGCCTCCTCCTCTGGGATTAATAATAACTATGACAGGAACAGTCTTAGTAACAGCTGTCACATATTTGATGAGCACTTGTGTTCCCTGCCACATGCTGTGCCAGGGCTCCTACTGCTAATCCCATTTCACAGATGAGAGAACTGAGGCCCAGAGACAGCAGCCCACACATCCAGGGTGCCCTGGCAGCGAGCGCAGAGCTGGGATTGTATCCCAGGTCAGGCTGGGGTCTTAAGCAGACATCTGGTACTGCAGACAAGGAACGGTTCAACTTACCTGTGTTTAGAGATGGAGAATCCAGATGACTCTGGACAGGGGGAGATTTTTTGACTTTTCTCTTAGCTTCTTACTGGCACTTCTGACCTCACTCAAATAAGCCAGGCTGGGACTTCCCTGGCAATCCAGTGGTTAGGACTCTGTGCTTCCAATGCAGGGTTATGGCTCTGATCCCTGGTCAGGGAACTAAGATCCCACATGCCATGCAGTGGCCAAAAAACAAAAAAAAAGGCCAGGCTGTATGGTAGAGGCTGCACAAGTCCTACTCATTTGCTGCTGCTGCTGCTAAGTCGCTTCAGTCGTGTCCGACTCTGTGTGACCCCATAGACGGCAACCCACCAGGCTCCCCCATCCCTGGGATTCTCCAGGCAAGAACACTGGAGTGGGTTGCCATTTCCTTCTCCAATGCATGAAAGTGAAAAGTGAAAGAAGTTGCTCAGTTGTGTCCGACTCTTAGCGACCCCATGGACTGCAGCCTACCAGGCTCCTCCATCCATGGGATTTTCCAGGCAAGAGTACTGGAGTGGGGTGCCATTGCCTTCTCCGCCTACCCATTTGACTGATAAGCAAATGGAGGCTTCCCAGGGACTTGCTTTCCAGGCCTGATTCTAGAATGAGCAAGACCCCAGCAAGTCTCTGACTGGGACTGTGGGAAGTTCATTTCCTGGGCCTTCGTGCTCTGAGAACCGAGGAGGCCACTGCATCTGTTTCAGGGAAGGAGAGTCAAGTCAGCTTCTTGCAGCACCAGCCCATCCACCCCTTCCAGGCAGGGCCTTATTCTCAGTTAGGCTTGAGGGCATGGTTTCTGTAATACTTTTAGAAGCCCTCCAAGAACATGGGCTTCCCAAATGGTGCTAGTGGTAAAGAACCCGCCTGCCAGTGTAGGAGATATAAGAAATACAGCTTTGATCCTTGAGGTGGGAAGATCCCCTGGAGGAAGGCATACCAACCCACTCCAATATTCTTGCCTGGAGAATCCCAAGGAAGGGGAGCCTGGCGGGCTACAGTCCATAGGGTCAGAAAGCGCAGACACGACTGAAGCGACTTAGCATGCAACTACTAAGTCACTTCAGTCGTATCCGACTCTGTGCGACCCCATAGAAAGCAGCCCACCAGGCTCCCCCGTCCCTGGGATTCTCCAGGCAAGAACACTGGAGTGGGTTGCCATTTCCTTCTCCAATGCATGAAAGTGAAAAGTGAAAGTGAAGTCACTCAGTCGTATCCGACTCTTAGCGACCCCGTGGATTGCAGCCTACCAGGCTCCTCCATCCATAGGATTTTCCAGGCAAGAGTACTGGAGTGGGGTGCCATTGAAAAGCAGACCCAACAAATGAACTTTAAGATGGAAGAGAATATTTTAAATATAGTTTTAACATGTTAATCTTCATATAAATGCAGTCACAAAATAGAATTTTAAAAATATATTTATGGAGGAAGGGACCCATGTAGGCTGAAGTGCTAAGCCCTGTGAAAGTCATAATATGCCCTTTTCTTTAAGAAAATCTGTTTCTTCCTGGGCAGGATAGAATCTGACAACTCAAGGCTCCTCACAATGGAAATATGTATACAATGAAGAGAAAGAAAATGAGTTGGGTGCTTGAATCCTCCAGACACTCACGTCACTCATCCACATCACTTGGGGCTGTGCAGACACTCAGAGGCTGGCAGTGGAGTATTAAGGACTTGGCACTGGGGTCAGATAAACACATCTTTTATCCAGGTTCACCTGGTACAGGGTATGTGACCTTGGCCAGGCCATCTGACCTCTCTGAGCCTCCAATTACTAAGCTCAAATGGGATCAATCGCAGCTGGGCTCTTAGGGTCATTTGGGTGAGGATTTGGTGGGACAAGTACTTGGCCCTGTGCCTGGCACTCAGCCCTTGGGAACTGCTGTGATAATATGATTGCTGGCTGATTCCTTCTCCCAGGCTGCTGTCTCCAAATCAACTGGGCCCCATCTCCTCACCCACCTCAGAGTCTGAGACTTGCCCCTTTGGGTAGAGGATGGGGGATCCAGGTTTTCTGGGCAGCAGACGCTAAAGAACATCCTCCGTGAGCCCCTCAGTGACAATGGTCCATGGTGTGGGTTGAGGTTGCTAGGAGGCCGGATCTAATTCTAACCACAAAAATCACATTAACCCTCGGTCCCAAGTCATCATTTTAATCCAGAGATTGCACACAGGCATCTCAGGGCCCAATTTAGCCTGGAGACAGGCTCTTTGAGATATTGACACATTAATATAGATGTCAATATAGGTCATACAGATTTTAATATAGGTATTAGTTTGGATTAATTATCAGCCTCTAAAGATGGGGAGATTCCACATTCAAATGTGTATGTAGTTCAGTCTTTTCTTGAAAATCAGCAGATCTGGCCGCAGGGCACCCATTCCAAGCAGAATGGGGTTGCTGATTCAGATGGGCAGGTGTTCTCTGATTTGCCATATTCTCCTCTGCTCCCTATAGTCTAACCCTGGCCCCTTTCACTCATGTATGCCTTTGCCTGGGCCAGGGGCCCCTGAAACCTTCAGCAGTTGCAGTGTGGCTCTGATCTCATGGCATGCAAAGAAATCAGGGTGTGTGTCTCAGTCTTGTGTGATGTGGGACAATATGCTGTGTGGTTTTGGTCAGGCCAATTGACCTCCCTGGGCCTCACTTTTCTCATACCTCCTTCTCTGCCTCCATCTTTAAGGTTGTCTGGAGACTCCAAGAGGGGAAATGCTGGGCATAGGTTTTGAACACCATACAGTGCCCATTAGTCTCCCCTGCTGGAGAGGATGTTTCCTCAACACCGTGCTCCAGGATTTTCTTTGCACATGCTGTTCTTGTTTCCTGGACACCATTCCCCACCTATTTCAACCCACAGGCCACCTCCTCTGGGAAGCCCTCCTTCCTAGCAGAATTGTGGCTGTGCCCTTCACAGCTGCTTGCTCCAGCACATGACGCAGACTGTGAGATTGTTAATAGGACGTGGTATCTGCCGCCTGCCCAGTGCTGGGAGCTTCAGGAGGCCGAGGACCGATCCTTAGGCATCTTTGTGCCCCAGCCCTTCACAGAGCCTGGCACTCAGCACAACTGGGAAAACATTTAATATCCCTAACCCCAGACCTTGCCTCCTGCCCCCTCGCAGTCACAGTGTCCTGCTGGATAGTTATCTGGTGCCACAGAGCGAGGAGGACCAGAGTGAAGAAAGTGAAACCCAGGACCAGAGTGAAGTGGGCGGAGCCCAGGCCCAGAACGAAGTAGGCGGAGCCCAGGACCAGAGTGAAGTGGGCGGAGCCCAGGCCCAGGGTGAAGTAGGCGGAGCCCAGGACCAGAGTGAAGTGGGCGGAGCCCAGGCCCAGGGTGAAGTAGGCGGAGCCCAGGACCAGAGTGAAGTGGGTGGAGCCCAGGAGCAGGACGGAGTAGGAGGAGCCCAGGACCAGAGCACCTCACACCAGGTATGGAGCAGCGCCAGGCCTCGTTCCCTGGCTACCTTGGATTCCTGGGCCTAAGTCAGTGGAAGGGGCTGGGGCCTTGTCCACTTTGTTTACGGGGGGTGAGGGTTCAGCTGATGAGATGCCCACTGAATAGAGAAGAGTGGGATGGTAGTTGCTGTAAGGCCCTGCTTGTGTCAGGGATCAGATGGCATCAAGAAGGGCCTTGGCGACATGGCCATGAGTGGGCAGCAGCGGTCCTAGACTCCAGTCCTCATGTGGCTATGTGACCCTAGGTAAGACCTTACCCTGGGCCTCAGTGGTCACCTCTGTAAAATGGGGCTAAAAACCTCTTTCCAGAGTTTTGTACACGGCTGTAGGCTGTGAAATGTGGTGCCAGGCGGAGAGTGCCGTGGGGGCTGCTTTAGTTGCTTTGTCTCCACACACAGAGGGTTGCCTGAGAATTTCCCCTCATGATATGTGACAGGCCCAGGTGTTGGGGCCTGGGGCTCCTGTGTGCACTGGATGCTCCAGAAGGTGGGCTGAAGGTGTGACCAGTGGGCAGGATAAGGAGTAGACTTGGGCCCATGAAGATGCCTGAGGGCAGATCCCCTGACACTGGCTGGGCTGGACCAGGGCAGGTATGGTTGGATGGTTACCACTTCGGTTTCCGCTTTATCTTTCACAGGAGCTGCAAGAAGAGGCCTTGGCTGACAGCTCAGGAGGTAGGTGTGCAGTGGGGGTGGGGTTGCATAAGAATGTCCAGGCTTCTTTGAGGCTGGAGGCAGCCGGGGCACAGGGGCAAGCCCTCCCCCTCTGCCTCTCAATTTCTTCCCCTCCCCAACTCATCCCATCCTCAGGCAAAACCCATTTTCTGCATCTTAGGACCACATAATCAGAGTCTGATGATGTATTTCAAGGGCCCAAGGGAATTGCCTTGAGGCCCTGCCCCCTACCTTCCCCCCACTCCTACCCCACCAGGACTCCAGGTATGGGTATGCTCACTCACTCAGTCCTGTGTGACTCTGCAATCCCATGGACTGTAGCTCACCAGGCTCTTCTGTCCATGGGATTCTCCAGCCAGGAATACTGGAGCAGGTTGCCATTTCCTACTGGGGAATCTTCCCGACCAAGGGATCGAACCCACGTTTCTTGCGTCTCCTGCATTGACAGACGGGTTCCTTTCCACTGCACCACCTGGGAAACCCCAGGACCCCAGGAGGCCTAGGGAAACCCTACTCCTAGCTAATCCCTCCTACCAACCTCTTCACTGGGTCCACAACTCTCTAGGCTACAGACCAGTGAGAATTTGGCTCAAATGTATCATACCTGAATGAAGATTGGGACCAGAGCTTGCTAAAAGCATGTCCTAGACCCTGTGTCTTTTGAGTTTTTCCTTACTGCTGAGATCTTTGGTACAAGTTTGGTCATTTGTCACTCTGACCCCTAATCCTGAGAACTTCAGGGACGACAGGCCAGAGTCTAGGGGAGTGAAGCCAGCTGGACACTGAACCCAGGCCTTGCAAACCTCCACAATCCTCAAGGCACTAGTAGTGCTCCAGACACCCTGGGAGGCACACAGACCATTTTATAGATGAGAAAACTGAGGCTCTGTGTGGGCAGCAAGGACACAGACCTTCATGTCACTCCTGGCTCCCCCTCTTCCTTTCTGTGTGACCTGGAGCCAGTCTGTGACCTCTCTTAACAGTGGCTTCCAAGTCAAGAAGAGGGGGCAGTAACAGTAACAGTAACAGTAACCTCACTGGGTTGTTGGGCAGAGTGGGGGTGACCATGCATCCCTGGCCCTGAAGGAAGAGACCATAATTGGGTTCATGAGCCTGTTTCCTAGGCAACCAGCATTGGAGATGGGTTGGACCCAGCTGTCTTAACCCAGGTGTCCTGAGTCTGCTTCCCACCTGGTCTTTGAAAAACATCCTCTGTTAACTTTAACCCAAATCTACTGGAAACCTACTAAGTCTGCACCCCACAAAGATGAGCAAGACCAGGATCAGGGGGTGCAAACTAGGGTTCCATGGGGCTGGTTCCACGCCCTTCCCCAGGTCATTTGGAAGCAGGTGGCCTGGGAATCACACTTTGAGAAACACTGAGGCATGGCCTTCAGTCTGCCGCCACTTGAAAGTGTGGCTCTCAAACCAGCAGCTTTGGTGTCACCTGGGAGCTGCTTCAGAATGCAGAATCCAGGCCCCACACCACCCAGCTGAAGCAGAAGATCCCTGGAGGTTTCTCTGCACATTTGTGTTTGAGAGGCAGTGGCCTTGAGTCGTGGTTCTCATGACTGTGATTGCAATCATTTGTAACTTTAATCCCGGTGCCAGTCCTCACCTCAGACCATTAAATCAGAATCTCTGGGGGTGGGCCTGGGCATCAGGCATTGCCAGGCCTCCCTAGGCAATTCCAATATGCAGCCTATTTGGGGAACCAGGAACCTAGGAAAAGTTATTGTGTCTGGTTGGAAGTGAAATTAATTGAGCTCCAGGGTTTCTTTAGGATGGAAAATCCTACCAGATTAAGAATGTTTGAGTGTTAGCCTAAGAGCCTGAGGAGTTCTAGGTTCTTTGATTGTAAAGTAGGAAATGCTATGATGGTTGGTTAAGGAGAGAAAGTGCCAGAACTGGGTGGTGCTCGGGGCTGTCTCTCAGAGCTGTGGGTGGACCAGCCACACTACTGGTGTTGCCCTCCAGGGACAAGAGTGGTGCTTCAGACTCTGGGTGCACTCCTGTGAGTACCGGTGGGCACTGGGCTGGTCTGTGTTGACACCGGTGGGGAAGAGCCCCACTTCCTCTGCCTCTCCCAACTCTTTGCTCCTCATTGCAGTCCCCAGGGTCCTGCCTCTGCCTAAGACCCCCTGGCCTCAGCATTATGGCTAAACCAGGCCGGGACATGGAGCTGAATCACCTAGTCCAGGACCAGTCGCCTGGCCAAGTGACCCCCAGGCTTGCCTCCCGCAACCTGGTGGAGCACCTCCCCAATGTGCCCAGCTACCGCCCCCCCATCACCCGCATCCCTGTCCTCATCTCCCGGAGGACAAACTTGTCCAACTCCAGCTTCGTCAAGGAGACCAGGAGCTCAGTCCGTCGTCTAGGTAGTGTGAAACTGCCCACCCAGCATGCTGGTGTCTGTGTTGTGTGTTTCTGCATGGCTTGGGCTGTTTTCTGCATGGGTGCTGTGGTCTTGGTGTGGGACTGCTATTTGGGCTCCTGGAAAACCACCCCTTCTTCCTCTGCTGACCAGTGTCTTCACCTTGCTTTGTGGTGATTTAAGGCATAATAGTCCCCTTCTCTCTGTGCCTGAAATTCCACAATTAGCAATTCATTTTTTGGGGTTAAACGTGGCATTTTGCAGATCATCAGTTTTTATATGGGTTAGTCACTCATACCCTAGTTTAAACAAGTCATTCAGATCTCCAGGCCAATGAAGAGGCTTGGATCAAGGAGCTGGGTCAGGGGGAAGAATAATTAGAGGGAAATGGACCAGGAGATGAGGTGAAGGTCCATTGCAGACAGAATCTACTGACCTTGAGAGTTTGCTGGGAGCTGGACTTTCTGAGGACTGTGTCTGTCTGCCCAGCAAATTCCCTTTCAGGAAAGGAGAGGCCCCCAGGTGTTGACAGGCAGACCCAGAGGAGAGGTGTCCTCAGGGGCCAGTGCAGAGAGAGAGCCTGTCTGGATCCATTTAATTGTGACAGGGTCCCCATAGTGGCCTTCGGGCTCCTGCTATTTGCTGCCTGCTGACAAAGAGCTGGGGGACATCCTGGTGCCTCGCGGCGAATCCCTGTCACTTTGAGTCTGCCTTGACTCAAACCAGACCTGCCCATTTTGCCTTTGATTCATCTGTTTCTGGATGACCCTGGGCAAAGTTGTCTGCGATATCCACAGGCAGGTCAAGCTGAACATTTCATGAGAAGAGATCCACTCTTATTCTCCCCTCTTCCTGGCTTGAGGGGGGCAGAGTGGGGGTGAGGTGGAGTAAGATCAGCCCGCCTGGCCAAGTGACCCTGGGGCTTGTTCGGTTAGCAGGGACAGCGTAACACCTGGGGTTGGGGGTGGCGGTGGCTCGGGGTGGCTCAGGGCTGTCTCTCAGAGCTCCTGGCTAGACCTCATGACCGGTGATGTTCTCCACATGAGCTACTGGGGATGACATGCCAAGCTCAGTCTTCCAGGCCAGCCCTAAATCTCACTCCAAAGGGTCCCGCATGTCCTCCACCCTTGCATCACTTCTTGATTTTTGTATATTCTGTATCAACTCTGCTGGAAGAGAGTGTGGCAACCCACTCCAGTATTCTTGCCTGGAGAATCCCATGGACAGAGGAGCCTGGCGGGCTACAGCCCATAGGATCACAAAAAGTCGGATGTGACTCAAGTGACTTAGCACGCATGCATGCAACCATGCACCAACTCTGCACTTATTTGCTTACTCACTTTTTCATTCAATTCAGTGTATTTAAATAGGAAGCTTTACATTATAATTCAAATGGAAAACCAGCCTGGCCTGCCATAAATAGAAGGGCATAAATAGAAATAACCACAAAGACATGGGGAACTAGGTCGTGTTGGTAATTTCTGGTGAGGTGGGGGCCTGCTGAAGGCTCATAGCTGAGTCTGCGGAAGGGAACTAGGACATGTCTGGGAGGCGTTGAGGCCATAGCAGCACTAACCTGAGGTTTCCTCTCTGCCCAGGCTGGATCCAGAGCGAACAGGAAAGGGAGGAGTGGTCTCATTCTGTGTCATCCTTTGTCTCGGCTGTGCCATCTAAAATCATCACCTGCCTTCTCTGGTCCCTGGGAGCCCCACGCTTTGAGAAACAGTCGCAGTGACACATTGGGACAATGGTCTGAACCAACTGTGATTGACACACGATGATTTTAGATGGTGTGGCCGAGGCAATGACAGCATGCAGTGACAAGATTATTTCCATTTCAGTGGTTCTGCGTGGCACAGAAATCTGTATGTAGGCTGGTCACCAACCTCAGGATGGGCTGAGAGTTTTAGCTCTGGAGCCAGGATGCCTGGGTCCAAATCTGGGCTCTGCTGCAGGTTTCTTAACTTCTCTGTGCTTCATTTCCTTCTCCACAAAATGGGGACAATGATAACAATGACCTCATAGAGTGGCTGGGAATGACGAAAGGGTTTATATATACATATAAATTAAGCACTTAGAGTTTAGTGAAACAAATGCCTAGTAGGCACATAGGAAGTGCTTAACAGTAAATATTATTATTCTCTAAACCAATTTAAGCATACAATATTATTCTTTGTGTTCTTAGTCACAGATTCTTATTCTATAAATCAGTATAATATAAACAAATATGATTTCTGTTTTGAGTTCCTACTCTGTCAAACTGGCAGGAAATGAAACATTGGGTTTAGGAGGTCCCCCTACCTTTGAGAGTGACTGAGTTTGTAGGGTCTTATGCAGGGTGAGGTAGGGGGTGAGGGGACCATGTGGTCCCTCCCAGGCTCCCTGGGACAGCCTCATGGATGCTGAGGCCATGTGTTTTTTTGCTGCCAGGGGGCCATTCTGGAAGCACCTGGGGCCCTGAGCATTTTTGAGAAGCTGCCTTAGTCCTGGCTGCCTCCATGCCCCCAGCCCACCTCCAGCTCCCCTCTCCCGAGGTCTGTGGGAAGCAGGGGGAGGTCCCTGCCACCCCATGGCTCTCTCGTGCTTTGCACAACCTGGGGTATCTCTGTTGAGTCTAGCAAAAGTCCTGCTCATCCTCTTTTCCTGAGGGCTTAGGGTTAGTACAACAAATGCCCCAGAGTCTTGAGGTCTGCTTATGTTCCCTCCACCAACCTTCATAATGTGCTGGTTTTTCCCATGTGGCCATTAAAAAAAGCTCACATATCCAAATGTTTCAAAATGCACCCCTCCACATTTTGGGGGTGTGCACCTGCCTTGCTGGTACCCAGACCTGCACCTGGCTACTATTGCGTGGTTTGGCCCAGGTGTAGTGGGGGAGTGGGGGCACCCTCCCAGCCCCTCAGCATCCTCTGAGCTCTGCCTAGGGGCAGACCTGTCCCCACAGTCCCGGGGGAGGGTAATGAAGCCCAAAACAGGGACACACCCAGTCTCCCCAGGAAGGATCTGATTCTCAGAATGCGAGGCTTCTCAGAGGTCAGGAGAGGAGCTGAGGGGATTATTTCTGGGGGCTCTTAGCAGATACAAAAATAAGAAAATACCAAATGTCACAGGGGTAACACACATTACAAAAACAGTCTGTCACCCTTGATTGTAGGAAGCTTCCAAATGTCTCCATTCAAGGCCCTTCAAGAGTGTGAGGCCCTGAAGAGGTAAAATTGTCACTACATGCAGATGACATGATACTATACATAGGAAACCCTAAAGACTCCACGCAAACATTGCTGCTGCTGCTGCTGCTGCTGCTGCTAAGTCGCTTCAGTCGTGTCCAACTCTGCGCGGCCCCATAGATGGCAGCCCACCAGGCTCCCCTGTCCCTGGGATTCTCCAGGCAAGAACACTGGAGTGGGTTGCCATTTCCTTCTCCAATGCATGAAAGTGAAAAGTGAAAGTAAAGTCACTCAGTCGTGTCTGACTCTTAGCGACCCCATGGACTGCAGCCTACCAGACTCCTCCATCCATGGGATTTTCCAGGCAAGAGTACTGGAGTGGGGTGCCATTGCCTTCTAATAAATGAATTTAGCGAAGTAGCGGGATTCAAGATTAATATTAAAAAATGAGTTGCAACACTTTATAATAACAATGAAATATCAGAAAAGGAATGTAAAAAAAAGAAACCCTTTAAAAATAGCACCAAAAAAAAAAAAAAAAAAGGACTTACCTGGTGGTAAAGTGGTTAAGAATCTGCCTGCCAAAGTAGGGGACATGGGTTTGATCCCTGGCTTGGGAGGATTCCACATGCCTTGGAGCAACTAAGCCTGTGCGCTGCCACTACCGAGCCTGCATGTTGCAACTCCTGAAGCCCATGCTCTAAAACAAGAGAAGCTACTGCAATGAGAAGCCCACACACTGCAACTAGAGATTAGCTCCTGCTTGCCACAGCTGGAGAAAATCCTGCACCCAGCAATGAAGGCCCAGTGCAACCAAAAATAAATTAAAAAACAAAACAAAACACCTAGGAATAAACCTGACCAAAGAGGTGAAAGACTAATATGCTGAAAACTGTAAAATATCAGTAAAGCAAATTAAAGAGGATTCAAAGAATTGGAAAGATATCCCATTCCCTTCCAAGAGGATTGCAAGGATTAATATTGTTAAAATGGCAATTTTATCCAAAGCAATGTGCAAATTTAGTATGATACCTATCAAAATACCCAAGACATTTTTCACAGAACTAGAACAAGGAATCGAAAAATTTTTATAAGGACTATTAAAGACCCAGAATTGCCAAAGCAATCCTGTGAGGCGGCCTAGGGATGGGGGCCATGGAGCAAGAGGCATAACTCTCCCAGACTTCAGATAATACTACAAAGCTATAGTAAAATCAAAACAGGGTTGTAAGGGTATAAAAATGGACATGCAGATCTATGAAACAGTGAAAATAGAGCCTAGAAATAAACCCATACACCTATGACCAATTAATCTCCAACAAAGGAGGCAAGAATATAAAATGGGTAAAAGACAGTCTCTTTAGCAAGTGGTGCTGGGAAAGTTACCTGCATGTAAATAAGTGAAGTTCGAACATACCCTCACACCATATACAAAAATAAACTTAAAATGGCTTGAAGACTTAAACCTAAGACATGACATGTAAAACTCCTAGAAGAGAGCATAGGCAAAACATTCTCTGACATAAATCGTACCAATGCTTTCTTAGTTCAGTCTCCCAAGGCAATAGAAATAAAAAACAAAAATAAATAAATGGGACCTAATCAAACGTTTACAAGCTTTTGCACAGCAGAGGAAATCATGAAAAAGGAAGAAAGAAAGAAAAGACAGCCTATGGAATGGGAGAAAATATTTGCAAATGAGTTGATGGACAAGGGCTTAGTCTCCAAAATATACAAACAGTTCCTACCACCACCACCACCACCAGAACAGCTCAATTGAAAAATGGGCAAAAGACTTTAATAGGCATTTCTTCAAAGAAGATGTACAGATGACCGGTAAGCACATGAAAAGATGCTAACAGCATTGATTATTAGAGAAATGCAAATCCAAACTAGAAGGTACCACCTCACATTGATCAGAATGACCATCGTGAAAAAGTCTACAAATAACAAATGTTGGAGAGGGTATGGAGAAAAGGGAACCCTCCTACACCGCTGGTAGGAATGTAAGTTGGTACAGCCACTGAGGAGAACAGTGTGGAGGTTCCTCAGAAAACTAAAAATAGAATTACCATATGATCCAGAAATCCCACTCCTGGTCATATACCTGGACAAAGCTACAATTCAGAAGATACATCACCCCTATGTTCACGGCAGCACTGTTTACAATAGTCAAAATATGAAAACAACTAAATGCCCATTGACAGATGAACGAGTAAAGATGTGGTACATGTATAAATGGAATACTACTCGGCCACAAAAAGAATGAAATCATGCCATTTGCAGCAGCATGGATGCAATTAGAGATTATCATATGAAATGAAGTAAGTGAGAAAGAGAAAGACAAATTTCATATGCGATCAGTATATGTGGAATCTAAAAGATGGTGCAAATGAACCTGTCTCAAAACAGAAAGAGACACAGATTTCTGGCTGCCACTGGGGAGGGAGATAGGGGAGGGAAGGACTGGCAGTGTGGGATTGGATATAAAATATATATAGGGTGGATAAACAACAAGGTCCTGTGGTATAGCACAGGGAACTAGATTCAACATCCTGTGATAAACCATAATGGAAAAGAATGAAAAGAAAGAATATATGTGTATAACTGAGTCACTTGGCTATACAGCAGAAATTGGCACAACATTGTAAATCAACTATGCTTTAATAAAAAATTAAAAAAAAAGAGATCTTGTACCCCCATGTCTGCTGCCCCCACGGGCCTGGGAAAGCCTCATCATTCCTACCTTGGGATGGGGAAACTGAGGCCCTGGGAGAGGAAGCAGCTGAGCCAGACTGCACCAGGCCAGACCCTAGGACTCAGCGCCCCCCAGGCAGGCTCCCCAAGCCCTTTCTCAGCGCTGCCACCCCAATCCCCACCCCAGGGCCTTGCTGCTTCTCCAGGCCCAGGGAAACCAGGCTGGGCTCCAGGCTGTGTCCGGGAGCTCCTGTGACATCATGGCTGCTCCCGTGGCTCCTGGGTCAGTGGCCGCCAGGGGCATGGCCCTCAGAGGGCCCCCCCCGCATCGTTGTGTCCCCTGCATGGAGCTCTCCTGTGGACCCTGTGTGGAGGCAAGGCTGCCACAGGCCCCTCCAGACACACACACTCTGTGGCTTCCCCGTAGAACACAGCAAGGCTCCGGGGACCTGGCTCCTCTCTGATGCTGTGTCCTCCTTCCCCTCCCCAGTACCTGCCACGGAAGAGCACCCTGAAGTGCAGGTGGAAGACGCTGATGCTGACAGTCGCCCCCTCATCGCGGAGGAGAACCCACCCTCTCCCGTGCAGCTGCCCCTGTCTCCTGCCAAATCCGACACCCTTGCGGTCCCAGGATCAGCCACAGGGAGCCTCAGGTCACCGTCTATGCTTCTCTTCGGTGTTTCATAGCACTGTGCCATCTATGCATTTGATAGAAGAGGACACTGGGGCCAGAGAGGGGAGGACACTGGCCCAAGGTCACTCAGTGAGGTGCCGTCAGCATTGGGACCATGGGCCCACCCCTTTCCAGGTCTCCTAATTCCTGGTTTCAGGCTCTAGAAAGAGATCTCTGAGGAAGCCCTGTCCAGAATACCATTGAGTGTATGGTTTGAAGGGGGTAACAGATGTGACAGGGCTAATATTATTGTTAACAATTACAATGGAAATACCAAAGAACTCTAGATACAATAACCATCCCTCATCCCACCACGCTAGGTTAGGTTGTGGTTTTATTTTTCTGCCCTCTCTTCCATACCTTATTTGTGGGCCCAGGCTTCTGAGTGGTTTTAATTGAAGGTAGGATTGGATCACATCTCGTCTGAGACCACATCATATTTATTGAGCCCCCTTCCATACTGCTAGACTGTCACTGTGATGCTGTGTTGACATCTTCCAGCTCCACATGTCAGAACAGACGTAACAATCCTTGCCTGTTAAATAGTGAACACAAAGGTGCTATGGCTATCTCTTTGGTCCTCTGCCTTCTGTCCTTGGGCTCCTTTCTTGAAAGTGAAATTCCTGCTCAGGGTTGCACACACTGTTGTGCTTCTTGAGATAAGTTAGTTGCTGCATGGTTAGAGGTGGTTTGGGACAACCTGAGCCGGGTAGCTGAGAGCATTCCTGTGTAGAGCTATAGGCAGGCTGTGAGGTGCAGTACTGTGCTTTGTGAGTGGTTATTTAAGTTAAAGAAGAGCCACCAGCGCCTTCCCTTTGCTGGCTGGATTGAGAGATGGTTCTTTTTTCTTGATTAATTCTTGCTCTCATCCATGAGCTCTTGAGTAATTTCTCAGCTGAAGTCAGGCGCCTGCTGGGATAGAAATGGCTGGATGTCATCAACAGAGGTTCCCAGATTTTAACGTGGAGAAGAGAGGCATAATCTCACCTGGCCTCAGAACACAGCTCACAGACACATCAGTCCTCATGGTTAATTCATTGAATCATATACAGAGTACAGATAGCAGAAGACAAGGCACTACCATGACTGTGGACATCTGGTCTACCTCCCTCTATTCCCTTTATTAGGGTGGAGAAACTGTACAGGTTGGATTAAAGATGGATACTGGGGAGCAGCGACGAGGGGACTAAGGTCACATGGGGCTAGAATCCAAGCTCCTACCTTTTGCTTATGAGCTGGGTCTGTGAGGCTCCTCTGGTTATCATTCATTTGCAAACATTTTTTGAACATCTTTATGTGCCAGCCTCTGCTCTAGGTGCTGTAGACACATTAGGGAAAAGCCTGTCCTAATAGAGCAGATATTCTAGTGCAATGGAGATAGTGAACAAGTAATCACACAAGACTCCTCCAGGGAGTTGCTAAGCAGAACATGACTGTGAGAAACTGGAGAAGCCTCAGCCTGAGCTTGCCCCAAGAAGGAATTCTGATGCCTGACATGAGACACCAATGGGGCTGTCTGTGGTCAGGGATGGAATGAACACAGGGCAATTGATTGGAGCAGAGAAGCCACCCAAACAGAGGGGTAGAGGGGGGCATGTGGGCAAGGCCCTTCTCACAGTGCAGAGCTGTGGTTTGGAGTGAATCCCAGGTCACCACTTACCAGATGTGAGGCTTAAAGCAAGTCATTTGATCTTCCTAGGCCTTCATCTTTCCATGATAAGATGGGGATGAAACATTCCCTGTACCTTAGGCATGTGAAAATTCAACAAACTCCTGTAAGTGAAGTGCTTAGCACAGGGCCAAGCACTGGGCAATGCTGGGGGAACAGCTTCTGACTGACTTCCACTTTCTGGACTCTCTCCAGGTCCTCATAAGGCACTGGGATGAGGGCAAGAGGGCTGAGTTTAAGTCCTAGTTGTGAGATTTCTGCCCCAGTCTTCTTGTGTGCAGGCATCCTTTTTTTCAGTATTTATATATTTATTTGGCTACCAGTCAGTTCAGTTGCTCAGTCGTGTCCAACTCTTTGCAGCCCCATGGACTGCAGCAGGCCAGGCTTCCCTGTCCATCACCAACTCCCGGAGCTTGCTCAACCTCATGTCCATTGAGTCAGTGATGCCATCCAACCATCTCATCTGCTGTTGTCCCCTTTTCCTCCCACCTTCAATATTTCCCAGCATCAGGGTCTTTTCCCTGATGGCTATTTGACTATGCCAGGTCTTAGTTGTGGCATGTGGGATGTAGCGCCCTGACCAGGGGTTGAGCCCAGGTCCCCTGCATTGGGAGTGCAGAGTTTTAGCCACTGGACCACCAGGGAAGTGCCCTGCAGGCCTCATTTTAATTAGAGTGTAAAAGAGGCGAACCCATGAGTCTTGCCATTTTAGTTGACAGAAGATAGGGTCGTTCCAGAGCTTTCTGGAGTAAAGCAAATGCTGCACATCCCTCTGACTGTATCCCTCTAAAAGCCCTAATAGTGGAATCCGGAGTCACGGTGGTGGGGGATGGTAGAAGTACCACATGTATTCAGATCTAGACACCATCAGCCAAGACACCAGTGGTTCCAAAAGCAACACTGGTAGACTTGGACTGAATGGTGGGGACCCAGGATAATTTAGTCTTCATCCTTCAGATAGGGAAGAGGGAGCTTCAGGAGGGGATGGGGCTTGTCCCAGGTCATACCACGTGTAGGAGACCAGACTCCATGGCCTGTGGGTGTCAGTTTTTCCAATCAGGGGCACATCTGCTAAGGGAGGGAAGCTGAGCTTCTAGGAGAGGTAACAGGATTGAATGGGAGCCCTCACACCTTATTGGAGGCTGGAAGGTGGTGTGGTGGAGAAAGAGGTGGGGGTGGGCTGGGGAGCTCTGTGCCGCCAGACTGGGAGGTGGGGGGAGAAGGATGTTTAAAATGAGACCTGACTGAGTGATAAGCGCCTCATTGAGCTGGTTAGATTTAGTCCCATTTTGGGCTTCCCTGGTAGCTCAGCTGGTAAAGAATACACCTGCAACATGGGAGACCTGGGTTTGATCCCTGGGTTGGGAAGATCCCCTGGAGGAGGGCATGGCAACCCACTCCCGTATTCTTGCTGGAGAATCCCTGTGGACAGAGGAGCCTGGCGGGCTACAGTCCATGGGGTCACAAAGAGGCAGACATGACTGAGCAACTAAGCACAGCACACACAGTCCCATTTTACAGACGGGAAAGCTGAGGCAGCTCAGAGAGTTTAAGTTAACTTGCCAAGGTCACACGTTGGGAAGAAGCAGGGCTGGGGAGCAGAGTTGGGTTTGCCTGATGCTGAGTCAGTACTGTTACTTTTACATGAGGCCGCTGAACGCATGCAGAGACTAAGGTCCAGAGGCGGGCTGTGTCCCCTCTTCTCCCTTTTTGTTTCCCTGCAGGCAAGCGAGGACCCTCGGGCAGCACCATCCTCTGCCCCCACCTCCCACCCAGGATTTGCTCTGGGTGATCTGCAGGGCTCCAAGTTGGCTCCTGCCTCCCTGAAGTCCCTTTCCATGTCTGTGTTCTTGCAGGAAGAGGCTGCCTTCCCAAGATGATGAGGCTGAAGAGCTCAAGATGCTGTCACCGGCTGCATCCCCCGTGGTCGCCTGGTCGAACCCCACCAGCCCACAGGGCACTGAGTAAGTGGGGGCTGCCTCTGGGGTCTCACGAGTCAGAAGTCTGGGTGGGGATGGGCAAGCGAAGGGAGGTGAGCTGGGGAGAGCATGGATGTTTTTAGAACACTCTGCCTGAAGGTAGACTGTGCCAGTAGTTTCCAAGCAGTAAGGGAGGGCTGGGTCCCCTGCCCTGGCTGCTTCTGGCTGGCCCAGCAGTTGTGCAAAATCTGGTCTGCAGAATGGGCCGGGGCTCTGGGCCTCCTGTGTCCCGAGCCACAGAGAGTGGACCTGGGGAAGCCAAGTGTTTATAAGCTCCTCAGGTGATTCCAATGCAGCTGGTCCACGGAACAATGTTTAAAGGCCACTCTGAGGGTATCAGGGCCTGTGTCTCTGATATCTGCCTGTCTCAAGGGCTGGGCCAGTGGGAGATGTTTTTCTGAAGGGTCTACGTAGGCTAGTGACAACGAATCCCCCAGCCCTGGGCTCTGGCCTGGGCGTCTCACCTCCTCCCCAGCCATACTCCTGGAGTGACCTCAGGAAACCATGGCCTTTCCTTCCAGTCTTTTTTTTTCTGCCTGTAATTTTAAGGAGTTTATGCTTAGCAGTATTGCGGAAAGTTCAGAAAAGCCAAGAAGCAGGAAAAAAACCCAAACCTCACCTATCATCCAGTGATTCCTTTTAGTGTACAATGGGAGTCTCATCTTATGCAATAGGATCAGGGCGGGGTTAGGGTTCATATCAGAAGATAAGGCAGAAATCCTGTAGAATAATAAAAATTCCCTTGGGAGAAAAGCTCTTAAGGTGGTCAGCATGGAGCCCTAGGTATTCCCTCAGTAAGTTAAGATGCTATAGCAAATAGACCTCAGTGTTTCAGTGCATAAGGAACAAGATGGCTCATGTCAGTCATGCCATCAGGTGGGTGTTTCAGGTCAGTGGCAGACTCTGCTCTCTGCAGTCATTTAAGGACCCAGCCAGCAGTGGCTCTGCCATCTTTCTGCGACTTTCAAGATCTCACTGGTCAGACTGGAAAGGGAGAGTGCCAGGCTGCTCTCCATAAGGAGGCCTGCAGTTGCACAAGGCTTGTGCGCAGAAGAGAGCTGACATGGCCACACCTGGGCAGCGGGGTCCCTGGCTGGGTGGCGACTGCTTCTCAAAGTGGGTGAGCAGTTCCTGTCTCCTCCACCCCTGGTGCCGTCTCTTATTATGACCCCACACTGCTTGTCTCCAGCTCAGCTGAGAACATGAGGAGTAGCTGGCTTGAGTTTCAGTGCCTCAGTGTATGAAAAAAACAATAGATCTGTAAACACCAGTATCATCCTCAGCTCAGCGAGAGGATCACAGGCCACTCAGCAAAGAACAGGGAACTAGGCTAATTCACACAGCCACCCATCTCAACTCACCCAGAGCTCTGGACCCATGCTGAGCAGACTGTCAGGCAGACTCTCATTCATTCTGTCTGTCTGTCTGTCTCTCTTGATGCAAGTTCATACATTTTAAATTCCTATAAATTAAAAGGATTTATAATGTATCTGTAATGTTCTTTTTAAATTTTAATTGAATTAAACTAATTAATTTATTTATTTTGCCCATGCTGCATGGCTTGTGGGATCTTAGTTCCCTGACCAGGGATCAAACCCATGACCTTGGCAGTGAGAGCTCAGAGTCCTAACCTCAGGACCGCCAGGGAATTCCCTGCACTGTTTTTAAAATCAGCTATTTCCTAAGCCTCAAAAAGTAGCCGCTGTCCCCTCTCTAATCAGTCCCGTATCTCATGTGAACCCCAAACTGAGTCTAACAGCCCTGAACTGAGTTCCAAGAGTTGCCCCCTAAATTACAAGTGGAATCCAGAGTTTTTTAGAATTGCCCATCTGAATCAGAGCCTGAATGGTACATTTCCTAAAAAGCTGGGTATCCCGGTGCAATTCCCAGGCTGAATTTCCTCCCAGGAGATATTAAGGTGGGTTTGATGTTTTGATGTCAAGAGGGAGACTGGGGCAGGATAGACCCCCTCTGGCCAGGTGGGATACAGATTCTGCCCTTGCCTGGGGGCGCAGGGGTCCCTCCCCACACAGTCTGCTCAGCTCTGGGTGCTGTTTCCACAGTGACCAGGACCGTGCAACCTCGACAGCCAGCCAGAACAGTGCCATCATCAATGACCGGCTCCAGGAGCTGGTGAAGCTCTTCAAGGAGCGGACGGAGAAGGTGAAGGAGAAGCTCATCGACCCTGACGTCACCTCCGATGAGGAGAGCCCCAAGCCCTGTGAGTCCAGAGCTGGTGATGGTCCACTGGACCCAGGGTGTGGTGGGGCCCCTGGAGCCCTCTTTCAACTCATAGGGAGGGTAGCCCCAAGAAAATGGTGGGGGTGCTTGAGAGAAGCGCAGATCTCCACTCTCTGGAATTCGAGATCCTTTGTATACAGGTTTAGCTACATGTCCAGGGGTGGAAAGAAGGTCAGAGTTCTGGCCAATGATCCAGTTGTACTTAGCTCTGTCTCCCAGAGGGCATGTTCCCTGGTTGACCTTCTGCCCCTTTCCTGCTTGCAGGCAGGTAGGTGGTCCACCCTGGGGCATATGTCACGGTCTAACACTCAGATGGTATCCATAACCCACTCTGGAACCACACAGTCTTAGTTTTCAAAGGCCTTGGTTACAATATTTATTTGGAAGTTTTCTTCTTTCAGAGTACCAGGAGGAAATAAGAACCACGCTCTCTTGCCAGGGAGGTTTTCTAGGTTTTTCCAAAGGAGGCTTGTGTCTTTGAACTCAAAATACCGACAATGAACCTAGCAGAGCCTGACTTCATAATCCTAAAGCTAGAAACATAGCCATATTGAACCTTTGAGAGCCAATCTCTAGTTCACCAACAAACATCTCCACAGATGCAGAGGAAGGCTGTGATCCCATTCAGTGTCTTGTTTTAGAGACGAAGATTCCTGTGCTGAAAAACATAGGGCAATGTTTTCCTGATTCCTGGGGGTGGGAGTTCTGGGTGCCAATGTCCCCCCACCTCCAGAGAGAACCAGGGTGTCCAAACACAGACACATAAGCAGACATGCAACTGAACACCCAGCTTTCCCAGAAACACCTCATTTTAGGCAGCTCCTGAGCAGTGGTCCCCTGTGGGTAGTAGGCAAGCGTTTCAGAGCAGGTGCTCAGGTTGCCATTTAAGAGGATATGTGGGGTTTGCTGCAGGAGAACACGCAGAGCTTGTGGCTGGTTGTGGAGAGCTGTCAGGGCCCCTCAGCTCCAGCGTCTGCAGTCGGGTGCCTTGTCTTTGCATCCTCAGCCTGAGCCCCGGGGCTAGGTCCGAGGGTCACCAGCGTCATCCCACAGCCCCAGCCAAAAAAGCCCCAGAGCCGGCCCCAGAAGCGAAGCCGGCTGAAGCGGGGCAGGTGGAAGAGGAACACTACTGTGAGATGCTCTGCTGCAAGTTCAAACGCCGCCCCTGGAAGAAGTACCAGTTTCCCCAGAGCATTGACCCGCTGACCAGTGAGTCCTGGGAGGGCAGTGGGCGTGGCCACCGCGTCATGGAAGGGGGCGGGGCGGGGCGGGGACAGAGAGGGGCCCAAACAAACTGAAGTCCCTGGACTAGGAAGGAGGAATAGGGCACCCATCTTAACAGGCAAGGAAACTAAGGCACAGAGGAATTAACTGGCCTAAAGACACAACTAGTCAGCGGCAGACTCAGGACTCCTGACTCTTGGCCAAGTCTTTTTTCTACTCTGCCCTTACTGGCTCCTTTCCCAGATCTGCTGCTCTGAGCAGAGAAGGGGAAAAATTCTTCCAACATCTCAAGTGAAGTGCCTCTCACTTGCCTTTTAGCTCATTTTATATTCTCCAGGAATAACAAACCTCCATATGTGCACAGCACTTTACAAAGGGTTTCCCTGCCTTTTCTTTTTTAAATCTGACTTCTCCTGTGACTTCTCTGAGGAGGACAGAGCAGGGACCAGAGAGGGACTTTCCCAGGGTCACACAAGAAGTCACTGAGGGGCAGGACTCCAACCCTGGTGTCCATGGGTCCTTTAAAATGCCCAGGTTGGGGGGAATTCCCTTTCAGTCCGATGGTTAGGACTCTGTACATTCACTGCAGGGGGCACTAGTTCGATCCCTGTTCAGGGAACTAAGATCCCACAAACTGCTGGATGTGGCCAAAAAATAAAAGTAAATAAATAAATAATAAAATGCCCACGTGACCTACAGTATACATCCTTCCATACACCTGTCCATGTATCCATCTGTCCATCTTCTATGCATTGTTCACTATTGTGTATTTAGAAAAGCAGGAAATACATTTTTGGAAAAAATTCAACCAGAGTGGATCATACGTGTTTTCTGTTAGCTGTCTATGAACTGATAATGACCTCACATCCCCTACTGAGAGTACTCCGTTTATTAGGGCCTAGCTGTGATTTATTTTTATATCAAAGATTGTTTTTTATGCTCCCCCCACCAGGCTTCTTTGGTGGCTCAGTCTGTAAAGAAACCGCCTGCAATGCAGGAGACCCAGGTTCGATCCCTGGGTTGGGAAGATCCCCTGGAGAAGGGAATGGCAACCTACTCCAGTATTCTTGTCTGGAGAATCCCATGGACAGAGGAGCCTTGTAGCCTATAGTAGTCCATGGGGTCATAAAGAGTTGGACACGACTGAATGATTAACACTTTGACTTTCCCTCAAGAAGGGCCACATTTAGAGCTGGTAAGAAAGTGCAGGTTGATAAGTGGAAATAAGAAAGCCTCATCCCAATCACACGGCGAGGTGAGGGGCCCTTCTCTGGCTGAGGTTCTAGCACCTTCCCTCCCCCACCCCTGCAGACCTGATGTACATCTTGTGGCTGTTCTTCGTGGTGCTGGCCTGGAACTGGAACTGCTGGCTGATTCCCGTGCGCTGGGCCTTCCCCTATCAGACGCCAGACAACATCCACCTCTGGCTGCTGATGGATTACCTGTGTGACCTCATCTACCTCCTGGACATCACCGTGTTCCAGACGCGCCTGCAGTTTGTCAGAGGCGGGGACATCATTGTGAGTCACAGCTGGGTCGGGGGGTGGCTGGGGGCAGACCCTGCCGCCAGAGCCGCTGATGCTGGGATGGACAAGAAGCTAAATGAACAGGGAAATCTCAGGACATCCACTCGTGCCTATTCAACAGCATGGTTGTTTGTTTCACACATCTTTGATACGTTCCGAATTACACATATCTTCATGTGTGGGTGAAATGGTTCCTGGACCACCTGATAGAGATGAATAAGTAGTCCAGAGAATTGTCTTTAGAGTAGGCAGACCTGGTTCAAATCTTGGCTGTATGAGAGCTAACTGTGTCACCTCTCAGAGCCTCAGTTTTCTCATCTTTAAAATGGGGATAGTAATTGTTCTCACCTCTTACCATTGCTGTGAGGCTCCATGGAGGTGATGTATGCAGAGTGCTCAGCACAGGTAACTGCTGACAATTGACATTTCCTGAGGTGGGGGGGGTGGTTCCTGCAAAAAGCACACTCCTCAGACCAGTTGGGGAGTCCATGTTCTGGTGTACTTTCTGGGGAGGAAACCAAAATCCTGACTGGGATGTGGCAAACTCCCCATCTCCCTGTGTAGGTCATTTTTCAAAATTCCATGCAGGTGGAGCTGGGTCTCCTCTGTGTGCAGACAAGTTGAAGTTGAGCTGCTAAAATAATTCACAGGAAGAATTCCCTGGGCAACCTCCTTCCTGGTCTGATCAGAGCAGTGAATAAGGTTTCAAATGATCCAGGTGAGGCTAACGTACTGAGAGAGTAAGGTCAGCATCCCTGCTTTCCATCCAAGAAGCTGGAATCAAGCTGAGTGACCTTGGATGACACACCCCCACTCCACCTTGGGGAGCTCGATCTCTCCATCTGTAGGCTTTCACCAGGTTCCGCTGGTCCATTCAATGGCTCTGCACCCATGGGGCTGTTATTTGGATAGGAAGGTCGAGGTTGGGTGGGAATTTGCATCACTGCTCTGATGGAGTCAGGGGGAAGCTCTCAGGCCATTTCACAGTCATTATTCCATTTTATTCCAGACGGACAAAAAGGAGATGCGCAACAATTACCTGAAATCTCAGCGCTTTAAGGTGTGTGCCAGGGGTCTCAGGAGGCTGTGTCTCTGGGGGCCTGGGTGTTTTGAGGCCAGTGTGATGTGGTTTCCCCCACAGGACCAGCACAGGCTGGGGCTTGTTGGTAGGATACCTGCTGCCTTAGTTTAAGCCCCTCCATGGGCATCCTGACCTCGCCTTTCCATTGACGGTGGAGACCCCCGCCACTCACCCCATCCCACACCCCTGGGAGTTACACGCTGTTTTATACACTGTGGTGTCCTGCTGGCATTTCAGATGGACATGCTCTGCCTCTTGCCCTTGGACTTACTCTACTTGAAATTCGGTGTGAATCCCCTCCTGCGCTTGCCCCGCTGTTTGAAGGTAAGACGAGTGGACTTCCCCATCCAAGGCCTCCAGCTCCTCTGGTGCTCTGTACTGGCGCCAACATCTTGATGCCTGGTCTAAGCAGCACTGGTGAGGCATCAGGAAAGGGTGGCTGCAAGGAATGATGGGAAATTCCTTATGATTGTTAGTGCTTCTTAGCTGTGTGTTAGATATTGTTCTGGAGGCTTTACAAGTGCTTCCTCCTCAATTCCACGAGGTGAGGGTTATTAGTACTAGCAACAACTTAGGGTGACGTAGGAGTCCGGCCACACGTTCAGATCCATCCTGGCTCCCCCTCCCACTGGGGGGCTGCAGAGAGAACCCTCGGTCCTGGAAGCTGTGGGGAGTGGGTGGGGAGGGGAAGGCAGTGGGCCACCCCTGATACCTTGCTCTTCCTCCCAGTATATGGCCTTCTTTGAGTTTAACAACCGCCTGGAATCCATCCTCAGCAAAGCCTACGTTTACAGGTGAGACCCCCGACACGTGCACACACGTGTCCCAGGATATTTGCAGCAAGAACAGAGCAAGACATTCTCTACCCCATCCCTTCCCCTTTCAGCATCCCCCGGCTCCCAGGCCCCCTAGCCACTACCACCCGCCGGAAGCCAGGCCTCTTCCTCATCCTTTTTTGAAGGGATGTTTGTTTTTTAAAGATCCAGGAATGTCCCGTTTCCCCCAATTGTGAGGAGGGCACATGCAGGCTGATGTGTGTGGCTCCCCTGCATATCCAGGGAGCTGGGCCTCAATTTGGTTTCAGCTCAGGAAACTGACCCCCAGACACTCAAACATGGGTGGTGGGCTGTAGAGACACAGTGGGCCATCTTGCGGACGCCCAGGCTTAGAACACAGGACAAGCCAGGCCACGCTGGGGGACAGAGCTCCTCTTGATCTCTCTCAGGGGCAGCGCTTCTCTGCATGCATGTCCTTTCTTTGCCCCCCGCCCCTGCCCCATGCATTCCCTCCTCAGCTTCTCCACTTCCCCAGAATTGTCTGCACATGTAGCTCTGTGCCAATTCTGGGACCCAGTCTTGACAACTTTCTGTTGGAGCATCACCATTCCTACCAGCAAAGTCTCAGTAGAGCAGCCAGTAGGCCCCGTAGTAAAGCCACCGGTTCCCATGGGCCAAGTGTCTGTCGCACCAGGCAGCTGGGCAGGGCCTTGTGGCTCCGATACGGGGATCTCTGAGGGTGCTGGGGAGGGTGAGGACTAACTTGTTCCCTGCAGTCCCCACCCCTGGGCTGAGATATCATTGCCACCTTTTCGACTGCTGCGTTCATGCCTTCCTTCTTCTGCAGGGTTATCAGGACCACAGCCTACCTGCTCTACAGCTTACATCTGAACTCATGTCTGTATTACTGGGCGTCGGCCTATGAGGGCCTCGGCTCCACTCACTGGGTTTATGATGGCGTGGGAAACAGGTGAGCCGCAGTCTTCCTCCTGTGTCTTAATAATTCATGGCACCAAGACTCCTAGAGAGGAGTCCCGCTGCCACCATGTTGCCGGCTCACCTTGTTCCCAAGGAATCAGTGCCAGGCCATAGTGGGCACTTGGTCAGCTGTGGTGACAGAGGCAGAGGAAGAGTTCAGGCCCAGGGGGCTGCGAGTCCCCTCAGGCAGGCCCTGCCTCACCCTGGGCTGTGCCCACAAGTGATGCCAAATGCTCTCCATCCAGCTTGTCAACACTTTGACCTCCTCCTCACACTTGCTTCTAGCTTGAGCTAGAGCAGGTTGTCACTTGCATCCAAGGTGGTTTCTTTTTCTTTTTTTTTTTTTTAAGGTTTGTTTATTTGCTTTTGGTAGTGCTGGGTCTTCGTTGGTGCACATGGGCTTTCCCTGGTTGCGGTGAGTCGGGGGCTACTTTCTAGTTGCAGTGAGCAGGCCTCTCATTGTGGTGGCTTCTCTCGTTTCAGAGCACAGGCTCTAGGCATGCGGGCTTAGTTACTCTGTAGCATGTGGGACTTTCCTGGTTTAGGGATCAAACCTGGGTCCCCTGCATTGACAGGCAGATTTTTAACCCCTGGACCAGCAGGGAGGTCCCCAGGTGGCTTCTTTATAGAGTGGCTGTTGGTCCAGAATGTCCCCTTCTCGGGCCAAATGCCTCAGTACTCGGCCACAGTGACCCTTCGCCTTCTGAGATGGGCCTGTGGCCTGAGGGGAGCTCACTGGGAGAGTCTGAGGGTCCAAGGCAGCCCAGCAGGCAGGAGGGGGAACCTGACATCCACTGTGGGGTGCCGTGTGTCAGGGGTGGGATCAGGGCCCAACCCCCGACACCACCACTGACCCTGCTCCTGTTCCCCTTAGCTGAACCCACCTACAGCCCTGGTCCAGAGACCATGACTAGACCATTCATTCACTCACTCACTTGTTCATTCATTCATCCCCTCACAAGAGGGCAGAGAGAGGACTCACAGGCCTTTGTGCAAAGGGAAGAACAGAAGCTATTCATTAAATCTTGCTCTGTGACTTTGGGTAAGGCCGTTACCCCTTCTGAGACTCAGTTTTCTCATCTATAAAATGGGGGTGGGATCACACAGATTTCTCATGAGAAATAAATAAATTAACGTGTGTAACACATCCAGCCCATGTGTGGACAGGAGTCAGTGACCCCACTTCCTAGCTGTGGTCACTCTTAAGGGGAAGCCAGCACACCAGGAACCTAACCTAGGGTCACAAACCCGTCTTGAAATCGGAACTGAATTTTGGGAGCATGCTGACTTCTGAGGAGAAGCTTCCTAACTGTCCTCAAATTCTCAGAGGGGTTCATATTCCACCTGGCTAAGAAGCCATTTCCCAGGGCAGGGCCTGGCACCCATCACAGGCAGGCCTGCACAGATGGCAGGCAGAGAGGGGAAGACAGGGCTAGCCCTCTGGGGCTTCCCTGTGCCATGGAGAGGCACACTTTCTGGCAGCATCACCCTTTTCCAAATAAAATCCTACAGCGAAACCCAAGATATGCAAAAGCACAACTAGTGAAGAAGAATTCCTCTAAAAATCCAATATCATTCATAATAATAACTTTCAAAATAGTGAGCATTTCTTGAATGCCTGCTATAGGCCGGGGGGCCTAAGGACCTAAGCTCCTATATATTTGGTTTCTTCATCCTGCTTTGCGTTGGCCAGGTCTGGGGCAGTATGCAGGGGTCTCCACAGGTCTAGTTGCATGGAATACTCAAGAGACCCCTAAGATGTGCCATCCATGCCAGTAGCTGGCTTCTCTAGTCAGGAAGGGCTTCAGGGAAAGCCAGAGCTATATGGATCACTCATCTTCATTCTGCTGGTGGCCCAGCAGCACCCGGCACCCAGGCAGTGCCCAACTCAGTCCCCCTAAAGGGGACTTGATTTTCTTAACTCTCAAGAAAATTAGAGATACCAAGGGAACATTTCTTGCAAAGATGGGCACAATAAAGGACAGAAGTGGTATGGACCTAACAGAAGCACAAGATATTAAGAAGAGGTGGCAAGAATACACAGAAGAACTATACAAAAAAGATCTTCATGACCCACATAACCATGATAGTGTGTGATCACTCACCTGGAGCCAGACATCCTGGAATGCAAAGTCAAGTGGGCCTTAGGAAGCATCGCTACAAACAAAACTAGTGGAGGGGATGGAATTCCAGCTGAGCTATTTCAAATCCTAAAAGATGATGCTGCAAAAGTGCTGCACTCAATATGCCAGCAAATCTGGATAACTCAACAGTGGCCACAGGACTGGAAAAAGTCAGTTTTCATTTCAAAGAAGGGCAGGGCCAAAGAATGTTCAAACTACTGCACAGTTGCACTCATCTCACATGCTAGCAAGGTAATGCTCAAAATTCTCCAAGCCAGGCTTCAGCAGTATGTGAACCATACACTTCCAGATGTTCAAGCTGGATTTAGAAAAGGCAGAGGAACCAGAGATCAAATTGCCAACATCTGTTAGATCACAAAAAAGGCAAGAGAATTCCAGAAAAGCTTCTGCTTTATTGATTACGCCAAAGCCTTTGACTGTGTAGATCACAACAAATGGTGGAAAATTCTTCAAGACATGGGACTACCAGACCACCTGACCTGCCTCCTGAGAAACCTGTATGCAGGTCAAGAAGCAATAGTTAGAACCAGACATGGAACAACAGACTGGTTCCAAATTGGGAAAGGAGTACGTCAAGGCTGTATATTGTCACCCTGCTTATTTAATGTATATTCAGAGTACATCATGTGACATGCCAGGCTGGATGAAGCACAAGCTGGATGAAGCACAAGCTGGAATCAAGATTTCCGGGAGAAACATCAATAAACTCAAATACACAGATGACACCACCCTTATGGCAGAAAGCAAAGAAGAATTAAAGAGCCTCCTGATGAAAGTGAAAGAGGAGAGTTTAAAGCTGGCTTAAAACTCAACATTCAAAGATCTAAGATCATGGCATCTGGTCCCATGACTTCATGGCAAATAGATGGGAAAACAATGGAAATAGTGACAGACTTTATTTTCTTGGGCTCCAAAATCACTGCAGATGGTGACTACAGCCATGAAATTAAGACGCTTGCTCCTTGGAAGAAAAACTATGACCAACCCAGACAGCATATTAAAAAGCAGAGACATTACTTTGCCAACAAAGGTCTGTCCAGTCAAAGCTATGGATTTCCCAGTAGTCATGTATGGATGTGAGAGTTGGACTATAAAGAAAGCTGAGCACCAAAGAATTGATGCTTTTGAACTGTGGTGTTGGAGAAGGCTCTTGAGAGTCTCTTGGACTGCAAGGAGATCAAACCAGTCCATCCTAAGGGAAACCAGTCCTGAATATTCATTGGAAAGACTGATGCTGAAGCTGAAGCTCTAATACTTTGGCCACCTGATACAAAGAACAGACACCTTGGAAAAGACCCTGATGCTGGGAAAGATTGAAGGCAGGAGGAGAAGGGGAGGACAGAGGATGAGATGGTTGGATAGCATCACTGACTCAATGGACATGAGTTTGAGTAAGCTCCCAGAGCTGGGGATGGACAGGGAAGCCTGGTGTGCTGCAGCCCATGGGGTTGCAAAGTCCGACACGACTGAGCGACAGAAGGGAATTGAACTGAAAGGCTGCTTAGCATGTCCCCTGGTGGCCAGAACTGGTATGATGGGGGATTGACAGGGCAGGCCTGGCCCTTGTGTCTGAGATTTTCTTGGACCAGGTGGTAATGAGGGACTGGAAGGCCTAGGGAGAGCCCTGCCCTAGGTCTTACAGAGGCCAAGACCCCCACTACCCAATTCCCTTCTCCACCCCTCCCCCAGTACTCATTGCACATTGACATGCCTGCCTCCCCTAGATAGTGAACTTCCTGAGGTTACAGGCCAGTCTATTGTTCTCCACTGCCGGAACCAGTGACAGTGAAGGTGCTGGTAGCTGACACTTCCTGAGGGTCCACCATGGGTCAGGCGCTCTTTTCACCTCACATCATCCTCATGGTCTCCCTGTGAAGGCTGGTCTATGGCCATGCCCCCTCCAGAAGGACCCCGAGGCTTGGTGAGATGGGTTACTTATGCAGCTAGAAAGTGTCAGGGCTGGGTTTGAGCCCAGGCAGTCTGTGCCGGAGCCCATGATCTAACCACAATACTGCACAAATAGCTGGTGAATGGAGCCCAGGGGAGGACCAGTTTGGGATCAATCTCGGACCAGATGATTGGCCAGTTGGATGATGTTCTCCATTTCCCGGCTAAGCAGGGACCCTGGCAGCATGGATGTATCAGGACACTGGGGACAGGGCAGGCTCTGGGCAGTTCCTGTGCCCTGGTAGGATGACAGAAAGTACAGGAAAGCCTGCTGAGAATGCCCTGAGTTTAGGCCCTGCTGACCTCAACCTTGCTGACCCTTTGGAGGGCACAGTCTGAAGGTCTGAACATAAGCACCTTGGTAATTAAATCCGTTTAAATAGCTATAAAGGTTTTATTTCTGTATCGATTAAGTTATTGTAAAAGCTTAAGTTTATTTTTGTAGGACTTAATGGCTAGGAATTAGAACAGTGAGGCTGCTCTGTTGGAATAATGCAAACTTGTAATTATTAATAAACATGCAAACCTTTAAAACTCAAAATAGTGAGGGAGGGACTCTTGCTACTTTGTGATGATTACACAAGCTTGGGCATTTCCTATGCCTTGTGCCACACAGCAGGACCCCATTGGCCACCTCCCTTCCTGATGGCTCATGCGCCTGTGTCAAGGGGTTACTGACGGTGGGTGACAGCGTAGAGAGAAGGTGACACCTGTTTTCCAGTCCCAGCCCTGGAACTTGCCAGCTGGTGACCATGGGTGTTCCCTTTCCCTTTGTGGCCCTCAGTTTCACTATCTGGTTAGTGGACAGGAGAGGGCGAGGGTCAGAAAACGTGACCCTCGAGATATCTTCCAATTTTAAGCTTGTTCTTGAACCTCATGATGGGAGAGCAAAGCAGAGACTGTGGACATTGAAAACATATGGAGGGAAACTGAAGGATCCCAGGCATCAGGAGCCGGAAAACCCTGGTTTATTCTCTTGCCAAGTATTCCAAGCAATCTCCGGAAGCCTCAGTTTCCACATCTGTAAATGGGGATGACAGTATGTCTCTACAGGGTCAGGGCAGAGTCATGACCAAACCACACAGCACCTGCAAACATGCTCTGTATGCTGCAGAGGGTGCTGCAGTTGGGAGAAGGATTTTTTTCCTTTTTTTTTTTTTTTGCACTCATGAGCTATAATGCTTTATATTCAAGCCAGATTGCCTAGGGTCCACAGGCTGAGTTTTGATGACTGAGGTCCCCTTCCTCTTCTCTCCCCAGTTACATTCGCTGTTACTACTGGGCTGTGAAGACCCTCATCACCATCGGCGGCCTGCCCGACCCCAGGACGCTCTTTGAAATTGTCTTCCAGGGTCTAAACTATTTCACGGGCGTCTTCGCTTTCTCCGTGATGATCGGACAGGTAGCTGGGCCACTAGTCTGTCCCGACCCACCTGCCTGCAGGGCCCCTCTCCCTCCCGCCGCTGCCAGGAACATCACCATCTGTGCCCGTTCCTTCCAGACCAAGCCCAGGAAAGAGCACTGGGCAGAGAGTCAGGAGCCTGGAGCTCTGGGACCTGTGAGGTGAAGGGGTGGTGATGGAGGCATAGGTCCTACTTCCTCACTGAAGGTTCTTCTCGTTTGAAATGTCAGTCTCTGGGATATCTGGAGAGCTGGGGCCAGTGGCTTTCTGCAGAGGCTGAGAATTTGGGCTGTTCGCTTGGAGAGAAGCCCTTGGTGGATTCTAATGTGCTGGGCCCTGGCGTGAGGCTCACCTTGTAGCAGTGTATGAGGTGACACCAGGGGTGCTCAGTGTTGCCTTTGAGGGCTCTGCCCTAAGGACCAGTGCACCTGGCTCACATTTCCTCGCGCGGGTGGTCAAAGTGGCCTCTGAGGGGTCACGTTGGCACCAGAATCAGCCCAGCCCAGCGAGACCGGCCCTTCTTGTGTGGCCCCAGAGACCTAAGCCCACCTGAAGGGCCAGGAGCCTCGCTCCTCCACGTCTGCCCTGAAGGCAGAACATCCTGGGTCAGCGAAACCTCTTAAGTGTGGACATGGGTTTCCCCTCTCTCCTGATCTCCTACCAGCCCTGCAAGCGTGCACCTGGACGCCTGTGTTACATTAATGTGCCCACAACCCATGTCCCTGAAGCCCGGCCCCACCCTGACCCAGTGGCCGCCCTGACCACCACCCCCCTGGCCCCCAGATGAGAGACGTAGTGGGGGCCGCCACCGCAGGACAGACCTACTACCGCAGCTGCATGGACAGCACCGTGAAGTACATGAACTTCTACAAGATCCCCAGGTCCGTGCAGAACCGGGTCAAGACCTGGTACGAATACACATGGCACTCCCAAGGCATGCTGGGTAAGACACGCCCCTCCTGGGCCCCCGCCCTCCTGGGCCCCCGCCCTCCTGGGCCCCCGCCCTCCTGGGCCCCCGCCCTCCTGGGCCCCCGCCCTTGTCCTCTGTCCTTGCGGCCCTGAGTATGGGGGCCTCTCGGGGCTGCAGCCCCAACATGTAAGTGAGAGATGCCTGGGGAGGCCTTGGGAGGTGCCCATTCAAAGATGGACGTGCCATTGGAACCAGGAAAGGAAGAAGACTGTCTCTGTCTCTCTCACTTTTCTTGCTCTCCATGTACAAGAAGTTGCTAAGTTGGGTCTGACTCTTTCGTGACCCCATGGACTGTAGCCTGCCAGGTTCCTCCATCCGTGGGATTTTTCAGGCAAGAATACTGGAGTGTGTTACCATTTCCTTCTCCAGGGCATCTTCCTGACCCAGGGTTCGAACCCAGGTCTCCTGCATTGCAGGCAGATTCTTTACCACTGAGCCATCAGAGAAGCCTGTATAACATCAGAGAAGCATGTATACATATACATCCATACATACAACATATATTTTATAAATTTTAAAAAATTTCTTTTCAGATCATTTTCCATTATAGTTTATTACAATAATTTTATAGTTGTTTGTCATGCTTTGCTTCTGAAATTGGCTAAAACAACACATGTTCATTCACTGTGGTTCAGCTTTCTTGTCAGCGATGAGGTATGCTCAGTAATTCTTGGAAAGTGGGAGAATCTTACCCATAAATTGTTTCCAAATGTAGTGAAGTTCTTACGGATTCTGAATGGAATCCTTAAGGAAATTTTACATGCTAATTATATGTTAATTGACTCCCCCCCCCCCCCCCCGTTTCCTTTTTATCTTTGTGCTAAGTTGCTTCAGTTGTGTTGGACTGTTTGTGAACCTATGGACTACAGCCCTCTAGGCTCCTCTGTCAGTGGGATTCTCCAGGCAAGGATACTGGAGTGGGTCGCCATGCCCTTCTGCAGGAGATCTTCTTGACCCAGGGATTGAACCTGCATCTTTTGTATCTTCTGCATTGGCAGGGGAATTTCTTAACCACTAACACCACCTGAGTTAGTAATTTTGTTTTTGTGCTTCCCAGGTGGCCCTACTATTAAAGCATCTGTCTGTATGCTTTCCACTTACATTTCCAGTATTCTTGCCTGTAAAATCCCATGGACAGAGGAGCCTGGTGGGCTACAGTCCACAGGGTCACAAAGAGTCAGGTACAACTGAGCACACATACACACATGCACACAATTTTGTTTTCAGAGCCTAGGCATCATTTTGGAAGGCTCTCAAAAGCTTGTGGACCACTGGCACAGTGCCTTAGAGTCCCCCAAGGCCCTCAGCAAAATGAAAGGGCCCCCCTTCACCTCCATGGGGTTCTGTCTGGTCTCAAAGAAGCCGTACTTGAGGCCCACAGTCTCCTGAGCTGGGGTTGTTGGCAAGTCTGTGGACAATGCACTTAATCATAGTAGTTTCCAAGGCATGTTCACTTCTACTGCCTCATTCCATCCCAGTGACAGCCTGTGACTTCAATATCATTGGCCCTTTTCACAGGGGCACATGTTAAGGACCAGAGAGGGCTCTGACCTGCCCAGGGTTGCACAGACCCAGCACTTGAGCCCTAAGCTAGTGTACAGTGGGCAGAGCATGGGACTGGGTTCCCGGGGTGCATCTGTCTCCAGTTACCAACCTTCACTCTGTGCCAGGCTCTCCACTGTGAGCACAGACGCCATGGTGAACAGACATACTGCTTTCCCAGGATAGGTTCTGAAGTCATCGGGCCTGAGTGGGGCCCTCATTCCATCCCCCAAGCTGTGTGGCTGTGGGAAAGTCACTGCCCTCCTGAGCTGTCCTTTCTTTGTCTATGAGGGGGGCTTTAGTAGTGGGCACCTCTTGGGCTGCTGGCAGAAGTTAATGAAATCATCTTGGTAAAGCACTCTGTAAAACAGTGACTGGCACATAGTATACCCTCCAGGTACTTTAGTTCTTGCAAATGCCGTTCTTATAATGTAAGTGGAGAAGACAGATCGTCAGCAAGCAACTGCAGTAAAGGGTGTGCTATGGGACAGGGACTGATAACATAATAGCTGGGTGGGAGGATGTCAAGAGAAGGCTTCCTGGAGGAGGTGACATGAGTGCTGGCTTCTGAAGCATGAGTAGGGATTAGCCAGGAAAGCAAAGGGGGTTGTTCCCAGCAGAGGGAACGGCATGGGCAAAGGCCTGGAGGCAGAGAGCATGCCTTCCCGATCTGGGGTGAGTCTGAGTGGTAGAGGATTGGCACACCGTGGGCCCAGCCAGTGCAGTGTGGGCTCGGCACTGTGTGTGTGAAGGAGGGGCCTGGCCATGCCTCTGACCCTTGCAGGGTCTCATTTGCAGATGAGTCAGAGCTGATGATGCAGCTTCCGGACAAGATGCGGCTGGACCTCGCCATCGACGTGAATTATTCCATCGTCAGCAAAGTGGCACTCTTCCAGGTATAGCCTGCCCAGTGCCCCACTCTCAGGACTCTGGAAGGCCCCGAGCCCACGCCTTCCTCTAAATGGCTCCTTCCCCTCCTCTCGGGGCCAGGGATGTGACCGGCAGATGATCTTTGACATGCTGAAGAGGCTGCGCTCTGTCGTCTACCTGCCCAATGACTACGTGTGCAAGAAGGTGAGTGGCTGGGGCGGCCGCAAGGCAGTCTGGGATTCGCAGCCCCCGCCCATAGGAGCTGGGCTGGAGGGGGCCCCTGGGAAGGTGGTGAGGTTTGCAGGTGCGGGCAGAGTGGAATTGCTGGGAGGAGAGGCGGGTGGTAAGCTGACCCCAGGGCTCCTGGCTTGCTTGGCAGGAGGAGCTCCGGGCACAAGCTCAGATATGTCCCAGCCTGGCTCCTTCCTCACGGTACCATGGGGACCAGGATGAGGAACCCCACTTTACAGAAGAGGAAAGTGAGGAGCCAAAAGAGGGTCAGGGTCTTGACTGTGTACATGGAACTGCTTCCAGGGTCTTGGTCTTCCTATCAGGAAAACGGGGCTGGACAGGGGAGGGATAGGTCAGAGGTTGCAAACTGATGGTCCTTGCCAAGGAGCCAGCCCACAATGTCTCATGGATTGTTTCCTCCCCACACACCCGGTTTAATCTAAAAATAAAGTTTTGAATTAGTCTCCAACCTGTAAAAAATGGGAAGGTTTCAGGAATTCCCTGGTGGTCCAGTGGTTAGCATGTGGTATTTCCACTGCCGTGACCGAGGTTCAATCCTTGGTTAGGGAACTAGGATCCTGTCAGCTGTGCAGTACAGCCAAAAAAAAAAAAAAAAGGAAGGTTTCACATAAAAATCCAGATTTCTGGCTGAAAACAGAGAATTGACCAGCACTGAGCCCCACTTTCCCAAGTAGCAAGAGTCCTCTGGAGTGGAGAAGGGAATGGCTCTGAAGAGATGCCCCATGCCCCACCACTCCCGACTGCCCTCCTGGCTCCCTTCTCTCCTTTATGTCACCTACCTGATCTTGGGGAACATATGGATTTGAATCCCAGGGCTAGACAGTCTCTAAGGCCCCTTCTGCTCCCATTTTTTGGGATTTAAGGTGAGACTGAGGTCGCTTGGTGACTGAGTGGTCAGGGTAGGGGAGCAGGAACCAGATTTCAGAGCTGTTAATAAGGCTTAGTGTGTGTACGGGGGTGGAAATATTGCTCAAGAACCCCCTGTAAGACTCAAGAACTCCCAGCTTCAGAAGCCCTGACTCCAAGTTGTATGCTGCACAACAGCATACAACTGGAAGCAAAGAGCTGAAGGAAGAGGGACAAGGATGCTGTAATGGCTGAGAATTCAAAGCTGCAGCCTTCGAGGCCAAGAGAGGTTTGGGAGCAATAGAGTGATTTGTCTGACACTGGAGCCACTTCCTAGCTGTGCAGCCTTGGGGAAGTAGCTTGCCCTCTCTGACTCTTTTCATAGGTAAAGTAGGGATATTAATAGTATCTCCCTCATGGGGTGGTTGTGAGAATTAAAATATATGAGCATATGGAGTCTGGCACCATGGCTGGCAGAGTTGGTGCCATTCTGTAGCTAGTATCCTCGTGGGTAATGTAGACTTGACTTTGGATGAGAGTGAATCAGATTGTTGGGGAGTTTGTGGAGGAAGCCGAACGCTTGGTGAACATGTGTGAATGGCGCCCTCTGCTGACAGGCTTTGTGACAATCTCACTGAGACACACCCCCTGGGCCACCCCAGGGCTGCTTAGTGAGATGAGGGTGAGTGCTTTAGACACTTCACATTCCAGCGCCTTTTCAAATTGGACTCCGAAACAGGGGAAGGAGACTTTATTCTTTTTTGTTAAGAAGGCCATGCACGTGTGAGATGCCCAGGAAACATTTGTCAAATGAACCGAAAGCAAAAGCCACTTACCTGTCCTTGGTCTCTGTCTCTCCTTAAACACGCCAGGTATGACCAATAGGTAGCTGGCCAGGGTGATGGACCCTGAGGGCATGGGGATTAGAAGGTGCTTGGCAGACTGGCTATTTCTGATTGTAGTCTGAAGCAAGTCATTCATTCATTCCTTTGGTTTAATTTGGGACTAAGACTAAATTGTATCAGTCTGCTAGGGCTGCCATAACAAAGTACCACAAACAAAATGGCTTAACGACAGAAACCCATTGACTCACAGTTCTGGAGGCCAGAAGTCCAAGCCAAGTGTCAGTGGGGTCGGTGCCTTCTGAGAACAGTGAGCGAAGGATCTCCTGACTGTCTCCTCCCTGTCTCTTCACACCACCTTCCCTGTGTGCCTGACTTTGTACCCAAAGGCCCCTTTATGAGGACACCAGTCCTGTTGGGTTAGGGGCTCCCCCAACTCCAGCACGACCTCATCTTCACTTAATTCTTTACATCTCTGATGACCCTATTTCCAAATAAGACCACATTCTGAGGAGCTGGGTGCTAGGACTGCGACATATGAATTTGCGGGGGCACTCAGTTCAACAAGTAACAGCCATGAGCTCTGGAACCAGACTGCCTGGGTTCAAATCCCGGCTCTGCCTTGCTGAACTTTGGGACCTTGGGCAGAGTTCCTACCTCGAGGGCTGTTGAGGACTAAGTGGTCTCAGCCACACAAAGCACTTAGAGCAGCACCTGGCCCAGAAAAGTGATAGGTAAATGCTGGCCGTTCTCGTTCATGCTATCATTCCCATGTCGGTTAGTAAATGCCTCCCAAGCACCTGGTAGGATGTGGGGGAGTCACAGGTATCAGCCGATTGTGTGAACAGTGTGTGCTTTTCCGTGCCTCGGGGCCCTCCATGGTATGCACATTTGGGAATCTGCCAAATATACTCCTACACCTAGGCCTCCTTATCTAGCACTTTCTGTCATACCACTAAGTCCCTACCATAATCCTGCCAATTAGGCAGGCTGGCAGGGTGGGGATGGTCCCTCTGCCCAATCCACAGATGGAGAGACTGAGGCCCCCGAGGGGAACCACATGCCAAGTCAGCGGAAGGGCTGGCCCACCGAGCTGTGCCACCAGCGTCCACACCCAGCCCTGCTGCTTCTGTGGTCGCCTTTGGTGATGACAGGGGGATCGCCCCTTCTCTGTTTCAGGGGGAGATAGGCCGGGAAATGTACATCATCCAGGCGGGGCAGGTGCAGGTCTTGGGTGGCCCGGATGGGAAATCCGTGCTGGTGACGCTGAAGGCTGGATCTGTGTTCGGAGAAATAAGGTCAGAGTGGGGTGAGATGAGGGCCCTGGGCAAAGGCTGGGGAAGGGGGTGTGACCAATCGGGGGGACCACGTCCTCAAGGGCCCTTTGGTGGGTCCGAGGAAGCCACGGTGCAGGCAGCACCGGCACTTGCTGGCATGTGAGAGAGGCGGGCCTGATACCGACCAGGGTGTAGAAATTGGGGAGGCCAGAGAAGAAATCAGGCAAGGCTTTATTGGGGCCCTGGCCGCACAGAAGGGAGAAAGAACAAGCAAAAGTTTCCCTTGCTTACTTGCTCCCTAAGGTGGGGTGGGGGGGTGAGCTGGTTTCTTATATGGGCTCAAGGTAGGGGTGTGTTCAGGGGTTGGGCCAGAGGGGTGGCTAGGCTATCAAGGAGGAGACGTTTGTCCAGGTGCAAGCATTCCAGCCCTGAAGTAAAGGGCCCCAGGTCCCAGCCTGTCTCAGGCTCAGCTCTCGCCCACCTGAGGCCATCATGGTGCTCCAGGCAGGGGTGAAAATGAAGATGCTGGTGTGATCAAAACCACAGCCTTGAAGGGCCTCACCTCCCTCTCATCTCTGCCCCAGCTTGCTGGCTGTAGGGGGCGGGAACCGGCGCACAGCTAACGTGGTGGCCCATGGGTTTACCAACCTCTTCATTCTGGATAAGAAGGACCTGAATGAAATTCTGGTGCATTATCCCGAGTCTCAGAAGTTGCTCCGCAAGAAGGCCAGGTACATTTTTTTTAAAATTAAAATCCATATAGACTTTAATATGCACTTTTCTTAAGGACTCAGACTTTCTTTTACATAATCATAGTACCTTTCTCAAAATTAGGAAATTGGAGATTGAAACAATACTGTTATCTCACCTCTAATCCATAGTCTAATTTTGCTAATTGTTCCAAGAGGGTCTTTTATAGCTTTTCTTTTCTTCTATTCCTGGATCCCCTTTGCACGACATTGCCATGTTAGTCTCCTTTGATCTGGGACCAGAGTCCCAGATCTTTATTGATCTTTAAGATCTTCATTGATCTTAACTTCTCTGAAGAGGACAGGCCAGTTATTTTGCAGAATACCCCTCCATTAAGTTTTTTGGGAAAAGATTTATTTATTTATTTATGGCTGTGCTGGGTCTTCACTGCTGCACGCGTGCTTTCTCTGGTTGTGGCCAGCAGGGGCTTCTCTCTACTTGCAGCGCTCAGGCTTCTCACGGCAGTGGCTTCTCTTGTTGTAGAGCGTGGGCTGGAGTGCTGGCTCAGTAGTTGTGGCACACAGGCTTAGTTGCTCAATGGCATGTGGGCCAGGATTGAACCCACATCCCCTGCATTGGCAGGCAGACTCTTTACCACAGAGCCACCAGGGAAGTCCCCTCCATTTAAGTTTACGTGATAATAGTGTTTTCTCATCATTATCTTCAGGCTCTGCGTTTGAGGCAGAAATTACTGAGAAGTGATGTTGTGTCCTTCTCAGTACAGCATATCGAGAGGCACGTGGCGCTGCTTTCTCACTGTACTGATGATTTTTACTCTGATCACTGGTTAAATTTTCCACACATTAAAGTTGCTATTTTTCTCTTTGAAATTAATAAGTAATGAGTGAGAAGTCAAGATGATTTCGATTTCCTATTCCTCATCTTGCTTTCACTCACTACTTTCAGCCTCCAATGAAGGTTCCTTGCAATGAGTGCCATGATGGTTGCAAATGGTGATTTTCTATCTTCATCATGCCTTCTACATTTATTAACTAGTGTCCTACTATATGGAAGAACTTTCTTTTCTTTCCCATTTATTTATTTATCTATCTATTTATAAAGATACAGCTTTGCTTTGTTCCATGAATACCCTGTTACAATCATGGTTTTGATGCTCCAGTTGTTCCAGACTGGCCACTGGCCACCTCTTCCAGCTGGGTGTAGTGAACTTTTGTTACGGCCCTGTTATATTTTAGCACTTTTTTTGCTTACAGACATAATAAGTTGCCCTAGATTCATCTTATACTTTCCCTGATGCGTCCCTGGAAAGGGTCATTTCTCCAAGGAGGCTTGATTCCTTTTAGAAGGGAATGGTTTTCAGAAACTAAGGTCTGAATACTCCCCAGTAGCTCAGCTGGTAAAGAGTCTGCCTGCAATGGAGGAGACCCTGGTTCAATTCCTGGGTTGGGAAGATCCCCTGGAGAAGGGATAGGCTACCCACTTCAGTATTCTTGGGCTTCCCTGGTGGCTCAGATGGTAAAGAATCTGCCTGCAATGCTGGAGACCTGGGTTTGATCCCTGAGTTGGAAAGATCCCCTGGAGAAGGGAACAGCTACCCACTCCAGCATTCTGGCCCGGAGAATTCCATGGACTGTATAGTCCATGGGGTCACAAAGAGTATAACATGACTGAGTGACTTTCACTCACTCACTCACTCATTGCTACTGGGTTGCTACTAGGCCTTCACAGTGGATAGAGCTGGGAAATATGCCCACATGTACAGCTGGAAAAGGTACCCACATGTACATTTGTGTGTATAAATGCAAATATATACATATATGTACATCATATACATAAACATCAACATTTATTTTTTGTCTGTGTCTATCTATATGTCTATTTCCATGTAACAATTTCGATCCAGTATCACAGAGTCCATTCTAATCTCCTTTTCCAGATTTGTAAATTTCTTTTTCAACACTGAGAAATTTGACTCTCATTATCCTCATTACATTAATTCATTTGTTCTGTCCTACAGTATAATGTAGTACCAGAATTCCTATCCGACACTATTGGAAAGAAGAAAGCCTTAAGTAGAGAGTAGTTCTTTCTGTCTTTGGCCTGAGTACCTATGATATACATGTTGTATTCAGAGTTGTTTGGATTGATTCTCTGTTTTCTTTCCTTTACTGTGATTGTTCTGTTCATTTGAAGTACAGCTAGGTTCATATGTTTCATTTTTCATTTCATTTTAGTGTTTCCTCACTTTGATCTTGGTTGATTTTAAGTGTTTGGAATATGTAGAACATTAACATGGCAGAAGTCTACAAAACAGTACACTCAGAGTCCCAAATACCCCAACTTGTTGCCACCCACCCTCTATAGGAGCCTAATCTCATTAGTTTCTGCTTTTTTCTTCCTGTGTTTCTCTTTGCAAAAATAGGAAGATTCATGACCGTTTTGTTATTTTCCTTTCTGTCTTACACAAAGGGTAGCATACTGTAGATTCTCGTTTGCACCTGGCTTGACTTTTTTCATGTGACAATAAATCCCGGAAAACATTCTCTGTGAGTCTACAGACAACTTCCTCGTTCCTTTTAATGACTGCAAAACATTCCTATGAATGGGCATGTAGGCTAGTTCCAATAGTTTTCAATTATAGATAGTAGTGCAATGAGTAAGCTCATGCATGTGTATTTTGTATTGTTGGGGGATTGGTAGTTTTTTTTTTTGGCTGTGCTGTGCAACTTGTGGGATCTTAGTTTCTTAGCCAGGGACTGAACCCTGCCCCCGGCAGTGAAAGCCTGAAATCCTAACCACTGGACTGCTAGGGAATCCCCTGGAATAGGTAAGAAAAGCAGTTGTTTTGCTTTCAAACCCAGAAGATCAGGTTTTAAATCGAGCAATGGATGCAGCTTGATGTGGTAGAAAACAGACTTGGGAGAGTGGTAGGATTCAAATGCTGTCTGTGTGCAGTGCTGGCTGCGTGACCTCGGAAAAGGTGCTTTCCCTTCTGGTCTCAGTTTCTCCACTGGAAAACAAGGATGTTCACTTTGTTGTGGAGCCAATGAAATAAAAACAGTGTCCATGAATGTCTCCAGCAGGGGGCCCAGCACACAAGAGAGCTCAATATATGTTAATAATAATGATTGTTCCTCTTTATCCATTAAATTTTCTCTATAATTTTCCATGGGATAATATCTTCTTAATCCACCTATCTGGTATTTCCTCCCATAGCTTTTATCATATATTCATATTTTCCACTTCAGTCACCATGAATAAACGACACCGAGAGTGATCATGATCGAGGGGAAAAACTCACCAGTATCCATTCATACAGCACAATAATTTGTTGAGCTGACACGTTGAGGCTCTGGGGACACAGCAGAGACCAAACAAAGCTTACGTTCTAGCCAGGGAGACCAACAGTGGAGAAATGAGTGACTATGTGATATGTCACCTGGAGATAAAGGCCATGAGGAAATATAAAGCCACCTGAGGAGACAGAGGTGATGGAGGGAGCTATGTGAGATAAGTTGGTCAGGAAGAGTCATTCTGAGGACATGGGACTTTGGCGGACACCTGCCCAGAGTGAAGGAGTGAGCTGCCTACAAGGAAAAGCATGCCAAGGGGAGGGAACAGCATGTGCAAAGGTTCAGAGGAGGCACAGACTTGGTGTTACACAGAGGCCAGCAACAAAATGAGCATAGGTTGTTATGGGGTGGGAGGAGTGGAAGGGGTGAGATTGGGTAGGGCCTTGTAGGGGAAGTCTCATCTATAGCTTTAGTTTTTATTCTGAGGGAGACGGGAGCTATGCAGGGTTTTATACTGCAGAGTAACTTGCTGTGACTTAAGTTTTTAATGAAATGCCTTTGGCAGCTCCCAGATGAGTGGAAGCAGTGTCAACCTTAGAGCATAATACAGACAAGGCACTGGGGTCTCCTGGGGAAGGAAGCTGCCCCGTAACTCATCTTACCTGGCCGCTCACAGAGCAGCCACCGGGCCCTTCCAATGGCTGGTCTACCTGAGCTTCCGCCAAAGAAACAGGAAATAAAAATGAAGTCAAATAACATATAAGTAGCGTATTCAAATTTTTTGCCAAGTCTGCCTGCTTCACCCTACCCTCCTGAGGGAGAGTCCACCCTCATTATTCATGGATTCTGTATGTGCAATTCACCTACTCACTAAAATTTATTCATAACCCCCAAATCAATACTCCAAGGCTTATAGGGACGTGTGCCCTATTCGCAGACGTGTGCCCAGTGGCAAAAATTTGAGTCACTGGAAGTGCACTTTCCTGCTAAATTGAAGAAGGTGACACTCGGCTTTCTTATTTCAGCTCAGATTGTAAACAAGTGTCTTTCTATGGTCCACTTTGTACCATATTTTTCACACTTTTGTGAATTTTGTTGGTGATTTCGCTATTAAAATGGCCCCAGGTGTAGTGCTGAAGTGAGGCCTCGTGTTTCCACGTACAGGCCTAAGTCACAGAGCCACACGTTCATTGTAAATGAATCAACAATATTAAATAAGATGTCTTTAAAATAGACACCACACATACACACAAGACAAGGTTACAAAATGATCAGTTGATGAAAATGTTGTGTTGAGAGGCTCACAGTAACCAAATCCTGTATTTTCCCCAAAAGCCATTGCTCAGTAGTCACTAATTCTGTGTCTGCAGACACTTGACAGAGCTTAACTACCGCGGATAATGAGAACTGACTTTAAGTCTGAGAACGGGCACCAGGTTTCCCCTCCCCTTCCCTTCCTGCCCCCTGCAAGAGGAGCATGGCTCAGAAAAGCCATACTTTGAACTGTCATCCCATCCCTCCACCGGGCTTAGGTGTGGGTTTGGGGGTCCCACAGAGGCCTCGCTCCTGGCTGTGCCTGCAGTGTGCTGGCCAGAGGCAACCAGAGGAAGGAGGAGGGGCTGGTGGGTCATGCCACACAGAGGGGTTGGTGACACGGCTCTTCAGAGGCTGCTTCTCTGGACAGGCAAGCTTCAGGAGAGAAGCAGGGGGTCACAGATGAGCTCTGCCCACCTAAGGAGAGATGGGCTGACAACCACAGGGCCTGGGGATGTCTGAGTTGGTGAGAGCCCCGCGTGGGATTCTGTCCAAGCTGCCCACTTTACAGATGTGGGACCCAAGGCCCCAAAGATGTGAGATGCTCCGCTCTCTGACTCGGCCACTCCAAGAAACGAGGCAACAGGGTCTCACGCATGCTGCTCTCTCCAGGGGTGAATTATACAGTAATTATAGAGAAACACGTGTCAGCTGAAAATGAGGATAAATTTCCTTAATCTGGAAATGTCCCAGAAGTTAGCTCAATGTTTCAAAACAGAGACAGCCATTAGCAATCAGCAAAGGTCCCATAGCTGCTGCCTCCATGTCATTTGAGTACCACGCTGAGCCTTCCCATGGACCACCGTGCTGTGAATTATGGACTCAGATAACACAGGTGGCAGTGCCAGGCCTGGAAGAGGCCCCTCAAGATTATTGTGTTCGCGGCCTCCCGGGGGAGCCCCAGCTAGACAATGCAAGTCTCGGGCAATTAATATCAATATGCACTATTTAAATCCATTGCGTCTGATTAGATAAGCAGCTAGTAATGGCCTCATTTTTAAACAAACAAGTTTTGCTGGAACCCTGATGAATGAATTTGCCAATTAGTCGCCTAGGCCCACTGGATTGCAGGCGAAACTCATTTGTTCTTGAGCCAAACCACTCACCACATATCAGCAGCATGAACAATTCCTTAGAAACGGCCAGGGCTCTCTTTGATGGAACATTCTTTCCTTATTTAGAGAAGCAGAGTGGTATATTGCATTGAGATCTGGGTTGTAATTCTGTCTCTGCCACCTCTTGCAACCTTGGGCGTGTCACTCATTTCATACTGAACCTCAGTTTCCCCAGTTCTTTTAGATACAATAATCCCTCTGGCCAGCACACTGCAGGCACAGCCAGGAGTGAGGCCTCTGTGGGATCCCCAAACTTACACCTACCCTATGGAATATTGTCACAGAGTATTGTCAGCATCCAAGAAGACAATAAATGTGATATTCCTTTGTAATCATTAAGACATGGGGTGCTGGGGTCAAAGGCATGGGTTTGAGTTCCAACTCTGCTACTTCCCAGCTGTGTGGCCTTGGGAAAATTACTCACTCTCTCTGGGCTTCCATATCTTCATTTGAAATGAGGGAGACTAATAGGACCTTCCTGTGAGGATTAGTGTGAGGATTATTCTGATAAAGAACAGAGAGCAGGTCAGTTATCTATTGTGGCATAACAATGTTACCACAAATGGAGTGGCTTAAAACCATGCATATTTATTATCTCAGAGTTTCTAGGGGTCAGAAGTCTGGGGACAGTTTAGGTGCATCCAGTACAAGGCAGTCATCAAGATGTGGGCCAGAGCTGGGTCTTATCTCAAGTCTCAACTAGGGAAGAATCTTCTTCCAGGGTCCCACAGTTGTTGATTGAATTCAGTTCCTCGTGGCTGTGGGACTGGGGGCAGCTTCTAGTGAGTTATTGGCCAGTGGCTGCCCTCAGGTTTAGGCCTCCCCCAACATGACTGCTTACGTCATCAAAGCCAGCAGGGGAAAGAGTCTTCTTGCAGGACAGAGGCCACAATCCTATGTGACCTATGTTCACAAAACCAACATTTGATCTCTCTGGTTGTATTCCATTGGTTGAAACCAAGTCACATGTCCCACCACACTCAAAGGAAGGGGGTCACACAGAGGTGTGAACGCCAGGAAGGGGGATCACAGGGATCACCAGAGAATCCCTGCCTGTTAAGGTCTGAGCACACAGCCTGACACATATAGACACTCGGTGTTGATGATGGTGATGATCGTAAAATGACAATAAAGCCAAAGAAGGAGAAGCAAGAAGCTCGGGCTCTTTTTCCTCTGGGCATCCTATTTCCGATTCCTTATATTAAAGTATCCTGCATCATTTCCTGTGTAACCTCAGAAAAGTCACTCAACCCCTCTGAGCCTCATCTATAAAGTACAGGCAGCCTCAACTATAAAGTACATCATTATGATTGTTCTGATTGTTCAGTGAGATGTGATGTCCCAAGCAACACTGCGCTGGGCTCAGGAAAGGACTTCAAAACTGTCAGCCAACCCAGCCTGCATCACACAACTCAACTAAAGGGCTCTGTCCGAATGAGTGAGGCTTCGTTCTCTCCCAGAGCTTGACGGTGATGTTAGCGGATGCTGCTTTCTTTCAGGCGAATGCTGAGAAATAACAACAAGCCCAAGGAGAAGAGCGTGCTTATTCTCCCTCCGCGGGCAGGCACCCCCAAGCTCTTCAATGCCGCCCTGGCCGCAGCAGGAAAGATGGGTGCCAAGGGAGGCAAAGGCGGCAAGCTTGCCCTCCTCAGGGCTCGACTCAAGGAGCTGGCTGCGCTGGAGGCGGCCGCCAGACAGCAGCAGTTGCTGGAACAGGTAATGCAGTTGGAGACCCAGCCTCCTGGGCCATTTTAACCACGTGCCAGGGAAAAGGCCTCAGGACCCAGGCGTTCCATTGTAGGACTATTTTTCCTTCTTTGTATCCGTCTGGATTCGTTTGGTTGCAAGCGACAGAAATGCAACCGGCAGTGCAAGCTCGGATCAGCTTGAGAAAACAGGGAGTTTACTGGATTGGGTCATTGAAAGGTTCAGGCAAGCCTGCATCTACACGTTCACATGATGCCAACAGGATGAGATCTGCCATTCTGTCACCTCTGCTTCCCTGGCGGGTGGCTCCATTCCCAGGCAGGGCCCCAGGGGCTTGAGATGACACCCCCTAAGGTTACATCCTCCTGGCTGAGCAACTGCCACAGAAAGTACCTCTTTCCCAGCAGTCCCAACAAGGAGTCCCAGGGTTCATAGTCATTGGACAGAATTGAGTGGAATCATGTCAATTCCTGATGTGTGGAGCACCAATGTGGTGCTCTCTGGGGAGGACCGGCTCATGTGCCCACCCCTGGACTGAGAGTGTGGAGGGGTTGGGGTGAGGAGTGTTCCCCCAGATGGAAGTTCAGGTGCTGCTGCAGAGGTAGGAGCAGTGGCTGTGGGCAGGGAATGTCCCTCCCCAGACAGTGATGGTCTCATATCTAATGTTGTGTCTGTGACAATTTAAAAGATTTGAAACAGGCATGGTGCCAACAGTCCCCACCCCCTAAGTCTAAAGGGAATTTTTAAATTAGTTCTGGGACTTTTTTCTGTGACTAATGCCAAGAATGCCAATTAGAATGATTGCGCTAATTATGGTTGTTCATAACTGTCCTTCAGGAAGGCTGCTGGGAAGGGGTGGGGGATGGGGCTAGGCAGAAGCTCAGTGACGGGGATGGGGGGGCAGATGGCAGTCTACATGACAGAATTCAAAGGAGCCTGGTGAACTCAGTCTCAATCCAGGCTGGTGTCAGAGTCCAGGAGACCTGTTCAGAGGTCATTTGACAGCAGGAGTCAGGGAATGACACCCAAGTCACCCAGGGTTCCAAGACATTCTCCAGATACATCCACCAATGGCCCCAGACTGAGAAGAGATGTGACTGGCTCACAAACTGTTAAGGGCAGGGCCGAGCTGGTTTTTAAAGCTGGGCTCTTATGTGCTGGCTCGTGTGTGGAGTGAGTGAACGTGAGCTCCAACAGTGTTCTCAGCACAGTGAAAGGTTTTATCTTAAACGGGTTAGCAATTTGTTGCTTCTAAGTGTTAGCTCTTCACCCAGGCAGCTTGAAGATGTGCATTAAATTTGCATGCGTGTGCTCATGAAAGACAGTTTTAGAACAACCAGGGCAAAAGGGTGGAATGCAAGGAACTCTAAAACAGCAGCCTAAAGACACAGGTCCAAACCCTGGCTCTGTCACCCTGTGTCCTGGGGAAGCTCCTCCAGGACATTCTGGGACCCAGATTTCTCCTGGCTGTCACACGGGGTGGCAGAGATGGAGCAGGATACTTCCTTGGATACTTGTATAAAAGCATGTTAAACAAGGTGAAACATTTGGTCAACCTTCCCATGATCCTTCTGGCTCCATTCACAGCAGGATCTCACAAGGGATCACACATCCTGCCCTGGAAGTGTGTTGTCAGAGTTTGGGGGTGGTGAGGTGAACCAGGCACACCAAAACATGCAGAAACACCAAGACAGGGAGCTGCAGGTCCCAGAACTGCCTTGGTATCAACGAGCTTCTTGGATAACCTCACCTTTACCCAATTCCCTTCCTGCAGCACCCTCTCACTTGAGTACTCTTCAGGGGGTCTCTAGTCCCCATAAGCACCCTGACTGCTCTCATGTGAAACTCCCTAAGAACCATCGGGCCTTCTCCTCTGGGGGCTGTTCCCTCCCCAGCTTCCTCCCACTCAAAGATGGGGTCAGACAGCAGGAGGGGCCATGGTATCCACAAAGGCTTAGATTTTCACCCACTTCCCTAATTACACCCATAGGAACCTGGGTCCCTTAGAACCCCGCAGGCTGGAGACTGGAGATACCCACCAAGTCCACAAACACAGGGGCTCAGTTCAGCCTAATGCCAGTGGCACCCAGCCCATTCTTCCCTGGGGGTCTCAACCTTAGAGACCTTTCGAGAAATGTGCAGACCACAACTGCTCCTGCTCTCAGCAGCCTTTACCTTATATTTATTTATCTCTCTTTCTCTCTCTCTCTCTTTTTTTTTTTTTTTTTTTTGACTGCACCCTCTGGTTTGTGGGATCTTAGTTCCTTGACCAGAAATTGAACTCAGCCCTGGCAGGGGAAGTGCAGAGTCCTGACCACTGGATCACCAGGGAATTCTCAGTCTTTACCTTATTTGCTGAGAGTTTTTCTCATACTCCAGCGAACACACATCCAGGCTAACTGGGCAGGGCAGGCCGTCTAAGCTTTGCAGAGGCCTTGGTGGTGGTCCCTCCTGGTCATAGCCTCTATCTCCTCCCTCAACAGTTCAGTGCCGGGCTCTGCCCTTCATTCCGCATCCTCACTCCAGCTTCCAGCCCTATAGCTCCAGACACCTAAAATATCCCAAAGACCTTCACCAAACCCTGCCCAGACTTTGAATCCTTAAACTTCCCCACGATACGTGTTTCTACCAAATACCTGATGCAGCTCCGTCCAACATTACAGCTGTTAGATTTCACCTGCGGAGTGCCATGGTCTTCTCAGGGGTCCGAGGATGAGGAAAGTGTCCGAGACCCCTCCAAGACCCCTCTGCCTCACTAGTCACTCTTTCTGGATTCCAGGCCAAGAGCTCGGAAGACGCCGCCGTGGGACAGGAGGGATCGGCCGCCCCAGAACAGCCCCCGGCTCCAGAGCCTATGGCCCCAGAGGCCCCCGCCCCAGAGCCCCCGGCCCCAGAGGCTCCCGCCCCAGAGGCCCCGGCCCTAAGCACTCCACCACCTGCCTCCCAGGAGAGGCCGGAGGGAGATGAGGAGGCCGCGGCGCGGCCAGAGGAGCACTCGGTGCAGATCCACGTGACCCTGGGCCCGGATCTCAGCGAACAGATCCTGTCGGTGGAGGTCCCTGAGAAGCAGGAGGAGAAGGAGAAAAAGGAGGAGGAGACAGAGGAAAAGGAGGAAGGGGAGGAGGCGAGGAAGGAGAAAGAGGAGGAGTAAGGCGGCAGTTAGTGCACTACCCGCTCCCCCAGCCCCCGCAGGTGCACGCTGCCCACCACCCGGCACCCCACCTCGAGCCCCCGCCCCCTCCTTCCCCCTGCACCCCGCCCCCTCCGCTCCCCAAAGGCCAAGATGCTGGTCCGCGGTAGTGGCCTCAAGTGCTCGGCTGGTGGTCCTGATCTGACATCAGTTTCTCCATCTCCCGGGGCTGGTCTTCAAAGTAACAAACTATAGTGTCTGTGCTGGGTGAGTTCCCCCCGTCACTAGAGAACCCTGCCTCCTCTGCACCTTAGTTATATTTAAGAACAAAATACTTTTCTGTAGGGCTTCAATACATGGGAAGCCTGTTGGAGAAACAAAGAGCTGTTGAATGTTTGGATTTTCCCCTCAGAAATTTGTCTTGCCCTCATTTCAAGAAGAGAAAACATTTCTGGCAGAAGTGGGAAACAGCTATGCTGTTCCTTTGATGAAGTGGAGATAGCACACGCATCCCACCCGTGGTCTGGTGCTGTCTCTCTACTGGGCAGTCACATTAGGAACGCAGTGCTCCTGAGGACAGTTAGTACTTCCGCAGACATTATCCCATTGTGCCCAGTGATGCTGTTTCCTTAGAATAGATATAATGGAAATGGTTTACTGGCAAGAGGCTGTGAGCATTTCTGAGCATCCACTCTTCCAGTTACCTAATCCTCTTCATCAGGGATTAACTCATTACTTGTTTTTGACACCCTTGCTGTAGAGATGATGATGTGTGCTAAGTCACTTCAGTCGTGTCCAACTCTTTTCGACCCCATGGACCATAGCCTGCCAGGTTTCTCTGTGGGATTCTCCAGGCAAGAACACTGGAGTGGGCTGCCATCTCCTTCTCCAATGCATGAAAGTGAAAAGTGAAAGTGAAGTCACTCAGTTGTGTCCAACTCTTGGCAACCCCATGGACTGCAGCCTACCAGGCTCCTCCATCCATGGGATTTTCCAGGCAAGAGTACTGGAGTGGGGTGCCATTGCCTTCTCCGCCTTCCCTCCCTACCCACCTCCAAATGGTAACATACTAGAGCTGCTGTTATTTTTCACTTGATATATTTTGGAGATTGTTTCCTATCAGAACATAAAGGGCTTGCTTATTTTTTCTGGACTGCAACCTAGCCCATTGTATGGATGTACCATAATGCTTAGGGGCTTCCTCTGTGACTCAGCAGTCAAGAATCCGCCTGAAATGCAGGAGAGACACAGGTTTGATCTCTGGATTGGGAAGTTCCCCTGGAAGAGGGCATGGCACCCCATTCCAGTATTCTTGCCTGGAGAATCCCATGGACTGAAGAGCCTGGCGGGCTACAATCCGTGGGGTTGCAAAGAGTCGGACACGACTGAAGAGGCAGAGAACAGGTCCACGCACCGTAACACTTCACCTCTCTCCCATTGATGGCCATTTGCATTGTTTCCAATCATAAGCTATTAAAAATAATGCTGCAGTTAAAAATACTGTACAGATATCATTTCACTGGTAAATACTTTTTAAATAGGAGAAGTCTGGAGGCTTGGGCTAATTTTTTTCTTTACCATCCCCATTCCTCTTTATCATATTTGTACTATATGTTCTATGACCCAATCATAGAGAGTGCTTCCATCTTTACCAAGTATTTCAGATATATCAATCAGCTTATTGCCTTTCACTAGATGGCAAAAAGTTTCAAAGGCACCTTCACTGTTATCTTCTACTTACTAAGGAATCTTTGTTATATAAATGTACTTATTCTTTTAGATATCAACCCTTGAGTGTATACTGCTTATTATATAAAGCGAGAGATTTTTGAGGTTTCCAAGAATTGTCCTGGAAAGAAAATTGATTTTGAAATTAGATCAGCAGTGTCTTAATTTCACTGAGAAATCTCATAAAACTTGATACTTTCACCAACTTTGGATATTAGATAAATTGAATTTGAGGCTGACCTTATTCTCCAAATAGAATGAGATGGGCTGATTGCCAAGATATAGATGATACAGATCAGGAATACTGTTATTCTGCAGCTGAAACAGGACTTTTACTTATATGTGTTGTCTCTACTAATTTAAAATGTTTCAACATTTCCTGCATTTTGGTAGAAAATGAACATAAAGTTGTTTTTTTTTTTTTTTTTTAACTGCGTAAATATTTTAAATAAGATGAAAACCAAGAAGCTGTTTGCAGTTTCATTATCCCAATGTATTCGGCTCCCTGGAATATTTTCATTCATTTTCTTAGGAAACATGAATACTGTGTTTGCACTCTGGCTTTTATCCTATTATAATGCATTTTAATTAAAAGTATTTAGACAATTGTTCCTGGCTTGGGGATTCATTTCAGAAACTGACCAAGTATGACAGACACTTTTATGAGAAAAATGAAGTTTATTTTCCAGCTCAGTCTCCCTAGTTGATCTCCTGTGGACATCCTTGGGGCTATAATCTATCCTGTATTTCTGTTGCTGGACTGATATCCCTTATGAAACTGCCCCTAGTAGTTGAAGTCCCTCAAAAACAGCCCTTTTATGTCCAGTCTTACACAGCCCACTCCTTACAATTTCTCCAACCTCATTAGATGTGTTCTTATGCTGACAAATAGATGGGGAAACAGTGGCTGACTTTATTTTTCTGGGCTCCAAAATCACTGCAGATGGTGATTGCAGCCATGAAATTAAAAGACGCTTGTTCTTTGGAAGGAAAGTTATGACCAACCTAGATAGCATATTCAAAAGCAGAGACATTACTTTCCCAACAAAGGTCCATCTAGTCAAGGCTATGGTTTTTCCAGTAGTCATGTATGGATGTGAGAGTTGGACTATAAAGAAAGCTGAGCACAGAAGAATTGATGGTTTTGACTGTGGTGTTGGAGAAGACTTGTGAGAGCCAACCAGTCCATCCTAAAGGAGATCAGTCCTGGGTGTTCATTGAAGGGACTGATGTTGAAGCTGAAACTCCAATACTTTGACCACCTGATTCGAAGAGCTGACTCATTTGAAAAGACCCTGATGCTGGGAGGGATTGGGGGCAGGAGGAGAAGGGGATGACAGAGGATGAGATGGTTGGTTGGCATCACCAACTTAATGGACATGGGTTTGGGTGGACTCCGGGAGTTGGTGATGGACAGGGAGGCCTGGCGTGCTGAAGTCCGTGGGGTCGCAAAGAGTCGGACACGACTGAGTGATTGAACTGAACTGAATGCTGACACTTCAGAGAGCTGACACACATGAATTCTAGATTCACACTGCCTAGCTTCTAATCCCAGCTTGACCGTATACCTCTGTGAGCCCCGGTGACCTCATGGAGATAATACATTGTGCTGCACAGGGCCACTGAGACGATCAAATAATAAACTGGCATGGTCAAGTCTGCATGGGCACAAGAAATAAAGCCAATGTGCCATCCCCCCTTGCCCAGCCACAGTTGGAATAGATCAGAAGCCCCCTCAGAACTCTGTATTGTCTGAATTCTGCCACTGCCCGTGGTTATTACACATGCAGAAGGGGTGTGATCACCTCTTTCTTTGCTCTTTAACTAATAGTTTGTACAACAGCCTGGATATATGTGAATTATAACAATGTCAACCACAGCTTCCCCCGCCATCCCTGAATGTCTTTAATCCAATCTCATACAAAAACAGACCAACCAAGGCTGATTCTCTTGGGATGGTCACTCCATTCTGGGCACCCTTCATGGGCAGCCTTCATGGGTACATGACCCATGCGGTCACACATGGACCTGTGCTTGTCAGCATATTTAAATTCTTAATAATTTGTAAACAAGAGGGCTCACACTTTTATTTGTACTGGGCTCCACAATTTATGTAGGCTGTCCTGCTATCTGAAAAGACCTGTGAGGAGGGAGATGGAGCTGTGTCTCTTCTGTACTCAGCTTCCTGCTTCTTCTTCCTGCTTCCCCTTCAAAAGCTTACCTTTCAATCATGTTTCCTGACTCAAGCAGGATGACCCAGGCTAGGCCCATTGACTCTTACCTGGGAATCTGAATCTTGAGGGCTATTGCCCCATCCTCCTTGCTAGTAGAACCCTGATTTAGTTTTGGGCAGCAACATGTCCAGCCTCAGGGGATGAAGCCCCCCGTGTAAGCCAATCACTGCTCTTCAGACACTTTATGCCAGACATTCACTCTCTCAGCCTCCCCTGCAGCTGGAGGTGCTCATTGGAGCCAAACCTAACCAACGAGTATACAGGGAAGGATGATGGGCAGGTGCCCTAATAAAGAAACCCCACCCTGTGCTTTGGTCCCTCTTTCTTCCTTGCAATGCTGATCAGTTCAGTTCAGTTCAGAATATTCTGAAAGAGATGGGAATACCAGACCACCTGACCTGCCTCTTGAGAAATCTGTATGCAGGTCAGGAAGCAACAGTCAGAACTGGGCATGGAACAACAGACTGGTTCCAAATAGGAAAACGAGTACGTCAAGGTTGTATATTGTCACCCTGCTTATTTAACTTATATGCAGAGTGCTGCTGCTGCTGCTGCTGCTGCTAAGTCACTTCAGTCGTGTCCGGCTCTGTGCAACCCCATAGACGGCAGCCCACCAGGCTCCCCCGTCCCTGGGATTCTCCAGGCAAGAACACTGGAGTGGGTTGCCATTTCCTTCTCCAATGCATGAAAGTGAAAAGTGAAAGTGAAGTCGCTCAGTCCTATCCGACTCTTAGCGACCCCATGGACTGCAGCCTACCAGGCTCCTCCATCCATGGGATTTTCTAGGCAAGAGTACTGGAGTGGGGTGCCATCGCCTTCTCCGTACATCATGAGAAATGCTGGGCTGGATGAAGCACAAGCTGGAATCAAGATTGCTGGGAGAATATCAACAACCTCAGATATGCAGATCACAACACCCTTATGGCAGATAGTGAAGAAGAACTAAAGAGCTTCTTGATGTAAGTGAAAGGAGAGTGAAAAAGTTGGCTTAAAGCTCAACATTCAGAAAACAAAGATCATGGCATCTGGTCCCATCAATTCATGGCAAATAGATGGAGAAACAGTGGCAGACTTAATTTTTGGGGGCTCCAAAATCATGCAGATGGTGACTGCAGCCATAAAATAAAAAGACACTTACTCCTTGGAAGAAAAGTTATGACCAACCTAGACAAAATATTAAAAAGCAGAGACATTACTATGTCAACAACGATCTGTCTAGTCAAGGCTATGGTTTTTCCAGTAGTCATGTATGGATGTGAGAGTTGAACTGTAAAGAAAGCTTAGCCCCGAAGAATTGATTTTGAACTGTGGTGTTGGAGAAGACTCTTGAGAGTCCCATGGACTGGAAGGAGATCCAACCAGTCCATCTAAAGGAGATCAGTCCTGGGTGTTCATTGGAGGGACTGATGCTGAAGCTGAAACTCCAATACTTTGGGCAGCTGATGCAAAAAGCTGACTCATTTGAAAAGACCCTGATGCTGGGAAAGATTGAAGGCAGAAGGAGAAGGAGATGACAGAGGATGGGATGGCTGGATGGCATCACCGACTCAATGGACATGAGTTTGAGTGAACTCTGGGAGTTGGTGATGGACAGGGAGGCCAGGAGTGCTGCGATTCATGGGGTCGCAAAGAATTGGACACGACTGAGCAACTGAACTGAACTGAACTGAACATGCATTTTCTTGTATAGATACAATTTTAAAAAGAGGACAGGAAATTCGGATTTACTCTGTTAACTTTCCTATGTATCATACAATAGTGTTAGTCCTATTCCTTGCATTGTACATTATCTCCCTAGTACCTATTTATTTTATCACTAGATGTTTGTACTTGTTTGACCGCTTACCTCCAATTTCACACCCGTCCCCACCCAATTCTGTCTCTGGTAACTACAAGTCTGATTTTCTTTCAAGAGGTTTGTTTTCTTATCTGTTTTTTGAGATTTCATGTGTAAGTGAGATCTTACAGTATTTGTCTTTCTCTGTCTGACATTTCATTTCGTATAATGCCTTCAGACGGAGAAGGCGATGGCACCCCACTCCAGTACTCTTGCCTGGAAAATCCCATGGACGGAGGAGCCTGGTGGGCTGCAGTCCAGGGGGTCGCTAAGAGTCAGACACGACTGAGCGACTTCACTTTCACTTTTCACTTTCATGCATTGGAGAAAGAAATGGCAACCCACTCCAGTGTTCTTGCCTGGAGAATCCCAGGGACGGGGGAGCCTGGTGGGCTGCCGTCTATGGGGTCGCACAGAGTTGGACGCGACTGAAGTGACTTAGCAGCAATGCCTTCAGAGGCCACCCATGTTGTGGTCAGATTTCCTTGTTTTTTTTTTTATGGTTGAATAATATTCCACATCATTATATGGAATATATATATCATATTTATCACAAAATTTTTTAAATTAAAAGATACTTTATTGCGAAAAAGTCAAAACCATTACAAACTATCAAAGGTCATTGATCACAAATTACCATAATAAATATAACAATAAGAGTTTGATATCTTGCAAGAATTACCAGGATGTAAGAGAGACATGAAGTGAGCAAGTGTAGCTGGAAAACGGTGCTGATAGATTTGCCTGATGACGTGTCACCACTAAACCTCAATTCGTACATAGCACAAGTTTTTATCCTTTCATCCATTGATGGATACTTAAGATTGTTCAGGTTCTTGTACTCCCTGGCCTGGTCTTCATCTTTTCCCGAGTGACAAGAGCTACCTTGCATATTTTGAATACATTTATCTTTGGTTTAGGAACTTCCCACGTGGCGCCAGTGGTGAAGAATCCGCCTGCCGGAGACACAAGAGATGCAGCTTTGACCTCTAGGTTGGGAAGATCCCCTGGAGGAGGAAATGGCAACCCACTCTAGTATTCTTGCCTGGAGAATCCCATGGACAGAAGAGCCTAGCGGGCTACAGTCCATAGGGTCACACAGAGTTGAACACTACTGAAGCAACTCAGCATGCATGCATAAATAGGTAACTCAGTGGTAAAGAATCTGCCTGCCAAGCAGAAGATGGTTCAATCCCTGGGTTGGGAAGATCCCTTGGAGAAGAAAATGGCAACTCACGCCTATATTCTTGCCTGGAAAATCCCATACAGAGGAGCCTGGCGAGCTATAGTCCATGGGGTCACAAAAAGTTGGACATGACTTAATGACTACAACGATAACAAACAATAATAAGTACATGGCTCCCACTTCTCCAGGCCTCCCCTCTGGCCAGGGATCAGCAGTCCCACCCTTGTAGCGGGACATGCCACACGTAAGGCATTTTTCTGTGCTTTAAAAAAGAAGAAGGAAGGAGGTCATTATCCCCCTCCCTTGAAACTCTCCTTGGAAAACTTATATGGGCTTGAAACCTAACTCCAACCATTTTGTATATCAAAAGTCTTTCCTTGAGCTAGACAGCCCTTAGTGTCTGCTTTTATCATCTAATACAGTCTCCAAGTTCTGGAACTTCTCCATTTTGAAGTAAATACCTGGGGAAAAGGCCCTGGTGTCTTCTGGCACCTAGGGGCTTAACTTTGGTGTCTGGGCCCAACTGGAGCTCTTTGGCCTCTCCCTGAGATAAGAAGAACTTGATCATCCTTTCAGAGGAGGGCAACTAACTAGACAAATGGCTACAGATCTAATTATCCTGGTATGTGAAGAGTCTCAGGAGTCAGGGCTTTTCCTGGAGCCCTGAGAAATTCAGAGTAGCTTTATTTCCCTACGCGTGTGTGTGTGTGTGCTAGGTCACTTCATTTGTGTCCGACTCTTTGTGACCCCATGGACTATAGTCTGCCAGGCTCCTCTGTCCATGAGATTCTCCAGGCAAGAATACTGGAGTGGACTGCCAGGCCCTCCTCCAGGGGATCGTCCTGACCCAGAGATCGAACCCGAATCTCTTATATCTCCTACAGTGGCAGGCAAGTTCTTTACCACTGAGCCATCAGGGAAGCCCCCATAGTCTCTATAAAAACGTGCCTGTAGACTGGGGTAGTCAACCCCACCTTTCACACCTCCAGATTTCTGAAACTCAAAGTGTTTTGCTCCTTTAAGAAAAGGGAAAAAAGAACTTGAAGTGTTCCCAGACAGTCCAAATGAATAATTCCTATCGTACTGAAAGCTTCCATGTTATCAGCCTAAAGTACGTGAAAGGTTTTAAAATCAAACTGACCTGAATTCCATGGAGGATACTATATTAAATGATTTGGAGGCAAATCTGTAAAACAAACAAACAAACAACTAGGAAACAACCCACTAGGAAAGAAAGTTGCCAGGAAGGAGTAAGAGCCACAAAAGTTTGTACCCAAAAGTAACACTTGGCACTCCATCAGAATCTAAATTTACTTAAAATAGACTGAGGATGTTGTTGTTGTCAGTGCTAAGTCATGTTTAATTCTTCGCAACCTCATGGACTGCAGCACACCAGGCTCCCCTGTCCTTCACCATCTCCTGGAATTTTCTCAGAATTATGTCCATCGAGTCAGTGATGCCATCCAACCATCTCATCCTCTGCCACCCGCTTCTCCTTCTGCCTTCAGTCTTTCCCAGCATCAGGATCTTCTCCAATGAATGGGCTCTTTGCATCATGTGGGAAAGTATTGGAGCTTCAGCTTTAGCATCAGTCCTTCCAATGAATATTCAGGGTTGATTTCCTTTAGGATTGACTGGTTTGATCTCCTTACAGTCCAAGGGACTCTCAAGAGTCTTCTCCAGCACCACATTTCAATACTATGTTAAATGACTGGGCAAATTTGAAAACAAAACAAAAACAAAACAGCACTCACCAGGAAAGAAAGCCACCAGGAAGGAGTAAGAGCCACAAAAGTTTGTACTAAAAGTAATATTTTGCATTCTATCAGAGTCTCAGTTCAGTTCAGTTCAGTCGCTCAGTCGTGTCCAACTCTTCGCGACCCGATGAATCGCAGCACGCCAGGCCTCCCTGTCCATCACCAACTCCTGGAGTTCACTCAGACTCACATCCATCGAGTCAGTGATGCCATCCAGCCATCTCATCCTCTGTCATCCCCTTCTCCTCCTGCCCCCAATCCCTCTCAGCATCAGAGTCTTTTCCAATGAGTCAACTCTTCGCATGAGGTGGCCAAAGTACTGGAGTTTCAGCTTTAGCATCATTCCTTCCAAAGAAATCCCGGGGCTGATCTCCTTCAGAATGGACTGGTTGGATCTCCTTGCAGTCCAAGGGACTCTCAAGAGTCTTCTCCAATACCACAGTTCAAAAGCATCAATTCTTCGCCGCTCAGCCTTCTTCACAGTCCAACTCTCACATCCATACATGACCACAGGAAAAACCATAGCCTTGACTAGACGGACCTTTGTTGGCAAAGTAATGTTTCTGCTTTTGAATATGCTATCTAGGTTGGTCATAACTTTCCTTCCAAGGAGTAAGCTATCTTTTAATTTCATGGCTGCAGTCACTATCAGAGTCTAAATGTACTTAAAAGGATAGGGCTAAGGATGTAGGTAGATCCTTTTTTAATATTACTCCTTTGGATCACTACATGATAATTGTGGAAAAGAAATTTTTGAAGACTAAAAAAGGAGATTAGAAACTTTGCATGATTCAGATTTGAATTATTCATTTCAGTCTAGGGTAGTTCTTCCAGATATGAGTAATAGCCCTGAAAACAAGAAACTGAAACGAATAATAATGCTTTTTGAATCAGCATTTCTCACATGTGGTTAGAAGGAAGTCTAAGGGCAACTCCCCACACATACACCTTTAATGGCAGAACCCTAATAATACCTGCATGAGATTGCCGATATGAAAAAAAAAAAAGGGTATTTCTCTTAATTCGTCAGCTAATGATATGATGTTGAATGACACAACTAACAAACCACCCAAAGCTATGTATTGCTTGGGGATTTGGAGTTGTTCTACTCAGCGATTTCTTGTTACTACTGAAGAGCATCAAACAGAAGAGGCAATTTACTCTTTTGGAAAAAGAGAACAAAATAAAGAAGTGGTCAGCTATAGAAAATGTATGTGTTTCTTTCATGTTTTGTTTCATCCCAAACTTCGGTTTCGGCTGAAAGTTTCCTTAATTCTCTTTGTATCCCATGTGTTAGTAAGCCGCATATTTCCGGGATCTTCAATGGGCGTTCTTATACTGTGATCAGTTGAGTGTCTTATTACTCATACTTAGCACACAGCTGCTGACCTCAGCGCCATTCGAACGCTTGTGCCCCCTGCGTTGCCACTGGTTCTTTCCTGGGTGTTTGGCCTTTGGTCTTAGTGTTGCTTAGATGTGGTGTGTGCGTTCCTGGGCGTCGCTGCTTCATCTTAGCCTTCTTGTCCTTGCGTGCCTGCCAGCCCTGGGAATGCCAGCCTCTGCTTCCTTTCCCCTGGGTGTTATGTCCAGCCATCTGCATTCCAGGTTTACATCCCTTTTCTTTTCTTTTTTTAAAGTTAATTAATTTGGCTGTGTCGGGGCTCAGTTGCAGCACCCGGGAGGAATCTGTTGCATCATGCCAAATCTTTTGTTGAGATGGGAGGATTCTAGTTGTAGATCATGGGCTTAGTTGCTCCTTGGCATGTGGGATCTTAGTTTCCTGACCAGGGATCAAACCTGCATCCCCTACATTGCAAGGCAGATTCTTAACCACTAGACCACCAGGGAAGTCCTCCTTTCTTATTATTAGAAAACGTTTTAGGATTTTATGGCTACAGAAATGATATGTGCATGGACCTATACTCCGGTTCTTGTTTTCTTTGAGGCCTGCATTTTATATATATTCCCTCCACCCCCAGGCATTGAAAGAAGTTTTTCATTTTCCTACTTGCAGTGAGCATGGCATTCTGTCCTTTCTTTTTTTCATTCACATCATGAAATACATTTTTTGAGGTAGTCCATTGGTTTATAACTTTGGGGCCACTTGGTAATCCCCTTGATATCTATCCTACCCCCCAAATTATGTCACTTTTCAGGATGTTGTCTATCTAGAAGCTTGGTGTAGCCCATAATTCTGCTTGTTTATAATCTGAGAGTTCTGATTCTTCCACTGAAATGGAATCTGACAACATAAAAGCGTAAGCAAAATGGGCTAAGCATACAGCCTTCACTTTTAACTGAGTCTGTGCCTTTGCTTTACTTTACCGACAAAGGTCTGAATAGTCAAAGCTATGGTTTTTCCAGTAGTCAGTATCGATGTGAGAGTTGGACTATAAAGAAAGCTGAGCACCGAAGAACTGATGCTTTTAAACTGTGGTGCTGGAGAAGACTCTTGAGAGTCCCTTGGACAGCAAGGAGATCAAACCAGTCAATCCTAAAGGAAATCAGTCCTGAATATTCATTGGAAGGACTGATGCTGAAGCTGAAGCTTCAATACTTTGGCCACCTGATGCGAAGTACTGACTCATTGGAAAAGACCCTGATGCTGGGAAAGATTGAAGGCAGGAGAAGGGGACAACAGAGGATGAGATGGTTGGATGGCATCACCAACTCGATGGACATGAGTTTAAGCAAGCTCTGGGAGTTGGCAAAGGACAGGAAAGCCTGGTGCGTTGCAGTTCATGGGATCGCAAAGAGTCAGACATGACTGGGTGACTAAACTGAACTGATGCCTTTGTTACTAAAGCAAAATATTTTTATTTATAGACTTATTTTCCACCCCCACCCCAAACAATTCTATTCTTGCAAGTTTTTACCTCCAGAGGGAATCAAGCAAAAAAAAAAAAAGTTTATATTGACCTATACATTGATTTAAATGGCTAGGTCACAGTTCAGTTGATGGTAGTGAAAAAACAGAAAGGGGGAAATAAACCTCCATCATATAAAGCACATAATTTGAAGAAAAGAAATTATTTCTATTGAATTAAACAATTCAATTATCTGTGTGAATGTAACTTTCCTTATTATTAACAGAACCCAGAATGAAATACTGGGGACATATGTTATATGCACAAAGCTTGGAAACCAGAAGTGCTTGGGCAACCGGGATAAGAAATGATGTTTTTCAGCTGAGCCTTTGTTGTTGGATATCAGCTCATGGAGGTGACAAGTCCATTAATCAAGGGACACTTACATGCAGCAAGCTGAAAAGACAGGCTTGAATTGCTGAGGATTCATTACAGGAAAAATAACACTTATAAAAACCTCTAAGCAGAGCATCCTTATCAACGAAGAAGAGGTTAACGACTGTGACATCTATGGGTATACGATTTCCAAATGGAATTTCAGGATGGAAAATAATGGGGAGGGGGGAGAATGAGAAATATTTACATTTCAATGGATGCCAATTCAGAAGGGGTGTGTATGTTTAGTCATTCAGTCATGTCCGACTCTTTGTGACCCCATGGACTGTAGCCTGCCAGGCTCCTCTGTCCATAGGGATTTTCCGGGCAAGGTTACTGGAGTGGATTGCCATGCCCTCTTCCAGCGGATCTTCCCAACCCAGGGATTGACTCCAGGTCTCCCGTATTGCAGGCGGATTCTTCACCAACTGAGTCACCAGGGAAGCCCTATTCAGGAAGGTAGTTGTTTGCAATCACCTAATATGCTTTAAATCACCATGAAATTAATCGCAGGTGTTTTCCTTGTTTGGCTTTGACTATGGAGCTGATGACTTTTCACTGGGCTAATGGGCCTTCTCCCCAAGTGTTCTGGCTGCCTATTTAAGCATTGTGTGTGTGTGTGAGCTCAGTTACTCAGTTGAGTTCAACTCTTAGCGACCCCATGGATTATAGTCTGCCAGATTCCTCTGTCCATGGGATTCTCCAGGCAAGAATACTGGAATGGGTCATTATTTCCTTCTCCTGGGGATCTTCCCAACCCAGGGATTGAACCCCCCACCCCTTATCTCCTGCATTGGCAGGTGGATTCTTTACCACTGAGCCACCAGGGAAGTATTTAAGCATTATTAGCATTTTGTTTCCGGCAAGTTTGTTTTTAACTCTGTATGTTTGAAACTCTCTTGGACTTTGTCAAATAAATTGAGCCTATCCAAACAAAACATATCCTCCTTTATGTAACTATGTCAGGCATAAACGAGGTACATCTTTAAGCTTACAGGTTAAGGCATATATGTAATGGCAGATAAAATATAGAAGTCAGGCACAGACCTGCCTCATAAGTCCATCATCCATAACTCACTACATTCTTTCATGTTGTTATTAATAATACCCAGAGTCATATCTTTCTTCAAAGCTGTCTCCGAGACTTGGATTCTGATTCTAGTCATAAAGAGACTGCCCGACTTTGCTTCTGTAGCTTCTATCGTTTCGAACATTTTAGATTATAAATTTTTCAAGGAAGCAATAGTCTGCAGGTGATACATACTGGCAGTTCCAGTTTCACCTCCATCTCCATGGGCACATACATTCTTGTCAGTACAAGTGGCCTTTGTACAGCACAGAGAACTCTGCTCAATATTATGTGGCAGCCTGGATGGGAGGGGAGTTTGGGGGAGAATGGATACATGTATATGTATGGCTGAGTCCCTTTGTGGTCCACCTGAATCTATCACAGCATTGTTAACCTGCTATATGCCAATTTAAAATAAAAAGTTAAAAACAAATCCAAGCAGCCTGATTTTTGGTTTGGAAAATCTAGTCAGTGCAGTGCATTGGCTCAGTTTCAGTGTCATACTAAATGCATTTCTGGGGTTACACAAAAATAATTCCTGCATGTGTATTGTATTCATCAACAGTTAGCAAGATTCTATCAGACCACAGTAAGGTAGGATGAATAGGAACAGGTTTATAAAGTAATGTGCTCTGCAGATATAGGTTAGTATTACTCGCAAATCTAATTACACACTGCAGTGGAATCTCCCTTTTAGAGATGGTTTAAATGTAGGACCAATTTGTCTCCTTCCCACTCAAAGGCCCTTATATACTTAAGTGTCTATAAAATACCTACGCTTTTAAATGTTTGCTTTGCCCAGAAAGTCATTTCAGGAGCATAGCTCTGGGGACAGATCATAGCAAAAATTCAGTGTCTTTCTTCAATATATGTTCAATTAAAAAAAATTATGTATTAGTTCAAGTTGGTTGGTTGATTCTTATTTGTGGCAACTAGAAAGTAATTAAGAAATCAAATACCAGGTTGATAAAAATTTTAGGTCAGTATATTTTATTGGAACTTACACATGAGCATTATTTAGACCCCGGAGTTTGCTATTCTGCTGCCTTGCTCAGAATTGTCCCTAATATTTTCTACAGAGTTAATTGCCAATATTTGGATTTTTGACATTTCTTATCACACTTCAATGAAGGTAAAAAAAGAAATTTGAAACAAGTACAGTTTAAATTAAATATTTAGCATGTGGTTAATTGAGGTATTAGAGTTCCACACCACAGGTTCTTCAAAAGTATGTTTCCTCCCAAGGTAAAGATTTAATCAGGATCAGATCAGATCAGATCAGTCGATCAGTCGTGTCTGACTCTTTGCGACCCCATGAATTGCAGCACGCCAGGCCTCCCTGTCTATCACCAACTCCCGGAGTTCACTCAGACTCACGTCCATTGAGTCAGTGATGCCATCCAGCCATCTCATCCTCTGTCGTCCCCTTTTCCTCCTGCCCCCAATCCCTCCCAGCATCAGAGTCTTTTCCAAGGAGTCAACTCTTCGCATGAGGTGGCCAAAGTACTGGAGTTTCAGCTGTAGCATCATTCCTTCCAAAGAAATCCCAGGGCTGATCTCCTTCAGAATGGACTGGTTGGATCTCCTTGCAGTCCAAGGGACTCTCAAGAGTCTTCTCCAACACCACACTTCAAAAGCATCAATTCTTCGACGCTCAGCCTTCTTCACAGTCCAACTCTCACATCCATACATGACCACAGGAAAAACCATAGCCTTGACTAGATGGACCTTTGTTGGCAAAGTAATGTCTCTGCTTTCCAATATGCTATCTAGGTTGGTCATAACTTTCCTTCCAAGGAGTAAGCGTCTTTTAATTTCATGGCTGCAGTCACCGTCTGCAGTGATTTTGGAGCCCCAAAAAATAAAGTCTGACACTGTTTCCACTGTTTCCCCATCTATTTCCCATGAAGTGGTGGGACAGGATGCCATGATCTTCGTTTTCTGAATGTTGAGCTTTAAGCCAACTTTTTCACTCTCCACTTTCACTTTCATCAAGAGGCTTTTGAGTTCCTCTTCACTTTCTGCCATAAGGGTGGTGTCATCTGCATATCTGAGGTTATTGAGATTTCTCCCGGCAATCTTGATTCCAGCTTGTGTTTCTTCCAGTCCAGCGTTTCTCATGACGTTTCTCATGTTTCTCTGCATATAAGTTAAATAAACAGGGTGACAATATACAGCCTTGACATACTCCTTTTCCTAACAGTTCCATGTCCAGTTCTAACTGTTGCTTCCTGACCTGCATACAAATTTCTCAAGAGGCAGATCAGGTGGTCTGGTATTCCCATCTCTTTCAGAATTTTCCACAGTTTATTGTGATCCACACAGTCAAAGGCTTTGGCGTAGTCAATAAAGCAGAAATAGATGTTTTTCTGGAACTCTCTTGCGTTTTCCATGATCCAGCAGATGTTGGCAATTTGATCTCTGGTTCCTCTACCTTTTCTAAAACCAGCTTGAACATCAGGAAGTTCACGGTTCACATATTGCTGAAGCCTGGCTTGGAGAATTTTGAGCATTACTTTACTAGTGTGTGAGATGAGTACAATTGTGTGGTAGTTTGAGCATTCTTTGGCATTGCCTTTCTTTGGGATTGGAATGAAAACTGGTCTTTTCCAGTCCTGTGGCCACTGCTGAGTTTTCCAAATTTGCTGGCATATTGAGTGCAGCACTTTCACAGCATCATCTTTCAGGATTTGGAATAGCTCAACTGGAATTCCATCACCTCCACTAGCTTTGTTCGTAGTGATGCTTTCTAAGGCCCACTTGACTTCACATTCCAGGATGTCTGGCTCTAGGTGAGTGATCACACCATCGTGATTATCTGGGTCATGAAGATTTTTTTTGTACAGTTCTTCTGTGTATTCTTGCCATCTCTTCTTAATATCTTCTGCTTCTGTTAGGTCCATACCATTTCTGTCCTTTATTGAGCCCATCTTTGTATGAAATGTTCCTTTGGTGTCTCTAATTTTCTTGAAGAGATCTCTAGTCTTTCCCATTCTGTTGTTTTTCTCTATTTCTTTGCATTGATCGCTGAAGAATGCTTTCTTATCTCTTCTTGCTATTCTTTCGAACTCTGCATTCAGATGCTTATATCTTTCCTTTTTTCCTTTGCTTTTTGCTTCTCTTCTTTTCACAGCTATTTGTAAGGCCTCCCCAGACAGCCATTTTGCTTGTTTGCATTTCTTTTCCATGGGGATGGTCTTGATCCCTGTCTCCTGTACAATGTCACAAACCTCATTCCATAGTTCATCAGGCAATCTATCAGATCTAGGCCCTTAAATCTATTTCTCACTTCCACTGTATAATCATAAGGGATTTGATTTAGGTCATACCTGAATGGTCTAGTGGTTTTCCCTACTTTCTTCAATTCAAGTCTGAATTTGGCAATAAGGAGTTCATGGTCTGAGCCACAGTCAGCTCCTGGTCTTGTTTTTGCTGACCGTATAGAGCTTCTCCATCTTTGGCTGCAAAGAATATAATCAATCTGATTTCAGTGTTGACCATCTGGTGATGTCCATGTATAGAGTCTTCTCTTGTGTTGTTGGAAGAGGGTGTTTGTTATGACCAGTGCATTTTCTTGGCAAAACTCTATCAGTCTTTGCCCTGCTTCATTCCGTATTCTAAGGCCAAATTTGCCTGTTACTCCAGGTGTTTCTTGACTTCCTACTTTTGCATTCCAGTCCCCTATAATGAAAAGTACATCTTTTTTGGGTGTTAGTTCTAAAAGGTATAGCAAGCAGTAAACTGATTTTAAAAAAGAAAACAGGAGTACACAGGAATTGTTTTGTTGCTGTCTTCATTTCAGACCTCCTAATTGGCTGCTTCATATATTTTCTGAGGTTAATTAATTATTCCATTACCAGGTTAATGGAATTCCCTGGTTAATACCCTTCCCTGATAGCTCACCTGGTAAAGAACCTGCCTGCAATGCAGGAAACCACAGTTAGATTCCTGGGTCGGGAAGATCCGCTGGCAAAGGAATAGGCTACTCACTCCAGTATTCTTGAACTTTCCTGGTGGTTCAGCTGGTAAAGAACCCTTCTGCAATGTGGGAGACCTGGGTTCGATCCCTGGGTTGGGAAGATCCCCTGGAGAAGGGGATAGCTACCCACTCCAGTATTCTGGCCTGGAGGATTCCATGGACTATGTAGTCCATAGGATCACAAAGAGCCAGACATTACTGAGCGACTTTCACTTGATCTCATTTATTGGTGCCTCATAAAATAATTAAGTTTGAGGTGGCTCTGCGGTAAAGAATCCACCTGCCAATGCAGGAGCCGTGGCTTCAATCCCTGGGTAGAGAAGATCTCCTGGAGTAGGAAATGGCAACCCACTCCAGTATCCTTGATTGGAAAATTCCATGGAAAAGGAACCTGGTGGGCTACAGTCTACGGGGGCTTCACAAAGAGTCGGACATGACCGAGCCCCTCTGCCTGTCTCCTCACTGCTGCTTTGTTTACCACTAGATGGCGCTAAAACCCGGGTTATAGCTGCCAGAGACTCAGGACTAGTTGGGAGTCCAGAGGGCTGGAACTTGATAACTGGAAGATCCCTTCAAAGGTAATCTGGCCAGCACTTCCGTTTTATCTTACAAATGAGGAAATCGAAACTCAGTGAAAATGAGTAATTTGTGAAAGTCACATAGACTTCTTCCTATTCTCCTCCTCCCCTCCCTCTCCATTTCCTCTCCTGTCTCTTCCTCTCTTCCTCCCTTGCCCCCTTGTATGCTCCTCCTGTTAATTACTGAGGCTGCTGCTGCTGCTAAGTCGCTTCAGTCGTGTCTGACTCTATGCGACCCCATAGACGGCAGCCCACCAGGCTCCCCCGTCCCTGGGATTCTCCAGGCAAGAACAATGGAGTGGGTTGCCGTTTCCTTCTCCAATGCATGAAAATGAAAAGTGAAAGTGAAGTCGCTCAGTTGTGTCCGACTCTTAGCGACCCCATGGACTGCAGCCTACCAGGCTCCTCCGTCCATGGGATTTTCCAGGCAAGAGTACTGGAGTGGGGTGCCATCGCCTTCTCCCCCTGTTTATTACTAGCTCCCTCTATAACCTCATCACCTGAGGAGGGATATAGCTCAGGGAGTGATGATCAGATCTGCTTTCCAGAAGGAGCACTCTGGCGACTGCAGGGTACCATTGACCAGGCACCATTCATTCATTTGTTCATCCAAGAAACAGCTATCAAATGCTTACTTTTTGCTTTGCACAGAGCCTGGGACAGGGAATAATTAAAAACCAACAAATCAGATAAGGATTTTACAAACTCACATTCTCCTAGGGAATACAGAAACGGAAAAAAAAAACAAAACTCACATTAATAGCGGTGAGGACAATACAGTCTGATCACTTGGAGGAATTCACCATCAGCTGCATGAGGAATTTAAAGGGAAGGTTTTGGTGAGATAGTGTTAGAGGCCGGAGGACACATAGGGTCATGGAGGCTGAGAAATGGAAGGAAGGGCTTCCAGAGAGAGGAGAGCATGGGTGAAGGAGGAGAGGCTGCTGGAAGCAGCTGCTGTGGCTGATGCCAGAGGGCACAGGGCGAGGGGACAGCTGGTAATCCTGGAAGGAGGGGACTGGTGTCTGAAGGTTTCATCTGAAGTGTTGGGCTCAGGGATTTGCTCAATCTGGTGGGACGGCCCAGGAAGGAGTAGAGCTCAAAGAATGGTGTGGGCAAATGTGCTTTCCAGAAAGAGCACCCTGGCAGCTGCGTGGGAGCCCCGAGGCAAGGAAGGCCGGTGGCTGGTGTCCCAGAGCCGTGTGTACGGGGTGGGGGCGGCTTGGGGCTGGGAGGGAGATGTCAGGAGTGGGACTGACCACCGTGTTCTCTTTGAAAAACAGCGACTGGGTCTGTTGTCGATATCCTTAGAGGGTTGTGACGACTCTGGTGCTTGAACTATTTATAAAGCATTGAAGAAGTTGTTTTAATTAACCACACATATTACTTGGATAACATTTCTGAAATTACTTGTAGAATGTAATTCAAGGGTGTTCCAAGTTGATACACAGAAAATCCTCCTGTAGAGCAACCCCTCCCCCACCAGATTTAATGGGATTATGAACACACCTCCCCATCCCCCTCCCTCAGCACCAACTAATTAGAACTAGGAAGAAACAGACCTCGCCTCATCACCACCACCATGCTCCTCCTTTTCTGGGTCATGCCTCTGATGTTTCCCTTTTATTTGTCCAAGTTCTGTTTTCACCACAGCACTTTTCTTCCAGCTGCTACCATTGATGGTGGCTGAGGGCATTATCTCTCTCTCCTGAGCAGCCTGAAGTGGGCTGCTTGCTGGGGAGCTGTGCCTTTCCTTGTAGTAGGCTTGGCACAATTTGGGGCGGGGGGAAGGGGCTTCTCTGAGCAGGCCCTGAGTTGCCCCTTGCCCCTGGAGGGTTTTGTCCTTTTAAGACTTTCCCAGTCCAGAATCACCCTATTTCCCTTTTGTCCCATTCAAGCACTCATGAGTTTATTATTACTATTAAGATCTCTTGGCGTCCAAAATTTGAAAAGTCCTGTGAACTGAATCCTATTTCAAATATGCCTGGGGAGGGGGGCTGTGAGTAGAGAGCCAAGTCCTGGGTAGAATGAGGATCCTTTAAAAGTCCGAAGCACGTGATCATTTCTTTGTTTTGTTTACACAGGTTTCCAAGTCTGGGGTTGTCTTTAAGAGGCAGTAAAAGCTCCCTTTTACTGAGGGCTTACCCCGTGGCAGGTGTTTTTATATTTTGTCTCTAACCCTCCGGGATCTTCCCCTGCTCCGCTCTCCTCTTTGGCTCCCTTCTCACCCCCAGGCCTCACTCTGTCCACATGTGCTGGGGCTCCGGGCAGGTCTGCAGAGAGTGTTCACCCTCCTCATTACAAAGGAGGAAACTGCAACTCGGGTTATGGGGTCCGCTCCGTTACTCATGTGTACACTGAATACGTACTTAGTTTATTTATTATTATTATTTATTTTTGGCTGTTCTGGGTCTTCATTGCTACAGGTGGGCTTTTCTCTAGTTGTGGAGAGCAGGGGGCTACTCTCTACATGCGGTGCTCCAGCTTCTCACTGCGGTGGCTTCTCTTGTTGCGGAGCAGGGCTGTAGGGTGCTCGGGCTTCAGTAATTGTGGCTACTGGGCTTATTTGCTCCACAGCAGAGGGGTCTTCCCAACCAAGGATCGAACCCATGTCCTCTGCATTGGTAGGTGGATTCTTAACCACTGAACCACTAGGGAAGCCTGAATACGTACTTAGTTTAAACAGAGCAGTTAAAGGAGGCCTCTCTGAGAAGGGGGCGCTTGAGCTGAAGGGTGGGAAGGAGCCACCACAGAAGGAACAGTGGAGCTCTCAGGCATGGGCTGTCCTGAGGAGGCCCACCCTGCCAGCATCGTACCCAGAAGCTTGTCTTCACTCTTTGATGATCTAAACACATTACTGACTAGTCTTCCTACTCCCTGAGCCTGAAAATATTTCACCTGTAGAAAAGGGTTCTTTTGATCACAGGGCACCTCTCTGCCCTCTACTCTGCTGTGAACATTGTCATGCGTGTCCGCTGGGAAGTGCCAGCTGCTCAGACCACAGTTTTGGCCACCTGTGATGTGATGTTCCACCGCCTCAGTGGAATGTGGAAATCTTTGCACCATATGGTTTTCTTTACTCTCCCCCCGTTGGGCTCACTGGAGCTCAGAGAACAACTATTGACCCGACTGTGAATGTGCTTTGCATTAAACCTCTTGAAGTGAAAGATGAATGGGCAGGACTTCTAGTTAGGCCTGGAGGCGAGAGCGTGTGCATTTATTTTCATTCCTTCCTGAACCCAAGTGAAATGACTGTACTAGGATTTTAAAAGTAAAACCCCACGAGGATGAAGATAATAGAAAAGGAAACAACGGCAGGCCAAAAGATGTCCAGGAATCTGGACTTGGAATCACCTGGCACCGAGGGGTGGGATGGTGAGGGTTTGGGGATCAAGTGAGAGTCTGAACAATGAGGCGCCTGGCGTTCATTCCTCTCTTAGGTCTCAGAATATTGGCACTATTATCCAACCTAGGCAGGAGACAGGATTATTCATTTCCAGGGAAATTAATCATCTCAAGAGAAAGGACCTAATGAAACTGACAATGAAAGCCTTCCAATGAAAGGTCCCCTCCCCACTTCATCCTTCTACAGGAAGTCCTCCAGTCACGAGCTCTTCCCACACAGCAGTTTCCTGGACTTTGTAGTGCTTTATCCTTAAATATAAACAGAAAGTCAAGGATAATCTCACAGGAAGTCTAATTCAAAAGTAGATACCACAATAAAACAAACAGGAGACAGGAGAGAGAAGACAGTCCAGGCATCAGAAAAGAGGGAAAGAAATCCTATAATTAATAATCCCAGAGAGATGAGATGCAAATGCACTCTTGAAATGTTATTTAAAAATGAATATTCAAAAAAAATAAAAACCTCTGGGGAATTAAAAATATAATGTGTGTGGGGGGATCAATAGGTGAGTTGGAAGATAAAGTTGAGGAAATTTCTCAGGAGCTAGAGCAAAAAGACAGATGAAAAATAAAAAAGAATGGTAGAACCAATCAGAAATTAAGAAACAAAAAACGGAGCCAAAGGAATTCTAGGGAGAACCAATAAAAATGGAGGGGAGGAAAATGGCAAAGAAATAACACAGAAAAGTTTCCACCCCTGAAGTACAGGAGTTTCTAGATGGAACGTCTCCTGCTATACGCCCAACACGCAGTTGCTAAGAGTAAGCAATACAGTGTAGTTGCTAAGACTCTTTAAGGAGTCATAGATCTCAGGTTTGTCCAGGGATTTTCAGTGTGTTTGTTAGTCAGAGATTTCCACTATTAAGAGGCAGAAGAAAAGTAGTTTCTCTCTCCCTGAACAAAGATTCCTCCTTCAAAAATTTCCCATTACAAACGAGAGTGAATCACTGGAAATCCTTTGAATCTTAGCATCATGCCGTGGAGAACATCAAACACTCATCCTAAGCACCTCTATTCAACATGTATTCTAGAAGCAGTGGGTTTATGTCCTTCCCTTCCCAAAAAACAGGATGCTAGCACTGTGGTTTAAAAGACTACACTGACTTTCAGATTCTTGGGGAAGTTCCACTGTGCATCAAATAAGCACTTGACTACGCTGCTGATGTTTAGTTGCTAAGTTGTGTCAGGCTCTATTGTGACCCCATAGACTGCAGCCCTCCAGTCTCCTGGGTCGGTGCTTTAAGATAATTCTCTCAGGATCAGCAAAGTAAATGCTTTCACAGATACACACACACAGTGGTTGATCTCAATTGATTTGGTGTGTGTAAGTTCTATTGTTATTATCTACAAGGTAATTCATCACAGTTAAACTGGTCTTTCGGGAATAAATTAATGCATGAAAACTGGGTATCTGATGTGCTTATTTACAACTTACACTTTTCTACCAAGATCACCCATTACAGAAACTGCTAAGATTAAGTGTCTTCATTGGCTAACGGGTTTTGCTTCCAACAGTGCAGCCCAATTTCTGATAATGGAGCTCCAGGTACATAACCCTCTAAAGCTTCTTGCTAACCTCTCTGTTAATCCCTTGTACCACCTGATCACTCGATACTATTATTGTCCACTTATTATGTGTGTGTTTAGTCATAAGTCATGTCCTACTCTTCTCGACCCCATGGACTATAGCCCGCCAGGCTCCTCTGTCCATGGGATTTTCCAGGCAAGAATACTGGAGTGAGTTGACATTTCCTTCTCCAGGGGATTTTCCCGTTCCAGGGATCGAACCTGAGTCTCCTGCATTGCAGATAGATTATTCTTTACTGCTGAGCCACCAGGGAAGCCCTTGTCTGCTTAATAAAAAGCCCTTAAAAAGTGGGTTACTGATCATTACATCTAAGGGGAGAATATTATTCAGATTCTAGAGTTAGTGCTTCAGTGAAGGGAGAAAAAGTTGAAATTAAATCATCATAGAAACATTCTTGAGAAGTTTAATTTTATGTGATTATTTTCCAGGTTGAAAACAAAACAAAGTTTGAGGTCACTGCTTCCAGGAAATCTAAATTCTTGAGTTTTTCTTCTTTACAGAAACAGTTTGAAAAAGTACGTAAACCTCTGCAGTTTTTCTTTAAGGCTGGCTGAGTGTATCACAGGCAGAGAGTCCTAAGCTGTGATAAGTCTTTGTTAAACACACTATGTGGTCATTCCCTGGGCTTCTGTTTAGAGACGCTTTAGTGGTCGGTAGAACTGAATGAGATTCGTGAGGCATCTTAACGCTGGTCTGAATTTCAGCTCTCTGTGTGGTCCTCCTTCCCAGTTAAATCTTGCCTGTTCATCTTCAGCTTCATGCTAAAGAAAACAATGACTAAATAACAATCACTCCGGGACGCCTCTTACTTCCCAAGGGCATCATAATAACCCATGAACACCCATGTGGATAAAATGAGCTTATAGCTTTAGTAGACACCTTTAAACACATGGCTATTTCAGGACATTCTATATAAAATAATGACGGTAAAACTTTGGCTTCCGATTTATTTTTTAATTAACAACAAAGATGCCCCAATTATAATTTTTCAGAGTATTTAAAAATTGTTTTGTAAAGGACTCGTCTAGAGTCGGGACTTACTGAAAGTATGCACTTTTAAACAATAAGATGATGAAAAAGAATCTTCTCTTTTTCACCCACACTATTTGCAAATCCGCTTACAGGACTCACCTCCCCTGATTATAATAAAAATTGGGCAGCCCTGTGTGTACTGGACATGCACGGACTCCATCTGCAGTCACAAAGGAAACCAAACTCCTTTTTATTGGCCTTTTCTATATTTTGTTCATAAAAGAGCTACTGACCCCAGGTCATAGTCAAGCTCACAAAATCCAAACAAGTAGAAAGTTTCTCAAAACCCAATACCTGAGTGTTTGATTGAGGAAGGAAATTGGACCTGTTGGAATGGAACGATGCGGACTGGGGGGTGCAGCTCTGAACCGGTCATGGAAATGACAGTTCTAATCTGCTTTTCTTGTTAACACCCAGATGGAGAGGGAGAGAGAGAGGAAGGACAGGCTGTGACCAGATTCGTGAAAGAGTGGGGGCCAAGGATGGACTGAATTTGTGCTTGTGTGGGGGGAGCAGTGCCATCCTCTCTCGGCCTGGGAGGCGGGTGTCCCAGCAGGACTCGGCACGCCAGCATCTGCAGAGAGGCTGCGTCTCTTAGCATCACTCTCAGCCCTTCGCTTTCTTCAGCAATCGACATCTTTACTTAGAAAGCTGAGTGCCTCGAAGAGTCCTCCACCGGATTGGAGACAGCTGGGAGGCCACAGGTAGAGAAAGAGGCTTCCTACAGCGCTCCCTGCTTCTCCCTGCCTGACTTCGGGGTCATGGTGTTCTCAGAGCAGCTGAGGACCCAGTGGGTGGAGGTCTTCCCCTAACCAGCCCTTAGCCCTTAGGTCAAGGGCCTGCCCTCTCTGTTGGGGTGGGGGTGGGCACAGGTTTATGAGTGGCTATGGGAGGTGCCTGCATGGTCTTTCTGGCCCCGCCCCGATTTCCTCTTTCATCTCATCTCCCCAAGGGGCAGGAAAGTCCAAAATATTTCCTCTCTTCTCTTTCTCATCTTTGTTTGGCAGGAATTCTGTGCTTTGTAGGGCCTCCCCTTCATTTCACAAATCTTTACTGAGCTCCTTCCACGTGCCAGGCTCAGTCCAACTGCCCAAGATATGCTAGCAAATAAAACAGAGAAAGGGCTTCACCTGGTAGGACGTTGTCTCACAGAGCAGCGGTCCCCAACCTTTTTGGCATGAGGGACTGGTTTTGTGGAAGACAATTTTTCTACAGACCAGGGGTGGGAAATGGTTCGGGATGATTCAAGAGCATTACGTTTATTGCGCCCTTTATTTCTATTATTATCGCATCAGCTCCACCTCAGGTCATCAGGCATTAGATCCCAGAGGCTGGGGACCCCTGTCACAGAGGAAAACATATCATGAGCAGCAGGCCCAATGCAGAAGTGCATCATTTAGTGGTTCAGGAGTGTTAAGTGCTGTGAAAGAACAGAGGAAAACCAGAGCGCATAGGGACGGCAGGAGATCTGGGGGCAGAGGTGGAAGACAAGGGACAAGCTGGCACCTTCAATAAGGTCAGGGTGAGCCTCCTTGAGAAGACATCTGAGAAGATGGGAAAGCAGGGAGGGAGGAAGCTAGGTGGATAATTTCCATGGGGAAAGAGTATCAGGCAGAGGAAACACATCAGGCTTGTGCAAAGGCCCTGGGGGGTGCCTGGTGGATTTCAGGAGGACTGAATTTCAGGATTTCAGGAGGACTGGGGAGTAGTGAGGACTTGGAGCAGAGAGGTCTTGCTTTTCCTTGGAGTGTTATGAGAGCCACTGAAGACTCTGAGCAGGAGGTGATAAGATTCGACTTTAATTTTAACATGGCCAGTAGCTCTGCTGTTGAGTTGAGGAGTGACAATAACACGTTAAGGGCTGGAGCTGGGAAACCGATCAGAGCCTTGCAGGAGCTCAGACAGAGATGGTGGGCGCAGTAGAGGTGGGGAGAAACGGTCAGGTTCTGGATGATATTTGAAGGTGGGACTGCCCGGAGCTGTAACTGAGAGGCTATGGGGTGTGAAAGAGCATGAAAGTCCAGGACACCTGCAGTTTCCACTTGGGTCCCTGGAAGAAGGTGATTGTTCTTAGCTGGGCTGGGAAGACTGGGGAATGAAGCAGGATTTTGAAAAGATGAAAACTAAGGTTCCGTTCTGGACATCCTGCATTCCCACTTGAATGTTGGGAACCTAATTTACTTTATTTTTGCTCCCCCTGCTCTAGAATTCTAAGTCTTTTCAAGACCGAATGGACCACAGAGGAGAGGCACTGGGTAGAAAACTCAACAGGTGATATTTGAAGACCTCTGCTTATAGCCTGGGTCATCCCCCTGGAAGCTGAAGATCCTGTTCTCAAAGCCTTTTAATTGCTTGGCTAAAGACTGAACGCCTACCTTGTTCCCCACCAAAGCCGCTGCCTGGCAGAACATTCCAGGGCACAGGCTCTTGCATTCTCCAGTCTGGAAGGTTCTGCTTCCACGGCCTGACAGAGTGAGCCGGACCAGGCCATCATGTTCATGGTTCCAGCCCTACTAAGACTGGGCTCCAACAGCTGGGCCCTGCAGAGAGGGCGATGGAAGAAAGACCCTAGCACAGGCCAGAAGGAGGCCCTGGGCTGTCACGGGTGCCACTGGTCTGGCCCCTGCACTTCCAAAGGAGCTGTTCTTGCCAAACTCCAAGCCCCCTCCCTAGGAGGCATGCTGGCAATGGTGGGCCATGGCTTACAGGTAAGGAGCTGAGGGACCAGACCTTGCCCAGGGGCTCACATTGCTTTTAGATAAAGGAAAGAATCTTCTCCGAAAATGGAATATATGAATGTTTTCCTTCAAGTCCTGCAAACATGTCTGATGGTGCCAGATTTAGACTTTTCTAGTATCTTCTATATTCACAGAAGTTCTAGTAATGGATCAGATCTAACCCATAGAGTACTAGATTTTCCCTGTCTGAGTTCAGTAACCCAGTTCCAACACTTCCTGGTCATGGGACCTTGAGCAAGCCACTTAATTACTCTGGCTTAAGTTTTCTCATCTGTAAAGTAGGGTAATAAAACATAGTAATGAGGTAATGCATGCAAAGGGCATCACCAAGGGCCTTGTGGGCAGTAAATGCTCAATATGTGGTATTCACATTCTGTCTATAGTATAGTTGGATCTCTTTCAAGTGGTTTAGAATTAGCTGAAAATTCTTTTATTTAAGACATCTCAATTTGCCTGTGAGATAATTAGCCTTTGAAATTCTCACAGTTCCTTGCACACAGTAGATGCTGTGTGATACTTAGAGGAAGTTGAGTACCACTGTATGACCTGGTGATAGGATGCTGATTCTGCCCCATACTAGCTGAGTGACTTTGGACAAGTCACAAAATATCCCCTAACCTCAGTTTTTGGACTTAGTAAGGTGGGAATAATGGGCTATCCATCTCTCACTGGGTTGTCATGAGGATTAAAAAAAATGGTAGAGGTGAAGGAATTCAATAAAGGTTCACGTTTTTAGTATTGTTGAACTGTCTTATGGAATTGAATTATGAGATGGAATTGTTGAATTATTGTTGAACTGTTTTACTGTTTATTGCTATTGCTGTTTGTTCTTATTGCTGATAAAATGGTGGAGTCTGGGATGAGGGTTGATTCGTTTTGGGTGATTCTCGATTTGCTGCCCTGAGTCACGTTAATTATTTACAAGTTCGTTATCTAGCTTCCCTTGACTGATTGATTTCTTCACTCGATAAATATGTATTGAATGTTTGCTCAGTACCAGGGCCCATTCCAGGCCGTAAACAGGCTGACTGGATTCTCTGTCTTGGAGCTGGCATTCCTGGTAGGGGAGGCAGACAGGAAACCAGATGATTTCAGACATCGATAAGAGCCATGATGACAATAAAAGATAGCGAGAGGGTGAGTGGTGGGGGGCTAGGGGTGGTCAGAGAAGGCCTCTTGGAGGAAGTGACATCCTTAAGACCTAAGGATGGACAGAAACCAGTCTTGAGAGAAGGGGAAAGGGGCATGAAGTATGTGTGGAGTGGTGGATGGGGTGTCCCAGACAGGGGAGCACCCAGAGGAAAGACCCTGAAATAGGGCAGCACCTGGCTGGCATGGTGACAGACCCGAGAGATGGTGGCTGAAGAACAGAGGGCAGGACTTCCTTTGTGGTCCAGTGGTAAAGAATCTGCCTGCCAATGCAGGGAACACAGGCTCGATCTCTGGTCTGGGAGGATTCTACATGCCATGGGGCAACTAAGCCCGTGCACCACAGCTACTGAGCCCCTGCTCTACAAGAGGAAGCCCTGCAGTCGAAGCCTGCACAGAGTAGACCACACTGTCTGCCACTAGAGAAAGTCTGCGCACAGCAACAAAGATCCAGCACAGCCAAAACTAAATAAATTTCTAAAGGACTGGGGTTCTATTTTGGTGTAATAGGGAACCTTTGAAGGGTTGTAACTCTTCTCCCAGGTGTGGTATGGATAGCTCTCCCACCTCCTTCCGGTCTCATATTCCCCTTTCAGTGAGATTTCCCTGACCACCCTACGTAAAATGGCAACCCTCTGTTTAAAGGACTGGAATGAATTCAGCCAGTCACCACACTCTATGTCCTCCTGCCCCATTGTTATTTTTTGTCCACAGCTCTAACATTCTCTAACACACTGTACGTTTCCCTCTTTAATTTTGTTGGTTCTCCTCTTCCTGATGAGGATGCAATGTCTAGCAAGGTCTAGAAAGTGCTAGAACAGTGCTGGCCCAGAGGTGTGCAGATATTTGTTAAATGCAAGACTGGATAAAGTGCATGGTGTAGGTTCTGCTTTTACTAGGTCCCTCTGGCTGCCTCGTGGAGGGGGATTTGGAGAGCCTGGTGAAATGGTGTTCTTGGCCCCCGGATGAGGGTATGGGAGGTGGTTTGACATTGCCTTTCGGGTAGGGCCCACTGGACTTGCTAATGGCTGGAGTAAGTGTTTGAAGAATGAAAGGACTCACTTTAGGATTTTGACTGGAGCAACTTGGGCCATTTACTGGGACAGGTAGGGGGAGAACAGGAGAGGAAAGGGGACAACTTAGTTGGAAGAGTCAACTTGAGAAGTCTGTTAGACAGCAGAGTGGCATTGTCAATGGCAAAAAGATGGTGATTAAAAACATAGTGCTTAAAATAGTGGAGAAATTTTCAAACTGACAAATATGTGTTGCTCAAGTATTTTGAAATTTTAGATCCAGAAAAAAAAAAATCCAAAACCTAGATCTAAGTTTGGGTAAATAAACTTGATGCTTTGATTACATCCAAGCACAAAGCATCAGATAATAGTATTAGCCAGGGACTTCTCTGGCGGTCCAGTGGTATAGGACTCCATACTTCCACTCCAGGGGGCACCAGTTTGATCCCTGGTTAGGGAATTAAGATCCCACATGCTGTGAGTGCAGCCAATAACAATAATGATAATATTATTAGCCAAAATGCCTATATTTTAAGTCACAAGAAGTGCTCAAAAATAAATTTCAATAGAATTTAAAATGCAATGAAGAGAATTACCATGGGGGAGTCTCCAATATATAGGATTTCTTTTTAGCCTTTCAGTTACAATTAAAAATCGTTTTTAACCAAGTCACCATACCACCTAGGGTTTAGTGCATCTCCTGCAGTGGTGCCTTTTTGTCGTTTGGTTTTCACACACAGAGATGCAAAACTTGTGGTCACTATAAGATGCAGGAGTGGGACTTCCCTGGAGGTCTAGGAGTTAAGACTCTGAGCTCCCAATGCCAGGGACAGGAATTCAACCCCCTACCCCCACCCCCGGTAGAGAACTAAGATCCTGCATGCCGCACAGTGGAGCCTAAAAAAAAAAAAATCAGGAATGGTTCAGGAAGCCAACATGACAATACAAACCTGGGAAGAAATGGATTAAGCAAAGCTATGCTACAGTACAACATTGATGGGCTTTTGAAGGCATTTTGCTTTCTGGAAAATGGAAGCTCTAGCGCATAGCAATTTCAGCTGGTTCTTTCCTCTCGGGGAAATCATAAAAGCAGTATTTTCCACCCAGAGACTTTCCTGCCCCTGCCAAACGATGGGCTGACGGCTCATATTTTCCCACGCGGCGCGGTGCTTTTGGAACACCGTCTTGTCTATGGGTGCTTGGTAACAAACACACGTGAAGCCTCGCCTTTCAGAGAAATTGCTGCAGACAAGCTGGGGCAGGGCTGTAACCAGGTGGCTGCATCCGGAACTCAGGGTGTGTTTAGTATTCCGTACGCGTCGGGGCTTCGAGGACCCAGCCAGGGCTGCCTCTAGGATTGCTGTGCAGCTTGCAAAGCACGGGAGTTCAGAATCTTGAGGCTGCTTGGAGGAGGTTTGTAGCTAAAACATAAGCTGTTTTCAGGTACATCGGAGTTTAATTTCATCCTCGATCACTGAGCCTGGGGATGCTGCCACCCCCATCCCCAACCCCCATTTCTCTGTTCTTTGTCCTCTGGAGGAAGATTCGCTGGCCATGCATGGCTTAGTGCAGAAAACTACTGCTCTTTGAGAAGAGAAAAGATGACCGCGCTCTGTGGGTGGATTTAAGTTGTGCTGTGCTGCTGCCTTGCCTCATTCCCCATCACCACCCCCCTTCCTACTCGACCCTGGTTCAGCAAGTCAGTATGGAACGGCCACCAAGAGTCAGTGGACCTGTGTGTGAGCCGGGCTCTGCCATGGCCGCTCTGAATGACCCTCAGCCTGAGCCCCGTTGTCCCATCTTGCAGTGATGAAGTTTAGGAACATCATCATCTCCACCTCTGTTACACAGTAATGATGCTGTGCGTGGCGTGGATGCTCTGTGCACTGACTGTCCAAGACCCCCATTCCAAGGGTCTTACCTGGGGGGCAGTACCCTTCCCCAGTTGTGAACACTGACAGTGGCAAATGGGCTCACCCTCCTCTCATACATCCCGGAGGACAAGTATCTGCCCATACCTGCCCAGAACAAATGCTGGGAAAATGAAAATGTCAATTAAATGGTTGCTATGGCAACCCCATCTCATGTTTGAGGCTACATTTGCAGCGTTGTGATTATTTTTCTCCCATTGGGTTGATTGAATTCCTCAGTTGTTGCCTCTTGCCCCATCTCTGTCACCCTGTCAACACACCACACTCTCATGCTCACACACTCACAAGTACTCACACACTGTTCACAATGGTTTGTAACAGAGCATATGATGCATTTTAAAGGGCTAAGATAAAAGCCAGGAAAATTATTTTGGAGCAAGCGGGCACATTCCTGTGTTCTTTTTGTGACTTTTGGGGGTAGCTCAAAGAGATAGAATGTCCAGTCTGACACCAGAAAGACTCTCCTGTTATAATTTTCTTTTTGACCTTGCATGAGCTCTTCAACTCCTTGAGCAGGGGGTTTTAGCTCTTGATCAAGAGAACATAATGCTCTTAGCCCTACGAGGGGAGGGGAGAGGAGGGCAGCCTTATAAAGACTAACAAGAAAATGCCTGCAACCTTTGCACTCCCCTGAAGAGTGACCTGCATGCTGGTCATGGCTCAGCTTCACTGTGGAGTCCAGCTCAGCTTGGAGGAGGACCAAGGGCCTGGCGACAGATGCCTGGATTGGATCAAGTTTTATTAGCTACGAAACCCTGAGTTAGTTGTTTAATCCCTCTGTTTGTCTATGAAATGGGGCTGACAAAAGGAGTGCTACCTCATGGGGCTGTTCTGATAATTAAATGAAATGCCATTGAAATTGTTGGCATGGAGTAAGGACCCAATGGGCTTCCCTGGTGACTCAGTGGTAAAGAATCTGCCTGCCAGTGCAGGAGACATGGGTTCAATCCCTGGGTCCAGAATATCTCCTGGAGAAGAGAATAGCAACCCACTCCAGTATTCTTGCCCAGAGAATCCCGTGGACAGAGGAGCCTGGTGGGCTACAGTCGATGGGGTCTCAAAAGAGTCAGACACAACTGAGGGACTAAACCACCACCAAGGACCCATTAGATTAGGCCCATAGTCTATTCATGCCGATTGCTTCCAGAATCCACAAAGGAGAAGCGCATGGTCCAGCTGTCATCATTGGAAGACGTGTGCTTAAACCTTCCGTATGTGTGTCTTTGCTGTTTTTTAGAATACATTCCAGCTTCTTCTTTCAGAGCCAGTTGGGATGCAATAAGCAAACACTCATTTTTTTTCTCCCTCTTGATAAATGATTTGATTTGATTTAATAATTTTAAAATTTTGTTTTTGAAAGGTTTATTTTTTCCCTGATGCCAAAACTTCCTGATGATATAATCTCCTCTCACCAACTCAAATATCTCAAGGGCTGAAGTGCCTTGTGGGGCACAGGCAGTCTTTCTCCCATGACCGTGCCTGGAAAAAGACTGTGTTCGGTCTTACTCAGAGGGTGGAGAGGCCCTGCAGGAATCCAGTCTTAACAAAGAGGAAAGCCAAAGAAGGAAGTTTCTGGTGGTTGCTTTTTTTTTTTTTTTTTTTTTTAACCCTCCTGAACGTCACTATCAGAGGCAGGTATCTAACACCGTTTCCTAGATCTACTTCCTTGGGGAAGGACTGGGCTGCAGGGAGAGAGAAAGCCTGAGCATCACTAATTAACTGCTGCTTCTGCTGAAGGGAGTGAGGTAGAGACACCAAAAGATGCCATTGCAGGTATTTTTCTTTTACAGAAATTTCAAAATTCGAACACTTAAAAGAAAAAAATTCAAGGTGAATATTTTACTGAATAATAAATGAACTGTAGAATGTGTATAACCTTCGCAATATATTTTTTTTTAATTGCTTAAAAAACGTTAAGGGAGCACAGTTTACTCGGGAATGAACTGATGTTCCCTAGGCCTGGAAGAGTTGAAATGAGGAGAGCTCCACTAAGAAACAGCACTAAGATTATTTTAGCAGATGGTAACCTTTAGTGATTTTTAATCAAACAATGTATTTGATCATGTGTGCCTAAACCACCATACGTGTATTACTTTAAAAGTAAAATGGTAAATGCTTTCCTAAATACTGAATATCATTAAACTAAGTATATGCAGTGGGTATGGCATTGCTTTAAAACTTGCTATGGATGTGCTCTGGTGCTATTTCCAGGCTCCCCCGGGGAGCAGGGGGGTGGCCTCAAATTCCTTTTCAATGATGTTCAGTCCTCTTCTCCTCTCAGGTGTCATCATAGAGGCAAACTCAACCAAAGGTGGGGGGAAGGCCCCTGCCCATTGTTGTTCTGGTCTCTGATGCTGACACCAGGGGTGTCCTGGTCTTTGGGTCCTAAAGGGGTATCCCTGGGGGCCATTTCCATTTGGAACATGCTTGGAGCCAGGAGCCCAGGACATAGCTGGAAGTACCACTTTGAGGTCAATCCTGTATGGGTGCCTTAGTGGTTGCACAGTCCAGCTCCCCAGTGCCAGGCTTGTCCCCACTGGTGAGAAAGGCCCAGGGTGCTCGGACCCTCATCCCCAGAGTATCATAGCTAAGTGTCTATGTTCAAGAGTTAGGGGAGGGGGTCCTGGTGGAGCTGATGGGGAGGCTGACAACCCCCAAGCTTCACTATTCCTGCTACCACATCTCACGCAAGATGGGAAGAGGGAGCCACAGTCCCCTCCCCCATCATGGGTCCTTGGGCTGATATTTTTATAAAAGAAAAAGACAGTCCAAGATGATTCTGCAAAAATCTTTTCCATAAACATAAGCAGGGGAGTTCTAAGCAGGGAGGAGTTAGGAGAAGGGGTAATGGCAGAGGATTTGGCTTTATTGGAGCCTTCTGTTTTTAAAAGGAAAGCATCATATGGCTACAATTAACTGTCCTTTAAAATCCCAGTGGCAAGAGAGCGCAAGGTCTTGCTACCTGCCCGAAAAGGGAGTGGGTATGCTGGGAGAAAAGAAAATTAACTTTTCACAAATTATGCTGCCACAGATGCTTACATTTAATTCATTTTGTACCCCCCCCCCATAAAGAAATTGTGAGGGACCTCACTTTTGGTAATGCTACTGGCTCTTTGAATCCCAAGTTCTGGAGTGCAAACTGTTCAGGGCCCTGGTCCACCTGGTGAAGGGAAGCCTCAGGTGTCGATGGGACCAGAGGAACGACTAGGTCCTTCTCCTAGCAATCGCATCAGCATCACCTAGGAGCTTGTCAGAGATGCAGGATCTGAAGCCCCATGGAATCTTAATGTATGCATGTGTGCATGCTCAGTCATGTTTCTTTGCGACCCCATGGACTGTATGCCTGCCAGGCTCCTCTGTCCATGCGATTCTCCAGGCAAGAATACTGGAGTGGGTTGCCATGCCTTCCTCCAGGGGATCTTCCCAACCCAGGGATCGAACCCGCATCTCCTGCGCCTCCTGGCAGATTTATTACCACTGAGCCGCCACTGAATCTTAAGCTGCGTCTTAACATCCCAGGTGATTCGTGTGTGCAGTGCAGTTTGAGAAGTGCTGCTTTGTGGGAGGGGGCTGCCTCCTGCCACGGGTTTCTAGAACCTTGAGAAGCTCCGTGTTGCATTAGCAGGGTTCAGCCTCCCTGCCGTGAACAGCTGTGGTTCTAACTATAGCCCTGAGCCTTCGTGTAAGACAGGCTCACCTGCTAGGCAACAGCACTGCTCACCTGGAGGGAACCCTGGGTCTGCTCATTACTCATGCCTCTGTTCTAATTTCACGGTTTCTGCCTGCGGTTGTGTAATCCTGGGCTTGCAAGGCTCAAATGTGGCGAAAGTCACCAGGCTGATGAATTCCCCGCTCCGGTGACGCCTTCATCAGAGATGACACTCCCCTTTCATGGGTCAGGTTATCGGAGGGACAAGGGGGCCGACCTCATGTTATGTCCTCAGTTATGGTGATTTTGGCGGCTTCTCCAAATTGATCACATCTCAGGCAAGTGCACAGCACTGCAATTACCCAAGACTCTAGGGACGTTGGGATCAATTTTTTTTTTCTTTCCCAAACAAATGAGTATTCTTCTGTCTTTTGCTAATTTAAATGTCTATTTTATAGAAAGCATTTTTTTCCACCAATTCTCACAGCAACCCTATTGGAGGGGTATGAGAAGAGGAAGGGGTGTTGTTATTATTCCACTTTTCAGAAGGGAAAACAAAATCAGAGAAGTAAAGTAACTTTCTTAAGATCACACAGTAAATTAAATGACAGACTGTGGACCCAAATCCAGGCATGTGTGACTCCACCGGGCTCTCTGTCCGCCCGGGCTATAGTGAGTCTATCAAACACAGAATTCCTACAGTCCAGGGTACCTATCTATTCTTTTCTTCAGGTGAGGAGGAAAGCGGGAGTGTTTCTGAATGATCTTTGTCATTCTTCTGCTTCTCCCAGGTGGGCACCTCCAGGGGCTCACATTTTTCCTTAGTTTCTCCCCATGAACCAACCGGCCTCAGAGCTATGACTGCTCTGCTCCAATGGCTTCTTGGAGGCCAGGAATAAAGCCCGGGTGGCCTGCACACCAGCGGTAGCGGCAGGTAGCGTGAGCGCCAAGGCTGAGTGGCCATTCTGTTCTCAGGGACAGGTGCATACTGCAGTTCCCGGGAAGACCCTGGTGCTGTTCCTTTTCTTTTTTTGGCTACACCAGGATCTTAATTCCCTGACCAGGGATGGAACCCGGGGCCCTGGCAGTGAAAGGGTCAAGTCCTAACCACTGGACTGCCAGGGAATTCCTGGGTGGTGCTGTTCCTTTGACACCAGGGGAGAGGCCGGGCAGTTCTTTGACAGCTCTGACCTTCAGAGGGCATGGATCTAGGCTCAAGTTTTAGCATGACAAGTTTCAGAAGCCCTCTCAGCACTTTTGCCTTTGGGAAGCCCTTTCTCTTTTTCTTTAAAAAGAAAACTCTAAAAATATATTTACCACAATGTTGGCATTAAAGATAAATATTTTGTTATGTGTAAAGCCATTTTCTTCATCCTGAATTTTTTTACTTCTGCTTTTAAGTGATATTAAAATATTTTCATGGACCCCCCCCCCAAATACTATAGACCTTGAGCATTGTGTTTACTGTACCTACTGACTTTCCTAAGCCTCAGTTTCCTCATCTGTAAAATGGGTGTAGTGACAGCATCTGCTTTGGTCCATAGCAATCAGCTTGTGTAGAGGTGGCCTCCAGCCTCTGGCATCTAGTTAGTGCTCAGCTGGGAAGGCTGCTGTCACTGCCCTCTGCTGGGGGGTGATGGGCTTGCTGTTAGGGGGACTGGGTGGCTCCCCTGGGGGTGGGCTGCTTCTGAGGCACATAGTCAAAGGCCCGTATGGGTGAGGGTTTATGCCATCAGCTCTGCTTCCCACTCCTGCCTCACAAAGCATCATGGCCAGAAGAGCGAGCAGAGCCCGCCCTCTGCCCAGGCCTGTGGAGAGATTTGATCTGTCAGGGCAAAGCTGGGATGAGAAACCCAAGCTCGGACCCCAGCCCAGAGCCATCAGGCCCCACCCCAGGCTGTCTCTCAGGGAGACAATCACAAGCTCAACTAGACAAAGACGCAGACCAGACTTTGCTGAAAACATTGCTCCTGCCGCCCACGTTGCAAAGGCTTCACCCGCCCGCCACCCCCCACGCCCCGCTGCTGTTCCATTTCTTCAAGGCCACGTCCCCACGTGGGCCACCACAGGCAGCGCCCAGCGAGGGCCTGATCTTTGACGGCCCAGCCTGGGGCCAAATCCCCGCTCTGCCACTGAGTGAAGGGCAGGTTGCGTCACATCGGCTGGCTTACTTGAGAAAGGGATGTAAACACATGTCTTACCTCACGGGGCAATTGTAAAGGCGACACAGGTGACAGTGTGCACACACACACACACACACACACACACACACACACACACACGGGGCTCCATCCTGAGGAGCAGGGGGTCCTGGAGCTGCTCTCTCCTCCCATCTCCTTCAGGAAGCCGCTCATGGGAAAGCCCATGCCTGGGGGCAGGGTGCGGCCCAGGGTAGAGCCACTTGGGCTGCAGATCCAAGTGGAATAATCCTGGAATCACATCAAGGGGCCGCTGAAGGAATAAAAGTGAACACATTTGAAAACACTTACAATGCTACCTGGTCTGCAGTGACTGCTCAGTAGATGTTGGGTAATTTTTTTTCTCAATACACAAGCCACAGATGGCAAAGGGGCTTCCCAGGTGGCACAGTTGGTAAAGAATCCACCTGCAATGCAGGAGACATAAGAGACATGGGTTTGATCCCTAGGTTAGGAAGATTGCTTGGAGAAGGAAATGGCAACTCATTCCAACTGGAAAATTCCATGGACAGATGAATGTGGCAGGCTACAGTCCATGGGAGTCACAAAAAATCAGACACTACTAAGCGTGCTCACACGTCCACACACAAGCCACAGATGGCAAGGTGGTTACAGCCTCCAGGAGAGAACCTTCTAGAACTTACATGGGCTTCCAGAAATGAGAGTCCTCAGTTCCTTCCTCTCCAAATTGCCCACTGGAAGATTTGTCATTCAGGGAGTGTTCAGGAGTTTCCCCTAAATCTGTGGCCTCTTGGTTGCTGAGACCCAAGCTGTTGACTTCTCCACTTCAGGAAATGACCATGTACCGGAGGCGGGGGGGGGGTGGGTGCTGTCACCCTGATAATAACCACAGTGGGTTGTGTGGGCAGCAGGAGGGCCTGGAGAGTTTGAACTCCAGGAACTTTGAAGGAAAGGGAGAAGAAGGGGAGGGATAACAGGTCTTGAGTGCCTCCTCAGAGCCAGGCTCCAGGTGGCTCCTTCGCTCTGCTCCGGATTTGTGGAAACAGTCTTGCATGAAGCTCTGTCAGGGGAGTGGCCTGGGAGACAGTCAGTCAAGGCCCTTGGCTCTCTGGCTTCAGCTCTTTCTCTGTCCTCACTGTGGGCAGGGCCCTCGGTCTCAGGGCCAGCTGGACACCAGGATGGGCCCAAGGGGGGCTTCTGGCTTCTGAGGGCCCCAGACTCAGACTCTGAACTCATTGGTGCCAGACTGACCAGCCACAGGCTGCTCCCAGCTCTGTTTCCTTTTAGCTTTTCTCTAGTGGATTCCCTTTCTTTTCTTTTCTTTGCTATTGTTGTTGGCTGCATATCCCAGCATGTGGAATCCTAGTTCCCCCACCAGGGATCAAACCTGCACCCTCTGCAGTGGAAGGACAGAGCCTTAGCCACTGGACCACCAGGGCAGTCCCTCTTTAGTCCCGCGTGAATCCTGACTGAGAGATGACAAAGTCTGTACTCTCTCTGCATGGTGTTTTCCTGGAGAGACTGTTGTTAACCTGAGTGCTCATTGGCTACCGGCATAAAATATTAATACCTAAGTGAGTGTGCGAGCTCTGGAGCCTTCCAGGGGCAGGGTCTGGTTTCACATCCCGAGTCAAGACGACAGCTGCAGGCAGGGTCTGAGGGGCCTGGGGGCCCTGCGCCTGCCGGGAGGCGCAGCCCTGGCCCAGCGCAGCTGCTCCACAGCCAGGTTCCGGGGAGCCGAGGTCAAGAAGCACGACAGCCATGAGAGGTATGTGCCCTGGTGAACAAAGTGTGATAAGGAATCTGACTTCTGGAATCTGAACTGGAAATTTGCTGGCTGTTTCTGTGACTGTCAGTGCAACAAATTGGTTTCTTCCTATATCGTGATGAAATCTATATACATAGACACACACAGAAGTGATCGTCAGATGCAATTTTCTTACATATATTCTGTTCCCCTATGCAATGACTTCTTAATATGGTTTCTGTGAGTCTCCCTTCAGAAATCTGAATTTCTGTAAATCATTGCATAGGTTTTTTTTTTTTTTTTCTGGAGAGGAGGATTTTTTATTTTGCAGTAGATTCTCAAAGGAGTCGGTGGTCCCTACCCCAGAATTAAAAATGATAATGCTAACCATTCCACTTTTGGGGAATATCTACGACTACTTGTAAGTGACAGCAAAGATCCAGGGACTGAAACATTTCTGGAAGCATTGTTTGTGGTTGCAAAAGACTAAAAATAACTCAATTATCAGCCAACAGAGGTGGTTAATCATTTGGGTGTGTTCACCCTTTACACAACGGTTGGGGGCAAGTCTCTCTGTGATCTGGAGGGCTCTCTGGGAGGGTGAAGTAAGAAAAGCAAGGTGCCGGACAGAGTGTGCTGTGCAGACACTCGTGGGTGAGCCGGGCACTTCTGGTATGCAGGGACTATCTCTCAGAAGGATCCACCAGCCACTGGCCACAGTGATCGTCTCGGAGGAAGTGAATTCTGGGACAGAGTTCAGGCGTGAGAGGAAGGCTTGCTTTCATCCGAGTCTGTACTGTTTGAACTCGTCTGGTGTCAAAACAGTCCAACCAGAGAACAACGCCACAGGGCAATACGCCGACTTGACTTTCAAGAGGACCTGAGAGGAGAGGCCTGTGAATGGCAGAACTGGGGGCTGAGCAAGGAGCGGCTAATTTGGGTGGGCAGCTGCTACTCTTCTAAATTAAGAAGGTGGCCAAGGTCAAAGGCTGACTCACAGCTGGCCCCACAGCGGCCAAGGGAGCTCAGTGGAGGGGCGCCCTCTTTGCAGGGGGTCTGAGAGCCTGCCGCATGCAAGCTGGTATCCTCGTGGTAATCATGATACCTAGGCTTTCTTGACTGGGGCTCAAAGCACATGTGCAAACCCCATTTACTCTCCTCAGAGTCCTTCGAGGCTGGGGGGCTATAGCACAGACCCTCGACGTCTGTTGGGGAGGGATGGGAGGGAGGGAACTGGGCCATGATTCAGGACGTCTGGCAGGGGTGCCTTTGCTCCACCTCACCCGGGAAGGGAGTCCTATCAGGAGGTCATGAGCAGCCTGGACTGCCCATGGGCCTGCCCCAGGCAGCTGCCAACCTGCTAGGCCAGCCAGGCTGTGTGAGCTGTAGGTCACATTCCTCAGCCATGAAGCACCTGGTTGACAAGGCCAGAGGCCTGGTGTCCATCCATCCTTCACACAGATTTCCAATCACAGTGAGAGCTGAGTAGGCCTCAGATGCCGGTTAACTATTTGCCTGAGGCAGAGTGAGCAACCGGTCAAGAGGTGTCAGTGGGGTGGGACTGGCCTCACTAAGCTGCCTCATTCCACTCTTGGGGCCTCACGGCACAGAGCTTTGAAATCTTGTTCTCTGAGAACACCTCACTCGCCTGTAAATCTCTGGCCTGGCTCTTGTTCGGTGAGATGAGGTCTCCAGCCTGCACTCTGCCCACTCATGGCAAACCTGTCCCCCCACTGAAGAGACAACCCGGGGGGGCCTCCACCAAGGCAGGAAAGCTCACTGGACCCACAGGGGCCCACAGTATTCCTCCATACAGTTCACCTGGAAGTGGGTGGCCCACTATGCAAGTTCACATAGGACTGAGGGATTTCCCAGGATGGGTGACTTTCCGCGCTAAAACCAGGACAGTCCCAGGCAAACCCGGATGGCTGATCACCTTCCCTGGAAGTCTGCCACCAGAGGGACATGCCAGGGCTCTCTGCATCCTTTCAAGGGCAGGGATTATGCATTCCTTTCTTTTTTTCCCTTCTATAATTACAGACTTTGGACTTCCCTGGTGGCTCCATGGTAAAGAAACCACCTGCTAGTGTAGGAGACGTGGGTTTGATCCCTGGGTCAGGAAGATCCCCTGGAGAAGGAAATGGCAACCCAGTCCAGTATTCTTGCCTGGGAAATCCCATGGACAAAGAAGTCTGGCGGGCTACAGTCCCAGGGGTTGCAAAGAGTCGGACAGGAGTTAGCCACTAAACAACAGCAACTTGTAACAATGCCGGGATCTTTTCTTTGTATTTCATGATGTTGATGTTTTTGAAAAGGACAGGCCAGGTGTTTTGTAGATTGCAGGGCCCTCCAGCAGTGCCTGGGGTGTAACTGGCTGCGTATAACTGCTACCATGTTGCCCGCCATGTACCAAGATCGTCCCATGCAATATCTCATTCATCTCCTCGACCACCCTTGGAAAGACAAGTGATATAATTATGCTCATTGCGCACTCAAGGAAAATAGACTCAGAGAGGTTAAAGCGCTTGCCTGAAGTGCTTCAGCCAGAGAGAGAGGTAGGCCTGGATTTTAACTCAGGAGTCAAACCTCCTAACTGCTGGGCCATTGTGTCCCGGAGAGTTTTCTTGTTTTATTTGCAAGTGTTGTTTCTTTTAACTTCTGAAACTCTAACATCAGCAAATTGTCGTCAAGGTCACCAGCCATCCTCTACCCAGAGCTGCTCCCCATATACCGACTGAGATAAGGTGGCTGACCTGTGGACTTTCCCTTGTAAGAAAAGAGGAGGCAATTAACCATGAGAGCCTTGAGATTGTGAGCAGATGGGTGCAGAGGGTTATGGGGTGAAAGTTCACCTCTGAGTCTAAAAACCCTTGCCTTCTGATCTGAGTCCCTGTTCTTGGTTCTGATCTGAGTCCATGACATGAGTTCCTGTTCTGAGTTCTGATCTGAGTCACTGTCCTGTGTTCTGATCTGAGTCCCTGTTATGGGTTGGAACAGGATATGAACCAAGGAGCCCTCTCTGGTCTGGTCTCTCTGTGGCTGGAGTTGAAGTGGCAAAGAGTCACCTGGCTCCACTTTCTGCCTTTCCCCCACCCAGTGCCGCAGCCTGAGGTAGAGCATCTTCTCGCAGGGCCTGGTCACCCTCCTCCAGGAAGTCTTCCAGGCTGAAGGCCCAGCAACCCAAGGTAGCCCCTACGTCCTTTACTCTGACCCCATCCCTGACTCTGCCGTCTCCAGAACAGCCTTCCTCACTCACTGCACATGGTAAATATTCAGTACCTGTGAATGAATGAATGGATGTAGGATGCCTTGGGACCTACCTTTTGTTGTCACTCTGACAAATCACCCTTAAGTTCTCACTAGCCTTTCCATTGTGGCATGTGCCAGTTGGTTGGCATGAGTTCTGTCCGCATTGCTCTTAAGAAAACTACCTCTTTTCTGTGCATTTCTGCCCTTGTTTGTGGCCAGGCTGGCTCCTGTGGCTTATACTTCTCTCTTTTCCCAGAATTTCCCCAGCAGCTTCTACTTGGGCCTTGCTCTTTCCCAGGATTTCCCCAGCAGCTTCCACTTGGGCCTTGCTCTTTCCCAGGATTTCCCCAGCAGCTTCCACCTGGGCCTTACTCTTTCCCAGGATTTCCCCAGCAGCTTCCACTTGGGCCTTGCTCTTTCCCAGGATTTCACCAGCAGCTTCCACCTGGGCCTTGCTCTTTCCCAGGATTTCCCCAGCAGCTTCCACTTGGGCCTTGCTCTTTCCCAGGATTTCCCCAGCAGCTTCCACCTGGGCCTTGCTCTTGGGCTGCTCTTCTCATCCCATCACAACTGCAGGCCCAGTCTGTTCCCAGGTCTTTCTCTGGGTGATCCATCTATGACTCCATATTTCTAGTGAATTTATTCATTCAACAAATATCCACTGGGCACCTACTATGGGTGAAGCACTGTACTAGGTGCTGAGGTCAGCGGAGAACAAGAGAAAGTCCTTGGCTTCATGGGAGGAAGATTAAAGGGCAAACAATCAACAAACAGCAATTACAGAATGTAGTATGTGCTAAGAAGGAAAGAAAACAGGAGGGTTACTTGGAGAATAATGGGGGGCTACTGACTTCGGACTGGCGACCACGGAAAGCCACTCTGAAGAGGGGACAGCTGAGCTAAGAATCGAAGGACGAGGAGCCAGCATGCAGAGTACAGGGAACAGCATTCTAGGCAGAGGGAACAGCAAGTACTAAGGCTCAGTGTCATGCTTGGAAAATAAGAAGGAAGCCTGTGCAGCTAGAGCAGGACTGAGCTGGGGGATGCCACAGGGTTAGGGTCATCAGCCACAATAAGGAGTTTGGATTCTGTTGTAAGCTTCACAGGAAGCCACTGGTGTTTTCGTTGTTGTTTGTTTGTTTGTTTGATGTGGACCATTTTTAAAGTCTTTATTGACTTTGTTATAACATTGCCTCTGTTTTATGTTTTGGCTGTGAGGCACAGGGGATCTTAGTTCCTTGATCAGGGATTGAACCTGCACCCCCTGCATTGGAAGGTGAAGTCTTAACCACTGGACCACCAGAGAGGTCCCACCAATGGTGCTTTTAGAGTCAGAAGGTGATGTGGTCTCCTTTTCATGTTAAACCTCTCTGGCTATTGCAGTGGATCAGAGGGCGGTCCCGCAGGGTCCTACCCTCCTGCTTGTGCCTGTTTGCATCCCCTCACACCCTGCATGGCTCCATAGCACACTGGCTTGCTAGGCATTCTGGTCCTCAGGCCTGGCCTTCTTCCCTCAAAACCCCCTCTGGCCCACTCTGTCCCTTGCATGTTCTAAGGTGCTTCTATCACAGTGGTCACGCTTACAGGCTCCGGGCCTCCATGGATGTCCCTCCTTAGAGACCAAGACTGGGGTTCTGGACTCAAGCAGACCTGTGGCCCAGTCCTGGCGTAGCCACTCACCAGCAGAGCATGTACTTCTTCTGAGCCTGTTTCCTCCTCTGGAAAATAGGGGTAGCAATAGCACCTACTTCATGGATATGGCTTTCCAGATGGTGCTAGTGATAGAGAACATGCCTGCCAATGTTGGAGACATAAGAGAAGCGGCTTCAATCCCTGGATTGGGAAGATTCCCTGGAGGAGGGCATGGCAACCCACTCCAGTAATCTTGCCTGGAGAATTCCATGGATAAAGGAGTCTGGCGGGCTACAGTCCATAGGGTCGCACAGAGTTGGACACAGCTGAAGTGACTTAGCATGCACATACGCATGGGTACTTATGTGGCTTAGTGGAAAAAAACTGGATGGTGCTCGGAGCCATGCCTGGCACTGGGCTGATGGGCCTGTGTCTGAGTCTTGCCCTTCTGGGCCAGGAGTGACTGGACAAGCCGTGCCCGTTGGATCTCTTGCTGTGGCCCAAGCTCTGCGGCTCAAATATGAGCTGTGAGAGCCTCGTGGATTCTTGACCTGGTTTTTCTCTGCTTTGTAACCACTGAAACAGCTGGCCTTACTGCTGGCAGAGAACAGTCCTGGGCAACGGGCTGAAACCTGAGGAGGTGAATTTAAGCCACAGATTTAAAATACCTTCTATGAGCTTGGCAGGTGTAGCTGAAGTTGGTATTATCAGTAAACACAGCGCAGCCATTGATCACACCGGGGAGATAGCCTTGACTGACTTGACAAAGCCTTGAAATGTTCCTGTTAACTCCCCATTTGTAGTCTACATTGTGGACAGTGCTGGACCTGGGTTTGAGAGACTGCCACTTTTTGACCTTTGTGTTGCTATTTAGTCATTAAGTCGTGTCTGACTGTTTGCGACCCCAAGGACTGTATCCCGCCAGGCTCCTCTGTCCATGGGATTTCCCAGGCAAGAATACTGGAGTGGGTTGCCATTTCCTTTGCTCTTTCCAGATCAGGGATGGAACCTGCGTCTCCTACATGGGCAGGCGGATTCTTTACTGCTGAGCAACCAGGGAAACCTTGCTGCTGCTAAGTTGCTTCAGTCGTGTCCGACTCTGTGTGATCCCATAGACGGAAGCCCACCAGGCTCTCCCATCCCTGGGATTCTCTAAGCAAGAACACTGGAGTGGGTTGCCATTTCTTTCTCCAATGCGTGAAAGTGAAAAGTGAAAGGGAAGTCGCTCAGTCGTGTCCAACTCTTAGCGACCCCGTGGACTACAGCCTACCAGGCTCCTCCGTCCATGGGATTTTCCAGGCAAGAGTACTGGAGTGGGGTGCCATTGCCTTCTCCATGACCAGGTTAATTAATGGAGTCTCTGTTTCCTTTGTAAACTGAAAACAGGGTCCTTTGAGGTTGTGATGGCAGGAAGATGTAACAACGGCCAGGAAAAGCCTTGTGAACGTTGAACCACTGGGCCCCGGAGGAGGTGGTGATGAACATGATGCTTGGGACACCATAATGTGGGTTCTAGAATCAGTAAAACAGGGTTCTGGTCTCCCGGCTGTGTGACCTCAGGCAAGTTGCTTAACCTCCCTGAACCTCAGTCATGTTATCTGTAAGGTGGGGATAAGAGCAGTGCCAGGGTTATTGGGAGGATTATATGTGATACAGGAGGTAGAACAGTGTCTCCTACAGATTCATGTCCATTTGGCACCTGAGAGCATGACCTTGTTTGGAAATAGGGTCTTTGCAGAGATGGTCAAGTTAAGATGAGCTCATCCTGGATTAGAATGGGCCCTAATCCAATACAACTGATGTCCTTATAAGAGGAGGAAAGTTTGAATAGACACACAGAGAGGAAAGTATGATGTGGAGACAGAGATTGGAAGAATTCGCCTACAAACCAAGGAACACCAAGGACTGCCAGCAACCAGCAAAAGCTGGAAGAGGCAAAGGTTTCTTTCCTGGAGCCTGCAGAGGGAGTGTGGCTCTGCCGCACCTTGAATTCTGACCCCTAACCTCCAGAACTGGGCAACAATAAGCTTCTGTTGTTTAAGCCAGAGGTCCCCAACCCCCAGGTCACAGACTGGTACCCATTGCTCACATGGCCACCTGAGTTCCCCACCCCGACCCTATCCCCTGTCCACAGAAAAGTTGTCTTCCACGAAACCAGTCCCAGATGCCCAAAAGGTTGGGGACCGCTAGTTTAAGCCGTCCAGTCTGTGATCATTTGTTACAGCAGCCACAGGAAACTAATAAGTTTGAAGATCCAGAAAAAGTGCCCAGCGTGATCCCTGGCATGGTGCAAGTGCTTTAGAAAAGTTAGCCACTGTTATCATGCCTGTGCGTGCTCAGTCACTTCCATCGTGCCTGACTCTTTATGACCCTATGCACTATAGGCTGCCAGGCTCCTCTGTCCATGAAATTTTCCAGGCAAGAGTACTGGAGTGGGTTACCATTTCCTTCTCCAGGGGATCTTTCTGACCCAGGGACTGAACCCACATCTGTGTCTCCTGCACTGCAGGTGGATTCTTTTACCACTGAGCCACCGGAGAAACCCACTATTCCTGGAATTATCTTTATTAATGATTCAAGGTAGGTTGTCATGGCTACAGACTTGTTTGGAGGAAAGCCCTGTAGCCTTCCCACCTCAGACCTTGCTAGGAGTCAGGTGGGGTGGGGTGGCTGCCCCAGCTCTGGTCTCCGTGAGCCTTGCCTGGACAAGGTGGCTGCCCCTGGGGGCGATGACTGGCCCCCATGCATCTAGGGGGTCCTGTTGAAGTTTGCGGTGAATCTCCAGGGGCCCCTGTTGTGGGAAGGGTGGCAGCTGCCCCTGTGGCCTTGGCCTCCCAGGAGCCGCCTGGTGTGGCAACAGCCCAGGCCTGGTTTCTGGAGCCCGTCTTGGCAGACGCCTCGTCAACCTGTCTGGCAACAACATTCCTCCGACACTTGGGCAGCCGGCTGTCATTCCGCAGCTCGTTGTGGTTTTTTAACTTGTAGACGAAGAGCATCAGCTGCGATTCACTGGGCAGTTCCGAGCCCAGCGTTTCCCCCGTGGCGCTCAGATCCCTCGCCTTCTGCCTGGCTTCTGTTCAGCTCCTGGAGGCAGATCTTCCGAGGCCCTCCCTCAGCAGGCAGGCAGGGACGCGCGGGCCTCTGGAATCCTTCCGACACCCCAGGACAGACTGACTTCATCTCTTGCCTCCCTCAGGGGCCCATTGCTGCTTCTGGGTTTGTGGTAAGCGGTGTCGATGTATGGGTTCCAGGTAAGAGTGAGCAGTGGAGAGAAGTAGCCACAGAATGCCTGGTTCTGGCACTTTCCTTGGATGGACCACTTGATCTTTTAGAGCTTTGGTTTTCACTTCTGTAAATGGAGATACTGTGAGGGCTTGAGAAATAATCAGAAGTGGAGGTGCCTTCCCTCAAATGGGCCCCACAGTGCGTGACTGTGAGTAGCAGGTCGCATGGTGGGAAGGTTTAAACATGGTGTTTCCTGCTTCTTGTTGTTCAGTCACCCGGTCATGTCCAATTCCTTGTGACCCCATGGACTGCAGCACACCAGGCCTCCCTGTCCTTCACCATCTCCTGAAGTTAGTCCAAATTCATGTCCATTGCATCGATGATGCCATCCAATCTTCTCATCCTCTGACGCCCTCTTCTCCTTCTGCTTATGTCCACAAACTTACATTAGGGCCAAGGAGGCCTCAAGGGGAGAGGGGACAGGACTCCTGACTGCCCCAGCTGAAGGTCAAGGCTGTAAAAGCCTGTCTGTTGGACAGAGGGTAGCCCAGATGAGTCCACTGTATAAATGGATGCTGGGTCCCCTGGAGCAGAGCTTACCACAGGGCACGGATTTAATCGAGGTACCAAGGACTGCATGTGTGTCCAGGTGGAGCAGTGACCAGGAGAGGAGTCTGGTGTCTTAGAGGTGCTGGTGGTGAGTCAGAAGGACTCTGTGATACTACGAACCCAGGCATCTTTGCCATGGGATGAGCATTAGTTAGTGTTAGTCGCTCAGTCATGTCAGACTCTTTGCAACCCCATGGATTGTACACCACTAGGCTCCTTTGTCCATGGGATTCTCCAGGCAAGAGTACTGGAGTGGGTTGCCATTCCCTTTTCCAAGAGATCTTCCCGACCCAGGAATTGAACCTGGGTCTCCCACACAGTGGACAGATTCTTTACCATCTGAGCTGCATGTCTGAGCCTAATCAAGACAGTAGATATTTCTCCGTGAGTGGAGTGTTTCTCAGCTGTTTGCCCCTCACTTTCTCTGAGTCTATGTTTCCAGCATTGGGTGCAGCCTCCTGGGTGCTGTGGGGTCAGGGATCCGCGTTGGTCGTGGAGAGCATCCTGGTTGCACAGTTAGGCCAGATGCTGATGTGGTCCTTGGTCAGTCAGTGGGAGTGATGGGCAGAGACCTTGCAAGCAGCCCCTGAGGCTTTCAGGAAAGTGTGGAGTGGTGGAGAGGGCCCCTAGGAAACACTGCGGCATCTGGAGCTTGGCGCATGGACACACAGGGTACTCTGCACTTTTGGCTTTGAGCTTGGCAAAGTCAACTCTGAAGCTATTCTAGTTATGAATATGCACTAATTCTGCCCTCAGTCAATCACCTGGGACCCCCAGAGCCTCAGTCACCTTTTACCTAGGAGGCTTGTTTGCTGTGTGGGGATGGGTGGGGGCTTCCCAGGTGGCTCAGTGGTAGAGAATCCGCCTGCAATGCAAGACATGGCAGGTTTGATCCCTGGGTGGGAAAGATCCCCTGGAGAAGGAAATGACAATCCACTCCAGTATCCTTGCCTAGGAAATCCCATGGAGAGAGAAGCCTGGCAGGCTACAATCTATGGGGTCGCAAAGAGTCGGACACGACTTAGCAACTAAACAACAACAAAAAACCCCTGTTAACTGTGGGGCTCGGAGCACTGCAGGGCTGGTGTGGGCAGCGTCTTTCTATAGGTAAGGCTAGGCTGATGGGAGAATCCAAAGTGGGCCACCCAGTCCCCGGTCTCCCCTGTCAGCCAGCATCAGGCTCCAGAGATGGCATCATTTCAGCCAGGACAAGGCTAGACCTCAACATTCTGGAGCGTGTGCATGACCATGTTTCTGGAACTCTTTTCCTATCTAAGTCCCCTCCTATTTTTAACCACACTTGACTTTAACAAACAGGATTTGAGTATCTGCTACATGTTAAGCTTTGCGGCAGAAGAAAGAATAGCAATCGTGATAAAGGCAGTCGTCCTAACAAAAGTGATCATTTCTTTATCTGTAACAAGGGATACTAATAACATCCACCTCCTAGAGTGCTGAGAGGATTAAATGAGATCTTCCCCATAAGGTACTTAGCACATAGTGCCTGGCACATAGTAAGTGCACAGTAAATATTACCCATAAGAATAATAGCTATTATAATTAGGACAGCCATTTATGAGGGCATGGAGGCTCAGAGAGGTTGAGTTCCTTGCTTAAGATCACACAGCTTGGGAGCCTGAATGAGGGAGCTCCAGGGTAATGGGAGAGGGTGACTAGTTCTCCAGAAGCTCCAATTCAGTGTCCTGAGTGAGCTAAGGGAAGGGCAGATGGTCCTGGGGGCACTCTGACTAGGCAGTAGCAGGAGGGTCCCACGAGGAGGTGATATTTTTCCAGGGCCTCACTCGGTGAATGGGCTGTCATCATGGAAAGAACAGCGTGTGCGAATGCAGGGAGGCGCGGACGCATAGTAAAGTCAGAACAGGAGAGCGCCTTGGGTGGAACACTGGGAGGGAGGGCTGGGCAGCGAGGCTGCAGGCAGATGGCAAAGAGCCTTGAATGTATGCGGAGGACTGACACGGGGCGACAAGGACCCCACCAACTGTACCCTGGAGAGGCTGTATGGTACAATGCTTTAAGACCAGGCCTCTGGCACTTTCCTGGTGATCCAGTGGCGAGGACTCTGTGCTCCCAATGCAGGAGTCCCGGGTTCAGTCTCTGGTCAGGGAACTAAATCCCAAACACCACAACTATGGAGCCCGCATGCCACAGTGAAGATCGGAGCGCCCACGTGCCACCACAAGACCTAGTACAGCCAAATAAATAAACAAATAAATAAGGGACTCCCCTGGTGGTCCAGTGGTTAAGAATCCACCTGCCAATGCAGGGGGCACGGGTTTGATCCCTGATCTGAGAAGATCCCACATGCCTGTATGCCACAACTCCTGAGCCCACGTGCTGCAACGGAGACCCAGTGCAGCCATAAGAAACCAACCAAACAAACAAAAAAACCTGGGCCCTGGAGCCAGTCTGCCTGGGGTCACCTCCACAGAACAGGGCCAATAGCAGCACATGTACTCCAGGGCTGGAGGAATAAGCCAGGAGCCCCTAGCCTCGGGGTATGTCCCCTCAGCCTTTGTCAGCCTGGCTGCCAGGCACGTGGGTTTGACCCCAGTGCTGAGACGCTCAGAGGCAGTTACAATCTCCAGGATAGAGCTTCCTTTGTTCCCTTATGGCCAGACTGTCCACGGCCAGTTGCCCAAAGAGGTGGGTGCAAGAGGATGTGCCTATGTGGACGGGGGTTTGTCTGGGGGAAGGTGCTTTCTGGGTCGTCTGGCCTTGGAAATCTAGACAGGAAAGCTGTGCCTCTAAGACCCTCTGGGAATCTCCTCTTGCAGCAGTTAAGTTGCCCAAACAGCAGAAGTAGAATGAATTCCTGATTCCTATTGGCCAATTTTGCCTTCATTTTGGGTCGCCCTGAACCTGCACACCTGGCTTGGAGTCAAGTCTGGGTCGATGTTGCCTCTGGAGTGGCTGCATCTGTCTGGGACCCCACTAGTGCCAGACTGTACCAGTTTGAGGGGCCCTCAGCGGCAGAAGGTACTTTCTATGCTCACTTTGTGGGATGCTGCGATGTTTTTAGGCCACCAAGAGAGACCCTGGCCAGCCCAGGCTCTCTGTTTCCTGGGCCTTCCCATCAGAGCCACACTTCTGATGCTCAGGGTCTCCTCCTAGCCACGTGCCCTGACTTGGCCTCCATCTGTCTTCTTCCCCATCCCTTCAGGCCTGCACCTGCTGTTTGATTCATGGCTCCTTCTGCTTCCAAGGAGGTCAGAGGCTCCCATCACTACTGGTTGGAATCTGGAACCATCACCTGCCACTTGGGTGTCTTGGTACATACATTTCCCAGGCTCGGGGTGCTTGCAGGAGGGGGTGACTGGGAGGGGCTGGATGTGAGGCCTCCAGCAGGCAAATCTCAGAGGGAGCTCTGGTCCAACCTCTGTGTGGTCTCCCTCCCTCCCTTCCTACCTTCTTTTCTTCTTTCCTTTCTCTCTTAAACAGCTTTATTGAAATGTAATTAACATAGCATAAAATTTACTCATTTAAAGTGTACAATTCAGTGGTTTTCAGTATACTTGCGGAACTATGCAACCATTCCCCATAACCTAATTTGAGAACATTTCATCACCCCTTCAAAGAAGCCCATTAGCTGCACTCCCCATTTCCCCCTCCCTTCCCAGCCCCTGGCAATCACTCCTCTCCTTTCTTCTCCTGGCGTTCATTTGTCAAGCAACTGTCAACAGTGAGGCCAGAGCCCCAGGTTCGCAGCTGGAATTACCCCTCCCTCAGACCAGGACTTCAGGCAGCAGAACCTCAGAATCCCACAGTCATCCTTTCCAACTTGCCTATTCACTCCCTTGTGGTTTTAGTTCACCCACTCATCCTCCTCATTTATCCAGGGAGGTGACAGGAGACCCAGAGAAGGGAAGAAACCTGCCCAAAGTCATGCAGTGGTTGGGAACACAAACTCCTGGCCTGGAGTACCCCGCTTTCTCAGCTCTCCAAGCTGCCTTCCCCCAGCTGCCCTCTACACATTCCTGGGCCCAGTCACTCTTATAACATTGTACTCCAGTTTCTCCATCTTGTAAAATGAGAATTATAACACCTACCTCACATATCATTGTGAGGATTAAATGAAACCTAAAGCAATCCTGTATGTAGAGTTTAGCCCAGTGCTTGGCACATGGCGATCCCTGGGTAGAAGCAAGTTAAATCACATCGATTTAGCTTGGAATGCCAGGCCCTGGCATTCCAGGCCCTGCACACTCTGGTTGTTTGTGATGGGTGGCGGTCCTCCCCCACCCCGTGAAGATGACGATGGGAGCCACTGAAACTGCCCGGGTCCTAGTCACTGCTTCCCCGTCACCCGGGAGCTGGTGATGTCGGCAGGGCTGGCGGAAGGTTGAGACTTGTTGTGATGACTAACAGCCCAGAGCTGTGGGAGTCTGGTTAATCAGCAGCGTCAAAACTTCCCGTGGCTGTTTGCAAACAAGGGCCACCCCCAGAGGAGGAGGACCAGAGGCAGGGGAGAGGCCATGGGGCTGCTGAAGAAGCTGGGTGAGCCATGCTGGCAGCGCCAAGAGGCTGTCAGGTGGTCAGGAGCCGGGGCTGTGGTTGTCCGGAAAACATAGCTTCCCTCACCCGGCTGCTGCCTCTGTGTACCCACTCCTGCCCCCCGAGAAATGAAAAGTGATTGCAGATACCAGGGTCTCTTGAAGGATTTACTTTCCAGGAGTGACTGATAAGTGCTTCCCAAGTGGCGCAGTGGTAAAGAATCTGTCTGCCAATGCAGGAGATGCAGGAGACATGGGTTGGATCCCTGGGTTGGGAAGATCCCCTGAAGTAGGAAATGACAACCCATTCTAGTATTCTTGCCTGGGAAATCCCATGGACAGGGGAGCCTGGAGGGCTACAGTCCATGGGGTCGCACATGAGTTGGACACGACTGAGCACATCAGTGGCTCTCGAGAGAACACAGGATGAGGTTGCAGGCTGGGGTCAGAGCAGAGACAATCTTAGTAATGCTGATGGCCACCTGAGCAGTCTGCCAAAGTTGTGGGATGTTCCAGAACCCACCTGGGAAGGTGTCTGGGGGCTTGAAGAGCAGACAGGAAGGGGGTGCGCTGACTCAGCTCTCTCAGCCGGGCCTAGGCCAGCCCAGCAAACAGAAACCCAGCAAAGGAACCAGACACTCCCCTCCCTGACAGCCATCGCTCAGGCGTCTAATGTGCCTCTTGCCTCACGGGGGAACCAGCCCAGGCGAGAATTCCAGATCCAAGAGAAAAACTGTAAATTAGTACAAAAAGTAGCTCTTGTCTAAAATGCTGCCAGAGACAGCGTAAAGTGTAAATTTGGTACAGCCCATCTGATGGCAATCTGGAAACATGTTTAGAAAGTGTAAAAAAAAAAAATGATCAGACTCTTAATTCAGATTTTATGAAGTTAACAACCCCACTCCCCCTCTCCTGTCTCCTACCCTGTCCCCAGGGCATGAACAGGCTGCGTGTAGGGAGATGTCACAGCAATGCTGTTTATAAATGTGTAAAAATGGGAGCTACTCACATATCTGATCCCATGGAATGGCCAGCTCAGTGGTGGCAGAGCCGTTCAGAGGTATAGTATGCAGCCATTTAAAATGTTTATTCTTTTCAGTCATTTTTTACAGGGTGCTAGGTGTACCCCACACCGTGCAAGCCCAAGGTCGAATGGGCCCTGGGCCTCATCCTCAGTCTTGGTCCTGCAGTTCAGAAAAGGGGAGACCTTAGTAGGAAAAAGTCACTTGGAAAATCCCTTGTTCTATGATGTAACGTGAGAAAAAGGCAGAGTAGAAAATTGTCTCCAGGGTCTGCCTCCCACTATAACCACAGCTGGTGCACCAGATGCCGGGCTCTGGGTGTAACGTGTTTGCTCTTATTTACTTCTCACACCAGCCCAATGAGTTAGTTACCTTGTCACAGGAGGAAACTGAGGCACAGAGGAAGTGACGGAGCCAGAGTTCAGACCCCCAACCACCTGACCCTCAAACCTAGTTTTAACCATTGCTCTCTACTGTCTCCGTTTACTACAGAAATAATGTCTTTTGAAAGTTAACAGTGTTCTGAGCTTCCCTGGTGGCTCAGACAGTAAAGAATCTGCCTGCAATGTAGGAGACCCAGGTTTGACTCCTGGATCCAGAAGATCCCCTGGAGAAGGGAATGGCTACCCACTCCAGTATTCTTGCCTGGATACAAGAGCCTGGAGGGCTATGGTCCACAGGGTCATATAGAGTCAGACATGACTGAGCGTCTAACACTGTCACACTTTCACTAGAGAGAAAATCTGGGCCAATGACAATAAGTGAAGAGTGGCGGGGTTTGGGGGCACGGGTGATTTGTCCTCTCTTGATTTCTACTACATTTGTGCAGGAAAAAATAAAAATTGAAGTTAAAAAACAAACCCTGACCCCAGCAATCTAGAATTTGCAGCAGATGGGGAAAAATGAATGGGGAAGTTGAAAAAAAGCAGGGATGATGTGAATAATGCATGTCTTGGCTTAGAACAAGGAGAGAGAGAACGATTTAGGAGCAAGAAGAGAGCCAGGGAGGGAGCTTTTTGGGAAAGGAAGTCCAGAGCTTCTGGATGATCCCAGGAAAGGGCTGACTCAGAGGGAAGCCGTGGAGGCAGGGCTCATCTCCCTCGGTCACCCTTCCTCCATCTCTTTATTACCTGGTATACTTAAGTACATATCTCCTTAGTGTCTGCATTCCTCTCATTTTTTAGACTACAGGAAATGATAAGGGGAAAAAACTCTCTGTTTCCTTTCTGCCCTGGAATGCTAGGAGAGGGGTATCTGCCAAATTCTTCCTCAGATCATCAAGAAGCTTCAGGTTCCCCTCACCTAGGAGCTGGGAAGCACTGCTGAGCCCAACTTCCCTGGCAAATGCAGCAGGTCAGTCACTGTCTAAATATTTTAGAGCAAGAGTGGTCTGGGGGGAAGATTGCCTTGACTCCCAGCAGAGACCTTTGGAAGTGGGAGCAAGCTTTTCCTCGTTAATACAGCTTTTAGAAGGAGGGAGGGCCCAGAGGGGAGGGGAGAAGGGAGAGGCGGGGACCATTTGTTCAAATACCTGATGGGCACTGAGTACTAAGCTGAGCCTGTAACAGAGGAGAGTCAGGATTAACAGTCCAGCCCCGGGGTCATCTAAGAGCCCACACCTTCACGTCCACTGAGAAGCGTGACTTCCTCAGAGCTGGGAGGTGTGAATCAAAGGCCAGCACCCCCCTACCCCTGCAAAGGGCCAGCCCCCAAGTATGCTCAGAGATCAAAGGCTTGAGTCCTGCTGCTGGTGAGGAGTCAAACTCGTGCTTGCAGGGCTGGGTGCAGAGCCCTGCCTGTGCCCTCCTGGGATCGTCCAAGCTCTTTCTGCACTGTCCATGACGGGATGTATCAAGTCTACTGGAAAGGCTTCAAAACAGCAGCTAATTGAGTCAGAATTACTTACTGTGTGACTCAGCTCCGGGAGGTACCCTCTGACTTCAAGAAGCTGTTTGTTACAGGAACATGTACTGATCACACTTTTCACAGGGGCAGGGGGCTCCTAACTGACCACATTGGAATGATTCCCTAAGAATCCTTTCACTTACTTCTTTTTTTATTTAAATTTTTTCTTCTGTATTGGGGTGTAGCCAATTAACAAGTAGTGTTGTGACGGTTTCAGGTGAACAGCAAAGGGACCCAGCCATACATATACATGTATCCATTCTCCCCCAAACCCCTCTCCCATCCAGGCTGCCACATAACATTGAGCAGAGCTCCCTGTGCTGTACAGTAGGTCCTTGATTGTGTTGTACGATCACCAAGTCATGTTTAACTCTTCAAGACCCCATGGACTGCAGCATGCCAGGCTTCCCTGTCCCTCACCACCTCCTGGAGTCTGCTCAAACTGATGTCCATTGAATTGGTGATGCCATCCAACCATCTCATCCTCTATCATCCTTTTCTCCTTCTGCCTTCAATCTTTCGATCACTCTTGTTGGTTATCCATTTTTAATATAGCAGTGTACGTCTCATTAAGTCTTTTATGTTATTTACATGGGAAAAAAGTCTGTTCATACATGTTTAGCGCAGCCTGTTCTTTCCCTCTGTGATCCCTGTGTGATCTCGTTCTTTATTTACCTGATGTGATGCCAGGCACCTACTGCCTGTTGGAGCAGAGTCTGTAGCGGAGGCCTTCCCTGTAATCCAGTTAGGAATGAGTCCTGAGCTCAAGGAGCTGATGGTGTAGACAGGAGAGACCTTTACAATCCAGCATGGGGGTTGCTGCAGGGGAGTGAGCAGTCAGGAGACTGTAGTGCCTGGTAGGGTCAAAGAAGGTGAGCTCTAAGCTTGAAGGAGAAACAGGAGCTGCCCAGGTGAAGGTGGGTGGAGGCTGGTAGGAATGAGGTGAGAAGGGGGGCCTCTAGAGAACAGCATTACAAAGGCCTGAAGGTGACTGAGTCTCAACTTCAGTCGTTAGAACTGGAAAATCATGTAAATCTTAGGTGTGCTTAACTCTGATTGCTACAAGAATCAGATCAAACAAAACTGGCTTATTATCACCCCCTTTTTGCTGCCCTCTATGCAGAAGAACCCCTTGAGCCCTTGACTACCTCTCAGATGGGTGCCTGAAGTTAAGGGCTTTCAGACTCTTTGAACAACAATGGTGTTGCCCCCTTTCCTGGAGGATCGGTCAATGTGGATACGAGCCTGCAGCGTTCCATTGTTCAGGCACTCAGTCGTGTCCAACTCTTTGTGACCCCATGGACTCAGTATGCCAGGCTTCCTGTCCTTCACCGTCTCCTGGAGTTTGCTCAAACTCACGTCCCATTGAGTTGGTGATGCCATCCAACCATTTCATCCTCTGCTGCCCCCTTCTCCTTTTGCCTTCAATCATTCCCAGCATCAGGGTCTTTTCCAAAGAGTCAGCTCTTTGCATCAGGTGGCCAAAGTATTGGAGCTTCAGCTTCTGGCCACTGCATTCTTGTGGCCCTCCCAGGGGCATCTATGCCTCTGCCAGGGGGCAGGTAGGCTGAACCCAAGAGTCCTCACTCGTGGGCTCAGGACCTCAGCATCGGAGTGGCCAAGTTTCACTTTCCGTGTGGCTGGGGAGAATTGGCAGCCTCCATATCAAACCATCAGTGAAGTTTCTGGGATAGAAATATACCCCGAAGTCACTGATATGTAGTTTCTGACATTGTGCAACCTTAAACTAAATTCCAGCAATCATAAAGCAATTTGGTTTTGCATTTCAAGTCAGAGTTTTACTGGAATTTGGCAAATGCTTCCTCAACCATCTCAATTTTCTTTTTCCTTCACTGGTGCTTTGAACTTAGTAAACTCCAGCACCTATATACATATAGTTATACTGTATGTTTGTGTATATGTATATATACGCAGGCTTTCCTGGTGGTTCAGTGGTAAAGAATCCACCTGCCAATGCAGGAGACATGGGTTCAATCCCTGGGTCAGGAAGATCTCCTGGAGAAGGAAATGGCAACCCACTCCAGTATTCTTGCCTGGAGAATCCCATGGACAGAGAACCCTGGAAGGCTGCAGTCCGTGGGGTTGCAAAGAGTGAAACACAGCTTGGCGACCGAACAACAACAGCATGTATATACACGCGCGCACACACACACACACACACACACAGACCTATTGGGTTCATATCTCAGCAGTAGCATACACCGGGTTTGTCAATGAACTTTAGGAGGCTCAGTTTCCCCTCCTGAAAATGGGGGCTATGATGGTACCCACCTCATAGGTGCTTGGGGTTAAATGAGATCTTGTTTTTAAAGAGCTCAGCGCAGTGCCTGGCACAGTGATAACTGTGATAAATGGTAGCTATTATGTGCATAGAGGAAAAAAAACTGTACTAAAATGTTGGCAGCACTTATCTCTAGTGGGTGGGATTATGGTTACAATGAACATCTATTACTTTTGTAATCAGAGGAAATGAACAATAAATGTTATTATTAATTTAAAAATCTGGCTTTGGCTTTGTTGAAAGGAACCTGCAGTTAATGTCAACGTGCCGGCTGTAAGTAAGACAAGGCCTCTGGTTCTGTATCAGGACTTGGAAAGACAGATACTCCCACCCGATCCCTCTCCCCAGTCAAACATTAGGGTCTATAATGAAAGGAGATACTTGGTCAAGGATCTAGAGAAAATTTGTCCTCATCTGACCTTGCAGTCCCCCTGACCACTGCTGTCTGCGGGGCAGTCAAAGAGAAAGTGCCTCTCAAATTATGACCGGCTGTCCTATTGGGAGGGTTTTCTGGGGTTCTTAGTTAGAAATCCAATTCTATAGGAAACCATTCCACAAGAGCAACTCGGGACTTCCCTTGTGGTCCAGTGGTTAAGACTCTGCACTGCCAATGCAGGGGACGCTGGTTTGATCCTGGGTCTGGAAACTAGAATCCCCCATGCCTTGTGGCTTGGACAAAAATATAAAAACAAAAACCAGAAGAGTGACAGGCACCCTTTATTGGGCTTGCACTGGGACATCTCAGTGAGAAGATAAAACACATGAACCCATTTTCAGTAGGAGGTTGGGAGTGTCCTGGTCTAGCATCCAGGACCATCTGAGGCCCAGAATCTTGGCTCTGCCTCTGGTTGAGATTCTTGACCGCCAGCCCAGCGCCTGCTCAGCAACACAAGACAGAACCCACCTGGAGCTGCACGTCCCCCTCCAGTCAGTTCATCCTCCCCTCCTGTTAAACAGGAAGAGGCAGAGAGCACCCACCCTCCTGGGATTATCTGCAGGAACCATCAGCCTGCACTGGGCTGGCTCCTGAATTTCTTTGCTCTCTCCTCCTTCCGCACCCTGGAGGGGGAATATTGGTGCTGACTCTGGAATAAAATGCCTCCTCTGTTTGGGAGACAAAGAACAGAGTGGCTCCTCCGGGTCAGCTGGCTCTCCTTGGCTGGCAGGCTCCCTGCCTCCCCCAGGCTGCTTCTGGGATATCCTCTGAGGAAGGCCATCTGGGTCTACACCAGGAGCTGCTGTCTGCTCCGAGCCGGCATTCTGAATGTGTTTTCACTGGAGATTAAAGGAATATTTTACCTTAAAAAATCCCAAACAGCTTCCCTGCTCTGCAAGACATCTATCTCTTGAGGTGGGGTATGAGAGGGGAACAGGGCCAGGGAGGAGCAGGGGGCAGCAGGTGGTGCCCTGGCTAGGGAGGCAACCTGGCCTGTGTACTCCTACTAGAGCTAGTGAGAATGTACGTGTGAAAACGAGTGTGCTGATGTGTGACAGTGCATGCATGTGCACGTGTGCTCACTAAAGTGTATGTTGTTTAGTTGATAAGTCAAGTCCGACTCTTTCGCAACGCTGTGGAGTGTAACCTGCCAGGTTCCTCTGTCCATGGGGTTTCCCAGGCAAGAATACTGGAGTGGGTTGCCATTTCCTCCTCCAGGGGCTCTTCCTGGACCTGGGATCAAACCCAAGTTTCTTGCATTGGCAGGTGGATTCTTCACCAGCTGAGCCACCTGGGAAGCCCATGAAAGTCTGTACTGGGGATAGCAACATAGGAATGTTGCTCTGTGGAATGTGAGGAAGAGTTCAAGAGTATGTGAAGAAGCATGTACAGCATTTGTGGGAAAACAAGGGGGAAAGTCTGAACTCCATACGGAATGTGAGTGCACATTGGAAGTGTGTGAGAATGTGCAAGTGTGCACACATACTAGCTAGAGTGTGTGTGCTAGAAAGTTTAAAAAAAGTGTACTACAGTTTGTGAGAAACTGTGAAAGGTGGCGAAGGAGCACTTGTGAGAATTGTGTGTTAGTAGTAACTAGTGTGTGCAAAAGTGTTGTACTAGGGTATAAGAAGGTGTGGATGAGAATGTCAGTTTAAGTGCAAAAGCATGCACGTAGGAATGAACGTTGGGATGTGTGTGAGAACTGTGAATGTGTTCATGTGGACTCACTAGAGCGTGTGCGCAAACCTGTGAGAGCCGCCTGTATTGTATGTGAGCACGTAGGACGGCTCGTGTGCGTCTGGGGTGAGCGCGCACGTGTGCACGGGCTTGTGCGGAGCGCCGGGAGACCCAGAAGAAAGGTCTGAGCCGAGCGGGCGGCCCCGCGTGAGAGTGTGAGTCTCTGTGTGTGTGCACGCGGGAGCGCGCGCGCGTGCCGCCGCCCCCCGCCGGGGTCTGAGCCGGTTGCCATGGGAACGCGCCGCGGCCCGAGTTAATCATTTCCTGTGGAAAGTGTGCGGGAGGGGCCGGAGCGGGGCGGGAGCGGGGCGGGCCAAGGAGGCGGTGGCGTGGAGCTGCCTCCCGCCGGCGGGCCGGGCCGGGCCGAGCCCCGGGCGCTGCGGCGACGCCGGGATCCTGCCTCCGCCAGGCCGGTGAGTCCGGGGCTCGGGCGGGAAGAGGGAGGGCTGGGCGCTCGGGTTCCGCCCAGCCCGTCGTTCGGGGTGTCGCGTCCGGGATCCCCCTGCCCAATCCCGAGGTGGGGCGCGGGGAGGGCCGGGCCCGGGAGACCCAGACCTGCGCTATCCCGCCCCAACCCCCGCCCCCAGCGCTGTCCAGTCGGAGCCGATCAGAGCATGGGGGCGACACGTCCCCTGGAATGCGAGCAGCCTCGGGACCCCCTTTCCGATTTCAATGGCCCGGGAAAGCCGGAGATTGCCGGGGAACCGCGTGCCGGTCAGCGCCGCCCCCTCCCCGGGCCGAGGTCCCCGGGTCCGCAAGGCTCCCTTGAACGCTGCAGTTTCGAGCCCTCCCACCGCGTAGGTCCCTTGGGCAGTTGACTTTCCCCTTCGCAGGGCCGGGATGGGGTGGGCTAGCCGCAGGTTAGGAAGGAGGGCCTGGGCCGGCGTCCCCCTGGGCAGTGGAGAAATTGAGCCTTTGACAGCTGCAGCCTGGTGGGGAGGGGTTCCCAGCTGGGAGGGCCAGCCCAAGCCACCTCTGTCAGCACCCTGTTGTGAGTTAGAGCGGAACTCTGGCGCAGTGAAGGGCCTGGTCCTGGCAGATTTTAAAGAGGAAGCTGTATTTAAATTCTCAAGTACCATTTGTCACCAGCTCCCCCCCCCCCACACACATTTGTCTCAAGGTTGGGGGTCCTGGCCACACCTGGCCTTTCGCCTTCTCTGGCTTTCTGTCCGCCTGAGGCTGAGTGAGCAACTCTGCTGGCCCAGGCTGTTCCCCATGCCCTTGATAAAAGTAGCCCTCTCCTTGACCAGAGAGTCATTTGCGAGGAATGCAGTCTGAGAATGGGGCCCTGTATTTGCTGTGACTGGACTTGAGGGGATGTGGGGGTAATGAGTTCTGCTTTCCTTCTGGGCACCAAGGAACAGAGGCTTTGAAATCTGGGTTGACCTGCGAAACCCAGGACGTGTGACTGTGTGCAGGGGAGGTCCAGCCCCTGTCCACCCTCCCAGACCTTCTGCCCCCTCTCCCAGGAAGACGGAGACTATGTTTCCTGGGCAGTGGTCTCTGGGCAGTTGTCAAGTCTGTCCCCCAATCATTGCAGCAACCCTGGTCTGGGGGAAGGGGGCTGCACCTCTGCCACCCTGGCCTAAACAAGGAGAGGTCGATGGGGCTCTACTGCAGCCCGCCCCTGCGATCACCCACTGCTGGACATAGGTCACTGAAACATTACATTTGCGGGGGGGAGGGTTCTTTGTATATGTCAGTATTGTTCTTTATGTGTATGTGTATTGTCCAAACTTTACACCAACCCTATTAAGGTAGAGTTCTCCCATTTCAAAGATGGAGATACTGAGGCTTAGAGACAAAGTCATTCTCCCAGGGTTGCACATCTACTAAGTGGCGCAGCCGGGCTCTGAACTAGCTTTTGGTCGTAACCACGCTGTGCCCCCATCACCCCGTCCTATGACCTAGGTCTTTGAGTCTCCAGTCTTGGGCTGTTTGAAAGTCCTTGATGCTTTTGACTCTCACATCCCACAGACTGCTAAATTCAGCTACTTTTTCCTCTTCAGGATCTTGCACACACCCTTCCTCTTTCTTCCTGATATCTTCCGGCCTCCCAACTTCCCTTCCTGAAAGCCAAGAAATAATGTGTCCTTCTGTCCCTGCCGCTCAGGCTTAGCTGATCTCCTTAAAAGTCCTCTCGGGGCTTCCCTGATGGCTCAGCGCATATAGAATCTGCCTGCAATGCAGGAGACACAGGAGACGCAGGTTCGATCCCTGAGTTGGGATGAGCCCTGGGTAGGGTTGATCCCCTGGAGAAGGAAATGGTAACCCACTCCAGTATTCTTCCTTGGAGAATTCCCATGGACAGAGGAGCCTGGTGGGCTACAGTCCAAAGGGTCACAAAGAGTCCAACACAACTAAGCCCAGAGGCATGTGAAAGTCTCCCTCAACCTCGAAATCGACCTTCAGTGCCCTTTGCCATCTCACCTTCCAGCAGCTCAGCATGCATGTGGAGCCTGTCTCACTCCCTCCTTCTTTACCTACTGGACAGCTGATCCTCAGGGCAGATTGTGTGCCCAGCTCTGTACTGAGTAGCCTGGAGAAGGGGATGTCTGACTACGTCTCCACTCCACACTGGTCCATCTCCATTTCCTCAGCGGAGCTGCCCATAGGCAGCATTAACGTCCATTCTGCCCTTTGCGCCTGCAGTCCTGACCCCTGCCAGGGAGAGGGCATCCAGGAGACTCCTCCTCCAAGGTGTCTTCCTTAATCAAGGAAGGCAGAGACCAGGACTCTCTAGCCAAGAGCCTGGCAGTCTTCCAGGGCTCAGCTCTGCAAACCTCAGGCAACCCATCCTTGGGCTCTTCCTTCTCTTGCCTCTCAATGCTTCAGTCATTCCTGTTCCTCTGTTGACCCAGAATGTGCAGATCTCTCCTTTTCTAAATTCCACATCCTCTCTTTCCCGTCCTAGCCAAATTCTCCAAAAAGAAGGAAGTGGCAGCTTCCTCTAGCCACCCTCACCCTACCTTAGACCTTCCCAGGCCTGCCCTCTGCTCTGCTCCATTGACCTTTCTTCCAATTTGATCTACTCGTGGCATGGTTCCCTGGTAATTGACCATCCTCTCCTTCTCACTCCCGGTCACCTCTGAGGACTCTGCACCTGTCTGTTGCTTCTGCCACCTCTGACCTTCATTCTCCAGCTTTCCTTCCCACTCGGAGTCACCTCTGTCCTCCCTGGTTGCCTTTCATCTTGCGCTACCTTTGACGATTGGATCCTCACCTCTAGCACGATGACCCCCATCAGCCTCTCAACTCAGTGATTTCATCTCTAGCCCTGCTGTCTTCCAAGCTTTCAGTTCAGGCTTTCGTGTGCATTCCTATCAAGGCATTCACCCAGCAAGCCTTCACCAGCTGTTTGGTGTGGATGTAGCTGCTGCTCCAGGCTGGGTGCCGTGGGACTCACCCTGGGGAACCGTAGAAGGTCAGGGGGAATGGACACTGTTTAAATAGCTTTAAATAGCCTGGTAGAAGGAGAAGGCAATGGCACCCCACTCCAGTACTCTTGCCTGGAAAATTCCATGGATGGAGGAGCCTGGTAGGCTGCAGTCCATGGGGTCGATAAGAGTAGGACACGACTGAGCGACTTCACTTTCACTTTTCACTTTCATGCATTGGAGAAGGAAATGGCAACCCACTCCAGTGTTCTTGCCTGGAGAATCCCAGGGACGGGGGAGCCTGGTGGCTGCCGTCTATGGGGTCGCACAGAGTCGGACACGACTGAAGTGACTTAGCAGCAGTAGCAGCAGCCTGGTAGAAAGCAATCAGTGCAGTGAGGGATGGGGAGAGTGGTCTCTAGCCCAGGTGGCATCATTAGGAAATCCTTGGGTGCCTCCAATTCCATTTTAAACCCAAAGCAAACTCCACATTACCTCTCCGAGCTGACTTGGCTTCTTTCAAACATGGCATCACTTATTGTCTGAGTCTGGGACTGTAGCTTGATGTATCACCTTAAATGCCTTCAGAGTCGCTTTGCACACAATAGGTGTTCCATAAAGACTTGTAAAGTAAATTATGTCTGTCCTGTTCATTTGCTCAGTGCATAAGGGCCCTATGGGGCTTTCTACCCAGACCAGTGTTCCCCACCCCCAGCCCCATTCTCCATACCACCTGGAGCGTCCTTACCTCCTGTTCTGATTGTGAAGGGTTGTTGAAGTGTTTACCTCCCTCCTGACAGGGAGCTTTGAGGCCATGTCTCTGCTGATCAAAGAGGACCCCAGGCAGGTGCCTGGTACACAGCAGGTACTGGGTAAATAATTATTAAATGAAGAATGAATGAATCTTTGTATTCTAGAGTCCTAGCAGGGTGTCTGCCAGCCGTAGTACAGTGTGAGGGCTAGTTGAATACATGAATGAGCTGATTTAAAGAGAATTTTGATGTATATAAGCCTGACTTGTCAGGGCCACAGTCAGGGTCCCTTCATAATAGATTCATGGAGATGCTGTTGGAGGCCCTGGTGGTGCCTCCATGTGGGGCTGTGCCCTGTCTGTGCACTGCCAGGCTCGAGGGGAGGGCTGAGATGTGGGGTCTCCAACTGTGTTGCAGGTGCACCTGGTGGGCTCCTTGCCCACCTCTGAGCCTCCCTTCTCCTTAATGAGCACCCTGAAATGGTGCTAGGCCCTGTTTCATTGCGTGAGCCCAGGGGGGTCCCTGGGGGACACTGGAATTGGGACTTTGGGTTAACAGGTGACCCTTGGACCCTTGCAGATGGCAGTCTCCGATCTGCTTGGGGTTGAGGCGGGGGAAGGTGCCGGCCAGCGGGCTTCAATCTCGCTTTTCTTGCTCTCTCCGCAGGCTGCCCGGTGCCCGGAGGAGGCTACTAAGCCCCGCCGGGCCATGGTCCCGTCTCGCAGGACGTGGAACCTGGGAGCCACGCCCTCGCTGCGCGGCCTGTGGCGAGTGGGCCGGGCCGGGGAGCCCGACCCGGGGATGGCTCGCCCCGCCCCAGCCAGCCCGGCCGCCCGCCCTTTCCCACACACCGGCCCGGGGAGGTTGAGAACTGGTGAGTCCGCATTTTTAAAATGCCTCTTTATTTCCCTTCCTTCCTCCAGATACCAACGATGAGACTGGGGTTTCTCGCAAGTTCCTAGACTCAGTCAGAGCTGTCAGGTAATTACAGGGTACCGGCAGCCCGCGAGCCGGGCGTGGAGTCAGGGCGTCAATTTCTCTGGGCGCTCCTGCCCCGCGCCCGCCCGTCTGTAAAGACCGGCCCGGGACGCCGAGTTAAACGTTAACGCAGTCTGTAGCGCGGAGCGGGGAACGCGGCGGACAGCCACGCGCTCCCTGACCTGCCGGGTCGCTGTGGCTCTGTGATCCGCCCGTCCTCGGCCGAGCACTCGTGGTCTCGCCCCGGTTTCTGCCCGCAGCTGGTAAACAAGGTAGGTACAGAGCTGCCCGGCGCCCTGCGCGGTGCCGACACTTGATCCCGCCGGGGCTCTCCGGCGGATGGCGCGGAGTGGACGAAAGGCTGTTCCCCATCGTGGCCTGGCAGAGGGTGGGTGCCATGCGCTCCTTTTAGGTGCCAACCAAGGTGGCCCCGACAGCAGGTGGGTAGTGAGGGAGTCCCCGAGTCTGGGCCCTCCCTCCCCCTGGGGGAGCTGTCAACACGGGCTCTCCTTTCTGGGTCATGTCCCCTGGCGCTGCCAACATCAAGAAGTGGGCGGCTTCTGTGATTCCCGGTGGGGGCTAGATCATCAGGCCTGGGGAGCTGCCCTTGGGTGTCTGCCAGCCTTGGCTTGGGCAGGTCCTCCTGGAAGTGTGGGGGCAGAGGGTGTGTCTTCAGGCGGGGGGCCTTCAGGAGTTTGCTGTCTGACTGCTCCTGACCTACTGGGAGAGGGCTGTAGAGGGCCAGCCTGTCTGAGTTAGCAGATCCCTTCTGGGACATAAGGCCAAGCCCCTCCTTGTACAGAAGGGAAAACCAAGGCCCAGAGAGGGCACATAGCAAGCTCCAGTTCCCTGTCTCCCACCTCACTTGTACCATCAGTGGCAGCCAAAGCGCTGCCCTCCACGGTCTCTTCTTCGGGGACAGTGAGGCTGGGGTTCACCCTGGAGTCCTCCTGGGAAAGCTTGGGCTCTTGAATCAGGTGGCCCCAGTTGTCTGGAAGGAGCTGAAGATGGTCTCTACTCTGCAAGATTGTCCAAAGGATTAAGACTGTAATATGAATGAATAGTATTGCTTTTCTGGCTTAAGAAAAAAAAGAAAGCAAGAATTGAAAAACAAAAACATGTTATCTTGGAAAGCCAAAAAAAAAAAAAAAACACAGAAAGGTATAAAAAAGAAGACTCACCTAGAAGCTTGTCACTAAACATTTTATATAGTTCCTTCCAGTCCTGCATGTGCATATTGCTCTCTTAAATTAGTATTATGAAGCTTATATGACCATACAGACTTTTATCCACTTTAAAAATTTAAGACAAAGGTCCAATGAAATCCTGTGTGTGAAATGCCAAGCATGGTGCCTGCCACTGGGTAGAGTTTCAGCCAGTATGGGTGTCCCTAGGCCCCTCTACCCACCCCCCACCCACCCACATACTGCCACTTTGAGAAGGGACAGCAAGCAGAAGGTGGGTTAGCACATGGGATTGGAACACTGGCTTCAGGTGACCCTGGGCATATTATTAACCCTTCCGGGCCTCCGGTTCACACCTCTCTGGGTTGTTGTAAGGAGCTGTCGGTCTGCATTGATGACTACCTTCTGTGTGAGCACTTTGCATGTGTCACCCCATTTAATCCTCATCACATGACTGAAGTTGGGTCTTAATGCCCATGGTATTGACAAGGAAACTGAGGATCAGGAAGGGAAACAAGGCCTGGAAAGCACTTGGTCCAGGGCTGGCAGTCAGGATGTGATAGCACCCCAGGGTGGGGACTCTATAGTTTGCCCCTTGAGGCGAGTCCCCTCTCCCATCCCGTCCAGCTCCACAAGCTGCGGTGGAGGGCTGGGGATTAGGGGTGAATGGGGTATTGAAGCCACAGTCAGCCCTCTCCTGCCATCCGGTGAGGGAGGCGATGTGTCAGAGACTCGAGAGGATGTGCTTTAACTGGTCCTGGATGCACTTTTGAAGGCTGCGAGGACCAGGCCACCCACTGTGGGTTGCTCTTTATGAAGGCAGGGGAGAAATTGCCACCTAGAGGCGGCTTTGGTAATGAGGTCACGGCCCCGGGGTGTATCTCCTGTGAGGATTAGCACAGCTGGGGTGGCGTCGGCTTCCTTCTGCTGCTCTCTGTAGTGGGTTGCTGGTGGGCACGTGCCAGCCCTAAGGCCACCATGGAGGGAGAGGAAGCCGCAACCTCCGGGGGGAGGTCTTGGGTGACCTCCTGCAGAGGATCCCCTGGCGGTTTGTGGTGAAGAAAGAGCGCAGCCCCTGCTCAGCGCCAGGCCTTCTGTGCCCTCTGTGCCAGGCAGGCATGTAAGGGCGTGTGAGTCCCTCCTGGCGGTGCCTGGACAGCCCTGAGTGTGTGAAAGGGGAGCTAAGCCTCAGCCCTGGCCACTGATCCCTGGCCAGCAGCCTCCAACCAGCGTCTTGCATCTCACCTGTCTCCTCTTGTCCTGGGACAGGGCGTGGAAAAGATAGCCCGGCTGGCGGTGACGAGGACTCGGGCACCCGAAGTGCAGCTCGCCCGGCCCTGGCTCAGTGCCGAGCCCTCAGCGTGGACTGGGCTGGCCCCGGGAGCCCCCACAGGCTCTACCTGACCCTGCAGGTAAGTCCAGGGGCTGTCAGAAAAGCCAGGTGTCTAGCCGGGCAGGTGTGCCATGGCCCTTTGAATACCAGCCGCTGGGCTCCTCTGGGGAAGGAGGCCACAAAGGAGACGGGTCTCACACCTCCTGCCAAGCTCCTCATAGCACACCCACTGGGAGCCTGCCTACACGGGACAATTTGCTTTATTAGGTTATCTGGTGGGAAATCTCACAGGAGATGACAGGAGCTTCTCAGCCACGCCCTGACTGAAGTGTTAAAGTGGGAAATGTGGGGCCTTCAGTGAGAAGCTATTAGAAAGATGGGCAGGATTTTAGGGGAGCTGTATATTCCCACTGGGGCATAAGAATCCATGGGGGCAGTGATACTTAAATTTCCTCATTTAAAGTGAGGACTTTACCAAAACTTGATTTCTTTTCTCTTGCAGTCATCACTGCAAGTCAGTTATCATGGGACTTTCAAAACACTGACTTTACATTTATATGTATAGTATTTGGTTGTAGAATGAAGACGTCCTAATAGCAGTAATAATATTTACTGAATCCTGGCTTTATACCAGACATTGTGGCATATATTATATGTCTCACATCAGTCCAAGACATAGTTACTGTTTTATGAGTGAAGTAAAGGAGGCTCAGAGAGGTTAAGTGACTTGCTCCTGGTCACACAGCAAGCTGGGGTCTGAACATGATCAGCTTTAAAAATGGTATAAAGAACTCACACATGTGGCATGTAATATCTAGAAACTGAATGTCTCCTGTGGTCCTGTGTCTTTGAGAAATCCACTCTTAATTTATTTATCTTTTCTTTACAACTACTTGATTGCGTTTATACAGTTTTTATTCTTTATTTTTGCCTTCTATTCTGTGACTAGCTCTTTCCCTCAACAGTAAGTCTTGGTGATTTCTTCATGCCTGTCAATATATAGAGAACTGTGCCGCATAATATTCTACTTCAGGGCTTATCTCACTGATCTTCTGTATTGTTTCTGATTGCAAAGAGCTCCTTAAACAAATACTGATGCATTCGTGCACCTAAAACTTTGAGCAGTTTCAGGATAGCACAGGCTCTGCGGTTTTATTTTTGCTGCACCACACAGCATGTTGGATCTTAGTTCCCCAACCAGGGATTGAACCTGAGGCCTTTGCATTGGAAGTGCAGAGTCTTACCTACTGGACTGCCCGGGAAGTCCTTGTAATTTTTTAAATGGATGCGTCTGTTAACAGATATTTCTGCAAGTGCCTACTCTGTGTTAGAAGACTGCTGGCACACAGCCAAAAAGAAATGGACCCGGCAGCTAGCAGAGAGGCCAGGATGGGCAAACGTTGACATAATGGCTCAGGATGATGGATCAGAGTTATCTGGAGGTGTTGCCGAGGCCCCTCCCCATGAGAAAGATTGTGCGTGACAGGGGCTACCTTGAAGGGACCCATGCAGATGGAAGGCAGGGTGGGTGCGGGAGATGGGTGCCCTTTGAACGTGTGGCTTCAAGTCCTGATCTGAACATGAATCCCTTGCTTGTTGCTTCAGAAATAGTCTTGGGCTTCTTGGTTTTTCTCATCCCCTCTGGTGTGGTTCATCTGAAGATAGAACTGAATGGTCCGTTTTTTTTTTTTTGTTTGTTTGTTTTTTTAACTGTAAGTTCTGCTAGAAATGCAGGTCTGGTGCAGGAACAGTTAAAAAAACTGGAGAATCTTTTTTTTTTTTTTTTTTTTTACTCGAACTCAAGCCATTGGTAGTTAAATCGGGAGGTGGTCAGAAACAGGCAGCCTTGAGTTGGGTGGAGGCTCTGTTCTTGAATTTTGATTATGGGCTGTTGGGTTGTGGTTGCCGCTGAGTCCTGGGGTCAGCAGATCTACTGAGGATGTGAGACGCTGCCTCCAGGCACCAGTTTCCACATGCGTGTTCTTCTGGGCTTGTGAAGCTTCATTATGTTTACAGGAGCTTCGAGATGGGGGTTGTGAGGCTCAAACAGGGACCCAGACCCAGTGAAGTGACCTGGTGGGCGTGGTGACTTCCCCCACCAGCTTCTCAAGCAGTTAAAACCCGAGTCGCTTCGTTTGGAGGCTGCAGAAATTCCCAACCCCCAGGGGCCTGTCTGCCCTTCCTGTGGCTTGGCCAACAGGCCAGAAATAGTGTAACCTTTGCTCTGGACGGCAAATGGAAACTTCCAGCTGCCACTGTTGCCGCTGCCAGTGACAAGGCTGCTCGTGCTGGTGTGGCAGTTGGTCAGAGGGTGGGGATAAAATTAAGTCGGCGGGAATTTTCCTAAATACGAGACATGCTCACGACCATTCCTTCTGGAGTAGAAAGTGGAGTTTCTGTTTTAAGAATGGGACGATGAAGCTTCAGGGAGGATTAAGTAACTTGCCCATGGTCACACAGCTCACCTGAGTCAGGCTTCACACCCAGGCCTTTCCGACTCTAGATTTGGAATATTTTTTAAACATAGCAGTTGTCTTTTTGTTTTGAATAAGGTAGGCACAAAGACACACCAAAAAGTGCCTGTAATCTCCCATTCTGGATAGCTTCTGTTATCAAAGATAACAAAGCAGAACACCACAGATGCTTACAAGGTTAAAAATGCAAATGCCAGAAAGGTTCAGAATGAAACATAAAGCCTTTCCTTTCTCCCCACTTTATCTTGCAACAAGTTTTTTTTGATTTCCCCAGAGTTTGCATGTGTGTACAGTTGCTCAGTCATGTCCGACTCTTTGCTGTCAGGCTCCTCTCTCCATGGGATTCTCCAGGCAAGAATACTGGAGTGGGTTGCCATTTCCTCCTCCAGGGGATCTTCCCAACTCAGGGACTGAGCCCACATCTCCTGCATTGGCAGGTGGATTCTTTACCACTGAGCCGCCAAGGAAGCCCACCCCCCAAATTTAGATGATACCCCTGTAACATCACCCAGCCTCCAGAGGAAACCAGATTTGGAGAGGGAGGGGCAAGCCTCTTTTATTTCTGTTATCCTTAAATGGGATTACGCCTTACCTGTGGTTCTGTTCACACCTTACCTGTCGTCCTGTGTGAGTTGCACGTGATTTTCTCTGGTTGAAAGCCTCTTTCTGCCTCTCGCCTCATCTCCCTGCCAGTTCACTGGTCTCTTCTCCTCCAGCCTTCTTTGCCTTGATTCCTCCTTCCTGGAGACAAGGTCTCATGGTCCCGGATAGCCATGCCTGCACATGGACCATGGCCTTGCCCTGCTCATGTGGACCTGTGTGCCCGCTCCTTGGCAGTCCCAGGCTGGGTGCTATCTGCAGGGGGATGGAGGCAGCTGACGTCACGGGTGGAGGTTGTTGCCCTGAGACTGCCGTGTGCCTGTTGGGGCTGGACAGGCCTGCGAATGGTGGGTCGAGGGTTCACCTGAAGCAAGCAGGCCACTGCACTGGCGGCTCAGGGCTCACAGGCCGGCCAGCTGAACTTCACCTGAGGATTTCTATGTGCCCAAGAACCTTGTTTGCTGGTCCTGAGGGCCAGCTGCCGATGAGGGCCAGGGGAACTCACTGCTCCCTCTCGCTGTGAGATCTGGGCGCGTTTTCTTCCGGACTCCAGGCCTCCTTGTTCCCATCTACCCACACGGTGAGGGGTGGACTGGCTAGGTCTGGGGGCCTCACCAGCTCCGGGAGCATGCGCCATCCTCAGGCTCCACGGGGGTCCCCTCCCCACTGCGATCCCCCCTCTTCACGTGAGGATTCTGATTGTGTCTTGGCAGCAAGCCCTGCAGGACAAGGGGTGCGAGAGCAAGAGTCAGGGGACGAAAGAAGAGAAGCCCCTGAAGAGGCAGGCGCCGGCCCCCAGGAGGGACCGGGAGGCCCAGGAAGCTGGTGGCACCATGAATGTAGAGAAAACAGGTAAAGGAAGTCTGCCCACCCGCCTGGCACAGTCCTGGCTAACACTGGTGTCAGAGGGGAGGCTCTTGTCCCCAGACATTGTCCTCCTCGCCTGGAGTGGCCGCCTTGACATGGAACTTGGAGACCCCAGCCTGCCCATCCTGACTCCAGGGACACCCTCCTCCCGGTGCCGCTGGGCACCAGCCGGTGATAAGCAGCATTGGCCAGCACACGCTGGGGTTGAATTTCCCTGCTTTTTTGTCTTTTCCCCAGCGCCTGTCAAAAGGAGGGCAAGGGTGGCAGCCACGAAGACGCCACTGCCTGCAGAGAGAGGCCTGACCCCCTCCACTTGTGTATCTGTGGGTCCGTCAGGGACCCAGAGGCCCTAGGACGGGAATTCGCTCTGCTGTGTCGAGGCTGGGAAAGAGGAGCTGATGGCTCCAGTCTTTTCTGGCGAGACTGACAGTTCTGGAAGATTCTGTGGGCCCCCTTTGTGGAGTTCCCCAGCAGGAACCCAGAGCCCAGCAGCTCTTGGGGAAGGGCATTCTCAAGAAGCCCGAGGGGAAGGCCAAGAGTGAGTGGGGAAAGGAGCTGGCCTTTCTCTTGTTTGCCGCCTCCTGTCACCAGAGATTGATTTGTGTCTGAACTTGCAAGGTGGAAGGAGCCACCCCCTTCTCTGAGGTTGATCCAGGGCCTCCTTCACCCGTCTGGGCCCAGCACTCATTTGGGGCCGGGTGTTGGGGTCTGGCCAGGCTGTGGAATCGGGGCCATTGTCCAGCCAGTCCAGAGGTCTGACTCTTGTTTGTGGGTCCGGGGCTGAGCTTCCCCGAGCCTGGGTGCCCTTGAGAGGCAGTGTCCAGGCAGGGTCTCAGAGAAAGAAACTGTCTTCTGAGAATGCGGATGGACAGCTGACCTACTATGATGGTGCAGTGGTCCCTCAGCCCCCTTTTAAGTTCTCCTTTAATCGCATCTCTCCCTTCTCTGCTGTTCTCTGTTAGCTTCCTCAAGGTCTTTTCCTCCCCAGTAAATGCTCTCCAGGCCCCTTGCGGCTCCCTTGGCACATGGGCACCATGCCAAGGTTAGGATGAAGCCCCCTGGCTGTGAGCTGAGGGTGAGATGAGCCATGTTCCAGCAAGGAGGGCTATTCCAGTCTTGTTGGGCAACACACCCGCGCACCCCTCATGGGTTCCAGGTGCCTGCCCAAGGTTGCCTCTTTGGACAAGGACCATGGTCCCTGTTTCACAAGGGAAGCCCCAGAGGGATCCTCCCACCCGGCTCTGAAGTGGCAGTGCCAGCTCTTAGACCTAGAGCCGAGAGCGTTTCCTGCCACCCCATGGCAATCTGCAGAGAGCACAGGGCCGTGCTGGTCACATGCTGTCTATGGCAGCTCCGGGTGCTGGCCTGGAAGCATCCATCTGACCTCGCACTCTCTAGAACAGAGAGCAGAAGCCTGGCCAGCTGTGTGTGACATGCATGCTGTGTCACATGCAGGCCGCTTGGCCAGAGCCCCCTAGCCAACCAGTGTTGGCCCCCATTCCGGCTCTCCAGAAGGCCTTGAGTCAGAGCCAACCTTTGGGGTTGGAAGGAAGGGAAAGGGAGTCTGTGTGTGTAGGGCCTGCTCCTTCGAGAGTGGATGTCTTCTCACTGTCCACCCCTCCTGGGCCCAGTGCTGAGCTGTTCTGTCCAGCCTGGAATCAGTGCCATCTGTGCCCCACGTTCCCGCTTAGTCCAAGAGCCAGGCTGCCGTTTCAGCTTCTCTGCCGTCTCATTGAACACACCTGTCACCTTCCCGTGGGTTGAAGCTGGGCTGTGTGACTTCAGGTGCAGATGGCTTTGTTTCTGGAGTCTGGGGTCTCCCCGCCGTCCTGCCCACACAGGGCTGCAGCTTCTGGGACCTCATGTGGGGGAGCCCGGACGCTCTGGTGCTCCATGAGGGTGGAGGCTTGCAGCAACTCTTCACACCTCACTCTTGGACACTTCATCCTGCATTACAGACTTTGGCCAGGACCGGGATTAGGCTGCCCAAGGCGGGAGGCAGATCCCTGCCCTTCCAGCCTCTCCTCTGTCCACTGCCCCACCCCCTTGCCAGCTCCCCACCTGCAGAGACAGTGGTCCTTCTTAGTGCCATCAAAGCAGGCTGTGACGGGCATGCCAGGCCCCATTAGCAGGTCCCAGGCCTTGATTCTGTGTCTCTGTCCTTCTGTCCGTCTGTCTGTGTCTCTTCTGCTGGTGACAGGATGATGGAAGGCGGAGACCCCCTGCCCACCCCAGTATTTATCCCCCCGTTCTTGCCTGTGTTGTCCCTGTACTCAGTCCCACAGGGGTGTGCCTGGGAGCATGCTTGGTGATGTTCCTGCTTGTATGCTGCTGCCTTTGTTCCTGTGTCCTGGTCTGTCTGTCCCTTGTGCACACACACCTCCGCCTGCTCTCTCTCTCTCTGTGCAGTGATCACTCCCTGCGGAGGGCAGGGGCCAGGCTGGCGAGCCCCTACCTCTCTTCTCTACTCTGGAGAAGGTTTGGGGTGTAAAGAAATCATTTTCCACCAAGGATAGTGTTTTCTGGGGAGACAACAGCGGTTGCCAGAGGCCATCTTTCTCAACTGCAGGTCCCTGCAGGCTGGCCATGGAGAGGATATTGCCCATCAAACCTAGAACATAGGCTTTGGGGGAGTAATGAGTGGAAGTTGCTTTCCTGACTCCTGGTCCAGGCAGTTCTACCCACCAGAAGCTTCCCGCTAAAGCGGCTTCCTCCAAGACAGGCCCTGGATGCCCCCCCCCAACTAACCCACCGGCACCCGCTAACTCCTGCTGCTGCCCCAGCCCTTGCCCAGCTCCTTTGTCCCCTCTGCTTGCATCCACTCCCCATCCCCATGGTTCATCCTGCCATGACAGGCCCCCTGTCCTCAGCCAGGCTGGGGCCTCTGCTGCCCTGCTGATCAGCCGCTACTTTGCTCATAGGTGGGCGGCCCTTTGGCAGCGGGAGGTGCTCAAGCCTGTCGGGGTCACCCGGTGCCGCCCCCGTGGTACATAGGATGGTGGAGGCCATGTCCCAGCTGCGGGAGGAGAAAGCCCAGCTGCAGGAGGAGCTGGTGGCCCTGCAGGAGAGGCTGGCTGTCCGCGACAGTGAGCAGCAAGCCACGTCCACGCAGCTGCAGAACCAGGTATCTGGGGAGGGTGGGATGGGCTGAGGCCACTGCCCACTGTGGAACAGTTCGGAGGATGTTGCTCAGGGTACCGGGGCCCTCCAGGCCACCCGCACAATGGACAGATGGGGTCTCCTCCCCTGGCTTGGGAACACATGGAGGCCTGGGCCTCCCGTCCTGGTCTTCCACGTGCCGTTCCTCGTGGTTACCAGGGGGCCAGATCCGCATCTCCATGAGTGACAGGCAACATGTGTAGATGTGGGCAGAGCAGGAAGGCGCAGGGATGTTCCTGCTCTGAGGCTGGTGCTGAGTCCACTCCATCTTCCAAGGTGCCCTGGCTTGGGCAGCCCACATGGACCAAACTCATAGCAGAGGTCGCCCCATGGAAAACTGGCAGGAGAAGAGAGGCTGGGGTGTGTACCAGGGAGAGAAGGGAGCTCGCAAATCTCTGGGAGTCAGAGAAAGCAAAGGTTCATGCTGGCCAGTATTGTCTCCTGCATTAGCTGGCCAGGAGGATGCTGGGGACGCCACAGGCCCTTTGGGCTGACCCCTGGCCTTCCCCCAAGTGCCTGGCCAATTCACTCCTTCTCACCATCACGTGGGCCCCGAGGCCCCTTTCCTGGGGCTCAACTCTCCACTCTAATCATCAGTGTCTCTCAGGCCTGAGTCTGACCTTTCCCACTTCCCCAAGCTCCCCAGCCCTGTCTGCACACCATCTCCGTGTTGGAACCTGTGCCTGTGCTCCCAGGCCTGACTCTCTGTAGAACGCTCTGCCTTCAGGTGGACCAGCTTCTTTCTCTGTGATTGCCCAGCCTGTGGATCTTCTATTCCTCATTACTGGATGCCGTGACTTGTTCTCAGTTCCGGGGGCAGCGGATTATTTTCATGCACTTTTATTTATTTTTTATTTTTGGCCGTGCTAGGTCTTCGTTGCTGCATGTGGGCTTTCTCTAGTTGTGGCCAACGGGGGCTGTTCTTCGTTGCGCTGCACAGGCTTCTCATTGTGGTGGCTTCTCTCGTGGCGGAGCACAGGCTCTAGGTGCGCTGAGGTTCAGTAGTTGTGGCCCACGGGCTTAGTTACTCTGCGGCATGTGGGATCTTTCCCAGGCCAGGGATCGAACCCACGTCCCCTGCATTGGCAGGTGGATTCTTGTCCACTGCGCCACCAGGGAAGTCCTCATGCACTTCCCAGATGCAGCGTTTTGGAAAAATGCTTACAAGTGTATCCTCAGGCTCTCTCTGTCCTGACCACCCATCCTTTGCTGAGTTGGGTGGGCCTCCCTGGGGCCTCCCTGGTGCCCAGTCTGTCTGTCTCCTTGTACATTGACCCCACTGTTTGCTGCCCCTGGGCTGGTCTGCCCCACTCGTGGGAGCTCTTCACGGCAAGTATAACACACCAACTTTGTATCACTGTTGCCTCCTGCCTTCCTGCCTCAGATGGCTGCTGGGTGCCTGGTCTGTACAGGCACTCAGCTGAGCAGTGGGGGTGCCCATGTGGACAGGCATGCCCTGGCCTGTGGCGGCTGCAGTCTAGGGGAGGACAGACATTTGTCACTTGCATTTATGTAAAGTTGGGAGAGTAACAAAGTCTCTGCTGGCGGGTGTACACAGAGGGCATGCAGGCCCTTACCAGATGCCTTTGTCAGGGAGATCAGGACCTGTAGCGGGGAGAGCGCCTCCTTTCCCGACTTCCCTTGGTTTAGTTTGTCTGGGCACTTCACTTTTGAAACAAGTTTTGTTTTGTTTTTTGAAGAAGTTTACTGAGATAGAATTCATATTCCATAGAACTCATCCGTTTAAGGTATACAATGTATGGTCTTAAGTATATTAAGGTGATGATGCAGCCATCCCCACTGTCTAATTTTAGAACATTTTTGTCACCCTTCAAAGACCTATTAAGTCACTCCTCATGTCCCCTTTACCCCAACCCCTGGAAACCACTGCCCAGCTTTCTGGGTTTTTAAAAAATCTTTTGGCCTCATCGCATGGCATGTGGGATCTTAGTTCTCTGACCAGGGATCAAACTTGTGTCCCCTGCATTGGCAACATGGAATCTTAACCACTGGACCACCAGAGAAGTCCTGTGCCCTGCTTTCTGTTTATATGGATTGATATTTTCTGAACATTTCATATAAATGAAATAATATGTGGCCTATTGTGACTTTAAACAAATGTTTGCATGTGTGCATGCTAAGTCCCTTCTGTCATGTCTGATTCTTTGTGACCCCCATGGACTGTAACCCACCAGACTCCTCTGTCCTTGGGATTCTCCAGGCAAGAATACTGGAATGGGTTGCCATGCCCTTCTCCAGGAGATCTTCCCAACCCAGGGATCGAACCCACATCTCCTGTGGCTCCTGCATTGCAAGCAGATTCTTTACCACTGAGCCACCAGGGAAGCCCCTAAACGAATGTTTAAGAAACATTTTTTTTTTCCCTTTAATTAGCAAAATTGACTTACTTTTTAGACGGGAAGCTGAGTGTTAAGCATCTCAGCCTTTTTGGTGTCTTTGAGCTGCAGCTTTCCAGGCAGTCCTGACCCCTTCCCTTATCCCAGCCTCCACTCCTCTGGATGATCTGGAGAATTCAGAATGGTTCCCGGTCTTGGGTCATGTTTTATTCCTGCAAGCTCTTGTCTGAAAAAGTATCTCAGGAGATGCACCTGAAGGTTCAGGTCTCTGAACCACTCTTGGAAGGGTCTGACCCTGAGGAGCTGAGGGGCCCGGAGTCCCATCCACGTCCTGACTTTGGCACTACTCATCAGCTGTGTGACCTTGGGTTAGTTAATTACCACTCTGCACCTCAGTTTCCTCACCTTTAAAATGGACACAACAACAGTATCTGGCGAGAGGACCAGTGTTACTGTGTCACCACCGTCAGGACCCTCACTGTTGCTGGGAGGAGTGTTGGATTTGGAATCACGTGACAGGGTTTGAGTACTGGCTGTGCAGCTGTAGTAAGTCACTTCCTGTCTGAGTCTTCATTTACCCATCTCTAAACTGGGTCTAATAGATGTTGCTTCATGGTTTCTGAGCAGCTCAGTTGTGAAACTGGACAGAAGAGTGGATCATAAACTGTAAAATGCTGTGCCTCGTGAGGTGTCACGTGTGTGTGCTCTGGTTTCCTGTCAGCCTCACTGTGGTTTGACACAGATTGACCTTCTTGATTTTTCTATATGTTGCTTCTCTAAGAAAAGCCCACCATGGGGTACCCTCCACCTCATTCTCAGGATGCCTCCTGGTTCCCATTCTTGTCCAGACTTGTCTTTGAACTCAACTGGCTTTGCCATGTTGCTCTTCCTGAAAAGCCACGTGGCCTAGTAGTTAAGACTGAGGGCTCTGCAGGGGCTCCAATTCTAGCGCCAGCACTTAATAGTCCAGTGACCTTGAGCAAGATTAACCAAGGCTTAATCTCTTGGGACCTCAGTTTTTCCTCCTGTAAAATGGAGGTAATAATAGTATGTACCTCAGAGGATTGAGGGGTTCAAAGTAAAGATCTAATCAAGAAATCATTGCCAAATCTAATGTCATGAAGCTTTCTCCTTGTTTTCTTCTAAGAATTTTATATATAGTTTTAGCTTTTGTGTTTAGATCTTTGATCCATTTGAGTTAATTTTTGTATATGGTGTTAGTAAGTGTCCAGCTTCATTCTTTTGCATGTGGATATCATTTTCCCAGCACCAGTTGTTGAAAAGACTATCCTTTCCTCATTAGAAATCTTAACACCCTTGTCAAAAATCAGTTGACCAGATATATGAGGGTTTATTTCTAGGCTCTCTATCCTACTCTATTGGTCTATATATCTGTCTTTATGCCAATTCCACACTTTTTGGTTTATTGGAGCTTTGTTGTAAGTTTTGAAATCAAGGAGTATGGGTCCTCCAACTTTATTCTTCTTCAAAATTGGTTTTTTTTTTTTTTTTTTGGAATCTTCTGAGATTTCATATGAATTTTGGGATGGACTTTTCTATTTCTGCAAAAAATGTCATTGGGGTTTAAATAGAGATTGCATTGAATCTATAGATTGCTCTGGGTAGTGTTGACGTGTTAGCAATATTGTTTCCAAACTATGAATGCAGGATGTGTTTCCATTACCATTATCATCTTTAATTTCTTCCAGCAACGTTTTATAGTTTTTAGTGAACAAAGTTTTGCCTCCATCGTTGCTTTATTTCTACATATTTTATTCTTTTTAATGCTATTGTAAATGAAATTGTTTTCTTAATTTCCTTTTTGTATTGTCCAGTATTAGTGCATAGAAACACAACTGATCTTTAATGTGTTGTATCCTGCAACTTGGCTGAATTTATTAGTTCCAGTTGGCCTGATTTTTTTAATGCTCAAGTTAGTTGCCACCATTTAAATCTTAGTTAAGTTTGTATAAAAACCTCAGCTTCCTTTTTTTTTGTCATAAAATATTGGAAGATGTGGCACCTCTGGGCTGACATTCCCACATGGTAGCCACTGCCTGGAGCCCAGTAGCCACTCCTGCCTTTGGTGGAAGGGAGCATCCTTCAGTGAGCCCCAGCCTGTGCCACCTTTGCTGCCCCATGCCCTGCCTTACAGCTCACTCAGGCATTCAACACTCTTCCTATATGTGTTTACTGAGCACCTACTGTATACCAGGTGCCATTCTAGGCACTGGGAGTACACCGCTGACACAATAGACAAATATCTCTGCCTATCTGAACTTTCATTCTGTTAATAGAACTCATTACGGTGCTGGGCCCTGTCCTAAGCATTTTGCATATGTTATCTCTTGTAATCTCACTTAATCCTCCAGACCTTCTCGGTAAGGTAGCCTCACTCTACAGCCAAGGATATGGAGAGAGGCATGGTGGACTTGAGACATATCCAAGGTTGTCCGGCACATTAGGGCAATGTCTGTATTAGAAAGCTGGACAAGTCTGGCCTGAGAGTCCATGATCCCAGTGACCCTTGGTGACAGAGATCTCACATGTGGAAACCCAGCAGTAAAGGCAGGGTGGGTGGACGTAGCCAGACAGGCTTGGTCATTGGTCACACATGTGGGCAGCCAGGAGTCAGGTCTCCTGGGATGGGGAGTGTGTTGGGGGCAAGACAGCGTGCTTCCTGGGGCTGCCCCTCGGGCCTCTGGACTGTGTTTCCTTGGAGCTGTCTGGATCCCAGGCCCTCTCATTTTCCCAGCTCAGGAACCCCTTGGTCTCACCATTGGGACAGCCCCCTCCGTTCCTCCAAAGACAGCTGATGATGGAGGGCCAGGCTTGGTGGGAGGTCGAGGGTAGGTAATCAGTAGGTTGTCTGCATTGAGAGGAGCAGACAACTGGGAAAACGCAGACCAGCTTGAGCAGCCCCACCCTCTGCTGAGCCTGCTTCTGCTGGGAGATGTAACTATGGGTTGGCGTCAGGTCAGCAGACGGGCCCCATCTCCTAGGTCTCCCCCGAGGCTGCCGTGCACCAGGCCTGTGACTCAGTTTCTCTGGATGACGAGGAGACTGAGCTCAGGCAGTGTGTGTATGTTAAGTTGCTTCAGTTGTGTTCGACTCTTTGTGACCCATGGACTGTATTTCCTCTGGGATTCTCCAGGCAAGAATACTGGAATGGGTTGCCATACCCTCCTCCAGGGGATCTTCCCAACCCAGGGATCGAACCTGTGTCTTTTATGTCTCCTGCACTGGCAGGCAGGTTCTTTACCACTGGTGCCACCTGGGAAGCCCCAGGGAGAGTGTTGCACAAACTCAGCCTGGTCCCTTCTCAGCCTGGGGTTGCCTGCGTGCTGTTCTGGGAGTCGTCACGGCAGCCTGTTAGGAGCCTGCTTGGCCCTCTGGCTGACTCTTTGAACTCTCTTTGTGTACAGATGCCGGTATGGTCGCTGATTCAGAGCTGTGCTGGGTGGGCAGAGGCGGGGCCTGTGGGGCCCCCTCCAACAGGAAACTCTGCCCTCTGGTCAGGCTCACCCTCAGCTCCCTGTCTCTGCTCTGAGCCTGCCTCCTGTCTCTGTCTCCATTGCCCACTGTTTTCCCTGACTCTGAGGGAGTCACCCGTTCCCCGTCCCAGGCTTGGAGAAAGCTGCCATCTTCCCCGCAGCCCCCCGCCCCCCAAAGCTGAGCCCTGTGTGGGGGGCAGGGGTCCCGCACCTGGGCAGCACGTGTTCTTCACTCCCAGGCCCCTAGTGGAGCTGGCCAGCTGGGGCGCAGCCACCGCACGCCATGGGGTGGTTGCTGCCTGACCAGCGGTGTTGGTGTGTCCCCCACTGCCTGACACAAGCCGGGAGAAGACGAGGGTCTCACATCTCTGACAAGAGGGGCCTTTTACAGCCTCTTCCTCATGCCCCACCTCACCCCTAGCCTGGGTCCCCAGGGCAGCCTCCGCCTTTTGGGGGTACCCCTCTGAAATTCTAGACAGAGGCTTGGCGCTCCTAGAGTTCCGATTGTGATGTAAGAAGAGAATAGGAACTGGGCTGCAGGCAGGTGGCAGGTAAGCATCCTGACCACCCCCCTCAGGTAAACACTGGAAACCCCCACTTTCACTGCACTGGATCTGAGTGCCAGTGGCGTTGGGGACACATGAGGTCTGAGCACCCCCAGCCCGGCGCCAAGGAAGCAGTCTGTCGGGGCACCAACTCTGTGCAAGTGGATCTTACTGGGTGATTTCTGAGGAAGGGGAGGGAGGTGGGAGACCCCAACCTTTCAAAACGAGGTGGACTCCACCTATTTCAGGGTGGGAGGAGTGCAAGAGAAATGTATATTCTTTGAGACTTAAAAATTACTGCAAAGTGTTAAATGTCTGTCAAACATAATCCTGCTATCCAGCACCCTCTGCTTTCTTGTATTGCAAATCCAATTTTGTTTTTGGATTTTTCTTTGACTTAATACATTGAGGAGCCATTCCCTACATCATTTAAAATTCATGATAAGCATATAAGCAACAATTACACAGTAGTGTATGAGTGCATTTACTGTGACCCACCTAAGCAGTCCCCTGATGCTGGGCATCCAGGTTGTTGCCAGTTTCATGACTAAGGAAAGATAGGCTGCTTTATTCAAACTCCCCTCTAGGGCAAAGGGACTGAATGCTCTGTGTGTCAGGCTCTTAACAGAAGGGGGCGTTGGAGTGGGCAGAGAAGTGGCATAGGCTTTGCTGCCTGCCTTGGTCCATGTCCAGTGCATTGCTAGGAAGGAATTTGCTGGTGGAGCAGGTGACAGAGGTGACCTTCTCGGGTGCCTTCCCTTAAGTCACCTGCTTGCCCACCAGCAGGCTTTGGGCAGCCAGGTTGGTCCTCCCAACCCCTCTCTGGGTCTTGGGTCTTGTACTCCACCTCCTCAACTATAAGGGAGCAGCTCGCTGGTGTCACTGGTCTTTTCCTCGGAGGTGGGGTCACGCCTGTTACCCAGTTCCTCCCCCAACCCGCTCAGAGAAGCAGAGACCAACTTCTGAAAGCGGTTCAGCCGCTTTCTCCAGCCCCAGGAGATGGTTGGTTCTGAGCTTGTGCTCAACTGATTGTTGATGACATCTCAGCCATATGTAGTGGGGAGATTTAATATGCACAACCTGAAAATCCCAATGTCTGGCCTCGCTTGAAAGGTCAGAAGTTTGGCAACACTGAGCCTGTGTCCCCACCTCACGCCACACTCCTACCTTCTTCAGCTGGATCTTGGGCGTCTACTCCTGCACTGCCTTTCACCTGCTTTTCTGGCTGGTGGACCCTGTAGGCAGTAGGCTTTGTCTCCTGGTGTTTAGTAATAGCCAGCCCAAGGCTTCATGACCTGCTTGTGTAAACTGCACCTCCTTATCTCCGTGGAGGAAGCCTGACTCTCTCACGGTACCTTTCCCAAGGTTCCCTGTGGTCATCACAAAATGTTCTGCAAGGAAATCCCTACACATGCTCTGATGAATGCTGGTGCCAAAGTCCTCATCTGCATTTTGGGTTATTTCCGAGGGGAGAGTTCCTGGGAGTGGGCTGATGTGGAACCAGGGTCTAGGCCTGTGGGGAGAACAGGCAGCCCCCCTGTAAACCTGCTCTCTGGGGGCTGGTTTCTCCTCCTTGGGCTCTGGCTGAACCAGGTCACCCTCGCCTCCTGATGGAGTGCACACGCCATGGCTCTCCGGCAAGGCAGACTGGAAGCCAGGGTGGACGCAGATCCTAAAGATGTGCTGGTCACTGGTAGGCTGGTGTCTCCACAGACAGACTCCCCAGGAACCACTCAGAGTGGAAAATTCTAGGGGCCGGACAAGGACCAATCCACATTTTGTAGTACCTGGAGTTTATACAATTTGGAGGCCTTTTAAGAAAAAAAAAGATATAAAGTTACAAATACAAAAGTAGGTACAGGCCTGGGCAGGGGTCTGGGCAAGGCAGATGTCCTGAGGGTCAGCCCCTTGAGCCCCCTGTTGAGCTGTCTCTGGAGTGGGCCCAGGGGTCACCTCTCTGCGTTTGCTCCCTGGACTCCTGAGAGCCCAGGCTGGCCGGTCCTGTGATGGGACAGCGTGCTGAGAGCTGTCAGGACCAGGTCAGGTGCATCGCACCTGGAGTTCAGGTGTGGTCTGATGTATGAACACAGGGAAGGCTGGGGCCATGGGGTCGGGCGAAAGGCCTGGGAGTGAGGAACCAGGCTTACCACCCCGGCTTTGTGCTGGCAGGTGGAACACCTAAAGGAGAAGCTCATAAGCCAGGCCCAGGAAGTGAGCCGCCTTCGATCTGAGCTGGTGAGCCCAACAACGCCATCCTAACAGGGCTGAGGGGTGGGGAGAAGCTTCCAGGGTACTTATCACCACGAGGTTGCATGACCCATAATGGGAGGGAGGTTAATACTTGTTTGCTGATGTAAAGCAGGAGTGTGATCTCTGTGTATATAAATATGACTTTCCTTGTTACTTTCACACTCAGGAAAATAGAATGAGAGGGCTGGGGTGTAGCCAGGAGCCATTCCTATCTCACCACCCTCCTCCATCTCTCCTCTCCTCTGCCCTCATCTTTGTCTTTATCTTCTCTGGAGCCCCTTCTCTCTTCTTTCCGTCCATCACTGACCCTTCTTTCTCTTTTCTCCTTCTCTCTTCTTCCCCATCTTGGCCCTCTGCCCACCCCACCCTGTACTGTCTCTGCCTCCCCGCTACCCCGTCCTTCCCCCCACCTGCCCTGGCCACATGCCCCAACCTCGACTCTGGCTCTCTGCAGGGAGGCACTGACTTGGAGAAGCACCGGGACCTGCTGATAGTGGAGAATGAGCGACTGAGGCAGGAGATGCGGCGCTGCGAGGCGGAGCTGCAGGAGCTGAGGGCCAAGCCGGCGGCCCCCTGCACGGGCTGCGAGCACAGCCAGGTGGGCCCAGGCCCAGTGTGGTCGGGAGACAGGGGGCTTGATTCCCAGCAGTCACCCCAGCTCCTCACGCTGACTCTTGCCTGCTGGTCTCACACCTGACCCATCCCCACCTCCCATGCCTCTGTGGCTGTCCGTCTGCAGGAGAGTGCCCAGCTCCGCGACAGGCTGTCTCAGCTACAGCTGGAGGTGGCGGAGAACAAAGGCCTGCTGTCAGAGCTGAACCTGGAGGTGCAGCAGAAGACCGACCGGCTGGCCGAGGTGGAGCTGCGGCTCAAGGACTGCCTGGCCGAGAAGGCGCAGGAGGAGGAGAGGCTCAGCCGGCGCCTGCGAGACAGCCATGAGACCATCGCCAGCCTGCGCGCCCAGTCACCGCCCATCAAGGTGAGCCGGGGCTGGGTGGCTGCCTGCTGTATGCACCTGGGCTGTGCCTTGGCACTGGTCTCTGGAGCCCAGGACGGGCCAGATGTAGAACAGGCTTGTCTTGGTGAATAAGTAGGTGCAAGGGGTTGAAGGAATCCTTCCAGGTCTGCACTCAGCCTGGCCCCTTCCCCCTGTCCAGGGTCAGGCCATGTAGGCGTCCAGCAACCGAGTCTTGGGGTGCCAATGCTTCACTACATTCTGCTCTCGTCTTTGCCCTCCTTGTCTGTTCTGTGCCCAGTCTTGGGCCACAGCCAGGCTCCTCTTGGGTTCGTGAAAATGAGAAGATTCCAGGAGGCCCCTGCAGCATTCTGGAAAGCCAAGACCTCAGGGTTCCTCTAGTTTTTTTCTGCGGGATGTTAGTGGGATGCTCCTGAGGGTCCCCTCAGGGTCCTGGGGTGAGGGCAAGGCACCCACGCACCTCTGTGTACCCGCCCCTCCGCCCCTTCCTCGCAGTATGTCATCAAGACAGTGGAGGTAGAGTCGTCCAAGACCAAGCAGGCCCTCAGCGAGTCACAGGCCCGGAACCAGCACCTGCAGGAGCAGGTGGCCATGCAGAGGCAGGTGCTGAAGGAGATGGAGCAGCAGCTGCAGAGCTCGCACCAGCTGACCACACAGCTCCGGGCGCAGGTGCGTGGGTCATTGTGTGGCTGTCAGGGCGGCATGACGCTGGGGTCGCCCTCCGGCACAGTGCAGAGGCTGAGCACTTGGGGTCCCACAGACCCGTGTTCCAGTCCCCCTCTCCCAGCTGGCCGTCGTGACCAAGGGCAAGTTTCTGCTCATCTGTAAAATGGTCTGATCGCAGAACCCAGCTCCCAATGAGGCTTGACCTCATTGCAAGATTGACTCAGGGCCTGGCATACAATGCTCTTGGAAGGGTACCCTGGTCCATATCATAACTGACAAGAGATCCTCTCCCCTGCTTCCCAGGGCCTATGGGACCTTGGGTGGTGCTGGGCTGATGCTGGGAAGTAGCTACACGGAGCTGGCAGCCCTTTCGGGGAGAGAGATGGCCATCCTATCCCTCCCTTGTGCGTGTGTGTGTGTGAGGGGTGGGGCATCTCGCCTTCCCATGGGGCGTTGCACTGAGCTCCTGACCCTGGCTTCAGATCGCCATGTACGAGTCGGAGCTGGAGAGGGCCCACGGGCAGATGCTGGAAGAGATGCAGTCCCTGGAGGAGGACAAGAACCGGGCCATCGAGGAGGCCTTCGCCAGAGCCCAGGTGGAGATGAAGGCAGTACACGAGAACCTGGCAGGTAAGCCGGCCGGCTGAGCGCTAGCCTGCTCCCCACACCACGGCCCTTCACCCCATCTGCCTCTCACCCCTTTGTGTCCCCACAGGCGTCCGGACCAACCTGCTGACGCTGCAGCCAGCGCTGCGGACCCTGACCAATGACTACAATGGGCTCAAGCGTCAGGTGCGCGGCTTCCCGCTGCTGCTGCAGGAGGCCCTCAAGAGTGTCAAGGCCGAGGTGAGTGCAGGCCCTGGGTGGCGGGGCTGGGAGAGGCTCTGGAGCCCCTGGGTGGACACAGCATCCCCTACCATGCCCTTCTCAAACTCAGACAAACCCGCAGATGACAGCTCCCTTCCCTACCACACACACGGCTGTCCTCAGACCATTGGAAAAACAGTCTGATCAGGGGTAGGTATTTGGATATTTGTCTTGTTATGAGTCTGTAAAGCAAACACGTCACATATATCTTTATATTCCATATGGGCTACGCATATCTTTATATCTCAAACATGCTACACATATCTTTACATCTGTTAGGTTTAATTTAATTTTTTCAAGCTGTACTTGTGCAGTATGAGAATAACCAACGTCTCTAAAGTGCCTCCTACATGCCGAGCCTTTTATAGCCATCAGCTCCTTGAGTCTGTGTGACAGCTCCGCAGGATAGACATATATTTGGGGGCTCAAAAATAGTTCTTCTCCTTTAATAAAAAAAATCATGTCAATAATACATGGACATGTTGCAAGTACAGACTTCACAGATGGGCGTCGGATGAAAAGGAAAGGCCTCTCTCTGCCACCCAGCCCGCTCCCCAAAAGAAACCTCTCCCAGCATGTCCCCTAAAGGGTATCCTGAGCATGTTGAAAACTATTGACATGTATGTGCATGTACACGCACTTCCCTTTCTCCCAATAAAGGGGAACAGGTGTGAGTGTAGCCTGCATCTTGTTTCTTTTCCCTATGAATGGAACTTGAAATCTTTATCACCAGCTCCTATGAATTCCCATTTTACAGATGAGGAAATTGAGGCTCGAAGACATTGAGCCAGTTGCTTCTGGTCTCCCAGCTCTTCAGAGTAGAGCTGAGATTTGGGTCCAACTGAATCCTGTAGTCAAGGGCTGGTGCTGTGGAGTGAGGGCTGAGTCCCAGCTCTTTGCTCATCAGCAGGGCAACATTGAGATTGGCTTAGCTTCTTTGGGGCTCAGTTTCTTGCTCTGTAAAATGGGTCTGGTCACAGTACCTACCCAGAGGGGTTACTGGGAAAATCTGACATGTGACAGCTCAGCTTAGGTGCCCAGTCCAGGGCAGGCAGCGATGAGCAGGCTTTCAGTGGGGGGGGCAGCGGCCGGGCATGTGAGGTGGGTGGAACTGGCCCCCTGATGGCACTGCCCTTCCCCCACCAGATTGGCCAGGCCATCGAGGAGGTCAATAGCAACAACCAGGAGCTGCTTCGCAAGTACCGCCGGGAGCTGCAGCTGCGTAAAAAGTGCCACAATGAGCTAGTGCGGCTGAAAGGTGACTGCCGTGTGGGTTAGGGGGTGCCCAGCAGAGGGGGCCCTGACCTGCCTCAGGGGTGCTCCTGCCCTTCCCTTTGGGCCCCAGTGCCAGTCCTTGGAGCTGTGCCCTGTCATTTTGAGGGACTGTTGTGATGCCCTCTTTGTAAATAAGGGTACGGAGGCACAGAAATGTCACAGGGAATTTGCTCAAAACTTCATGGCGAGTAAACAAACGTTGCACCTTGGATCCATCCAACTCTGAAGCCTTTCCTCATGCCCATGGCAGCCTGCCAGGTGTTGGAGGAGCAGGGCATTGAAGTACTGGGTGGTGGGTGGCTAGAATGTCACTTATTCTGATGTAGGGCTTGGTCAAGCTTGAGAGAGCACTCGTTCACTGCCCAGCAGTCCAGAGAGCACCTGCCCTGTGCCACATGCTGTTCCAGACACTGAGGATATGTCTCTGGACCCCACAGAACCTGCCCTTGCCCTCATGGTGCTCCCTTCAGTGGCAGTGGGGGGGAGCAGACGGTGATCATTAATCACCCTGAGAACCCCATCAGTGCCCCTTTACCTGGGCTGGGGAGGGGTTCTCAGAGCTCCTGAATATCTGACAGTTGAGGGTGTCAAGGGGGCTTCTTGAAGGAGGTGGAACCAGGGTTGAGACCTGGACTGTGAGCTGGAGTGGACAGGTGAAGGGAGGTGGGGCCATGCTAGATGTGATGGGGAGTTTTCTCTTCATTCTCTTCATTCAAGCCTCTGGGATCCCCTCTAAGGGCTTGAAGCAAGGCGGGTGGCGTGATTGAATCTGTGCCCCAGTCAACCCCGGGGCTGCCCTGTTGCCTGTGCCCATCTTCTGCCTGGTCCCGTCAGCCCATCTGATTCCCAGACTCTGTCCTGGCATTCACAGTGCCCTTCTAGAATGAGAGAACAAGCTCCTTGGCTTAGTGGGATCCAAGCCCCTCATTGTGTGTGTGAGGAAACTGAAGTCCAGATGTGTAATGAGCTGTCCATTTTGGTATCCCACTCAAACTGGGTGCAAGGTGCAAAGTCTCAACTCTGAAAACTGACCTTTCCTCTATGTCCCCAAGGTGAGGCTGCCACCCTCAGTTGCTTTACTTAGCAAAAAATGTATTGATACATGAATTCACAGTATAGTGTGAATGACTAAGAACAGCTTTGTGGGCCACCTTGCCCTTGGGGGCCTTACTAAGAAGGTAGGATCTCTTGAGCCACTGGCCTGTTCCAGACACCAGTGGACACCAGTGTGGAGGCAGTCTGGTCTTGACCGGGCCTGTACCCATCTCTCCTGCCCCATCAAATCTAGGGAACATCCGGGTGATTGCCCGTGTCCGGCCAGTCACCAAAGAGGACGGGGAAGGACCTGAGGCGACCAATGCTGTGACCTTTGATCCCGACGACGACTCCATCATTCACTTGCTGCACAAAGGAAAGCCTGTCTCCTTCGAGCTGGACAAGGTCTTCTCCTCACAGGCCTCACAGCAGGACGTGAGTGTGGCCCCTGCCTGGAGAGGGACAGAGAGACACACCTCACATGAAGGGGGAGAGATGGGTGAGGGCTGGACGAAAATAAACGTAAGGGAGGGGAGACAGGATGGAGAAGCCTAGGCTACAAGGTCCCTCTCTTTACCTCTGGAGGAGAGAAGAGGGTGGGAAGGCAAAAAGGGCTTCGGAAGGGCAGATGCATGAATAAGCTAGAGCAACCCCCTCGTGGCTCCGCCCATCTCAGCCACACCCACTCTTGGGCCCATCCTCATAGCCCCTCCCACCCACACCGTCCCCGCCCATAATCAGCCACACCCACTCTCAGCCCCTCCCACTCACATGGCCCCGCCCACCCACTGGACCCTGGCTTGTGTGGAGGCAGGCCTCTCCAGCCAGGAGCACCACCTTTATCAGCCCCACGGGCCTTTCTAGGGATTCCATGCTGCTCGCGCAGACCCCAGGGAGGAGCCTGCAGCCTGTGTTAGCCAGGTGTTTTCAGCATCTGCTCTTCCCTCATCTCTGCCAGGGCCAACCTGAGAGGCCTGTTTTGCTTGTGCCCAGGCTAGGCTTTATCTTTGCCCCCGTCCTTTGTTGCTGACTGGCAGGCAAGCCAGTGGAGGTGCCAGGCACATGCTGCCTCTCCCTTGAGAGGGGGGAAAAGCTGGGGGAGGGCTCCTGAGCTCCTGGCCCAGGCTGCCCCTTCCTCAGGTGCCAGTGGGCAGTAATTACTACCCTGACTTCCTTTCAGTCTTTCGGCAACGAGGTTGCCCACTGCTGCCTAGTGTAAATGACTCATTAGTGACAGATTCCTCCACAGCGAGCTGGTTGCCCATGATAACACGTGCCATGTTGTTGCTGAAGGAGGGAAGTGGTCAGGAGGAGGTGGCTGGGGTGGGGGGCAGCCAGCAGCCTTGGAGGCTTCACATCCTCCATCCTACGTCTTCTCTGCAGGTGTTCCAGGAGGTGCAGGCCCTCATCACCTCCTGCATTGATGGCTTCAATGTCTGCATCTTCGCCTACGGCCAGACGGGTGCTGGCAAGACATACACAATGGAGGTGGGTACCCACTGGGTGGAGCAGGGGTTCAGAGTGAAGACTGCCCCCTTGCTGATTTTGATGGGGGTGCCCCTCATTGGTCTTGAGGTTCTGTGTGGGGCATGTTTTGCCTCACTTGGGCTTCACAGCCTTAGAGCTGAGCCCATAATTATTTGTGTTAACCCTAAGGCACCAGGCCTGAAGAGGGGGTGCCCTGCCTAAGCACACCTGCGTGGTCCCAGTAGGTACGGGGGAGGGGAAGGTGTGCTGACAACAACCTCTGGCCCCAGAGGTGTCTCGGCCTGGGCTAAGAGTCCAGGGCAGATTGCTGTGACGTATCTCAGGATTGCCCTCATTTCAACCACACACATGATTGGGCTCCTGTTGTATGGCTGCTCATGCTGGGCTCTGGGCGTGTCGGGATGAATGAGGGGGGACCTCGACCCTCAAGGAGATCCTTGGGCAGCGGGAGAGACTGGCCTATGGAGGCTGTTGTGGGGTGCCCAGCTCTTACCTGCAGCTTGCAGGGCCTCATCTCCGCACGTGTGCCACCCCTCCCCCCGCCATGCCCCATGCCTCCATGGACTGTGGCCTGGAATAGGGGAGTTGAGAGGAGGAAGAATTTTGACTGTAGACAAAAATGGAAAGCTGGTCCCAGGGCGTGTCTTTGGTTTGTTAGCATTTCCCTGGCTCTTGAGGGTTGCTACGGGATTCTCCAGGTAGAGGAGGAGGGCAGGTGACCTGGTGTCCCAACAAGGGCTGGGAGAGGGCCCTGCTGGCCCAGGCTGTTGGACACCCTTTGGGAAGGCTCCCGTGGTGGGCCTTTCTTCCCCAATCTGGACCTTCTTTTCCCTCAAGAAGGGATTGATTAGACTGTTTAGTGAGAGGCAGGCCAAAAGAAGATGGGAAGGGGGAGGGGGTGGTTGGGGGAGTGTGTGCAACACCCTTAGGCTCCCAGCTCTGTCTGGGGTGCCCAGAGTTGAGGTGACACCAGGGGCACCCATCCTCCAACTCATCCAGGCTGAGGCTCCACGTGCATCAGGCACCCTGCCTGGGGCTCAGCTGTGACCAGAGCGCCTGCCCGCGGAGCTGGCCCACCCACGGGGAGATGGCAGTGCCCACGGCAAGTCACCATGTGTCCTCCAGGTGCTAGAGAGGAAAATTCAGCCAGGAACGAGGAACCAACAGTGAGGGGGGGATCTGGTGTTTGGAGGGAAAGGAAGCTTCCCTGAGGAGGTGACATTGGTGCAGACACCGAAGCCAGTGACAGAGAGGAATGTGGGGCAGAGGGGACAGCGGGGCAGAGGCCACGGGGCTGGAGGGTGTGGGGAGGACACTGAGGCCCCAGTGGCAGAAGTGGAAGTGGGGGTGGAAGGTGCCATCCAAAGGGAGGCCCAGGTGAGGACTCCAGACTTGTTTGTAGAAAGGCCAGCCAGCCCGTCCGGCCCCAGTTCACTTGCCAGCTCTCCCCCAGAACCTGGCTCACGGCCCACCTGACACTGAGCCCCAACTCTGGGCAGCAGCAGGAAAGTCACACATTCCCAGTGGCTCCTCCCAGGGGGCCCAGCAGAGCCAGGTGTCCATCAGCAGCCCCTGTGTGCAGGGCCCAGACCAAGTTCCACCTGGTGCTCTGCTTTAAGTCTCAGGCCCAATCTTGGCAGGGTGGGGCCATTTTAAAGGTGAGAAAACTGAGGCCCAAGGAGGTGAAGCGGCTTGTAGCTGGTGGAGGGTGTTTAGGGGGCAGGCCGGCATGTGACAGTTTAAGTCGGGGAGGCCGGCCTGGGATGGGTAGCCAGCGCAGGTGGGGAGCATCTGCACAGGTCAGCCTTTGTGGGGAAAGGGGAGAGGCCTGGCTCACTGGGGCCTTGATTTTACCCCAGGGGACCCCTGAGAACCCAGGCATCAACCAGCGGGCCCTGCGGCTGCTCTTCTCTGAGGTGCAGGAGAAAGCGTCCGACTGGGAATACACCATCACCGTCAGTGCCGCGGAGATCTACAATGAGGTCCTCAGGTGAGGGGCCCTCAGGTGAAGGGCCCTCAGACGGGGGCCTCAGGTGGGAGTTGAATGCTGTGACTAGGCCCAGAGAATCCACCGGTTCCAGGCACTAGCAGGCGGGAGGGAGGAGGCCCACTGAGCCCACCTGGGACACCCAGACCAAGGCCCTCCTTTCCCTCTGGAAGTGCCCTCACCCTACCTGCAGGCTGCACTGGGTGGTGAAAAGTGAGAGTGGGGTCTTGGGGAACCCTGCCTCCAGGGGTTCAGTGCAGCATGGGGACTGGAGTTAACACCATCCCAGGACTTTTGGGGAACATTCCTGCCTCTGCCCTTCAGCAAACTCAGTGCCCGAGAGGAGCTGGGGCTGGGGAGGGAGAAGGGCTGAGCCCCTTGGTGTCCAGGAAGGCATCCTGAAGTGTGATGGTTGGGAGAACATTCCAGGCTGGTGGGGGGTGGGGGGGAATTGCAAGTGTAAGCAGAAGGCAGACTGGGAGGAGGGCGTGACTGTCCTTCCTGCCCTCAGGGACCTGCTGGGACAGGAGCCCCAGGAGAAACTGGAAATCCGGCTGTGTCCAGATGGCAGCGGGCAGCTATACGTGCCGGGGCTGACCGAGTTCCAGGTGCAGAGCGTGGAGGACATCAACAAGGTGAGGAGCTGGGCGGGCCAACGCTGGGAGGCTTCCGCCCACAGCGGAGCGGCTCTGCCCGAAGGGATAGGGCTCAGATGCAGGCTCTGCTGGGTCCGCAGGCCTCTGGGAGCCTGTTTCCTCCCGCGGAGGAGGTAGCGGGTGACGCCCCCTCATAGGGATGCCCCAGGACTGGGGATTTCGAAGACCCCACTCCAAAGCCGGTGCGTCGGCCTTCCCGCCTCCAGGTGTTCGAGTTCGGCCACACCAACCGCACCACGGAGTTCACCAACCTGAACGAGCACAGCTCGCGCTCGCACGCCCTGCTCATCGTGACGGTGCGCGGCGTGGACTGCAGCACCGGCCTCCGCACCACAGGTGAGCCAGGACCCCCAGCGCCCTGCCTGAGCACCCCCACCTCTGCCTCTCCCAGGGCGGCCCTGACCTGCCCGCGCCCTCCCCGCAGGGAAGCTGAACCTGGTGGACCTGGCCGGCTCAGAGCGCGTGGGCAAGTCGGGGGCGGAGGGCAGCCGCCTGCGGGAGGCGCAGCACATCAACAAGTCGCTGTCGGCCCTGGGCGATGTCATTGCTGCCTTGCGCTCCCGTCAGGGCCACGTGCCCTTCCGCAACTCCAAGCTCACCTACCTGCTGCAGGACTCGCTCAGTGGGGACAGCAAGACCCTCATGGTGGTGCAGGTGAGGGCCTCAGGTGGGCTGGACAGGGTGGCCATTAGTGTGTATGGACTTGGCCAGTTCCAAGAAGAGGGGTTCCCACCCCCTTCCTTCCCCTGCAGCCCAGGTACCCCGCAGGCAGTGCAGAGAAAAGCCTCTTGTCTTCAGCAGCTTCAGAGTCAGTGACATGTGCCCCCCACCCCATAGCCTTCCCAACAGACCTGGCCACAGTCACTCTTTGCTTGCAGCTTCCTCCACTTTAGCCACCTTGGTGAAGTTGCCCCCCCACCCCACCCCAGCTCCCCTCCTTCTCATCTTCTCCAGGGAGCCTTCTAGAATCCCCTGGTTGTGAGCTCCCTCTGATGCCCCTTCCAGTTCTGTGAGGACAGCTGGCCAGCCAGGTGGAGAGTGAGCTCTCGTGTGTCCCCTAGGTGTCCCCTGTGGAGAAGAACACCAGTGAGACGCTCTACTCCCTCAAGTTTGCTGAGAGGGTGCGCTCTGTGGAGCTGGGCCCTGGGTCCCGCAGGACAGAGCTCGGGTCATGGTCCAGCCAGGAGCACCTAGAGGTACAGGGACCCCCGCCGGTGCTGGGTCAAAGACTTCCGGTCATGGGCAGGAGGGAGGGTGTGGCGGGGAGGACAGCCTGGAGTGGGGAAGAGGGGAACATACCAGAGGGGGTGGAGCCAGAACTTGAACCCAAACCCAGTAGTCTCTTCAGTCCAGGCGTTTTTGTTGACCTCAGAGGTACCTAGGGGTCATCAGCTGGTTGGACGTGGGGCAGGGAGGTGCAGGCTGGCACACAGATGCTCAGTAGTAATGTTTACTTCTTTATTAATTCCGTCTTCCCATGGTTATTGTATCATCGTTATGTCCATTTTGCAGATGAGAAAACAGTTTTGGGTGGCTGGGGAGGGGAAACACATGGGTGGCGGGGGACCCACCCACCTGCCCTTCTCTGCCCAGTGGGAGTCAGCTTGCCAGACACCACAGCCCTCAGCGCGAGCCCATTCGGCCCCTGGCTCTGGGACCACTAGCCGCCCAGGCTCCATCAGAAGGAAGCTGCAGCCCTCAGGTGAGTCTTCAGGGAGTGAGCCAGGGTGGGGAGCCTCCCCCATAGGCTGATCACAGCCACTGGGCTGCCCTTATTGGAGTTGGCTTTAAATTTATAAAACTTCTGCAGACTACTTTCACAACCTTCCTTGGCCCTGGGAAGTAGTCAGGGCAGACAGTGCTGGGTCCATTTTATTGATGGGAAACTGAAGGCCCCTTGGATATGCAGTGTCAGGAGGGGAGGCCAGCCCTCTGGACTCCTAGCTAGGCCGCTAATGTGAGGCCCAGGACGCAATTCTCTGAGGCTGGGTTCATGAAAGACATGGCCTCCCAACTAGGCTGTGGATGGGTGATTAGAATCCGGGGCTCCAGTCCCCAGCTTGGCCCACTCACAGAAGGGCCTGGCAAATGTTTTGAGTCTAAAGGGGGTATGGGCAGCAGGGTCCTGGGGGGTGGGTCCCAGCCCAAGGCAAGCCTACCAGTGAGACACCTGTTGCTTTGATTTCAGCCTGACGGCTGGGGCTGCAGAGTCTCCAGGTGAGTGTGGGGGCCAGCAGCCCAGGGCTGCCCGCCCACCCGCCTGCCTGGCCGCCTCGGGTTGCAGGGCTGTGCCGGGAAGCTGGCTGGGTCTGGGGCTCGCTGCCTGCTGTCTGTGTGCTTCTGCCCGGCTGCCTCCTGCTCTAGGACAGAGGCTGACAGTTCTGGTGCTGACAAAACCTATCCCCTCCCATAGGGAAGTCCAGGCCATTGCCTGTGTGATGGACATGCCCACCCTGCCGGACCAGGGACCAGCGACTGGGTCTCCATGCATGGCTGGCCCACCCCTGTTGCAGCATCTGGAGCCTGTGAAGCAGAGGCCAGAGTGGAGGCGCCTCTTTGACCCCATCTCCCCTTAGAGATGAGAAACATGTTCAGAAGGAAACCATGTCTCTTGGCTGTGGCTCTGGGTGCAAGTGGCACAGGCTGGAAGGGCAGGCCCAGGCCATCAGTGTGGGCCCTTGCAGGGAGGGCAAGTGTGTTGTGTGGGAGGGTGGGCCCTCGCCTGGGCTGGCCCAACCCTCCCCAGCCCGCAGGGCCTCTCCAGAAGGCACAACTGTGGGAGCTGGGCGGTTGGTGGGCAGCCCTGTCCTGCTCTTCTCTGGGAGTAGAGCATCTCGCCAGGCGTGTATATAGTGTTCCTAGATGTACACAAGAGGCCCCCTCCCACGGCGGGTCAGGCTTTATTTATGGCCGGCAGGAGGTCAGTGGGTGGGGATCTTGCTGCTCCCCTCTTCTGCCTAGCACCAGGCTGTCTCCCTGCTCACTAGCCTCTTGACATTTTCCTCCCTCTGAAATCCTATTTAAGAACTTTTGGAAGCTTAGCCATTTTTACTTATTAAATAACCTTTTTACATAAGCACTGTCTGGAAGAGTTGGTCTTGTGAGCCCCTGATCAGACGCAGGGAGCAGGGTGTTGGCATGTTGTGGGTGGTTCCCCAGTGCTGGCTTGTCACCCACTAAGTCAGGATCAAGTGTCCTCCCCCCATCCTTATCATGGTTGACCCATACAAGTACTGGCACCTTCACCTAATAAACGGGAAACTCAAGCTCTCCAAAGGCTTGCCAAAAACCTAGCCACAGTGGTCCCTACTCCACTGCCTGCCCTCTGCCCTGGCCTTGCCCCCTTAGGTGAATGGCCATAGGTCAGTGCTACCCGCCTCCTCCCTCTGCCTACAGCGCCCCAACCATGGGTGCCATGCCCACCAGGCTCCCCACCATGGAAGTGGTGCTGCTCTGCACCTGGTCCCAGCCTTGGGGAAACACGTGCAGGGCTCTGTGGGGTCCTTGCACCAAATGAGCTGAAGCGGCCTCAGGAGGAGAAGCAGGGTGACCTCTGGGTCAGGGGAGCTGTTCTGGCCAGCCAGCACCGGGGGCTCCTGCAGGGAGGGGCAGCTGTTCAGAGCATGGGGTAGCTGCCTTTCTGGTCCCATCCCTGGAGGCCTCCGGGGGTGGGGAGAGGGCGGTGAGCTCTGGATCAGCCACCGCAGTAAGTGGCCCCACTGCAAGGCTGGGGTCCCAGCCCCCTGCAGGGTACAGTTGCCGAATGGCCTCAGAGGCATCCACTGGACAGGTGGGAGTGTGGCTGAGACAGAGGGGCTGGGCTGGAGAGCCTGAGCCCACCCCTCACCTGTTTCTTCTAGCCACGAAACAGGGAGTTGCTGTGCCCACCTTCCCCCAGATTAGTCTGAACTGACCCCTTCCCGCCGGCCCATCACTCTGCTGCCCCCTGCTGGCCACCCAGCGTGGCGCACCACCTCTGGGTCTTGGGAGAAGGAGCGGTCTGCTCTCTGAAGAAGCCATCAGGGGCCCAGGAGAACCTTGTGGCTGCTAGAGGATGCACCTCCCAGCAAGGAAAGCAGAGAATAGTTACAAATTTAATAAAATTCACCTTATAAATTACAGCAGCAGCCCCTTACAGCAGCAGCCCCAGGGCTCAGTTCACTGCCCCAGGAAGCAGGAGTTGGACAAAGCTGGGCAGCTGTTGCTGCAGAGAAGTTGTCAGAGTTCAGGGCTGAGGAGTAGCCAGTGGGCCAGCGCTGCCGCCGCCTCCAGGATGGCCACAGGGCAGCAGTGGGGGCCGGGCAGAGGCTCTATGGGCTGGTGGGCGCACAGGGAACAGGAGTGGGGGCCAAGGCCAGGCCTGAGGGTGCCCCCACTCTCTGGGCCCCTCAGTCCAAGCTGGCCATGAGCAGGTGCAGCTCGCGGAAGGCACTGCCGTGGCGGCCACTCAAGCCCGACTTGCTCTTGACGAGGCTGCTGATGCTCTTGAGCTGCTTGTAGCAGAGCCGGCACTTGAGCAGCCTGTGGGCATAGGGTCAGCGCTGGAGGTGGCCAGCCGGCACGGTCCCACGACCCCCGCCCAACCCCAGGGCCTTTCCTACTAACCACACCAGCCCTCCTCCCAGGGAAGGCTGAGGCCCAAAGAGCAGGGCCCAGGCCAGACCAGGCCATGGAGGAGCCCAGGCTCTGGTAACCCCACCCCGTGCCCTGAGCGACTGTCCCAGGCACAGTGATTGCCTCTGTTGGCTGTTTCACCAGGGCCATCAACAAGCAGGCTTGTGTGCTCTTGCCTGACATGGCGTGCACACACAGACACAGACAGACAGACACACCACACACCCCTCCCCACTGCCCGGGTTCCTCACCTCTCCTCCCGGCTGATGTCCACACCCACGGAGGGCGGGGCTGCCAGGATGTCTGTGATGAGGGGCAGAAACCGCTGCAGGATCAGCTTCAGGGAGGTGCAGCCCGTCTGGACGTAGCTGCAAGGGCAGAGGGATGGATAGAATCAAACACACAGAGCGCATGGCTCACGGAGACAAAGAGGGGCAGAGACGGGGCCAGAGGCAGCATGGACTTGTGGTCACTGGCCTTCCAACTTTGGAGGGGACAGCAGTGTGGTGCAGCCACCCCACACGTGCCCCAGCCCTGGGGGTCTTTCCTGTGGTCCACCTCCACCCCGCCCCGCTGTGAGGCGGGTGTGGCTTCCCCACGCGCACCTCTCATACTTGCTCTGCAGAAGCTTCTCGATCTGCGGCAGAACCGTGGTGCACAGATCCAGTTTCCACAGGGAGCTGGGGAGAGGGCCAAGGACACATGCTCTCAGCACCTGGCCCTGCCCACAACCCCCCACCTCCCATCCCCCGTCATGGCCACTCACGCCTTCTGGTTGACAATGTTAAGGAGGTCTACGACCACAGACAGGTCATTGATGGCCACGGCCGAGTCCACCGATGTCTGTGCAAACAGAGCGCCTGTTAGTGGGGACCAGGGACACAGTGGCCCTGCCTGGGTGTGATGTGATCACGGGCTTTACTGGGGTGTGTACATAAAACTGCAAGGTGTGGTGACCGGAGCCGCCTGCCACCCCTTCAACCCCACTCCAGGAAGCTCTATTCTCAGCTCAGCTCCAAGCCCAGGCAGAGGTGGCACTAGCCTTGATATCGCCTGTGGTCCACACGCCCCGCACAGTGTCCAGGTTCTTGTGGCGGCTGGTGAGCACGACACACATGGTGTCATGGCCTTTGCGAATCTGGGACATGGCATCCTCGTCGACCAGCTCTGCCTGCTGGGGGATCTTCACGGCCTGTGTGGGACAGGTGCCCGGATGCTGGCAGCCAAGTTCTGCCCTTGCCCCATGGGCCTCCACCCACTCTCAGCCTGGGCCCCCCACTCACGGGCAGGAAGTCGGAGGCCTTCAGTCCGATGGGCTCATTGCGGGTGGCAGGAAAGATGGCAGGCTCGGCCTTGGGTGCAGGGGTGGAAGTGACAACTGGGGGCCGGGATAGGACCTCAAGCTGGAAGGGTCTGGAGTTAGCAGGCAGCCAGCCAGCCCAAGGCCTCCCCCTCTGCCCCTCTCTCCAGCAAGGGTCACCCCAGCCCTGATTCAGGACACCAGGCCCTCTCTGAGCCTCATACCGTGCCCGCTCCGCCTGGACATATGTTTGGCACCGGGAACTGTGCGTCTGTGGCTGGGCTGGGCTTTGCTGCCTCCTTGGCTGTGGCCATGTCTGGAGATAGAAGGGAAAGATCACTGGGTCAGGTCAGGTCGGGAGAAGGGACAGGTGGGAAGGCAGGGCTCGGGATGAGACTCTGGGTGGCACCTCGCCTCTAACAGGGGAGGTCTGGCGGAGGGGGTGAGCCTGTCCCCTCCCTCTCCACCTACTCAACCACAGGTCTGGCAGAAAGCAGGAACCAAGTACCACATGTGGATGGGACCCAGGGAGTGGTGGCCCCGACACCTCACTAAGAATAGAGTGTGTTTTGCAGGGGGGATTGGTGCTGAGTGGATGGTGAATAGGAGTGTGGGAGAGAGAGGTGCTTCAGGAACCCAGCTTTAGGGGCTCAGGAAGATGGCCCCTTGAGGAGAAAGCTGATGGCGGGGGAGGGGTGAGGCTGGGCTGGAAGATGAGGGTGCCCCGTCTCACCTTCTTCAATCATAAAGCAGATCAGGTTTTTCTCCCTTCTTAAATCCTCCAGCAGCAAAAATCCTCCAGCAGCGAAACCCAACTCCCAGGGCCTGGGGACCTGGCCCCCCAAACCCCCGCCCTCTTCTTAGCTCCCTCCCACCTGAGGCTGTTCCCTCCCATCTCCTCACCTGGTCCCCAGCCCTGCCTGATGCACCGCCTCTGCAGAGTGGGCGGAATGCGCCCAGGCAGCAGAGCTTCACAGTTCCCCATCTACACGGGCCCTAGTGCCTCTCACCACGCCTGGCTCCTCCTCCCACACGGCTGTCTACAACCTGCCTTCTCACTGGGTGTGGGCACCTGCCTGCATTTTCACGCTGTTACCAGGGTCTAGCACAGCACCTGGCACACACTAGGTGCTTTCTGGGTGAATGGAGGGAAAAGACCCAAGGGGAGAGAGAGGCTGGGAACTGTCCTGTGGGAGGAGCAGCCTGGAAGAAGACTGGGGAGCCCAGGAGGCCAGGCTCTGCCCCGACTCACCATCTTCTGGGGGTGCAGGGAAGGGCTCACTTCTTCGGGGTGGCGTCCGACCTGCAGAGGTGAAGGGGGCTGGGGACTCACATGGGCCAGCCCAGGGCTGCTGTCTGAGCCCTCAGGGCCCAGTCGGCGGGGACCCCAGGGCCCCATAGGATGCAGGAGACGGGTAAGTGGTTCCAGGGTACACACACAGCTGTAGACCGTGATCTGTTCCTAGGGTCTGAACCCTCAGGCTTGCCCCTCCTCATGCCCTGGCCCCTGGCAGGCTGAGCACCGAGGGGCTGCTGGGCTTCTGCTGGGGCCTAGAGGACCTGGGGACAGAGCCAGGCCCAGATGTGGGTGAGAAATTAGGCTAAGGGGGGGCGCAGCAACGTGGACACCATCCTGGAAAGGACCATCTGCCTCTGCGTCCCAGAGGGGTATGGTGGGGCTAGGCGGGGATGGGAAGGGAGGGGAGGGGAGAGCCTCACTGATGCTGTTCTTGGGCTGGAAGATCTCATTGTAGTCCTCTGCGTTCTGGATCTCCGCCCGAGACTCCCGCTCGTCCCGGTCGTCCTCGCTGCTGGGGCTGCGGCGCTCGCTCTCCGAGTTCTGTTTCACCCTGGAGGGCCGGCCGAGCAAAGGGAGGCAGGGAGGGGGGGCGGTGAGGGCGGGGGGCTCACCTCTTGCACCCCCCAGTGCCCTCCAAGGCCCCGAGCACCCCACCTCTGAGGCTTGCTGCAGGCGGTGCTGGGCCGCTCGTAGATGCGGCGAAGCGGGGCACTGGGGTGGGGCGGCTGCTGCGTCGGTGGCCGGCTGTCTTGCACGGGGTCCCGGGCCACCGTGCCTGTCCTGGTGACCCGCGTCAGGTCCACGACGTAAGAGGAGACGTTGCTCTGGGAGAAGGCCACGCCTATCTGCAGGAAATGGAGGAGCTGGGGCGGGACCCTTCATGGGGCGCTGAGGGTAGGGTCCCCACAGGGCCAGGAGGGAGTTGGGGACCTGAGCGGGAGGAGGCCGGCGGCCCGGCAGAAAGATGCAAGGTGGGCGGTGGCTCTCTCACCAGCTGGTCGTTGCAGATGGCCAGGTCGGCCACCTTGCCCCAATGGACGAGGACCACATCAAAGCAGCGCTCGGGCTCCCAGCCGTAGACGCGCAGCGAGTCCTGGCAGCCACTGTACAGGCAGCAGCCATCGGGGTTGAAGAGGATGCTCCTGGGCCAGGCGAGAGCGGCCCGTGGGTCAGAAGCCTCTGGAGAGGCTCCGGGGAGCCCAGGACCAGAGCAGAAGTGGAGACAGGAAAGGGCCACCGCAGCCACGCCCCACGGCCAGGAGGAGGTCCCGCCCACCGCCCGCCTACCTGACAGGCCCCGGCTCCCCTTCTATACAGCTCACCACCTGGAATTTCTCCAGGTCCCAGAAACGGATGGTCCTGCAGAGAAAGCCAGGCCCCATGCTGGTTTATCCGCAGGCCGGTGGCTGGGAAAACCCCCTTTTCTGGAGACACTTGCCCACCCCCCCACCAGGTCAGGGCCACTCTTAAGCATGTGGGAGGTGGACATCTGCCTTAGACCCAGACACCCCAGCAAGGCCCAGGACACTGGGGCTGGGGAACTGGAGTCAGGAGAGAGATGTGACTGGGTCCCAGGCTGGCTTGGTTGGCAGTCAGTTCAGTCCAGGTAGGATGTGACACCCAGGACCCAAAGACAGACTGGGACAGAAACACACACAAAGGACAGAGGTGTGGTAGTCACAGGCCACAGGCCCTGTTCCTCCTCCTCACCTGTCAGAGCTGCCAGAAGCCAGGAGGTACTCGTTGGGGTGGAACTCCACCACGTTGACAGGCCCCGTGTGGCCAGGGAACTCGGACATCATCTTGCCAGCAGTCAGATCCCAGAGCTGGGGCAGGGTGGGCTGGAGGTCAGGACCAGCCTGGCCCTCAGCCTCCGGATCACCCTCTCATCCAGCCCGCACTCTTTATCCACGAACCGCCCACTCTGGACAGTCTTGGGGTAGGCGAGCCCAATGGGGAGGGAGGTGAAGACCCAACCTGGGTGTGATGGGCAGACCCCAGTCCCCAACCCTGGGCCCACGTCTGGCCAGGAGCTACCTTCACTGTGTGGTCATCTGCGGCCGATGCCAACCACTTCCCGTCGGGGCTGAACCGGAGACACCGCACAGCCTGGCTGTGCCCCTGAGGACAGGACAGAGCATGAGCGCTGGAGGGGCTGGGCCCTGTGGGCTTCCCTCCCCACCCCCTACTCCTCCCTGCCCTCCACAAGCAAGTGCTTTCCGGAAGCAGGCAGAGAGGTGACAGACGGCCACCTGTGGGAGATGCCACAGAGGAACGCCTCTCCACAGGTGGTCACGGACCCCCAGTCCTGCAGGACACTCCAGGAGATCAAGACCTCGTGGTCTTACAGGTTGAGGAGCAATGTGTCCTGTGCCTCTTTTTGGAGAGTTAAATGCCTCCTCTTATGTTAAAGGGTCTAACAACTTCAAAAAATAATTATTAAACTCAGTGCTTCAAAACTCATATGAACAGGAACCCGCTTCACTTAATAACATCTGTTACCAGCCTACAAACTGTGGAGCACAGTTGGGTGAACACGGTTCTGTGGGGAGGCATGGACAGCTGGGTGTCCAGGTGGACCACCCAGCGCACCCCTGCTCTGCTCCAGACGCACGTTTCTCATCTGGACTTCTTGTTTCTCACGTTCTCGCCCAGGCTGGATGAGCAGCTCTTCCAGCCCCTTCCAGGGTCTGGGCACCGCCCCAGGCTCCATGCCCTCAGGGTGCTTGTGGAATGATGGACAGAGGGGCCTCACTTACCCTGTATCGGAAGACACAGCCTTTCCTCCTGATGTCCCAGAGCTGTGAAGTGGGGAGTAGAAAGGGGCCGGGGTCAGGACAGGTCACAACCAAGTTGGGCTGCGCTGGGGAGGCCTAGCCAAGCTCAGTCCTGGAGCTTGGGTCAGAGGGCAGTAGATGGCCATGAGCAGAGAGGGGCTCTGAGCACCTCCAGGTCACTACACCCCAAAATGACAGGGGTCTGGAAACTGCTCAGTAAAGCTGGGCATTCCGAGTACAAATGTCTGGCCAGTGCTCCCGCATCTCCCTGCCTGGGTGGGGCTGGGGGGACATGGATGCTGCAGCACAAGTGGGAGGTGCCCCCGCGGAGCCGAAGCCCACCCCCTCGGGTGGGACTCAACAGCCTGGTTCCACTGGCGGCCCAGTCCTGGGAGAGCCAGGGTGCTGAGTGGTGTCTCACCTTGATGTTTGTGTCCTGGGAACCCGAGGCTACAAACTCGCCATATGGGTGGAAATCCAGGCTGCAGATGTTGGCTTTGTGTCCCATAAGTGTGCGAAGGACTAACAAGGGAGAGAGCAGAGACAGTGGTGTGAGAGGCGAACAGGACAGCGAGCAGAGAAAGAGCTTCAGTGTTCGTTTTTGTGTGTGCTTTCGTACTGACAGCACAGAAAAACACAACAGTTACACAGACTTTCAAGATGGGGAGGAAGCTCAACTAGAGTCCTACCACCCTAACAACTAACTTTTCTTATTTTCCTCCCGAGAGATGCCAGCCATTTCTGCCATTACATAAGCCCCCAGAAAACTCCCCGCAAGTGCCATGTGGCTTGTGCCACTGGGCTTGTGCCAACGTGTTCTCACAAGAGTGAAGCCCCGAGTCAGCAGAGTCGAGCAGCTGCTGCACTTGGTTTAGGCCCTGTGGACACGGAGCTTATGACCTGCCAGGCATCCCATCATACCCGAGACAGTGTGAGGAGAGGGATGCAGGAGCGGTCCAAGGTGGGGGAGAAGCTGCTAGGTTGAAAAGAGAAATCCAGGGGGGCTTTTTGGAGGAGGTGGTATCTGAGCAGGATGTCAGTGGGTGGTGGATGAGGGAGGCTTGCGTTTCTGTATCAGAGCTTTCTCTGGTACCACTCAAATTTGCCTCTTCTCTCTGGCCTCATATGCCTTGCTTTTTAGAAGATTTATAATTCTGCTGTTTGAATGAAACTGATCATGCCAAGGGTGCTGGCGCAAAGAAGTGTGGCAGTCCAGTGATCCTCAGGTTTGAGCCAAGGTGGAACATGCTGCCTTGTGAGGTAGTGAGCGCTCTGTTGGAGCAGGTGTTCAAGCAGACTCCAGACATAACGCTTTAAGGACAAAATTCGAAGACACTGAAGTCTGAGCAGCTGCCCTCCCCACACTGTAGCTGTCGCACGCCACCGGGCGCCCAGCACTGCCTTTTTGGCCTAAGGGTCTTCGGGCACATGCAGCCCAGTCCAGGCCCTGGAGGGCGCACACTCCTCTCGCACATGCTCCAGTCCACGCCGCCCCTGCCAGCCCACCTGCTTTGCATCCCAGAGCCAGGCTTCCAAAATCCTGCCCCACCCCAGAGGATGCGGCAGGTCCCACCCCTGCGTAGGCCGGCTTCATGAAGCCTGGACCGCCTTCCTGTGGGATCCTGGGCTGACTCGCCCTCGCCCTCTGGCTCTCCATGGAAAGCAGGCAGGACCACATTCTTCTGATGTGATTTCTGCCCTCGCTCTTCGGTCCTGGGAGGACTCTTGGAGCCTCCTGATGCCCCACTTGGTCACGGGATCCAGGAGCTGCAGAGAGGAGGGGCCTCCAGGGCCTGTCTACCCGACATGGGAACTTCCAAACCCTCCAGCCGAGCAGCTGGACCCTACAGTGATGGGCAACTGAAGCCACAGCCAGGCAACCCTTTACCAACCCCTTTCTGCGCGTGAGGTGCCAGTTTGCCTCTGTATCATTCCCACCCACACTGTGATGGGTGGGGGTGGAGGTGGGCCCAAGGTCCTCTTCCTGCCGAGAATGCTGAGGGCAAGTTTCTCTTCTGTCACTGAAACCCACCCACCCCTGCCAAATGGCAGGGCAGACAGCACTGGGATGGGAGTCCTGACACCAGGATTCGAGGTCAGACACCCCAGCCATGGAGTCTTTACCAAGCTCAGGGCCCTCCTTGGGCCTGTCTGCCCATCTGTCAAAAAAGGAGACAGTGCCAACCTGGTTTTGCATCAGAACCAGCTAGAAGCTTATGAAAGCCAGATCCTGGGCCCATCCCTCTCCTGAGTCAGTTTCTCTGGGAGTGGGGTCTGGGATGTGTTACAAGTTGCTTGTAGAACAGCCAGCCCTGGGAGCCCAGGGCTCAGGAATTCCAGACGTCTTTAGTTTCCATTCTTTGCCTACCTCAAGAAATTCCTCACACTCCCTTGTGCATGAAAGTCACGGCTGTGAAATCACAACTCTTGCCTTCTCTTGATGTCTTGCTCCTCTGTGAATGGCGAATGCTGGTACCCTCCACTGGGATCTGGGTCCAGGCAGAGGCTTCCCAGAGGTTAACCACCTGCTGCCTGAGCCTTTCTGCTTTCTTGGCTGGAGCCCAGCCTCCCTGGCCCCTTGTCCAGCGATGCCCCCGCCTTGTGGGTCCTATGTGTGGCCAGGCAGTGGGACTGCATGCTGAGATGCTAAGCTCGCAGCCCCTGTTTATTATCTAAGAGGTCCTGGGGCTCTGTCTTTCTGAAACAGTCTGCCACTGGGTGGGCAAGTATCACCCAAGAGGCTCAAGTGAGGTCCTAACTTGAGGAACACCTATACGAGAGCAGAATGAACCTGGCCACTGGGCATGCGTGGCCACTGGGCATATGTGGCCACTGGCCACCATCCTGCAGCAGAGCATCCTGCAGAGGAGAGGCCAGAATGACCTTTAAGTCTCAGCCAAGCAAAGAGGGCATTGTTTCTGGGAGAGGCAGACTTGGCAAAAAACCATGCAACCCCTTCCTCTCCCATCCTTCAGGGAGCAGATGGCCTCCCACCTGGCATGCTGCAAGGTCCAGACTAGAGGCTGGCAAAAGCAGTGAGCAAACAGGTTTTACTTGGACCTCTGAGTGTCAGCCTGCACAGTGTTCTGAGAAGTATGTTGAGTTAGCTGTCAACCTTTAGAAATGGGAGGATTCCACATAAACGCCCAGATTCCCAGCTTCTCTTAAAAAAATCTGTAGAGCTGGCAACACTGCGCCCACATTCCCGTGTGGCAACAGCCAGTGAGGCTGAGAGGCAGCTCCCATTCTAGGGAAAGTGGGACTCCCTATTTGGCCCAGAACTGAGGGCATGAGTCTACAGACCAAGACCCCAGTGAGGACCCAGTACAGGGACGAGAACATGCCCACGAAGGCCTTCACTGTGAAACCTGAGGACACTGGGAGGAAAATCCTACAAGCCTGCAGAGAGAGAGAGAGGCAAGGGAGGAAAGAAGCAGGTCCCACGTGAGGGATCTAGGATGACCTCCCAAAGCAGCCCTGGAACCTAAAACACACCATCTGGTCACTGAACCAGGAGAGAAGCACCCAACCTAGTCAGCACAGGCCTCCTGGAGAAAGTGGCTGGACGGGAAAGCTGGGGACAAGCACAACCGCAGGCATGCGTTGGGGGAAGCAGGCGTGGACACCTACTTTTGGCAGCTTCCAGGTCCCAGACACGGATGGAGCCCGACTGGGAGCCGGCCACAATGAGCTCCTCAGGGGTGTTGAGACGGACGCTCTCCACGGGGGACGTGTGACCTGTCAGGCTCTGAGGAGAGAAGGTAGCAGCTTTGGTGTGCTGTGTCAACAGACCCTCAGCTGCTGCCCCCAATCCTGGATCCCCGGGAAGCTCATTAAGCAGGGATCCTGTGGCCCCCCCAGGCTTCTCGGCTCCCAGGGCTGAAAGTGGGCCAGACCCCAGCCATGCTCCACCATCACCCGCTGTGCTACTGACAGGAACGTCACCTGCAGGAGTGGCCCTGACCCTTCAGTCCCAAGTCCAAAGCCCTGTCCTCCTGGACTGTGCTCCCATCTCTACTCTGCCTGGCCCAGCCCTCCAGAGGCAGAACTGCTCCCATCTCTACTCTGCCTGGCCCAGCCCTCACGGCAGAACTGAGGTCTGACCCGTCAGCGGCCTCTGGAGCCCCCAGGTCCCCAGGGCCTGACCCCCACCAGAGGACCCAGCCACGCTCTCAGGCAGGGGCTCTGGAAACCAGACGACCCGGGAGTGATTGTGCTGGAAACACGGACACTCTTCCCAATTCAGGCCAGCCTCTGTTGAGTCTTTTTGAATTAGGGTGTGTTACTCTGGACTTTCAGGGAGAGGGAAACACATCTGAACCCCCCAAAACAATTTCAATTCTCTTCTTAACCTGATCTCAGTTCTGACCTTAACCTTGGCCACGGTTTGGGTCAGATCTCAGCTGTCTGCTGGATCTCATAAGAACACTGAGTTGATTATGTTTCTACTAATAAACCTCACCTCCTTTTTATCTTTACTCGGTCGAGTCAAAAGAATACCGCCCTGTGCGGCACGATTGTAGGGGGAGGGGGCAAGCTTCAGTGCCATCGATGAGAATGTAAATTGACTTCTGGAGGGCAGTTTGGCAATATGTTTTGAAAGCTTTATAAGAAGTACACACCCACAGATTCAATCTTATGATTGCAGATCTGTTTGAAGATTTAGGGAGACGAGGATGTGCCCCACTGTGGCTGGGCTGAGCCAAAAACCTGGCGGTGACTTCCACGCTGGGAGCCAGGCTCAACCCTACAATGGGATACCACAAAGCTATTAAAAATCATGTTGTAAAAGGGTATTTGCTGACACAGGAAAACACTGGCACTGTTGCTATATTTAAAAAAACCAGGCTACAGAAGAGTAAGACAGTGTACTGGAAACATACTGTAGTATTTGTGTGCACGTGGGCATGTTTGCACGTGTACACATAGGCACAAGTCTGCACACATGTGCACACACCTGTGTCTGTATCAGGCCCTAGCAGCACATAGACCAAAGCACCAGGTGTAATGGTCCTTGGATAATCAAACTGCATATAACTCATTTCTGTATTTTTTTCCCGTCTGTGTGATTTCCTGTTTTAGAAAATGGTTTTTGGCATTGAATAGTTGTGTAACCAGGGGGACAGTGCTAATGAAATGGGAGCAGAACCCTACAGGGCCTTCCTAGGACAGACGCCACCCACCCCCATGTCCTTTGCCTGCCTTTTGTCTGGAGAAAAACTTTTGTCAGAGAACAAATTTAATCAGAGAAATAAGGAAAATGCAGAAGAAGCAAAGGAAAGCAGTCAAATGGGACCAAATAATAAGAGCTTAGTCATTAAACAAAGTTGAGGAACTTCGGTTCCTTCTCAAGGACTGTGGATACTAATCTGAACCCTGTCTTGTGAGCTGTCTTGTAGATATCGAAACTCCCACCAGATGGAAGAAGCTGACTACATGACGACCAGACTGTCACCATGGCGTAAGATGCCACAGTTCTGAGAACTGGCCTCAAAGAAACAGGAACAAACAGACCGTGAGGCTGAAGATGCCGCTGGGTGGACCACCGTACAACCGACTTCAAGATGACGCCAGAGCTGGCTGTGCGGCTCTGCACGTAGCTCCCTCGCATCAACTACACACCTCTGAAACTCCCCTGTAAAAGTTCTTGCCCTCTGATCAATAGCAGGGATCTGGCTATTGGACACAAGACCGGCTCCCACCAGCTGCCAGCCTCCTGAATAAAGCAACCTTTCCTTTCAACCAACACTTGCCTCTCATGTATTGGCTCCCAAGCCAAGCAGAGTTGAGTTCATTAACACTATTAAAGTACCAGTCCTCTAACCAGCTCCAACCAGGGGCATTCAAATCCCTTTTGTGGAATGAGGTGGGTAATGAATCAAAATAACCCTGCATGTAACTGACAGGCGAGCCGACAGGCCAATGGGCAGGGGAGGCTCAGATTCGGGCCTGTAGGCTTATTTTAGCCTTTTCATACAGGCTCCCCAGAGTTCCTTCCCACAACCAGGTGACTGCCCCCGCTCCCCATTCCTGAGGACTGGCCACTGTCCCAGCCATCTGGGTTGTCCTGGACTTCCCTGAGCAGACAAGTGTGGGGGGAGCACTGATGTGCTGGGTTTCTGCAGAGCTGCCCACTCCCAGCGCCCATCCCTGGCCTGCCCATCTGCCCCACCCCGCCCACCGGCCGAACCTCACCATGATGCAGTTGGGCTTGTTGATGGACCACAGGTTGACGCGGCAGTCATCCCCGCCCGTGGCCAGCAGCCGGCCCGAGGCTTTGCCCAGCACCAGCGAGGACACATTGCTGGCGTGGGCCACGATCTCCTCTATACAGGGAAGAGCAGAGGGAGAAGACAGTCAGGGGCCTGACAGGCCAAGTGGAGGCAGGCTGGGCCTTATCCTGCTCAGCCCCCATCCTTGGCACTGGAAGCCCAGAGGGAGGGCCCTGCTCCCTGTGGTTCCCTTTGGTGCCCAGACACACCCCATGAGCAGTGAAACAGTGCAGGGCTTGGGCCTGAGACAGAAATAATTTCTCAACTTCAGTCCCTCCCATCCTACCCTTAAGCCTCATGAATTTTTTCCTTTTTCTGCATATCAATGGGTACTATTATTAAGTTACTATGATCAGTTTTAAAAACTGACTTGCTACTTTTATTTAGCTCTATCGTTTAAGCAGTAACATGCATGAAAATTACAAGCTTGATATGTTCACTACATTTTTTCTATGATACAAAAAGAAAAATGAAAACAACAATTGAAATAAAAAATATTGACCCACGTACCACCTAAGAGCCTCTCAACTGCCGCTTGGTGTTCCTGCTTGGGGAAACCCGCTTTCAGAACCGTATAGGTCAACGGCAAACACGCTGTCCCCAGGTGAGCTCAGCCAGGGCTTCAGCCCACAGCTTCAAAATCCTGGCCGGGGCTCTGGTCTGCGCTCTGCTATTGCAGGCTGTGTGGCCTTGGACAAGTTGCTTACCCTCTCTGAGTGCTGCACTCGTCCTTGGGTAAATGGGGATAATAATGGTACGTGGCTCACTGGACTGCTGAAGATTCACTAAGGACAATCCTGTGAGCTTCTGTGAGGGGCTGAATACTCATGGCTGCTAGGCAGGCTACAGATCAGACATCATGGAGAGTGGGCACTGCGGCCCAGGAGAAATCCAGGAGGTGGGCTGCGTGAGGAGGGAGCAGGAGGCAGTCAAACTGAGGGGTCGGGTGTGAGGGCCAAATGGACAGAGAAGGAGGTAAGGTCACTGTGGGTGGCCCCAAGGGCCCATGGCTTGGACTTGAGGGGGTGAGGGTGCAGCAGATTTAAGTCTCAGAGGGCATCGCCAGGGAAGGAACAGGCAAGGAACCAAGAGGCAGCTTGGGTCTCCGAGCCAGGGCCTGAGTAGCTTCTCCTAAGAAGGGGGAGGAAAGAAACAGTGTCCCCACACAGACGAGGGAAACATGCTGACGCGCTGAGGCAGCTGGGAGGCCGGCCTGGGCGATGCTGAGGGGGAGGGCGGTGCAGCTGCTCTGCAGAGGCCCGTCCGCGGTGCCTGCTCCAGCCTCTGCCCTGCCTGGGGGTCTCCGCGGTGCCAGCCTCAGACCACAGGGAGGCTGGGCTGGGGAAGGATGCTGGCCATGCGGCATGCCTCACAGGGGCTGTCAGAACTGCCTGGGGGACTAGGCCCCAGGTTCAACCTCACAGATGACACCCCACCTCAAGGGGTGGCGTGGCCAGCCCCAGCTGGGTGAGAGCTCCTGGCAGGCCCAAGCGTGAGCCGGGGCCTTGGGGACCCTGCCCCTGGAGTCGAGGAAGCTGGGCCTCTCTCTGGTCCACACCTCGGCCAAGGAGCCTTCTGTCCCCTGGACACTGTAGCACAGATGTGTGGGTGCCCTGGGGCTTTGGTCACAGAGAGTTATCTGTTCATGAGCTTCTGTTGGGCCAGACTACTGCCCAACCCAGCTAGAGGCCAAACCGCCTGAGCACTGCGACCCCCCAGCCCGCGGCCCCTCCCCTTCTCTGAAGACACTCCTTACATGTGACGCCCTCCACGTGTGACCCACCAGGAGGCCTAGCGGCCCACCCTGCCTCTCAGCCTTCCCTGGGAAAGTTCGGGCTGGGCCCCACCACACTGGATCTCCTGGGCCCACTGTCACCCCTCTCTCCATCTCCGGACCGCTGCCTGCAGAGACAGCCATCAGTACATAGTGTGAATGTTTCCTGCGTGTCCACTAGAGGCCCTGCGCTGAGAGACAGTGGGCAGTGACGGTGATGAGGTCCTCGTCTCCATGCTCCAGGCTGGGCAGGTGGCTCCGGGGACAGGGCATCCAGCCCGAGGAACCACAGATTTTAGGGCAAGCGGAATTTGAAGACTGGGCCCCTCTAGAAGGGCTCAGACTACTCCCCTGCAAGCAGCCTGACCAGGGGATTGGCTGGAACCCCTGGAGCGACCAGCGGGTGGGGTGGGGAAAGGGGGGTCACACCTCGGGCATGAGGCAGAGAAGGCCTCAGCACAGGGCACTGGCCCAAGAGCTCCCAGTCTGGCCTGAAGGATGGTACCCTGCAGTGGCCCGGGCCTGGGTACCGAATTTAAATGCAAACAAATAGAAGTCCTCGTAGCAGGCCAGGCCAATGGCTGCTGCTGTACCGTGGGGCCCAGGCTCACGCTGGTTTCCCAAGCTCAGGGGGCACACTCTGGACCCCACATCCCAGCCAGAGCTAGGGGGACACTGTGTTCTGGTCAGAAGTGCTAAGCACCTGCATGTCAACAGAAGGTGCAAAGAACTAGGCTTCAACAAGCACTTTCTGATCCTCCTCAGACTCTAGAGCCACAAGGAGCCAGAGGTCATTTGGCCTTTGAGCTCTTTAGACAATTTATACCCACGGAAACTGCTGTGCACATGAAATTGTCAGCAGATGCCCAATATGCCTGATCACGTCACCTCCCACCTGAACGCTCCAATGGCTTGGCCTCGCCTTTCAGATAAAGTCAAAGCCTCAGAAGGACTGGGTAAGGTCCCAGAAGACCTTACCAGCCTATGTGACACCACATTCTTCCCCCAGCATGCTGCAGCCCATGGCCTCCTCCAAGACCTTGAAACCCACCAAGCTTCCTGCCTCAGGGCCTTTGCACATGCTGTATAGGCAGCCCACCACACTCCTCTACTCCCACCTCCTCTATCATGTAGTGAACTGATTTAAAGCACAAGTTCCAGCTTGAAATCAGAGAAGGAGAGACAGGTGAGTGTGATTACCTGATTCTCATGTGCTGTGCTCCCCAGACTCTAAACCCCACTGTACTGGGATCTTGCCTATTTTGCCCTCCACTGGCTCCCCAGTGCCTGGTTCTCTCCTGGTTTCTCAGGAAAAACCAGCTGTTAAAGGTATATATACACATAACCCCAATAAATACAGAGCCATTCTGTCCAAAGTCTCCTTGGGAGCCCATAACATGATTTTCCCTAAACCCTGGGACTGAGGAGCAATTTGAACATGGCCCAATCTTCTCATTTACAAATGAGGACACTGAGACACAGCAGAGAGTTTTGCTCAGGTTCTCACAGTTAAAAAGTGGAGGAGCCTGGCCCTGCTTCTGAAAACAGTCCAGGGACAGCTCATAGCAAAGGATGACCAGTTTGGACACACCAGATCTATGCCAACCAGTTATTACTACAGGAGTATGGCCCACAGAGGCACCAGGTGCAAAGCAACAGGTCTCAAAATATGATCCAGGAAACCGTGGGACCCTCAAGATCCTTTCAGGGGATCCAAGAGAACAAAACTACTTCTATCATAATACTAAGATGGAGTTTGACTTTTATACTCTCATCTGCTCACAAGAATATGGTGGAGTTTTCCAGAAGATCCATGACATGTGATGACATCATCACTAACTGTGTGTGTGTGCATTATGTTTTTAAATGTTTCAATGTTCACTTCTGAAGTGGTAAATGTGGGTAGATATGAGTCCCATAAACAAAAATTCTTTGGGATCCTCAATAAGTTTTAAGAATATAAAAGCATCCTAAAATCAAAGAGTTTAGAGTTGTCAGTTTACAGTAATGGTGGGGGTGGGTGGTACCTGGATTCAGATACATTGCAGAGGCTATTAGCAGCCCTCTGCCTACCCTCTCACCTCCACCCCAGTCCCAAGATGTTCTCATCTGATGGGGGAGCTTGACTGGTGAGACGTCTGAAAACACCAAGGACATCTTTGAGAGGCACCACCCCATCTGCCGGCCTAACTGGAAATCCTGCTAAGTGCTTCATTATGTTCATTTTCTCACTTGAATCTCACAGCAGTTCTAGCATGGAAGCATGATGATCTCATCGTACAGACAGGAAACTAAACCTCTAAGAGGTTAAGTCACTGAGCCAATGTCACTCAGTGCCAAAGTCATGATTTGCATGTTGGTCTATTTTATGCCAAAGCCTGGGAGTCTCCCCTTGTGCCAAGAATGGGAGACAAGGTTGAGAGTCCAGGCCACCCACCAACAAACAGCTACCGGGATAAAGCGGGTAAGAAAGCAAGCCACTCACGCAACTTCCAGGCCGTCTTGGTGACCACAGGGGTGGCCATCCTTCAGCTGGCTGGCACCTGAAGCTCCACCCACAATAGACTGTGCTTTCCTTGTGGGGTGGGGGTGGATCCCCCCCAGATCCACCAATCAAGTTGGCAGGGAGTTTCCACACATGCAGGCAGAGGGAATGCCTCGTCTCCGGACCACCTCGTGGTTTTAAATCATCCACAGCAGCAGCCCGTGCGTGCCTTTTGGGATCCTGGGTCATGGAATGTCAGGCTTGAGCCATCTCAGCTCAACACTGGGCTGGAATACAAACAGAGGTGATGACTTGTTAGTAAACACTCAGGGGGAGCTCAGGGGGTCACTGGGTTTACAGAACTGCAGCTGCAGCTCCCTGGATGACCAAGGCCACTTGATAAAAACAGACACCCACCAGACACCAGAGACAAGAGCTCCACTGCAAGCTGGGTTTGAGAATCTGGAGAGGGGCTATGTCAGGCAGGGTGACTGAAGCACAGAGAAAAAGAAGTTTCTCTCAGAGGCCAGGATGATGGGAGGAGGTTCTGTTCCAGGAGGCTGGCTGCCTGAAATGCAGCTAAAATGCTGCAGTGGGGCGGGGAAGAAAGACCACATGTCTGCAGTTCTGATAGATCTCAGAGAGTCAGTTCTGTCTGACGTATGGGAAGGGGGCGGAGTCAGAGACTAAGTTTAGGGGGCCACGAGAGGCACCGGAGAGATAGAGACTTAAGTTTTCTCTAGGGAGAGTCTTGAAGAGGGTCCTGGGAGTCCAGTATGTATCAAGGGAACTACTCCAGGTCCCTGCCATTCCCAAGGACAGCGCTGGGAACTTTAGGCCTCCAGACTGGACATGAGTCGGTATGACTCTTCAGCATTAAAAGGCGACCTCATGGAGCCTCCTATCCGCTCCTCCAAGCCTTTCTCCTGGATTCCCCAGGTCTGCCTCTCTAGTTCTCCATTCTCTCCTTCTCCCTGCCGCCTGTGTGTGCACATCCGGTCTCCAGGGCTCCCTAACTTGGCCCCTGCCTCGCCAGACCCTCTTAAGTCCCCCGTTTTCTCTCTGCTATCAGTATCCCCATTCATTCACTCTCCTGCTTCAAGAGTCCCCATTCATCCCCTCTCCTCCTGCAGACCCCCGGCTCTCCTTCCGGCCTCCCAGGATTTTCCCCTCGGGCCTCCACACCGGTCCCGCCCCTCCCGAAGCTGGAGCTGGTCCCTCGGCCTTGCCTAACCCTCCCACTCCTCTCAGTACTGGCTCCAGCCCCCCTCCGCCCAGGGCCTTCTCCGTCGCATCCTGGCGTGGCCCCGCCTGGCTCGGCCCAGCCCAGGGCTCAACCTCCCCTCGCCGCCTCGCCCCTTCGCCCCCTCGCCCACTCCACCTGCAGCTGCGGTTCGGGAGGCCGAGGCTCCGCTCCAGGCGCGACCCCCACTTGCCTCCATCCCCTGGCCTGATTGGCCGCTGCTTGACAACCGACCCTCACAACAAAACCTCCGGCTCAGAGCCCCTCCTTCCTCACCCCCAGCACCAATCAGCCGCCGCGAGCACTCCGCCGCCCTTCGGGTATGACCAATAGAAGCAGGCGCTTCTGCCGCCTCTCCTAAGTGCCCGCCCTCTTTTCCTGAATTGGACTAATCACGAGGAAGGAGAGTTCAAGAGCCGCCCCTAGGCCTCTAGTGAACCAATGCGAGCTGCCGTTTTCTTGGTTCCTCCTCCGCCTCAAGCTTTCCCTTTCCTCCCCTTTCCATCTCTTACGAAAACTAGTTTGCACTTAAAAATTTTTTTCGAAACGCCCTCCAAGGGCGGTTGCAACCAATCGCTTTAGCAACCGTCCAAAATCGACCAATCAGAAATCGTATTATTGGAAAACCAATTTCAGGATAGCCAACAGGAAGGGGACATCAGGAGCAGCGTGAAGCCGCGGACCTTCCATCTTGGATTGGGGTAAAACGGGGATCTAGGTTTTAGAAAAGGCAGAGGAACCAGAGATCAAATTGCCAACATCCCCTAGATCATCGAAAAAGCAAGAGAGTTCCAGACAAACATCTATTTCTGCTTTATCGACTATGCCAAAGCCTTTGACTATGTGGATCACAATAAACTGTGGAAAATTCTGAAAGAGAGGGGAACACCAGACCGCCTGTCCTGTCTCTTGAGAAACCTATATGCAGGTGAGGAAGCAACAGTTAGAACTGGACATGGAACAACAGACTGGTTCCAAATAGGAAAAGGAGTACGTCAAGGCTGTGTATTGTCACCCTGCTTATTTAACTTCTATGCAGAGTACATCCTGAGAAACGCTGGGCTGGAAGAACCAGATGCCAGGAGAAATATCAATAACCTCAGATATGCAGATGACACCACCTTTATGGCAGAAAGTGAAGAGGAACTAAAGAGCCTCTTAATGAAAGTGAAAGAGGAGAGTGACAAAGTTGGTTTAAAGCTCAACATTCAGAAAACGAAGATCATGGCATCTGGTCCCATCACTTCATGGGAAATAGATGGGGAAACAGTGGAAACAGTGTCACACTTTATTTTTGGGGGCTCCAAAATCACTGCAGATGGTGATTGCAGCCATGAAATTAAAAGACGCTTACTCCTTGAAAGGAAAGTTATGACCAACCTAGATAGCATATTGAAAAGCAGAGACATTACTTTGCCAACAAAGGTCCGTCTAGTCAAGGCTATGGTTTTTCCAGTAGTCATGTATGGATGTGAGAGTTGGACTGTGAAGAAAGCTGGGCACCGAAGAATTGATGCTTTTGAACTGTGGTGTTGGAGAAGACTCTTGAGACTCCCTTGGACTGCAAGGAGATCCAACCAGTCCATTCTAAAGGAGATCAGTCCTGGGTGTCCTTTGGAAGGAATGATGCTAAAGCTGAAACTCCAATACTTTGGCCACCTCATGCGAAGAGTTGACTCACTGGAAAAGACTCCGATGCTGGGAGGTATTGGGGGCAGGAGGAGAAGGGGACGACAGAGGATGAGATAGATGGCTGGATGGCATCACTGACTCAATGGACGTGAGTTTGAGTGAATTCCAGGAGTTGGTGATGGACAAGGAGGCCTGGTGTGCTGCAATTCATGGGATTGCAAAGAGTTGTACACGACTGAGCGACTGAACTGAACTGAGGCCTTGGTCAGCACTTTGCCGAAACTGCTGTTTTTTTCTTTTTCCTCGGGTTCGGTGCTGGTGTGCTCTGAGAACTTTGTCCCTCTTCTCTGGCTTGGACCCCAGCTTGAATCCCACACAGGAGGCTTAGAGGGAAACAGAGTCTGATTCTGGGTCTGAGTCAGTCTTGGAGCCCGGGAATGCTACCCCCACAGCCTCGATTAATGGATGAGTGCACTGCAACTTGAAGGGGACCACCAATTTGGATTTGCAACCCGATAAAGGCCGACTTCATTTGGGACTCGGGTGGGGTGGGCTTTGGGAAGGGCCGCTACCCACAGAAGTCAGAGGAGCAGAGGCAGGGGTCACACACATGTCTTGGGAGAAAGCCACTGGGATATTGTTTAAAGGGATATAATGCTTATGAAGTCAGAGCCGGGGTTAAGGCTGAGACAGCCATGAAACTCTGGATACGGTACATTTCAGAGCTTCCAGTTTCTTGTCTGCAAAATGAGGGTCTTGCACCCCCACCATGGCTGGGGTGGCCCAGCTCACAAAGTGGGAATGGCAAGCCTAAGGTGTGTGCGCCAGAACTTGGGTTCTCAATGCTAGACTGCAAGTGACTGAATTCCAGTGCCTCTTCTTATCAGCCACTAATTAGCCATGTGTGAAATGGGGATGCAGTTGCTGTATTAAATAAGATAAGGCTGTAAAGGTGGTCCCAGGCCACAGATAAAGAAGGGAAGGAGAAAAAGGCTGCTGCTGGAGTCTGTGAAACATGAGGTACACGTGGCAAATGGCAAGTGTTTATTTACAGGTAAATTAGGCAAAGCAGGAAGGTAGTGTGCCTGAGTGGATGGTCATTAGCTGAGCATAGGGAACACGAGGGCCAGGCTTTGGGGGAGGTTTCTTTCTCTGGCAGCTTTGCTGAGGCCTCAGGAGGGACTCAGAGGACCACAGGTGTAGGGGGTGAAGAGCATCAAACAAAGACTTTAAGTAACTCCACCAGGCGTGGGTCCTTGTAGAGCTTTTCCTCCAGAGCCAAGTACTTCAGTGGGGCCAGCTCCTTGTGTCTGAAATCAGAAGTAGGGGTTACAAAGCTGGTACTCCGAGACTTCCCTGGTGGCCCAGTGGTTAAGAATCCTTCTTCCATTGCAGGGGACATGGGTTCAATCTCTGGTCAGGGAACTGAGACCCCACATGCTGCAGGGCAGTTGAGCCTGCATGTCACAACTGGAGAAGCCTATGCACCGCAATGAGGATTCAGCACAACCAAAAAAACAAAAGCTGGTGCTCCAACATCCTTGTGGGTCCGCTCGGCTCCCCCCACCCCTGCCTCCTCACCGACTGAGCCGCTGCTCCAGGATACGGATGCGGAACATGGCCTGAGAGCAGTAACTCAGGTATAAGTCTTCATCCTCAGGCGTCAGGGTCACCTGATTCTCCTGATACCACTGCTGCTTCTTCTGCAGCTCTTGAGTCTCCTGTGGGCATAGGGAAGGAGAGCAGGAGGGCTGACCCAGACTGCATGCTGACCCCGCCCCTGCACAGGGCATCAGACAGCCCTGTAAGGTCAGCCCCGTCACCCCTTCTCCTAGAAGCCAGAGAAGCAGAGGCAGAAATTCTGGGGCCTTGTTTAGAGGGATATATGTCCACAAGGACTTCCCAGGTGGCTCAGTGGTAAAGAATCAGCCTGCCAATAGAGGAGACGAGGGTTAGACCCCTGACTGGGGAAGATCCCTTGGAGAAGGAAATGGCAACCCATTCTAGTATTCTTGCCTGGGAAATCCCATGGACAGAGGACCCTGGTGGGCTACACAGTCCATGGGGTCAGAAAGAGTCGGACACAACTTAGCGACTAAACAACAACATGTCCACGAGGTTAGAGCAGGAGTCAGGACTGAGAGCCACGTGACTCTGGTCAAAGTACATTTTCAGAGCTTCCAATCTGTCGTCTGCAAAATGAAGGTCATTGCACCCACCCCCACCCCCACCACCATAGAGATGTTTGGGAAGATTAAATAAGATAATGCAGGGGAACTACACGGGTGTACCTGACCAACAGACATGGGTCAAAAACTATAGGAGTTGTTATAATGCTCCAGCCAGCCAGCCATCCACCCCTCCATCCACCTTTCCACCCAATAAACAAGGATGAGAAAGGACAGCTTGGTCCTTTGGACACACCAGGCACTGGCCTCCTCCCCCTCTGCCTGATAGTCCCTCACAAGTCTAAGAGATGGTGAGCCAACAGCCCTGGGCCGGTTTTCCGCTGGAGGATGCCGAGGTGCCCACCCCTGCCAGGGCCCTGGCTGCACCTTTTCAAAGCGGGCCTGGATGAGGTTGGCTTTGTCAATGAGCCGCTGCTTGAAGTCATTCAGGCACTCATCCTTGAGGCGCACGGCCTGCCAGCGCGTGAGCTTCTCCCCAGGCGGGAGCTGGGCCAGGAACGGGGCCAGGTAGTCCAGCTGGGCCTCCACCTGTCGCAGGTGCTCCTCGTGTAGCACGCGCTCCTGTAAGAGGGGGCCGGGGGTCAGCTGGACCAGCAGGGGCCGCAGACATCCCCCAACCAGCTCTATCGAGATGTGACCACACAGAACTGGGCCTCAAACCCTCTGTGCTTGAGGCCTCGGAGGGCTCTGCGCTGTCTCCTGAGATCATGGTTATTGGTGACGGCCAACTCTGGTGTCTGTGAGTTCACACGTCTCCACTCAAGCCTCAGTACATACCTATCACTCAGCAGATGCTTGCTCGATAAATGGTAATAAAGCGTGGTTGTTACTGATGTTAAAAACTGCTGGTGAGTCCCTTTTTTCCCTTCCACCCTGGGGCCTTCTTTATGTGCTGTGTTGGCCGCCAGAGCCCAGTGAAGCTAGAGATGTGGGGGCAGACATCCCCACCTCTGGGGGTCTGAGAACCAGACCTCAGGTGCCCAGTCCTGTCTTGCCAACCTCATCTATTTTTTTTTTTAGAAATCTCCACTTGGTTGGTGAAGGGGATTTAGAAGCTGGCCTCAAAAAAACCAAGCTGGGTCTTGCAACCAGAGTGGGTAATGTGAAGGTATGTGCAGGGGCCAGAAAACTCAGGCCCATGGCCAGAGTCCACTCACTGGTGCTACCAGCCCAGGTCACAACCTCCAGGGAAGCCCCCAAGTGGAGGTCTTGGCTTGGCCATAGCTCCTGGAGGTGGTGTGGGGGGACCTGGCCTGTATCCTGAGCATGTGTTGGGGCGTGATCCAGGGAAATGGTCAGCTCACAGCAAAGATGACCACTGTGGTGTCAATAACTTCATCACCTCTAAAGGGCTTCTCCCGAGAATCCCTATCAACCTCAGCACCCTGGAGGTGGGGGTGGGTGGGTGGGGGAGGGGTCGGGGGGAAGCCAAGGAGCAGGGCTCACCATGGCCTCTCGGTACTCCTTGCTCTTCTCGTTGCGCTTGGTGTCATAGATGGAGATGGTCAGCGTGTGTGCCTCCTCCTCCTCCTCCCGAAGCTTCAGGATCTCCAGCACCTGAGTTGGGAAGTGGGGGCAGACATAGTTAAAACACCCCCCACCCCTGCTACCTGCCATCTGCCCACTCCCACAGAACACCCGACCTCCAGCTCCGACTCCCAGGCCTGATGTCTGGACAACTTCTCCTCGTTCTTCAGCTTCATCATGGCCTCATACTGGTAGAGAAGCTTCTTGGTGTGCTCCATCGGCTCCACCTGGAACAATGGCCACAGTGACTCAGAGAAGCAGCAGCAACGGCTGGGGTTGTGGGCAGATTCTGGAGCCAGATCTCTTGGGTTCAAATCTTTCCCTGCCATTTTCTAGCTGTGTGACCTCCAGCCAGTTGCTTCACCTCTCTGGATCTGTTGCATCTCTAAAAGCACAACTAGCAACAGAAGAGAAACTGGAGACTCAGAGGGGCCAAGGAATGTGCCAGCAAAGTCAGGATTGGAACTAGGAAAGCCAGCCCTGTGGAGGTGCTGAGATCTGTCACAGCCTTGGTCGCAGGATGGAAAAGGAGACGATTTTCAGAGGAGCTCAAAGAGTATTATTCCCAGATGGGAGGTCTTGATTTTCCCAGGGGCGAAGATGAATTTCCAGGCTGGGTGCCAGGGCCTTCCACCCCAGGGCTCTCTCTTCACTCCACCCCATCCTGCCCCTGCCCACCAGACTCCCAAGCCCACCTCGAAGCTGATACACATGTCGGGGGTCATGATGATCTTGTTGCCCTTGCTGTCCACCTCCGTGCGCCGCAGGAACTCGCGCTTGTTGGCCGTGATGTGGTCGGAGCGGCAGTGGTAGCGCAGCTGAATGCGCTCCTCGGGGATCAGAAACACTCGCTCGGCCACGTCCTCGTCCGCAGGCTTCGCAGGGTTGCGGAAGAATCTCTCTGTGATTTTCTGGGACACCAGAACATGCGGAGGAGGCAGGGTGGAAAAGGGGGACTTCTGTGCTTGCCCTGAGGACAGGCGCAAAGGACCCTCAGGGACGCTGGTGTCTGGAGTTATTTGGGGGGTGGGGGGTTATGTAGAACAGCCCCTCCCAGCTTGACAGTGGCTCTCAAGGCCCCAGGGTTCTCAGTGCCCAGCGCTCCAGCCCTGTGTGGTGCGCCATTTCTTCTCTAGCTCCTTCTGCCAGACTCTGCTTGCCCACCTCCAGAGATGGGGAGCTCACCACCTCTCCAGGCAGCCTGCTCTATCACTTGACAATGCTTACTGCTAAAAAGAGCTTCTTTGGTGTGCAGAGGTTAAATATAGGTGCAAAATAACTTGTGATGATATGGAGGAAAAAGCTGCACAATTTAAGTGAAGAGAGTGATACAGGAATTCTGCACACATGCACACACACACATCTTTGAAAAGACTCTCAAAATCCAATCTATTAATATGTGATAATAGCTGAGAGATGAAATTCTGAGATGTTTTTTACTTTTTATAATTTTACATATTTTCTAAGTGTTTAGTCAAGAGTGCGTATACACACACAAAGACAATACCTCGGTGGCCCAGTGGCTGATGTCCGGCATCAGACAGACCCAAGATGGTGTGTTTGGTAAAACAGGAAAGGTCACTCAGTAAAGAAGACTCCCTGGAGTCGGGGCTCCTCCCCTTCAGGGTAACCTTGGCCCACCAGAGTAGGCAGGCACCCCATCCCCAAGTCCAGCAAGTACTTACCACCATGGGCCGGGGGTTTGACTCTGCGCTGTTCAAAGCCAGCTTCTTCATCCGGGGCCCGAAATTGACATGGCGGTAGGAGAGGAAGTCCGGCCGACCTTGGTAGTGCTCTGTCATCGTCTTGGGTGTCTCCTCCCGCTTGATCAGGCCGTCCACGCGGGCCGTTTCATAAAACTCCATGACACGGTCCATCTCAGGTTGCATGGACTTGTACGAGTGCACTGCGGGGGAGGTGGGGGCCGGGCGACGCCTAGGTGAGCACCCGGGGCCCCTAGCTTCATAACCCGACCCCAGGCCTTGGGGAGAAGCCTCATCTGTGATGTCACCAATGCCCTAGCGCTAGGTGTTTAGGCTGCTTCCAGCTTTTTTTGTTATTATAATCAACACCGTGATGAACATCTGTTTGATGTATGTTTTCTTCTTGCCTGCTCTTTGTGCAACAGAACTGCTGGTCAAAAAACGTACATAATTGAAAGCTATCATTGATTATTTTGCCCAACCGCTCCCCAGAAAAGTTGTGCCAATTTGCCGTCCTACCAGGAATGAAGGGGAGTCTCTTGCTTACACGTGGTAGGGCCATTTTTAAATTTTTGCCAACTGAAGGGTTGTAGGTTGGTCCCTTATTGATTTTCTTTCTTTCTTTCCCCTTCCCTTCCCTACCCTGCCCTCCCCTTCCTGTCTCAACCAAGTGAGATTGGTCCTGTTTTTAGATGTATATTGAGCCTATGTTTTTCTTTTGTGAATTCTTGGATTGGGTTGTTAATTCTCTCCCAGGATATGTCCTTCCCTGCTTCCCAGTCTACTGGGCTTGCCGCCACATCCGCACTGCCACACTTCTGCCCCCTGCATTGCCCTTGTGGGGGTGCTTGTTGGTTTTCTTGTAGGCATCCTAACCCCTGTAAACGTGGCCCGAATGGGTACCTGATCCCAACCACAGCATGGGCTGCAACCCTGCTTTACCTTTCCTGGAGGAACACTTGTCACATTTCCTTAGATTTTCTGTGCTTCCTCTGACCTCCCACACATCTGCTTTGCTTGGGGAGGCAGGGGCTATTTCGATTGCTTGCCACCCAAGAACCCTGGCAATAAGGATGCTGGTTCCTCCCACCACGCATCAGCTGCCATGGAGGCTGCTCTAAGGAGCACATGAGGCCCCCACCCTGGGCTCCCACCCTGGCCTAGTGACGGGGTCCACGCACCGCGCAGCGCCTGGGGGTGGCCCGGCTTGAAGTAGTCGACATTCAGGCCCGTGATCTTGTTTATGTGCTTCAGCTCCAACATGTCCTCCCTGTTCTGGTACCACTCCTTCATCTCCAAAGTCTTGGTACCTGTGGGGTCCGATCGGTGTCTGAAGCAGCCAGGCCAGGTCCCCCAGCTGCTGTCCCACCACTCCCAGCACACAGAGCACACCAGCAGGGCCCACACTCACACAGATAGGGGTGGTGACATGACCGAGGTCACGTAACATGTCGGGGACCCACCTCTTCTGCCCCCTTCCCCCCCTACCCCGCAGCTAGAGCTGCCCCCTTACACTCCAGGTCCTCGTAGGTGGTGAGGCGGCACACGAGGCCGTTGTTGTTGAGGTACGGGGCCCACTTCTCCAGCTTCGCCCTCTTGTACTGTATCACCTTCTTCCCGTTTGGGCAGCGGGTCTCGAAAGCTGAGGACACAGAGTGGGCTGGGGTCCTTCCTCCCCAGACTGGGGGAAGGGAAGGCCAGCCTCACCAGCCACTCGTCAACCTCTGTTCACTGTGCTGTTTGCTCAGCTCCTCCAGCCCCCAAGCCCACTCCAGGAAGGCAGAGGGGACAAGTCACCAGGGCGGCTCCTGCCCTGGAGGACATCTCAGCTTGAGCCTGACCACACCACACTCTTCCAGACCTCGGCTGGAAACACCATCCCCTCCTGCCCTTACTGTGCTGACTTCTTCCGATCCCTTAAAACTTAGCTTAGATGAGCCTTCCTCCCAGAAGCCCTTTCTGCCCACCCACTCCCCAGCCTCCAACCCCCAGGTTCCCATGACACCCTCTCCAGCCCTTCCCACCCTGATGGGACAGCCTAGGTCTTCCCCGTGGGTCCAGGCACTCCCAGATGGAAATCTCAGCAATCAGCAGAGGTTGGCACAGGGCACAAGCATGCCCCGCCCCCCTGCTTTCCCTGCCCGCCCCTTTTTGGTCCTGAGACCCCTGCCCCCACTGGCCACTGTGCGTAGTCTCCTCCTGGCAGAGTGGGCTGAGGGAGGGAACAGCTGTGTCCCGGTCCCCAGTCCTCCAGCACCTGCCATACTCCATCACTCTGGGTCTGGTAACTGAGCCCTGTCCTGTGTGCCAGACTAGGGTCAGGCCGCCGGCTGCAGAGCTGAGCGTGTATGGTGGGAAGGAAGAGATGAAGAGGGTGCAGCAGGAAACATGGAGCCAGGGTTTGGAAATGAGGGGCCGAGGCAGCCTCTGCAGGCATCCCGCCACCACAGATGCCCCCAAAGGCCCAGAGATGCTGTACCTTCGGGGGAGATCTCAATCTGCTCCACCCATGAGGGCGGCATGTCGAAGCTCTTATCCTCATCCTCCTTGCCCTGTTGGGAGAGGTGGGGGTGGGGTGGGTAGTTCTGATCAGGACTGGGCCTTCTGATCAGGGCTGACTTATGGGCAGGTCAGAGCTGCTCTCTAAACCCCCAGGGCCAAGCCCCCCAAGGTGGCTTGTCAGCTCCCCCAGCGGTGCTGGAGATCTGACCTGGTGTGACCTGAGACGGGGGGAGGAGGAGGAGCAGCTCTACCCCTCTACCCACCTGGTGCCTGGCGAGGACAGCCACGCCCTGTCTTGTGTGACCCCCTCCCCCCACTTCCCGCAGAGGCAGGAGACAAAGCCACAGGCCTTTGGTTAAAAGAGGGGCTTCTGGAGTCAGGTGGGCCCAAGCCCCACCCTCCATCCAACACCAGCTCAGGTAAAGTCCCTTAACGGTTCTGAGTCTCAGTTTTCTAACTGCTTGGGAGGATTGACTGATAAATGCACATAAGGGTTTGGGACACTGCCTGGTTGCCCTTATTGTTTTTCTTTCTTTCTGAGCCTAGTTTCCCCATCTGGCAAATAAGGCCTAGTCTAGACAAATGAACTCTCTGATGATACCAAAGGCCACAGCTAGCAGGAAAAGATTTCCCACGTTCACTGCACTCATGAAGCCTTTCTCCACTGTGAATTCTCTGATGATACCAAAGGCCAGAGTTAGCAGTAAAAGATTTCCCACATTCACTGCACTCCTAAGACTTTCTCCAGTGTGGATTTTCCTACCAGAACTGAGGAGGTGCATTTGATTAAAGGAGGTCACATAGTCACTGCCCTTATATGGCACTTCCCTGCTGTGAACTTTCTGATGAGAACAAATGTCAGCCAGAGTTATAAAAGATTTTCCACATACATTACAGGCATAAGGGCTTTCTCCTGTGTGAATTCTCTGATGTCTATGGAAATTGGAGTTGTTGATAAAAGATTTCTGACATCCATTGCACATAGAAGGCTTTTCTCCAGTGTGAATTCTTTGATGTACATAGAAAAAGGATTTATGGGTAAAACATTTTTCACATTGAATGCATTCACTTATAAGGCCTTGCTCCAGTATGACTTCTCTGATGTTCAATTTAAAAACAATACAAATGAATACACATGCAAAACAGAAACAAACTCAGGTTTAAGGGCTTCACTCATGGCTCACTGATAAAGAACCTGCCTGCCAATGCAGGAGATGTGGGTTCGATCCTGGGTCAGGATGATCCCCTGGAGGAGGAAATGGCAACCCACTCCAGTATTCTTGCCTGGAGAATCCCATGGACAGAGGACCCTAGCAGGCTACAGTCCATGGGGTCGCAAAGAGTCAGACACGACTTGGCAACTACATTGGACAAATGATCTTCAGGTTAGGTAACCACAGAAACTTGCATAAGATTTTCCCAGTTTGAAACTTCTCCATGAATAGATACATGTAAATGCATGGCTGAGTCCCTTTGCTGTCCACCTGAAACTATCACAACGTTGTTAATCGTCTATACTCCAATATAAAATAAAAAATTAAAAAAAGAAAAGTCTTCTTGCCAAATTGCTCAGACTTCTGACACCCGCTTGGCTTGTCTGTTCTCATTTTGAGGCCAGCAGGGGGCGCCAGTGGTCCAGGATTTACTGCACAGCAGAGGAGGCTCTCTGGTCTCCAGGGAGAAGAGGCTGCGCCCACTCAACACCATTTCCAGGTGGGTCTACACGTCTTTCCAAGCACATCACACCAGTGGTCTCACTTGTCCTCATGCAGCCCCAGGAGGCTGAACAGAACTGCCTTTGAGAACCCGGACTTGGGAGCCGGACTGTCAAATCCCAAGTCAAATCCCAGCTGTCACTTATTGGCTGTGTAACTTTGGGTCATTTATTTCACCCCTCTGTGTGTAAACCTTCCTGTCAGTAAAATGGGGCAATAATAATCATGGATGACAATACTAGTACCCATCACACCGGGTAGCTGTGAAGATATTGGCAAGTTAAAGGGCTTCCCTGGTGGCTTAGATGATAAAGAATCTGCCTGCAATGCAGGAGACCCAGGTTCGATCTCTGGGTCGGGAAGATCCCAACCCACTCCAGTATTCTTGCCTGGAAAATCCCGTGGACAGAGAAGTCTGGCGGGCTGCAGCCCACGGGGTGGCAGAATCAGGCACGACTGAGCCGCTCCCACTTTCACAGCACTTAGAAAGGGCCATGTGAGTGCTACCTGGGGGCTGAATTGTATCCCCCCAAAACTCATATGTCCTAGAACCCAGAACCCCAGAATGTGACTATGTTTGGAGACAGGATCTTTAAAGAGGTATCGAAGTTAAACTGAGGTCATTCAGGTGAGCCCTAATCCAATACTACTGGTGTCCTTATAGGGAGAAATTAGGACACAGACGCACACAGAGGAAAGAGTGTGAGGACCTGGGGGTGGGCACCCCTAAGGAGAATCCAACCCTGCTGACAGCTCGACTTCCAGTCTCCAGGGCTGTGAGAAAAGAAATTTCTACTGTTTAAGCCACCCAGTCTGTGTTATGGCAACTTTAGCAAACGAATACCCCAGTTATTACTACCGTGATGTAACTGACCCCATTCCCCCATTTTACATGCAGATGATGAAACTGAAGTTTCCAACAGTTAGGAAGTTTGCTCAAGATGTTGGAACCAGTGGCGAAGGCATCTGGGCCTCTGACTTCCACTCACAGGGCCTCATGCAGACCTGCCTGGATTGCCCCTGAGTAGGAGATCAGAGATGACCAGGCCAATGACCTTCAGAAGGGCTGATAGGAGGGACAAGAAAGGCCTGGAAGCGTGTGTGGAGGATCATGGCGATCATGCAGGAGAGGCCTGGATGTGAGGGATGGGTTCTGGGGCTTGAAAGGGATGGGTTGTGGAGAGGGTCTTATTGCCCTACTCCAAAGGACAGGGCAACCCCTGAACAGGAAGTGGGCTGTGTGTGTGTGTATAGAGGGGGCCGAGTGGGGGATGGGCATGAGGCCTGAATGCACAGACTTTCCCTGCACCATTTGGGGGCCCCGGGCAAGTTGCTGGACCTGTCTGGGCCACAGTCTGCCCATCTGCAAAACGAGGGCATGGTCCAGGCCCTTCTGCTTCAAGGAATCTATAAGTGGTCTATCTGAACTGCCCCGCCCTAGACACATACCTGTGGGGGAAGTGTGTCAGGCTGGCCTGAAGCAAGACAGGGTGTCAAGTCCCCCCACTCCATGGAGGCTCACCAGGTTTTCCACGTCGTCATCATCATTCATCCCCTCGTCCTCCTCCTCAGTCAGGGACAGGAAAGGCTTGTCGGTCCCCAAGAGCAGGTACTCCCACCTCACGGGGTCTCCCAGGTCGAAGACCAAATCCTGATGGAGAAGGGGGTCGCTGAGCACACCCCACAGCCAGTGTACCCCCCTCCTACTCCACAGGGGCAGGGAGGGGGCGGGGAACAGCCAAGCCCAGGGTGAGAAGAGACCCAGCTGGGTCTCAAAGGGGCCAGAACGTGGCTCCAGGCTGCCTCTGAGAGACCTCGCCCGCCCTCCACATCCCCACAGGGGGACGGAGGCCCTGAGGGGGCTGGGACTCCCTTCCCGTGTTGGTCTCTGGGTGAGAGACTCGGAAACTCTCTGGCCTGGGATAGGCCTGAATGTGGAGCTCATTTGGCATTGTCCTTACAGGAAGAGATGAGGTGTTGCTGTATGGCAAAGACTGGTTCAAGAAATAGAACATTATCCACACTCCCAGAAAGTCCCCTGGTATCCAGTTACCACCTCCCTCCAAACATGTGCACATCTTTTTTAACTTCTGTAAACGGCACTGAGGTTTTGGGTTTTGTTTCCGCTGCACTAGGTCTTCATTGCCCCAGGGCATAAGGGATCTTAGTTTCCCCATCAGAGACCGACCCCGTGTCCCCTGCATTTGAAAGGGATTCTCAACCACGGGACCACCAGCGAAGTCCTGGCACTGAGTTTTTATACATAAATATGTATGGAAGTTCATTGAGCTGGACGTGTAGGATAAGTGCATTTTTCTGCATGTATATTGCACTTCAATACAATGTTTTTAAAAAATCAATTGAACTAACAATCCACATTTTATAAGGATACAGAAACTAACAGAGTGACAATAATCATACTGGAATGATTATGTATGGGTAAAGCAGTAGGCCCTGGGTACTCCAGGAAAAGCTCAAAGCCTCCTTGGCTGGTGGCCAGCTCTCCCCACTGGCCCACATCCACCCTCCCCCACTGTGCCTGCCACACCCGCCCAGGCCTGCCCAGCACCTTGCAGCAGTTCCAGCAGTCCTGCATGTTGACCCAGTAGTTCTTGTGGTTCCAAAGGCTCTCAATTCCCAGGAAGTGATCGTCCTGGGTGCTGTAGCTGCGTGCAGTGAATGGGTCAATGAAAAAACTCTCAGGCACCTCGCGTTTCCCCGACAACACCAGGACCCAGGAATGCACACGAAGGCCGTGCAGGGGGTCGGTCTTTGCGTTCTCCTGCTCCTGCATGGGAAAGGTGGGTGACCTCGAGGCAAATGGATGGGAAGGGGATCATCAGGGGTCCAAACATCTCCCTGAGGCTGAGGAACTGGCAAAATAACCGAATTTTGATCCACACTGCATCTCTGGTTGACTTCGTGACCTTGAGGACATCACCCCACTTCTGAACCTGTTTTCTTATACATAAAATGGGAGAATCTAGCTCGATCTGTGGTTTATAAACTTAATCTTTTGGCGCTCTAGGGTATCTGGGATTTATTGGCTTTCTGTGTTGTGATTCTGGGTGAGATTTCATCCAAAGAAAGATAGAGGGACACCATATGACTTCCCTATCTGCACCCCTCTGGAAAAAGGGTCACTGTGCCATGTTCATTATTGCATCACCAGGGTCTACTGCATCCCACAGTAGACCCTCAATAAATACTATATGGAAGGAAAGACAAGAAGGGAGGGAAGCAAAGTAGATGAAAGGGATGATGAGAGTGTGGGTGGGTAGGAGGAGAGATGGGAGGATGGTGGGAGGGTGATGGGCGGGTGGTGGGTGGGTGGTGGACGGGTGGTGGGAGGGTGATGGGAGGGTTTTGGAAGGATGGTGGGAGGGTGGTGGGTGGATGGTGGAAGGGTTTTGGAAGGGTGGTGGGCAGGTGGTGGGAGGATGGTGGGAGGGTGGTGAGTGGGTGGTGGGAGGGTGGTCAGAGGGTTTTGGGAGGGTGGTGGGTGGGTGGTGGGAGGGTTTTGGAAGGGTGGTGGGTAGGTGGTGGGAGGATGGTGGGAGGGTGGTGGAAGGGTTTTGGAAGGGTGGTGGGCAGGTGGTGGGAGGATGGTGGGAGCGTGGTGGGCGGATGGTGGGTGGATGGTGGGAGGGTGGTGGGCGGGAGGTGGGAGGATGGTGGGGGGGTGGTGGGTGGGTGGTGGGAGGGTGATGGGAGAGTGGTGGGAGGGTTTTGGAAGGGTGGTGGGCAGGTGGTGGGAGGATGGTGGGAGCGTGGTGGGCGGATGGTGGGTGGATGGTGGGAGGGTGGTGGGCGGGAGGTGGGAGGATGGTGGGAGGGGGATGGGCGGGTGGTGGGAGGATGGTGGGAGGGGGATGGGCGGGTGGTGGGAGGGTTTTGGAAGGGTGGTGGGCAGGTGGTGGGAGGATGGTGGGAGCGTGGTGGGCGGATGGTGGGTGGATGGTGGGAGGGTGGTGGGAGGATGGTGGGAGGGTGGTGGGAGGATAGTGGGAGCGTGGTGGGCGGATGGTGGGAGGATGGTGGGAGGGTGGTGGGCGGGAGGTGAGAGGATGGTGGGAGGGTGGTAGGCGGGAGGTGAGAGGATGGTGGGAGGGGGATGGGCAGGTGGTGGGTGGGTGGTGGGAGGGCGGTGGGCGGGCGGTGGGAGGGTTTTGGGAGGGTAGGTGGGAGGGTGGTGGGCGGGCAGTGGGAGGATGGTGGGAGGGGGATGGGCGGGTGGTGGGAGGGTTTTGGGAGGGTGGTTGGAGGGTGGTGGGAAGGTGGATGAGGGATGGATGTAGAGTGTATGCAGGTATATCTTCAGTGAGCTCCTGGTCTGGATCAAGGAGGACACCAGAACTGCACAGCACACAATGAATTGGCCCAGGCAGCACAGCTCTGTAGTATTAGCATCTGGCTGACCACCACTGGGATGGAGGTGGGGTTTTTGGAAGAGGGAGGAGGGGATTTGAACCTGGGGGCCATAAACACATGGCCTGTGGCCTGCGTCTTTTTCCCCATTCCAAGCAGCCCCTTCTCTGGAGCCGAGTTCATGGCTTGAGGGCTGAGGATGGTGGACCCACCAAGAGGCGTGCCTCCTCCTGCTTCCGCCGATTCTCCTCCTCAGCCTTGATCGCCTCCTGCCTCTTCATCTCCTGTTCCTGCTCAAACCTGCTGGTCAGGTCCCTGGGAGGTTTGATGGCATACTTCTTAGGGGGTGCCTTTTCCTCCTCCTTGACACTCTGTCACGAGATGAGAGGAAAAGGATCGGCAGCCACCCACACTCTTGCTCCTGGAGTCTGCAGGTTCTCTGACCCCAAACACAGAAAGAGCCTCAGCTCCAGACCTGTGACTGTGGGTATGTCCTCCCATTTCCCTAACTGCAGCATCTTCTGCAAAATTCAGTGAGAACCTTTTCCCCAGGCTTGATCTGTCAAATGCAGACAGGACAATGTCTGTATGAGTTGCCCATCCAGGCCGGAGCTCAGGAGGTGTGACTTCTGTTCTTCATCCCCCATGGCCTAGACTAGCTATGATCTGGTCTGATTTAGAAAATGGGGCAAATTGTCGGGAATCAGATTTTCAGGTTTTACCACTGCAGGGCTTCACATTTTGACTTGAAGTGAGTGTTTCCTGGGCTCAGAAAAAGAACAAAGCCTGTGTGTGTGTGTGTGTGTGCATGTGCACATGAGCGTGTGTACACAAATGTGTGCTAGGTGGCCAGAAAATGTCCAGGAAAAGACACCACAGAAGCTGCAGAATGGGGACCTGGTATGAGGGAGAAATAGCGAATCTCCACCATTCATAGTCAGACAGACTGGGCCTCAGCCCCCAGGGACCCATTTACCAGCTGTGTGACTTTGGTCACAAAAGCTATTTGATCTCAACACACTCACATGTAAAACACAAGAGCAATCATTCCTACCACGCAGTGCTCTTGAGAGGCGCAACCAAGTCAAGAAACACGTAAGTGGTTTATAGACCGGAATGTTCTCAGCACCCATTAGCTATTGATATCAATTTCATAATTAAAATTTTGGCTGAGCTAAGAGGCCTGTATGTGAGTTCATAGGCCTTTGGAGCCAAAAGCAGTGATGGAGCTTTTTTTGTTCCATCTTTCCCGGGGAGCTGGGCCTGAGAGAGCAGGCTGGGCTCTCACCAGGTGCCTCCCTCTCCTTCTCCACCAGAGAACAGCCCCAGGGGCCCCAGTTGCTCACACAGGTATAACACAGGTGCATGATGCTGGTTGCCCCAGGCCCCTGGATCCCCTGCCCCAAGCTGCAGATACTCATGGGGCCTTGACCCTGGATCACAAAGTCCTAGAATCAATCCAGTTCATGAAAAGCATTATCTGCCTGTGCATGCATGCTAAGTCGCTTCAATCATGTCTGACTCTTTGCGACCCTATGGACCGTAGCCTGCCAGGCTCCTCTGTCTGTGGGATTCTCCAGGCAAGAATACTGGAGTGGGTTGCCATGCCCTCCTCCAGGGGATCTTTCCAACCCAGGGACTGAACCCACATCTCTTACATCTCCTGCATTGGCAGGTGGGTTCTTACTAGAGCCACCTGGGAAGTCCTTTCTGCCTGTAGCGTGGCTATTTTCCAAATGCACAGAGATGCTTTAATGATTCCTACAATTAAATTCACTAAGAAGTGTTTTGAGTGTTCACAGCTGCCTCGGGTCATTATGGTGTACTCAGTCAGCATATATACAAGCACAACCACTGCCTGCTGTGGTTTGGTGGAGGTTTGGTGAAATTTTGTGCTGTTAAAAAAGGGATCTTTTTACATGAGAGGGGGGAAAAAAAAGACAGAACTACATGTCTGTCCATTTGTCTGCTTTTTCCTTATATGAAAATGACTGGATGGCTTTTTATCATGTGCACAGGATAAATTTGGAAGAATTTGGCTGAAGATAGTCACCATGTGGCATTCACTACTGTGGGGAACACAGTAGCTGCAACTGAGTGACAACAAGTGGAGAGGAGCAGCCAGTTTGGAGGAATGGGCTGTGTGCATGAAGATGCCAAGGGGAGAGAAATCATCAGTGGTTTGATTTCATTGGGCACGGGTGTCCCAGTTGTAGAGCTCAGCGGCAGGGACAGGCTGCCATAAGGATGGCGTGTCTCATGTGATGCTGAGGGCAGCAGGGGCCCGGCCGTACCTCCTTGGGCTTCATGGTGAGTGGGCACACCTCCCGAGTTAGGTCCATGTGGCACAGGTCCTGGGAGCCGTAGCCGTTGACACAGTAGGCGTCGTAGCCAGCGCCGATGAGCATGGAGCAGAGCAGTGTGCTGAAGTCGAAGCAGTTCCCCTTCTGGTACTTGAGCACAGTGGTCGAGGAGTACAGGTACAAGGGCTGGGCACAGCAGGCTGGTCAGTACAGCTGCCCCCTGCCCCTCGCCAGTCTCCCCAGGGCTGGGCGCCAGGGCCAGTGTGCAGGCTCAACCCCAATGGGGCTCCTCCCCTTTGCTGGGTTAGGGAGCCTGCTAAGAATGGGGTGAAAACCACAGCCCCCATGTCCAGAAAGTGCAATCCACATTTGCCTGTAATTCCAAAGGGCCATGGACTTCTTCCTGGTGGGAAAGACCGTCTAGATGTTGAGGCTTCTGGCCTGAGGATCTTTGATTGGATGTTTTATGGTTTTATTCCAAAGTTACCCTTACCTTCTACCTCTGTCTCTCTCTTCTCTTTCTCCACTGTGTACATATTCCCTTTTCTCTCCCTCCTTCCCACCCTCCATTCTTAAAGAGATTAAGCTGGTCAGAACCCCAAAAATGTGGCCTTGAAACGTGGGTAGCAGGTCCCCCTCTTTCCTTTTCCACCTCCTAAAGTCCTGAAAAGAAGACTCTGAAAGCCGAAGGAGGCAAAGGAGTCAAAGAGGTGGGAGTCCAGAGATCAAGCATGCTGTGTGACCTCAGGCAAGTGGCTGTCTCTTTCTAGGCCTGTTCCCATCCTCCCTCCCAGCCAGGGGGTCGGTGAGGGGTTCGGCCCCGACAGACTCATAGACTGTGGCCCGAGGCTGGCCAAGCCTCCTTCTCCCAACCTGCCTGGTTTCCCATCTCTGGCTTCGTGGCCTAAGGATGCAGCCCCAGGTGATACTTACAGGTTTGAGGGGGTCGGGCAAGGGCACCATGGACAGGAAGTCGGAGATGAACTGGGCACAGGTGTCCCAGTTGTAGAGCTCAGGGTAGGGCATCAGTGTGGGCCGGATGGTTGTGCTCACGAACTTCTGCAAAGGGAGAGACCACAGGCCCTGGGGCAATGTGCCACTTGGGAGGAAACCACGGTGCTCCGAGGAAGCTGGAGACCTCAGCATGGGATTGGGGGCCACTCTCTAGGCCTCTCTGGGCTGCAGGTTCCTACTCAGGGCCTTGGGAGTTGGAGGAAGGGATTCCCTCAAGGCCCTTCTTGCCCAGATCTAGCATAATCCTGTGCTAGTGATGTGATCACTACCGCATCATCACCACTACCCCACTCAGCGCCGCTCAGTCCCGCATCACCTCCCTGACCCCCAGCAACTCTGTGAGGCAGGTCCCACTGACGGGTGAGGAAGCCGAGGCTCTGAGAGGTGAGCTGACTTGCTCAGGTTCACAGTCAGTAGCAGAGTCGGGTCTGTCTGGCTCTATACTGCTGCCCAGCGTGGGGGACCTAGTGCTTCTATGGCCTTTGAGGGGTTGCTCTGCTGCCCTGGGGCCAGGAGCCAGGCCTCTGGGGTCTCCCTCCCTGTGAATTCGAGGAAGGTTTCACCAGCACCAGATCACACATGGCCCCACCTAAGGGGCAGCCCCCACTGATGGCTGTAGCAGAAATGCAAGTCCAGGGTTACCAGATCCAGGAAAGAGGGGACTAGGGATCTGGTTGGGAACAGCTGAGTTCCAAGTGCTGGCAGCTAACACAAGGGTTACATCACCAGGTGGGCCAGATCAAACGGTCTGCAAGCCCTTGTCAACCTATGTATGGGCTGCGGCATTGTAACTTCGCATTCATCTCCTGCCATTGGGCCTACAGGTGGGGAAACTGAGGCCCAGTGAGAATCAGGGACGTGCCCTGGGTCCCAGGGTGGGAAGGAAGGAGGCCAGCACTCGGGTTCTGCCTTTGTCTGCACAGGGCTGGCCTTGGGGGCTGGAGATCGCACTGGCTGTCCGACTGCCCCTTAGGTGGGGCATGGGGGCTCCAAGCCACCACAGACCCCAGGGGTGATGCACACCGGGCCTGCTGGGGCCTGTGGGCATTTGAGTTTATATGCTGCCCCCCACCATCCTCCAGGAGAGGTCTGTGCTTGGCCCGCCTCCCTCCGCCCTCTGTGCTCCGGCCCCGGCCTTGCCCTCTACCACCCGGTCTTACAGGCACTTCACACTCGTTCAGTGGGTGCAGGAAGAGGGGCACGCGGTCCGGGCACAGGTGGCTGTACTGGCGGGAGAAGTTGTCCGCCACCTGCAGCAGGTGCTCCTCCTTGAGCGTGTTGCTTTGGTAGGAAAGGGGCAGCTTGGAGGTGTCGATAGTGTCCTTAGTAAAGGTCCTGTGCCCACAAGAGGGTGGTATTAGCCTGTGTGGGGTTGGGCCTGGCACACAGGGAACCCTCCATCTACCTTAGCTGCCACCGGCTCTACTCCGTCCTCATTTAATCCTCATAACTACTTAGGAGGGAAGTGTCGTTCTTATCAGCTGCTCTTTTATTTTTTTAATCTATTCTTAATTGGAGGATAATCGCTTTACTATGTTGTGTTGATTTCTGCTGTACAACAACCATAAGGATACATATGTCCCCTCCCTCTTGAACCTCCCTCCCCTGTCCATCATCCAACCCCTCTAGGTTGTCACTGAGCACTGGGTTGATCAGATGCCCCTTTAAACAGATGAGGGAAATGATGCACAGAGAGGCTGAGTGGCTTGCACAAGGTTACGCAGTTAGGGAGGGTTAACTCCCTAGAAGTTAGAGACTTGGACCAGACAGCCTGAAAGCATGGTCCTCACTCTTAACCATCTCCTTCTAGGTCCCCGTGCTGCCTCCCAGCCCAGGCATCACCATTCTGACCTGCTCTCTCTCTGCCCAGCCCTGGTCTGACCCCCGCCAGGGTGGCTGGGCCAAGGTCCCCTCCCTCCCTATCCCTGACACTCACAAGAGCTTCTCCGGGACAGAGACCTCAATCTCTGACAGCTTCCTCTCCAGGTCTCTGAGCATCTCCTGCGTCATGGTGGTCTCCTCCCTCCGCACCTCCATCGGCCTCTTTGTTTTCTCTCCCCTCTCGGCCCGCTCAGCTGCTTCTTCTCGCTCCGCCGCCTCTTCCTCCTCCACTTTCTCCTTCAGGACCTCCATTCTGGCGTGTCTCTGACTGTCTAGAGAGGAGGTCGCTGCAGGAGGATTAAATGCACTCAGAATGGCCAATTTCAGGCCAGAATGGAGTCAACAACACCAGCTGTGTCCCTGGATGGTGCTTTGATGTGCTTTAGAATTCAGGGGTCCCCAGCCTCCGGGATCTAATGTCTGATGGTCTGAGGTGGAGCTGATGTCATAATAATAGAGATAAATTGCACAATAAATGTATGTGCTTGAATCATCCTAAACCATTTCCCTCCACCCCTGGTCCATGAAAAAATTATCCTCCATGAAACTGGTCCCTGGTGCCAGAAAGGTTGGGGACCGCTGGTTTAGATCACAAAGGGAGGAGGCAAGACCCTCTTAAACGTCCTTTCCATCAGAGAGAAAGTCTCCACGTGGTGTGAGCACACCTGTAACACCTTTCTGACATTTGCAAATTTCCCCTTAAAGCAGAGAGACGATGCAGGTCACACGTTGAGACTATTGTCAGGGCAGGAGCAGGTAGCTGAGACTTATTAACCTTACTTTGCTTTTTGTATATTTATTCCGCCAGTTACTTTCTCCTTCTGGCAGGTGATGTTAGTGCTGCATGGATAGTATTATGAAGTTTCCTATTAAATATATTTATGAAGTCCAGTAAGTCTAAATTCAAAGAAACTTATTCATAATTATCTTTTAGGCCTCTTAGATATGACACTTATATGCTCAGTCACTAAGCCGCTAACAGGGCTGGTTCCCAGTGCCTCACGAGACTGGGTGGCACCATGGCTGGCAACACTGGAGACAAGCAGTTGTTGTTTCCCAACCCAGGTATGGAACCTGTGTCTCCTATGTCTCCTGAATTAGCAGGCAGATTCTTTACCTCTGGCACCACCTGGGAAGCCCATTAATAATAGCAAGGAAGGGGAAAAAAAAAGAGGTAACATCACCAAACTTGGAACACAGAGAGGGCAAGAATAGGGCTGCCTCTAAGGCACCTGAATAAGGGGAAGTTGGCAGTGACACAGCCTACACTCTTCTGGCCAAGCCCTTGCGTCATCTCTCAGGATGGAGGACCTTTGGGTGGGGGGGGTGGAGGGTGGATGGACACTGAAATGCCATATATGCTCATGTGCCCTAGGGAAGGCCTTGTCTGCAGCCAGAGACCCCAGCCTCACTAAAGTGGACCAAAGATCCAGTTCCCTTATAACTTCCAAAGTGATAAGAACACCAGGCACATCTTTTTTTTTTTTTTTTTTTTTTCTGTTTTAGCAAGGCTGGTTGACCCCCTGGATGACTCCCTGATGGGGACCAGTCACCAGAAAGACCAAGCCATGGCTGGAAGCTTGGAATTTCCAGCCCCTCCTCCATTCTCCAGAGAAGAGAGAAGAGTAGAAATGGGCTCAATAATTGATCAAGCCTATGTGAGGAAACCTCCATAAGACTCTCAATAGTAGGATATTCAGAGAGCCTCCAGGTTAGAAAGGCAACGTCCTCTTCGGGGACAGAAACTCCTGCACTCAGGACCTTCCCAGATCTCGCATTATGTATCTCTTCACCTGCCTGGCCATCTGTGTCTTCTACTGTATCCTTTAATAAACTGGTAAATGTAATGAGGTGTTTCCCTGTGCCTCTCTAGCAAATAAATAGAACCCGAGGAGGGGGTCATGGGAACCCCCAGTTGGTAGCCACATTGAACAGAAGTTGTGGGTAACCCAGGGACCGACTGCTTGCTTACTATTGGCATCTGAAGTGAGTGGGAAGAGTCTTGTGGGACTGAGCCCTTAACCTGTGGCATCTGATGCCATCTCCAAGTAGGTAGTGTCAGAATTGAGTTGAATTGTAGGACACCCAAGTGGTGTCATGGAGAATTTCCTGGGACTTCTTTGGTGGTCAAGTGTTTAAGAATCCTCCTTGCAATGCGGGGGATGTCGGTTTGATCCCTAGTCAGGGAACTAAGATCCCACATGCAGTGGAGCAACTAAGCCCATTCCTCAAAACTACTGAGCCCATGCGTCACGACTAGGGAGCCCTTGCACTGCAAAGAAAGATCCCACATGATGCAATGTAGATCTGTGTGCTGTGCAACTAAGAACTGATGCAGCCAAATAAATAAATGAATATTTTAAAAAGGAATTACTCAGTGAGGGGAAAACTGCGCATTTGGTAACCAGAAGTGTCAGAAGCAAAGGGTTTTGTCTGAGAAGTAAAGGAGACACACAGAAGGTGGAAGACTGAGTTTTTCCATTACGGACCCTATGAGGCATTACTATTATGATACCCACTTTTCAGAGGAGAACGCTGAGGCCTAGAGAGGTTAAGTGCTTGGCTTAAAGTCACAGAGCTAGTAAGGAGCAGAAATATACATGAACCTGTATATTTCTGGCTCTGAAATCCATGCATTTAAGGGCCTAATGAGGAGAAGGCAATGGCACCCCACTCCAGTACTTTTGCCTGGAAAATCCCATGGATGCAGGGGCCTGGTAGGCTGCAGTCCATGGGGTCGCCAAGAGTCGGACACGACTGAGCGACTTCACTTTCACTTTTCACTTTCATGCTTTGGAGAAGGAAATGGCAACCCACTCCAGTGTTCTTGCCTGGAGAATCCCAGGGACGGGGGAGCCTGGTAGGCTGCCGTCTATGGGGTCACACAGAGTCGGACACGACTGAAGTGACTTAGCAGCAGCAGCAAGGCCCTAACGAAATGTAAAAATCCTAGAAGGAATGGATGGTTTAGTGGAGGGGGAGTGAGAAAGGAAAGACATAGGAGAGGAGGAGGCCAAGGTGTCAGTGGGCAGCCACTAAAATGGGCTCTGAGCCAAGGTCACAGAACACGTCATCAGAGGTGGAGCTGAGCCAGAACTTGCAATACTTATTCCCGGCCATCAGCCTGCCCCTTCAGCTAAAGCACAATTTGGGGAAGGCAGTCCCGCCTTAAAGTTCCCCCAGTTCTGTGCCCAGCATTCTCCCTACCCCACAAGCCCTTCCCTGCGTCTTTCTCCCCAGCAGCAACCTCCTCTTCACCATCACACACACACACACACACACACACACACACACACTGAAAACTTACCCAGAAAGTTTGGGGTTGAAAGGCCCCAGGCAGAAGAATCCCCCTTACCACCAGCGCCCTTGCCCTCCCCCCTGCCAGGTGGGGTTCAGCCACCCCACACCCCAGCTCCCATCTCACCCTTGAGGACAGCCTGTACCATCTGTTAGCCTGTCTCCATAGTAACAGCTTTCAAGGCTGAGGGCAGGTCATGGGAGAGGAGGCTTCTGGGAAATGTAGTCTTTTGTCACTAACCAGGTCTGGGTCCAGGAGACCCACTGCAGTGTGTCCCTCAGCCCGTGGTGGGCTGGAACCAGCTTGTGTGCCAGTTTGCAAGAGCTGATGGTTAAAGCTTTAGGAATGTTTGTGAACCCATTGATGAACACAGTCATTAGTAAAATTCAAATTACAAAAACATATAAGTAAATAGACTATATTAAAAGCAGAGGTAAGAAATACTCAAAACTCATCACTTCCTAATTATTTTACTGCATTTTATTGTTATCTAAGCTCCAGAGGTTATTTATCCCTATTGTTATCCATACAACGAAAATATTATGTAAGGGTAAGCTACTCCGCATCTTTTTCCAACTCTGTTCAGTGATGTCACATGGGTAGCTTAAAATTATCCATGAGATTATTTATACCACAGAAATTGGCAAATGCTGCAGACAAGGACTTTTTCTCTCATCACGCGTGCTAAGTCGCTTCAGTCATGTCTGACTCTTTGCGATCCTGTGGACGGTAGCTTGCCCGTGGGATTCTCCAGGCAAGAATCCTAGAGATTTCTCTCATCAGGTGTTGTTAAACATTTACCAGGACAGCACTGCTTCTGCTTGCATGGTCAGTATGGCCTTCATCAAAACAGATAGAAACCAGGGTGGGTCCTGGCATGGCCGCCTGTCATGGTGGACAGTCAGGCTGCCTGAGTCCTGGTTCTAGTTGAGGCTGGACCACTGATTTAGTATAAATCTCATGGCACAGAGAAAACTTACTTCTTAGGTTAGTGGCCCATGAAAATGCTTACTTTAATTTCTTTTAAATTACAAAGAAAAAATGAATAGACCGATAATGCACATTATGAGTCCACCTGGGATTATATTCGTCTTCGTACCAATGCAGTCGTAAAAGATAACTTCTGTTTTGTTTTTGAAGGAAAGGGCCCACAGAACTTGTGATGCCGCCTTGTCGGGGGGGAGTGGGGTCCAGAGAAATCCTGCAGATGTCTGGACGAGATTGTATAGTTGCTGCTATTGGTGAAAATGTAGGAATCACCTCAATTCTTCATAATAAAGAATAATTTTTTTCCTTCCGGCTGGAACATTATGCAGTCATATAAAATAAAGTGAGAAAGATAATTTAGATGGAGGGAAAGTTCCTAAGATGGCGTGTGGACTTCAGTCCTGGAGTTCAGCCTGGAATTACCTCTCTGCGGAATTCACCTGGGAGGCGGCCAGGAAGGGAAGAGGAAAAGGAAAATGTGATATGCGCCACCGGTGGAATGGAACATAGGCCTCCTTTTTCCTTTTGTCTCGTGCAACACCTAATTTCCTCTGCATAGTTGTTTATTCCTCTTTACCCATTCCCAGCCCACATAGGCATCATTCTGACGCTCCCCAACTCCCCACCAAATGAGCATTCTTTTTCATGCTGTCAGCATTTTTAATTGGCGTTAATGATATTGTATTAATATTTTTATGTTTCTTAGATATTTGCTAAGAACTGTGTTTTTAAGATCCACCCACTGGACTTCCTTGGTGGTCCAGTGGCTAAGAGTCTGGGCTCCCAAAACAGGGGGCCTGGTCAGGGAACTAGATCCTGCATGCTGCAACTAAGACCTGGCATAGACAAATGAATAAAGAAAATAAATAAATATTAAACAAACAAAAGCTGCACCAGACTTTATTAAAAAAAAAAAAAGATCTACCCACATTAATTTCCTCTTTACTCTCTTAGCCATGGACACCCCACTTTGCCATCAACTCCCATTATTCACAGATAATGCCACACATGTCACTGGTGGAGACCCTTCTAGACCTGCAAGTGTATCTTTGGGCTAAAGAACCCCCAGGAGCAGGACAGCTGGCTCAGCAGCAACACTGCACTTTTTTTCAGGTGGTGAAACCTGCACTCTCTCCACCTCCCACAATTCCTGAGGGAGCCTGGCACCCTTGCCCCCGCCAGCAGTTGATATTCATTCCCTTCCTGATGTTTGCCAGTTTCGTAGGGGTACAACAAGGTCTTACTGTCATTTGAGTATGTGCCTCTCTGATTACTAAAGATTTTAAATCTGTCTTCATGTGCTAATGTGTTAGCTTCAAGGGTTTCTTCTTCTGAAACTGTCTTTTAAAAACTCAACCCATTTTTCTTTATTGCAGAATTATCTTGTTTGGATTTGCAGGACTTCCAGGTGTTAATCCCTGGTTCCAGATGCTGCAAATGCCTCCCTCCTTTCTGTCACAGGTCCACCAACCTTGCCTGTAGTGACCTTCATTAAACACAAAACTTTAATTTTGATGTATTTGAGTCTATCAGGTTTTGGTCTGACGTTTTGCACTTACGAATTTTTGTTTAAGAAATCCTTTCTTGCACTTAAAGTCACAAAAATATGTTCCCCTCTGCGATGACCTAGTCAGGTGAGATGGAGAATGGGAGGGAGGCTCAAGAGAGAGGGGATATATGTATACAGCTGATTCACATTGTTGTACAGCAGAAACTAACACAACATTGTGGAGCAATTATACTCCAATAAAAAATATTTTCCTATGTTAATTTTGTAATTCTGCTATGCCACTTAGACCTTTACTCTGCTGGAAGTCCATCTCTGTATGAAGAGTTAAGTAGGGATTTTGTTTTATTTTTCCCCTTACAAAGAGTTAAATTTCCAACACCATCATTAGATCATTTGTCCCTTCCTCGTGATGTCACTCTCATTATACAGTAAGTCCCCAGGTGTACATGTGTCTGCCACGGAGGCCTCTGTTCTATTCCACTGGTCTTCATGTCTATCCCTGCACAGACTCCAAGTTGAATTTACCACTATGGCCTTGTACACTCTTTATATCTGCAGGTCAGTTCTTCCTTCTATGCCCTCTTTCATTAAGGATGACTTAGCTATTTGAGGCCTATATGCCTTAATATAAATTTTATTTTATCTAGTTTAAAATTTTTTTATTTATTTACTTACTTTTGGTTGTGCTGGGTCTTCACTGCTGTGCATGGACTTTTTCTAGTTGCAGTCCGTGGGCTTCTCATTGCGGTGGCTTCTCCTGTTTAAGAGCACGCGCTCTAGGGTGCACGGGTTCAGGAGTTGTGGCCCACAGGCTTTGTTGCCGCGCGGCGTGTAGACCAGGGGGCAAATGATCTTCCTGGACCAGGAATCGAACCCACACCCCCTGCATTGCCAGACAAATTCTTAACCACTGTACCACCAAGGAGACCCTTTTATATAAATTTTATAATAAGTTTCAGAAAACTTAAAAAATCACTTAGAATCTTTATTGGAATTACATTGTATTTGTAGATCAATTTGCAAAGAATTTTTATCTTTTGATATTAAATTACTTCTCTGAAAGCATGAAGCAAGTAGGTCTTCTTATTTCCTACCTATTTGTTACATTGTAATGAAAAAGTATTAGGAAAGAAGAAGCTGGGACAGAACAGAGAGAACCTGGCAGGGAACCACGATGAGGGGACACCCTTCCTGCAGCACACAGATGACCACTGCCGCCTACGGCCTGATAAGGTGTCAGCCAAAGCCGAGTTCCGGCTTAGTCATAGCCACACTGCCTTGGGTGGGCAGCCGGTATCTCATATAATCATCAGCTTTGTCGGGCAGCTGCCGTTATCCCTGCATTGCAGATTCAGTAGGTGAGGAACTGGTCCAAGGCAAAGAACCGGAACCAAGCAGGCTGACCTCTGAGTTCGTGCTTTTGACCATCAGGCTGTCCACCTCCTAGGTTGTCCTTTGGATGCATCAGTGACAGGAGAACTTCGTCTGTCTAGGTGGACCTTGGGGTGTTTTTTTGCCATAGCCCTTCCTGGCCTTAGCATGTGCTCAACTTGGTGCTTGGAGCCACTTTTGCAGTGACTTCAAGCAGTGAGGGACCCCAGCCCCTCTGCCGCTGCCTGGCCCTGGGGTGGAGAGCCAAGCAGCAAACAGGACATCTCTGCTGTTAGCTACGCACCCCTTCGGCTTTCCCCAACTGCACCTGGAAACCCCGCCCATCCAGGGCTTGTGGTTCTATCGGTCCCTTATCCCACTGAGCATGTCTTAAGTGAAAGCAAGGAAAAAGCAAGAAAAAAACCACTGTCCAGGATTTCCCTTGAGACTCGGAGGTCAGGGACAAGGTAATAACTCTAAACCCCCGGAGCCTCCAGCTCAAGTGTCGGCTCAGCTTTCAGGGTGGTCTTGGGCGGGATTGCTGGGCCTCTCCAGGCTCAATTTCCTCCTCCCCACCCAGGGCTGGTTCACTTGGCAGAGCTGTGCAAGGTATCTAGAAGAGAGCCTTTTTTTTTTAAAAAAAATGTATTTATTTTCAATTGAAGGATAATTGCTTTACAATATTGGATTGGTTTCTGCCAAACATCAACATGAATCAGCCATAGGTATACATATGTCCCCTCCCTCTTGATAAAAGGGAGCTTTGAACTTCATATCCTCCTAGTTAACAAAACAGGTTGCGGAAGCTCACAATTTGCTTTCAGTTCAGCTCAGTTCAGTTGCTCAGTCGTGTCCGACTCTTTGTGACCCCATGAATTGCAGCACACCAGGCCTCCCTGTCCATCACCAACTCCCGGAGTTCACTCAAACTCACGTCCATCGAGTTGGTGATGCCATCCAACCATCTCATCCTCTGTTGTCCCCTTCTCCTCCTGCCCCCAATCCCTCCCAGCATCAGAGGCTTTTCCAATGAGTCTTTTCTTTAGGCCAAGGGGTTTCTCATGGAGCAAACAAACTCCTGCTGACAATGTCGGGCACTTCACTTTGACCACCTCACTTAAGACTCAATGGGCTTCCCAAGTGGCTCAGTGGTAAAGAATTCACCTGCCAAAGTAGGAGACCCAGGTTCGATCCCTGGGTTGGGAAGATCCCCTGGAGTAGGAAATGGCAACCCACTTCGGTATTCTTGCCTGGAAAATCCCATGGACCAAGAAGCCTGGAGGGCTGTAGTCCATGGGGTCACAAAGAGGTGGACATGACTGAGCAACTGAACATGCACACAAAAGACTCAACAAGCCCCATCTTACGTAGGGTGAATCTGAGGTTCAGAGAGCTGTGGTGACAGGCTCAGGGTCACCCAGCCCCTAAACAGCAGAGCTAGGATTTGAAGCCAGGCCTGTCAGACACTGAAGCAGCCATTCTTCCTGAGGACAGGTTACTAGCTCTGAGACTTTGGGGTAAGGTTGCTGAGAATTTCAGTGTGAGAAATGGATGTCTGTGAAGATAAGCCCTGAAACCCACCAAGTTTGTCCCCAAAAACTGATAACGTGGCTCAACTGTTGCAGTGTCCACACTCTAAAGATTTGCCTTCTAGGAACACAGTGATTTGCACAAAGCCAGGGTCCTGGGCTTCCTTTCTTTCATCTATTTGCTGAGTGGGAGGAGGGAGAAGGGGAATCTAAGTCCAGGGCATTTGTGGGGAGGAGGCAGACTGGCAGCCAGGGGTTGTGGTGAGGCTCTAATAATAATAACTTCTCACCTGTGGAAGGTGCTAGACTTTCTGCAAAGCACACTGGGGAGGGTGGGGGTTGAAGAGTGAGGCTGAACAGTAAGTTGGGTGAGGTGCAGTGTAGGGCAGAAGAGAGGGGTGGACGCCAATGCCCTGCCCTCCTGGTCGGGCTGGCCCAGGGGACCAGCGTGTCTCTGCATTTGTCTGTCTCTCCTTTTGTTTTCTTTCTTTGGATCAGTTTATCTGTTCATCTTTCTATCGGTTTATCTTTCTGTCTCTCTCTATCTCTCCATCTCTCTATCTCTGTGTCTATCTCTACTGTCTCTGCCTCTTTTCTGTTTCCTACTGAGGAAACCAGTGGTTTCAAAACCAAGCCCAGCCACTGGAAGTGACAAACCCAGCTGGGTCTGGCCTGAGGCACTCCCCTGGCACTATGGGAGCTTGGATGCCAGAAGAAATGTCCAACCTCTCTCTGTTCACAACCCCCCTCCCCCCCACTGGCTCCTCAGCCCTCAGGTGTGCTGAGCCCTGAACCTTATGCCCTCCACCCCCACCAAGACAGCAGGCCAGAGGTCAGTCCACCTGAGACCAGCTGGGACCTGGGACCCTTTGCTGCAATGTTTGCAACCTGGGCAGACCTCTTCTCCAGCAACAAAATGCAGAGAAGATATATGGGACTAGAAATAACTGTGTGTATGTGCAGTTGGGCCAATTCTGGACAAAAGAAACAAAACAAAACAAAAAAACTAAAAAAGTCCCTAATGCCACTTCTGAAGAGCCAGGAATAAAAACAGGGTGTTGGGGAAAAAAAAGCTGGGTACTATGCATGCCCCCTGTACTCAGCACCACCAGAAGGATGTGCAAACCACCTAAGCTAGGCTTCCAGCCGAACTCCTGGACATACCCCTACCCTCACCCCATGAAAGGAATCGGCTTCACCACCCCTGCCCTCAGGGAGTGAGCAAGCAAGGCAACCTGTTGTTAGTTCTCACTTTCCCCTTCTGCAGCATGGACCCCAATAAAGCCTTGCCTGAATTTCTCGTCTGGCCTCCCGTCAATGTCTGTTGATTGAGAAAGGCCAAGACCCTGGTTGGTATCAGGGCCACCCGTGAGGCAGTCAGAGGTGGAACTGGGGACTGCTTGAGGTAGCCCACCTATTGAGTAAGTGGCATTCCTTGATATTCAGGGTCCCCAGCACCTGAGGGGCTCCCAGCGCTCCTGAGCGGCAGGGGGACCTCTGTGAGGATGGGCCCTGAAGAGAGTGGCTGAGACCAGGTGAGACCAGAGAAGGAGCAACCCCCCCACCCCCTCAAAACAAACCTCCAGTTCACAAGAGCCCCCCACACCTGAGCAGGCGGTGGCCCTGAGTGTCCCCTCAGGCACAGGCGGCCCAAGGGCGGAGCTGTGGGAGGGCAGTGATGAGGGGAAGGGAGGAAGGGGAGCGGCTGGGGACTCCTTCCCGAGGCGGCCAAGGACTGACCTCCTTATTGAAACTCAGGCTTTCTGAGACTAGAAGGCCGTTTTGCTCTGAGGATGGGGGGTGGGCGTGGGGGCAGGGTGAGGGTGTCACTGTGCTGGCAGGGGTCTCAGAATCACAGGGACTTGAGACGCCTGCCGTCCTGGATCTGTGAACTCTCAGACCCGTAGGTGTATCTGGATAAGACCTTTGAGACAACATGGCCCAACGTATTTCTCATGCCCTGGCTCCCCAGTCGCATTGTGTGGAGAAAGGCGCTGAGGCCCAGGAGGCAGGGACCCTCTCCCCCCCCTCCCAGGTTACACGGTCAATTAGAGCTGAGTTCAGAGCGCAGGGCGGGCCCGGCCTGGCCACATGGCCTTCCTCTATTCATGAGACACGGTCTGGGCATGGTCAACCCGAGCAGTGCCAGAAGATGAGGTCACGGTGCTCTGGCTTGGGCAGTAGAGGACAATGAACCAGCAGAAGATGAAGACACCTGTCAGGGAGGAGAAAGCCTCAGTGAGCCTGGGGCAGGGCTGGGGCTGGCAGCTGCCCAGAGGCGAAACTGCTCCACTGTGAAAGTTCAAGAATGTACAGAAACATCAGCCCCTGAGGTGAAATCTATTCCTGAAAAAGGACCTAATCAATACCTTGGGAATGAAAGCCAGTCCTTGAAATAAAATCTGTATACGTATCTATCAGATATAACAAAGGCCGAAATGAAGAGATTTTCAACCATACGAAACAACGACCACTGCCCTTCTTATAAACAGTTATTCCAGGATGCGCTTCATCAAGAGGGAAGGTGTGAGGTATGAAAACTGTAGTAAGTACAGACATTGAGGGAGAAGTAAAAATCTTTTTGGGTCTTTAAAAGAAATTTAGAACTAAAACCCTATACAACAGCAGAAGTATTGAGGGGGCTTCCCTGGTGGTCCAGTGGTAAAGAATCTGCTTTCCAATGCAGGGACACAGGTTTCTTGGTCAGGGAACTACGATCCCACATGACACCGGGCAACAAAGCCTGTGTGCCACAACTAAAAATCTTCACACACCACAACAAAGAGATTGTGTGCGGCAATGAAGACCCAGCACAGGCAACAATAAAAAAAAGTAAACTTGTTAAAAAATATATTGAAAAGATTTCAAGGGCAGTTAAAGTGGGCTGAGGGCTCTGTTTGTGAGAAAGAGAGAAATACTGAGTCAGTAGAAAAACCTCAGTGTGGTGAAGTGTTCAGGTTTAGCTATAATGGGTAACCTCAGAAAGAATGACAATCCACAGTTTCAAGATGTGCCCCCAAACCTTAACCCCTGAGAGTTCTCGGATGTGGACTCATGAATCTTCATCTAGGGCCAGTCTCTGATGGCCTAATAATAATGACTCTGTTGTTAACATAGTTCCCACATAGTGAAGGCTTACTGTGTCCCACACACACATTATCTCAGGTATTCATCATGAGATCTGGTGAGAAAAGTACTGGGATTATCCCAACTGTACAGATGACAAGGATCTGAGGAGCTGAATGAGTTGTTGAGGTGGTGAGGGGAGGCAGGATTTGAACCTAGGTCTGCCTCTCCTCGGGTTTCCCAGGTGGCTCAGTGGTAAAGAATTCTCCTGCCAATGCAGGAGATGCAGGTTTGATCCCTGGGTCAGGAAGGTCCCCTGGAGGGTAATGGCAACCCACTCCAGTATTCTTGCCTGAGAAATCCCACGGGCAGAGGAGCCTGGCGAGTTACCGTCCACAGGGTCAGGAAAGAGTTGGACATGACTTAGCAACTAAACAACAAGAACTGCTTGTACCCATGCTGCCAACCATGTTGCCATGCAGTCTCGTGAGGCATTGGGAGCCAGCCCTGCTCCTGTGGGTTTGCACCCACTGGATCTAGACCCCCAGCGTCCCTAGTGACTGCTCTGGACAGGATGAGACTGTGAGTCAAAGCCACACTTGCTGTTCCTTTCCGAGCTGTTTTCCCTCACAGTCGGGCTGTGATATACTTCTTTAAGTTTTGTGTATGAAACAGAAGTATGAGGAGGAAAGGGGACAGGTGCAGGCAGGGAAACCCTGCCCCACATGTACCCTGAGTGCCTGCCCCTTTGCTGGATATGGGAGGAAAAATTCTGCGGGGGCAGGGAGCAGGCTTATCTACCATTTCCTCCACTAATCATTTCCTTCCCGCCTCCACAGACTCTGTTCATGTCACATAGCCATCACATCACAGGATCTTGCTCTCCTGGCCACAGATGACTGGACCAGAGATGGATGTCTGATGGCCCAGTCAGATCCTTGACTCTCCTAAGAACATAGAAAAGACTGAACCAGACCACGGTCAGCAGACTGGGAAGATGATATAGGGATGAGGTGGTCATCTTGGGCAGCCAGTTGGAGACCATGGGTAAGAATGGGCCAGTGGAGGGAAAAAGTTACCACAAAGAGAAGGTGAGAGACTTCTTGTGACTCTGGAGAAAAAGATGGAGCAAGTATGTGCTTTGGTTTTGGTGGCTTTTCTTGACCCTGCTATCAGCTCCCATGAAGTCAGCCAGTCTTTCTACCCTGGGGTCCTTGGGGGAGCCTTGGATATTTAAAATCAGTACCCTTGAGTACCACTGGGCCTCCCTGGTGACTCAGTGGTAAAGAATCCACCTGCCAATGCAGGAAGTGTGGGTTTGATCCCTGGGTCAGGAAGATCCCCTGGAGAAGGAACTAGCAACCCACTCCAGTATTCTTGCCTGGAAAATCCCACGGCAGAGGAACCTGGTGGGTGACAATCCATGGGGTCACAAAAGAATCAGACTCAACTTAGCGACTAAACAACAACAACCCTTGATTTGAGCTAGCCTGAGTAGAATCCTGTTTCTTGCTAGCTACACCCTCCCCCAAAGCCCCCCAACACCCTCTGGTGCAGGAAGGCAGCCCGTCTCCTCCCTAGCCCAGGAGCCTCACCTTGCAGAGAGGTGAACAGTGCAAAGACATAGGCCGTGAATTGGCCCAGGGACGTGAGGAGGGCCAGTCCCCATGGCAGGCCCACCAGGCACGAGAGGCCCAGCAGGGTGAGGACCCCCTTCCAGTGCTGCCCCTTCTCCTTGCCCGCTGTGGCACTCGACAGAGTGAAGACCTTCCAGGACACCAGGCTCAGGATCACTGCGCTGAAGAGGAAAATGATGAGGCAATAGCCGTACACGGTGATGTAGAGGGCAGTTTTCTCACGGAACCAGCACCTGGAGGAGATGGATGGCCGTTGGGACCAGAGGAAGTCCCCTGAAAGCAAGCCCCGGGCAGTCTCCCCAGCCTGTTCTTCTCTGACTAAGAAGATGCACCGCCCACATATCCATCCATCCTTCCCCTGCTCTCCCAGGGTAGGGGATATCATGAGGCTCCAGGTTGCTATCCCTTTAGACCAGTGGGTACAAAAGGCCAATTTGGTCCCAAAGGCATGTTTTGTTCACCCCACCTTATATTGGGGAAAAAAAAACTGAATTAAGGGACACCTTTTTAAAAGTGAAAGGTTTGGCATATACATCCAGATTCCACTTGGCTTATGGGATCTTGGGCTTTGCTGGAGCCTCAGATGGTAAAGAATCGGCCTGCAATGCAGGAGACCTGGGTTCGATTCTAGTTCCTCCTCCAGGGATTGAACCCAGGCACTGGCAGTGAAAGCACCAAGTCCTAACCACTGGACCACCAGGGAATTCCCTAAATATGCCAATTTCTGCTTCTCTTATGAAACCATACAGCTGGCAGCTCTGTGGACACCCTCCTGAGGGACAGTAATCAGCTGCCAATTAAGCTGCTGTATGATTGCCAGTCTGCAGCCGTGCCCACCCAGGCCGCTGCATGCATTTATGTTACCCGTCTGGCCCCTGGGACTCTGCATTCGAGGCCCTGGGCACAGCACCAAGGCCCTGCCAACTCTTCTTAGCACAGAGTCACGGGTCTCAGGCGGGAGCCCTGGGAGAGGCTCAAATTGGCTCCACTGTTCCCTGTACTGCAGGGGTGAGAGGCCCTAAAGCAGGTGTGGATCAACCCCCATTGTACAGACGAGGAGACGCAGGCTCTGAGAGGGGACGAACTTGCCCACGTTCACACAGCAACTCAGAGGCAGAGTCTGCATAGAACCAGAGCTGCTGCAAGCACTGGAGAGTTGTGCCCTGCACAAGGGCACCTGGTGGGGGGTCAGGTGGAGGCTGAAATCCAGCTCACCCTGCACTCACCAGGCTGGGCACCTGGCATGGCAGGTCAGAGGGATAAAGGGGGTACCTTTTAAAAATTTCCCAAAGGTGCTATAGAGACTGGTGGTGCCGCAGGCTGGAGCAGGGCGTCCTGCCTCCTGGTCCAGTCCTCTCCCCTTCTCAGCCCCTTCTCCTTGTCCTTCTTCTCTCTGGGCCTCAGTTTACCCCTCCAGGCCATGAGCTAGCTGGATCTGAGGATCTGGCCTTGATTTACTCTCTTCTCAGGATTCTCCCCTCTTCCCACCTCCTTCTGGCCCTAATTTGTGCCCCCAGGGCCCTGAGGTCACCCCGACTCCCATAGCCACCACTCACAGCTCCAGTGTGATGACGTTCTTCTCATCACGGATGGAGTAGGGGCCGTAGCTGTTGGTGAACCCAGTACCGATGACTATTAGGGCAGGCAGGACTGGAGGCGAGGAGGGAAGGACGTATGGTGTTGCTGAGGCTCCCTCGGCACGTCCTCCTTCACATCCCCCTCCCACTGTCGATCCCTCGAGCTCTGAGCCTATCAGAGTGGGAGCTGCCCCTGCCCATGGCCCTCCCCAAGGCTGGTCCCCTTCTGGCCTCATCCAGACAGAGCCAGCCAACCCTCTTCCTGGCCAGGAGACACCTACCCCAGCCCACAAGGCTCAGCTTCAGGAAGTAGTGGCTGAAGTAGGTGTTAAAGACCTTGATGACAAGCAGGTAGAGGTGGAAGGCTTCCAGGCCCATCCAGGTGAAGGCACAGAGCAGGAAGTAGTGGAAGACGGCCCCCCGGGCCCAGCAGGCAGCGTTGGACCCCTTCAGGCGTTGCCCCACATTGAGGAAGAAGGCCAGATTCAGGAGAAACAAGCTGACGCTCAGGGCCACATGGATCTTGGGGGCGTCTTCAGACTTGAACCTCTGCCAGGAGAACCTAGGGCAAGAAGGGCCAGTGAAGAAGGGCATCCAGACCTCCCCATCTGACCACCTCTGTTCCACCTCTCTGCCAATGTGAGCACCCTCTGGTTCAAGTCCAGGGGCTCTCTCATGACCTGCAGGACCTTGTGGGTTCTGGATCTTTCTGGCTTCATTACTTGACTCCATGCTTGAGCCAAACTGCACAACTTGAAACTCTGAATGCCTTTTGCTTCTCCACAGCTCCCAGACTTTGCCCATGCTCTTCCCTCTGCTCTCAGCTTCCCTGCTCCACCTTCAAAACCCTCCTTGGATGTTTCCTCCTGCGAAGGCTGTCTCTAAAGGTCACTTATCCCAGGCTTAGGTGGAAGTTTCCCAGAAGTGAGTGTGGTGTAACTCTCCTGCCCCTTATTTCCATCTCTCTCCATGCTGTGACCTTGGGCCTAGCACAATAAGCAGGAGGAGGCCCTGCATTGGTTGAGTGACTGGATGGATGGCGCATGGATGCCTGAGGCCTAGAAATTGTAAGGAGGTGAGGCTCAGAGATGGACAGGGACTCAGAGTCACAGAGCAGGACAGGGGCTCCAGGCTCTCAGCCCAGGGCTCCACACCTGCTCTGTGGAGCTCACTGCAATTTCCTAGCCAATCAGTTCCTGCAGGACTCTCACTGGAGGGATGGGCCCTTAGGGCTGCCTGGAGGGGGCATGAGGGATAACGTCCACCACACCTGAAATGCCAGGCCCCACACTTGGGAGATACTGACAATTCCTCCTGGCACTCCAAGCGCTTCTCTCAGGGTCCAGCAGGGCAACCAGCTGGCAAGTCACACTCAGCTTGTTGGGGATGAAGGCAGCGTCCTGGGCCAGGGCTTGGGGATGGGGGCAGGGGTGGCACCACTTACACTCATCGTTTGGTCTGAGACTGGGGGGGTTGGAGCTGGTGGGGGCCGCAGCCCCCCGGAAAAACAGCACCAGCATGCAGAGGAGGGCAATGCAACTGGGAGTCAGGAGACCAAGGGTTGCTCCAAGCCAGTCATGGGTCAGAAGGCTGGGCATGGGGCTGCTCCCCTGGGTTCCTTCAGCAGAAGTTCCTGTGGGTCCCTCAGCCATGGCCAGGGCCCGGGAGAGCCTGGGACTGGCTGCAGCAGCTTCTGCTGTCCCTGTTCCTCCTTCTTCCAGGAACAGCCCTGGGTTTCTCCAAGGAGTACACTTCCCCACTCTCAGCCATGAACCTCAAACCCAAGAGCAGGCACGTGATCTGGCCTGACCAATCAGTGTCATCCATTCTTTCACCACAGTGGGCCTGTTAAGTCACGGGCACATGGTCTAAGTTACACCAGTGAGACTCAACTCTGTGGTACAGGGACAAAACTGAATACACACACACACACACACACACACACACACACACAGGGCATGCACAGGCTCAACCTCTTTGGGGTGTGACCTCTGCAGGGCTGCACTCAGAAGGGCTCTGTGCTTGTTTTAATCCTTTGTTGTCACCATCTTGAAATTCTTAATGATTTTTGAACAAGGGGCTACATGTTTTCATTTTGGACTGGGCCCTGCAAATGATTTAGCCAGTCCTGTCAGTATGTGTAAACGTGCTCACACACACACACACACACACATACACACACACACACAATTGAATGCATGTGGAAAATGGTGAAAACTGAATGAGCTCTGTATTCTCGTTAGCTGCTGTGTGTGTGTGTGTGTTAGTTGCTCATTCACATCCGACTCTTTGAGACCCCATGGACGGTAGCCCGCCTAGGCTTCTCTGTCCAAGGAGTTTTCCAGGCAGGAATACTGGAGTGGGCTGCCATTTCCTTCTCCAAAGAGCAGTGCTGTACCAATATCAATTTCTTGGATTTATACTGTACTACAGTTTTAGATGGAGAAGGAAATGGCAACCCACTCCAGTATTCTTGCCTGGAAAACCCCATGGATGGAGAAGCTTGGTGGGCTACAGTCCATGGAGTTGCAAAGAGTCAGACACGACTTCACTTTCACTTTCACAGTTATAGAAAATGTCATCACTGAGGAAAGCTGGATGAAGGAACCCTGGGACTCTAGGTACTATTTTTGCGACTTCCTGTTAGTCTATAATTATTTCAAAATAAAGTTTTTTTAGAGACTTCAATTCTGAGGCTTAGTTCAGAAGATTAGCTGTTTAGGCAGCTAAGAAGCTATGATGCTAGCCTGGGGCTCCCCAAGGCCCCTGAGTATGAAGAAGTTGCCTGACATGACTGACAAAGGAGAAAGCGAAGTGGTGAGAATCAGAGGGGACACGGAGTCCCAGGGACATCTTTTGAGCACCTGGATCCAGCATCACCTGAACTGAGATCACCTTGGGTTTTTCAATCCCGTGAACCATGTGTTATCTATTTTAAGTCAATTTGAGTTGAGTTTCTGCCACCTGTAACTGAAATAGCCAGACACTTTTCAGCCTCCAGTCCCATTTTATAGATGAGGAAGCTGAGGTTTGGAGAAAATATGAGTATAACACAGGATTAACACTACTCTGTTGGTTTCTACCCTGCCCTGCTGCTGTCCTTGAGGGCAGGAAGGAGATGGGGGGTGGAGCTGGGCAGGGTGACCCACCTCAGGACGATGTAGAGGATGATGGTGAAGGCCAGGAAGATCATAGAGGTTCCACAGCCAGCCTGGGAAATGTGTATGAGGGCCCTCACGGTGGTCTCATCCAAGATTGGCCTCTGTGGGTGATTCCCCCAAACGAGAATCCTATCAATTGGAGGCCAGGCCTGCACACCCCAAAGGCCTGGCCCTTGCCCACAGCCACCCTGTTCCCTGGCCCAGGAGCCTCGGCATTTCTGGAATTGCTGGGATGGTCGGGAAGGGGGCTCTATTACCAGCAGCAGGGCGAAGAAGGTCAGGTGGTCACAGCGGCAGATAGTCCTGCGGACTCCAACCTCTGTGGAGCAGCCCTTGGAAGACCAGTCTCCTGATGACCCAGGGGAGAAGGAGAGGGAGCATAGCAGAGGGGAGGGCAGGAAAAGGGAAGAGAGAGGTCCGGAGAGGAAAGGAAGAGGGGACGGCCCATCTGTTGGAGTCCTGTCCCCTAAGGACAGGACTTACCCTTACCCTCCCTTCATCTTACCCGGGGAAGGTCCTCCAGGCCCTACCTTTAGTCGAATCCCAGAATTCACAGCTGAGGTTCATGTTCTAAAACCAGAGAGTGGGAGTCAGGGGCGAAGCAGGGGTGACTGGGAGCAGGGAGAGGAGGGTGAGGGGAGCGGGGTGTGCTCCGTGTCTCAGCATGTGCCTGCATTAGGTGGAAGCAAGGCTCAGCCTGTGGTCACATAGGAACCACATTTGAAGCATTTGATGTATTCCAGGTCAGCGTGTGGGGTGTGGATTGATGTGGGTGGGAGGGGCGTATATCTGGGGGCTCCTTTAGAGGCACACACATGTGAGCAGATGTGCAAAGCCGTGTGCGTGCATGTGGGTTTCCCAGGTCCACCGGACCCCTCTGGGAGCACGTGAGTGGAGCATGTTGGGAGGACATGCGTGCATAGGCTGGACATGTATCCATAGGCACAATTGTGTGTCTGGTCCTAATGGCTTCTCCCAGGTGGATGTGGGAGGGTAGGAGGGTGCAGAGTCCCCTGCGTGTCTGTCTATATGCCTGGGGATGCCCACCTGCCCATGTGCCCCTCAGGAACTGCCAGGCCAGGGTGGGGGACTCACAGGGGGCTGGTACTGGTGGGAGAAGGTGATCTCCAAAGGCTCGGCCAGTTCGGTGACATTTATGTGACCCAGAGTCAAGCCCACCATGCGATTGTTCAACACTCTGCTGCCATCCTCCCGGCTGAGCAGGGAGCCCTGTGGAGGGATGCGTGGGAAGCCAGGCTATACAAGGGGCTCCCCCGACCCAACCCTGGTGGGGGCTCCTAGGACCCTCTAGGGCTTGTGCACCTTGCCTGGAGGGAAAGGTCTGGAGCCAGAGGTCCAGGGGATAAGGGGTCATGGGCGACCTTCTTCCTGCTGCTCCCTGGAATCTGCACCGGCTGTGCCAGGATGGGCCCTACACTCTAGGCCGAATGGCCACAATGCTGTGTATCTGATAGCTGTCCATTTCTGGTCCCCAGGCCTCCTCTGCCCTCTTAACTGGAGCACAGGATTAGAAGGAAGATGAGACGAGAGATGGAGGACAGTGGATGCCTACAGTGGGGAGCCCCTGCCCACCAGCACTCAGGGATGCACAAGCCCCTGTGTGAGTGCAGACACACCTCTGGGGCATACCTGGTACACATTTGCAAGGGAATGCGCATGCTTGTTAGTGTGAACATGGTCACACCAGCACATACATGATTATGTATGTAATCAGGAATAAGAAAAGAGATGCATGTTTGTACACGGACAAGGACGCACACAGGACATGAACTCACTTGGGATACAGATACAAGTCCAAGGACACTGGTGGGGGGCAGGTGGTGTCTAAATACCAAGTGGGAATAACCAGCGTGACCCTGCGGTCCAGACTCTAAGGACACGGGTCTAGATGACCTTGGCTGGAGATGTTCATCACTTCCTTCATCCCCACTGGGTCCCTCAGCAAAGATTCCAGAGGGGGCAAGCATGTCCCAGTGAACCCAGCATTGAATCTCAGCCACCCTGTGCCTCTCCTCACCTTGAAGACATTCCCTGGACCGATGTCCAGGACAATTATGCCCAACCGGACCATCGGCCCGTCGCTCTTCAGGGATCCGAAAAGGCTCTTGGGCAGCCGGACTCTGTCAGGGTGCTGGTGCTCATCCTTGGTCACCTGCTTCGGAATCTGCAACCACAGATCCAGCCACTTCTGTCTTTCCCCGAGAAGCCCAGTCAACAACACAGTTCCTGCCCCTCCCCCAGCTGGAAGGAGAACCTGAGGCACGCTGGGTGGTGGGACAGCACCAGGGTCCAAGGACAGCTCTGAGAGGTGGGACGCCTGGCGACACAGTCCAAGCTCTGCTCTGTTCAGGCTGTGAACCCCTGCCCAAGTCATAGCCCTTGTGGAGCCTCAGTTTTCCCAATATGGAGAATGGAGCCAGCAAGGTGTCCACGTGGCCACCAGTCAGGCAGGCTGAAAGTGGATTATGAAGGGGAAACACCTGGACAAGTCAGTTTGCAGGTGTGAGGAAGGGTCGGGGTAGTGCTTTTGGCCAGGGTCCTGACCCCTGCTGTGCTGACATAGAGCTAGGGTGACAGTGTCTGGTTTCTGACTCAGGTATAAAGGAAAAGCAAAAGGCCATCAGGAAGGGAGACAGTGAGGACAAAGGGGAAGAATACAAGAATTCACATTGAATGTGATATCCATCCCCACCCAACAACACATTTTGTAACAGCTAAGAATGGTCAAAATATTAAAATAAATTTTCATGGGTAGTTGCCAAGCATGTTTCATCCATTCTGTGACCTCACTGTTCCCCTGGGGCTGCAGCCTGGTCCCACCGGATCCTGCCTCAAAAGCACCCATGGGCATGGAAAGAGGGGGAGCTAAGTGTTGTAGTCGAGAGCCTCAACTTTCTGCTTCCTAACCCAGAACCTTGTCAAAAGGACATGTGGGTGATTTCAGAGGCCGGTGCCTACCCCATGCAGAGGGCTCAACTGCTAGGGTGATGTGATAAAGGGTTGAGAAAGGCCCCTCCATCTTCCATCTCTCCTTTTCTAGGCTGACCTAAAAGTCCCTCAGTGACAGACCACTTCCCTGCTGCTCAAACTTCCACCCTCTGCTTTATGCCTGGAGGGAGGCTGTGCCCTCACTGCACCAAATATTCCCTGTAAGTTATCACATTTTCTCTGTCTGATAACCTTGAAAGTGGGCAATACCATCCCCATTTTACAGATGGGGAAACCAAGGCTCAGAAAAGTTCAGTACTTTGCCCAAGATCACAGTAACTAGTTATGGGCAGAATCCAGAGTCTGCCTGTTAACCTTTAGAAGTTCTCATGGGAATGTCAGACTTTGGAGGAGCCTTCAAGCTCATTTTATAGATGAGGACTCAGGGGCCCAGAGAGGGGAGGGGATTTCCTTGAGGACACTTTGTCAGGTGGGGGAAAGTCCAGGACTAGAACCCTGACTCTCAATTTGGTGATCTTCCAAAGGTCTCATGCTAGCACTCTGGACAATCTGTTACCAGGATCCACTCACCCAGTTAACTCACCAGCACACACTAGCCAGGTGGCAGAGAACTACCCAGCGTGACATGGGAAGGACAACTGTTGATGGACACCAAGCACAGACCATGATTCTTTCAGAAAAATATGCATGAGGAAAGTAGGGCCAGAACCCACCAAAGGGGACGGGGGAGTCTTCACCTGAGAGGGGGTCAGAGAGAAGTACAGGTCTTCTGAGACATTGGTGTTGATGCTTTTGACAAACGCCGTCAAAAAAGACGTATTCAATGTGTCCATCTGATTCCTCTCCACCAGATAGGTCTCGAAGTTCAGCCAATATCTACAAGGGAAAATAGGGTCTTGCAGGTTGAGTCACTCACTCACCTGGTCTGCTCACCTGGATGACAGGCGGAGGAATACCATGGACAGCGATCATTAGGCTCTTGGTGTAGGAGGGGTGACCCAGGATATCAAAGGGAAGACCATGATGCTGTAGGAGAAGAAGGGTGCATGGGAGCGATTCATGCTGGTTCTGAGGGATTCTAGTCAGAGGTCCCCCTGAGTACACATTTCTCTTTTTTGGTAACAAAATACATTACAATGTAAAGTTTGTCATCTTAACCATTTTAAAGTGTGCAATTCAGTGGCATTAAAGACATGCACAACATTTGAAATCATCTTTGCTGTCTAGCTCCAGAAATGTTCATCACCCTAAAAGGAAACCCTGAACCCATAAAGCAGTTTCTCTTCCCCCAGGCTCTGGCAACCACTAATCTATGAGTTTGCCTATTCTGGATATTTCATATAAATGGAATTATGTGCTATCAGGTCTGTTGGCTTCTTCCACTTAGTATGTTTTCAAGGTTTACCTATGTTATAGCACGTGTAAGCATTTCATTCCTTTTTATGGATGAATAATATACTTTATATGTATATACCACCTTTTGTTTATACATGTTTCCATTGATAGGCATTTGGATTGTTTCCACTTTTTGGCTGTTGTGAGTAGAGCTGCTTGTATTCATGTAAAGGCTTTTGTTTGAATAGGTGTTTTTTTTTTTTAAGTCTTTATTGAATTTGCTACAATGTTGTTTCTGTCTTGTGTTATTGTTTCTTGGCCAGGAGACATGTGTGACCTTAGCTCCCCGACCAGGGATTGAACTCACACCCACTGCATTGGAAGGCAAAGTCTTAACCACTGGACCACCAGGGAAGCCCCTGAAGACTTGCTTTTAATTCTTTTGGGTGGATACCTGGGAGCAGAATTGCTGGTAATTCTATGTTTAACTTCCTGTGGAACTATTCAACTGTTTTCCATATTAGCTGCATCATTTTATAGTCCCATCACCAGTGGATGAGGGTTTGGACCTCTCCAGATTCTTGCCAACACTTAGTATTTTCCACTTTGTTTTGTTTCATTTTTAAATATAGCCATCCTAGGGGATGTGAAGTGGTATCTCACTGCGGTTTTAATTTGCATTTCTCTAGTCGCAGAGTTGGACACGACTGAGCGACTGATCTGATCTGATCTGAGTGACTAATGATGTTGAGCACATTTTCATGTGCTCATTGGTCTGTGTACATCTTCTTTGGAGAAATTCTTCTGAGTAGTTGAAGCTGTGGGATGATCAGTGTGTGGTGTGAGGGCTGTGCTTGGCTGTGCTGTGCTTAGTCTGCCAGTTGTGTCCGACCTTTTGTGACCCCACGGACTGCAGCCCGCCAGGCTCCTCAGTCCATGGGATTCTCCAGGCAAGAATACTGGAGTAGGGTGCCTTGCCCTCCTCCAGGGGATCTTCCCAACCCAGGGTTCGAACCCAGGCCTCCCACATTGCAGGTGGATTCTTTACCATCTGAGCCATGAAGGAAGCTGAAGAATACTGGAGCAGGTAGCCTATCTCTTCTCCAGGGGATCTTCCTGACCCAGGAGTCAAACTGGGGTCTGCTGCATTGCAGGCAGATTCTTTACCAGTTGAACTACCAGGGAAGCCCCTGTGTGAGAGCTCATTCACATTTATTACTAAGGGCTAAGTGAATACAGGGAATTCAGCCTTTGAAGACTTAGCTCTATGGACACTGACTTATGGGAACTGAACTGGCATTGGAAATACATAGAACACAAATTTAATTGTCATTTATTTTACTGTAGCCCTCTTGCCATGGGCTAGAATAGGGGTCCCCAGTCCTGGGAGCCACAGACGGGTATCGGTCCATGGACCATTAGAAACTGGGTCGGACAGCAGGAGGTGAGGGGTTGTCTTCCACAAAACCAGTCCATAGTGCCAAAAACTTCGGGGACCACTGGGCTAGAAAGTTGGGATGAGGCAAGTCCCGCCTCCCAACCCGGGTCCTGTACTGGTGCTCTCCATGGTGCTGAAACTTCTCTGGCCAGAGTTCCTTTTCCTAAGCAAGGGGTCCTAAGATGTGTTGCCCATGTTTTAAAAGTAATTTTAAACAGGTGAAGGCTGAAGTAGCAATGAGAGAGAAGTGGAACAAGAGCAGATAGAGCCATATCAAGGCTACTGGAAAGGAGTAGCTACAGAGGGCTTGCAAGGGAGACAAAAGGGAGAATTTTATTTCAACATCATTTTTTGAATAGTCACAGTTACCCAAGTGGTGCTAGTGGTAAAGAACACATCTGCCAATGCAGGAGGCATAAGGGATTCTGGTTCAATCCCTGGGTCGGGAAGATCCCCTGGAAAAGGAAATGACAACCCACTCTAGTATTCTTGCCTGGAGAATCCCATGGGCAGAGGAGTCTGCTGGGCTATGGTCCATAGGGTCACAAAGAGTCAGACATGACTGAAGTGACTTAGCACAGCACCAAGGAATAAAACTCCAAGGAAACCACAGGACAAAAATATTGTAAAATATAATCCATGAAAACATGTGCAAATGAGATTGGATGGATCAGGCAACTAGAAATCCAGCCAGAAACAGTGGGATGAGACTGTCCAAATCCATTGACTGAGATACACCAATTGATGCTACTTTTTATCTTTCAAAAATCTAAACAAAGAAGTTTTGTGATTTTTATTGTTACCAAATAAAATAGAGAATTGTATTTCACAATACATATAGCTCACCTCATGCATTCCAAACATTCCTTTCCCTTACAAAACAGACCATGAATTTACTGTCTTGAGGAAAGATTTTCTGATCTGGTTTTCAGAGCAGTTTAAAAAAATTGTTTTAGTTGTGAAAGTAACATATATTCAGAAATTCTAAAGCATAAATGAAAGTGAAAAGAAAGTGTTAGTCACTCAGTTCTGTCCAACTCTATGTGGTCCCATGGATTGTCTCCTCTGTCCATGGAATTCTCCAGGCAAGAATACTGGAATGGGTTGCCATTCCCTTCTCCATAGATGTATACCTGAATTTTTAATTGTAAAGCTGACACTTATTTAAGGGTCATCTTCTTTGTCTGATACTAATTTAACTATTGAGATAATTTTTTGTTTGTGTTTGTTTGCATGGTACATTTTTTTTTTCATTGTAAGTGGTGTGAAGTTCAACAGCTTGTCTTTTACCTTGGAGGGGGCATCTTGATATTCTCTAGTCCTCTGAATGTCCAGGAGATTCACTGAGGTGAGAGGACCCTGAATTCTTAGGGAATTTGTCTCCTATCTCCTGGTTCACACGTGTCTTCCTACAGCATCTTCGCTACTTGCTGCTTTCTGCTCATCAGATCTAATCAGCAATGTTGTCAATGTGGTGAACTTTGTAGAATTTCAGGATGAGTGAGGTCTCTGTGAATTGTCTTATGACAGTGAAGAGACTTGATGTGGCCCTGAGGAAACACTGTGGCTATATACTGTTAGCTCTGCCAAGTAAAAGCAAACAACTTCAGGGACCTCTCTGGTGGTCCCGTGGTTAAAATCCACCTTCCAATGCAGGGGACTCAGGTTCAACTGTCTTCCCTCATAGCTCAGTTGGTAAAGAACATCCTGTAAAGCAGAATTCCCCGGGTTGATTTCTGGGTTGGGAAGATCTGCTGGAGAAGGGATAGGCTACCCACTCCAGTATTCTTGGGCTTCCCTTGTGGCTCAGCTGGTAAAGAATCTGATTGCAATACAGAAGGTCTGGGTTTGATTCCTGGGTTGGGAAGATCCCCTGGAGAAGGGAAAGGCTACCCACTCCAGTATTCTGGCCTGGAGAATTCCATGGACTGTATAGTCCACAGGGTTGCAAAGAGTCGGACACGACTGAGCAACTTCCACTTTCACTACTCTCAGGTTCAAATCCTGGTTGGGGAACTAAAATCCCACATGCCTCAGGGCCACTAAATCCCCTCACTTCCACTAGAGAGTCCACGTGCTGTAACTACTAATCCCGAGCACGCTAGACCCCATGCACCACAGCAGAAGAAGTCCACATATCACAACGGGAAGCCCTTGCACCGCAACTAGAGAAAAGTTCATATGCTGCAATGGAGACCTAGCACAGCCAAAATTGTTTTCAAAACTTTTTCAAAAAGCAAACTACTTTTGGAAGTCCTTGAAAAATGGTTTGGAGAAAAAACATTAGCCATGTAATAGCCGCATAGCAATAGCGAGGGGCTGTGTTGATTTCTTTGTGTAAACATACTCATCAGGGACAGCAGCTGCAGGTTAGATTCACTACCTGATTAAGTTTATGACAGTCCATGTCATTCTCCAAGACCCACCTGACTGATGGTGTGTTAAATGGAGTTAGGGCAGGTATTATCACTTCTGCTTCTTTCAAGACTTTCATGGATGCATTAACCTTTATATTTGCCCCCATCGATGTTGTTTTGTTTCTGGTTTACTATCTCAGTGGGAAGAAGACATTCCAGGAGCTAGTATTTAGCCATTCAATGAAATGCCCTCCCAAATGCAATTCAATAAAGAAAGCATAATCTCTTTAATAAATAGTGCCAAAACTGGACTTCCCCGGTGGTCCAGAGGTTAAGAATCCACCTGCCAGTGCAGGAGACGTGGGTTCGATGGATCCCTGGTCCGGGAAGATTACACATGCCTCAGGGCAACTAGGCCAGTGAGCTGCAGCTACTGAAGCCCGAACACCCAGAGCCCATGCTCCACGCAAGAGAAGCAGCCATAATGAGAAGCCTGCGCAGTGCAGTGAAGAATCGCCACCACTTACCTTGCAGCAGCAAAGATCCAGGGCAGCTATAAATTAATTAATTAACTAAAAATTAAAAAAAAAAGATAGTGCCAAAACCATTAGCTATCTAAATGCAAAATGACAGCAATAACATAAAGCTAGACATTTGTCTCACACTGTGTACAAAAAATGAACCTCAAATGCTAATTGAGCCTAATCATAAGACTTCAAACAATACACTTAGAGCAGAAAACTCAGAAGAAAAATTTTATAGCTTTGCTAGATGAACATTTCCTTGATATGTTTTAAATTTAAGTTAGAATTTATCAAAATTAAATGCTTTTGATATTCAAATGGCATTGCTAGGAAAATGAAAAAACAAAGCATATACTGGGAGAGAATGCATATTTGCAAATCATACATCTGATAAAGGACTTGTATCCAGAATTCTTAAAACTCAGTAGTAAGAAGACAACCCAGTTTTTTAAAAGAGAGGAAGATTTGAATTTCACCAAAGAAAATACACAAGCACATGAAAAGTTACTCAACATCATTAGTCATTTGTTAAATGCAAATAAAACAATAGTGAAATACCATCCACACTCAGTGACATGGCTATAACCCAAAATACCAACAGTATTGTTAAAATGTATTGAAACTGCTGCTGCTGCTAAGTCACTTCAGTCGTATCCGACTCTGTGCAACCCCGTAGATGGCAGCCCACCAGGCTCTCCGTCCCTGGGATTCTCCAGGCAAGAACACTGGAGTGGGTTGCCATTTCCTTCTCCAATGCATGAAAGTGAAAAGTGAAAGTGAAGTCGCTCAGTCGTGTCTGAGTCCTAGCGACCCCATGGACTGCAGCCTACCAGGCTCCTCCATCCATGGGATTTTCCAGGCAAGAGTACTGGAGTGGGTTGCCATTGCCTTCTCTGATTGAAACTACAACCCTTTTATACTGCTTATGGGAAAGCAAATGATATAGCCACTTTGAGAATCAGTTTGGCAGTTTTTTATAAAGCTAAACATTTACTTACTGTATATCCCAGCAATTCCATTCCCAAAGAAATGAAAACATATGTCTACAAAGAACTAGAATTCAAATGTTTATGGAAGAGGCCCAGATTCCTGCTCCAGCTCACAGGGCCTTTTACCTCTGCAAGTTTTCCAGATGGCAGAGTTTCTCCTGAGACCGTGTACACTTTGAGAAGCAACCAGCAGTTCTGTTAAGGTCGAAGTCTTCATACGAGTTCGTATTGGGGAAGCCCTGGCAGACATTTCTTGGCTCTTCATATTTGGGTGTGGAATCTCCCTCACCTAACGGAGGGATGCAAAATGTGAATGTTCTGCATGAGGAGGCACCACAAGGGCAGAGGGTAGAGGAGTTCAGGGTCCAGAGTCTAGTGGTGTGGACTAGAACCCCAACTCCATCCATCCACAGCAACTGTGTGAACTTGAGATGGATTCATATCCTCCCTGGACCTCGGTTTCAAGGTGAAGGAGATAATATCCTGCCCCTGCCGCACCGTGCCCCACCCCCCACCCACATCTCACAGGGTCAGTGGGCTACTTTGGGGAAAGTGCATACAAAAGACTTGGCACATGACTAAAGACAAAGGTTCATGTTAGTGCAAGTACTCTTTCCTGCCTCCTCCAGGGAGTCTGCCTGGCTTTTTTGCATTTGTTCCACATCAGACTTTTCAAAGCCTTCACAAGTGGGATGCATGGTGTAACTCTTAGACATGATCTGTTTTGGTTTGCCTCATTCTCCCACATCCCCAGCACAACCTTCATGGCTACCTCCTGATATAGGTTGAAAATACAGCAGAGTGAGGCTCCCTGAAGCAGAATGACTGAGCAAGGTCAACAGCTATTTGGAGGCTCCAGGACCAGAGGTCAGCTTTCACCTGGTAGGGGATGGAGTGCAAGCTTCGGGTCACTAGCTGTGTGACCTCAGATAAATTACTTAAACTCTCTGATACTCAGTCCCATTGGCCAAATGAAGCTGATGATACTTTCCTTCCTAGTTGTGGGGAGGATTAGAGATCATATGTGTTAAGGACATAGCTCACCGGAGGGGTACAAAGAGTCAGTATTTATTCCAGGAGGTGAGAAAGGCATTGTAAAACTATTTGCATATATATGTATTTACATTGGATGGAAGGATGTGTCTATATATTTACCTATCTCTCAACAAAAATAATATCTGAACAGAGTTTTTAAAAACAAACTGTATACAAGGACATAAAATGAAAAGTAAAAGTCCTTGCAACTCCCAGGTCACACTCCAGAGTTCACTACCTGTAAAAGTTTATTGTACAACTTTCCAGGGAATGACTATGCATATGCAAGCATTTTATGCGAATTTTCAAATGTACATGAACGGAATCATTTAGCAATATAGCTAAAAGAGCTTGCTGTGTCAGCACATACTGATCCTTCTCATTCATCATATGTTGCATACTATTTCAGTATACGGGTATTGCAATGCTTCTGCAGTTGGTCCCTTCTTGGTGAACATTTAGGGGGGTTTTGTTTTATTTTATTGACTATTTTGAATAATGCTACTTATATCTTTGTCAGTGTATGTTATGAATTCATAGAAAACATTCCTATCCTCGGCATTTCTATATCAAAATGTATGCACTTTGGAAAATTGCTAGATATTATTTAATTTCCTTCTTTTTAAAAAAAGATGTATTCAGTTTTACTTACTTATTTGGCTACACTGGGTCTTTGCTGCTGAGGCAGGCTTTCTGTACGCACTCAGGCTTCAGTGGTTGTGGCATACAGACCAGTTTGCTCTGTGGGCTTAGTTGTCTGGCGGCATGTGGAATCTTCCTGGACCAGGGATTGAACCTATGACCCTTGCATTGGCAAGCAGATTCTTAACCACTGGGCCACCAAGGAAGTCCTCAAAGTCCTCAAATTTCCTTCTCAAAAGGGCTACAGCTCTTTATACTTGTACTCAAATGGGCAAGAATGACTGCTTACTCACACGCTCACAGTCCTAGACTTCACCAAACTTTCAAATCTTTGCTAGACTGGTGGTAAAATTGGATTTCATTTTTATTTTAGAAGGAGTCTGAGCATCTATTTGTATGTCTTTTTCCATGAACTGCTTTATTGTTTCCTTTACAGGGGTGAGCCTGGATCTTGACAATCTGTGCCTTTAAGTTCTGACTGGCCCACCAGGAGCTGAGGGTGAGGTAGGCAGGGAGACATTTACTTTTCATTTTTTCACACCCTTCTCCAGTGTTTGATTTTTTAAAAAATTATGTACAGTATTACTTTCACATTAAGTGAAATCAGTTAAATTTTAAGACAAAAATGAAATACATAGTAAAGACAAAAGCACACCAAAGTTAGGGTAAATGTAGGGTAAAATAGTAACATTTTCAAGTGGATTTTATAATAATTAGGGCTATATGTGACAATGCTTTAAGTAGCTTATAAAGGAACTTTAGTTTTCTGTTAGATTGTAAAGATATTCATAATATGTTGTTTAAGGGGAAAAGGCACAGGATGGGTGAGAATATACAGAACAAGATCCACGTTTGCTTTTTAAGCAAAGGAGGAAGAGAGGGGCTTCCCCAGTGGCTCAGAGATAAAGAATCCACCTGCTGCTGCAGGAGATATGGGTTCAATCCCTGATCTGGAAAGACCCCCAAGAAGCAGAGCAACTAAGCCAGGGAGCCTCTACTGTTGAGCCTGTGCTCTAGAGCCTGGGAGCCACAACTACTGAAGCCCACGCTCCCTAGAGCCCACGCTCCCTAGAGCCCACGCTCCGAGACAAAAGAAGCCACCGTAATGAGGAGCCTATGCACCACAGCTAGAGAAAAGCTCAGGCAGCGATGAGACTCGGCAAAGCCAAAAGTAAAAATGAATAATTTTTAAAAAGGAGGAAGAGAGAGAAAACAGGGAAGGAGGGAGAAAGAAAGAAGGAAGAAGAGCAGAGAGGAAGAGGAGGGGAGCCAAGGAAAGTGTCACGTCAGCTCCAGGGGAGGGAACATTGTCTTTTAATGGCAGCCCTCTGTGTGCCTGAGGGGTTACTCATGGGTGCGGGGTACAGAGGGTACCTCTGCAGGTGTAAACAGAGACTCCCTCCTGGCCCGCCATGAGATTTCAGGGCCTTCAGACTTATGAAGCTCTTGGCAAGTACCTGGAGCAGAGAAGATTACAAAACATCTTTTTTTGCAATTAGTTTTGGAAGACATTATCAGAAGCATTTAGCCCAGACAGGGAGAGCCTGACCCAGGCCTTTGTGCCGGAGGTCCCTCCAAACCCACCCTACTCTTCTCCATCCTGCTCTGCCCCAGAGGTTGGTGTCCAAGGACCACCTCAATGCGGGTTCATATGGGGAATGGGGGATGGGCAAAGAGGTCAGAGGGCAGGACAGTACCTGCCCCTTCCTAGCCTCCCCATCACTGGCCTGCTTCTCTCTGCCGACAGCCACAGATTCTTGTCCCTGACCTGTCCTTAGTAAAGTATCCCCCCTCCGCCTTTTTTAAACATTTTTTTTTAATGTGGATCATTTTTGAAGTCTTTATTGAATTTGCTACAATATTGCTTCCGTTAGGTAGTTAGAAAGGAAAAAGGAGTCCAGAATGGCAGTGGCTAAAAGACAAAGACAAAGAAGGAAAAGTCCCTGAAAATAGAACAAAGGAAGATTCGAGGACCAGAGTGAGAACCTCAGGTAAAACAAACAGCCCTCCTGGCTAGCCCAATTTACAAAGGGTAGGCTCAAGGGGAGGAGAAAACAACATATAAAAAGAGGAACCAAAATTGGGCCAGGGGCTTCTCTTCTCTTCATGTCTTTTGGTTCGGCCCACCCTCACACCTCAAGGATGTATTTTCTTTTGCTTTCTAAATAAAAAATGTAAACTAGTACAGCCACTGTGGAGAACAGTGTGGAGATTCCTTAAAAAACTGGAAATAGAACTGCTATATGACCCAGCAATTCCACTGCTGGGCATACACACGGAGGAAACCAGAATTGAAAGAGACACATGTACCCCAGTGTTCATCGCAGCACTGTTTATAATAGCCAGGACATGGAAGCAACCTAGATGTCCATCAGCAGACGAATGGATAAGAAAGCGGTGGTACATAAACACAATGGAACATTACTCAGCCATTAAAAAGAATGCATTTGAATCAGTTCTAATGAGGTGGATGAAACTGGAGCCTATTAAACAAAGTGAAGTAAGTCAGAAAGAAAAACACCAATACAGTATACTAACACATATATATGGAATTTAGAAAGATGGTAACGATGACCCTGTATGTGAGACAGCAAAAGAGACACAGATGCAGAGAACAGACTTTTGGACTCTGTGGGAGAAGGCGAGGGTGGGATGATTTTGAGAGAATAGCATTGAAACATGTATATTATCATATGTGAAATAGATCGCCAATCCAGGTTCGATGCATGAGACAGGGTGCTCAGGGCTAGTGCACTGGGATGACCCTGAGGGATGGGTTGGGGAGGGAGGTGGGAGGGGTTCAGGATGGAGAACATATGTACACCCATGGCTGATTCATGTCAATGTATGGCAAAAACCACCACAATATTGTAAAGTAATTAGCCTCCAATTAAAATAAAGAAGAAGAAGAAAAAAAACCGAGCTGTAACACAGGTCCATCCAAGGAAATTACATGGGGCTGTAACACTGGTCTGTCCATCACTTCAAATTTTTGTTGCAATGAGACAAAACCGAGGAAATTACAAACTCCCCAATGCTTCTGTTTTGTGTTTTTTATTTTTGGCCACAAGGCATGTGGGATCTTAGCTCCCCGACCAGGGATTAAACCTGTATCCCCTGCATTGGAAGGTGAAGTCTTAACCACTGGGCCACCAGGGAAGTCCCAGGAAAGTAACCCTTTATTAAAGAGACCATCTTCTTCCCTCTAGATACCTCCCAAGTGGCACAGTGGTAAAGAATCCAATCAACACAGGACATGCAAGAGGGTTCGATCCCTGGGTTGGGAAGATACCCCGGAGTTGGAAATGGCAACTTGCTCCAGTATCCTTGTCTGGAAAATCCCATGGACAGAGGAGTCTGGCAGGCTACAGTCCATGAGGTCTCAAAAGTGTTGGACATGACTGAGTGACTGAGCATGCACACACTTCTCCCTCTGGGTCCCTACTCCTTTGACGCACCCATGTCACTCTGCTAGAATGTGAGTCCCTTGAGAGTAGGGACCACATGGTATATGAGCACAGGGCCTTATACTGTGTCGAGGGCGCCATTCATTTGGGAATGAATGAATGAAAAGAACAAATGAACGCACGGCAACTGCCCAAAAACACCCACAAAGAAAAGACCTTGCTGCTGCTGCTGCTGCTAAGTCGCTTCAGTTGTGTCCGACTCTGTGCGACCCCATAGACGGCAGCCCACCAGGCGCCGCCGTCCCTGGGATTCTCCAGGCAAGGACACTGGAGTGGGTTGCCATTTCCTTCTCCAATGCATGAAAGTGAAAATTGAAAGTGAAGTCGCTCAGTCGTGTCCAACTCTTCGAGACCCCATGGACTGCAGCCTACCAGGCTCCTCCGTCCATGGGATTTTCCAGGCAAGAGTACTGACCTCAATATATAAACCTCTCAGGGCTCCTCACATTGTTTAAACAGATGAACCAGAGCACCCATCTCACCATAGGGGAAACTTGGTCACTCCAAGGGGACTTCGAGGCCTGACCAGAAAATTACAACTTCTGTGAGGGCCCTAGGGTCCTTATGAGGTCAAGCAAGAGCCACTATTGGTTATGAAGTTAATTAATCCTTCAAGTGTTGCTGCCACACCTCTGGTACAATGATGCCATTTTTCACATTTTTTTGAGCCATATCCATGTGTGTTAGTTGCTCAGTCATGTCCGACTCTTTGTGACCCCACAGGCTCCTTTGTCCACAAAATTCTCTAGGCAAGAATACTGGAGTGGGTTGCCATTCCCTTCTCCAGGGAATCTTCCTGACCCAGGGATTGAACCCAGGTCTCCTGCATTGCAGGCATATTCTTTACCATCTGAGCCACCAGGGAAGCCCTATTTTGTGCCATAGACTGAATTTTGCATTTCCCTGAATTTCCCAACTTTTGAAGAGAAGAGGATTACTTGAAGCCCCGAGAGATCAATCCAAAGCCATGTGACCCCACGCTGGACACACACAGGGGTGGGGATGAAGGACAGGCACGCAGGCTACTCACTGAATCAAGAGTGAAACAGGAGGAGCAGGCAAAACTCAGAAAAACAGACAGCCCATGGGGAGGGTGCGTCGTCCTCTGCCCCAGGGGGTCGCTGCAGACGGCAGAGAGCAGCCAGGGAGAGCTGGATAGGTGGGCCAGGGTGGGGGCCCGCTTTCCCAGGAAGGAGGACAGCAAGGGCACAGCCTGGCACCCTCGGGCTGCCTCTGGACAACCACCGTGTGGGTGTGTGCCAGGCCAGGAGTGAGGGCTTCCCTGGTGGACCAGTGGTTAGGACTTCGCCTTCCAGTGTGGGAGGTGTGGGTTCGATCTCTGGTTGGGGAGCTAAGATCCCACACGTCTCGGGGTCAAAAAATCAGAAGCAATAAGGTATCAAACTCAACAAAGACTTTTAAAATGGCCCACACGAAAAAAAAAAAATCTTTGGGAAAAAAAGGCCAAGAGTGAAGGACTGGAAAGTCTAATTCTCAGCTTGGGTGACTGGGTACCGTGGAGCTATTGTGGGGTCAGGGAAGGGGAGCCTCTGTGGCTGGGGAAAGGGGTTGGGGGTGGGGGTGGGAGGGAAGTGCAGGCCATGTCTGGCCTCAGCCTCCAGAGGGTCCCAGACTCCTTTCCAAGGAGCTCAGAGGCAGTGGAGAAGGGTTTGTCACATCCCTTCACCCCGTGTCCCAGAGCCATGACTCTCAGAGAGCCACAGTCTGAGGTACAGGGGTCGGGGAGCACCCTCCATGGCCCCCTCCCATCTCCAGGCTGCTGTGGGGAAGCCAAGGGGACCCAAGACGAGTGCTGACCCAAGTTCATCAGGACAGTAAAACTGACCCAGAGGTCAGAGGAGGCGAGGCCGCCGTCAGGGTGGGCTCCTCAGAGGATACGCTCCGGACATGCCCCCTCCCCACCCCTCCCCGTCCCCGACCCTGGCTCTCCCAGGCTTGGCAGGAGGGGGTGAGGAGCCCACTGCTCACCTGGGGCCAAATGCAGGAGTAGCAGGACCCCCAGGGCCCTGGGCGCCACCATCCTGGGCCAGCCTCGTCCACGCCGGCCAGAGCCCTGCAGCTGTGTGTCCTTCTGGTCCCAGGCTCTGCTGAGCCAGCCCTCCCTGGCCCCCACCCCACAGTGTCACCACTTCCTGTGGCCTCTTTCTCACCCTTCCTGTGCCATGGCACCGTCAGTTAAGTTGTGAAAGGTGAGTGTAGGGAACTGGGCAGTGTTTCTAGCCTCATCCCGCCCCATGACCACCTGCAGAGGGGCCCAGACTCCCTGGGAGTTGCTGAACCCACACCAGGGACACTGCTCCTGGGGTCATATCTGGGTGGGTGTGGGGATCCAGCAGCCACAGAAGCTCTGAGCAGATTCCTGGGGAGTGATGATGGGCCCAGGCTTTGGAATCAACAGTTCTTTTCTCAGATACTCCTTTCACAAGCGAGGGGCCTCTCTGAGCCTCAATTTCCCCCTTTGTAAAACAGACACCAGGTGGCCCAGTCGGTAAAGAATTCGCCTGCATTGTAGGAGACGGCCTGCAGCTCAGGAGACCAGGGTTCAATCCCTGGGTTGGAAAGATCCCCTAGAGGAGGAAATGGCAACCCACTCCAGTATTCTTGCCTGGAAAATCCCACGGACAGAGGAGCCTGGTGGGCTACGGTCCATGGGGTCGCAAGAGTCAGGCATGACTGAGTGACTAAACCACCAAAACAGACACAGAAATGCAGCAATGCAGCAATGCCTCCGAGGGCTATGTCGGGTGTGTGAGGAGACCCGTCACATGCCAGGCATGCAGCTCGGCTGTAGGGATGAAGATGAAGATGGGAGAGAGTTCACACTCCCTCCTTCAGGCCTAGGATTTAAACAAGACCAAGGCTCAAGCCCAGGCCTGCTAGGGTCGTGGGAGGAGAGGAGGAGCCAGGCCTGGAGGCCCCCGGGGCCACTTCCCTCCCCAACCCAGCAGATGGAATAACAGGAGAGACGTGAGCGAGGGCCCTGGGGCTTGGTCAGAGCCGGGCTGACGTCTGTCCTGGCCACTTCCCGGCTGCCTGAGCTTGCATGAGCTAACCTCTTCTGCGAGTTTTTTATGAGGCACAGGGAGGACTCAAAAGATGGGTAGGCCCGCCCAGCCCTGGCTGGCCTCTCTTTCCCCTTCCTCCCACATAGTGTCTAGACAGGATTCAGCCTCTTTCTAGGCCCTCTGGGCCCTGGGGGGGTCAGAGCCACACAGGGGGCTGGTGGGAATCTGACAGGACCCCAGGCACTTCCTCTTCAGGGAAGGCTGGGAGGGTGAATGGGAGCCACTGGCCTGCCCCTCCACCCACCTCCACCTGACTGGCCGCCTCCTCTCTCCCAGCCGCAGGTCAGGGCAAGGGCTCTGTGAACCATGACTGCTAGGTTCCACACCTGGAGACCCATCTGGCGTCTGGGGCTCCCAGAGGGACTCCCAGATGCCTTTTTGTAAAGAAGAGCCTGAGCCCTACAGACCGGAACCCAGAGTGTGCAGCCCACCTGGGAAGACAGGACCTGGGACTGGCAAAGTGATGAGGGAAGGTCTGGCAGAGCCAGAGCAGGGGCACCTCTCCTAGGCCCCACGGGGGCTGGAGCTTAGCCTGGAACCACTTAGAGCCCTGGGGATTCCCAGGAACACCTACCCGCTTCAACCATCTCCCACCCTCAGCTTGTCCAAACGGCTCCAGGTTTGGAGTCTCCTGGTGCGAGGCCTCCGGTACTCTGGACAGGCCCAGCCAGCTTTCACCCCCTGGCTATTCCAGCCCATTTTCCACACAAACGGGGAGACAAGCCTGGTGGGACCAGTGGTCCTACTGTTCAAAGTCCTACAGCCCAGAGTCGTGTGTGATAAGAACCATCTGGGTTGAGGAGCACCACAGAGCTGTCAGATGGCCCGTTTAGGGCTGTCATGAGAGGATGAGACCCGACCAGAAACCTGGTCCCCACTACCTGAGCTGGCCCCGGAAACAGACACTAGGTGCTCAAGAGAGTCCTTTGAAGTGGGAGGATTTGTTTGAGGAGCATGCTACCGGCCTGAAGGAAGGGGCTGGGTCGCCCTTCCTGCCCTCCCTGAGGATGGCTGGAGGTGTTTCCTAAGGTCTAGCCAAGTAATTTTGGTCTGAGAGACCCCCAGAGAGGTCCATGAAGGGGAGATGGCCCTGATCTCTGTGCATCCCACCCAGATGCGCAATCGGGACAACGGAGTGGGAGAGGAGGTCTGTCCTCTGCCTTCAGGGGCTGGAGCACAAGAGGAGCCCACCACTTGGAGAAAGGCAGAGGCAGGAACCGATGGAAGTGGGTCTGGGCAGGTCCCCGAAGATCCCACATTCAAGCCTGTGACATCACTCCTGGCCCATCCCTGGCTGCCAGGGCGCTTCACCCCGCTTCCTGTCCATCTCTGGAGACCGTGACTCTTTCCCCAGCCCATGTTCCTCCTGGAGCAGCCAGGACAGGAGGGAGGAGACTGCGGGGATGGAAAGCTCAGATGCGGGCCAGGGCTGGAGCTACACTGGACCTTTAGACACAAAGAGCCGTGATCAAACAAGACTGCTTCCGGAAACTGAAGGGGGATGAGAAGCTATTTGACCTGCCTCACCTGTGTCACAGGACAGAGAGGGGAGACTTGACGGGACAAGGTAGAAGGCAGTGATGGGCGAGAGGTCCAATCAGTTTATTCCTGCAGCCCACCCACTGCACACCGGTCAGTAAACTGGTTACATACGTCCAGTGACCAGCCAAGGGTTGAATTCAGCCCTCAAATGTGATTTCTTTAACCAGCGAATATTTTGGATTAGCTAAGGTTTTTTTTTTTCTTCATATTTATTATTTTTATTTAATTATGTGGCTGCACCAAGTCTTAGTTGCTGCACACGGGTTTTGATCTTTGATCAAGATCTTTGATGGTTGTGGCAAGTGGCATCTTTAGTAGCAGTATGCGGGATTTTTTTAGTTGAGGCACGTGGGGTCTAGTTCCCTGACCAGGGATCAAACCCAGGCCCCCCTGCACTGGGAGTGCAGAGCCTTAGCCACTGGACCACCAGGGAAGTCCCTAGTCAAGTTTCTTAAATCAGCGGATTTTACACCAGCACAATCTGTATTTCTCCTCATAAAAGGCAGGTGTGCTACACGGGCCCTCATTCCTGCAAAGTGGTGATTGGCTCAAGCTGAGTAGCAGCTGCATCCTCAGCGTGAGGCTCGTAGCCTTCCACTGACCCCACCGCTTGCCACTGCCTCCCCAGTGCTGACACCCAGTCGCCATTTCTCTTCCCCATTGCCCTGATAACACTTCCAGTAGATTTCTCTTATACATGGCCGTCTTCTCTTGCTCATGTTTCTCCATTGTGCCCCCCGCCCCCCCCATCAGTGACCCTTACTAGAAGCACAGAACAAAGTTCAGGAGGAAACGCCCCCAAATGTTTGCATTTGTTGGTTAGGTGACAACAACTGACTTTTATTTTCTTCTGTGCACTCTTCTACAGCTTCCAAATTCTCTACGATGAACACACACTTCTTTTTAATATCAAAAGACAAATGGACTGGTAATTACAAAGGAAATCCTCCCCATTTTTGAGTCTGAGAGCCAGGTCAAATGTTGCTGTCCTGCAGGAAGTCTTCCTGGAATCCAAGCTAGGAGTGATGGCTCCCCCAATCCTGTGCCTGCAGCTCTAAGACTTCTTGTGTTTGTGCATGGTTCCCACACTAGACTGAGAACTCACAGAGGGGAACGACCATTCGTTCCAACAGAATTAACTGTGACTGGATGCGGTGTGATCAAAACTGCCTGCAGGGGGCGCTAAGGGGCACGTCAGGCTCTACCAGCATCATCAGGGGAGGCGTGTCTCACTCAGTCTTTGGAGGGCTGGGATGGAAACGATTTTGGACTGCAATGTCCCATAGTTTGTGAGGCAAGAGGGCTTCGGGAGAAGCTGTGGGCCCCTGTGAGGTGTGAGCTTGGCAGTGGTGAGCAAGGGTGATGCAGCGTTGGAGAGGCCCAGATGGAAAGATGGACCTAGCCCAGCCCAGAAATGTTTCTACTAAGCCTGAGTCAGGGGCAGGCAAAGGCCCACACAGTAAATAAAGGTTTACAGCAGGCACCAGGCGGCTCTTGGGAACCACTGCCCAAAGTCCAGGGTTGGAATCAGGGACCCTGGGGCTGGGAGTGGAAGGCTAGGGAAGTCCTAGGAGAGGAAGGGAGGAGCAGGAAGGGGAGAGGGAAGGCTGGGGAGGCTGACAAAGGGGGAGGGCCCTGGGCTCAGAGGTAGGGAAGCTGTGCTCCTCCAGGGGTCTGGCTCAAAGCTCTGCCTCAACCTATTTTCCCTGCGTGCCATACTTAGGTTAAAATGACTGGGGCTACAGAGTACCCACGTGGTGATCACCAGAGACAGAGCAGCCATGGCACATTTCTGTCCTGGGTGAGAGCACAGGACCAAGGGTGCCACCAGCCTCCAAGGTTTAAGTCCTGCAGACTCCCAACCCCCAGCTACAAGGGCCGGTTCAGTGGTGATGCATTAAGACCAGCCTTCAGTCCCACTCCTGGGTCCCCTGAGATGGACCCAAGAGGCAAGTAGTCAGAAGACCCAGCCTGGGATTTCTGGCTGCCATGGTGGCAACAGCCCCATCCCTCCAAGGTCCTTGGGCCTTCTCAAGTCTTCAGCTGGCCCACCCAGGGTTGGGCCTGGCTGCAGGGGCTGCAGGTAGCAGTGAAGAGAGACAGGTGACTCTGCTTCTTCACACCGGCGGGGGGCGCTGGCGGCCTAGATGCGGCTGGACGAGGTGCTGCCCGAGCTGATGGGGAGCCTGGCACTGTCCGAGTTGCTCTTCAGAGGGGAGGGCCCACCCTGGGCCTGCAGGCGCATGGACCAGTACCAGAGGAAAATGAGGAAGCCTGTGGGCAGCAAGGGGGTACAGGGCTCAGAGGCTGGGAGCAGCCCCCCCGACACCACTTCCTTCCACTTTGATCCATGTCTGCCCACACCCCCCGACCCATGTCTGCCCACACCTCCCTCACAGGCTCTCCACACCCACTCGATCCCAGGAGTACCAACTCTGCACCAGGCACTGGGCAACGCTCTGTGCATCATCTCACTTTAGTCTCTCCAGGTCCCTTGAGACCAGGCCTCGTTATTACCATTCTGTTTTACAAACAAGGAGGCTGAGGCCCAGGGAGATAAGGGGCTTGGCTGAGCCAGGAGTCCAGCAGCAGTGGTTGGGCTCTGGAGCCACCTGCTTAAGTACCAGGTGATAGTATTTCTCCCCAAATAATACTTCTGTGATTTAGCAATAGCTCAGTAAATGCGTGAATTGATCGGCATCCTTACAGTGTCCCCTTCACTTCACAGATGGGAAAACAAAGGCTCACCTCCCTCACACCCCACTCCATTGCATGGGGACTCCATGGAGACTTTGCTTTCCCTGTTTTCCTGCCCAAGCTTTCCTCCTTACCCAACATGGTGAAAAACAAAGGGGTGTGTGTGTGTGTGTGATGTTGGGGGGGCGGGGGCAGAGGGTGCAGGTAGAGCAGGAACAGACCCTCATGGCATCAAGCCAGGCCCTCACAATCCAGCCCCTCTGCTCCTCCCCCCTCACCTCCTCCCCATCTCCCCCCAAGCTCACTACCCCTTACGCAGCTCCTCCTTAGGGTTCCTCCAACATACACCCTACTTCTGGCCTCAGGACCTTTGCTCATGCTTCTCCCTCTGCCTGGAGCACTCCAGCCCTAAAGCAGGTCTCCTCAGCCTCTAAGCTGCACCTGGGCATCTGTAACAAGGAGCACTCTGACTCAGCAGGCCTGGGGCGGGCCAGAGGCGGCGTCTGCAATAAGCTCCTGATGCGGCTGATGCCGCTGGTCCGAGAAACACCCTTGGAGTAATGGGACCCTTGATCTCTCTGTGGGTGGAGAGATCCACCTTTGTTTTTCACCATGCTGGGTAGGAGGAGGACTTGGGCAGGAAAACAGGGAAGGCAAGGCCTCCATGGGGTCCCCGTGCAACGGGGGTGGGGTGTGAGGGAGGGGAAGTGAAGGGCGCGCTGGATCCATGGCTAGATCCTTCTGTTGTCTCTGGATGTCTCCTAAACGGAGGGGCCTCCCCCTCCAAGTGTCCCCTAGCAGGCTCAGACTGTCTATCACCTTGCCCACTATTACTTCCTTCCTCTTCCAGATGCCCTCTGATGCCTGTGGCCCTTGGTCTTCAGGGCCACACTTGGTCTTCCCCACTAGAGATGAGCTCTGTGGAGCAAGGCTCTTGCCTGGCTAGTTCAAAACTGGAGCACCAGGGCTTAACACAGAGTCTACACAGAGTAGGTACTCATCAGTACCTACTGTACAAACAGAGACTTGTCAACTGTGGCCCAGAGGCCCCCATTTTACAAACGGGAAGGTTGAAGCCCAGAGAAGGGGAGGCTTTAGGTCATCTGGGTTATCTCATCCATGACCTGTTCTCTATGTCTGGGCACCCTTCCTGGGCCAGGGTCTAGGGTCTTCTCCACACCTACCTTGGAAGGAGGTGATGATGCTGAAGAAGTAGAGGATGACAAGCTGGAAGGTGCCAGAAGCAAAGGAGAAGAAGACCAAGGCCCAGGGCAGGCCGAGGACCAGACTGAGGCCCAGCAGGGTCAGCACATGGGGCCACTTCTGGGCGTGTGGGCGCAGCCGCAGGATCTGCACCACCATGGTGCCCAGCATGGCCGTGTTGAACAGAAACACCAGGCTGAAGAGGCCCAGGTTGGTGACATGGCTGACCAAGGAGTCCTGGATCCAGCACCTGTGGGCAAGCGTACAAAGGCTCAGGGCAAGGCCCGGCCCACAGGGTGCCTCCTGGGCCGTGGGCGAGCACCGTGTTGAGCCCGTTACAGGGCAGTTACTTTAGACACCACTGATTCAAGGGCCAAAAAGTCACTCTTCTTTCAACTATCCTATATTCCTTCTCTACAGCCAAGAGAAAGGCTCAGTTTGGTGCTAATATGTTTTTAACACTTTTAACACTCGCTAAAACAGAGACATTACTTTGCCAACAAAGGTCCGTCTAGTCAAGGCTATGGTTTTTCCTGTGGTCATGTATGGATGTGAGAGTTGGACTGTGAAGAAGGCTGAGCGCCGAAGAATTGATGCTTTTGAACTGTGGTGTTGGAGAAGACTCTTGAGAGTCCCTTGGACTGCAAGGAGATCCAACCAGTCCATTCTAAAGGAGATCAGCCCTGGGATTTCTTTGGAAGGAATGATGCTAAAGCTGAAACTCCAGTACTTTGGCCACCTCATGTGAAGAGTTGACTCATTGGAAAAGACTCTGATGCTGGGAGGGATTGGGGGCAGGAGGAGAAGGGGACGACAGAGGATGAGATGGCTGGATGGCATCACTGACTCAATGGACATGAGTCTGAGTGAACTCTGGGAGTTGGTGATGGACAGGGAGGCCTGGCGTGCTGCGATTCATGGGGTCGCAAAGAGTCGGACACGACTGAGCGACTGAACTGAACTGAACACTTGCTAGTCTCCCTTTTCAAAAAGAGCCAGACTTAGGCTCACTGCTTTCATCAAGAATTTAGTAGCAGGGTTTTCTTGTTCCTTTCATGACTTTTCACTGTTTATGACAAGTAATACTTATTTCCCATTTATGTGTAATATGACTTAAAAAATACATTTAACAAGCCAGAAGATTTAAAGGAAAAAATTAAACAATAATAATACGGATGATACAAGGTAAGGCAAAAATCACAAGATTATGACGCAGAAAACTGAAAATTTTAAAACATTGAAGGAATGGAAGGATTCCTTCCTAGCCTAGGGCTCAGGAGCTCTGGATTCTACTCTAGGTTCAGAGGGACTCACAGGCCAGGCCACGCCAGCCTGGGTGAATTAGCTGAATGTAGGACTGGATTTCAGCCCCATTCATCTCCTGGTTGGGTACAGGGTGATGTGGATCCCTGCCTTCTCTGGGTCTCAGTCTTTCCATCTTTCCATGGGGAGGGAGATAGAAGTGTGCAGCAAAGGAACATGCTAGAGGTTCATCTGCTCCAGCTCAGACTCCCCCACACACAAGTGGGGAAACTGAGGCCCAGAGGGGGGCCAGGACCTGCGCAAGGTTATCTGGCAAATGAGTGGCAGATCCAGGCCTGTTCTCACCCTCCCGGAGAAAAGCATCACTCTTAGCCCAGAGCTCCAGCCAAGGCCAGGCCAGTACCTCCAGCACCCATCACCCAAGAGTCTCCTGGTCAGTTCGACCTGGGCCCAGGCTGCTCTGACTTCTGCGCCATGAGGACTGCACTCCTGCCCCCACTGCACAAGCCACTCACATGGAAGGGTAGATGACGCTCTCAGGGGTCTTGTGCACAGCAAGGATGATGCGACCATAGTTGTTCATGTCCACCAGTGCCACCAGCATCACCAGGAAAGCGGGGAAGCCTGTGGACAGCAAAGCAGGGAGCTCCGTCTCCCACCTTCCCAGGTCTACCCTCCCCTTCCCTCTGGTGAGCCCTCTTCCTCTCACGTTCCCTCCGAGACCTGTGCTCCCAGAGCCCAGCCAGCTCCACTTGGGGCAAGTCCTCCAAGCTTGGACATTCCCTTCTCTATTCCAGTTCTGCTTTCCCAAGTCATGTCCAACTCTTGTGACCCCATGGACTGTAGCCTGCCGGGCTCCTCTGTCCATGGGATTTCCCAGGCAAGAGTACTGGAGTGGGTTGCCATTTCCTTCTCCAGGGGATCTTCCTGACCCAGAGATTGAACCTGGGTCTTCTGCATTGCAGGCAGATTTTTTTACCAACTGAGCTATGAAGGAAGCTCCTGGTTTCCCAAAGGGGGACCTATCTCCCCTAACCTGACCCCTGCCCACTCGCCATCCTGGAAGGCCCTAAGGAAAAGGGCCAGCAGGTCCCTGCTGGGGGCTGGATGTCACAGGAGAAATGGGAGAAGCAGACATTGGTGGGGTGGAGGACAGTTCAATGGGGGACATCTGGAGTTATGTTCCAGTGGAATGTCTATTCTGGGCTTTGACTCTGTCCATGAGGTGGAGACTGAGCTCCCTGGAAGGGGTTACCCACCATTAAACACCTGGATTTTGACCAACAGCCAACTCTGAAGGAATTTCATATAAATCAATGATAAGAACCAAGAAGGAACCAAATGAAAAATATGGGAGGAGCAGCAAATTGGGATCAGGGACATGTGGAGGTTGATGGGCCTGTGCAGTGATCAAAAGGACTTGTGGTATGTGCCCCTAGGCCCCGGGTCTGACAAAAGAGAGATTGGGCCATAGGTGAATTGGATTGCTATTGACTAAGAACAAATGCCAGAGCCATTGGGAACCTCATTATCTGAGGTTCATCGGGATGCACAGCCTGGGCCACCACCAGCCTAGGCGCATATGTGAGGACTGGTTTACAGTCCCATTCATCCACGACTGGGTGCCTTCAAGCAGTGCCCAACCTGCACATCTGCGCATGGCGGCTCTGTCTGCAAACCCCACTTGTAAAACAGAGATGAAGAGAATATGTAAGCATTTACTGGAGACAGGGCTCATCGCCTCATCCTCCTAAAGAGGACCTTGATCCAGCCAAGGTAAAGAACCCCTGAGGATGGCTGAGTGAAGGAAGCAGTGAGGGAATAATCAGAAGGGTAGGCGGAGAAGTGGAACGAAGTGCCCACCTTTTGTCAAAAGCCAAGAGGAGGAGGCCGGTCTGGGGGGAACCCACAAACCCCCTCCACTAACTTACCCCAGCCCACGATGCTCAGCTTGAGCAGGTAGCCTGGGACATAGGTGCCGAAGACCTCAACCACAAGTCGGTAGAGGTTGTAGCCCTCGAGGCCCATCCAGGAGAGGCAGGCAAGCAGAGAGAAGTGCAGGAAGATGGCGCTGGCACGGCAGGCAGCCTCGGAGCCTGACAAGGCCACCGGCTCACTGAGCAGGAAGCTCACGTCCAGCAGGAAGACGGCCACCAGCAGATTCATGTGCACCTTGATGGTATAATCCCTAGACTTCCTCCTGCACAGGTGGGCGGCGGTCAGTGTGGGAAGGCAGGGAGGTGTGAGGTGGGAGGTGGGAGGTGGGAGGTGGGAGGTGGGAGGTGGGAGGTGGGAGGTGGGAGGTGGGAGGTGGGAGGGCCCACCCCCGCCCACCCCCGCCCACCCCCGCCCACCCCTCCTCCTCCAGGCAGCCTTCCCAGACTACACACACACACACACACACACACACACACACACGCTTCCTGTCCTACTCTTGTGGCTGCAGCCAGGCTCTTGCCTACCCGTCCCTCTGCACCTACCCTGTGTCCAGCACCCACAGGCTTGGGCACTGTGTGTGCATTTAACAGCAGCCTCAGCTAGGCATATATGCTCCAATCAACACAGACACGCCCATCAACCAGATATTCCCAAAGTCAGAAGGGAAAGACTGGAATTTTTGCTGTTTTGGAGAACCCACGCCACCCACGTTCCATGTCTGTCTGCACAACTGTACCTCTGTGAGCACAGGCTGTGTGTGCCTGCCCTGCCCCCATCCTGAGATACTATGTGGTCTGGGGCACCACCAGCCTTTCTGTCCCCAATATGCCCTGCCTGGCACCATCCACTGCTTGTCCCAGAGGGCGCAGAAGAACACCTGCCATCTGGATTTCCATGCCTGCTGTGCCCCTAACACAAGGCACCACGATTGGCTGGCCCCAACCCCTCACCCTCAGTTTACTCCTCTGTGAAGTGGGAGGACTGGCCCCCCTCAAGCACGCGGTGAGGGTTACACTGATATAAAGCACCCAGCACAGATAAGATCTCAGTCCCGAAGGGTTCCCGTCCCTGTGTCCCAGAGCACTTTTGTGTCCTGGGTAAGTGCTCGGGTGCTTGTGCCCCGACTCCTGGCCCTCCACTAAGCCTGCCAGCTGTCTCTCTTCATCACCGACTCCAGCCCACCACGTATGCATCTGTGACCGAGCCTGCACACGGCTGCACCCTCCCCTCCTCCCCACGAGGACAGTGAGCACACTCCAAGTGTCACTCCAGAACTAAGGCTGTCTCCCCTCTACCGCAGTGGCTCCAGGCCCCAACTGCAGGTGGACTTCAGTTTAGGCAAAGCCCAGCTCTGACAATCCAGACCCCACACACAAGCCTGTCTGAGGGTGGGGGAGGCATTCTTCACTCTGCCAAAGGTGACCTCTTCTCTCCTCAGGCATCCAAACGACTAGGGTGACAGGTTCCTCCCTGGAGCCAGGAGCTGCTGCTGCTGCTAAGTCACTTCAGTCGTGTCCGACTTTGTGCAACCCCAGAGATGGCAGCCCACCAGGCTTCCCCGTCCCTGGGATTCTCCAGGCAAGAATACTGGAGTAGGTTGCCATTTCCTTCTCCAATGCATGAAAGTGAAAAGTGAAAGTGAAGTCGCTCAGTCGTGTCTGAGTCCTAGCAACCCCATGGACTGCAGCCTACCAGGCTCCTCCGTCCATGGGATCTTCCAGGCAAGAGAACTGGAGTGGGTTGCCATTGCCTTCTCCATGGAGCCAGGAGGCCGGGCCTCAAAACAGACACTAGGGAATGGGGGCTGGGGATAACCCTGGAGGCTCTGCCTGTCCACAGAGGCCACTGCCAGACAGCTCAGTAACTGGGGCCTTGTGGGCCTGGAGCCTGCCGGCTTCGGTTCAAGGCTGCTTCTGCCACTTTCGTGCTGTGTGATCTCGGTCAGGTCACTTACCCTCTCTGAGCACTCTTTCATAGGACCCTTGTGAGGATGAACCTAGTTCATCTAAAGCACTTAGAACAGGGTGTGCCCATGGCTGATTCAAGTCAATGTATGGCAAAAACCACTACAATATTGTAAAGTAATTAGCCTCCAATTAAAATCAATAATTTTTTTTAAAAAAGAAAAAAATTGCGCTAAAAAAATTTGCAAATCTTTGAGTAGCCTTTAAGCAAATAAAGTATTGAAATGCATTTAAAATAGAGGGAAACAATGGGATATTTAAAATAAAGGAAAGTATTCTATATGCTCAAAAAAAAAAAAAAAAGAACAGGGTGTGACTTGTGGGAAGGTTGATGTAATTGTTCACCGTTATCATCACCAGACTCATCATATTACTGTATGCCCCCAGTGGAATCACATCTGGTCCTTCAAAGACAGGCATCTAGAGTCTTACGTCAACTCGCCCAATTTTAAATATTGGCAGCTAATATAAACTGTCAGTGCGATGTTAGCCAAACATCACAGATCTGAGGAGGGAAGGTCAGCTGACTGAGCCTCCCAGGGCTCCCACAAACCACACACACACACGTCAGGGTCAGTCAGGCCCGTCTCCAGGGTGGGTCTCCCTGACTGTGGGGTCCCAGCGCAGGGGCCGGGAATGGAGGCTCTCCCTTCTTCCCCTTTCCCTCCCAGCCCCAGGCCCTACCTGGAGCAGAGGTAGGCGGCGATGGTGAGGACGCAGGCCAGGGCGGAGATGACGCAGCCCACGTAGGAGAGGAGGCTCAGGTAGTGCTTGTGCACGGCGTCCACCTCCAAGGAGGCAACCTGGGCCACAGGGCAGGTCGGGGTTGGCCTCCGTGCTGAGGGTGTGCCCAGGTCGGGGGCTAACCCGTGGTCCCTGCAGGACCTTGGGCATCTGTGAGCCACTCTTGCCCCCCAGCGGAGCAGAGTGGCGTCCCATGAGTGCACTTTTTCACCACATTCTCATATGCATCCCTGTCCTCACCAAGGTCCAGCGGCCTCCACCAGAGAACCCCTTTTTTGTCCTGGCACTAACTATGTTTCTAGAACACTCAACCCAGAAATAAGCCTCCTGGGAGGGAGTGAGCTCCTGATACCCAGAGAGCACCAGAGGACCACTCTGGTCCCTCAGATGCTAAGTCCTAAAATTCTGGAAGAAGGATATAAGACACAAAGAGATCTTGAGGGCCACCGAAGTCCACCACAAGGGCCTCCGCATTGGGCCTCTGCATCCCCTGGAAGGTTCCATAGAAACACAGTCCTGCCCCCACCCCAGCCCTTTAGAATCAGACTCCTAGGTTAGGACCAGGAACCTGTTTGTATCAGGCACCCAAATTGGGGGATAAAGAGCAAGGACTTCAGAAACCTTTTACTTATTACTAGCTGTGTGACCTTGAGTAAATTGCCTAACCTCTCTGAGCCTCAGTTTCCTTAGCGATAAAATGGGACAACAACAGGAGTCATCTTGAGGCTTGCTGTGAGGAATGAATGCCATATATGTGAGAAGTGGCGGCAGTGGGGCAGGAGGGGCTCATGTACCATCAGCACCGCAAAGTAGGTGAGGTGGTTGCAGCGGCAGGACGTCTGTGTCTCTCTCCTGATGGTCTCACACCCCACGTCGCTCCAGCTCCCCGGGCTGCTCGCTGAGGAAGGGCCAGCATGAGGCTCTGAGACCAAGCTCAGCACCCCCACTGTCGTCCCCAGTACCCCACAATTGCATGACTGCATCCCCCTTCTGAGCTTTTGCTTCCCTCAGCAGGTCCCTAACCTGCCATCACTCTTTCTTCAAAGCTACCTTCCTCCAGGAAGCCCTCTTTGATTAACTCCATCTACGCCACCCTCTAGGACCCCCACTACCTGACTCCAGGTACCTGCCCAGCTCAGAGCCCCCTCCACACTCACATGTCAGGTCTTCAACCCAGAATACACACTGCAGAGTCACGTTCTTCTGTAGGGACAAGAAAGAAGGAGGGGCCCTGTGGCAGTCTGCTCCTTCCCCGCCGGGCTGAGGGGGCCAGTGCCAGGGCCCCACCCTATTTTGACCTGACTGGCCAGTGCCCTCAGCCAGTTAGTCAGTTTTCTTTCAGAAAAGAGGAGGGACGGGAGCACATGGGCAAACAGGGACCCTTGTCCCCTGGGTTGCTTGGCTCACACTCACCGGCTGTGGCTGGTGCTGGAAGGTGAGCACCACGGGCTCCGAGAGGTTGGCTACTTTGGTGTTCTGCACAACAATACCCAAGACCTTCTCTCCCAAGACCTGGCTGGAATTCTTGTCCTAGATATATGGGGTATGGAGGAGAGGGGAGGGAGGGGGCTCAGGACGAGAAGAAGAGTACACTCTTGTCTCTGCCCAGTACACTGCTCCCAGATTTTGAGTCTCCCTCTGGAAGCAGTTCTTGCGTAGGTAGTCATTTATACCATAGTAAGAATAACACCATTTAGATCTTTCCCAGCATGGCAACCCACTCCAGTACTCTTGCCTAGAGAATCCCGTGGACGGAGGAGCCTGGTAGGCTGCAGTCCATGGGGTCACTAAGAGTTGGACACAACTGAGTGACTTCACTTTCACTTTTCACTTTCATGCATTGGAGAAGGAAATGGCAACTCACTCCAGTGCTCTTGCCTGGAGAATCCCAGGGACAGAGGAGCCTGTTGGGCTGCCGTCTATGGGGTCGCACAGAGTCAGACACGACTGACACGACTTAGCAGCAGCAGCAGCTCTAAATGTCATGCATGTTGCCATCTGATTTCTGACTTTGCAAGGACTCTTGGAGGAGAGGGCTACCTTCCATGCCTACCTTCCATCTCTCTGTCAGACAGAAGCTGCTTTCCCCAAGGGAGGGCACAAGGACAACCACCCCCTACCTGGAACAGAGCTTGGCTGCTGAAGTCCACCAAGAGGAGTCTCTTCTCAGCTTCCTGCCTCCTGCCCTTGGCCTTCTGGAAGAGCACGCTGGGCAGCAGCACCGAGTACTCCAGGATCTCACTCTGCTCCTCCTGCAGACCGGAGGACCTGCTGGGGCTCAGCCAGAAGTGAGTCCCCACCATGTCCCCCCAGCACACGCCTTCCTGCACGCTGCCATCTCTAAGCCCACCTCCTTCACGAAGCCAGACTCACAGCAACCCTGCTCGCTCCTTCTTTCCTTGGCACCAGTGCGGGCTAGGGAGTCTTGTGGTTAGAGCCCAGGGGATAAGAGCCTGGGAGAATCATGTTTATTCTGGTGTCTGGGTGTCAGACACTGACCCTGCCTATGGCCTCTTGGTGTGCTGGGGGATATGAAGGGTGGGGGGGTGTGGGGAGGGAGCGCTCGAAGCCTCTACATCTGCTTCCTGCCCTGGCTGCCAACCCTGACCCCTGACCTCCCGCTGGGAGTGGATGTGCAGGTCCTGTGGGCTGAAGGCGGGCTGGAGCTTCCACACTGTGGCGTTGATCCGCTCCTCCTCAAAGGACACGGCGTCCCCTGTGAAGTTCACAGAGGCCAGCTTCGACTCCAGGCTCTGCAGCTGCCTGGAAGCAGTGGGGAGAGAGGAAGAGATGACTGCTGGGGGTGAGGGGTGGATCCAGGTAGGCCAGCAGGCAGGAAGACGGAGGGAGCAGAGAGGCGACTCAGGCTGATACACAGGAAAGAGTGTGGGGCCCGACAGAATGACCTGCGGGGGTGATGTGGAAGAAACTGGGGCCTCAGGGCAAACAGGAAAGGAGTGGGGTGGGGTCCTATCCTCAGACTCAGCCACCAGGCTCTGGGTCCAGTTCTGCCTGGACCAACCCACTTTGTGCCGCCGGGCAGCCCTACCCATCAGTCGGCCTCAGTCTGCTGAGCTGTAAAATGGGTCAATCCTTTTTCCTTATTGGTGGAGAGGAGGGCTTGGGTGCTGGTAAGAGAGACTTTTTTTTTCTGACTCAGGCAGGTGATGGGGCTTGGCCTGTGGGACTGAATCGAGATGGAGACCGAGGGGAGGTCTCTACGGTTCAGTTCAGTTCAGTTCAGTCGCTCAGTCGTGTCCGACTCTTTGCGACCCCATGAATCGCAGCACGCCAGGCCTCCCTGCCCATCATCAACTCCCGGAGTTCACTGAGACTCACGTCCATCGAGTCAGTGATGCCATCCAGCCATCTCATCCTCTGTCGTCCCCTTCTCCTCCTGCCCCCAATCCCTCCCAGCATCAGAGTCTTTTCCAATGAGTCAACTCTTCGCATGAGGTGGCCAAAGTACTGGAGTTTCAGCTTTAGCATCATTCCTTCCAAAGAAATCCCAGGGCTGATCTCCTTCAGAATGGACTGGTTGGTCTCACGGTCTCCCACTCCAAATCCCTGCCATGCCCGGGTCTGGGGGAGCCTCCTCCTCACCCCCACATGCTGCAGACCCACACTTACTGGCCTATGGAGGTGAAGGGAGGCCTCCGTGGGGTCTTCCGGGGATGCTTCAGAAACTGGCTGAGCCACCGGAGGTCCCTTTTCAGCTCACATACGTCCACCGAGACATTGTGGGAGGCCTTGTGGGGGGGATCTGGGGGAGAGGAATGGACAGACCCACCAAAAGCTGTTGAATGAGGTTCCACTCATTCAACTCAGGCCACACTCATCACACTCTCAATTACTCCCCCGTGACTCTGACAGTTTCTGTCCCCATTTTACAGAACAGGAAACTGAGGCTCCAGGTAGTGGGGTAGACTCCCCCAGGTCACTCAGAGATGTAGCCAGCCAGACGGGGCTCTGTCATACGGAGCTCCCAGAAACTCTAGCCCCAGTAGGGTAGACTAGACCACCCCTACCCCTACCCCAGGCAACCTTCTGACCACACAGAGGGAACTGGGAGGGCCAGCTCCCCAGGACCAGCCAGGCCTCCTTCAGGAGGAGCTGGGGGGTGGGGGGCTTCTCTGGTGGCTCCAGGGCCTCCATCCGGGCTACCCTGCACCCAAGGGCTGCAGACTCAGGCATCTCCAGGGGTTAGATGGAACTCTGATGAGTCGGCAGATGGAAATAGGGACAGAGCGGGAGAGGGCAGGCCCTATGCCATCAAATAAGGCAGGCTCCATGGTCACATCTGAGTTTTTAAGGCAGAAAGCCTAATTTTGCAGTCATTTGAAAACCCTGGCTCATGTTTTCCAAAAACTCTGTACAGACCAAGTAAGACCAGGCCAGATCTCCTCTGTAGGAGGCCAATTTACAGATGTTCCTGACTTTGCCCTAAACCCTCCCAGGTTGGGGCAGAATCCGGGCCTGGGGACAGGACCCTCATCTACCCGTCCCCACCTGCCCCAGCTCTGCCCCTTCCATCCCTCTCCCCACCCCACCACCACCCCTTAGCATTTCCATGGGCCTGGAGATGCTAACATATTCAAAGCCCTGTGCCCCCTCTCTTGGGAGCCCTGCCCCAAACTGGAACTGCCTGAAAGGAACCAGAATCAGGGAAATCCTGGACCCCAAGTAAAGCCTCCAGCTCCTTCTGGTCAGCCCCTGCTCCCTGCCTCCACTCCACACTGAATAGAAGGCAGTGGCCAGGCCACACCTGTCACATCTCCGCCAGAAGACTCAGTTTGCACACCTCAGTGTCAGCCTCTAGCCTTGCCACTTCCTGACCTCTTCCTGTCCCCCAGCCCCAAGCCAGTCAGCTGCTGGGTTCAAATCTGGCTCCCTCTCTTACTCGTTACTCTTGCAACTTTGTGCCTCTCTGAGCCTCAGTTTCTCCTCTGTGAAATGGGAAGAAACAGTCCAGATGAGGCTAACGAAGCAGAATTTTTCCTCCAGCTCCTGACCTCTAGCTCCGTCTCTCCACTCTCTCTGCTCCCACCCTGTTCATCTCTCGTCTTCCCTTATCTGGACCTACGCTGCAGCCGCGGGATGGGACTTCACCCCTCCGCTTTCACCCCTGTCTTCCCACAAACACACCTTGCATCACACTCTTCCACTCCTCAGACACCTTCCCTGAGTCCCCACTGCTTGTGAACAGAGCCCCCCCCACCAACTCCATGATATGACCGGCAGCCCAGACCGCTTTAAGGCCCCCCGCCCCCAGCCCCCGTGCACTTTGCTTTTCCAGTTTCCAGGCCTTGGGCCAATCCCTTCCTGCTGCCTGGAAGTCGCCTTACTGTGGAAGGAGAAGATGAAGCTGGCCGCGCTGGGCAGACTCGTGTTCCGGGGGCTCCACCAGGAGCTGACCGAGGTGGCAAACAGCGGGGGCCCCGGGGCTAGGGTCTCCTCCTGATGCCGGAAGCACAGGAGATCAAGGGCTTGGTCACTCAGCACGAAGTCTTTCTTGCCGTAGCGAAGATGCAATTTCCCTGCATGGCGGTTCCAGTAGAGGCAGAAGTGGTAGAGGCCCCTGGGAAGAGGGAATGGCCAAGAAGCCGGCTGGACTCCAGGGAAGGGAGCATGGATGGTGAGGGCCTCCTCAGAATTCTTGATGGAGATGTGGAGCTGAGACGCCTGCTTATAATGGAGGTTGCTGTTGTGCGTCTGGTTCCGCTGGCCGCAGAAGCGGAAGTCTTCCCGGGGGCCCCCGCCATGGGCACCTGAGGGGCAGAGACTGCAGGTGAGACTCTGGGCTGGAGGCAGGCCCTGGGCCCAGAACACAGGAGCCCAGTGCCTGGGACCCACACACATTCCAAGGACCTACTTCAAAGGGTCTCCAAAAATATGAATCTACCCTGTTTCAAGATGGTTGGCTTAAAAATAGGAAAAGAACAAACTCAAAATCAGTTAAAAAAAAAAAAAGAAAAAAATTTCAAAGGCAAAATAATATTTTAAAAAGCAATAAAATATTTCACGAGGCCATGCCTGCTACAGACAGCGGCGCAGGCTGTGCACTGCACAGGGGTGCTCTGGCTGCGGGGCCGGGTGGGGCCAAACCCACCCCAAGCTGTGTACTGGGGCCGGGGGCTGCATTTGACAGGATGAAGGGGAGACTCTATCTTTTTTCCAAGGTACCGTCTACTTGCTGAGCTGTATTTGCAGGCCTGTGCCTGCCCAAAGGGGTTAATGGATGTGCTGGTTCTTAACACAAGGATGGCATTTTAACAGGAGTCCCAAGTCACCTCCAGGAAAACCTACCTGGAACCAGGAGGAGACCCAGCAGGACCAGCGGCATCTGCAGCAGCACTTGAGCAGACATCTTCCTCCCCCAAGACACCCGAAACATCACTGCCTGAAAGAGGCCAGGAGTGTTAGCCGAGGTCCTGATCCCCAGGGGGATTGCCAGCCCTACAGAGGGACAAACCAGTGTAGTATGGACGTGGATGCGAGGCAGGGAGGCATGTGTGGAAACAGTCTGTGGACCCTCCCCCAGAGCTGCCAGGAGCGGAGTATCAGGAGGCAGTGGCCAAAAGAAGACACATAGATGACCAGTAGGCATGTGAAAAGATGCTCCGCATCGCTAATTACTAGAGAAATGAAAATCAAAACTACAATGAGGTATCTCACACAGGTCAGAATGGCCATCATTAAAAAGCGTACAAATAGCAAATCCTGGAGAAGGTGTGAAGAAAAGGCAGCCCTCCCACACTGTTGGTGGCAATGTAAACTGGTGCAGCTCTATGGAGAACAGTGTGGAGGCTTCTCAGAAAATTAAAACCAGAGTCGTCATATAATCCAGCAATCCCACTCCTGGGCGTATGCCTGGACAAAACTATAATTCAGAAAGATATATGTACCCCTAGGTTCATAGCAGCACCATTCACAATAGCCAAAACATGGAAACAACCTATTCTTCCATCAACAGAAGAATGAATAAAGATGTGGTACATATATGCAATGAAATCCTACTTGGTTGGCCATAAAAAAGAATGAAATAATGCTACCTGTAGCAACATGAATGGACCTAAAGATTATCACACTAAGTGGAGCGAGTCACAGAAAGTCCAATACAGTATGATATCAGTTATATGTGAAATCTACAATATGACACCAATGAACACATCTATAAGACAAAAACAGACCCACAGACATAGAGAACAGACTTGTGATTGCCCAGAGGTAGGGGGGTGGGGAGGGATAGATTGGGAGTTTGGGGTGAGCTGATACAAACTATTACATACAGAATGCATGAAAAACAAGCTCCTACTGTATAGCACAGGGAACTACATTCAGTATCCTGTGATCAACCATAATGGAAAACAATATGAACAGAATATATAAGCACTGTATAACTGAATCACTTTGCTATAAGCAGAAATTAACACCATGTTGTAAATCAACTATTCTTCAATAAAATACATTTTTAAATAAATTTTTTTTAATTAAAAAAAAAGGCAGTGACTGAGTTCAAGTCCCAGCTCTACCTCTGGCTTGCTGCATAACCCTGTGTAAGTCAGGGAAAGCAGGACTGATAATAGTACCTCCCTTTGGAACCCAGCAGTGATAGGGTAATCAGGGTAGCATCACCAGGAACCACCCCACCCTGCCTGTTCCGGGCCTTCAGAAGACAAGGAAAAGGACGTTCTCAGGGTTCTCCTCCAGGAACCTCACCATGATCTCCCCTAAGACCCAGCTCAGAGGACACCTTCTTCAGGAAGTCTTCCTCAACCCTCTCTACAGTTGGTCCTAGACTCCTTTGGTTCCCGCCTCCAGCCAGGGTCTCCTGTTAGCCAGCTCTGGGAGGCACAGGACGGTGCACCCCTCCTCCACAGGGAGCTCCTGATCCATCTCTGTGCACAGGCCCCAGTGTTCACAGAGGTTACTGGGCAGCCGGGCCGCAGGGGTATTGGAGTGAAGGATCAGCGCGGTCACAGCGCCTTCTACAGGAGCTGGAGGAGAGAGGCACTTCCTGGTATGGCCACCAGGGGGAGCCAGTTCCCAAGGCAGCTGGAAAGGCAGAGGGACGTCCCAGTCTGGCAGGGAGAAACAGTATGGTCCAAGCTGGGGAGGAGACAGCTCCCTCCAGCCCTCTCCTGGTGTAGAATGGGTCACTCCCCCAGCCTCTGTTAGCTGAATACCCACTATCTGCCAGCCTGTGCTGACCCAGCCTCCTCACCCCTGCTACTGCTACTGCTAAGTCACTTCAGTCATGTCCGACTCTGTGCGACCCCATAGACGGCAGCCCACCAGGCTCCCCCATCCCTGGGATTCTCCAGGCAAGAACACTGGAGTGGGTTGCCATTTCCTTCTCCAATACACCTATGCTAATCCTCATTCCAACCCTGTGAAATAGGCCCTACCATTTGACCCATTTCACAGATAAGGAACCTGAGATCCAAGGAATTAAATGACTTGCACATTTAATTGTTCCAGAGGCCAAGGGCTTTCCCTGCCTGATCAGGATTGTAGTGCCTGGCAGGGAACCTCCGTTTCTTGGACTTACAGAGAGACGCCGGGTGGCTTTGCCCACCCAACAGCCATCTGGCCCAGTGACTGAGCTGGGTGCTGGCAGTCACGAACAGACACCCTCATCCTGTGGGGAGCTGCATATGTCTGTGGTTACAGATGCAGTCATCTGCCACAAGCCAGACAAAAGGAAGCCTGGCATCCATGGGGCATGTGAGGAGTTTGATTTGGGGGAACCCAGGAGGGCTTCCAGGAGGAAGTGACTTTTGGATGGACTATTTGAGGGCAGCATTAAATGAAGGGGTGGCCCAGACAGGAATTCACTGAACAGACCTGGCCCCCTCAAGCCAGTCTCCAGTATCCCAACATATATAACGGAATCCTAATTTCTTGGGTCTGGTCAGTCTAATCGTTGGTCAACTGGGTTCATCACCCTGCCCTGGTGATATCACAAGACCCCAGAGAAGAAAGAAGTGGAAGTCTTTGGGGGAATGGCTGCTATTTCCTAAATTGTGATTTTTTAAGGTTTCATTCTGCATCCTCTCTGAGCATTTTGGTTCCTTTTGGGTTTTGGTGTTTTTGTTTTTATTTTTAGGGGGAATGAAGGATTTATTACTTGAAGTAAGGAGAACACTGAGCATCTTTCTAAAGCAGTGTCTCCCATTTGGACTCCTTTTGAAACTGTCACTCTAGAACAGTGGAAGGAAACCCAGCATCTGGGGACAGAAGTATATCTCTGCTAGACCCCTTCTCTTTCCTCCTCCTTTCTGCCAGTCCCTGTCACTGTCTGTACCTGATCCCCAGTACAAACGACATCTCCTCCAGGCAACTCCCCAACCCCTATTTTGACTTTTGTTTTATACCTGTGAACTCAGAGTTCACAGATCACTTTGCAAATATGGCCCCAGTTCTTCATTATGGCATTTGCATTCAAGGCCCAGAGAGGGCCGGTGATTTCCTGACCTTACACAGCAAGCAAGGATGGAGCTGGCTAGAATCCAAGTATCTCTCTGGCCCACTGACTTTCAAAGTGAGTTACAGCTATCAGTAAACAGTGCCTAGGACAGGACAGAGCCATCTGTTTTCATTTATCTTCCTGGACTGATCTCTTCGAGAACAAAAAAGCATAAGGAGGGAATGAGGTTCCCATCACCAGAGGGATACAAGTGAGGCTACATTTGTGAAATGCCATGATTCCAACAGATAGGGGTCAATGGCATGCTCTGATTCCTGGGTCATCCCCACTCTACCCTGGCTGCTTGAACAGCCACTCCAAAGTGAACAACTCTAGCCTCACAGACTTTCTTGGAATTTGAGGGGGAGGGACTGCCTGCTTTCCTTTAACACATCCTTAGTAGAGTAGACTCTGGAGCCAGATTGGGTTTAAATATCAATTCCTCTACTCAATGGCCATGTGTCTCTGGACTAGTTACTCACCTTCTCTGGGCCTCACTTTTGTCATCTGTAAATAGATATACAAATCAAGACTATCGCAAGGGTCATTGTGAGAATTAAATGAATTGGTATCTATAGAGGATTTAGAGCAGGAATATGCACAAGGCAAGTGCCATAGGTGTCGGCTCAATACCTCTGTATCCTTCCTGACCAGCTCACGCCTGCCCCTCACCCAGCGCCCTGGGCCCGTCACAGGTCTTGACTCCTACACCTTCCCTCCCACCCTCCACGTCACCCCCTCGTGGCCCCCACAGCCAGCTCAACTTCCAAAGCGCCTTGACCGGAAATTCTTCGAGCATGAAATTTCCTTTCTGGGAAGACTGAAACCCCACCCAGAAAACTTCCCACCTCACAGCACGGACCTGAGCCTGTCCCCAGAAGCTACAGGAGGGCTGGACGGGGGCACCATCTACACCCTCATGAGATCCTCAGAGCCACCCTGTGAGGCCGGTCCTGCTGCTTTGCCATTTTACAGATCAGGAAACTGAGACTAGGGCAGGGCTGTCTGTTCTAAGCTTCCCCACTGGTGGAGCTAAGACACGGACCTTGGTGTCATTCTAGAGAACTCCTTGGAGAGCTGGAGCCAATAGTTTCTAGAGATGCTTGCTCCTCTGGTTTGGGGAGACCCCCAAACAAAAGGAGAGAGAAATGGTGGGTGGGTGACAGCCGAGACCACAGGCTGTGCAGGCAGCTCCAGCCTGGGAGAGAGAATTTAGGGGGCTGAGTCCCCAAAAGAGGCCCCTCCCTGCCCCGCCCCTTCTAGAGCAGCTGCCCTTGACCTCAGGCCTTCCGTAAACACACGCAGAGAACAAAACAATCCGGCCCAGTTTGACACAATGGGGGCCACCATCACAGAGTCCCAAGGATCCAGGCAGAGTGGAGGGGCCAGGGCTCATCTAAGCTAAGATTCCCGGCTGCCCATCCCCCGGTCTGGCTGGGCCCAGGAGGAGATGCCCCAGCTCCAGTGTGGGCCCAGCCCTGCCCATCCTCATGGTAGGGGAGAGGGTAACGGGCAGGGGACTCGTGGCTCACTTTCTCCCCTGAGTCCTGACTCACTTCCTCTGCCATCCATTTAGAGCCACGAGTCACTGCTGGCCCAGTCCAGGCCCCTGGAAAACCCATTTCCTCGGAGGACGGAGGTGGAAGTTGAGTGGACAGGACCTTGTTGGCTCTGGGGTTAACCCTTCCCGGGCAGGCGCCTCCCCAGGAAGATGACCTAGGCCCTTAGGCCTTCTCCTGCCAGTAACATACGCCATGGACCGCAGACTTATCCATCCCCTGACCAGCCTCTTTGCCTGGATCGCCTCCCTCTTTCCATGAACAAACTCATCTTTCTAAACTCAGTGAAGACACGCCCTCCCCTTGAAGCTTTCCCTAACTTCCCTAACAGAATTAACTTCTGTGTTCTGGTGTGGTGGGGAAGGGGGCAGTCCACAGCCTATGCTCAACCCTATATGCCCACCTTTGCCACGAGGAGTTCATATCAGAGGTGCCCAAACCCACAATGGGTCATAACCCCCCAGGAAGTTCACTGAAATGCCCTATCACAGATCCCTCCACACTGACATTCAGTATCTCTGAAAATAGCACAAAAGATTTTTTTTCTTCATTCAGCAAATCAGAAGTAGGGGGGAATTTTTACCCAGTAGCTATGAGCTTGATGGTTTTTTTTCCATTTTTTTTCCTTTTTTGCCAGGAGAGTAGTAACATTAGGATGAAAACACGTGCACACATACATACAGGGTACTGTCAGGGATACACAAACATGTGTGATAGAACACGTGTGAGGGGCTTAGCGGTAAAGAATCCGCCTGCCATGCAGAAGATGTGACAGGAGCCTCAGGCTGGATCCCTGGGTTGGGAAGATCCCCTGGAAAAGGAAACAGCAACCCACTCTAGTATTCTCCCCGGGAAATCCCATGGACAGAGGCGCGTGGTGGGCTATGGTCCATGGAGTCACAAAAGAGTTGGACTGAGTGACTAAACAATAACAGCGTGTGAGGGGCAGATGCTCCAGGCCTGGCGTGGGGCTTGGGAGTCCAGTTGGACCAGGCATCCCGTTGACCAGCACTCCGCGGGCATAGAACCACTGGCTTACAAGGCTGGGATACCACCGGGAGCCCTGTCTTACAGATTCAGAGGTGGGTGGGGCCCCGCCCCAGATCACTTGGGTGGTAAATGGTTCGCTCTGGACGGGAACCAGGGCAGCCTGCCTCCCCCGTGGCGTCTCGTCTCCACCTCAGTGGTAGTGAGGATGAATCACAGTCCTGGGTGGCTCACCTAGCATTTATCAGGGTGCCTGGAACCTTTAAGAGACCTCCCCAAGCACAGCTGGGAGCAGAGGTGTGAGGGGGAGGGGAGCCCCTGCCCCAGCGGGTCTCCAGGTGTGAGCCTGGTCCTGCCCTCCTGTGGGGAAGGCCAGCAGGGGGAGGACCCAGCCCAGCTTCCCAGCTCCAGCCCTCATCTTCAGCTGCTGGTCAGCGTGGGCGGGGGGGTGACAACAGACGGGGGACAACATGGAGATGCTGGCTCCCCCGGCCCCAGCCCTGGACAGAGGGCCTTAGGAGAGAAGGATTTGGCCAAGAGAGGGGTGGGTGAGCATGAAGTCCTTGAGGGTAGAACACATGAGGTGTGCACATGTGTGCGGGTGTGTAGGGGAGTGAGGAGGGACGTTAGAACAGAGCGGAGGCTCTGCAGCAGGTGTTTCCTCCACGGGGGTGGGGTGGGGGGCTGAGAGGACCCTCCACCAGCCCTTTCCAAACTCTCATAAACGCAGTCTAACTTAGAAACACCATGTACCCGACAAACAAAGGCGGTGCCCCCACCAGACCCCAGTGGGACCCCCGACCACACCTCACTTTCAGCCAGGCCCCCAGCCCCTCAGCAGAGCCCGGGGCTCCAGGGGGCACCGCTTGCAAACATGGAGCCCGTCTCTCCCCACCTTCAGTCACAGGCCGGGTGACCGAGGCCCAAGCTAGGTGGCCACACAGAACTCCCCCCAGGAAGGGTGTTCTGGCCTGGCCGGGGAAAACAGAGTGACTTCAGGTCCCAGGAATTTTTCTACAATTAAAAAGAATAAAAATTAAGCTAGCTGCCTGCCTCCCGGAGGCCAGCGGGTGCCAAGGCCTTGCCGGCTCACTGCCCAGGATGAGTCCCACATTCTGGAGCGCTGCCCCGCCAGCGCAGGCCCCGCAGCCCCACGGCTTCCGTCCAGCAGGTCCCCGGGCCATGGCTCCCTCTGCGTGCCCAGACGGGCCCCGGCCCTGGGGGGAGACCGAGGAAGGGCAGGAAAGGGGCACCTGCCCAGGTGAGAGGACGCCGGGTTCCCCTGAGAGCCAGTTAGCCACAGCCGCCCACCCTGCCACCTGCTTTATCTGCATCAGAGTGTTTTCTCAAGAGGCCTCAGAGGCCAACACACCATCATGAGAGATAAGCCTGGGCTTGAGTGTTCCCTCCTCCAAACCTCTGCACACACTGGTCCTCCCCACTGGATGCCAACCTTGTGCCATATCTGTAAAGGTCTAACTTATAAATGCCATGTACCCAACAAATGAAGGAGATGCCCCCACCAGACCCCAGTGGGATCCCGGACCATACACTGGCCTTTGGCCTCCACATCCTCCCCCGACTGCCCTGCACTCCAGCCTTGCAGTGCCTGGCAGAACAGCAGACGGCATTAAACAGAGGTCTAGCTGGCATAGCAAAAAGGAGCTGGAATCCAAGAAGGGGAGCGGCACTCACTTGGTGCCCATTTAGCAAGCACTCACTTGGTGCCCAAAACTGTGCAAGGCACTTTTCACAAATGATTGTTCAATCCTCACTTTAACTCTATAAAGCAAATACTATTATTGCCCCAATGTAAAAAGGAAATGGAAATCCAAACAGGCTAAGTGATGCTCAGGCAAGTAAGTAGCCAAGCCAGGATTCAGACTTTAGTCTACCAAACATCAAAGCCCGTGATTTCAGCCATTACAGTCACCAGAGCCCCTTCCTTCCCTTCTCTGGAACTATCTCCCTGACTTTACCATGAGGTAGCTTTGCCAAGCACTTCCTAAGAAGCTGTGTGTGCTTAGTCACTTAGTCATATCCAACTCTTTGCAAGCCCATGGACTGTAGCCCATCAGGCTCCTCTGTCTGTGGGATTCTCCAGGCAAGAACACTGGAGTGGGTTGCCATTCCTTTCTCCAGAGGATCTTCCTGACCCAGGGATCGAACCCAGGTCTCCTGTACTGCAAGCAGATTTTTTTACTGTATGAGCGACGGGGAAGTTCCTCCCTAAGAAGCAGTAGTTCCCAAGCTAGAGAAATACTGCAGGTCCTACTTGGTCATATGAATTAACATATCAAAGGCTCTGATAAGTTCTGCAGAAAGAAAATCCACTTGGTTGGGCTTGGTTGGGCTTAGTTTCCCAGCCCAGTGTGATGGTGCGAGCTTTTTTTTTTGAAGAACACCTGTTACCAATGTGAAGAGGAGCGCACAGAAATCTTGACACCACACAGATAAGAAAGTTGTCAGCATTCCCCCTCCAGCTGCCTCCCTTCCCCTCCCCTCTGAGCTGTCCCAAAGGCCATTAACTAGGAGGAGATGGGCTACAGGAGCCATTTAGGCTGTGATGTTCCCCAGGGCAACTCATCACCATCTTTGACACTTCCAGGCCAGAGGTCCTGGGGGAACCTGGGGTAATGGCAGCCCCATCACACCTCCCTTTGGCCGGCAGCACCAGCTCTTGGAGAAAGGGGCAGTGCCAGCGTGTTTCTGGATTGCCATTAAAGTCAACTGCAGTCACCTCAAGCAGCAGAGACAGAATGCTGGGACTGAAAGGGAACGAGGGAGGAGCAGAGAGAGAAAAAGAGAGAGAGAAAAGTGATGGGGAGGCAAGAGCTTTTAGAAGCTGAGAATCACAACCTTTTTGGAATCTGAGTGAGGATAGAAAAAATCTAGAACCTCAGGGAAGGGGAGGGATTAGGAAGGTCTGGGTCTGGCCCAGTTTGGGGGGTGGTGTTCAGACAGCAGGACCTGTCATGAGCAGCCCTGGGACAGTGGCGCCAGCCCTGCACAGCTCCATGCCGCTGGGGCAGCCTGCAACCCACATGCAGGGCTCCCCACAGCCCTCCCCACAAGGAGCAGCTGAAGCTGGGCCTCAGGGCCCTCACCAGTCAGCGCCTGCCCAGGGAATGCACACTCCCAGAGTAGGGGTGGCAGGAGTTAGACACGTGTGTGTGTTAATCGCTCAGTCACATCCCACTCTTTGGGACACCATGGACTGTAGCCTGCCAGGCTCCTCTGTCCATGGGATTTCCTAGGCAAGAATACTGGAGTGGGTTGCCATTCCCTTCTCCAGGGGATCTTCCTAACCCAGGGATTGAACCTGGGTCTCCTGCATTGCAGGCAGATTCTTTACCACCTGAGACATCAGAGAAGCCCATAGGGTCCTGAACTAGCGCCACACCTAACTGGTCCTAGGACCCTTGTAGCACCCAGTCCCCTCTTTGGGCCTCAGCTTCCTCCTCTACTGAGGTGACAAGATCCCTGTCCCCCGTCTGTCTTCTCCATAGACCAGAGCCCCAGGTTGCTTCTAGGGAAGGGAAGGGCTTACCTCCTGGTTGACAGCGAGCAGGGAGGAAAACAGTGCTGGACATCCCATCCTCCTGCCCAGCCTGTCTTCCCTCTCAAACCACAGACTGACCTCAGCTGTCTGGCTGCAGTTTCCCTTCTGCATCTGTGTTCCAAAAGTGGCCAAGGCCAGGCATACAAGGTCAGCCCAGTTACCTCCCTGTTCATTTATTGGGGGCTGTGTTTCAGTTCCTTGGGGCCTTGGCAGAATGCCTGTCTTTGGAGCATAGGACCCCTTAGCATTCCCAAGGTCAGCTGCCAGCCCTGCCTTTCCTTTCTCTTCCTCCGGATCCCAGATCCCTGGCTGAGGGGCAAATCGGACACATAGCCAGGCATCCTCCCCAACAGGGGCTGGGGGCCAGGGTGAGCCTGAGGTTCCCGCTGCCTCCGGGGAAGGTTGGTGGAGGCACAGACTAGGATCCCACCCCAGCTCACTGAGCACACAGGGCCGCCTCACCTGGTCCTCCGCTACTGTTTGCATACCCCCATGGGCGGAGTGCTCACCACCTCCAGCCACACAGCTAGCACTAAATGAAGCTCTCTGAAGATGCAAGACTCGATTCTAAGCTCTCCACCCACAAGAGCACATTTCATCCTCCCCCAAATCTGAGACAAATACCATTCTGTCCATTTAACAAATAAGGAAACAGAGGCCCTGAAGATCAGGTTGGCTGCTGGAAATCACGCGGCTTGAGGTGCAGCATCGGGGCCTGGCTCCAGAGCACAGGCTCTCGATTTTGCAGTCTGTTTCTGCTTGACATTACCTGTTAGAAAGGGCTTCTCTTTAAAATTTCCAGTAAAAGATGCTTCCAGAAATGTGTTTGCTTGGGATTAGTTGAATCCCTTCCTCTGAAGAAGCCCTGGTCCTGGGGGCTGTCAGGACCCCCTCCCAGCAACACTCTTGCTCTCTGTCCGCCGCAGGCTCTGGACACCCACTCCCAGCACCAGCAGAGGCTTGTCTTCGATGACGGGGGTACAGCCCATAAATTGAAATTGAATTTTTGCTGGAGTGTGGCTGAGGGAAGGAGTGTGGGGTATGAGGCCCTTACCGCCAGCCACTTCCTCGTCACTCTGGGCTGCTGTGTGTTTCGCTGACCAATTCCCCTCGGAGTCGCATCTGAGCCCCTGGTGTCACGGACACCCAGCCCCACCCTCCCCATCAGCTAAGCTTTCAGTTTTGGGAGGAAGGGCGGTTGTGGGGATGGGAGGGAGAGGCAGAGGGAGCAGAAGGTGATACAGGGGGAGAGGGATGGCGGGGAAGGTGGACAAGGAAAAGGGGAGAGATGAGAAGTGGGGTGGGGTTTGGGGAGCGGGAGTCAGAAGGATGGAGAGAGAGGGCAAGAATCATACCTGGATTCCTCCTTCGTGCAGTCAAGCGGATTATCAATACATAAAGCGCGTGAATGAGTAGGCTAAGGGCTCGCCTTGTTTGCAGGCTGCAGCCTGCTGAGGCGGTGGGTCAGCTTCTTCCCAGTCCAAGAGGCCAGAGGGGCACTTTGAAGCTGAACTACCCCAGCTCCGGCTCCCGCCCCCTCACCAGAGCCTCAAACAAAGCAGCGGGAAGATGGGCTGCAAGCCCCAGCCCACAGCCCAGGAAAAGGGGCGCAGGTGACAGCAACCCCTGGCAACCGTTGCCCTGGCAACCATTGGCAGCTGCAGTGACTACTACGTCACCACCCAACTCCAACCCAGCACAGCGCAGTTCCCCTAACTTGTCCTGTGCCCATATCCCCTTACTCAGATGCCGGCCAGGCATGGAGCTGGCAGGAAGAAGGGCAGAGTTTAGTACACTAAGTTATGGGGAACACTGGGGAACACCTGCCTAAGTTCGTCAACATTTACTTTAAATCCAAATCTTTTTAGAACACTAGTGAGGTCTACCCTTGTGATCAAAAGTGTCTGCTATCAGCTATATTTGCCCATGAGGCTGCCAGCCTGTGGCCTTGGCTTGATCCCCCTGGATACCCATCTAATCCCCACCACTGGGTTCCAAGAGCACAGAATATGTACAATACTTCCCTGGAAATGTCTTAGAGGAGTGCCTCCTCCAGGAAGCCTTCCCAGATATCCACATCCCACCAGGAATCTTTATCCTGAATTAGCCCTGGAGTCAGAGGTTCCCCCTGGCTTTCCTCCAGAGCTCCCTAGGGGCCAAGAGTGGGTCCTTTTTGTGCCTTAGAGTAAGCACCTGTCTGGGGAGGGAAGAGAACAGAGGCAAAGCTTCTGAAAGCCTGCATATGTGCCAGGCACTCCACTGGGCATTTTGGAAATCCATTTCCACCACTCTAAAGGTTAGCCCTATTGAACCCATCTTACAGATGGAATGACAGAGGCTCAGGCACATGATGTGACCTGTTCAAGGCCACCTAACTGGTAAGAGAGGTGTATGGAATTCAAACCATGATCTCCTCTGAGGCATGAAGACATCAAGACCCAATGTCCATCTGATGCTTGACTAATCCCACCCCCATCCAATGTATATCCAGACTTTATTTGATTACCTCCATTGACGAGGGTTCACTTCATTTCAATAGGACACATCTCTTTGACCTCTGAAAAGTCTTTCATAGCCATTGAGTTAAAGGCAAAAGGACTTCAAAGCCATGGGATGGCCTCTGTGTGCCATACAGAGCCCAGAAGAGGCCCAGGGCTGTGGGCGCCCCCACCAGGGCCTTCAGCTCCAGACCAGCAGTTGATTAAGAGACGGGATGGGGCTGCTCAGGGCGCCAAGGAGCCCAGGGTTTCAGAGCCCTTCCCCAGAATAAGCAAGGATCCCCTCGGCACTCACACTCCAGGGGGCTCTGGGCTGGCTTCTGGCCGAGGCCGTGGGAAAGGCAGCAGGGGCTGGGGTCCATGGGATGGTGCGCCCCTCCATTCCCATCGCCCCCCACCCCCCACGGATGGACCAGAGCCAGGGCTATTGTCTCACTGGCGGCGCAGAGCTGTGTCCTATTCAGGCACTATTTTTGGCGCCCAGAGGAAGAGGAAAAGAAAGCAAAGAAAGGAGTTGCTGTTCTCGGTGGAACCTTCGCCCGGAAAGGATTCCAGGGCCTGCTGGGCCAGAGAAGGCAGTCGCTGTGGATCAAAAGATCCTAGGCTTGAAAGGAGCTGGCAGGGGGCTGTGGTTCAGGGGAGCCAGAGAGGGGGCCACAGATGGGGCACCCCTTGCCTTGTACACACACTTGGTACTCACTAACTGCAGCCACATGCAGAGAAATAGAGGCCCAGGATCCCTGGTCCCACCCATAGTCACTAAGCACTTATAATAACAATTTAAAAAAAACCTACAGTAGCGCATAGCTGCCCATAACCAAGTGTCTGCCGGAAAGATTCTCACTTAACACCCACAACACTCCTGACCAGGGTGGAGGTCGGGGACAAAGTGATAAGCCTCATAAATCAGATAATTGATGCTCTGAGAGCAACATGACCGCCAAAATAACAAGCTAGTGACCCCGCTCCATTTCCTCCACCTTATGCCACCCCCACCCTTCCTTGCGTACACCAGCTCCAGCGCACTAGCCTTCTTTCTATCTCCAGACACACATCAGGGCCTTTGCACCTGCTTTCCCCGCAGCATAGAACATTCTTTCTGGGTTCTTTCCCTGATTGGTTCCATCTCAAGACTTTTTCTTTTTTTTTTCTTTTAATATTTATTAGACTGTGCCCAGTCTTAGCTGCGGCATGTGGGCTCTTTAGCTGTGGCATGCAAACTCTTAGTTGTAGTATGTGAGATCTAGTTCCCCAGCCAGGGACTGCACCCAGGCCCCCTGCATTGGGAGCATGGGGTCTTAGCCACTGGACTATCAGGAAGTCCCCCTTCTCAAGTCTTAATCCAAGTCTCCCCTCTCCTAAAAAGCCTTGGACGTCCACCCAACCAAAATAGCCTCCCCATTCATCTCCTCTTCCATGTCACCTTATGTAATAAACTTTAAAGCACTTAACATTGTCTGAAATGACCCTGTGATTTGCTTGTCATCCATTTCTCTGTGTTTGCTCTTTCTTGTCTATCTTGCTCAGCACTTGTATCTCCAGTAGCTAATGCCACAGAGCCTGGTCCACAGTAGATGCTCAATGACAGCTAGTTAATAAATGGATGAGTGAATGAGACAGAGCTGGGAGTCTGACCAGGCCAGGCTGGCTCCAAGCCTGTTTCCAAAGGAGCCAGTTCCCGATGCTTAGGGCAGGGGGATTCCAGCACTGAGCCGTCCTTGCTTCCCAGCTTCTATCTGCGTTAGGGGCACACACATCGCTGCCAGGGGCTTGGCCAGAGAGGGGCTTCCAAGACTGTGCACAGCCTGAGAGCCAGGGCAGGACCTGAAACTTCACCTCCCATCCAGAGCCGCCTGATAAAGGCTTTTAAGAAGTCCTGTAGTGCACAATGGTAGTGGCAGACTTTATTTTGGGGGGCTCCAAAATCACTGCAGATGGTGACTGTAGCCATGAAATTAAAAGAAGCTTATTCCTTGGAAGGAAAGTTATGACCAACCTAGACAGCATATTCAAAAGCAGAGACATTACTTTGCCAACAAAGTCTGTCTAGTCAAGGCTATGGTTTTTCCATTAGCCATGTATGGATGTGAGAGTTGGACTAAAAGCAAGCTGAGCACCAAATAATTGATGCTTTTGAACTGTGGTGTTGGACAAGACTCTTGAGAGTCCCTTGGACTGCAAGCAGATCCAACCAGTCCATCCTAAAGGAGCTCAGTCCTGGGTGTTCATTGGAAGAACTGATGTTGAAGCTGAAACTCCAAAACTTTGGCCACCTGATGCCAAGAACTCACTCATTTGAAAAGATCCTGATGCCGGGAAAGATTGAAGGCGGGAGGAGAAGGGAACGATGAGATGGTTGGATGGCATCACTGACTCAATGGACATGAGCTTGAGTAAGCTCCAGGAGTTGGTGCTGGACAGGGAGGCCTGGCGTGCTGCAGTCCATGGGGTCGCAAAGAGTTGGACATGACTGAATGACTGAACTGAACTGAACTGAATTGTTGTGCACAAGCCTGGAAGCCCAAGGCTTTCCTAGACCAGTGGGACCACAGACATACTTTCACAGGTGCTGGATTATTTGATGTTTGAGATCCTGTCTGAACTGTGATCAAAATTAGAGTTTTATCTCTACGTGGAGGCAGAGTACACACTACTACACCTTCCACCACCTGCTCCCATGGCCCCAGGAGAGAGGGGGCCCAGGCATGCGATTTACCAATGAAAGTGGGTCGTGCACCCACTGCTGCAAATGCCAAATCTCCCATCTGGACTCCCTGTGGGCTCCCCAGAGTGGAGCAAGGAGGGGAAATGGTATGTGCCTGTGGCCGGGGAGGATCCTGGGGTCTAGGCACCTGGAGGCAGGTGTATGCCTAGGACCAGCCTGCAGAGACTCGTGATGGAGCTGGGGCAGAGATAGGAACCATGAGGGAGCATGAACCACACGATGTGCACCTGACCTTCTGCGATGCATGCAGCTGCCCTGAGAGGAGTAGGTATTATTAAGCTCATTTTACAACTGGGAAAACTGAGGCTCAGAGAAGAGAAGCTTCTTTCCTGGGGTCCCATGGCTGCTGAAACTGAACCTACAGGTAGTTCTATGCACTCCTTCCCCTGCGATGCCCCCAGCCCCAGCCCTGGAATCTCCAGAACATGGAGAGGAGTTGCCAGCCACTCCAGGGAAGTGGACATGAGGCCCAAGAAGCTGTGCGATGGGCCTAAAGCATTCCAGCCCAGAATCCAGACCCTCACCCATAGGCTCATGGGGTTTGCAAGCACTCCCATCCTTCCAGGTCATTAGTTACTGCAGCTCCCAACTCTGGTTCCCTAAACCCGGGTGGGGGAGCAGAGGCCAGACTCCCAGATGCACTGACACCCACTGCAGGGTCTCCTTGGGGAGACCCTGGTTGTCCTTTCTGCCACAAATGGCAATGTGCACTGCTCCCAGACCCAGCCCAGGTACTAGGACCCAGATATTCTCGGCTTCTAGCCAAGGAACTGAATAATAGACTCTGCCCATTTGGTCTGGGGTGTGTACCTAGGTGGCAGGGCACCAGGCAGGTGTGGCAGATGTGGTCATGGACAAAGGATAAGTACAGCTTTGAGAAAACCGCACGAGGATTCCTTCCAGCCTTGCCCACTGCCTACAGCTCTCACCAGGTGATGTCACATGCAGGTGTGGGGGAGGGGAAGTGCCACGAGGCCAGGCATACACCTACCAGGCACAGACCTACTGGATGAGGGAGAGCAAGGGGTACCTGATAATTCAGGAGGTGGGTGTCCACCCTTCCCAACTCCTCCATCAGACCTTCCTTCCTCACGCCTGTCCTGTTCCCCTGATGCCCTCTTGCCCTCTGTGCCTCCCATCCAGCTCACCGAGCTGTTTACAGGCTAAAGAATTGATGCTTTTGAACTATGGTGTTGGAGAAGACTCTTGAGAGTCCCTTGGACAGTGAGGAGATCCAACCAGTCCATTCTAAAGGAGATCAGTCCTGGGTGTTCATTGAAAGGACTGATGCTGAAACTCCAATACTTTGGCCACCTGATGTGAAGATTTGACTCATTTGAAAAGACCCTGATGCTGGGAATGATTGAAGGTGGGAAGAGAAGGGGATGACAGAGGATGAGATGGTTGGATGGCATCACCGACTCAATGGATATGAGTTTGACTAAGCTCCAGGAGTTGGTGATAGACAGGGAGGGAAGCCTGGTGTACTGCAGTCCATGGGGTCTCAAAGAGTTGGACATGACTGAGCAACTGAACTGAACTGAGGAGCCTCTGAAGATGTAATGGATGGTTCTAATGGTGGGTGTACTGGCAAGACTTGGAGAGGGCTTTTATATGGAGGCGCCACCTGCCCACAAACATCACCTGATGCTAGAATGGGCAGGGTTGGAAAAGCTCAGGACTGGAAAGAGCCGTGAAGAACCCCACATGGTATCTGAGGTCCCCCTACAACTTCCCTGTCAGACTTAAATACCAGCAGGGGCGGGGAACTCACTACCTCAGTTGGGAACATCATCTGCGGGGCCACGGGCAAAGATCCAGGTTCGGAGTCAGGAGACTATCTCTGACTGGCCAGGGGACCTTGGCCTGCTTCCTCATCTGTGAAATGTACAGATTCAAAGCTCCGAGGCAGCTGCATCACGACTGAATGAAGGTCTTTGTAGGCAGCGGAGCTGTACGCACCAGGGGTGGGGGGTTGGTTAGGAGTCGCCCAGGGCGGTTGACACACACTCAACTGGTGACAAAGCAGAGGAGCAGTGGGCAGAGGGTGCCAGGCCAAGCATGACTCAGCTGCCCCCTGGGGTCACCCCTCACATTTGTCACCATTAAGGCAGGTGGGTCTGGGCAGTTGTGCCCCTGCCATAGGGTCAGAAACCAGGATGCCAGCCACAGAGCCACACCCCTGAGGGCCAAACTCAGCCAGGGACCCCCACCCTCACTGCCCAGGGGCCAAGGGGACTCAGCTACCCCAGGAGACCAGCCCAGCTCAAACCCAGGTCTCCCCTGCAGCTCTGGGACAGTGGTCAAGCCAGGCAGGCCTTGGGTCTCCAGGGGCAGGAGGGACCCTCATTCTGGGACTGTTCCTCAGGCCAGCAGATCAAGAGGCCATTGGATGAGGGTGTCCGGGGGACCTCTCTGGGGCTTGGGTCCTTTCCCAGTGACGTCATGGGAAGACAGGGCTAATGCTTGCGATAAGCTCACTGCGGCTCCCTCAGAGAAGGGCTCGGTGATGGCCCAGAAGAGTGGCGATGACATCGCTAATGGTGTGCCAGGCCCTATACCCAGTGGTTGAGATTTCTTGGCTCACTTAACCCTCTCAAGGTGCCATTGCTGTTATTTATTGTTGTTGAATCATTAAGCGGTGTCCGACTCTTTTGCAACCCTATGGACTCCTCTGTCCATGGGATTTCCCAGGCAGGAATACTGCAGTGGGTTGTCATGCCCTTCTCCAGGGGATCTTTCCAACCCAGGAATCAAACCTGCATCTCCTGCATTGGCAGGTGGATTCTTTACCACTGAGTCACCAGGGAAGCCCCAAGGTGCCATTATTATCCTCAATTTGAAGATGACAAAAATAGGCACAGAGAGGCTAATACACATGTCCAAGTTCACACAGCTGGACCAGAATGGGGCAACCCCAGAGCCACCCATCTTGTGCTGCCTCCCCCAGGGGGACAGCTGAGCTGGGCGATGGGAAAGCAAAGGTCCAGAACAGCTGGGAATGGGGGGGTCTACTGTTCAAGGGCCCCTACAGCCTGGGGCTGACTCAGATGATTCTCACAGGGTCTCACTTAGGGATTCAGGTATCCTTCTGCCCGTTTGACAGCCTAAGGAATGCTGCTGCTGCTGCTGCTAAGTCACTTCAGTCGTGTCCGACTCTGTGCGACCCCATAGATGGCAGCCCACCAGGCTCCCCCGTCCCTGGGATTCTCCAGCCAAGAACACTGGAGTGGATTGCCATTTCCTCCTCCAATGCATGAAAGTGAAAAGTCAAAGTGAAGTCGCTCAGTCTTGTCCAACTGCTAGCGACCCCATTGACTGCAGGCCACCAGGCTCCTCCGTCCATGGGATTTTCCAGGCAAGAGTACTGGAGTGGGGTGTCATTGCCTTCTCCAGCCTAAGGAATGAGGCTTAGAGAAATTAAGCCACCTGCTCAAGGTCACTTTTCAAGGATGTAAACTCAGTTCTAACTGAACTACCGTGTGACCAAACCTGAAGCCCAAACTTTCAGCAGAGGTTTAGGGAAGACCCATCAACGCTGCACACTGTGCTGAGTACATGCTTTGCAGCCATTTCCCCCAAATTCCAGCAACAATCCTGGGGTGGGGGGGGTCACCTCGACACACAGGTGTGAACACTGAGGTCTGGGGAGGTTGTGACCTTAGGCAGCAGGATACAAGCCTGAAAGTCCTCTGCTTTCACCCCTGGGCCCAGAGAGCCAAGGGCAGGGCTTCTGGAAGGAGGAAGGCAAAGACCCGGGGACTGGAGGGAAGTCAGAGGTGGCTCTGATCGCTCACTGCTGCTCATCTTGGAGGTAGTGTGAGTGACCCTGGGAGCCAGGCTGGAGCCATTAGCTGTCTAACCGCCGGCCTTTCAGGGGACCAGAGCTGGGCTGGCTCCCGGACAGAGAGGCCCCCACCCCCAGGCCATCTCTCTCTAATGCAGAAGCCTGTCTACTGGTGCCCGGAAGCCCTGCCAGCTCCTCCAGGGCTCAGCTTTTATCTCAGCCTGCCTGAACTGCCAAGTGCGCCACAAGCTGCCTGAGCCTGAGCCAGCGCCAGCCCAAGAGCCCAACTCCCACCACCCTGGCCTCCCCGCCAAAACACAAGTCAGGCTGTGGGCGGGGGGGTGGGGGGGCGGTTTCTGCTGATGCCCAGGTAGCTCTCGGGCTCTTGGGGGCTGGGAGGCAGGAAGATGTCCCCCCTCAAGCTATTACGTGTGTCTCTGGGCCTCCGTGCACCCCTCTGCCCAAGGGGGAGATCACAGTAGTGAAGGCTAACCTGTGGGACAAGCGCTGGTGTCAGCAATTCACCGCATTAGTCCTTCAGGCTCAAAACAGCCCCTGAGGTAGATCCTGTTATGTTTTATCTACTTTTTCCAGATAAGGAAAATGAGGCGCAGACACCCAAGTTCACACAACCCGAGAGGAACAAAGCTTTCCCCAGATAAGTGGCCTTGCTTTCTCCATGGGTCCTGTTGCCTTAAAAGCACATGGGCTTAACAGTGGCAAGGATGGGGTTCAGGACAAGGGCACATGTCCTCTGCCCCCAGCACGGAGTCCGGCCTGGCTGAGGAGTCCCCTTCCCATGGAGAGGGGCAGAAGAACACAGTGGACAAGAGCCCAGACTCTGCAGCCCCCAAGATAAGAGGTCACTCCTGGAGGAGCCTTCTGCGCCTCAGTGCTCTCATCTCTAAAATGGGCACACTGGGAGCTTGTAGCTTGTGGGAATAAAGGTGTGTTCAAAATGCTGAGCCTAGGCCTGGCAGAGTCCGAGGGCAGCAAGGATCCAGGACTGTTCTAGTCCAGCCAAGCCCCCAGTGAATCAGAATTTGGGGCTTGAGGGGCCTGCAGGGGGTGGGGATATTTCAGCCCACCTGTGCCAGGGCAGGCACCGGGCAGGGGTCAGAAAATGTGTATCTTTGCTCCTTCCTCCAGCAGCCCCAACCTGACCCCCAAATCTGCAGGGCTCCCCGGGGGCCCCAAGGAACTCCTGATGAGCGAGAGGACCAGACTGGCAGAGGGCAAGCTTGGGGAGGCTGGGGTCCAGCCAGAACTCCATGCCACTTGAGAGGCCCCTCGGTGCCAGGCCTGCCCTGCCCCCACTTGCCATCTGCCTGGTCCCTGGGGTCCCGGTCCCCCCAGCTGCTAGGTTTGCTCACGTGATGCCCCAGCTGCTGTGAGTCAGAACACAGAGTCACAGGGCTGCCCCGGGATCAGGCTTGGGGGTGCTGAACCTGCTCTGGTTCTAGGCGGGGTGGCAGCAGTGAGATTTGGGGCTGTGTGGTCACATTTCCCCCATCCCCCACCAGCCCTGCCCCTGACTCTTCACTCCAGCCCCCACCACCCACCATCCACACGCAGGTCTTGCTGAGGATGAAGTGACCCGGGGCTAGACTCAACCAGAGCACCGTCCACGTGGCCTCCTTCATGGCAGACTCTGCCCTGCCCATCTTGCACTTGTTATGCTGGACCTTGCTAGGAAGCCCACCCCCGCTGCACATGGACTGGCCACAGCTCTGCCGCCTCTTGTACCTGTCCTTCTCCTGGACTGGCCGACCACTGCCCCACTCTGTTCCCTCAGCCATGAAACTCCTCCCTCCAAACAGGAGCCTTGGGCCTGGGGTAGCCAGACCCTCCCACCCCAATCACAATCCTGCCCTTCTCATCCAGCTTGGGTGGCAGCCCACACCCCCAGAAACTTCCCCCCAATCCCCCACCTGGCCTGGCTGCAGTACTGCCAAGTCTTCCCACCATCCCTTCCCCTGCGAGCAGATTGCAACCCGCCGGCCTGGCACTCAGGCTACCAAAATGACACATGCCAGCTCTCCAGTACCATCACTTGCTCCAGTCCCCCCAGTTCTCATCATTCTTAAACCTTTTCCCACTGCAGTTTCTCAGCCAGGAATGCCACCCCTGCCACCCCATCAGCCCTCCCCCTCTCCCCACCAGCCTCCAAGGCCACCTCTATGCCCTCTGCGAGCCTCCCATCCTCCCAGGTCAGGAAATTCTCTCCTCCTCCATCAGCAAGCTTATCTCCTTCCTTGGCCTCAGATCCTAATTGTCTTGTTTGTTTGTATCCCTGACAAGTTGAGAGTGTCCTGCCCAGTGGCCCAGGGAACCACCAAGGCTGGCAACAACAGAGCAGGCTGTCTAGCAGAGCCTCTGCCTCCCTCAGAGCCACACCCACCCGGAATGGTGTCCTTCACAAGCTGACCCTCTCAGAGCCAAGCCCAGGAGAGGAGGTGAGGCAGCTACCACCCCCCACCCCAACACACACTTCCACTTATCAGCAGGGCCAACTGCACCCAGAGAGAGAGAGAGGCAAGGCAAGGTGGCTGCGGTGATGCTAAGACCAAGGTGGGGGTGCATCTCAGGCCCCTGGTGTCCCTGCAGCAAAGGGGCTCAGGTCTGGCTCCAAGAGCTAGTCCTACCCTGGTCATTGGCAGGGAAGACCCCACGGGAACCCTGGCCTGGGATCTGGGGGACTAACTCAGCCCCTGATGGTTCTCACTGACTCCAGAGCCTTCTCCCCAACTCAATCCCAAGGAATCAACACTCTGCCCTCAGCATAGCCCAAGCGTGGGTGGGGTGGGGTGGGTAGGGCAGGGGCTTGGCTCTGGACCACCCACACTCCATTTGTCTCATTCAAATGATTCCCCACCCCTAGAATAGTACCAGGCACACAGTAGGCACTCAGTTATTATTTATATAATTAACTTCTTGGGCCCTCTATAGCCACAAAGGCTATTCTTCCCCACCCCACCTCACCCAGGCAAGAGCTGCTCCAAGCAGGATGGTAGTGGTGGCGGCATGGTGAGAGGGGCCCCTGCCTCAACTCATGTCCCCCCCAACCCTCCTCAGTAAAATGAGCACCAGCCACCTCCGTGGGGGCCATGGGAAACCCTAACTCCCATGAAACGGCACCACAGGAAGGAGGCCAGTTGGGAAGGAGGTGGGGAAAGAAACCAGAAGTCCCACAGGTGGGGAGGCCCTATCAACTCCGAGCAGATGGGGACCTGGGGCCTGGCGGTTAGCAAGTGGGGGGCACTTCCCCATCGACTGCCGCTAGTTCCCAGGACGCTCTCTCTCATCTCAGGTCCCCCATGTTCAGACCCCACTGCCAGGTTCGTCTCCTCCCAAAGGCTGGGCCTGGGCCATGAAGAGCCACGTTGCCCCTGGCTCAGTGGGCGGCGGGGGGTCCCCACACGCAGCCCCAGGGCAGCTGCAGGCAAGGCTGCCCCTCAAGTGCCCCTGCCCAGCCGCCTTGCCCTATCCTCTCCTCCCTGAGGCCAGAGTCTGGCTTTCCCTCCCCGCACTTGTTCTGTGATCTTGAGTGAGCCCCCTGCCCTCTCACCAACCTTGCTTCTATCATCTGAACGGCAGGGGCAGGAGACAACGGTACCTCCCCGTCCATGGAGCAGACCCAGGCTTGTCGGACCCAGGGACCCTACCACTCCCAGCCTCAGTTTCCCCCGCTAACAAACGGCTCTGAGAGGTTCCACCCTCTCCGGCTCCACCCCCTTCCGCGGTATCTCGCTGTCCATCTGCCTGCAACTCTCCAGTCCCGGCACAGCCCTGCTCATGGGTGGGCTAGAGACTTCAGAACCCCGCTCCACCGCCACCCCACCCTCAGCCGCACACACCCCCGTTCCGCCTCCCTCCTGCCGTCAAGCCCTTGATCCGGTACCTGGTGATGAGCAGGAGAAGGTCCCGTGTGGGACCAGGCAGCAGAACCACCTTTAAAGATCCACCTCTGAGGCTTAACCTGCCAGCCGTGGTCCCGCAGTGGCCGAGGGAGCTGGTGCGCGTGGAGACTCCCTCTCCTGAGGCAGTGCAAGGCAGGCAGCCAGTGTGGAGCCGGGGGAGGCTCCGGGGTGTGTTTGCAGGGGGTGGGGGGGGACACCCCCCTCCTGCCCCAGCTGGGCTCCTCCCTCCTCCAACCTCGGCCGGGGATGACGGGACCATACGTGAGTCACACGGATTTCTCAGAGGGAGGCTGGGAGGGGGCAGGGCTGAGAGCACCGAGGCGGGGACATTGGGGGATGCCCATGACTCAGCACTGGGCAAGGGGGCACTTCGGCCTCACCTCCCCCCACCCCCCCATCCAGGTGCCAGGCTTCGTGGACGGATGCTGGTCAGAGATAACTGCCTCCTCGCCCTCCATCTGTTACTTCCCCAAGGCTGTTCTCCCCAAAGTTCCCGCAGAGAGGCCAGGGTTACTATGGCAACAGTCTGCCCCGATGCCGCCCCCTCCACCCAGGGCCCGGCAACAACTGCCCCTTCCTGAAAGAAAGGCCGGCCTCCTTGGCAGCAGGCAGGAGCCGGAGCTGACCAGCAGAGCGGAAGGGACTCCGTGGAAAAGGGGGGGGGGCGGTGTCAAGCACCTGGCATGCGGCCAGCCAGGCCACACACAACTGGCCACTTGACCTTGACTCCTCCCTGAGCCTCAGTTGTCCTCCCAGCAGAGGGACCCACCTCAGTGCTCCCCAAGCACTCACAACATTCAGCAGACTCAGGTCTTGCAGTCTGAGACTCCAGGGGCTTCTTGAAATGGCCTTCCAATTTGTCTGCTGGGTCAAAGGGGAAAACTGAGGCCCAGGGGAGAAACCCTTCCAGGGGGCTCCGAAAGCTCAGAGAGATAAATTTGAAAATGGGCTGACTCCCTCTTTCCCTTTCTGGCCACTGGCGTCTGTCTGCAGTTTCCTCTCACTGTTAACCTTCACGGCTACCCTGGGAGTCAGAAAACTTCAGATGGCCCACGCTCCCCCACTGTGGAGGGCGGGGAGTCCCTCATCTTCCCTCATCCCTCCAATGTGAACCAATGATTTCCAAGTCACAGATGCTGGAAGGATTTCATAGCCTAATGAGGGCAAGTGATGAGAGCAACAATAACAACAGTAATAATAATAATTAATAATAAGGATTATATGTTCTGACCATTTACTACATTCCAGACTCTTCCCTGGTGCCATAGCCATTGCACCATGGGAAAACTCGTTGCTCAGACCAGCGCCTGACACTTGATGAGCCCTCAGTCAATGTTCGCCACGAATGTGCTGAAGCAGAAGGAAGAGCTAGGAAGCCCAGAGAAGGGAATTAACTTGCACAAGATCGCACAGCTGGGAAGTGGCAGAGGTGGGACAGGACCCCAGATGGTCTGGCTCCACAGCCATCTGTCCTAACCGCTCATGAACTTAGACTCCCAGGCCTCTGGAGCAGGCCCTGGACACAATGGATGCCCAGGGCCCTAAGGTCCCTTCTCTCTCACGGGGATCTGCAGAAGGGCCTGGAACATTCACCTGCTGCAGCATGAATGGAAGCTTTTCAGGCAGCCCAGGAGGCCAGGGGCTGCTGCCGGTGAAGTCCATCCCTTACGGGCTCGTATAAATCAAGCTGCAGGGAAGAGGAAGGGCAATAAAGTTACCTAGTGGGGTACAAGGAAGCCCCCAGGCCTGAGCTTCTGGAAAGCAGTGCTGTGCTCTCCAAGCAGTCAGCCTGCTGACCAGGCTGTGCCCCTGCCTGGGAGAGGTGGGCACTGGGTCTACGTCCAGCTGGCTGCTCCCTCCCAGGCTGCAGTGAGCACTGCCTCATGGCCAGGGCAGGAGGGGCCGGTCCACATTGGAGACCAAGAAACAAGGGGTGAAGATGTTCTTCCTCATCAGAAAAAGGACAGGGAGGAAAGAACCCAGGAAAAGGATCCAGGATTCCTTAAATTCATGTCTGTGGGCAAATCATCACTGCTAAGGTTCAGTTCCCCCAAGGTCTGTCCTTCAGGGCCAGGCCAGATGGTCACTGGAGCAGCCTCAGCTGTTCTCCGGGATCCAGGCCAGCCAGACAGCAACCATACACACACACACACACACACACACACACGCCACAGAGGGTACTGGCTAGCAGGGCGCAGATGGAGGGTCAGCAGCACCAGTCTGCAGTTGGCAGGGACTTGCTGAGCTGGATGTCCAAGCAAGAGACGCAGAAGCCTGGAGCTAACTGCCACCCTGTCCATGTAGGAAAGGCCCTAGAAGGTGGCCCAGCCGGGCAGGAGCTGCTCACCAGGCTCTGCCTGCTCTCTCACCATCAGCCTGCTCAGAGACCTACTATGTGCTGGGTACTGTGCCAGGCTCCAGGGGTTGGGGGACAAGCCTGGCTCACATTGCAGCAACACTGGCGAGTCAGTTATCAGCACCATAGAGCCCCAGGGAGCTCTGGGAGTCGGAGAAGAGAAACCAAATAAATTATTATTAATCACAACACTACCTCTTACTGTGCTTCCCAGGTGGCGCTAGCAGGAAAGAATCTGCCTGCCAATGCAGGAGACAGAAGAGACGCAGGTTCAATCCCTGGGTAGGGAAGATCCCCTGGAGGAGGAAACAGCAGCCCACTTCAGTATTCTTGTCTGGAAAATCCCTATGGGTAGAGGAGCCTGGCAGGCTGCAGTCCATGGGGTCACAGAGAGTCAGACATGCCTAAGGCGACTTAGCACGCATGCTGCCTGTTCCTAGTACTGCTACCAGGACTGATTACCAGTACCAGGGCTGTGTCCATAGGCTCTGAGTAAAATGCTCAGCTCTATCTGAGTTCTTGTTGTATCCTCCACCCTATGGGCTGGTCGTGCTGGTGTTTCAGAGACCCAATGGTCTGCGTCTAGGTCTCTAGACCCATGGGCTCTAACCAAGCACCTGCCAGGCACCAGGCTCCTGCTAGGTTCCTCACATTCATGATTTCCCCTGCGTCTCAGAACAGTTGTTATCCTGCTCCACTGAAGAGGGACAAGGCTCAGAGAGGGTGAGGGTCACAGCCAGGGTTTGAAACAGGTTTGTTGGCCCTTGAGAGCAGCTGGATCTCAAAGAATCAGTTTCAATGAACAGAGACCAGCAGGAAGGACTTTCTGGGCAGAGGGGACAGCATCAACAGAGAGGGGAGAAGCGGGACATGGGAGGCATCCTTGGAAAGAAGTAGGATCTAATTAGAGGGTGAGAGCAGATTCAGGAAGATCTTGAAAGCAGGGAGTTTGCTTCTGAAGGGGTTTCATCAATGCTGCTGAGAAGCCAGGGAAGGAATTTCTTGTGACCAGCACGCAAAAGGTGGTCCACAGACCTACAGCATGATCAGAGGAGTCATTAGGAATCCAGCATCTCAGGTGTGCCCCAGACCTACCGAATCAGAGTACGTATTTAAACAAGATCCCAGGTGGTCCCAGCATTTATTCAAGCAGGAGGAACCTTGGTCTGCTCTAGCAGCTGCACCAGCATTGAGGGGATGGGATATGGAAGGGAGGCCAGAGCCCCGCTGGGGCCTTAGAGATGGAAGTGGGTGGGAGGCTAGGGACTTTGGTCCAAGAAATGAGAAGCAGAGGCTGGGACCCCCACTCCACACATGAGAGGGGATACAATGTCATAGACTGTCCAGAAATGCAGGGGGCATGGGACAGACTGCAGATCTGGGTGACAGGGAAGAGGCTGCCCTTGGGCACAGCAGAATGGGGTATCCTTGTGATATAGTGGGGAACCTTCCAAAAGGTCGCTAGAAACACATAGCTAGGGCTCAGAGGTGAAGGGCTGGGGTCCCCCACGGCCAGGGAAGGTCATGAACTTTACTGGCTGGTGATAGTGGCCAGAGATGGGGTGGAGAGTGCAGAAAGTTGCAGAAAAGGGCTTCATTTGAAGGGACGGAGGAGAGGTGGTAATGCTACTGCCGAGAGGCTGGACTCAGACTCTGGGCTCAGGCCAACGGGCTTCTGCTCCTGGCTCTGGCAGCCTAGGGACTCAGGCAGCATCTCTCTAGCCATCCACCATCTGTGCAGATGGTAACAGCACCACCAGTAGTAATAAATGAGGCCACATACGTCAAGCTCCTGGCCCAGCCTGGCACAAACACGTACTCTGATGTATTTGCAAGGGCTTTGCTGTTCAGAGAAGCCTGCACAGGAGACAGAGCTGGGGCTGTCAGGGCGGTGGGAGGACGTGTGGTCCCCAGTACAGGAGGGAGGACGGGACATTCGTGGTGGTCACAGTGGCAGAGGCGTGGGCAAGTAGGAGGGTACAGTGGGGCTTCTGCCCGGAGGCCTCACCCTTTCCCGACTCTAATCCTCCAGCCTGGGCAGCCTTGCAAACAGTGAAGCACTGTGCCCACCATCAGGAAGGTCACCCCTGCCTGTGTATGGGTGGGTTCTTATTGGACAAGAATTGTCCAAGTTCAGGCTTCTCCCCCTTGCAAGTTGAGTGTCCCTGAAAATAATGGAGCATCATGCCTGGCACACAGTCGGTGCTTGACAAATGTTGGCCAATGTCATGATTATCACCAAGTCAAGGCAAATGCCACAGGCCCACACTCCACCATTCGCAAAGCTCTTTCCATGTCCAGTGTCTCCTCTATAGGCAGTGATGGCTGTTCCCACTTAACAGAGATGAAGACGGAGGCTCAGAATTTTTCCAAAGCCTCACAGTGCATCTGCATGAGAGACAGGATTCGAACCCTGGTCCTGTGACTCAGACTATGTACTTGGTGGCCGATGCTGTCAGCCACCTCCCTGTTCATTCCCGTGGGAAAGCTTCCTGGCCACAGGCGTGGGGGCAGCCACAGTCCCATGATAACACCATCACAGCCACCCCAGGGCGCAGGGGGTTGGCACAGGCCATGTGACTCAGCCGCCCTCACAAAGGGAGCTGTGTGCCTGGTGTTTTAGGCCTGCCTCCGCCACCCATCCCCCAGCCGGAGAAGGAGCAGGGAGCCTAACAAATCCAAGACGCAGGAGAGCTAGAGGCACCTTCAGCCAATGGGACAAGTTTAATGGAGATTCAAGTCTAGACTTGGGGTGCAAGAGGCTGGTGCCAGCTCCAGTGGTGGAATGAAGGACAGGGGTCACCCAGGTCCAAGCTGGCTTTCTGAGGCCTTATTTGGAGGCCCAAGGACAGACTCAACCCCATTGGCTCCTCCCAGGGCACCAGGCAGGTGCCCCACCCATGTTTACCTGCATCAGGTTTCAAAAGCATGGGGCTTGTGGTCTGGGGAAAAAGACACTCCCTGGATACCAGCCGCTGGGCTCCTGTGTCCCCAGCACTGACCTCTCGCCACCCCTTTCCCCCTGAAGGCTTCAGACTCAGAGTCCATGCGCCCCTATTGAGCTCTCACTGTGTACCAAGCAAGGGACTTGTGCTTTCTCCCACAGCCCTGCCGAGGAAGTCTTGCCCCTTTTGCTGAAGGGAGAGATGGAGGCTCAGAGAGGGAGGGCACCCAGCCCAAGGTCACACAGGATCCGACTTCAAGGCCAGCGTCTTGCTTTAATACCCTCTTCCTGTTTCCAGTGGCATCTTGACCACATGCCAACAAGAAGTGTCCTTGGACCTGCCCCAGACAGACAGACAGACACCGCCACCCCCCTCTCCCACCCGCCACCTCCTGCAGTCGCCCTATTCCTGCCTAGACACATTATGCAGGTCCTTAGACAAAGTTCAGGTTGGCTGGGCCTCCCCGGACCACCCTGTTGACCTTCCCCGGAGGCAGGCACGCCTGGGTGACCAGCTACCTAAGACAGAAGGTAGACAGGGCGGCCACCCCCTCTCCCTGGGCATGACGGAATGTCTGACCTCAGCCCAGCCCCCCAAGTACACGTGCCAGGAAGGTTGGATCCAGCCAGAGCAGGCCTGGAAGGCCATTCTGACCACACTCCTGCCTCCAGAAGCCCCTGAACCCAGGGCAAGGGCAGCCCCAGCAAACGGGGGCCGCAAGCCCTCTCCACAATCCCACTCCCCAGGCCGCCAGCTTGAACCACCCTTGCTGCAGGAAGTAGGTGCAGGGCGGGGCACGCAGAGGCCTGGGTTCCACAGGTGAGATCCCATGCTGTCTTTACATATCAGGCACCCCTTTGCAGCCCACGGTTTTGGAGCTGGTGAGCTGGGTGCAGCCTTCCTCCGGGGTTGGGGGGCTGACATCTGGGAGAACTGCTGTTCCCAAGAGGACCTCTGGTGCTCTGCTCTGAGGCAGGCTTGCCTGGGGGAGACCCGGTGATTGCTGCTGTTCAGTCACTAAGTCGTGTCTGATTCTTCGCAACCCCACAGACTGCAGGATGCCAGGCTCCCCTGTCCTCCACTATCTCCCAGAGTTTGTTCAGATTCGTATCCATTGAGTCACTGATACCATTCAACCATCTCATCCTCTGCCACCACTTTCTCCATTTTTCTTCAATCTTCCCCATCATCAGGGTCTTTTCCAATGAGTGGACTCTTCGCCTGGTGATTAGGAGGCTCCCTACTGCCCCTCTCCCACCTGGATTCCTCCCAACACTGCTCCCAAAGTCCTCCAATCAGCACAGCCCAGGACCTGGCATCCAACTGTCCAGATTCGAGCTTCTGAGCCTCAGTGTTCACTGGTATAATGTGGGCCTGTGCAGGCTTGTCTGAGGCCAGGGCTTCCAGGGAGTGCAGCCACAGTTGCTCTCACTATTCCAGGCTCTCTTTTCAAGGGAAATTTGGCCCTTAGGAGGAGCAGAAGAGGCTTCTCACTCCTCCATAGGAGCCTCCCTTCCTGGACAGGAGACCCAGGCTGGCCACCCCAGCTGCTGCTGATGTCTCCATGGTTGTGCCCCTTTGGTCGGTGCTCACCCCCAGGCCTGGCCTGTGAGGTTTGGGTGGCAGCTACTCAGACACCCAAGACTTGGGCCAGGTGTCTCTGGTCAGGGGTGAGGCATCGCCACTCCTGAGTCACAGGAGGCAAATGAGGCCCAGAGAGGTTGAGCGACTACCCGCCAGGTGGCACAGCAGCAGGCAAAGACGTCAGATCTCGCTTCATCGTGGGGTAACAAGGTGCCATCTTGCTTGACTGCCACAGGCTCCCCAGGGCTCAGGCTCTCTACTTTGACCTTCCCAGGCAGCCAGTGCCACACCCCCGGCAAGACACACACACACACGCACACACACACGCACACATGCACGCACGCACCAGCACAGCCTTCCCAGGTGGCGCTAGTGGTAAAGAATCTGCCTGCCAGTGCAGGAGACCTGCAGGAATCACAGGTTGGATCCCTGGGTCAGGAAGATCCCCTGAGGTAGGAAATGGCAACCCACTCCAGTATTCTTGTCTGGAAAAACCTGGAAAAACCCATGGAGAGAGGAGCCTGGTGGGCTACAGTCCATGGGGTCACAGAGTTGGACACGACTGAGCGTGCGCGCGCGCGCACACACACACACACACACACGCACACACACATACACACACACAGCTGTGTGGAAGGTGTTGGCTGCAGGAGACGCACCTGGGAGCCATAAAGAGGGTGCCTCAGGGTCCTTACTTGGAACTCGGGGCTACCGTCACTCCTCTTTTGATAAATAAAGAGGCGGGTGTACTTTGTGGAAAGGCCATCCTCACCCCGGGAGATGCCCCCAGCATCTCCCAGAAGCACCACTTCCTGCCTGTGCCTCTGCCCTGGCAGCCAGGGCGCCCCCAGGGTCTCCCCATAAGTGCTGGGGCGCAGATGGTTCAGGAGGCGTAATGGGGCGATGATGACAGACATTTAGTAGCAGGGGTGGCCTAATTAACAGAGGGAACTTGGGGAGCCCTTTCTGCTTCCCACATGCCCCAGGGAGCCAAACTCGTGGGGGCAGAGCTGGCCGGGCGCCGGGCCCCCTCCCGGCTCCAGCCCCCCACCTCCATCTGGCTGTCGTGTGGGGCCAGGAGACAGCATGTGTGTGGGTGGAGGTGGGGCTGGAGATGTCTGCTCCCGTCTTTGTTTTCAGACCTCTGCTCCTGCCGCCTCCCTCGAGGCAGATAGGGAACCAGCCCAGAGACAGCAGGCTGCCCTAGTTCCCACAGGAGGCAGTGGTGGGATCAGCCCTTTGCTCCAGGCTGGGACGGGACACGCTGCTAGGTGAGGGGTCTGGGGAGTGGCGGGAAGGACCCTGTGCTGGCCAGAGGGGCAGCCACGCCCCCAGGCCCGCACCCTGTCCCGTCTCACCCAGGGAGACTGCCTTCCCCCCACCTTGTCAAAAGTCAGACAACCTGGGCCAACCAGCTCCCAAACCGGTTTCCCGGGAAATCCCTGGTGGAAGTAGGCTCTGGGTACTGGGTGCCTGCCTCCTGCCTCCCCATCCAAGCACCGAGGTTTGCAGCCTCCCCTTGGCCCCCCACCTTCCACAGTCTCCCCGGCTGAGCCCAGGGAGCACACCGCGCCTGCCAGCTTCCCTGATGACCAGCACGTGAGCATGGCCAAACCCCCTTCAGAGCCCCGAGGGGCGACCCTGGGATCACCAGGACTTTCACGTCAGCCCTGAATCCTGAGTCCTTGTTGGGTCGCACACCTGCCTTCAGGGGTAGAATTAGACTGAGATCGGCCAAGGTCAAGTGAGCCAGGCTGGGAGCCACGGTCCCCCAACCTCTCCGCCCCAAGCAGCCACTTCTTACCTCAAGTCTGGGCAGGCCCCTGGCCGGACTCTGCCTGTGCGACTTCCTCCCCGTCCACCTTCTCCCAGGGCTCCCAGGCACCCAGCCGGAGCTTGTCTGGGCAGGCAGGCCCAGGTATGGCTCCGCCCGCGTGCGTGTCTCTTCCCATTTCCGGTGGCCCCACAGCTCCTGCCTCCCTCTCTCATTCCTGGCTTTCCCTGCAGGGGCTGACTTGGACTCTTGGGTGCTGAAGCCTCCCCGGCCCTCACCACAGCCCTTAATGGGCTTTCTGCACCTCTGTTCGGGGCCTCCTGGGTTGTGGCCCTCCAGGGGTTCCCGAATGTCTCTGAGTCTCAGTGCCCCCTTCCCCAGGGCTGGTGGGCGTCACTGCCCCCATCACCGTATGTGATGACCAGCTCTGCCAGCTCCTGCCTGCCTCCTCTCCGAGCTCAGACCCCACCTGAAGCCTGGGCCCAGACTCACCTGCCTGCAGTAGGAACAAGCCAACAGCCTGCAGCTGGCTGGAAACAGGAGGCGAGGGTGGGGCTCTGAGGCCTGGGGACTGGGGGCATGGTCCCTGCTGTCAGATATTCAGCCTCATGTGGGGCACAAAGAGGAGCTGACACAGAGGAAGGATGAGGGCAAGAATGGGAGGGATTGTGGGCAGCTGCACCAGCTTTCCAGGGGTACAGTGGGGAGTAGTCCAGGCAGGCTCTGCTCTGTGCATCCCGGAGGTCCCCACAGAGGCCTGGGCTTCTGGACCATTCGTGCCCATCCCCACCTCCCCTGCCCAGTGCTACCCGCCTGGCCCCTGCATCACCCTTGTGGCTTTGCCTGAGGCCAGCATTTCTCCTGGCTCCACTTCCACAGGTGGCTTGTTTCCCTGCCCACCCCCACCCCAGTATCCATAGTATTGAGAATTAAACAACCACTTTTTCCAAGAAGCCATCCAGGCCGCTGTTGATTCATTTAGCAAAGTCTATTCCAGGAGCCACTGCGGACTCGGCCCCAGGTGAGGCCCTGAGCCACATAAATACACCTTGAGCACCTTTCCTCACCTCCCCCTGCCACCGCCACCCCAACACAGGGTTCCCGTGGCTTCCCCTCATCTGGGGCCTATCCCCCAGGGTCAGAGTCATTTCTTTCCTTGTCTGTGAACCCTGCCAGATGACCACACCCCAGCACAGGGCCTGGTGCAGAGAAATTCTGGGTGACTGGTAGGTGAAGGAGCAAATATGGGGAGAAGCAGTGGATGATGGATGGACAGATGGATGGACAGGTGGACAGACTCAGCTACGTATTTAGTGGGTGCTTATTGAGGGCCTACTGCATACCAGACACTGTTCTAGGCACGGGGGACACAGCAGCAAACAAAATATAAAAATCTCTGCCTGGACTTCTATGGTGGTCCAGTGGTTGGGAGTCCACCTACCTGTGCAGGAGAAATGGGTTTGATCCCTGCTCTGGGAAGATTCCGTATGCCAGGGGGCAACTAACCCATGCATCACGACTACTAAAGCCCCTGCCCTAAAACCTGTACTCCACAACAAGAGAAGCTACTGCAGTGAGAACCCCATGCGCTGCAACTACAGAGTAAACCCTTGCTCACTGCCACTAGAGAATACCCACGCGCAGCAATGAAGACCCAGCACAGCCAAAAAACCTCTGCCTTCCTAGAGCTGAGAGAGACAGATAATAAATTGATTAGGAAATTAATATGAAATATTTTCAGTGATAAGAACTATGGAGCAAAATAAAGCAAGGGAGGCAGAGAAGGATGGAGGAGGGAGCGTTGGTTTTGATTTTCTCTAAGACTATGACACGACACAGGCTGAATGTGATGAGGGACGTGGACTTTGCGATGTCTGGAGCAAGAGCATTCTGGGGGCAGGAACAGCATGTGCAAAGGCCCTGGGGTGAGTGGCTGCTTGATGCGTTTAAGGAATAAGGAGGAGCTGGGCATTGCTGAATAAAGGGGTCGACGTAGAGATGAGCCCAGGGAGATGAAGGAAGGATGGATGGACAGACAGGAACAGGGAGGGATGCAGGTCTGGTGACGTGTGGGAGAGATCCAACTCCCTGAGGGAGGGTCTGCCTCTTGGCCACAGCTCAGCCTCTTTCCGGAGGCTAGCCCATACCCCACTGCGGTTTGTGGTCCCCAGATCACCTTCCCATCTTCACCCCAGGGAAATTTCTAACTGCTGATACAACTGCTGCTCTGCCCATGAGCTTGGGTGGCCGCTCTGCTCAGCAGCAAGATGTGCCCACAGTTGAGCACAGATGGGGGCACCAGGAGAGCGGTGGGGTGTCAGGGAGAAACAGGACTGCAGGAAGACAGCCTGACCCCTAAAACCACGGAGTTTCCCTGGGGTTCTGAGAGCGGCACCTATGGCCCCAGAGATGCCACCCACCCCGATAAGGACACCGGCGCAGTCCCTGTGACTTCCTGTATACCTGCTGGTGACTCCCCCACTCCTGAACCCGCATTCCAACCCCCACGCTGCCCCACTGTGCCCTCAGGGCCCTGGCTGGTGATGTCATCTGCAGGCTCTTCAGGTGAACAGGAGGGGCTGCAGCCCTCATTTGCTGGATGCACCTGGGGGAGGTTGCCTAACGCCTGTGCCTTGGGCCATCTATGGAATGAAAGCACAGGCCTTGGCCCTGCTTCTCTTCCAGCGGCAAAAGGAGGAGGAGAGGGGATGGATGGGAAAGTGCCCTGTCAGAGCAGGTGTCTGAGAAGCACTTGTGGGACTGGGGGCTGGGTCTCTAGGAGCCCCCATCCAGGACCTGCAGATTATCCCCTCAACTCCCCGCTACACCTGCTTTTTCATGTGGGTTTTACAGATACAGGTGGGGTTGGGTGGCGGGATTGTTAAGTAACACATCTGAGGTCATACCCAGACAGTCTGACTCAGGACTGGAGCCCTTTATCTGACCCTAGGTGAACCCCGCCTCCCTCTGCTCAACCCTACACCCACTCAGAGGTGAGTCTCAGGAAATGCAGACCCCTTCATTGTTGGGGTAAGTGGGACGTGTGAAGGGGTGTAAAGGGTCCCCAGCTGTGACATCTCACACTCGAGCAGGGCCTCAGGCTCAGTCCAAGCTCCCTCTGAGAGCTAGTGCTACCCACTGTCAGGGAGTGAGCTCCCCGTCCCCAGGGGAAACCAAGGAGTGCTAAGCTGAAGTGTTGCAGAAAAGACACTTGCCACATCTGTGAGGAGGACTTAATGGTCTCTACTTTTTTTTTTTTCCGGCCATGCCATGTGGCATCTTAGTTCCCCAGCCAGGGATCAAACCTGTGTCACCTATAATGGAAGCAGAGAGTTCTTAACCACTGAACTGTGAGGGAATTCTCCTCAATGATCTCTAAAATAATTTTCTAATCACAGGTTAATTCACATGGGTCATTTTTTACTAATTCACTCATCCATTCACTAAACTGATACTTGCAGAATGACTCCTAGGTGCCAGGACCTTCCTTAGGTTTTCAAAAGCAAACTGCCCACAGCTCTCAACAAACCCACAGCTCTCACTGTGCTGGGATGGGCAGGCAGCAGCGCTGTGATTGGGCGTGGGGCTCTAGAGCAGACTGCCTGGATGGGACATCCCAGCTCCTCTTGCCAGTCAGTTTGCCTCCCTTACCCTTGGTTTGCTTATCTGCAAAATTAGAGTGATATCAGTATCAATCCATGAGAATTAAATGAGAAAATGCTAAGTGCTTCCAACAGTGGCTGGCATGTGGTAAGGGCTCAGTTAGTGTTCGCCATACCCACACACAGAGGGGAAATGAAATTATGGACCTTATAAAGACTGTATAGTCCCTGGGGTCGCAAAGACTCAGACAAGACTGACTTTCAGTTTCAAAGCCCGTTATAGTTTTTGCTGCTGTCTCTGAATTGAACAGAGTTGGCCTCTTCCTCCTTTTTGGCCACATTTGGAAGAAAGTGACCTCCCCGGTCAGATGTGGGTGTACAAACCACATCTCCCTGCTCTGATGGGCAGAGAGAGAGCCAAGGGAATTACCCTGCTTCGCATGAGAAGTTCATTCCCCACCTTCTGCATCTTTGGACACACGTGTTCCAGGTTCTGTCTGTACCTGCTCCTTCATCTGCACCCAGTCTAAGGGTCAGGAGAAGCTGGTTCCAGTCCTGGGTCTGCCGCTCACTGGCTCTGTGAGGCTGAACAGGTCAGGGCCCTCCTCTGAGCCTCAGCGTTCCCATCTGTGAAATGGAGATAATAAGATGACCCGTGCTACAGTGTTCTCAAATGAATCACAGGAGGAGACTTAGGGCAGCGAACCACTCTGAAACCACTCTGCCAACCAAAAGACTCATTTCACCATCCCAACAACTGTCGAGGGTCTGTCCCCAAGTGTCTGAGACCAGGGTGACCCGGAGAGAGAACTTTACTCATAGCCTAGTGTGTTGGTGGTGTCAGGCCACATCCCTGGCATTCCGTGGCCCTGCAGAGGCTGTCCTTTTGTGGTCCCAGGGTCCTCTGTCGAGTTGACTGAGTTCTAGGACAACTGAGTCGCATTTTCTGCTGGTCCCCCCCACCATGTCTCCTTGAAGTCAGCACTCCCCGGGTAGCAACCAAACACAGGAAATGGGTTACAAACCAGCTGTTGAGACTGTGGGGGCAGGAGCTGTGGGCCTAAAACAGGGCAGCTCTTGCTGGGGCTATGTCTGGGAAAGCTTGAAGAATCTCTCATAGTCCCAGCGTGGCCCTGACCGGCCTGTGGGTCCCTTATTGGGACCAAGTGTCCCTCACCTCTCCTGATCTCCCATCCCATGTCTGCCCAGACAAATCCCACCCTCTGCCCTTATAGCCTGATTCAAATGTCCCCTTTTCCAAATAGTCCTCTTGGAGTTATCCCAGTCTTCCCTAGGAGAATTCAGCCCCTGAACCTCTGTTGGAAAGGGGGGCATCTCAACCCTACTCTGCTTGAGTTCTTGTGGATGTACTAATAATAAGATTGACACAAGACAGATTAACAGGAGAAAAAGAAACAAATTTTAATTCGTGAGCAGGGAGGTCTCAGAACTGGGACCCAAGGGGCTTCCCTGGTCCAGGAGTTAGGACTGCGTGCTTCCATGCAAGGGGCGCAGGTTCGATCCCTGGTTGGGGAACTAAAATCCCACAAGCTGTGCAGTGCAGCCAAGAAACAAAAGAAAGAAAAAATGGAACCCAAGAAGTGGCCAAAGCTGGCAGGTTTTACACTTTTTAGACAGAGAAACAATACATTTGTGAGGAATTAACAGGACAAAGAAACTTATCACTTAATTAGTGAAGAATCTAAACAGAGTTTGGGGGGCTTCCCTGGTGGCTCTGTGGTAAAGAATCCACCTGCCTACACAGGAGACACAGGTTCCATCCCTGATCCAGAAAGATATCGCAAGTTGTGGAGCGACTAAGCCCATGTGCCACGACTATTGAGCCTGTGCTCTAGAGCCTGCAAACTGCAACTGCTGAAGCCCATGCACCCTAAAGCCTGTTCTCTGTAACAAGAGAAGTCACCTCAATGAGAAGCCTTTGCACCGCAGCTAGAGAGTAGCCCCCACTCACCACAACTAGAGAAAGCCCATACAGCAACAAAGACCCAGCACAGCCAGAAATAAAACAGAGTGTGGACTCGGGGCTGTAAATTAGGAAAGAAGTAACAAGGTTTGTTTACGCAGCTTCTCGGCCCAAATTTCCCGTCTCTGGCGATAAGGGTGTCCTTCCTCCTCCACAGGAAGGGCACCTTTCACATCAGAGAATTGTTTCCTGCTTTTCAAGGAGACAGAGGAGGATCAGAACTTCCTTCTTGCATCAGCTGATCCTTGAATAACTTCAATTCAAAATAATCAATACACCAATATGGCCTACTGGGGGCAGCCTGCCCTGAGTCCCACCATCTCAAAAGTCCTCAGCACTTTACCTACAAGAATACTACCATCCAACTCTCCTGAGCATCTCTGTGCCAGGCCCTTTCCTTTATAAAGCTTTAAAGTGTATGTTAGTCCCTTAGTCATGTCCGACTTTTGGCAATCCCATGGACTGTAGCCCATCAGGCTCCTCTGTCCATGGGATTCTCTAGGCAAGAATACTGGAATGGGTAGCCATTCCCTTCTCCAGGAGATCCTCCCAACCCAGGGATCAAACCTGGGTCTCCTGAATTACAGGCAGTTTCTTTACTATCTGAGCTATCAGGGAAGCCTAAACTCTGCATGGACAGATTCATTTAATCCCCATAACAGTCCTATTGAAAGATCAAAAGTGAAAGTTGCTCAATCATGTCTGACTTTGCGACCCCATAGACTATACTGTCCATGGAATTCTCCAGGCCAGAATACTGGAATGGGTAGCCTTTCCCTCCTCCAGGGGATCTTCCAACCCAGGGATTGGACCCAGGTCTCCTGCACTGCAGGCAGATGCTATACCAGCTGAGCCACCAGGGAAGCTATGGAGGGATGCCCCACGGGATGCTCCATAGGACACAGTGCAATGGAGGGATGCTATTATTATAGGTGAGGAGATGGAGCCCCAAAGAAATTGAGTCACCTGCCCCAGAACACATCGCCCCTGAGTGCCGGAGTTAGCATTTGAACCCGTATCTGTGTTAGACCATAATTTGTCTCTTTTATGCAGCTTCTCAGTAAATGTATTTCATTCATTCATTCAACAAACATTTTTACAAGGGCCCACTAAATGCCAGACCTCACCCTTGGGCTCTGTGAACATGAGACAGACATCACCTCTGCCCTCATGGAATTTATAGCCAGATGGGGTGAAGGATTAAAAAAAGATTCAGTGAAGTAATTAATGAATCAAGTAATTCAATAAATATGAAGAAAAATAATTCTAAGTAATGTAAGGGCAATGCAGAAGGCAAAACACACACACACACACACACACACACACACACATAAGGGCAGAGGACATGCAACAGGGAACCTGCTTTTAGCTAGGTAAGCGTGGAAGGATTCTTGGAGAAGGTGACATTTGTAATAAAGTCCTGGTGGGTGAGGAAGAGCCAGTCTTGGAAAGAATGAGCCTGGGGCACAGAGTACCAGGCAGAAGGAACAGCTTGTGCACAGAGGCTCAGAGTGGGAGAAGAACTCAGAGCCTTGGGGAAACAGGCAGCTAGTAAATGTGTCTGGAGCACAGAAGCAAGAGAGATGAGGCCAGAGAGGAGGGCCGTGGAGAGAGGGAGGGAGGTACAATCTTGATCCCAGAGCAGGAGGAAGCCATGGGCGGACTTAGGCAAGGGGTGAGGGCATCCATTTACATTTTAAGGAGAGCAGCTGAAGAACTAGTCTCTGCCCTGACTAGGTCAAGACTGTTGATCAAGGCTGGGTCAAGGGTCAAGGGTCCTGCAGGGTCAAGCAGGAACTGTGCAGAAGTTCACCAGGGCAGAGGGCAGGGCAGCCTCCCACTCCATCCAGGAGGGAGACATTGAGGCTGTTCCATCCACAGTAGCTAGTTCCCCCAGAGCTGGAAGGCTGGCATCTGTTCATCCATCAGGTAGTCACCTGTCTATCCATCAGGCAGTTTCTCTGTCTATCTGTCCAACAGCTCTCTGCAGTCTTGGGTCCAGGGCTGGCCTCCCCTGCCCCTCACCAACAGCGAGCAGCTAAACAGTAACACCTGGCTCTCTGTGTATTGTTCAGACATAAACAGTGATATTTTCTTTTTTCCTTCTGTCTTTCTTTTTTGCCACACTGCGTGGCATGCAGAATTTTAGTTCCCTGACCAGGAATCAAACCTGTGGCCCCTGAAGTGGAAGTTCAGAGTCTTAACCACTGAATTGCCAGGAAAGTCCCAAACACTGAAATTTTCATTTGCATCAACATGTAAGACAAGAGTGAAATGACAAAGACATGTTGGAACTTTTCTTGTTCATCAGTGACATGAGTGATTTCTTTTTTTTAACTGAATTGGATCACAGTCCTCAAAGCCTGGAATTCTTGCTGACTCGGATAAGCTTCTGAATATACTGCTGAATGGGAGAACAGTTTTCTGTTGTTTTGTGCCTTTCACGATCTAACAGCCACAGACGTGACACATGGCATTGAATGTGCTCTACCGCTATTTTCTCCACCACATCCTTAAGTCTAGTGAGACGACCAACAAAGCGAGCGATCAAGGCCTGATCTGTATTGCAGCGTGTGCAGACTTCTATGGTATAGATACTCCCAACATGGACCATATCAAGGTATTGGACTGACCAAAAAGTTCGTCCGAGTGTTTTTGCATAAGATGTATCATGCCTTGAACGTGGAATCGGAGGAAAGCTGTGCCATGGCTCACTATTCTACAGCATTTCTATGGTATCAGTGCAATGGATGTCAAAACCCACAAGCACATAGATGACTCGTTTGCTAAAGCTGCCGTGACTAAGTACCACAGGCTGAACAGCTGAGATGACAGAAACGGGTTGTCTCACAGTTCTGAAAGCTGGGAGTCCAAGATCATGGCGTCCACAGGGCTGGTCCCTTCTGCTGGCTGTGAGAAAGGACCCGTTCTAAACCTTTCTCCTCGCTTCTGGTGGTTTGATGGCTATCTTTGGCATTTCTTGGTCTGTCGAAGCATCACCCTGATTTCTGCCTTCATCTTTGTATGACATTCTCTGTGTGTGTCTGCATCCAAATGTCTCCCTTTTATAGAAACACGAGTCATATTGGGTTAGGGCCCACCCTAACGACCTCATATTAACTTGTTTCCCTCCCTAAAGACCCCCATCTATAAATAAGGTCACATTCTGAAGTACTGAAGGTGAGGAATCCCACATATGAATCGAGGGGAAGGATACATTTCAGCCCATAACCATAGATAATAGCAAAATGTGGCATAATAATTAGAAAGTAGTGTATTTTGAGCACTTATTACCATTTTGGTTATAGTTTAATTGTAAGTTTATGTGATTTAATGCTTAACAAGGACTGTTTCAAAACCAACAACTGGCTCTTGCAGGCCAGTATGAACAGGCTCCAACACATTGGAGGCCCTTGCCTCCCTCAGCCCTGTCCCAAGTCCCTGAGTAGGGACCTCCCTGCAGGCTCAGATGAGGGACAGGTCAGAAAATCTGGGGGTAAGTCCTGAACATCTCCTCTGAGGAACCCTGAGAGCCCGGTCTCTTCTTACCAGGAAAGGGTCCTGAGGGAAGGATGTGCCAGTGACAAGCTGTGGTCACAGGGCTTCCCAACCAAGCCAGCCAAGAGCTGGAAACAGTCCAAGTGCTCAGCGCCAGGAAGCGCAGCCTAGCTAGCCCCACTAGGGTGACCAACCATCTCTATTTGCCCCAGACTGTCCCCACTTTCAGCCCTGGATATTCTGGGTTCCAGGAAATGCCTGAGTATTGGGCAAACCAGGACAGTTGGCCATCCCCACCTTAAGGTCAACCTCCCCAAAACTGCTTATAAATACCAAATTCAGTGAAAATAGGGCTTCCCTAGTGGTCCATTGGTGGAGAGTCTGCTAATGCAGGGGACACAGGTTTGATCCCTGGTCCAGGAGGATCCCCCATGCCATGGGGCAGCTGGACCCATTCATCACAACTACTGAGCTTGCACCCTAGAGCCCACGAGCCACAAGAGAGGCCCACCACGACAGGAAAACCGTGCACTGCAAGTAGAAGAAAGAAAGAAAGATGGTGAGGTCGCTCAGTTGTGTCCAACTCTTTGTGACCACATGGACGGTAACCTACCAGACTCCTCCGTCCACGGAATTTTCCAGGCAAGAGTACTGGAGTGGGTTGCCATTCCCTTCTCCAGGGGATCATCCTGACCCAGGGATCGAACCCAGGTCTCCGGCATTGCAGGCAGACGCTTTACCATCTGAGCCGCCAGGGAAGCCCATGCACCACAACCAGAGAGTAGCCCAAGTGAAGCAACAAAAGTGTAGCCAAAAATAAATAATAAAATACATTTTTAAAGATTTTTTAATAAAATAAATTCAGTGAAAATAAGCAGAAAACAAATGTGGCATCTCTACCCATCCCGAGGACCTGTTTGTCTGCTCTGAGGTGAGGCTGGTACCCAGAGTCTAATCAGAAATGCTCTGCAAAGCCGGTAGTGTCAAATCTGTGTCTCTGGGTCCAGCTTCCAATAGCAGAGATGTGGGGAAAGGAGACCCAACCCTGAGGGGTGGGTAAGTGTGGGACCCTGGAGCCCATTCAATCCCAGCTTTATCACACACTTGCTGGGTGACCTTGGGAGATGACCTGACAGCTCTGTGCCTCAGTGTCTCCATCTGTAAATTGTTCCTACCACCTTGGGCGGTTGTGCAGCCTCAGTGAGACTGATCACAGAAAGCTTAGTGCCTGGCATGCAGCTGGCACTTAAACAATGCTGTATGTATGGTAGTTGCTCAGTCGTGTCCGACTCTTTGCAGTCCCATGGACTGTAGTCCACCAGGCTCCTCTGTCCATGGGATTCTCCAGGCAAAAATACTGGAGTGGGTTGCCATTCCTTTCTCCAGGGAATCTTCCCAACCCAGGGATTGAGCCCTGGTCTTCTGCATTGCAGGTGGATTCTTTATAGTCTGAGCCACCAGGGAAGCCCGAAACAATGGTACCAGGAAGCAAAGCCAGTTGGAAGGATTGTGGGTATTTCTTTCCATTTTAGAATTTTTTCCATTATGGCTGTTCTAAAATTGTTTTGCACAACACAATCAAAGTAAAACAAAAACCGGAGCTATCTATGTACCTGGGTGGATATAAATAGAGCCTGAAACCAAATGTTACACTGTGGTGAGGAGGTATGATGGAGGGCTGCTCCCCGGACACCACGGCTGGCCCCAAAGCGTGCCACTCCAGGAGGTGTATCTTTAGAACAGCTGACAGAAGATGCAGCTGGCTGGTTGTTCTCTGAGGTTATGCTAACCCATGCCAGGACTAAAAACCTGAGCAGACTGAGGAAATCGGAGGCGGGCAGGCGCAGCTCCTGAGTCAGAGAGGGTGTCTGCTGTTGCTGGGGAAGTCCAGCACGGGCGCATCTCAGGCCCACCTCCACAGCTGACACGGGTTCCATTCCCCTCAGCACTCACTGAGCTTTGCAGAGATCTGCCTTGGCAACTTGGGGAGCCGCCTTGGCCCCCAAGGCAGGAAAGTCTGCCCCCCATCCCCTCCCTATTCATAGAAGGGGCAGCTATCTCTTCTCCCAAACTTCTTTCTCCCTCGTCTCTGAGTTCCTGTCCTAATATTAGATTTGCTAGTGCAGGGTGGGGCAGGGGGTAGGGGAAAGGGCAGTTCAGGTGCAGAATGTAAGGAGATGCTCACTGCCAGGAGCCCAGGACTCTGCACCTCTCTTAAATCTGCCTTGGACTCTGCAAGGCAGGCTCTCTTATTATCTCATCTCAAAACCAAAACAAAACAAAAAGCACAAGCCACAGACAGCACAAAGTGAATCACCCTGGAAAGCAGCAGGGTCAAGCCTGAACCTAGGCTTGTCAGGCTCCAGTGTCCACTGGCTTAACCACTGAGCAATTCTCTCCGATCCCTCCACCCCAACCCCAAACCTTCCCTGGCACGTGGACACCTGCCTGCACCTCAGGCGTGGCAGAAACAAGCCCAAGCTGAGTTTGCAGGCTGGAGCTGGGGGCCCGACTCTGTCCAGGCCCACCCGGTGACCCTTGATCAAGTCCCTTCGTTTCTCTGTGTCTTGGCTGCACTGTCTGCGGAAGCTGCTGGAGCAGGAGGTACAAACTGCAGTGGCCGCCAAGGGCCGGGCAGGCAAAGCTGATGAGAGCAGGAGCGAGAGGAGAACGGGTGGCGGGTGAACTGGAGAGTAAGGGCCATCTTGGGGAGTACTTCCCAGCTCCAACAAAATGTCACTTGAAAGGGTTTAGGCCCCGTGTGGCCTGATCCTTCAGTTCTTTTGAGAAAAGCTAGAACTTTTAGTTCGGACTTTGCCTTCCAGTCTAGAGGGTGCAGGTTCGATCCCTGGTCAGGGAGATAAGATTCACATGCCTCACAGCCAAAACACCAAAATATAAAAAAACAGAAGCAGCACTGTAGCAAATTCAATAGACTTTAAAACTGGTCCACATTTTTAAAAATTCTTTAAAAAAAAAAAGGTTGAGATTGATTTCAAATGGATTTAAAGCCCTTTGAGAGTCAAAGCCTATATACAGGGCCAGATACCACCATGGGCCTCTCACTGACAGCATTTGGACCCCACGTCAGAGCCGTGGGGTGTGCCTCGATGTCCATGTGCCCCTCAGTGGAATGGAACCTCACACTTTTAGCAGGGCTCACAGCTCTCCAGAATAAAGACATTACTTCCAAGTTTCCCTGGCAGTTAAACGTGGCCACGTGACCGAGTACACCCATCTGCCCCACCGGGAGATCACAAAGGCCAACACCGAAATGGGCCACGTGCGGTTGTCAACACTTTGCTGTGTTAACCCCTTCATGCTCACAGCAGGCCCACTGCTGCTGCTGCTAAGTCGCTTCAGTCGTGTCCCACTCTGTGCGACCCCATAGATGGCAGCCCACCAGGCTCCCCTGTCCCTGGAATTCTCCAGGCAAGAACAAAGTGGGTTGCCATTTCCTTCTCCAATGCATGAAAGTGAAAAGTGAAAGTGAAGTCGCTCAGTCGTGTCCGACCCTCAGCGACCCCATGGACTACAGCCTTCAGGCTCCTCCGTCGGTGGGATTTTCCAGGCAGGAGTACTGGAGTGGGGTGCCATTGCCTTCTCCACAGCAGCCCCACAGCAGATACTATTTTATCCACTTTTTTCAGGTGAGGAAACTGAGGTGCAGACGCTCAAGTGCACACAACCCAAGAGGAACAAAGCCAGGATTCTTTAAAATCTTTAAATTCTTTAAAAAGAGAGCAAGACAAGCAGCCTTGCTCTCTCTGTGGGTCTTGTCACCCCAGAAGAGTGTAGGCATGGCAGCGGCAGGGATGGGGTTCAAGACAAGGGCACATGTCCTCTAGCTCCCAGCACAGAGTCTGGCCTGGCTGAGGAGTCCCGTCTCCACAGAGGGGAGCAGAAGAGTGCAGTGGACAAGAGTCCACTTGGAGTCCCCAAGATAAGAGGTCACTTCTGGATAAGCCTTCCGTGTCTCAGTGTCCTCATCTCTAAAATGGGCACATCAGGAGCTTATGACTGATGGGAACAAAGGTACCTGCAAAGCACTGAGCCCAGGGTCCTGCAGAGTCCGAGGGCAGCAAGGATCCAGGACTGTTCTAGTCCAGCCGAGCCCCCAGGGAACCAGACAGAGTTTGGGGCTTGCAGGGGGTAGGGGCGTCTCAGCCCACCTGTGCCAGGGCAGCCACCAGGCAGGGGTCAGAAAATGTGCATCTTTGCTCCTTCCGCCAGCACCTCAACCTGATCTCCAAATCTGCAGGGCTCCCCGGGGGCCCCAAGGAACTCCTGATGGGCGAGAGGACCAGACTGGCCGAGGGCAAGCCTGGGGAAGCTGGCCCACCCAGGACCCCACCCCACTTGAGAGGCCCCTCGTTGCCAGCCCTGCCCTGCCCTCATTTGCCATCTGCCTGGCCCCTGGGGTTCCAGTTGCCCCAGCTGCTGGGTTTGCTCATGTGATGCCCCAGCTGCTGTGAGTCAGAATACAGAGTCATAGGGCCACCCCAGGGTCAGGGTTGGGGGTGCTGGCCCTACAGTTCAAGAGGAGGAGGAGGCACTAGGGTTTGGGACGGGGGGGGCCACATTTCTCCCATCCCCCAGCCTGCACCCCCAAAATCCCACTGCCTCCTCCGTGTTCTCTCTCAGAGCCCTGCCATGTAGAGAAGCCCACCTGCACCCCACCACCCACCATCCACACACAGCTCTTGCTGAGGATGAAGTGACCTGGGGCTTGGTTCGGCTGGATTCTCATCCATGTAGCTCCCTTCATGGCTGTCCCTGCCCTGCCTCTCCCGTCTCTGTCATGCCGGACCCGGCTAGGAAGGCCACCCACATTGCACACAGACCCGGCTGTTGTGGCAGTCTGAACAGAGTATCGCAGAAAAGAGTGAGTTTATTAAGAACAAAGAGCAAAGATAATGTGGACACTGCGAGCACAGCGGGCCGACGTACCGACAAAGCAGGGAGAGTCGCTGGACAGTGTTAGAACAGCAGGCCGACTCGAGGGAGAGTCAAGGCTTTTCGTGGGTTAGTGCCCAATTGTTATATCCTCAAGAGAAAGAAAATTCCTGCTGGAAGGGTGGCATTAGACGACTGGTTAGGGCACTATAGGCTGAGCACAAGGGTGGGCATTTTTGCCTAGTTTGGGGTCAGGGAGCTGGCCTGTAAGGACTAGGGGCTTTCAGCAATGGCTACAAAGGGGCTTGCCAGCTGGTGCTAATGGTAAAGAACTCACTTGCCAATGCAGGAGACACAAGAGATTCAGGTTCGATCCCTGGGTCGGGAAGATCCCCTGGAGAGGGAAATGGCAACCCACTCCAGTATTCTTGCCTGGGAAATCCCATGGACAGAGGAGCCTGGCGGGCTATAGTCCATAGGGTCGCAAAGAGTCGGACAAGACTGAAGCAACTGAGCGTACACCCACACACAAAGGGAGTCAGTTCCGGAGGTGACCGTAGTTCTACTTCTATAGCCTTGGGGCAGGACTCCATACCGGCCACAGCCCTGCCCGCTCTTTCACCTGCCTTTCCGGGTGGCCACCTCCCCCTCTGCCCCAGCCCTGCATTCCCTCAATGGCCCCACTCAGCCAGCTTCTCTCCAGGCTGAAGTGGCCTTCAAGACTGGACTCTTCCCGCGGCAGCTGTGTGGCCTCTGGCCAATCACTGCCCTCTCTGGGCTCCTCTCCATCCAGACTCAAGGCCTCCTGCCACAGATTCTGAATTATTTGATTTTGGATAACACCTCTGCATGCTAAATCGCTTCAGTCATGTCTGACTCTTTGTGATCCTATGGACTATAGTCCTCCAGGCCCTTCAGTCCATGGGATTCTCCAGGCAAGAATGCTGGAGCAGGTTGCCATTTCCTCCTACAGGCAATCTTCCTGACCCAGGGATCGAACCTGCGTCTTCTGTGACTCCTGCATTGCAGATGGATTCTTTACTACTGAGCCACTGGGCAAGCCCTGGATAATGCCCAACATTAGTCATTTATTTTCAAGCCTCTCCTACCAAGTGACTTCATGTCAGCTAAGGGGGAGGATGGTGTTTTCTTCCTGAGAGTCTTGGGTATCAGGTTACCATTTCTCACTGGCTCGGCCTTTCCCCGGGGGTTATAGGGTACATGGGGATAAGGATCTGAAAGGTGGAGGCCCCAGAAGGTCAAAGTCTGCGCCCATCAGAAGTAGAGAATGAAACCCTTGCTGGCCAAACACCCAGAGGCTGCACCTGCTGCTCTGCAAACACGCCTCGGAGCAGCAGGCCTGAGGCCAGGCTCCAGTGGGCACATAGCCAGGGCCACCCTACCCCAGCCGTGCTGAGCCTCTACCAGAGCAAAAGGGGCTGCTACGGGCCAGAAATATACCACAGTCACCCATGGGGTGGGCCACAGGATGTCACAGAAACAGCCTGGACCTGGAGACATGCAGACCAGGGGTCCTGCCCCCCACCCCCACCATCACTGACTCACAATGACTTTGGGCACTGCCCTTTCAACTCTGAGCCTCTGAGGGCCTAATTTTACCAACAATACGGTAAATGAAGGGCCCAGCCCAGGATCCAGCCTAGAGTTACAGCAGAAAACCGCACCATAACAGGAAGAGGGGAAAAAAAGATAAACTGAATTTTCTTTTTTCCAGTGCTTACGGAAGTCAATAAAAAATGTCCAAGGTTAATAAATCAAAAAATAGCAGTATAAGCATGCTATTTATTCCCCTGGAGGTAACCACGACATAAATTAAAACTGCTAAGTGGTGGACTCTGAGGAGGGGGTTGGCAGGAAATCGGGCCTTCTGATAAGTACTATTTACCAGTTCATGTTTTAAAATATCTATCTCTTAAAAGTATTTGTCAAAAAGGGACTCAGCCCTTCCAGTGTTGTTTTGGGAGGTCATAACTCTTTAACAGGTGGCTCAGTGGTAAAGAATCCCCATGCCAATGCAGGAGATGCAGGAGACCTGGGTTCAATCCCTGGATGGGGAAGATCTCCTGGAGGAGAAAATGGCTACTCGCTCCAGTTTTCTTGCCTGAAGAATCCCGTGGACAGAGGACCCTGGCAAGCTACAGTCCACAGGGATCACAAAGAATTGGACACGACTGAGCGACTGAGCACACACACACACACACAACTCTTAACAGAAGTATTTGGGGCCTATGAAGTCAAAATAATGTCAAGTGCTCAAGTTATGGATTCAGGTTGCTAAGATTCAAATCCTTGCTTTGCAACTGGCTAGCTGTGCCACTTTGGGCAAGTTATTTAACCACTCTGTACCTCAGTTTCCTCATCTATTGAATAGGAATAATAATAACTCCATGCTGCTGGCATATAATTGTGAGTCTTTATTATTAAAGTAGGCAGAGAGCCAAAGAAATGATGCTTTTGAACTGTGGTGCTGGAAAAAACTCTTGAGAGTTTTCTCAAGAGTTTTCTTGGACAGCAAGAAGATCAAACCAGTCAATCTTAAAAGAAATCAATCCTGAATACTCATTGGAAGGACTGAGGCTGAAGTTGAAGCTCCAATACTTTGGCCATCTGATGCGAAGAGCTGACTTATTAGGAAAAACCCTAAAGCTTGGAAAGATTGAAGGCAGGAGGAAAAGGAGATGACAGAGGATGAGATGGTTAGATGGCATCACTAACTTGATGGCCATGAGTTTGAGCAAACTCCAGGGATTGGTGACGGACAAGGAAGCCTGGTGTGCTGCAGTCCATGGGGTCGCAAAGAGTCGGACGTGACTTGGCAAATGAACAACAACATCTATGATTCATAAATGCAATTGGTTTATAAAAATAGGGTTATTATGCTACACATAGTTTTTTGTAACTTGCTTTCTTTTCTCTTGCCAAGATATAATGGACATTATTCCAGACCGGTACCTGAAGTTCTATTTCATTCTTTCTAACTGATGCAAGAATTCTATTGCATACAATATAAAATGTATTTAGCCATAACCCCCTCTTGAAGGAAATTTAGGCAGTTTCCAAGTTTTAGTATAATATGCTTGGCAGCAATGAACATATATTTTGGGCACATGTGTGGCTATTTCTGAAGAATAGATTCCCAAGAGGGGAATCGCTGGGTCAGAGTTTGTGCAGTTAAAATTTTTATAGATGCTGCTAAAATGCCCTCCTTAAAAAGTAGTACCAATTTAGATTTCCAGAACTCTGTGAAAGTGTCTGTTTTCCCATACTCTTACCACTTTCTTATGCCAGTCTGGAGGGGGCTGATGCCACTGGGTTTAGGGGAAGAGGGTTTGTTTGTTTAATTTTATTTATTTTTATTTATTTTTTGGCTGCACTGGTTCTTCATTGCTGTGAGCAGGCTTTCTCTAGTTGCGGATGCTCTAAGGCATGTGGGCTTCAGTAGTTGTGGCTCTTGACTTAGTTGCTCTGTGGCATCAGAATCTTCCTGGGCCAGGGATTGAACTCGTGTCTCCTGCATTGGCAGGGGATTCTTAACCACTGAACTACCAGGGAAGTCCTGATGCCATTGTTTTCATATGCCTATCTGTAATTGTGAAGGAGTCTGAACATCTTTTCATAACTTTACTTTTCATTTTTATTTATTTTTGTGTGAAGCAAATGCATACATCCTTCACCCATTTTTAATGGGGCTTTTTGCCACTAATTTATTTTCTTACTAATTTACAGGACCCATTTTCATGCTAAAAGTTTTAATTCTTTAATACATATGAGGCAATATTTCCCAGTGGTCTAGTGCATGCCTTTTAGCTAAATTCTCAGTATCTTTGGTCACAGGATGTTTTACATTATTAGACAGTCAAACATGGGGCTTCCCTGGTTGCTCAGCCGTAAAGAATCCTCCTGCAATACAAGTGACTCAGGAGATGTGGATTTGATCCCTGGGTTGGGAAGATCCCCTGGAGAAAATGGCAACCCACTCCAGTATTCTTCCCTGGAAAATCCCAAGGACAGAGGAGCCTAGTGGGCCTGCAGTCCATAGGGTCACAAAGAGTCAGACGTGACTGAAGCCACTGAACACATAGTCAAACATAATGTTCTTTCATGAATTTTGACCCTCATGTCTTAGCTCCTACCAGCTGGACCTTATTAAAAACATTCTTCTAGGGCTTCCCAGGGAGAAGGCAATGGCACCCCACTCCAGTACTCCTGCCTGGAAAATCCCATGGACGGAGGAGCCTGGTAGGCTGCAGTCCATGGGGTCGCTAAGAGTCGGACACGACTGAGCGACTTCACTTTCACTTTTCACTTTCATGCACTGAAGGAGGAAACAGCAACCCACTCCAGTGTTCTTGCCTGGAGAATCCCAGGGACGGCGGGGCCTGGTGGGCTGCCATCTATGGGGTCACACAGAGTCGGACACGACTGAAGCGACTTAGCAGCAGCAGCAGCAGGGCTTTCCAGGTGGCTCAGTGAGTGGTAAAGAATCCACCTGCCAATGCAGAAGACATGGGTTTGGTCCCTGATCTGGGAAGATCCCACATGCTGCAGAGCAACTAAGCCTGAAGCACCACAGCTAGAGAGTAGCCCCCGCTCACCACAACTTGAGAAAAGTCCATGCAGCAAGCAACAAAGACTCAGCACAGCCAAAAATTTAAAAAATTATAAAAGAATAATCTTCATATTTTATTTTAATACTTCTATAGTTTTTTAATAACATTTACTCCATTCATCTTTAATCTATCTGGAGTGTTTGTATGTGTGCATATGGTGTGAGGTAGGGATCTAATTTTATTTCCTTCTAAATGGAGAGCCAATTGTCCCAACAATCGCTTGTGATGTCCCTTTGCCAAATGTAACTCTCTGTCTAAACAACCTTGTTGTGATCAGCACATGGCAGAACTCTGTAATTGCTGATTTGGGGGAGCAAGCAAAATAACAGCTCAGTGAGACCAGCATATTCTATCATGCAGCAAAAAGCACAGGTCCCAGAATTTAAAACTAGCAGTGAATACAAGCGGCTCCCAATATAAGTGAATACTTGTGGCTTTGGTTTTTATCGTTTTCAAACCGGATTTAACTCTCTGCAGAAAATCTCCGCATTTTAAGTATACAAGTCAATTACTTGACAGACATGCCCACTTGTGTAGCAAACACCTCAATCAAGATACAGAGCATTTTCATCTTTCTAGAAACTTCCTTCGTGCTCCTTTGCAGTCAACCTCCCCGCCACTTCCACCCCAGGCAACCATGATGCTAAACTGTGTGTGTGTGTAGTACATTGATAACATTTTCAGAGAAATAAATAACCTGGCTGCACCGCGAGTCTGTTGGCTGAGAAAGAAGGCCAACTTCCCCTCCAGGAAAGGACTACCCTCTTGAATCTGACAAATACCTCCCTGGACCTGTTTGGTTAAGAAGGGGGCAGGGGTTACCCAGGCTAGGTATCCCCAACTCAGGAAGGCAAGCTTGTTCTCACAGTTTTTTCCAAGTCCAGACATTAAATCTGCCAAATTTTTACTTAAATTTTAGATCGATGGATCTTTTTAAACTTAATTCAAATGATTGCTTTTAAAAGAAAACACAATATCCTGTGTTAAATGACCAGGGTCACATGTCATAATTAACAAAAAGCTATTCATTAGACTAATATTAAAAACTAATCTCCCTTGGGACTTTCCTGGTGGTCCAGTTAAGAATTCTCCTGCCAGTGCAAGGGACACTGGTTTGATCCCTAGTCTGGGAGGATCCCGTGTGCCCTGAGGCAACTGAACCTTGTGCTCTAGAACATGCAAGCTACAACTACTGATCCCACACACCACAACTACTAAAGCCCTCATGCCCAGAGCCTGCGATCCACAAGAGGAGCCACTGCCGAGAGAAGCCCATGTACCGCAATGAAGAGGAGCCCCCATTCACCATGACAAGAGAAAGCCCACGTGAAGCAACAAAGACCCAGTGTAGCCAAAAACAAATATAAAAAATAAAATAATTTCCCTGTGCCATCTAAAATTCCACTTCAATTGCCTCTTATGGAGAGAGCTGCAGACAGAGGATAGGTAAGTGAGCTGCAGAGGAAGAATCCAGATCTTGAGGATGGAGGCTGGTGGTTTGGGGGGCAGGAGAGTGGCTGGTGGGGCAGGGGGGTGGGGGGGGGGACAAGCCAGCCTCAGCATGTTTCAGGACCTAAGGGTTCCTTTTGCACTGAAACAGTGGAATTGCTTTAGGAAAAGACCTGAGTCCACATACCCACTTCCTGCAAGCCTGTGACAGTTTCTTAGCTCACAGGTTCTGAGACCTTCCATCCATAAAAGGAAACATGTATCTTAGGGACCACTCAAGGAGAAAAGGCAATGGCACCCCACTCCGGTACTCTTGCCTGGAAAATCCCATGGGCGGGCGAGCCTGGTAGGCTGCAGTCCATGGGGTCGCTAAGAGTTGGACACGACTGAGCGACTTCACTTTCACTTTTCACTTTCATGCATTGGAGAAGGAAATGGCAACCCACTCCAGTGTTCATGCCTGGAGAATCCCAGGGACAGGGGAGTCTGGTGGGCTGCTGTCTATGGGATCGCATAGAGTCGGACACAACTGAAGTGACTTAGCAGCAGCAAGGAGAAAATACCTTTGGAATCAGACAGACTGGGATCCATTTGTACTTATTAATAGTTATGTGTCCTTGGAGAAGAGAATCATCTTTCAGAGCTTCAATTTTCCCACCTGTAAAATGGGCATAATAATAGTACCTTATTCAGGTGGCACTAGTGGTAAAGAACCCACCCGCCAATGCAGAAGATATGAGACACGGGTTCGATCCCTGAGCCAGGAAGATCCCCTGGAGGAAGGCACAGCAACCCACTTCAGTATTCTTGCCTAGAGAATCCTAAAGACAGAGGAGCCTGGCAGGCTATAGTCCATGGGGTTGCAAAGAGTCAGACATGACTGAACGACTAACACTTTCATATTGCAAGGACCGAATCTGGTGGCATTTGCAAGGCACACCGCTTGGCACAGAGCAGGCTCTCTATAAATGAGAAGCACTGAGATCATCAGCCTTTGTCTGAGTGATGAAGTGGTTAATGAAATCAGTCCTTCCTGAAAGAAGCGGCTCTGGGAGTCACCAGTTTTATTAATGAATTGCTCGCTAAAGTTCTTCCTGTTTTGCTGACAGGCGCAATTAACTGCCTGCAGGCTGGTGGCCCTAACTAAATGATAACCAATTTGGGGGTTGTCCTGGAGGCAGGATATGGGTGTGTGGGAGCCCAGGCCTCAGGAGTGGGGGTTGTAGCACCTGCTTCAAAATCACCAGAGCCAAGGCCTCTTCCCAGGTCTGGCTCCCTCTGGGCATGGAGGCCTGGGGCTGCGAGGGCTGGGGAGCGGCCTCTAGCCCCTGAGGCCCGGCAGCAGGGGATGTCCGTGAGTGGGAATTCCTTTTTGCACTGACAGCTGCATCAGGCCCCGAGTGATTATCTCAGGGAATCCTCCCAGCCCTGTCACGTTGGTGTTGCCACTCTCCTCGTGCACAGATGAGGAGCCCTGAGGCTCAGAGAGGTCAGACAGTAGGCGGTCAGGGCACTCAGTGCCGCCTTTCCCCTGTGGTGGGGCCGGGTGGAGGTCCTCAAGTCCACACACTAGCAGGGACAGTCACACTTTCGCCTGATGGGCAGGTCACGTGGGGCTTTGGAGACTTATCCGTGCTGTCTCTGGTCCCATTTCACTGATGGGAGACTGAGACCCAGAGAGGGACAGAGACTGGCTTGAACCAGAGTCAGAAGCCAGAGTCTAGATGTCCTGCCGCAGCTCAGGGAAGACAAGACTGAGTACGGCCCTGTGCCTGCCTGGGGCCTCCCAGCCAGAGAGCTGCTGTGAATTCTCACCCCTGTTATCTGTCCCTTCCCCTACCCCCCTCTCCCTTCCCCCACCCCCCAACCCGACCGTGGGAAGCTACTTACCCAAGTCGGTGTCCGGGTAACACCTTCTAAGTGCTATAAGCGGTAGATGCAGCTGGTTTGAGGCTGCAAGTTCTCAAGCTTCTGGGTTCCTGGAAGGTGCTCTCATGACCCACTGCACATCCTCCCAGCCCGCTTGGATCCTTGAATCACCTCAGCAATTGCAACCCCCCAAAATCTCACAGAACAAACCATGGAGCTTGGTCAGAACACCCTTCGCTGGTCAGATGGAACTGGAGGCAGAGGGATGACTGGCCTTTCCTCCTGGTTCACCAATGGGGAAACCAAAGTCCAGAGAGGGAACAAGCCAGGCCACAGCCATACAGCCAGTCCGAGGGAGCAGAGGTGTAGCTGGGACCCTGAGTGGCCCTCTCCAGGTTAAGGAGGTGGTGGCCTGCTGGGCTGCTTTGTGGAATCCCTGCCCTCTCTGGGTCTCGGTTTCTCACCTCTAAACTGAAGGGTGGCAAGAGATTAAAAGAGCAAATGCAACAGTAATGTTGTGTTTATTATTACAGTTGACCTGGAGAGGTGCGTGAGACCTCATCCCATTTTAAAAAGATTTTATAAAGCCTCTTATGTTGCAGGCACTCTCTCAAGGGCATTACAATTATTGGCTAGTTAATTCTCCTATCAACTCTATAAGCTGGTTACTATTGTGCCCATCCCATATTACAGATCTGTCGCCTCAGGCCAGGAGAGGCTAGGTAGCTTCCCGGGTTGCATAACTCGTATGGGAGGGAGCTGCGACTTCTGCCCCGTCAGCAGTATCATCGGGCACAGTGCTGCGCTCATTTCACCAACCGTCCACGGAGGAGGTGGCAGGAGGTCCTTACAGTGGCAATCTGGGGACAAGTGGACGGAGGTGAGGTCACTGAGAGATGTGCCAGGAATTGAGGAGTCAGGCTCCACTTTCCTGCCTCCGTTCATCTGACCTTTTGCTGAGTTCTGCCGGCTGTATCTGACTCACTTCTGCTCACTCCGTCTCAGAGGATGCCAGCACCCTGGCAATGGTACACTACAGTGCAGACAAGCGGTAGGCTGGATGTGTGCAGACACTGGCATCATTAAAAAGAGAAGATTTTCTTTGATGCGACCCAACACAAAACGTCCCCTCAGACCCTCCAACACAGTAGATCTAAAACTGATCTTGAGATTTTTGTTTTCAGCAATGGCAGACTTCCTTTTACCTCTGAACACAGTTTAAAATGTTGAGTTAAAAAAAATTTTAATTGAAGCGCTAGAAAGATCGTGGGGAAGCAGCAGGCTAAATCTGAGGAGAAAATATCACCCCAGAGAGGTAAACAACACAACAGAAACACCAAAGCCACTTCCGTACGAAGGGTATTGACAGATGCCACCCACTTGGGCTTCAGTCTGTGGCCTTTGGAGCGAGCAGGACAGAAGTCAAGGCCAAAGATCAGTCCAGGGAGGGGAGACGTAAAGCAGGCCCTTCCCATGTAGGTTGGGACCCCCTCCTTGACAAAAACGTAAACCAGAACTGAGTCATGCCCCTCCCCTTGGCCCCAGAAAGCAATTTGGGATTGAGAAGAGCAGAAGCAGGGGAAGAGGCCCACTCTGAGAACGAGAGCTGTGGACTGGTGTGCACACACTTCATCACCCCAGGTACAGCAGACAGGGGCAGACCGGGGGCCTCAAGCTGTGAACTTGTCTGACATTTTTCCATCTGTAAGTGTCCCAACTGCCTATCAGAGACAAATACAAGAAGGGGAAGGTGGTTGGGAGGGATGGAGTGGGAGGTTGGGGTTAGCAGATGTAAGCTATTAAATATAGAATGGAAAAACAACAAGGCCCTACTGTGTAGTGCAGAGAACTGTATTCAAGACCCTATGATAAACCGTAAGGAGCAGGATTTTTAAAAAGGACGTATACGTATGTATGACTGGATCACTTTGCTGCGCAGCAGAAATTAACACAGCGCTGTAAATCGACTATGATAGGGCGGGCATGGGGTCTCACTGATGAGGCGGCTCATTATGTCAGCCTCGCAAACAAAGAATAAAATCACAGTGATCCGCTTGACTGACCAAACTGCCCGAATGGCATGCTGTTTTCTCGCTGGCGCCTATCTTCTCAAAGCTGCAAGATCACCAGATTCCAGACCTCCGGCTCTATGACCATCCCTTCAGAGAGTTTTTCGTTGTTGGCTATAAGAAGGACCCACCCCGTCAGAAAGGGAGGACGCTTGGTCTCCTTAAGAGCCAGTCACCCCCTCTTTTCCCTCTAGTAAATTTCCCTTTTCTTGCCTGACTGCCCAGCTCACTCTCTTTTTCTCTGCACTCGCCTTACAAACTAATTTTTTTTTAATATTAATAATTAAAAAAAGAAATAAATACAAGGCTTGAGGGGAACACATCCATTCCTCGGGGGAAATCCCACAATAATTTTTCGAAGCCAACAGCCATAACCAGGTCAAAAATGACAAACTACACAAAGACGAGGGGGAGTGTAAGTCAGAATCAGCAGCAACAGATCCATGGTTACTGCAGATATTTTAATGATCAGATAAAGAGGATTAAACAACTATTATTACTATATTCTACAAAAATGAACAACAAGCTGAAAATAGCTTCAGGGAATAGTAAACTATAGAAAGCAGCATAGCACATTTTTTAAAGGGTCAAAGGAAACTTCTAGAAACTTGAAGATGGATCAGAAGAAATTATTGAGAATGTACTCCATAAAGACAAAAAGATGGAGGATACTGATAAGATGGTAAGAAACACGGAGGATATAGTGAGAGAAAAATCTAACGTATATTTCATCAGAATCCCAAGGAGAGAGGAGAAAATATTTCAAGAGATGGTGGTTGAATATCTTGAGTATCTTTTCAGAATTGATGCAAGGTACAAGTGGCCCAGCCACAGATACAAGTGGCCCAGAAAATCTCAAACAGAACAAATTACAAAAAATTGATATTTAATAGAAATAGAAAAGTAAGGAGAAAATGTTAAAACCTAGCCAGAGAGAAAAAACCATTTACTTTCAAAGCAATGGTGATTAGACTTACAAATCATTCTCAACAGCAATGATGGAAACCATAGAAAAGTGGAATGAATGAAATCTTTAATGTAATGAAGCAGAATAACTGCCAACCTAGACTCTATACTCAGCTAAAATATCTTTCAAGAATGAAGGCCAAATAAAGACATTTTCTTTCAAACAAAAACTGAGAGTTCATCACCAGCAAACCCTCACTAAAGAGAAAGTTAAAACATGGACTTGAGGCAGAAGGAAAATTATCTAGATGGGAGGGTAGAGGGTATAAAAAAAGAATAGGGACTAAAGAAAGTGGCTAAAAGAATACCGACAAAGGACATCCCCGGTGGTCCAGGGGTGGAGGGGCTGGCTGCCAATGCTAGGGTCATGGGTTCGACCCCTGGTCCAGGAAGATCCCACATGCTGCAGGGCAACTAAGCCCATGCAGCACAACTCATGTGCCCTGGAGCCTGTGCTCCACAACAAGAGAAGCCGCTGCAGTGAGAATCCCGCACACCGCAACTGGAGAGTAGCCCCGACTGGCCTCACGAGGAAAAGCCCAGGCAGCTACGAAGACCCAGCGCCACCAAAATACATAAATAAAATATGGACAAATGCATAAAACGTCATATGGAATAGTAATCATAAAGTATAATGGAATTTAAAATGAAAATACCAAACAATCTAACATGAACTGGGAGTGGGAAAGAAATAGTATTAGAATGTTATAGGATCAATGGGGTATTCAGGCACGTGATAAAGGTTTGATTAATTTCAGGCTTTAATAAATTAAGTGTGCATGTTACAATATCTAGGGTAAATACTAAAACAAGGATTAGGACACTGTTCCATGGATCAGATCCAGCTTGCTTTTGGTATGGCCTGCCAAATAAGAAGAGAGAAGGAAATAGCAACCCACTCCAGTGTTCTTGCCTGGAGAATCCCAGGGACGGGGGAGCTTGGTGGGCTGCTGTCTATGGGGTCGCACAGAGTCGGACACGACTAGAGCGACTTAGCAGCAGCAGCAGCCAAATAAGAATGGTTTCCACATATGAAAAGGGCTATAAAAATCCAATCAGAGAAGAATCTATGACAGACTATCAGTGGCACGCAAAGCCTAAAATATTTACCATCAGGCTTTTTACAGAAAAAAGTTACCAGCTCCTGCACTAAAGGAATAGAAAAAGAGTATATCATTTCAAACTTATCAACAGAGAAAATGATATGAGTTAAATGATAAAACATATACAGACAATTCTTTCAAGGCCAGAAAGAAAAGAGAAAAATAGGACGAGTAAGATAAGAAACACAAAATAAGACAGTAGATTTAATTCTAAATGTTTACAGTAGATGTACATTACATTTACATTTACCTAAACACAGTCATTAATTATAAATGGACTAAATGCTCCAGTAGATAATCACGATGGTGTCATCACTGACCTAGAGTCAGACAGCCTGGAATGTGAAGTCCAGTGGGCCTTAGAAAGCATCACTATGAACAAAGCTAGTGGAGGTGATGGAATTCCAGTTGAGCTCTTTCAAATCCTGAAAGATGATGCTGTGAAAGTGCTGCACTCCATATGCCAGCAAATTTGGAAAACTCAGCAGTGGCCACAGGATTGGAAAAGGTCAGTTTTCATTCCAATCTCAAAGAAAGGCAATGCCAAAGAATGCTCAAACTATTGCACAATTGCACTCATCTCACATGCTAGTAAAGTAATGCTCAAAATTCTCCAAGCCAGGCTTCAGCAATACATGAACCGTGAACTTCCTGATGTTCAAGCTGGTTTTAGAAAAGGCAGAGGAACCAGAGATCAAATTGCCAACATCCGCTGGATCATGGAAAAAGCAAGAGAGTTCCAGAAAAACATCTATTTATGCTTTATTGCCTATGCCAAAGCCTTTGACTGTGTGGATCACAATAAACTGGAAAATTCTGAAAGAGATGGGAATACCAGACCACCTGATCTGCCTCTTGAGAAATCTGCATGCAGGTCAGGAAGCAACAGTTAGAACTGGACATGGAACAACAGACTGGTTCCAAATAGGAAAAGGAGTACATCAAGGCTGTATATTGTCACCCTGCTTATTTAACTTCTATGCAGAGTACATCATGAGAAACGCTGGACTGGAAGAAACACAAGCTGGAATCAAGATTGCCAGGAGAAATATCAATAACCTCAGATATGCAGAAGACACCACCCTTATGGCAGAAAGTGAAGAGGAACTAAAAAGCCTCTTGATGAAAGTGAAAGTGGAGAGTGAAAAAGTTGGCTTAAAGCTCAACATTCAGAAAACAAAGATCATGGCATCTGGTCCCATCACTTCATGGCAAATAGATGGGGAAACAGTGGAAACAGTGGCTGACTTTATTTTTCTGGGCTCCAAAATCACTGCAGATGGTGACTGCAGCCATGAAATTAAAAGACGCTTACTCCTTGGAAGGAAAGTTATGACCAACCTAGGTAGCATATTCAAAAGCAGAGACATTCCTTTGCCAACAGAGGTCCGTCTAGTCAAGGCTATGGTTTTTCCTGTGGTCATGTATGGATGTAAGAGTTGGACTGTGAAGAAGGCTGAGTGCCGAAGAATTGATGCTTCGGAACTGTGGTGTTGGAGAAGACTCTTGAGAGTCCCTTGGACTGCAAGGAGATCCAACCAGTCCATTCTGAAGGAGATCAGCCCTGGGATTTCTTTGGAGGGAATGATGCTAAAGCTGAAACTCCAGTACTTTGGCCACCTCATGCGAAGAGTTGACTCATTGGAAAAGACTCTGATGCTCGGAGGGATTAGGGGCAGGAGGAGAAGGGGACGACAGAGGATGAGGTGGCTGGATGGCATCACTAACTCGATGGACATGAGTCTGAGTGAACTCCGGGAGTTGGTGATGGACAGGGAGGCCTGGCGTGCTGTGATTCATGGGGTTGCAAAGAGTCGGACATGACTGAGCAACTGAACTGAACTGAAATGCTCCAGTTAAAAGGCAAAAAGTTCAGACTGGATGGGGAGAAATTTATGTTGTTTAAAAATGAACGAACACATCTAAAACATAAGAATACAGAACATTTTAAGGCAATAAAATAAAAATACTAGTTTTCAAAATGCTAGTATAACTTTATTTGTAAAAGACAAAGTAGACTTTAAGGCAAAAATGCATTACTAGAGGTAAAGATAATAACAAAACAATTTCACTGACTCAATGAATATGAGTTTGAGCAAACTCTGGGAAATAGTGAAGGACAGGGAAGCTCGGCATGCTGCAGGACATGACTTAGCGACTGAATAACAACAAAAGTTTTAATGATCACTGCAAAGTATGAAAAAGAGATGTTTGACAAAATTCAATATCCATTCATGGTTTAAAAAAAAAAATCTTAGGAAACTAGAAATATAAGGAACTTACTATATCTGATAAAGGGTACATACTGAAAAACAAACTTACAGCAAATATTATACTTCAGGGTGAAACTGTCAAAAACTTTCCCTTTGAGTTTGGTAGCAAGATGAGGAAGCTTACTATTACTATGCCAGTCCTGTATTGTTCTGTCAAGACCTAGCCTGTGCAATAAGAAAAGGAAGTGAGATAAGACAGACAAGCATCAAAAAAAATTAAAAAACCTCACCATTCATAGATGTGATGATGAGTATATTTTAAAAAATTGAAAAACTATTTTAAAAAATTGACAATCTATTAGAAATAACAAGAGAGTTCAGTAAATTTGCAGGATACAAAAAACAATGTTAAAACATCATTATGTAATACTATATAGTAGCCACAATTAGAAAGTAAAATTTTTAAAAAGTCACAGTAACAGGTTCTATTCATTATATGATGGTCCAAAATGATTCTGGCTTCCTGCTATCATGCCTTTATGTAATCCCCTCCTCTTGTGTGGGCTGCACTTAGTAACTTCAGTTCAGTCGCTCAGTCGTGTCCAACTCTTAGTGACCCCATGGACTACAGCATGCCAGGCTCCCCTGTCCTTCACCATCTCCTAGAATTTGCTCAGAATTATGTCCATTGAGTCAGTGATGCCATCCAATCATCTCATCCTCTGTCATCCCCTTATCCTCCTGCCTTCAATTTTTCCCAACATCAGGGTCTTTTCCAATAAGTCAGCTCTTCGCATCAGGTGGCCAAAGTATTGGAGCTTCAGCTTCAGCATCAGTCCTTCCGATGAGTATTCAGGGTTGATTTTTCTTTTAAGATCGACTGGTTTGATCTCCTTGCTGTCCAAGGGACTCTCAAGAGTTTTCTCCAACATCACAGTTCAAAAGCATCAATTCTTCGATGCTCATCTTTCTTAATGATCTATATTCTAATGAATAGAACATAGCAGAAATCATGACATGTCATTTCTGACATTAGGTTATTAAAAGGCTGTGGCTCCCATCTTGGGTGTTCTCTCTCCCTCTCAAATTACTTCCCTCCTGGGGAAGCCAGCTGTCATGTCAGGAGGCAGCCCTGCTGGTCCCCTTCACAAGTCAAGCAAAGGTAGGAGGTGGATTGGTCCCAGGCTGGACAGCTGCAGCTGGTCTCCTGCTGACATTTCAAAATGGGATACCAGTGGGAGGATTGGGTCTTGAATGGGATGCATTCTTGTGGATTTCCCGGCCTGACGCATGCACAGAGAAGGCCTTCAGTCTAGGGGAAGGATGCAAGAATGAAGAAGACACCTGCTGGAATCCATCTGGCTGAAAGATGCAGGGCCACACCAGGACCAAATATGGAGATGATTGACTAGGAAAACAAAACCAATGGAAACTGCCTCTATATAAGCCACCTAAACTGCCTCTATTGGGCTGCTCACCTCGAGGTTGCCTCTGTGCCTTTGCACACATGTATTGTTTTTTTCACACATACTTTACTTCTTCCACACAAACAATGCTTTTAACTTTTTCACAATATTGGTCTCTTTGCTGAATTCTTTCTTCAAAGAAGATAAGAACCGAGCCTCTTCCACCAGCTTTTCATCATGGGAATCAAAGCCCTTAGATAAGACCACAGCCCTAGTACATGGACTTATAATATGACTTTGCAATTTCAATCCTAGGTATACACTCAAAAGAACTGAAAATGTATATTCACACAAAAACTTGTACATGAGTACCCATAGCAGCATTATTGAAAATGTGGAAGAAAGGCAAAATATTTACCAACAGATTAAAAAATAAATAAAAGTGTGGCGTGTCCACACAATGATATACTATTCATCAATAAAAAGGAATACATGCTACAACATGGAAAAACCTTGAAAATGTACTAGGTGAAAGAAACCAGTTATAAAGGCCACATATTGCATAAGTCTATTTCTATGAAATGTACTGAATAGGCAAATTTATACAGACAGAAAGTAGATTAATGGTTGCTCGATGCTGGGAGCTTGGGTGAAACGGAAATGAGGTAATGGGTATGAGGTTTCTTTTTGGGGTAAAATGAACACATTCTAAAATTGACTGTGGTGATGGCTGCACAATTCTGCACAACCAGATCTTGTGGAAAAAACCCAAATGAACTTTTGGGCCCACCCAATACTAGAAACTATTGAAATGTTACACTTAAAAAAGTAAGACCGCAGCCCTAGCCATCAACTTGACTGCAACCTCATAAAAGACCTGAAGGCAGAGCCTCCAGCTAGGTGAATAACCCACAAAAGCTGGAGATGATAAATGTTGGTGGTTTTACCACCAAGTTTGGGGATAATTTGTTACATGTTAATCAGATCAGATCAGATCAGATCAGTCGCTCAGTCGTGTCCGACTCTTTGCGACCCCAGCACGCCAGGCCTCCCTGTCCATCACCAACTCCCGGAGTTCACTCAGACTCACGTCCATCGAGTCAGTGATGCCATCCAGCCATCTCATCCTCTGTCGTCCCCTTCTCCTCCTGCCCCAATCCCTCCCAGCATCAGTCTTTTCCAATGAGTCAACTCTTCGCATGAGGTGGCCAAAGTACTGGAGTTTCAGCTTCAGCATCATTCCCTCCAAAGAAATCCCAGGGCTGATCTCCTTCAGAATGGACTGGCTGGATCTCCTTGCAGTCCAAGGGACTCTCAAGAGTCTTCTCCAGCACCACAGTTCAAAAGCATCAATTCTTCGGCGCTCAGCCTTCTTCACAGTCCAACTCTCACATCCATACGTGACCACAGGAAAAACCACAGCCTTGACTAGACAGACCTTTGTTGGCAAAGTAATGTCTCTGCTTTTGAATATGCTATCTAGGTTGGTCATAACTTGCCGATAACTAATATAACCACCACCATTTACAACACTTCAAAAATAGATCAAGTGGCTAGAAATAAATCTAACCAGAAAGGCACACAATTCAGATACAGTTCTAAAATTTAATTGGGACATGCAGAAATAGGCCAGAGCACTCACCAACAGTTCCACACATACGTGGCTGCCTGATTTACAACAGAGCTGGTGTTTCTGAGCATCAGGGAGAGGCTGGCGTTTATATGAATGGTGTTCAGACAGCTGGGTTTCCACAGGAGGAAAAAACAAAAACAAAATTCAACCCTAACACATACAAGCCACGAAAATCAATTGCAGGTAAATTTAAAGACCTGATGGTGAAAAGCTACAAAACTTCTTGGCAATGATATAGAAAGATGTCTTCCTGACTTTGAGTCAGGGAAGAATTTAACACAAAAATACTGGCCATCAGATAAATATTTAATCAACTAGAACATAATAAACTGAAGAATTTCTGTTCATCAAAAGACTATGAGTGGGGCTGGGGGGGGCTTCCCTGGTGGCTTAGTGATAAGGAATCCACTTGCCAATGCAGGAGACACAGGTTTGATCCCTGATCCCATATGCCATGGAGCAGCTAAGCCCATGTGCCACAACTACGGAGTCCGAGCTCTAGAGCCCAGGAACCATAGCAAGAGAAGTCACCACAGTGAGAGCCCTGAGCACCACAGCTGGAGAGCGCCCCCACTCTCTGCACCTAGAGAAAAGCCCACGCAGCAGGGAAGACCAGCACAGCCAAAAATAATTATTTTTTTAAAAAAGACTGTAGGGGAAAAAAGTGAATAAGATCACCGAGTGGGAGAATATAATTGCAATAATATAACCAACAAAGAAGTCATATCCAGAATACATAAATATCCCCTAAAAATCAATAAGAACAAGAGGAGAAGGGAGACTGAGACAAGGGCTTGGGTGTCTAGAAGATGATGCTCACGGCAGGTGTGAGGGGTAGAGAGAGTGAGACGGGGCAGGTAGACATCCCAATGCCAGGATGTTATCAAGGCCACTGCTGTAGGCGGTGGGACCTCCAGGACTCCTGAGACAGTCGAGAGCTGTTTCCGTGAAGGTCAGGAGCTGGGGCGCCCGCCCATCAGCTATCATGCCCCCATTCCAGTCTTTTCCACAGTGTTAGAAAAGAACGTTGATAGGCTGGCTGTCTAGCAGTGGGAGCTTTGTGCCCTGCACAATGGCCAAAATTAGAGTGATGCTCACGCCGGGGCATATGTTACATACAACCCAATAGAAACTAGGCAAAAGATTTAAACAGATGCTTTTAAAAGGGGAGGGACGAATCCAACCAGCCAATAAATATATGAAGAGATGCTCTACCTCATTAAATTGCCTTGGAAATGCAACTTACAGTAACATTGAGATACCACTACACACCCAGCAGATTAAGCAAGGGCTTCCCAGGTGGTGCCAGTGGTAAAGAAACCACCTGCCAATGCAAGAGACTTAAGAGACACAGGTTCAATCTCTGGATCAGGAAGATCCCCTGGAAGAGGGCATGGCAACCCACTCCAGCTTTCATGCCTAGAGAATCCCATGGACAGAGGAGCCTGGTGGGCTAGAATCCATAGATAGGATCACAAAGCGTCGGACACAACTGAAGCGACTTAGCAGGCACACATGTGTGGCACCAGAGAGCCACGGGGATACTCATCCGAGCAGAGAGGAACTGAAAATTTGTTCAACCACTTCAGAAAAATGGCATAGTCTAGTAAAGTTGAAGACGCAGATGACCTGTAGCCCAGAAATTCCACTCCTAGATACATAGCTTGGAGCAACACAAATACGCACCTCTATGTACATACAAGAACACTCATCGCTTACAATACCTCAGCCTGCAAGCATCCCAAACATCCGTCCACAGGAGAAAAGGTTCAGAGCTGTAGTGTGGTCCCGTGCTGGAATAGCATATAGCAATGAACTTGAATAAAATGTATTTACATCCAACAACACAGACGAATCCCACAAATTTAATGGTAAGGTGAAGAAACGTGGATTTTGTTTATATAAACTTCCAAAATAAGAAAAACCAAAACTATGTTGTTCAGAGATGCAGATACAGGTGGTAAAACTGTCAGTGCTAGTAAGGAAGTGATGCCTTTAGACAGCAGGATGTTTTCCTGCCCTGTGCAGGAGGGTGTGGGGTGGAGAAAGGAGGATGGAGGTTTCAGGGGCGGAGGAGGGGAGTTACATGGTGATTTGCTCTATAATTTTGGCTAAATTGTGTGTATATCCTGTGAACTCTCTATAGTTTACAATTTATTAATGTTCACCAATAAAGGATTACATCAACAAAACTGATGCACACACACCACCTGCTCTCCCTTTGTGAGTTCCCCACCGCAGTTACAGACAGGCCACCCCACCATTCAGGACCCACCATCAGACTTGATGGCTCCCGCCCACCTGGTGGCCAGGCAAGCTTTCCATCCTATGGGCTCCCCCACCCGACGCCCCTCTGAGCCTCGCCCCTCCCTCCATTCCTGCTGTCAGCACAACTCTGGATGCATTTCAGGTCCACCCAAGGACAACCAGAGACTGCTACGCCTCCCTGGATGTCCCTCCAACCTGTCTCCACCCACTGCCAGTGGCCCTGTGGAAACACCACTCAGATGGGGGACTCACCTGGTCAAAGAGCTTCAGTGCCTCCCTACTGCTCAAGCTCCATGCTGGGGCTCTTATCCCTCTGGTTTCTCTCTTGCCTCTCCTAACTTCACCCCTAAGCCCATGTGTCTGCACTCTCTCTTTCTCTCTTCCCTTTACCCCCAAACCTCCCCCTCCCCCCTTCCCCTGTCCTACTCTATTCAGCTAGAAGCCCTCTCTCGTAAGAAACTTCCTGCTGGACTTCTCTGGTGGTCCACTGGTTAAAATCCACCTGCCAATGCAGGGGACACGGGTTCGGTTTCTGATCTGGGAAGATTCCACATGCCGCAGAGCAACTAAGCCCATGGGCCACAACTACTGAAGCCTGTGCGCCTACAGCCTGTGCTCTGCAGCAAAGAATGGACCCCACTGACTGCAACCAGAGAAAGCCCACATGCAGCAACAAAGACCCAGGGCAACCAAAAATAAAAATAAATTATGTGGAAAAAAAAAAGGAGCCTTCCTGCCACCCTGGGTTACACTCCTCACCCTCCCCTAACACCCCACCGAAGGAAGCAGCCCAGCCCACAGGCTCTAGGCTCTGGGTTGGTTTGTGTTTCTGCAGCCTGGGTTCCTGGGGTGATAGAGCGAAGCCAGGGCCCGCCTGAGATGAGAGGCTCCCATTGCTGGAGAGGAAGGTCTGGGATGTCTATCAACAGGTAACTTCTCATCAAAGCATCCCTGCAAACCCTGGGGAGGAGCAGGGAGCCAGCTGACTAAGAGCCCCCATGGGCTCCAGTACAAGGACATCAAAGTAGTGACTATGAGGCTGAAGTTGAACCAGAGGCCCTTTCCCCATTTTCCTTCCAGGAGCAACATAAGCCTCTCATTTTTGTTTAATTCATAGGCCTTCTCCACCAATGTCAATCCCCATGCAGAAGGTGGGAAAACCCTAATGTGATATAAAAATTAATAATGAAATGTGATATTTTTGCTACCCCAATTTTGTCCACACACATCATCTTATGTTACCATTGCCTGGTATATCCCTGGTCCCACCAGATGGTGAGCCTGGGGGAGAGGGGTGGTGCGAGCAGCAGCTGGCCTCCTCCCTGCATGGGGAACCCCAGGCTGAGCAAGCCTGCTCCAACGCAGTCTCTGCGCATGTGGGACAGATAGAGGGCAGGTAGACAGAGGTTGGGTATTGGGGGGATGGGAGGATGAATGGATGGATGGTGGCCAGGTGGTGGCTGGATAAAAGGACAGATAAGTGTATTCATGAACAAATGAAATGGAAAATAAAGGAATAATGAACAGATGGACAGACAGAACGATGAATGGATGGACAGACGCGTGAATGAAGAGAGACAGATGGGTGGATAAAAGAACAGCAGACATTCCCACAGAAGGATGGGGAAATCTACCAGTTTCCTTCTTTAACAGAGCTGGGAAAGCCAGGTCAGAGCTCAGATGCACTCTTGCTGGAAATGTTCCCATCTTGCAGTTGGCAGGAATGTCGGGGTCCCCTAGGTCCTCTGCAGGCTGCCTCTGGGCTCTGGGACCAGGGAGAAAGGCAGGAGTGGTCAACCGCGACCCCTGGTGGTCAGGATAGGAATGACTGCCCCCGGGCCTAGCTCGGCAGCTCTGGCCGTCCTGGCCCCGCTTAGGGAGCCTACCTTCACCCTAGTTCCAGGCGCTGACCTTCTGGCCCATAGGCTGAGGTTCCCATCTAAATGTCCTCGGACAGCTCACGGCACCGATGGTGTGCGAGGCAGCAGGCCAGGCGTTCACTCACACTGAAGGGCCTACACCTGACCAAGTCACACTCACCTCTCCCTGACCCCTCAGAGCAGCCTTGGAAATAGCTACTAGGCCCCCATTTTACAGGAGAGAAACCTAAGTCTCAGAGGGGCCTCAAGAGGCTTGCCAGGGTCTACAGTGAGTGAGTTGCAGAGCCAGGATTTGAACTCAGACTGTCTCAGATTCCCTCCTAGGCTAGCTCGCTGCCTCCCTGACAGATCCTGCTGGGACAATTGTGGCTGGCTATCTGAGCATCCCTGGTGGGTCCACAGCGCAAATACACACAGCCCCTGGCTCCACAGAATGTGCCATCTGGTGGGCTTGTTCCCACCCCTTCACGGTTCTGATAAGGAACCAGAGGCTGATTTGAATCTCAGCTCCGGCACTGAGTAGCTGTGCGACCTTGGGCAAGTCACTTAACCTTTCTGTGCTTCAGTTTCCTCATGGGTGGAATGAGTCTGACAATAATCAAACTTACATCACAGGGTTGTTGTGAAAATTAAGTGAGCTAATATATGTAGGACGTATCGGGTACATAGCAAGGGCTCCCTCTCACTGGTATTCCAGTGAGCGGAATGGGGCTCAGGGGAAGAAAAGGCTGAAAACTCACAAGTGTAGCAATGCCACGCTTACTTTCATTGTTTTTCAGAAGCAAGATGGAGACGAGGCTGCGCAGCAAAATGGGGAGGATGGCGGCTGTGGGCTCTATGGCGATGGTGGCAGCGGAGGACGTCTTCCAGAAGCTTTTCGGCTTCTACCTACAGAGCCGCCCCCGGGACCGTAGACCCGGGAGGGGACATCGACTTCCCACCAGCTCACACCCACGGCACAGGGCCTGGTGCCCACAAGGTGGTCAAATCTCAGCTAAATGTGTCCCTAGTCAGTGACCACAGTGACGGAGCAAGACTTCAGCCGGTCAGCAAGTGGCGAGCCTTTGGGCTGCAAGGCTATCTTGGATCTCTTTTTATCCCACACTCCTTCCCAGGTTACCAGTGGCACTGCATGAAGCACTGCCTCTAAGTCAGCGGTCTCCAGCCTATTTGGCACCAGGGACTGGTTTCATGGAGGACAAATTTTCCACAGACCAAGGTGGGGAGGTATGGTTTGGAGATGATTCAAGCAGTGAAAAAGTGAAAATGTTAGTCACTCAGTCATGTCCAACTCTTTGTGACCCCAAGGGCTATAGCCCACCAGGCTCCTCAATCCATGGATTTCTCCAAGCCAGAATACTGGAGTATTCCCTTCTCTGGGGTATCATCCCAACCCAGGGATCAAACCCAGATCTCCTGCATTGCAGGTGGAGTCTTTACCACTGAGCCACCAGGGTACATCACATTTATTGTGCACATTATTTCAATTATCATTACATCAGCAGCACCCCCGCCCCGAGATCATCAGATGTTAGATCCCAGAGGTTGGGGACCCCTGCTTAAGTTATATTCATATGACTAAGGAAGAGACCCAAGATTTGTGGGAACATAGCAAAGAGTTTCAAAGGTATAAAGAAGTGAGTAAATGGAAATCTCAAAGTTTATTAGAGAAAATGCATTAAGTGACCCTAGGCTACCATTTTAATGACCTGACTTTGACTTGACTTTCCTTTCAGAGTAAGTGGCCACTGATTATGTATTTCAGGGTTTTTGAGCTGAAGCCATGGCATGTTATCTGGCCAGAGCTTTTTCAATTTTTTGGAAATGCCGGTTCATGGGTTTTGCTCATTTTTCTCCTAAGTTGTTTATCTTTTCTTACTGATCCATAGGGTATCTTGATACCAACTCTGTGCTTACATCTTCTCCCAAATATGGCTTGTCTTTTCACTTCCTTTAAGGTGTATTTTGGGAAATAGAATTTTTTTATTGGAGTGTAGTTGATTTAAAATGTTGTGCTAATTTCTGCTGTACAGCAAAGTGATCAGTTAGTTGTACATATACATACATGTGCGTGCTCAGCCACTTCAGTCATGCCTGACTTTTTGAGACCCCATGGACTGTAGCCCGCCAGGCTCTTCTGTCCATAGGGATTCTCCAGGCAAAAATGCTGCCATACCCTCCTCCAGGGAATCTTCCCCACCCAGGGATCAAACCCAAGTTTCTTGTGGCTCCTGCATTGGAAGGTGGATTCTTTATCACTAGCACTGCCTGAGAAGCCCACATATACATATAGCCACTCTTTTTTTAGATTCTTTCCCCATATAGGTCATTACAGAATATTGAGGAGAGTTCCCTGTGCTTTACAGTAGATCCTTATTAGTTAAACTGAATCTATATAGTGGTGTGTGTATGTCAATCCAGTCTCCCATTTATCCCTCCCCTCCCTTTCCCCCTGGTAACCATGCTTGTTTTCTGCATCTGTGACTCCGTCTAAAACCCAAATAAGCATGTGGTCAATTGTATCCATCTTTTCATCATGGTTAACACTTTTTTGATATTTTCTTTAAGGGTTCTTTCCCCACCTTCAAGTCAGAAAGATGTTAATCTATATTTTCTTCAAACAGTACTAAAGGTGTGCTTTTGACATGTAAACCCTTAATTCATCTAGAGCTGATTCTTGTTTTTTGGGGTTTTGTTTTTATATTTGGTTTTGGGGTTGTTGTTTTTTTTTTTTTTTTTTCAGATTTTTGGCCACTCCACAAGGCATGTGGGATCTTAGTTCCCCAACCAGAGATTGAACCTGCGCCCCCTGCAGTGGAACCCCGCGTTTTAATCTCTGGGCCACCAGGGAAGTCCCTAGAGCTGATTCTTGAGTCCACTGTAAGGCAGAGATTTGAATGGACTTCTTTCCTACACGTGTCACCAGTTCCACATGGTCCCCCCCCTTCCCTGGTCTGCCAGCTTCCACCATCATATACCAGAGTCCCACGTATGTCTTCTCCTGCTCCCAGGCTCTCCTTTCCATTCCTTTGGTTAATTTGTTTATCCCAGTGACAAATTTCCAAACATGTGGGGATTTTTAAATTATATTTTTGTTATTACCAGCTCCACTTCATCGAGTTCAAAGAATGTGGTCTAATAGCAATTCTTTGCAATTTTTTTTTTTGAAGCTTGCTTTCTAATCTAGTCTACTGTCAGTTTTTAAAAATAGCCCTTAAGTGCTTAAGGAGAATCTGATTATGGGAGACAAAATTCAGTTAATGTCCATTACATCAAATCTGTTTCTTATGTCATTCAGATCTTCTGTATCTTGGCTAGTTTGTTCAGCTTTGCCATCCTTAATTAAGAGAAGCATCTGAGGGACTTCCCTGATGGTCCAGTGGCTAAGACTCCGTGTTCCCAATGCTGGGGATCCCAGCTTGATCTCTGGCTAGGTAATTAGATCCCACTTGCTCCAACTAAGACCCAGCAAAGCCAAATAAAATAATATATATATATATATATATATATTTTTTTTAATAAAAGAGAGAGAGAAGCATTTGAAACATCCCATGTTGCTAGAGGATTTGTCAGCTTCTCCCTAGTCCATCAATTTTTAAAAATCAGATTGGTCGAAGTAAACTTGCAGATGATAAAATTCACTTTTTAAATGATATGGATATCCACAACTACTGTTGCAAGGGAAGGAAAAAGGCTGTGGAGCCAAGAAAAGGCCCCATCCTAGCCTTTGAGGTAGGAGATAGATGGGGCCCCTGGACTGGACAGCTGGTGTTTGTCAAGTGGAGTAAAACCGAAGCTTTGTTCTCACCCAGACACTCCAAGGACAAAACTAGTTGCAAAAGCTGAGCTCTGCTAAAGTAGAGATAAGGTGCCTGCTCCTGAGGTCAGAAAAACTTTCCTGTCTGCACACATGCATGTGGGTAATGTCCAGGAAGGACACTGGGGAGCAGGAAGGAGCAGGAAGACTCCCTGGGTTCAAAAAGGGAGGGGCACCTTCCATAATAAGCATGGAATGCACCCACAGGCCTCTGCTGTAGGGTCCAGCTTAGCAAGCAGTTGCATGCGCATCTTGGGGAGGGTGCTAGGACCAGTCAGGTATAAAGAAAAAAATGAAAGAGCTGGCCTAATGTAAACAAAGACCCGGAAGGACTGTCCTATAGGAGTGATCTGAATTGCCTCTTTACCACGCAGCTCATTCAGGACACCAGCACTCCTCTCCAGGTGTGTGTCTCTGCCTTGCTTCCGTCTTAAATAAACAAACTGCTTCTGTGTGCACTCCCACACCTTATGCTGTGTCTCTATTAATAACCTTTGTACCTGTTTTTACAGTTTTTGTCTTCTTGAAACATTCTTGCTTTCAAATGGGAGGAAAGAGCCAGGGTCACTTTGCATCTCACCTCCACCCCTGGGGACTAGGATTCCTGGTTTTCATCCAGGGTTACCCAGGTTCAATTCCTGGGCAGGGAACTAAGATCTCTCTTCAGGACCGCTCACTGCTCTCTCTCCAAAATCAGCTTTACCGGGCAAGGGCAGCTTCCTGGTCCAGACAGAGAAATCAGGAGAGGCTGCCAGACTGAGGTCATGAGGGTGCGTTGTCATCTTTCTGCAAATGAAAGACCTGAGAGACAGTGTTCTGGGAAGCTTGTACAAGGCCTGGAGGTGAGGAAGGACCTGTTCAGAGAATGTGAAGTAGTTGAGTATGGCAGGAACAAGAAGGACAAGGAAGGAATGACAGGTAGGAGCCCCAGGGCCTTTCAAGCTCCAATGGGAAGTTTGACTATGACGAGGGGGAGAGTATGGAAGGGTGTCAGCAGAGAAAAACATGTCAGCTTACAGGATGAAAAAATTCCCTCTCGCTTCTGAGTAAAGCTCAGACTGGGAGTGGGAAGCCAGGGAGAGCTGTGGAGAGGAGGATGGAGGCCAGGTCTGGACCACGGTTGATGGGAGGGGCACCAGAAGGCAGAGCCCTTGAGCATCCTAGTGGCAGCCTTGACTGGCAAGGGGAGCCCGGGAAGAGAAGCCCTGAGTGGAGATCAGGACTCACCCAGGGGGCAGAGGGTTCCCCAGTTGGCACACGGTGGATAGATGTGAAGGGTGAAGACTGCACGCCCCAGACCCCCGAGCCAGTGCTCCTTCCTAAGCAACATAAACTAAGCCTGTGCGGCACCACTGCCGAGGCCCCGTGCTACAACTACTGAAGCCCAAGAGCTCTAGAGTCTGTGCTCCGCAGCAAGCCACCACAGCGGGAAGCGCGTGCACAAATAGTACTAGCGCTCCACAACTAGTGTGCACAGCAACGGACACCCAGAACAGCCAAGAATTATATTTAAAAAAAAAGCATGTTGCCAGGCTTAGCAAAAGAACTAAAGAAAAAATAAGCAGATGGAGTCTATAGGGTGAAATTTGAATTTCAGATAAACAGTGAACTTTTTTTGTATCTGTCCCCCAGATCGAGCATCTTTTGCTTTATTGGGCAACCCTCATTCAATACTCCTCCCCCCGTACACACACTATGCCTTTCTGAAAAAACAGCAGCAAAGCAACACAGAAACTGCTAGTCTGTGGCCTTTCTGGCATCGACTTGTCATCCCTCACCAGGTGCCTCCTCGGAGTCTCCGGCCCTGAGCAGCAGCCCTGCCCAGACACGACCCGCGCCATCTTCCTGCTAAGTCTGGAAGCCCCTGAAAGCTGCGCCCGATGTGGAGTCCGGGCAAGGCCAGGACCCTGCTGGGAGTGAGAGGAGGACACAGAGGCCCGGCAAGGGCTCCCTCATCCCTGCCCCCACACCCAGCTGGGGCATTTCCAGAAAGTGGTCCCTGCCCAGAGCATGAACCCCGACCGGGCTCAGGGCCACATGCCTGGGGCCGCTTCCTGGAATTACTGCCCCATTCCGTGTCGCTGTGGCCACATCCTCCGTTGGCAGCCCAGGCTTGGTAGGATCTAACAGGCCAGGTCCGGGCTGGGGTGGGGAGGAGGGAGGGAGCTCCCAGGCAAGGCCCTGCTTTACTGGGCTGCAGAGTCAGCCTGGGACACTGCTCCCTGGAACTGCCGAAGAGAGGAGATGGAGATTCCCATGATCCTCAGGATCCTCATTGGAATGGGGACCCATCCCAAGGCCTGGGGTGCCTGGTACAAGCCAGAGCTGGCCAAACCAGAGGAGCTCGGATAGGGGCTCACATCACCCTGATAGAGGCAGGGGGACACTCTGCCTGGAGTCAAAGTGGGAGAGAGACATTTTCTGTGGGAAAATTGGAGCGATTTCATGGGAGACACGATAACTGAGCCCCTGAGAATTTCACTAGATCAGAGAATTGGGGAACAGAGGGGTAGGGTGATCGGTGGCAATGGCCTGGAGGCTGTGCCACGTGGAGAAGGTTCCTAAAATGACCAAAGGCCAGCAAGTCTGGGTAGAGGCAGCTCTGGGGAAAGTGGCAAAGCCAAGGAACACAAGATGTGCCCAGAGAGGAGCTGGACCTGTGAGGACGAGCAGACCTGGACCTTAGATGGATCGGCCTCTGAAACTCAGATGGCACTGCTAACAATAATAACAAATATGAATGACAGCGGTAACCATTCACTGAGCACTTACTTACCCTCTGCTAAGTCTCTTTATAACCAGTCCACTCTAAAGGAGATCAGTCCCGGGTGTTCTTTGGAAGGACTGATGCTAAAGCTGAAACTCCAATACTTTGGCCACCTCATGCGAAGAGTTGACTCATTGGAAAAGACTCTGATGCTGGGAGGGATTGGGGGCAGGAGGAGAAGAGGACGACAGAGGATGAGATGGCTGGATGGCATCACTGACTCGATGGACATGAGTTTGAGTGAACTCCAGGAGTTGGTGATGGACAGGGAGGCCTGGTGTGCTGCGATTCATGGGGTTGCAAAAAGTTGGACAGGACTGAGCGACTGAACTGAACTGAAGCCTCTTTATATGGGTTATTTTATTTAACCTTCTAAATAGGTATTACTATTACCCCTGTCTTACAGATGGGAAAACTCAGGCACAGACAGGTGGAATGGTTTGTCCATGGTCACACAGCTGACAAGTGGCAGGGCTGGCATTTGATCCCAGGCCATCTAGCTCTGGAATTGAACCATTCACCACCGAATGAAAGGCTATTCGTGTAAGAAATGAACAGAGGGCAGAGGGTCCCCCTGGGAGAAAAGGGATCTGGCTCCAGTTCCCGCCCTGTGATGTTCAAAGCCACCAAAATCTGTCTGATGGCCCGGAGCCAGTCGCTGAGAACCTGTCCCAGCCCACAGCTCCAGTGCCAGATACGCCCAGAGCACGAGACACCAAGAGCCAGAGCGGGCAGCTGTGTTGGGAAAAGGAAATGGCTATGTAGGCAGGACTGGCATTCCTCCTGCTGGTCACTCAGCACGCACAGTCCTGGAGGCAGGGCCTCTCCATCTGGTGTGTCATCTCCACAGACAGGTGACCACAGCATCTCCATTGGTTTTGGACCCCACGGCTTCTGATGTGGACCAACATCGCCCCCTGGTGGAAAGTCTGGGAAATGCGCTGGCTTCCTGAGTGGTCTCCTACTCCGTCTATCAGGACAGGTCAAGGGCAATGGTGATTCTCTACAACAGTAACAGCTAACATAGCAAGTAAGAAGAAAACAAGAATGTGCAGCATGACAAAAGGCTTGCATAATTTATACCAATTTATAACACTGTAGGCGCCTCCCAGCTCCAAGAGTATATACCAACAAATGTGAGATTTAGAACACACATCCTCACACCTACCAGGGGAAATTCAAACCTGCCCAGTCATCAAAATGCCTGGCCACTGGAGCTCAGATGGAGGGGAATGAGGCACTCCCCTCCCACCTCCAGGAAGTCCTATGGCCCCAGTCACTAGTCTAAATGTCCTATAGGGGCCTGGGGAGCACTGGAGGAGGAGCCTCTGGGAAGGACAGGATTTTCTGATCTTCGGGAAAGGTGGGCTTGGAGTTAGTCCACATAATCTGGGAGCAAAAGGAAAAGAAACTTCGGACACAGGCTGATGAGGTCTCAAACACGAGGTGGGTCTCTAAGCACTGGGCTGGGGACTTCGGCCTGGGATGACCCTCTCCTCAAGGAAGGAAGCAGGGCCCAGCAGGCCTTTCCAGGACAGGCTGGTCAAGACCCTGCCCCCAGCTGCCCTAGGCCAGCTGCCCCACCCCACTATGACCTCTTCCTCCCTGGTCTCATTTAATCTTCATAGAACTCTGGGACAGGGCAAGACCAGAGCCATCTGTCCCCAGGTCACAGATGTGGAAACTGAGGGTCAGTGAGAAATCACAGGTCCAAGGTCAGACAGTGAGACTCAGAGCCAGGCGCTGAAACATGACCTTTTGACTCCGTGACCAGTGCTCTGGTCACAGGCCTGGCCAGCTGGGCCGAGGCACCAGGGGCGAGTTGGCTGCCCCCAGGTGGGGTTGACTTGCCTCGGAGCAGATTGCCAGAGGAGGTAGAGCAACATCCTGCCCCCGGGCCTGGGGAAGTCATGGAGGTGGAAAAGGCCCCCAAGAGGCAACAGTGGCCTCTGGCCTCCAGCAGCTGGGCTGCCATCTTCTCTTCTGCAGGCAGCCAGAGAGGCTGGGAGCTCCGGGCCAGAAAGTCCAGGTAGTCCAGACTACTGCACCATCTGGGAGGTGAACACCTCCATCTCTGCCTCGGCCTCTGCCTCTGAGCGGCACCTCTGAGAGCAGAACCACAGGAAGAGGAAGAAACCTGCAAGCAAAAGACTGGTCAGTGGAAGCAACACGGAGCACGTGGGGCCTCCCTCCAAATCCAGGCACCTTCTTGGTCGGGGCGAGCCAGGCCTCCCTGAGGCCCAGGAGTAATTCTCAGAAGCCCTCACTGTAGGAAGTCAAAAGGGATGGAGCATAGGAGCCGGAGGACCAGCCTCTGCAAGCCCATAGGTTGCCTTTGTGCAAATTACAAGGTGGTGCTCCCTTCCTGTGGGCTGGTGTAGCCCCAAACCAGCCTGTTTGGGGCCAGATTTCAGCCCCTGACCTGGAGCCCTTCAGCAGTAGACCAGTACCTGCTGTCCACCACCCAGCCCCCAGGGGTTTCCTCCATGCTGTCCACAGGCCCTACCGTAGAGCGAGTTGAAGATGGTGAAGAGGAAGAGCTGGGGCAGCAGGAAGACACTGAAGGAGAAGAAGGCCAAGGCCCAGGTGGTACCCAGCAGCACGGTGAGACCCAGCACGGTGATGGTGTCCCGGCAGGCCCGGGTGCCTGGCGCCTTCTCCTGTGCCCGCAGTTTGTTCAGGACCCTCAGCGCCCAGGCCAGCACCACCAGGTTGAAAAGGGACGTGAGGCCACCATAGCCCATGACCAGGACACTGTGCACCCAGGAGCTCTGCACCCAGCATCTGCAGGGGATGGGTAAGTGCTGGGGTGGGTATGGCTCCCAAGGCCCGAGGCAGGGAAGCCACCGTCTCCTAGGCCTCTGGACTGTCTCCTGAATCCTGTCCCCATCATTTCTTGCCTGACCGCACACATGGCAAAATCCAGAACCTGGCTTTCCAGCCAGGCCACAGGGTGTGGGGGTGGGTAAAAAATGGGTAAAGTGGGTCAAAGGTACAAACCTCCAGTTATAAAATAAGTAAGTCTTGGGGATCTAATGTACAGTATGATGACTATCGTTAATACTACTGCATTGCAAGGGAATTCCCTGGCAGTCCAGCCATTAAGGGTCTTTCTTGGAAGAGACCTTGATGCTGGGAAAGATTGAGGGCAGAAGGAGAAGGGGATGACAGAGGATGAGATGGTTGGATGGCATCACTGACTCAATGGACATAAGTCTGAGCAAACTCCCAGAGATAGTGAAGGACACGGAAGCCTGGTGTGCCACAGTCCATGGGGTTGCAAAGAGGTGGACACGACTGGGCAACTGAACAACAACCACCACCAGCGGTTAAGACTCCACGCGTCCACTTCAGGGCGCACAGGTTCAATCCCTGGTCCATGAACTAAGATCCCACATGCTGTGAAGTGCGGCCAAAAAGTTCAAAATAAAATAAAAATAAATAATAATACTGCATTGCATATTTGAAAGTTGCTAAGAGAGTAGAGTTCTTACCACAGAAAAATAAATTCTATAACTACATATGGTGATGGATGTAACTACACATATTGCATGGTCATTTTGCAATATATATATAAATATCAAATCATTATGCTGTGTACCTGTAATTAATATAGTGTTATATGTCAAATGTTATAGGGCTTCCCTGATAGCTCAGGTGGTAAAGAATCTGCCTGCAATGCAGGAGACCCCGATTCAATTCCTGGGCTAGGAAGATCCACTGGAGAAGGGATAGGCTACCCACTCCAGTATTCTTGGGCTTCCCTTGTGGCTCAGCTGGTAAAGAATCCACCTGCAATGCAGGAGACCTGGGTTTGATCCCTGGGTTGGGAAGATCCCCTGGAGAAGGGAAAGACTACCCACTCCAGTATTCTGGCCTGGAGAATTCCATGAACTTTATAGTCCATGGTTGTAGCAGAGTTGGACACTTCTGAGCGACTTTCACTTTCACTATATGTCAATCATACTTCAACTTAAAAAATAAAACATGTAAAAAAAATTTGTAAAGAATACATACATATGTAGTAAGGGTTTTTTAAATGCAAGTGAATGAAAGTTGCAAAATGCAGGGTGAGAGGAGAGGGGGAGAGGTGAGGAAGACTCAGGAGAAGCCAGTTCTTAGTTGGGGGGCTCACTAACACCTCTGCACTGACCCACTTCCTGTCCTATGGAAGCGTCACTTCAGTTATTTTGCCCATGTCAGCAAGTTCTATAATAAAACACACATTCAAAGAGTCCTAAGTCACACTTCCTCAGAAAAACCACCCAACCCTCACAGTGAGAGGAATTAACTTCACCTCAGCCTCACTCTCAAACACCACAGTTCAAAAGCATCAATTCTTTGGCACTCAGCCTTCTTTTTTTTGAACTGTGGTGTTAGAGAAGACTCTTGAGAGTCCCTTGGACTGCAAGGAGATCCAAACAGCCCATCCTAAAGGAAATCAGTCCTGAATATTCATTGGAAGGACTGATGCTGAAGCTCCAATACTTTGGCCATCTGATGTGAAGAACTGACTCATTGGAAAAGACCCAGATGCTGGGAAAAAATGAAGGCAGGAGGAGAAGGGACGACAGAGGATGAGATGGCTGGATGGCTTCACCGACACGATGGACATGAGTTTGAGTAAACTCCGGGAGTTGGTGATGGACAGGGAGGCCTGGCGTGCTGCAGTCCCTGGGGCCGCAAAGACTCGGGCACGATTGAGCGACTGAACTGAATTGAAAAGCCCCACATTGTGCCCAGAACCCTCACTTTCCGGAGGCTGGGGTGGGCAGAGGTTGGGGAGTCAGCCTGCCTGTGACCAAGTCCCACCTCTGCCTGCCCCCACTGGGTCTCCCTGGGTAGGGCTCCTCAGTTGCCTGTGCCTCAGTTTCCCCGACAGTAAAACAAGGGCTGACAATAGCACCTGCTCCCGCTGTGAGGATCAGTCAGCCCTGAGCAGGCCTGAGCTGATCTCAGTCAGGAGAGGGGAAAAGGCCACATGGCCATCTGCTGGTGATGGGTCTACAGGGAGTTATTAAGCTGTTCCTTCTATGTCGCCTGTTAGAAACATTTCATCACAAGGAAAAGATTAATGTCCTAGGGCACTGGAAGGAGGGGCAGAGTCTGTCCCTCAGAGCCCCCAAGAGACCCCCCTCTCCCCCACACACATACGCTGTGCCCGGTCCCTGGGTTGTTCCCGGCCCCCACAACACTCTCTTCTCTGACCAGGAGGGTTTGAGGGCTGGCGGTGCCATCCTACGCACGGGTTGGGGGTGGGGAGGAGCCAAGAGAGTGAGCGAAGCAAGGTGATGAGGAGAAAGGAGAGTCGGGTACAAGCTGAGCTCCACCGCAGAGCCTGAGAGCCGGAGCCGGTCTGGCCGACAGCTGCCAGGAGGCAGGTGCTTCCTAAAGTTAGCTGGCGGCGATGTAATAACTCATCCAGCGGGAGACCTTGAGGAACCAGCCGAAGGGCGAGGCAAAGCCCCCTGGAAACCAGGCCCTCTGGAAGCCGCAGCCCCCTCCCGGCCCCGCAGCCAGCGCCCCGCCCATAGGATGCCCCATCTAGAGCCCCAGGACCTAGTGACCCTGCTGCCAGAGCCAGGGAGTCTGCCGCAGCCTTGAGCAAACTCACATGGATGTGGTCTTGAAGCCCGTGCTGTTTCCGTGGCTATCGGAGAGTTGGATCTTGCAGGGTCCGTAAACTGAGCTCTTGACGGCAAGAAGGAACAGCACTAGGAAGGCCGGGACCCCTGAGGAGTAGAACAGAGGCTCAGTGTCTTGTCAGGAGATCCCAGAAATGAGCTGCTATAACAGTTCTACTGGGCAAGTAGTGGGGAAGGAAAGAGACTGCTCTGAGCCCCCAACCACTGTCAGTGTGGTCCAGACTTAGAGGAATTAGCCCGCCTGGTGGTTTTAGAGAAGGTGATCTTCCCAGGTAGTGCAGTGGTAAAGAATCTGTCTGCCAATGCAGGCGACGTGGGTTCCATCCCTGGGTCGGGAAGATCCCCTGGATAAGGAAATGGCAACCCACTCTAGTATCCTTGCCTGGGAAATCCCATGGACAGAGAAGCCTGGTGGGCTATAGTATATGGAGTCGCAAAAGAGTCGGACACAACTGAGTGCCCATGCTCACATACACGCTTAGAGAAGGCTGATACGAGTGAGGGCTCTCCGGTGGGATTATAGCTGTGGCAGTAGTGGTCCTGCTGGGAGGGTGTGGCTGGGAGGTAATTGGAGAGAGGATTTGGGAACTGGTGGAGAAGGCAATGGCACCCCACTCCAGTACTCTTGCCTGGAAAATCCCATGGACAGAGGAGCCTGGTAGGCTGCAGTCCATGCGGTCACAAAGTGTCAGACACGACTGAGCGACTTCACTTTCACTTTTCACTTTCACGCACTGGAGAAGGAAATGGCAACCCACTCCAGTATTCTTGCCTGGAGAATCCCAGGGACGGGGGAGCCTGGTGGCCTGCCATCTATGGGGTTGCACAGAGTCGGACACGACTGAAGCGACTTAGCAGCAGCAGCAGAGGAAACAATAGAGAGGCTAGGGATGCTGATGACGGTGGTACCAGAGATGGTGGTGAACACAAGGATGAGGACGGTGGTGGTGATGGAGGCTACGGTGGAGGTGATTGATGATGGTACTGGAGATGGTAATGAGAGTCGTTCTGGAGGTGGAAGTGGTGATAAGAATAGTCATGTAGGAAGTGGTGGTGGGTGTTGGCAGGGATGGTGACCATGGTCATGGCAATGGAGGAGAAAGAAAAGGACAGAGGGGACAGACACCCAAGACCTGCGGGAAGCCTCAGGAAGCAAGAGAACAGGGAGACCGTGCTTACCCCAGCCCACGGCACAGAGCTTGAGCACGTATCGGCGGATGTAGACGTTGTAGACGCGCCCGAGTAGGAGGTAGAGGTTGAAGCCTTCAATGGCCATCCAGGTGAGGCAGCTGAGCAGCGCGTAGTGCAGGGTGGCGGCCAGCACCACGCATGCTGCCCCGGGCACTGGGGGCGTGGCCAGCACAGGGCTCAGCAGGAAGGCGATGTTGAGGAGCAGCACGGAGGCATGCAGGTTCATATGGATGCGGGTTACGGAGTCACTCTGCTTCCTGCGGGTGGGAGCATGGCCTTCTGCGACCTGGATGTCACCAGGCAGCGCCGCCCCCTGGGCTCGTAGACACATAATGACCGGGACACGGGTCAAGAGGCTCGGGCAGGGACCCAACAGCAGCCACACACAATGAGGCTGGTCTCCTGCCTCCACTCCACCCCCACCCGCCTTCTGCCTTCCGGGAAAGCCCACCTGACTCTCGCGGGGCCAAGTAGAAAAGAAGGAGGCATTCTGGGCAGCAGAGGGCAGGATGCCCTGCATGAGGGCAGGGGAATACCTGGCCTGGAGGTGCAGCAAGACAGTGAGCAGCGAGGCCACGATGGAGATGCTGCAACCCACCAGGGAGATGTAGGTGAGAGGCGCCAGCAATTCTGCGGGGACAGGGGCCTGGGAGAGTTGCTGTGGGAGAAAAGGCAGGGGCAGAAGCATGGAAATGCCCTCCCCTGCCTGAATCAAAGACCTGACAAGATTTCAGCTCCAAGCCCCCGTCCCCTACAATCCCATCCGCGATCCTGACTTGAAAACAGCCGTGGCAGACACAGTGGCTTTTCAGTCTCTCAACTCCCATCTCTCCTTCCTCCCCACCTTCACTCTCTTAGGCACTGGGGTAGACCCTCCCCTGTTCCTGCTATGTGCAGTCAAGCACACCAGGCCTGGCCTATCAGAGCCCTCCCTCCTTCTTCCTACAGTGATTGGTTAAGGGATGGACATGTGACACACTCTAGGCCTATGGGACTCAGTCCCAAGATTTTGGCTGGCAGAATTGGTAAGAAACCTGAACCCTAGTAGGACCTACAACGGGAAACACTAGCAGCCATATTATTATTCCGTGGGGAGAGCCTATCTGAGAACTAAGCTAGCACAAAGCAAGCACATTGGAGAGACTGAGATAGAGTCCTGTCTTGGTAATATTGAGTCCCTGGATCAAGCCATGCCTGAAGCCTAACCCAACCTTTTAGGGAACATGAACTCATAAGTTTCTTTTTTTTTTTTTTTAACCCCCCTTTAAATCCCTTTGAGTTGGATTTCTGTCCCTTGCACCAACTTTTACCTTTCTGCTCTGTCCTAGATGTGGGGCCCTCTGCAGCTCTGACCACCCTCATCCAGACTGGATGCACACATACCATAAGAACAGCAAAGTAGGTGAGGTGGTTGCAGCGGCAGAGCACCTGGGAAGGTGTGGGCTGCTCTGTGTGACAGCCCTCAGGGCTCCAGGCCCCCCAGTGGTGCTTGCTGGCTCTCTCTTTCCAGAAGACACAGGTCACTGTGTAGCCTTCCTAAGGGGAAATGCTGGAGTTGGGTGCATCCAAGGGGTGGAGGGGAAGGCCATGGATCAGGGTCTGGAAATTGTGGGAGCCAAACATGACTCAGCTGCACCCTTGTCAACATTTTACCAGGCACCAGCTGTGCTTTGGCATCAGACAGACCCAGATTCCAGCCCCACCTCCATCCTGGACTCTGAGAGAGACCTGGGAAAGTCACAGAGGTTCTCTGAGCCTCAGTTTATTCATCTGCAAAATGGGATCATTTATACTCAAGATACAGGCTTCCCGGTTGGTGTTAGTGGCTAATGCAGGAGACATAAAAGATGCAGGTTCAATCCCTGGGTCAGGAAGATCCCCTAGAGGTGGGCATGGCAACCCACTCCAGTATTCTTGCCTGGAAAATCCCATGGACAGAGGAACCTGGCAGGCTACAGTCCATAGAGTCACAAAGAGTCGGACATGACTGAAGCAACTTAGCACGCATGCTCAAGTCACACGGAAGGTGGAGTCATCAAAGACAATGAGGATCTTGAGTACCCAGCTCTGGCCAATATAGCAGGTGCTCTATGATCAACTCTCCCACTTCCCCTCCTACCCATGGGAACAATGATGATCCAGACCCGTCCCAGTGAGGGAGAGAGTCATTTACAGACAACCCTGATGCCAAGCCGTGTGGTTGGAGAGGTAAGGGAAATGAAACAGGCACGCCATGGAAAGCCACAGAGGGAGGGGTGGAGGAGTCCTGAGAAGGGAAGGGACAACTAGGGGACTGAGGCCTTAAGGACACATCAGATTTTCTCTAAGTGGAGCAAGGACATACCAGGTGGCGGGAACTGCAGGGGCAAAAGCTCAGAAGAATGAAATGAAATGATGATGGAGAAATTGGGAGTGCAGAGCAGTTCTGATGAGATTGAGTGAAGATAGGGCCAGAGTGTAGAAGCTCTGGGCTTTGCAGGAATGCCATCAGGGCTTGTGTCCACCCAGCAGCCCTTCTTCCTTCTTTTGGCATCAACGTCTGTACTTTCCTTGAGGACCCACCCCTCTCCCAATGACAGGTCATATGAGTCCAGCCCAGTCCCTGGGCCATGTGACCGCAGCCTGGCCAGTCCACATGTTCCATCCCCCTGGGAACAGTGATGGTTCAGGGATGGACACATGATCCAACTGGACCTTTAGGATCTGTTATGGGATCCTGATTTGCACTGGCAAGAAAGAGCCCCCTGAGAAGAGGGGAAGGAGGTCCAGCACTTCAGCTGCCATCTTGCCACAGAATGAAAAGCCAAGGCAGGAAACCACTGCTGAGAAATGGAAACTGAGCCATTATGGCAGTGTATCAGCTCCTGGATCCAGCTGTACCTGAAGCAGTCTAGGGACATTTCATGTACAGGAGGCAATAAATTCCCTTTTGTGTTCAAGCTGGCTTGAGCTGCTTTTCTATCATTTGTGATTCAAAGAATCCTGACCAATGCAGTGACTAAAAGCTTCTCTCTCATTTCTTTGGCAGGAATTTTCAAAACACTTCAAATTTTAAAGCAGTTTTTTTCTAAGATAGTTCCACAGGGCTGGGTTTGCTCAAACCAATATTCAACAGGATAGCTACAAGAGGGTAGGGATGGGCTGGAAATGGGGGTGTCCCCCAACAATACCAGGCTTTGGTTGTGCCAGAAGCTGATGTTCACTGGTTCACTGAGGTTGCTCACGTATCCATGGCTCAGCTGGGCCCCCAGAACATAGTTATTGAGCAGAGATGAGTTGATGTCTTTCTGGAAGGGCAAGAGAAGAAGGGCTGACTGGAGGGAACACAAGGAGACCCTGGATGAGGTCCAAGAGCCTCCTCCCTGGATGAGAATGAGCAGCATGGCTTTCATGTGCTCAGCTGTGCCAACCTCCTAGGCTTTGCACATTGCTGCCCCTTTCACCTCCTCACAACCTCCACCCTCACTTCCCATTTGTTAAATGGATTCCAGCCTTGTACCCTCCACCTCACCCTACCCCAACTCACTTTCAAAGCCAAGCTTAAAAGGCACCTCCTCTGGAAGCCCTCCTGGATTGCTCCTTGGGAACCATCCTGACCCCACCCTGACTCATTCATCCCTTTGAATCTCTATGATTATACTTAACCTTGAGCTAAAATTAAGTCTCTAAGGTCCTGGTCTAATTGTTGAGATAGAGAGTTCTCTGAGGACAAATATCTTGTGACCTACTTGTCTGCCTCCTGTTTAGGGACACGCGCACACACAGAAGATTTCTTAAGTCTCATTTGCACATTATAATGGTGCCTTCCTACTATTCTGCTCAAACGGAGGCCCAGAGAGGGGCGCTGACTGGCTGAGGTTGCAGAAGGCCAGGAGGAGACATGGATGCCTGCAAAGCCCCCAGGAAGGGGCCAGCACCCACCCTTCATGGCCCACCAGCAGGGGCTGACCTGGAAAAAGCGGGTGCTGGAGAAGTAGATACAGATGAGACGAAGATCCCTAGAGCGGGTCCTGCAGGCATTCTGGGTCAGCTCGGCCGGGAACTGCATGGCATGCTGGGGCCGGGCCTGCAAAGGGCCAGAGACAGGCTGGGCCCCATGTCCACAGTCCTCCGGACCCACAGCAACTTCACTGTTCCCCACTCACCAGGGAGCCCTCCCGGCCTTGCCCCCAGGCACTTCCTATCTTGGAGCCTCCACCCACAGAACCCTCTCCTGCCAGGCTGCGCCTCCACCCAAACTTGCAAGATCCTAGGCCTTCCCTTCAGGCTGTTCTGGTCTTGAGCTGGGGTCTTTTCTCCCCTCAAGTGGGGCCCTGAGGATGGAACATCAGCACCCAACACCCAGGCATTCAGCAGGAATCACACCAGGGCCCTCAAAGGGGGCTACCTCACCCCAGGAACCTGCAAAAGCAGGAAATCAACCCTGAATATTCATTGGAAGGACTGATGCTGAAGCTGAAGCTCCAGTACTTTGGGCACTTGATGTGAAGAACTGATTCATTGGAAAAGACCCTGATGCTGGGAAAGATTGAAGGCAGGAGGAGAAGGGGACGAGAGGACAAGATGGTTGGATGGCATCACTGACTCAAGGGACATGAGTTTGAGCAAACTCCGGGAGACAGTGAAGGACAGGGAAGTCTGGTGTGCTGCAGCCCATGGGGTCACAAAGAGTTGGACACGAATGGGCGACTGAACAACTCACAGCTATTAAGGCAGAGTCCAAAGCCCGGACTGGTGGGAAGGTGGGTGATAGACCCTGAGGAAAGTCCAGACCTTCAACCCCTGGAGCATTTGTCGGGTAGAGGCTCTGGGTACCCTCAATCCCTGGGCATCTCTGACCTGGGGGACCTTCTCCAGAGCGGCACTGCTCAGAGAGAGGCCAGAGAAGTTGCAGTTCAGCTTGAAGGCCAGTGCCTGGATGATGTGCGTCTGCAAGGTGAGGTTGTGGCCCCCGAAGCTGGCATTGAGCAGCCTCAACTCTAGGCCATGAATGAGCCTGAGGGTTAGAGAGACAGCCAGAGCCCCGGAGTAAGGATGGAAGCAAGAGGGACCCTCCACAGCCTCCCCCATCCCACACCCCCGTCACTCCCAACTCCAAACATCTGCACACACAGTGTTCCTGGCACACCCTTACCTCTTCACCAGCCCCCGCATCTCCTTCTCCCATTAACTCTTGCTTGGGTCCCATTTTATTGCCACCTCCTCCAAGAAGCCTTCCCTGGCTGCTCCCTACTGGCTGAAATGCCCCACAGTCCCCACACTTCCCTGTTAAGTCATCAGCATTAGCCTGTCACCCTGAGCACCTAGGGTTTTGAGTCAGAGACCTTGGAGAGCCCAGTCCATTCTTGGAGCCCCTTCCCAGAAAAATGCACAGAGACCCACGATTCTGCACTGGTTTCATGGCACCCACAGCTGAGGACCCCCAACCAGACAGTAAACTCAATGAGAACAGGGGTGCGTCCATCCCACAGCTCCAGAGCTTGGTGCCTGGCACACGGTAGGTACTCAGTAAATGAGTGTTGAATAAATGAATGAGCAGTCTACACTGGAGTGACCCTGGGCCACCGAGTCAAGATACAGGCTGGGGGTGGAGGCAGAGTAGACTCTGGGCAGGCGAGGAGGGATACCCAACTCACTCAGCAAAAGATGTGCTGCTCCTGCTCCTGGCTGCCACCTCCATTCTCTCCATCCAGGACAGGGTCTCCTGGGACGCCTCTGCGAGGAGCGAGTCCAACAACCGCCTCAGCCTCTGTCTGCAGCTGTCCCCCCCAGCATCCCCCACCCCTGGCCATCCCTTGGCCTCTGGCTCTTCTGCCCCAGGCTGCTGCCCCAGGGCAGAAGTGCCCCCTTTTCAATCTCCCTTGGTTTGAGGCCACCCCCGCTTCACATCAAAGTCAGGGGTCCGGGCTAGGATGGCTCTTGCAGCTCAGGGAAGCCCTCTTACCTGCCAACCTTCTCTGAGACGCCAAGAGGCACAGGTAGAAGAAAGGGGCCCAGCAGCAATTCATGTCGTGTATCAAATCTCCTCCAGGAACTGGCTCCCACCCTGGAAAACGTGCATGTCTCGTGACCACAGTAAATGAGCCTCCTCTCACCCTAGGCATCTGGCCTATCCCTAGATTAGTAGGGCAGCATCTTACCTGATCCTCACACTCCTCCATTCCACAGATGTGGAAACCGCGGCTCACAGAGCCAGGGGCTTGCTTCAAGTGAGGCTGCCTGAAGCCAGATCTCCTTGAAACCCGAATCCTGGACCATTTTTACCAAACCCTGGCATTCAAAGCTCTGTCTGAGTCACTCCCTCCTCCCCAAAAATGGTCTCTCTGGGGGCCTCCCCAGGACTCTGACCTCACCCATGGGAAAGTTGGGAGTTGCTTGTCATTAACCCTGTCCAGCCCTGTCATTCACCCACCATGTGACTTCGGGCAAGAATCTGAACCTCTCTAATGAAACTGCCAGCAGCAGCCACTGTGGGGAATTGGAAAATTAGAAGGGAAAAAGCAAGAACAAAGAGTTTTGGGAGAAGGATAGTTTTGATGATAATCATGGATGGTCAGGGGCCACCAAGAATCACGACAGCTGGAGGACAACAGGAGAACCACTGCCTTTGTCCACAAAGAATTCCCCCAATGCCCATTTTAAAGTAGAACGTGATTCGAACATACTCTTAAGTACTGTATTCAACATTTGCTTTGAAACCTCGTCTTCCTTTTCACCTATTTTTGTGACTGCCAGAAACCATAGCAGCTGCTACTTATGAAATAAGATGTCAGGCTCAAATTTGTGAAAATAAATCCAATGATTTGGTTTTTTTAAGAAAAGAATCCTGTCCCTTTCTGCCATAATTTCCCTCAGGTTTAAAATGAATGGACCAATTTCTGCTTAAACATAGCAAATTTATGTCTGCCCCTGAAACTCCACTAAAATGAGACTGAATGGGACATCCCTGGTGGTCCAGTGGTTGAGACTCGGTGCTTCCAATGCAGGGGACAGGAGTTCCATCCCTGGTTGGGAACTAAGATCCCACATGTATAGTGAGGCCAAACATTTGTTTTAGTTAAAGGAAAAAAAGAAAACAAATTTCTAAAAACTAAAAAAACAACATGAGAGTGAATGAATAAGACAGACACAAAGCGATGAAAGACAGAACAATGGGAAAGAAGACAACAGCAGATGAGCGATATCAGTAAAACTTTGGCGGTTACAAAGCAGGTGGCTACCTGGTTTTAAAAAAATAAAAGCAGACCATGAAATGTTGAACCCAAGTGCTAGCGTCAGGGAGAAGTGAGTACAGGGGGTGTGGGGTCAGTGAGGGACAGGGAGAAGGCAGCGAGGTCAACCACGGGGGAACTTAGGAACTAGAGGCTTTGGAATCTCTGAAAGCGGGATGGAGGGTGAGGCTAAACATGGGGGGTGGGGGCTGTTGGTTGTGAATCTTTAAAAGGACCAGCTGGGTCTCCATATCTCCTCTGTCACCTGGAACATCCAGGAGCCTTCCTCACCACCTTCCCCTCCCCAACCCTGTCCCAACTCAAAGTACGTTCCCTGAGACAGTGCACCAGAGAGACTCGGAAGAGTCCCATTCTGCGGGGTGCCATTCTGGTACAGGAAAATGAAGCCATATCCCCTCTCCACTGCCTCCTCCAGTCAGCTTCCGGAAGACTGCAGCAGCCAGGTAATGATGTTCCAAGGCAGGAGAAAATTTTTCTCTGAAGAACCAATCATGCCAAGAAAATTATCCTCTAGTTACTGACATTTTGGTGCTCCTTAATATAACAGCAAAGACCAAACTTAAGGTGAAGCTTCACCAGTTACCAAGCCCTACCAGGCAATTAAGTTTTTAGTGCTCAACCAAGGATCCCTCAGTTCAGTTCAGTTCAGTCGCTCAGTCGTGTCCAACTCTTTGTGACCCCATGAATCACAGCACAGGCCTCCCTGTCCATCACCAACTCCTGGAGTTCACTCAAACTCATGTCCATCGAGTCAGTGATGCCATCCAGCCATCTCATCCTCCGTCATCCCCTTCTCCTCCTGCCCCCAATCCCTCCCAGCATCAGGGTCTTTTCCAATGAGTCAACTCTTCACATGAGGTGGCCAAAGTATTGGAGTTTCAGCTTTCGCATCAGTCCTTCCAGTGAAAACCCAGGACTGATCTCCTTTAGAATGGACTGGTTGGATCTCCTTGCAGTCCCAGAGACTCTCAAGAGTCTTCTCCAACACCACAGTTCAAAAGCATTAATTCTTCGGCGCTCAGCTTTCTTCACAGTCCAACTCTCACATCCATACGTGACCACGGGAAAAACCATAGCCTTGACTAGATGGACCTTGTTGGCAAAGTAATGTCTCTGCTTTTCAATATGCTGTCTAGGTTGGTCATAACTTTCCTTCCAAGGAGTAAGCGTCTTTTAATTTCATGGCTGCAATCACCATCTGCAGTGATTTTGGAGCCCAAAAAAATAAAGTCAGCCACTGTTTCCACTGTTTCCCCATCTATTTGCCATGAAGTGATGGGACCAGATGCCATGATCTTCGTTTTCTGAATGTTGAGCTTTAAGCCAACTTTTTCACTCTCCTTTTTCACTTTCAACAAGAGGCTTTTTAGTTCCTCTTCACTTTCTGCCATAAGGGTGGTGTCATCTGCATATCTGAGGTTATTGATATTTCTCCCAGATTTTTAAATGTACACCTTTCTCAGGAAGCTGCTGGAGGATGTGTTCCACAAAATGAGAGAGTAAATCATGAAAGAACACACAGGGTACAGGAAAACCCACCAGAAGAGATGGGAAGCTACTCCCCAGAAAATGCATGAAGAGAAGGCCCAGGTTGATGGCTGGGCAGCAGGCCTAGGGCACATCCCATCCAGAAGGAAGCAGAAGACAGTAAGTTTCCAGGAGGGACGTCTCAGTGTGTAAAAGAAAGAGGCGAATATACAGATTGTCTGACAGGTCGGAATACATAGGAAAATTATTTTGAGAAATGTCTTACAGAAAGCTTGCAAATGAAAAATAAAAAGGAAACAATTAATTTCAGGAAAACCAAGTTGTACAGGAAAGAAAACGTAATCTTGCTACACAAATTGACATAAAGTATAAGATGTTTATAGCATTATAAAAACTTTTTTTTTTTTTTTTGCTGTGTCACTCTGTGCCACATTTTAGTTCCCTGACCAGGGATTGAACCCCAGGCCCTAGCAGGGAAAGTGCCAAGTCTTAACCACTGAACTGCCAGGGAATTCCCTATATTTTTAAAATTGTATAAAAACCATATAAAAATGATTTTGACTTCCATTTATGATGTAGAGAGCCACAAGAGAACATCACTCCCATCTTGACAATGGAAAAAGCCAAATGATATACAAAACTGGTTTTTTGAGCCTGTTAGAGAACTGAAGTCACAAAATAATCAGATAAACTGGTTTCCAATGGTTGATAAGCCCTTTGAGGATGAGGTGTTTCACCTCAGTGGTTACCAAAAAAACAGATAAGAACAACTGATACCGTAATGGATTCTTTTGTTAACTCCTTATTTTATATTGGAGTATCGCCAATTAACAGTGTTGTGATAGATTCAGGTGGACAGCAAAGGGACTCAGCTATACATATACATGTATCCATTCTCCCCTAAACTTCCCTCCCATCCAGGCTGCCGCATAACACTGAGCAGAGTTCCCTGTGCTATACGGTAGGTCCTTATTGCTTATCCATTTTATTTTTTCAATCATTCAGAAATATTGTTTAATAATATTCTTATCAAAATAAAACTTACAGAAAAGTTCACAAATCATGCATCTTGGTGAATTATCACTTGGGTTTCCTGGTGGCTCAGGCAGTAAAGAATCTGCAATGCAGGAAACCTAGGCTCGATCTTTGGGTTAGGAAGATCCCCTGGAAAAGGGAATGGCAACCCACTCCAGTATTCTTGCCTAGAGAATTCCATGGACAGAGGAGCCTGGCGGGCTACAGTCCATGGGGCCGCAAAGAGTTGGACACGACTGAGCAGTTAACACACTTTATCCATTTCAAATATAGCAATGTGTACGTGTCCATCTCAAACTCCCTAACTAGCCCTTCTCCCCTTCCTTCCCCTCTGGTAACCACAAGTTCATTCCCTAACCTGTGAATCTGTTTCTGGTTTTTAAGTAAGTTCATTTGTATAATTTATTTTTAGATTCTGAATATAAGGGGTAGCATATGATCTTAGTGAATTCATAAAGGCTGAGTATGAATGAGAATGCCAGTTTAAAACCACTGAGAGCCCCAGACAAAAGGGGTGTCTATATCCACTTGACCATTTCTTCCCACAGTCCTCTGCTGGTGCTCATGAGGATGACTGGGTGGGGGGGGGTGGAGGGCAGGGACCTGAGAGGGCCCCTGTGGTGACATGCGCATGCTGAGGTTTGAGGGTGAAGCCTATATGAGCCCCAGGCCATGTGTGAGTACGTGATGGTAACTGGCTGCTGCGAGAGACAGACATCTGCGCCCTGGCATTGCCGTGATGAGACCCACATCCCTAGGTCCCTGACTCGTTATAAGGAAAAGGTCTGCTGCCTCTGGCAGAGAAGCGAAAAAAGTCCAGCAAGAGACTTTTCTGGTGGTCCAGTGGTTCAGACTCCACACTTTCAATGCAGGGGGCACAAGTTTGACCCCTGGTCAGGAAACTAAGATTCCACATGCAGCACAGTGCAGCCAAATAAAAACCACCTACCCCAGACCCTGCATGGACATTAGGCAAAAGCTATCTGCCACTGGTATGGAGTGGCAAAACCCACTAGTGCCCAGGATTTTGCACTGTTATAAAACAAGGGGCTGCTTGCTGCTGCTGCTGTGAGAAAGGCAGGAACTTCATTCACACCTAAGACACCTCCACCAATACATGGCAGGGTTTGGGCTCCATGAGGGTGAAGGAGAAGTCAGCCAGCACTGAAGAAGAGGCAGAAGTTGCCAGTCACTGAATGAGAAACGGGAAAGCTAAGAAAGCCCTGGTCGTGGGGCTCGGGCACAAGCCTAGCTAAGACTGAAACTTTGAGCAAGAGAACCAGAAATCTACTGCTTCCATCAAAAATTTTGCACCAAGTAATAAGCAACAGCTGTCTACCACTGGCAAAGGGGCCAGAACACAAAGAAAGATTCCCTCTGTGTTGCATGCATGCAAGGATGAAAGTGGAGTAGGATTACTGAGAAAATCCATGTGGGACGCAAGGGCTCACACTAAACACAGAGTAATGTCCGTCCATCACTGGAGAAATGTGATGCTCATGCTGCAGAGAAGGTACCTGCAACAACAAAACTGTAACCCAAATCGACCACAGACTAGACTGACTCAGTGAATGCCTTCTACTTAAGCCACGACATAAGAAATACCCCCACTTTTTGGGATAGGCATAATTTGGGATAGGCATAATTATAATTTACCTCACTACTGTGCTTTCACACAATGCCTTGGTATTCAGTCAAAGCTTATAACACACACATAAAATCAAGAAAAAATAAAATACTCTTTGTCAAAAGATAAAAGAGACAAGAGAAGTAGAGCCAGAGATGACCAAAATGTTAAAACTATCAGATAGGGACTTAAAGATACATGAGTATGGAAAAGCAGGTGGTGGAAAGGTATACTCCTAAGGACAGATAGGAAATTTCAGGACAGCAATGGAAACTATTAAGGAGAGACAGGTAGAAATGAAATACTCAATATCATTGATAAAGAATTTCTTCAATTGTGAAGTGAAAAAAAGTGAAAGTGTTAGTTGCTCAGTGTGTCCAACTCTTTGTGACCTCATGGGCTGTAGCCTGCTAGGCTCCTCTGTCCATGGAATTCTCCAGGCAAGAATTCTGGAGTGGATTGCCATTCCCTTTTGCAGGGGATCTTCCTGACCCAGGGATGGAACCCAGGTCTCCTGCATTGCAGGAAGATTCTTTGCCATCTGAGCCATTGAAGGCCTATTAATCAGCAAACCAGACACAGCAAAGTAATCAGTGAATTTGAAGATAGAACAATATAAATAATCTGAATTGAAACACAAAGAGTAAGAAAAGTCAAAATAAAACTCAAAACGGTAGGACAAGAGCAGATGGTCTAATAAACATGTAATTTGAGTCTCAAAAGGAAGAGAAAGAACATAGAAGAAATATTTGAAGAGATAATGGCTGAATTTTTTTCCAAAATTAGTGAAAGACAACATACTACAGATTTAAGAAGTTCTATAAAACTTAGCAGAATAAATATAAAGGAACCACACCTAGACATATCATAGTCAAACTGATGCAAAACCAAAGATTAAAAAAATCTTGAAGACAGAGAGAAAAAGAAATAATAGATACAGAAGATAAGAAATAAGAACAAGAGACTTCTCAAGAAACTATACAAACCAGAAGATAACACAACTACATATTTCAAGAAAAATGTGTTAACCTAGAATTCGATGCCCAGTGGAAATATGTTTCAAAAATGAAAATCAAATAAGGACTATTTCAGATAAGCAATGGCTTAAAAAATTCATTTCCAGCAGCTGTGCTGTGCTTAGTCGCTCAGTCGTGTCCAACTCTTTGCAGCCCCATGGACTGTAGCCCACCAGCCTCCTCTGTCCATGGGGATTCTCCAGGCAAGAGTACTGGACTGGAATGCCATGCCCTCCTCCAGGGGATCTTCCCAACCCAGGGATCAAATTCAGGTCTCCTGCATTGCGGGTGGATTCTTTACCATCTGACCCACCAGGGGAAGTTCAAGAATACTGGAGTTGGTAGCCTCTCCCTTCTTCAGAGGACCTTCCCAACCCAGGAATTGAACCAGGGTCTCCTGCATTGCAGGTGGATTCTTAACCAGGTGAGCTACCCAAAAGCCCCATTTCCAGCAGACCTGCACTAAAAGAAATATTAAAGGAAATTCTTTTGGCAGAAGAACATTTATACCAGGTGAAAACATGGACCTACACAGAGAAATGGAGTGTTGAAACTGATAAAAATATGTCAAATACAGAATGAATTTTCTCAATTTTAACATCTGTCTAATGTAAAAATGTCTAATGTAAAAATGGCAACACTATATTGTGAGGCCTTATAATACATGCATAAATTTTAATGTACCACAAAAAATAGCACTATGGCCAAAAAACCACCTATATAAGGGAAAAGTGAATAGCTTGAATTTCATCAAAAATTAAAACTTCTAATCTTTGAAGATCATTGCTAAGACAGTGAGAATACAAATTATAGACTGAGAGGAAATATTTGAAAACACAAATTTGAAAAAAAATGTGCATCTGGACTATATTGAGAATTCATAAAATTAAACAAGAAGACAAATAACCCAATTAAAAAGGCAAAAGATTTAAAGAGTCACTCAGCCAAAGAAGATACATAGATGCCAAAAAAGCGCATGAAAAGATATTCAGTATCACTAGTCATTAGGGAAAGGCAAATAAAACCACAAAGAGAAGTCACTACACACCTTCTGGTGGAGCTAAAAACAAAATGACTGGTAATATCTTGTGTTACTGAGAATATACAACAGCTGAATTCTCATGCATGGATGGAAAGAATGTAGAATGGGACAACTACTTTGAAAAAGGGCTTCCCTGGTGGCTCAGCAGTAAAGAATCTGCCTGCACTGTAGGAGTCTCAGGAGACACGGGTTCAGCCCCTGGTTTGGAAAGATCCCCCAGAGGAGGGCATGGCAACCCACTCCATTATTCTTGCTAGAAAATCCCACGGACAGAGGAGCTTGGCAGGCTACAGTCCATGGGGTCGCAAAGGGTTGGACATGACTGAAGCAACTTAGCATGCACACAGGCACTTTGAAAAATCTGAAAACTGAAAAATAAAAACCATATGATTATCTCAATAGATGCAGAGAAAGCCTTTGACAAAATTCAACATCCATTTATGATAAAAACTCTCCTGAAAGCAGGAATAGAAGGAACATACCTCAACATAATCAAAGCTATATATGACAAACCCACAGCAAACATTATCCTCAATGGTGAAAAATTGAAAGCATTTCCTCTAAAGTCAGGAACAAGACAAGGGTGCCCACTTTCACCATTACTATTCAACATAGTTTTGGAAGTTTTGGCCACAGCAATCAGAGCAGAAAAAGAAATAAAAGGAATCCAAATTGGAAAAGAAGAAGTAAAGCTCTCACTGTTTGCAGATGACATGATCCTCTACATAGAAAACCCTAAAGACTCCACCAGAAAATTACTAGAACTAATCAATGACTATAGTAAAGTTGCAGGATATAAAATCAACACACAGAAATCCCTTGCATTCCTATACACTAATAATGAGAAAACAGAAAGAGAAATTAAGGAAACAATTCCATTCACCATTGCAACGGAAAGAATAAAATACTTAGGAATATATCTACCTAAAGAAACTAAAGACCTATATATAGAAAACTATAAAACACTGGTGAAAGAAATCAAAGAGGACACTAACAGATGGAGAAATATACCATGTTCATGGATTGGAAGAATCAATATAGTGAAAATGAGTATACTACCCAAAGCAATCTATAGATTCAATGCAATCCCTATCAAGCTACCAACAGCATTCTTCACAGAGCTAGAACAAATAATTTCACAATTTGTATGGAAATACAAAAAACCTCAAATAGCCAAAGCGATCTTGAGAAAGAAGAATGGAACTGGAGGAATCAACCTACCTGACTTCAGGCTCTACTACAAAGCCACAGTTATCCAGACAGTATGGTACGGGCACAAAGACAGAAATATAGATCAATGGAACAAAATAGAAAGCCCAGAGATAAATCCACGCACATATGGACACCTTATCTTTGACAAAGGAGGCAAGAATATACAATGGATTAAAGACAATCTCTTTAACAAGTGGTGCTGGGAAATCTGGTCAACCACTTGTAAAAGAATGAAACTAGAACACTTTCTAACACCATACACAAAAATAAACTCAAAATGGATTAAAGATCTAAACGTAAGACCAGAAACTATAAAACTCCTAGAGGAGAACATAGGCAAAACACTCTCTGACATACATCACAGCAGGATCCTCTATGACCCACCTCCCAGAATATTGGAAATAAAAGCAAAAATAAACAAATGGGACCTAATTAACCTTAAAAGCTTCTGCACATCAAAGGAAACTATTAGCAAGGTGAAAAGACAGCCTTCAGAATGGGAGAAGATAATAGCAAATGAAGCAACTGACAAACAACTAATCTCGAGAATATACAAGCAACTCCTACAGCTCAACTCCAGAAAAATAAATGACCCAATCAAAAAATGGGCCAAAGAACTAAATAGACATTTCTCCAAAGAAGACATACAGATGGCTAACAAACACATGAAAAGATGCTCAACATCACTCATTATCAAAACCACTATGAGGTACCATTTCACACCAGTCAGAATGGCTGCGATCCAAAAGTCTACAAGTAGTAAATGCTGGAGAGGGTGTGGAGAAAAGGGAACCCTCTTACACTGTTGGTGGGAATGCAAACTAGTACAGCCACTATAGAGAACAGTGTGGAGATTCCTTAAAAAACTGGAAATAGAACTGCCTTATGATCCAGCAATCCCACTGCTGGGCATACACACTGAGGAAACCAGAAGGGAAAGAGACACGTGTACCCCAATGTTCATCGCAGCACTGTTTATAATAGCCAGGACATGGAAGCAACCTAGATGCCCATCAGCAGATGAATGGATAAGAAATCTATGGTACATATACACAATGGAGTATTACTCAGCCATTAAAAAGAATACATTTGAATCAGTTCTAATGAGGTGGATGAAACTGGAGCCTATTATACAGAGTGAAGTAAGCCAGAAAGAAAAACACCAATACAGTATACTAACGCATATATATGGAATTTAGAAAGATGGTAACAATAACCCTGTGTACGAGACAGCAAAAGAGACACTGATGTATAGAACAGTCTTATGGACTCTGTGAGAGAGGGAGAGGGTGGGAAGATTTGGGAGAATGGCATTGAAACATGTAAAATATCATGTATGAAACGAGTTGCCAGTCCAGGTTCGATGCACGATACTGGATGCTTGGGGCTGGTGCACTGGGACGACCCAGAGGGATGGAATGGGGAGGGAGGAGGGTGGAGGGTTCAGGATGGGGAACACATGTATACCTGTGGCGGATTCATTTTGATATTTGGCAAAACTAATACAATTATGTAAAGTTTAAAAATAAAATAAAATTAAAAAAAAATCTGAAAACAATACCAACTTCCATCAAGAGAATTCCCTGGAGGTCTAGCGGTTAGGACTCAGCGTTTTCACTGTCAAGGGCATGGGTTCAATCCTGGTTGGGAAACTAAGATCCTACAAGCTGCACAGCACAGCCAAAAAAATTGCATCCAATGGTGAAGATAAACAAACTGTGGTATATCCATGCTGTGGAACATTACTCAGCAATAAAAAAGAATGAGCCGCTGACAGAGGCAACAAATGGCTGAGTCTCAAAATCAGTATGATAAGTGAAAGAACCCAGACAAAAAGGAGTATGTATTTTATGATTCCACTTATATGATCTTCCAGAAAAGTAAAAGCTTCATGTGAGAGAACACATCCATAGTTTCCATGGGGTGGGAAAAAGGTAACTGACTATAAAAGGAACCAAAGCAACTTTTCAGGGAGATGTGCTCCACTCAATGGCTCAGCCGTATCCAACTCTTTGTGACCCCATGGACTAAAACTCACCAGGCTCATCTGTCTCTGGAATTCTCTAGGCAAGAATACTGGAGTGGGCAGCCATTCCCTTCTCCAGAGGATCTTCCCAACCCAGGGATTGAACCCGAGTCTCCTGCGTCTCCCGCCTGGGCAAGCAGGTTCTTTACCACTGAGCTACCTGGAAAGTGGGGATGGAAATACTCTATATCTGGACTGGGATAGACATGTATGTAGGACTCTATGTATTTGTCAAAACTCATCAAACTACTCTCCAAAAATGTGAGTTGAATAAATAAAATGAATCAACTAAACAAATAGAAAACTGTAGTAGGTGAAGCATCCGTCTATAAACCGAATTTTTGAGAGTCAAGCCAAAAATATAGTGAGAATATAGGGAAGAGGAAGTGGAAAGGTGTGGAGAGGATGAGAAAGCTAACCTTCCTCCTTCACGGAGGGAGAAAGTCACCAGAAAAGCCCCACAGAGTTCCAGGAAGGGAGAACCACAGAACTCAAACACCTGTTTGATGGTAACGGCAGAGAGAAGTAGTTAAGAGCATGACCTTTAATTTTGTTTTCTTTCTTCTTTTAAATCTTTTGGCCGTACCACTTGGCCTGTGGGATCCTAGTTCCCCAGGGATCAAACCTGTGCACCCTGATGGAAGTGCAGTCTTAACCACTGGACTGCCAGGGATGTCCCCATGACTTTTAAGTTTTTCACCATTGGATTTGCAAATGTGGTATCACCCAGTGAGAGACAAGCACACCCCACTCCCCATGAGAGTGTCAAGAGTTCAGCCTTTTCAAGAGAATCATTTGACAACACACACTTTTCATTCTGAATAGCCTCTGATCCAGGAAACTCATTTTTGTGAATTTATCCTATGGAAATAAGAGGGCAAGCCAGGTAAAATACATAGAAAAGTATTTATAATACCATTGTTAATCATAAAAAAGCAAAAAAACTATGTAAATGTTATTCCTCAATAGAGGAATAGTTACAAAAATTATAGTCCAATGCCACTCTGGAAAAGTTTGGTAATATATTATAAAACTAAACGTACCATATGACCCAGCGATCACACTTTTGGGCATTTAACCCAGAGAAATCAAAACTCATGTTCGCACCAAAGCCTGCATAGGAGGCCTTATTCACCATAGCCTCAAACTGGAAGCAATCCCAATGTGCCTTCAATGAGTGAATGGTTAAACAAGCTCAGCTCAGCAATTAGAAAAATATATTGACACACAACTTGGATGGGTTGCTAGGCAGTCATGCTGGGGGTGCGGGGGAAGCCAGTCTAAAAATGCTGCATATTCTATAATTTGATTTATTTGACATCCTTGAAATAAAAAAAATTACAGAGATGGAGAACAGATTAGTAGTTGTCAGTGGTTTAGGGACTGGCGATGTTTCTAAGAAGCCTTGTGGTAACAGGAAGTTTTGTACCTTCCTTGTTATACAAGAATCTACACTTCATAAAACTGCATAGAATTAAACACACATACACCTACACACACCCACGTCAGTGTATAAAAGCTGATGAAATCTGAATAAAGGTTGTGAATTGTACCAAAATCAATTTCCTGGCTCTGATGTTGTACCTTAGGTATGAAAAATGTTACCATGGAATAAGACTGGGTGAAATGTACACAAAAATTTTTGTGTACATTTTTTGCAACTTCTTGCTAATTTATCACTTTTTCAAAACTGAAAGTTAAATATAGTACAACGGATCGCCATTTCATTACTAAGAATTGTGATGTAAACAGCCGCGTAGAAGAGGAGCACAGGATGTCACTGAGTGGAATACCATGCCTGCTGCTCATTTGCAATCCCATGGACTGCAGCCCACCAGGCTCCTCTGTTCATGGAATTCCCCAGGAAAGAATACTGGAGAGGGTTGCCATTTCCTTCTCCTGGGGATCTTCCCAACCCAAGGATAGAACGCCCAACTCCTGTGTCTCCTGCATTGGCAGGGGATTCTTAACCACTGTGCCACTTGGGAAGCCCATTGAATGGAAAGGACAGGTTAAAAATAGCTTGTGTAACATAATCACTGTGGTATTTGAACTTTTCCACTGCGGTATTTGAACTGTGGTGTTGGAGAAGACTCTTGAGAGTACCTTGGACAGCAAGGAGATCCAACCAGTCCATGCTAAAGGAGATCAGTCCTGAATATTTATTGGAAGGACTGATGCTGACGCTGAAACTCCAATACCTCCAGGTGTTATTAACACCTGCCTTATTTGCTGCATGTGCAACTTCATTATCTGCCCATTTTTGTATTGGGTTAGACTTTTCCTTATCAACTTCTAGAAACTCTTTACATAATAGGAAAATTAGCTCTTTGTCTATTATATGAGTTGCAAATATCTTTCCTTGTTTGTCATTTGCCTTTTGACATTATATATGGTCTCTTTCTTTTTTTTGCCAGGTAGCTTTCTTTATTTAATATAAAAATTTTCTATAATAAAAATTACCGGTGTTTTCTCTTTGGGCTTCTGGATTTTGAGTTTTAGGTAGAAAGACCTTCCCCATTCCAACATCATAAAGGAATCTGCCTAAGATTCTTCTAATACTTTTAAGGTTTCATTTTTTTATATTGGAATCCCCAGTCCATTTGTGTTGATCCTAGAGTATGCAATATGGATTCAAATTTTTTCCTGGTGGTTACCCATTTGTCTTAACACTATTTTTTTGGCTGCATCATGTGACTTGACTTGTATGATCTTAATTCCCCAACCTATGCCCCTGCAGTGGAAGCACAGAGTCCTAACCACTGGACCCCTGGGGAATTCCCTTAATGCTCTATATTAATATGTATGTTTATTTTTATTTTAAAAGAGAATAAAGACTATGGAGTCAGAGTGTTGGGTTCTTATTTGTTTGGCTATTAGGTTAGTATTTGAGTTTTAGGTAGAAAGACCTTCCCCATTCCAGCATTATAAAGGAATTCTCCTAAGTTCCTGCTAATACTAATACTTTTAATGTTTCATTTTTTAATTTTCATTTGGGCAATTCACTTACCCTCTCAGAACCTCAGAGATCGAAAGAAATGATTTAGGAGGGCAAAGGAAACCACTGAATAAGATCATCTGGAATATTTCTGGTGAGAAAACTGAGACTCCAAGAATGCAGAAAAGATTCCCTTGGGGGTACAGATGGGGAAAATGAGGCTCAGCCAGTGGTGTGGACTTGACCTCCAGGGTCTGGACCCTAAGACTGGGTCCCCAGGCCCTTGGCCATGCTGCTGCCAGACAGACACAGGGGGAAGAGGAGTTTAATCCCCCCACCCAGCTGGGGAAATTAAGGCCAAAGCAGAAGTGATCCCTCCCCCAAGCAACCAAATAGAAGCTATGGTTTCCATCCCCTTTCCCAGGAGCAAACCACAGTCTTCACTTCTGCTTGCAACCTCCAACATCCCCCTCCCCATCCTTTCAGAGAGACCACCACTCACCATTACCCCACACCCTCAGCCATCTCATTCTCATTCAGCCATCTCAAATAGCGCAATTCACTATTTGAAGCCTTATAGGATATAGGAGGGGGCTTCCCAGGTGGCGCCAGTGGTAAAGAACACACCTGCCAATGCAGGAGACTCAGGTTCGATCCCTAGGAGGGGAAGATACCCTAGAGGAAGGCATGGCAACCCACTCCAGTATCCTTGCCTGGAGAATCCCATGGACAGAGGAGCCTGCTGGGCTACTGTCTATAAGTTTGCACAGAGTTAAACAAGACTGAAGCAACTTAGCACACAGCACAGGAAACAGGACCCCCTTATCTGACTCCCAGGAAGGTTTCACTTGACAGTGGCAAAACTGAATACCACACAAGAATTTGCCTGGCGTTCTTCAGCAGGCCAGTGGGCAAGCTGAAACACAAACCCAGACTCCAAGTCAAGTGCTCTCCCCTGAGATATGCTGCAGCTTCCAAAAGGTGGCCGGGAGGCTGAGTTGCTACCAGGAAGAGCAAAACCCTAATCAGGTCAACAGAACATGAGGGGACAAGTGGCACGCAGAGCAGAGCCTTTGGGAGATGTAAATTCTATAACTAGTTCCGTTTTCAGCTCCTGAGCTGTGAAGTTAGGCAAGGAACTTGACCTTTCTGTGCTGCACGTTTTCTCAATGGTAAAATGAGGCTAAGGTCATCTATTTCCTAGGGTGTGCATGCTAAGTTGCTTCAGTCATGTCCAACTCTTTGAGACCCTGTGGACTGTAGCCTACTCTCAGTCCATGGGATTCTCCAGGCAAGAATATTGGAGTGGATTGCCTATGCCCTCCTCCAGGGGATCTTCCCGACCCAGGGATTGAATCCACGTCTCTTATGTCTCCTGCGTTGGCAGGCAAGTTCTTTACTTCTGGCACCACCTGAGAAGCACATTTCCCAGAGACAGAGACTCAACCATATCCATGATCTGCACTCCTGGGAATCTGAGGCTCTGACCCAGATTCCCAGCCAGGAATACACTGAGCAGGAGAACCCCTGCCTTCCTCTCCCTCTCCAGAGCTGGCTGTGTACCACCCTCTCCCCAACAGTACTAGAGCCCACTGGGCCAGTGTGCTCCTGGGTAGGGCCCCACGTGCTCCTCCCAACAGCTGCTCCTGCCAACCACAGACTGGAATTCCCACCTCCGCCTCCCCCATGGCCTGGGTGAAAGTGAACCTGTGGTCTCTGCAGGGAAGTCCTGACAGGTGCTATTATTTCCCAAAAGGAGGTCCCACGAGGGCTCAACAGGGGGGTCTATGACTCAATCAGATCCAGAGCCTTTGCCTGGAACACACTGTCCCAGGCTCTAGTCCAGGGCACTCAGAGGAACTGCACCTGCTCTGATCTGCCCAACATCAACTCTGTGCCAGCCCCTCACCCTGTCACCTGAGATGCAGGCTACTGGACTAGCCCCATTTTACAGATGAGGAAACTGAGGTCCAGAAAAGCAAAGTTCAATAACAGGCCACAAAGCGGGTAAGGGGAGTAAAGGTTTGAACCCAGAGCCTAACTACTCCTTAATTGAATTATCTATTTTTCAAAAACATAGATCTCAACAAAAAGATACTCATGTATAACACAGGGAACTATATTCAAAATCCTATGATAACCCATCTTGGGAACTTCCCTGATGGTCCGCTGGTTAAGAATCCGCCTGCCAATGCAGGGGACACAGGTTTGATTCCTGGCCCAGGAAGATCCCACATGCCTGGGGGTCAACTGAGCTGGCATATGGCAATGACTGAAACCCATGCGTCCCAGAGCCCATGCTCTCCAACAAGGGAAGTCACGGCCGTGAGAAACCCACGTACCACACCCAGAGTAGCCCCTGCTCACTTCAACTAGAGAAAGCCCATGCGCAGCCAAAACCTAACTGATTAATTAATTAATTAACTTTTAAAAACCATAATGGAAAAGAATATTTGAAAAAGAATGCATATATACCTGTAATGGAATCACTTTGCTGTACAACAGAAGTTAACACGATATTGTAAATCAAATATACTTCAAGTTAAAAAAAAAAAAAGAAATATATCCCCACCACCACTGGAAAACAAAAGAAAACCAAAAACATAGATCACTACAGTCCTGAGATTAGGAGTTGCCATCAGAGGCCCAGGAACCGGTGAAGGGAAGGCAGGTGAGCCCCACCTTGCTGCTCCGGGGATGTCACCAGCCCAACAACCACCCAGGCAGGGGTGCGCCCAGTGCCTGCTGGGGACCCAAGGGTCAGGACAAAGTCTAGGAAGAGCAGGGCAAGGAGAGACTCAGACAGAGGGGCTGACCTGTGCGGCTACTGCTGTCTTGCTGCCCGCCGCTGCCTTCTGCAGGAAGAAGGGGAAGTTGGGAACCTCTGTGCTGCGGGCAGGCGGCCTCTGCTCATTCACCCAACTCCGGCACAGCGCACGCTCCCTGCACTTCTTCTTTCTCTAGAAGAAGCCTGTTTGTTGCGTCCGGAGCTGACAGCCACGCCCAGCTCACCCTTTGATAGCAAACCCCTCAGAGCCTGCAGCATTTCCTAGAGGCAGCTGTACATTTGCAGAGATACTGGGTGTCAGTGGAGAGAGAGAGAGGAGGCCAATGTTGGGGGCACCCTTCAGGGTTCAAGACCCACTTGGCTCTGAACCCTCGGGCCAGAGATGAGGGCTCTCTGGGTCTCAGTTTCCCCAGGAGTAGGAAAAGGAGAATGATCCCTGCCTGAGCCAAGGATCGATGAGGCGGATGATGGTAAAGACCTCAGGCAGGCACAGGGTCACGCTGCCTGGGTTCCAACCCCAGGCCCACCATTTCCTGGCTGGGTAACTAGGCTCAAGTGATGGAAACTCTCTGAGCCTCAGTTTCCCCTCTGCACAATGGAGACAGTGACAGTACCACTTCGTGGGGTCATGTGGGGCTTATCAAGGGTAGTGCTGCAGAGTCCCTGGAATGTTCGTGAAGCCCTGGGGTGCCTGGGGCCTGGGGGTGCGGGGGGAGGACAAAAGCCTGACCCAGAGTTACCCAGTCCAGAGCCCTCTGGAGAAAGGCCTCACTGAGAGTACAGATCAGAAGACACGGCCAGAACTGGGGGGCTGGAAATGTGGCCAGCTGCTCCTTGAGCCAGGGGTCTGGACAAGCCTGTCCGACATCTGCTGCTTCCTCCGCAGAGCCCTGAGCAACAGGAAGAAGTGTTGGTGTGTCAGAGAGAAGACAGGGTGCTCTCTCTTGCCAGGGGCCCAGCCGGACTCCCTGGGAAAATTCTGACTCAGGAATGAGCTTTTCTACCCCCAGGGATGAATTAGGGATGCAGCTACAGAGAGAAACAGGCAGGTCCCAACACGGTCTCCCTCCTCTCTGCCCCTACGCTGGGGCCCCTGCGGCCTCCGCCAAGCACAGCTCATAGGTAGTTCAGGTGGACTTGGTGGGAGGAAGGAAGGGAGCTGCTCCTTGCAGGACAGGGAGACTTCAGGGAGGCGCAGACCCACATGTGCAGGCTCCCACCCCAGCTGCAGGGCAGTGACTCTGCAGGGACACCTGTATGCTTGATCCCTTGGCCACGTTCCTGCTGGGTGACTCGGACAAATTCTTGCCCTCCTCCGCACTTTGGTTTTCTGTGGCCGTGACCCAGCCCTTGACCTCTAGGCTCTTCCTTTCTTTCTGAGTTCTCCTGGCCACGTCTAGGGTTGCATCCCCAGCAGCTGCTCTCAGGGCCCAGGAGGAAGCTCTGTTCACCCCAAAAGCCCCTTTATTTTTCATCTTGGATCTGGGCCTGCCTCACTACACCCTGCCTTTTGGGGGTGCTGGTTACATAGCCCTGCACTCCAGATTCTGGAACTCACTGCCAAGACACACCCCCAGCTCAAGGAGCCGGCAGTGGCTCCCGTTGCCTTTGTTGTCTAGCCCCAATCAGTCACTACTTCCACCCAGTTCGGGATGTGTTTGCCGTTGTTGTAGTTTAATTGCTCAGTCGTGTCCGACTCTTTGCAACCCCGTGGACTGCAGCACACCAGGTTTCCCCGTCCTTGCCATCTCCCGGAGTTTGCTCGAACTCGTGTCCAGTGAGTCGGTGATGGTATCCAGCCATTTCATCTTCTGCTGCCCTCTTCTCCTGCTCTCAATCTTTCCCAGCATCAGGGTCTTTTCCAGTGAGTTGGCTCCTCGCATCAGGTGGCCAAAGTATTGGAGCTTCAGCTTATTCATCCCAGTCTCCCTGCTCTTATCCTGCTATGACACACACACACATACCAGGGCACACCAGCTCCTCTTCATCCATTAGGGCCCATCTCAAGTCCTGCCTACTCTAGGAAGCCTTCCCTACTTCCAGTTCCCCTATGGAACATTCCAGATGCTTCTACTTTGGGAGGCATGCCTGGCCCTTGTTCAGTCTCCCAGGCAGGGAGGAAGGCAAGCCACCTCCCACTCCCCACCCTGAGAGAGTCATCTCCAGCCCTAGCGATGTCTCTCACCATGGGGGCTGCTCCCCCTGGTGATCTGCAAGAGGGCAGTAAGTGGCACCCCTGACAGGACAGTAGATAAACTGAGTCACACCAAGAAAAAGTAATTTACTTTTCAGTCTCTCTCAATCCCAGTGACATCCAGAAGTGTCTGTTTAGAACTAAATTATCTCTAGCCCCTTTATACCACCACCTTCTGTCCTTTTGATTTTCATTCTTCAAACTTATATTGGACATAGAAAACAGTATATCTAATGTTTAGTGATTCTTTTATTGTGGCAAAAATATACATGAAATTTACCATATTAGCCATTTTTAAGTGTACAGTTCAGTGGCATTAAGTACATTTATATTGTTATCATCACCACCCTCAAAGCTTTCCCATCTCTGTAAACTGAAACTTTGTACCCATTAAACACTAATTCCCCATTCCCCACCCACTACAGCCCGGAGTAACCACCAGTCTACTTTCAGTCTCTGTTTGACTACTCTAGGAACCTCCTATCAGTGGAATCATACAATATTTTTCCTTTTGTGTGTAGCTTGTTAACTTAACATGATGCCTTTATGGTCAATCTATGCTGTTAAACATATGTCAGAATTTCCTTTAGCCTCCTCTCAAGGCTGAATAATATTCTTTTGAATGTATAGACCACATTATTTATCCATTCATCCACCAACACACACTTAGGTTGCTTTTATCTTTTGGGGGTATTGTGAATATGCTGCTACGAACGTGGGTGTACAAGTTGTATTCCTTTCTTAACAAAGTGAGGGTTTCTAGCTTGATTGAGGATGTTGCTTATTTACATGACATTTATTTTTATGACTTTCTTCTATTTACAGCAGCAATTTAGCCTAAAATATACATCTGTTCTAAAAAAAAAGTGAAATGGCTTAAGGAAAAATGCCAAGTAAATAATAGCACAAGAGTTATGTGTTGATGGCAAAAAGTGGTGGCAGAGACACAGGACAGAGAACTGCTGATGTGTGGGAAATACTAACACAAGCCTCAGTGGAAAACCCTACTGTGCTAAACTGGGGAAAGAAACCAGATTAGTGCTGCATCCAGTAAGCTGCCAGGAGGTGCAGTTTTAGCAACAGGAATGAAATGGTAAACTTGAAAGTCAGATCTGGGCTTTAAGATCTCCCAGCGTGTGACTGGAGTTTGTCGCTTGGCTTCTAATCCCCACTTTTCTCACTACGAGATGATGGTAATACCAGCCATAGGATGGCTATGTGTGCATGCTCGCTCAGTCAGTCATGTCCTACTCTTTGCAACTCCATGGACTGTAGCCTACCAGGCTCCCTTGTCCATGGAATTTTCCAGGCAAGAATACGGGAGTGGGTTGCCACTTCCTACTCTAGGCAATCTTCCCGACCAGGGATCAAACCCACATCTCTTGCCTCCCCTGCATTGGCAGGTGGATTCTTTACCACTGGCACCACCTGGGAAGCCAAGGATGGCTATAACACTGAGCTAATTCATGTGAACTCCCAAGCCCATGGTCAGGACACAGCTTGGTCCTACGAGTGGGTAGCTCTCCCTCCCTCAACCCCTGCAACAGACAAGCCTGGGACAATATTTTTGGTTCTTCTCTTTGAGACAGATAGCTCTATCATGATGATTTTATAACTGGAGCTTAGGGGACTTCTCTGGTGGTCCAGTGGTTAAGACTCCGGGCTCCCAAATGCAGGGGGCATGGCTTCAATCCCTTGTTGGTGTACTAAGATCCCGTATACCACATGATGTGGCCAATAATAATAATAATAAAATAAGCTGTAAAATAACAATTGGAGGTTAGGTTCACCATCAGCTCAGCCTCCTCCATCTTCTTAATCCATATCCCTGCCTTCAGAAACTCTAGGAAAGAACTCTGGGATCTTGGTCCACAACTGTCCTTACTGGTTGTGAAACTGGGTAAGTCTCAGCCAAGCACCTCAGTGAGCATTTCCCCAAGTTTAAAATCGGGGGTGTTCCAGCTGTCTGAGTACTCAATATCTGAATCTCACAGGTCCAAAGTACACAGTAAGCAAAGGTCAGCCACTGCAATACCCACAGGTCAGTTCCTTCTCAAACCCCACATAGTGCCAGCAAAATCTGCTCTGAGCTGATTGTCAGATGCTATCAACATTCAACCATGCCAAGACAAAGCACATGGTTACGAGTGAAACTACAAATCCTGCAAAAAAGCGTGAGATTTCACGAAGTGGGTGTAAGTGATGCTGTGGAAAACGAGCAGCCACTGACCACAGAGGAAGAGAGCTTCTGTAAAAGAAAGGCCCAAGAACTTGCAGAGAGAACTGTTTGACTGTCACAGGATTCAGAGTGAACTCTGGTGTGAAACTCTCAAATATGTTTGCAAAGTGATCCTCTTGCTGCAAAGAGCCAATTCTTCATTGATGCTACTGCACGCATGATAGCAACCATAATCTAAATAGGTTCTTTACCATCTGAGCCACCAGGGAAGCCCCCAAATACAGGCATGCCTTGGAGATATTTCCAGTTCAGTTCCAAGCCACCACAGTAAATCAAAGCTCACAATGTATTGAGTTACACGAATTTTTTTGGTTTCTCAGTGCAGATAAAGCTTATGTTTACACTATATTAGTATAGTAAGTGTGCCGACAGCATTATGTCTTTTAAGAAGTACATAAACCTTAATTTAAAAATCTTTATTGCTAAAAAGGGGCTTCCCAGGTAGTGCTAGAGATAAAGAACCTGCCTGCCGATGCAGGAGACAGAAGAGATGCAGTTTGGGACAGAAGAGATGGGGTTTGATCCCTGGGTGGGGAAGATCCCCTGGAAGAGGGCATGGCAACCCACTTCAGTATCCTTGCCTGGAGAATCCCATGGACAGAGGAGTCTGGCACGCTACAGGCCATTGGGTTCCAGAGTTGGACATGACTGAAATGACTTAACACGCATGCACATTGCTAAAAAAATTTTATCACTTGCACCTTCAGCAACTGGTAATCTTTTTGCTAGTGCAAGGTCTGAAATATTTTTAGGGTTATCAAAATGTGACACTGAGACAGAAAGTGAGCAAATGCTGTTGGTGCCAAGACTTGCTTTCCACATGAGAGTTGTACAAACCTTCAATTTGTACAAAACAAAAACAGAAACACAGCATCTTGCGAAGGGCGATAAACAAACATATGCCTCTATTGTTAATTATCAATTCAAACTAATTTATCTTCTTTATTTTTAGTTTCTTCTTCCACGTAAAGACTCAATACAGCAAGGTTCCCTCCACCACAACTCGGAACTTCTGGTCCTCCTTTAACACGGATTCACCTCATCGGCCTTCCAGGGGACAGGATGTGGTAAAAAGACCGCTTCCCCCCTCTCTCGAAGTAACCGCAGACACTCACTCTCAAGGCAGGAAGCCCCAAAGTGCCAAGGCGCACGCAAGTACCCCCCAAGGTACCGGGACCGCCCCCGCCTCTACCCCGTTCCCCTAGCCAGTTGAGGCCAGCTCTGCGCGGGAAGCACCCTAGCACATCCGAGAAAACCTCCGCCCGGCTCCACCCACGCTTCTCAACATGCGCGAGGCTACTGTGGTCCATCCTTCTGCTGTACAAAGGGGAAACTGAGGCCTGATGAGGTGCAGGGACTTGCTGCTCCGCATCCACTCGGTGGCAGAGCTAGCACTGGGAAGAATGTAGGTAACAAAAGCATACAAGCTTGGTATACAGCTGCACGTGCTGAGCCCGGGACAGACTGTGCCCTCTTCTGCTGCTGGGCGCCTAGTACGTCATTGCCGCTCAGGGAAACTTGAGGCGGGAAAGCCGACCCCGCGGGGCCCCCAGACCCGGCCTTCCTTCCCCCTCCTCTAGGCCCGACGGCGGGGTGGGGCCTCCGTCGGGGTCCGGCCCTTTCGGTGGCGATCCCGCCAACTCGGCCTGCGCCCCTCTCCCCAAAGTTAGGCGCGGGTCCCCCACCCAACCAACTCTGCGGGCCAGGGTCAGAGTGGGGCCGCAACCCGCCCGGGCCCCACCGCCCCCGCCCCGCCGATTCCTTTCTCTCCCCTCCCCCCGGGAGGGAGGAGGAGACTCCGCGGCCCTCCCTCGGCCCTCCCGGCGGCGGCCGCAGCAAGCCCCGTGCCCGCTCCGCCCAGCCGCGGCGGATCGGACGTCCGGAGCCCGCTGGTCGCCGGCCGAGGTGAGCGGGGGCGGTAGTGCAGGGGGCCGAAAGCCACCGCGTCCCGGGAACTCCCTCCAGGCCGCGAACCTTCAGCGGGAGGGAAGGGGTTAAGTTGGAGGGCGTGCTGGAAGAGGAGCAGCGGGAGCTCCCGCGTCCGCAGCAACCCCCAAACTCCGAGCAGAACTTCCTAGCCCCCTCCGCGGGCTCCCCTACCTCCGGAGCCCCAGCCTCAGGAGTGATGGGGCTTCGGGAGTTGGGGGAGGGGGGAGGGCAGGGCCGCCCTTGAAAAGCTGCGGGCGGGGGCCAGACCCCAGGGGGGCGGCGGCAGCGGGCGGGGGCGAAATTTGGACCTCTCCCGGGGGACCCAACGTGGTCACCATGGCGAATGCGGGACGGACGGGCGGCGCGGGCCAATCGGAGCACGGCGCCCCTGGTGGCTGCCAATGGGGGGCCGCGCGGCGGGGTGGGCGGGACCGCGTCTCGCTTGGCCGGGAGACCCTCCTCCCTCATCCCGCCGCAGATGTGCTGAGGAAGGGGAGAGGAAGTGAGGATTTAGGCGACTCTTGGTCGTGGGAGGCCAGAAAGGGAATTTCTGGAAGGAGTTGGGACAGGTGGAGTGACGGCTTAGTGTCATGAGAAGGGAGTGGGCCTCCGTTGTCCCACTATTACGATTGTGAGAACTGGTGATGTCCTGCAAGCCTCCTTCCCCACCGGGGCTTCAGTTTCTCTGTCTTAAGTGTAGGTTATGTAGGGTTGTTGGGGAGGTAGGATTACTTCGTGTTGGCACAGATTCTGCCCACTGTTTAGACAAAGCTTTTAGGTATCTTGTTAATGCCTCTCTCCATCTTACAAGTAAGAAAACAGCATCAGAGAGGGCATGGCCTTGCAGGTATCAAACAGCATCACAGAGGTACAATTGGGGCTCCTGAGAAGTCCGCTGTACTAGAGTGTATAGTTCAAGGAGTTGCTCAGAGCCCCGGGGCTGGGGTCCACCCCATGAAAACCTCCCATCCTCTCCCAGCTGTGCTTGGCCTGATGACTGAGGACCCCATAGTGTAGGTGGTCCCAGGAACACCTTGCCCCTCAGGTAATCAGGACCCAGGAGGGGAGGCATCCAATCCCAGCAAACCAGCGACCCCACCCACCCCCCCACCCGCCAACACACACCCAGTTTTGCTGCTGATCCTTGATGTGGACCAATAGCTGTACCTCTGGATCTCAGGTGGCCCATTTGTAAAAAAGGAGTTCTGATTAGTGGTCCAGGATATCTTTGGCTTCTCTGTCTGAGATGGAGGTACCTGGGAACAGATTAGGGGTGCCTACCCACCAGGGCTCAGGTTCAGCCTGCAGGCTCAGCTTGCCTCCCTGTCCTCTCCTGGAGGTCCAGTGATGGGAGCACGGGTGACAGGTCAGAGGGACAAGCGCCCACAGTTTGTGGGCTGACCAGCCTTGGGCCCTGCACTTATCCAATCAGGCTGTCCTCTGTGGTTTCCTGCTGGGCTCTGCTCCCTGCCCACAGCCAGGCCTGTGGCCACAGGCCAGCCCCACAGCCCCACCTGAAAGGTTCTGGGAGGTTATAGAGGGTTTCTGAGCTGGAGGGAGGAGTTGGGCCATCCCATCCCACCCCACACCCACCCCAGCCCCCTAAGCTGGGCCCCATCTAGGCCTCAGCACTGCTTACTCTTCTCACTAGGTATGAGCCATCAAAACACGGTAAGGACAAAATAAACTTGTCCCCCTGCAAGTCAGTTAGACTCCCTCAGGTAAGAGGCCTGATCCTTGACCTGGCCATGAGATGACCTCTGACTTTGACCTTGGCTACAGGCTTTGACACCTACCTGTCTCAGAGCCTGACCCTAAAGTGACTCCTGATCCTTAGAATGGTGCAACCCTCCCCGATTACAGAGAACCCCTAGCTGTCCATCTTCTACCCATCAGCCTGGGAAGCATTAATGCAGCATTTGCTGTATGCTGGGCCCTGTGCTGACAGCCAGTGAGTCCAGGATGCCCTTGTGGTTTCTCAGTGCGGCCACTGCTGAAGAACAAGGAGGTGCCATGTTGGGAGCACTAACATACTCTTTGTATGAGGTTGGGGAAGGCTACCCAGGGGATCGTTACCCAGAGGTAGGTCCTAAAGGATGTGTAGGAGGTACTGCTAGAGAAAGGAGAAAGAACATTCCAAACAGGTCCACTAGAAGCAAGGAGCCACTGGTCACTTTGTCTAGACGAGGCTGATGAAGGCCTTGCCTGAGGCAAACATCCAGTCAAAACATTCTTCTGTCCTGGCCAGCAGCTGCCTGGAGCAGTGAGGATGACTGTGGGGCTGGGGTTCAGGAGCTCTTGAGTCCCATGTGGACCTGTGCATGCTTGCTAAGTCACTTCAGTGGTGTCCTACTCTTTGCAACCCTATAGGCTGTACAAAGCCCACCATGCTCCTCTGTCCTTGGGATACTCCAGGCATGAATACTGGAGTGGGTTGCCATGCCCTCCTCCAGGGGATCTTCCCAACCCAGAGATCAAACTCACATCTTTTATATCTCCTGCATTGGCAGGTGGGTTCTTTACCACTAGTGCCACATGGGAAGCCTTCCCAGGTGGCTCTGCTACCCAGTTAAGGGGATGTGAAGCCATGGTTCTGCTTTCTGCTCTCCACCCCACCAGCCAACTTTGATCACATCCTGTGTGCAGGGCCTGTGCTAGTGGCTCCGGGTGGCACAAGTGTCCTGCCTGGGTTGGGGGAGGCCTGAACTGCAAGAGGAGAGAGGGCAGCTGGCCAGGTCTGGTTCTGGAAGGTTGTGGGGATATACTCCCCTGGCAGAGTGGGGCTGGGGAGACCAAGGCACTTCCGGGAGGGAGGTTGTGGAACTGAGCCTGAAGGATGGGTGGGGTTTCGGAGTCTGAGCGGGGCATCCCAAGTAGGGGATCAGGCTGAGCAGAGATCCTGAGGGTTTGAGCAGGAATAGACCCGTCTGGCTGGTGCTGGGGGTGGGGGGTGGGCACAGGAGAGGGGAGGGTGAGTGGGAAGGACTTTCTGGGCCTGTGGAGGCTGGTCCCTCCTCCACCTGCTCCATGGGGAGTGGTGACACCCTGCAGGAATCAGGAGGCCACCCCACACACATACTCACATCCCAGGGGAGGAAGACGCTGATCCTGGTGACAAAGGGCAGGCGGGGTAGGCAGTGGGAGCCAGTCTCTACAACTGCCAGCTGAACCTCCATGTGGCGTCTCTCTTGGTGAGTGTGTATGTTACCAAGGCTTGATGTGTGTGTGTCTGCCCCTAAGGCTGTGTTATGTCAGTGGGGTGGGGGTAGGGGTGAGGGGGAAGCATTGCTAGGCAGAGACAAGCTGCCCTTGAGTGTGTACGCAGGGTTCCTGGTGTGTCCAGGGGTGGGCTTCTCCAGAAAACTAACCTTGGGACCCCCCCAACCCCCATCCATTTATACATGTGTGCACACACACCCTTCAGGGGACCTGGGCCTGCAGGAAGAAAGGCAGGAGGCCCGTCCAGAGCCCCTCTGACCCCCACTCCTCCCCACCCCCTCCCTTGAGCGTGGGTGCCTGGAAGCCATTAGGGGCCTGGGTGGCGCCTGCCCTGGCCCTGCACGACAGGCTTGGGATTCCTGGAAGGAGCAGGCCACCCCTCCCCGCCAAGCCCCATTCAGGCCTGGCAGCTCCCCCAGGCAGAGAGGATGTGGCAGCAGCCCCCTCCCTGCCGCCCTCTCGGTTTAGGGGCTGCAGGAAGGGCCCAGCAGGGACCAGGGCCAGGCCCCAGGGACCCCCGCCTCACCAACCCCCATTCCCAGCACAGCTCTGGCTTCTGGCGAGGCCACCGGACTGGCACTCAGATTTCCTGCCTCCTTCCCCTCCCCCGCAGGCTCTCACATTGTTTTTCTTTTCCAAGAGCTTCTCTATGTGGAGCTGGGCCAGGAAACTGGGGAGAGGAGGGCTGCGAGTGTCCGTATATGTGTTCGTGTGTGTGTATCTATGCGTGTGTGCATTTGTCTGTCTCAGGGATGAGTATGTATCTTTGCGTGTCTCTATGTGTATCCGTGTGGGCATATGTATGTCTTCAGGTGTGTCTGTGACTCTGTATCTACAAGGAAGCATCTCTCTGAACATATATATAGTTGTTGTGTGTGCCTATGGGGCCACCTCCGTGTATGTGCGTGCCTGCCCACGTCTTTATCTATATTTACATGTATGGGGTTGCTTGTGTGTCTGGGTGTGCGCATGTCTGTGAATGCACGTGGGATCTAGGCCAGTCACCTCATTGCACAGGTGGAAAGACAGAGTCACAGTGGGTACTCAGCCTTCCAGGGATCGCTTGGGGAGTCGGGTGTACAGGGAACTGGAACCTAAGCCCAGAGGGCTGTGTCTGGGGCATAACCTAGTCTGTGCAGGTGTTACTGGGGTTGAGATAGACATGTTTGTACATACGGAACTATGGGTGGTGACACGGCATCACCACTTACTCAAAATATCCCACAGTTGGATGGTTAAAATGCAAATCTCCGGTCCCACACCTACTGAACATGATTCTCTGAGGAGTGAGGTCCAGGAACTGCATTTTAAGCAAATGTCCAGGTGAATCTGAAGGACTTCTTGCTCTAGAAGCACTGGCCTCCCTCACCCCTCACTCCAGTTCTACCAGGGGAGAAACAGGCCCAATATGGGGCAGTGATTTAGATGAGGTTGATGACAGAGCAGGGACTAGAGCTGGTGCCTGGTGAAGGAAGACAGACAATAAACTAAGGGCAAACGCGCTGGAGAAATATATTTGAATGGCCAAAAGTTTCATTCTGGTTTTTCCATAACATCTTAGGGGAAAAAACTGAAATAAACTTTTTGGCCCGTCCAATAGTAGGATCACTGAGCCGTGCTAAGGAACTGTGACTGTAAGAGTCATGAATTTAAATGAGCACTGGTCCACAGTGGTGGAAAACCTGTGATGCCTGGTTATACGGGTGAAGGCAAGAGCAGCAGAGCAGTGGAAGCAACCAGAGGCGGCACTGCCTGGAGAGACAAGAACAAGTGAGGTAGCTGGAACACTGAGGGCATTTGGGTGGGTGTAGCAAGGAGAGAAGGAACAGGGTGGGCAGTGGGGACCGTGAACAAGTCAGGGAATCGATGAGTTTTTGGTGTTGGAGCCTTTGAGAGAGTGAGTTTGGAATTGACTGTAGAGAGGGGAGGGGTCGCAGCTACTGGTAGTGACAAAGGTGGTGGCCAGTGGCACGATCCGGTTTGTGTTTTTAAAAACTCACTCTGGCTGCTGCTCTTGAGGATGGATTTGAAGGAGGCAAAAGGGGACAGGGGGATGGGACAAGGAGAGTGGTGGCTGCGGTCTCCCCAGTGGGAAATGATGGTGGTGGCCTGACAGGTTAGTGGTTGAGGACGAAGAAGGTAGGAGGATCCCCGTGATGGGTGGCAGACAGACTGACTGGACTTGGAGGTGGAGAGAAAGCCAATTCCAGGATATTCCCCACAGTGTGAAGAAGTAAAGAAGCACTCTTCTCCCAGAGAGGGCATCCAGAAGGAGGCTCCGGTTGTGGGGGGAATGGAGACAGGGAGTCCCATTTGACCAAGCTGAGTCTGAGTTGTCTGAGGGACATGTGAGTGGTTCTGGAGAGCAGCCCAGGCTGGGAGAGAGACTGGAGGTTACTGCGGACGTGGAGAGATGGCTCAGGCAGGGGCAGCCAGGAAGAAGAAGGCGGCCAGGACTGGGGTGACGCCAGCACTGCAGGGATGAGCCCAGGTTGCCAACCAGGGAGGCTAATGGGGGACCGCTGGAGAATAGGAGGAAAACCCGGAGAACATCCTGGGAAGGAGAGGTGCAAGAAAGGAGGGCTGGAAGGTGCCCAGAGCTAGAGAGGGCATACCTGCGAGAGTTGAGACATGCCCAGAGGGTAGGGCGGGGGGCCTGGAGGCCAGGCTGGTAAGGCTTGATGAGAGAGGGCGAGGAAGGTACACGGTGGGGAGACAGCAAGCATGGCCCACTCTGGATGGGCCTGGAAAGGGAGGAGACAGAGAAGGGAGGTGAAAGTGCCAGGAGAGACTTCAGCAGGGAGCAGGCTCCTTGGAGGGGGATCACTGGCTGGGGTGGGAGAAGCTGGATGGGGGGGCCTCTGACCCAAGGTGGGAGAGCCCCCATCCTCTTCAGGGCAGAGAGGAGGTAGCTGTGGGGCTAAAGGCAGGACAAGGAGGGAGTGCCAGCCTGACAGCTCCTCTTTTTACCACAAACTGTGACATTAGATGTGCTGCCGAGTGGGGGACTTAGAGGCTGGAAAAGGGTGATGAAGGGACACAGCCAGACAGTATTGGGACACTCTTCCAGTATGCTGAGAGTCCCACCAGCAGTGCCCTGATGGGTCACCCAGAAAAGGAAGGAATAGCGATCAGGGCAGGTCTCAGGGGCTGCAGTGAGGCTCTGAGGGTCAGGCCCAGCTGAATGGGGAAGGAAGTATGAGATAGCCCAAGGAGCTGTTGGTGGTCAGCATGAAGCCACTCTGAGGGAGAGTGTGGCAGGCTGGGGACAGAGTGGGCATGTGTCTCACTTATTTTAAAAGGGATGTGGCCAATGAACAGCAGAGCTCAGTGGTCGGCATGGGGGGACACCTCACCACACTGCACCCCCATCTAGACCCCAGCTTACTTCCATCATACCACCAGCACATGCATGTATTCACCAAACCCACGCCAGTGTTTGGACTTCTGGATGGTGTATCTGGATCAACTCCAGGGCTTACTTTTGCTGAGTCTCCCTTTCCTCTTCAGTAAATGTCTATAGTTGCCCTCGAGTCTGTTGAGAGGATAGCTCACATAGGCATGGCCTGTAGTTGGCCCTCCATAAATGTCATTATTATTGTCATCATGTGCTGGGACAAAGACCAACAGCCAGCCATCCCCTGCCCTCAGCAAACTCATAGCCTGGGGTGAAGATGGGGTGCTCGCAGGGACACAGAAAAATAGTACAGTGAGGCTGGCTGGTGGAGACCTGGGCAGGGGCTGACCACCTGGCCTGAAGGGGTCCTGGAAAACCTCTTGGAGAAGATGCTATTTCAGGTAAGTTTTAAGAATGGGAAGAGTCAGCCCAGCGCAGGAAAAGGGTGGGAGGGACTCCTGGCAGCAGGGCCAGCATGGAAGCACATAGCATTCCGGGTGGAGAGCAGTATAAGACATTCAATGTGTGAGATGGGACCTGAAGGTCAGGGACAGCAGATCAAGGTTTCAGATCATCCGTGGCTGCTCCAGGGTGAAGCGACTCAAGGGGGTTATCTGGAGGCCCGTGAGGAAGCGGCTGCAGGCCCTGGCTCACCATTCCAGCCTCACTGGGGCTCCTGGAGGCGACCAGTTGCACTCCTTCCACCTTTGCCCATGCTGTTCCTTCTACCGGTCGTGCTGTTCCCTTCGCTTCCCATGGCTGAGCTTAAGGATATGGGCGGTTGGTGGCCACCTCCAAATAATGGTTGTGTTCTCCCACAGGTCGGAGGGAGCGACCCCTCCCCATAGCCCGGAGAGCAGCCAGTAGCAGTGGCCATCATGCACAGTGGTATCGCATCTGCTACGCGTCCCCCGCGCTGCCTCTGAGTCCGGGACTTCCAGCCCAACACCCACGAGCCCGCCCGCCCCCGCGGCCACGCCATGAGCCACGGGCCGAGCCCCCGGCTGGCCGAGTCCCCGCAGCTGTCCAAGGGCAGCCTCCTGACCATCCTGGGCAGCCCGTCGCCTGAGCGCATGGGGCCGGCCGACTCGCTTCCGCCCACGCCTCCCAGTGGCACGCCCTCGCCAGGGCCGCCACCGGCGCTGCCACTGCCGCCCACGCCCGCACTGCTGGCCGACGGGGACTGGGAGAGCCGTGAGGAGCTGCGGCTGCGGGAGCTGGAGGAGGCGCGCGCGCGGGCGGCGCAGATGGAGAAGACCATGCGCTGGTGGTCAGACTGCACCGCCAATTGGCGCGAAAAGTGGAGCAAGGTGCGCGCCGAGCGCAACCGCGCGCGCGAGGAGGTGCGTCAGCTGCGCCAGCGCCTCGACGCGCTCACCAAGGAGCTGGCGGGGGCTCGGCGCGAGCGCCAAGAAGCGCAGGGCGAGAGCGAGGCGCGGGGCCGCGAGCTGGCGCGGCTGCGGGGCGCCCGGGGAGGCGTGGACAGGACGCCCGATGGGCCCGAGACGGAGCCAGAAAGGGAACAGGAGCCGGTGCCGGTGCGCGACGTGGGATCAGGATGCGAGAGACCGCAGGGCAGCCAGGTGCGCGGCGAGGGGCGGGGCTTCTGGGCGGAGCCTTCGCGCTGGGGTCCGGAAGTGGGAGGGGCTGATTGACCCGGGCAGGAGCGGTGGCTGTAGGGCTCAGAAAGGGAAGTAAGGTCCTGGTGAAAGGTTGTTGTTGAATCACGCGAATACACCGGGATTCTTGGCCCCCAGAGGAGAAGAATTCAATCCGGGGCCAGAGACGAGGCTTGATCGCTCAGAGCTTTTGTGTAATAAAGTTTTATTAAAGTATAAAGGAGATAGAGAAAGCTTCTGACATAGGCATCAGAAGGGGGCAGAAAGAGTACCCCCCTGCTTGTCTTCAACTGGATGTTATATAGTCACTAGCAGTCTGTTAATGAAAGAAAGGAATGTCTTAAAATTCAGAATGGCACCAAATGGTTTATCCTGGGCCATAAAATGATTAACTTGAATCTTAAAGAAGGGCAGACCACCATACAAATATTTTCATTTACATAGATTAGGGGAACAATATCTGAGTATAACATACTGGTTTGTCAAGTAGGTTTTGGGCCAAGAGGCGGAACCGACTTGGAGACAGAGTTTGGGGTAAAGGCATAGTACATTAGCATAGCTTAAGACAAACATTTCCATAAGAAAAAGGCATTGGTTATCTCTAGGCTCAAGAATAGCTAACTTCAGGCGAAACCAGGTGTCATTATGGCAACACAGTATTTTAAGAGAAACCTCTCTTTAAATTTGTATAGAGAAGGAAAAAAGTATTGCTAGTTTGTTTTCTCCTGTCGCTTAAGAGAGATAAAAATGTCTGACACTTGCAGGCTATTTCCTCCATTTGGAGACCCCTCTCTCCTTGGGGACCCCTAGATTTCTTATCAACCTGCCTAGGAAATGACTCTCTCACTGGCATGTGGGTAGGTATCACACCTTCTGGGTTTCAGGCTCTGCCCTGCAGGGCCCCAGGTTACCTTCCTCCCACAGACCCCAAGGGCAGAGTGTCCCTGATTATGGTGGTCCCGCCGCTCCCATACCTGCTGCTGCTGCTGCTAAGTCACTTCAGTCGTGTCCGACTCTGTGCGACCCCATAGACGGCAGCCCACCAGGCTCCCCCGTCCCTGGGATTCTCCAGGCAAGAACACTGGAGTGGGTTGCCATTTCCTTCTCCAATGCATGAAAGTGAAAAGTGAAAGTGAAGTCGCTCAGTCGTGTCCGACCCTCAGTAATCAACAAAACCAACAAATCATCCTCTCTGAGCAGGAGCAAGTTATAAGAACTTACCTCAAAGGCATCCATTAGTCGCAGAGCTGAATCCGTTCATTTATTCAATTTAGAGAACGGAGTAAACATTTTAACAGGTGTCTATCAAAGCTGAGGGATTGGGGGTAGGGAGTGTCAGGGCAATGGGAGCACAGAAGGAGGCACCTGAGCCAGGCTCTGAGGAGGGAGCTTCACCGAAGCTTTTCTAGAAGCGGTCCCGTTTAAGCTGAGATAGGAGGAATTGACGGAGAAGGCAATGGCACCCCACTCCAATACTCTTGCCTGGAAAATCCCATGGATGGAGGAGCCTGGTAGGCTGCAGTACATGGGGTCGCAAAGAGTTGGACACGACTGAGCGACTTCACTTTCACTTTCCACTTTCATGCATTGGAGAAGGAAATGGCAACTCACTCCAGTGTTCTTGCCTGGAGAATTCCAGGGACAGGGGAGCCTGGTGGGCTGCCGTCTCTGGGGTCGCCCAGAGTCGGACACGACTGAAGCGACTTAGCAGCAGCAGCAGGAGGAATTGATGGTGAAAAGTGCAGGAATGCATTACAGGTGATGGAAATTCTGTGCAAATAGCGAGAGGCTGAGAGTGCTTGGTAAATCTGGGAAAAGCCTCCGTCGTTCCATGGGCACCCTTACAAAATGCTAGGCTCTGCATACACACTACCTAGTTCATTCTCAGGGCAACCCAGGAAATAACTGACTTTACAAATGAAAACACTGAGGCGCTGAGAGGTTAATTACCAGTGGCTCCCAGCTGGTGACTGGAGTCGCTGGGAGTTGACCCCAGATGAACTTCTCAGCCCATGGTGATAATAATTAGGCCATCTGGAACATTAATGATATGTACGGAGGGCAGCCTCCTCTGAACAAGCAAGACTCGCCTGAAGGCTGTCTAGGGACAGAGTCCAGGCTCAGGTTGCTCCCAGCTCCATGCCCAGTCAGGCCAGCTCCCCTTAGCTGCCCTCTCCCCTCTCCTGCCTGTGGGCTAGAGTGGACACTGCTGCCTCCTGGTGGCTGCAGCCCCCTTTGCCGGGGCCTGGCTGGTGCAGGTGACATTCCTTGCTCTTCTTTGGGGCAGAGGATGAGCCTCTGTATATCAGCCAGCCTCGGACACTGTTCCTGTCCTCTCCGTGTTTGGTTATGAGTCACCCCAGGAGGTAGCAGGTTCCGCGGCAAGAGCTCAGAGGATGCAGCCTGAGTTTGTTTTCCAGCCCAGCCATGTTTGTGCTCGGTGACCCTTCAGCAATTCCCTTCTTCCCTCCCTGGTTCCTCAGTTGGGAATTGGAGCTTTGGACCAGATGGCCTCAGAGGCCCCTACCCGGACAGTCTGAGATAAAAGAGGAGTAGAATTTCACTCCTCAGGCCCATTGTCCTAGTCTTGATAGGGAAACTGAAGGTCAGTCAAGGAAGGGACCAGTCCAAACTCATCTGGAATGACTGTGGGAGAAGCCAGGCTGGGACAGAGGTCATGGGCATCTTGGATCTGTGGTCAGAGGCAGGCCAGGGGGCAGACAAGGGCAGAGGGGAAGAGGAGCCTGACAGGGAGGAAGAGGGCTCAGGGTTGAGTTAATCAACCCTTACTGCTTTCTCTCTGGGAGCTGGTTCTGCTCTCAGAGGCCGCCTTCCTGTGCATCTTTTATTATTGTGGTTTAGTGGTTCAGTGGTCTGACTCTTTTGTGACCCCATGAACTGTAGCCCGCCAGGCTCCTTGTCCATGGGATTTCCTAGGCAAGAATACTGGAGTGGGTTGCCATTGCCTTTTCCAGGGGATCTTCCCAATCCAGGGATTGAACCTGAGTCTCCTGCACTGGCAGGCAAATTCTTTACCACTGAGCCACCAGGGAAGTCAATGCATCTTTTACCATGTCACTTATGTTTCAGGTGATCCCACTGAAAAGTGGGATCTTTGAGCAGGAATCCCTTTTGAGGGAATCTCGTCCTTATTCCTTGTAGGAATCCCTGCTTCTGCATTCATCAGTGTCTCACCAAATATTTGCATACTTCCAGCAGCAGAGAGCTTACCACCTTTTCTGGGGAATCTTCCAGGATTCAGGGAATCTGAGTGGCTGACTCTGTGCATTTCTAAGCAGCGAAGGGGGAGGGTGTGGCCCTCCCTCTCCAGGGGTGGAGAGACAGGCAGCAGAAGAGGAAACGGGCGTCCAGAGGACTGTGTGACTTGCCCACGGTTACCCACCAAGCTGATGCCAGACCCTGGACCTGGGAAAGGCCATGATGAAGGCCAAGAGGGTGAGGGCTCAGCGATCATTAGTCCAACCTCTGCCTGAGTCCCCACAGGAGCTGGAGCTGGTGGAGAGCCTGCTGAAGAGCAGACCAGAGGAGCCCGAGGGCTGCTGGGAGGTGCGCAGCGCGGGGGCCGGGGCCCCACGTGGCAGCTCGGGCCGCCAGGAGCGCAGCCGCCTGCCCTGGGAGGACACCACCGTCGAGGAGGATGCCTCCAAGCTGACCGCCCTGCGGCTACGGCTGGATGAGTCCCAGAAGGTGCTGCTCAAGGAACGAGAGTGAGTCCCGGGAGGCAGGCAGGGGCTAGGGGGCGGGCCAGGCCATACCAGGGCCTCCTCGGAATCACAGAATGAAAGTCCATGTCATAGAAGGTGAGACTCAATGAAAGGGAATGGGACTTCCCCTTTGAGTCCCATTGATTCTTGGAACTTGAGAACAGTGGTACTGTACCCAAGGACCCAATGTGAAGGCTTTTTAAAATTAATTCAATTAATATGTGTCAGGGATCTGGGTCAGGCACTGTGCTCGGTGGGGATACAGTTATCCATGAGACCAGCAATCCCTGCCATCGTGCAGGGAGAGTGCCATGGGCAAAAATCAAAGCAGGGAAGGAGGGATAAGGGGACTGAGGGGTGGAGGCTGGGAATTTGGTTTTGGACATGTTGAGCTTGATTCAGCAGGAAGGCATTTGGGGATGTGAATGAGTCTATAGAGTTCACGAGACAGGTCTGGGCTGGAGGTAGAAATTCAGGAGTCATCATTGAATAGATGATACTGAAAACCATGAGCTCAGGTGAGAGTGGATAGGGCAGAGGTCAAAGGATGGGGCTCTGGAGCCGACCAGCTATAGAATCAGAGGAAGAAGGAAGCAGCAAAGGATACAGGAGAAGGGAGCCAGTGAGGGGGAAGCGGAAGCAGGAGGAACCGTTTCATGGATGAGGGAGCAGTCAGCTGGTCAGGTCGGAAAAGGACTGAGCACTGACCAGTGGATTTAAGACTTGGAGGTCACCAGTGACCTTGATTGGTCATTTTTGCCTGATAATGGTGAATATGTAGTAACACCCCCTTTTCCATCCAGAAATTAAACACAAAGATGGTATAAGATAACTACACACAGAAATCTTTTAAAAATCAACACAGTGCCCCTGTGAAGGTAGAAGCAGAGATCATGGCCATGCTCCTGCAAGCCAAGGAGCACCAGCTATTGCCACCAGAAGCCAGGAAAGAGGTATAGGACAGATGTCCTCTCACCACCCTCGCGTGGAACCAACACCTTGGTCTTGGACTTGAAGCCTCCAGAACTGAGACGCTGCATTTCTGTTTAAGCACAGTGAACAAAAATCAACCTGTTGTACTAACTGAAATGTAAAGTAACACTAAACTCTCAGAATGGGAGGCCAGGGTGGTGTGGGGGTTGGTCAGGAAACATTACATATGGCCAGATACCCACGGCGCCTCCTGCACATTCAGGGCAGAGTGAAGGCTGAGGGGCATGAGAGCAGTTTATGGGACTCCCACCCAGTGATGGTGACAAGAAGGCCCTCCTCCTTCAGAGAGTCACTGGAAAGTGTTTTCCAGCTTTTCCGACTGCAGAGCTGTGTGTTCACGCCAAGTCAGCATAAAAGAGATGGGGGGAGTGGAGGTATTATTTGATGGATGAGCCCAGGGCCTGGTGCCCTGGAGAACCAGTCACTCCCCACAGCAGGGGCTGGACTCCCACAGTTGTGTGGAGGGTGGAGCTCCAGGAGATTGCATAACCAGGTTGCCTGCCACAGAGTGGGGTGCTAAGGCCTGGAGCACGCAGCAAACCACCAAAAGCCAGGGAAGTGGCATAGAACAGATTACCTCTCACAACACCTTGGTCTTAGACTTGGAAGGGACTGGAGGACTATGCAGGAGGACTCAGCAGAGGGCCCCAGTGGGCTCACCCCCACGTCTCCCCTCCCCAGGGATAAAATGGCACTGAGCAGGAACATCGAGAAGCTGGAGGGAGAGCTCAGCCAGTGGAAGATCAAGTACGAGGAACTGAGCAAGACCAAGCAGGAGATGCTCAAGCAAGTGAGTGTCAGAGACCAGGGTGGGCTTCCTGGAGGAAGCAGTACTGTGTCATTGAATTTCAGCAGTGGGAATGGGAGAAAGAGGGGAATTCTATCATTCACTGTCAAGCCCCAGCCCTATGCCATGTGGTGATCTGTGGACTGGGGCAGGAGGTGGAGGAGGGGTTGTGGGGAGAAGGCCAACAGTAACCAGGTAGATAAATTCAGAAACTGTGAAATTCAAAACACAATCAGAGAGATGAGGTGGTGGGTCATAGAAAGGTCTCTCTAAGAAGGTTACACAAGGCAAGACCTAAAGTGATTAGAAGCCACCGTTGAGAAGAGGCAGGGGGCAGAGTTCCTGGCAGAGGGCACAGGAAATGCAAAGGTCCTGAGGCCAGACAAGCATAGTGTGTTCAAGAAATAGAGGCCAGTGTGGCTGGAGGGTAGTCAGTGAGAGATGAGATTGCAAGGGGATCCCACTGGCCTTGTAGACCAAGACAAGAGAAGGAGTCTGGATGTTCACTGGGCACATGGTATGAGATCTTGCTAGAGCCTCACAGCAGTCAAGGAAACACACTTGGTGTCCCCATCTTACAGATGAGGAAACTGAGACTCTAGCTGGCAGAGAGGAAATTCCACCCCCGCAGTTTGGGAACTCCTGCATGCTGGGGTCAGGCTGGGCTTCCCTTACTGCTTCCCTGTGCTCACCCTGATGGCCACCAGGGGGCGCAGCCACCCTGCTTTTCCAAAAGGTGGGTGGCTCACAGACCCCGGAGCCTGAAACTGCCCTGGAAGATTGGTCTTTAAGTAGAATCTCTTTAAGGAATCTCCTAAAATAAAGCTTCCCAGACCCTGCCCTCACTCTCCTGAGTCAGATCTTTGGGGCTTAGGTCCAGGAATCTGTCTTTTTAATCTTTTCAAATTGTGTAATCATTTGAAGAAATGTGGGATCCAACTGTGCAGTTTTACAGATACATAACTATAAAGATTCTCATTAGTATCTGGGTTTTTTTTTCCATCAACATTGCATATTTAAGGTTCATTCATGCCATTGCAAAGAGCATTCCTCTGACAATTTTCCCTGCTCTACAACAGGGACTCTGTACTATTTCAGATCACCCCAGGCAATTCTGATGTGACCAGCCCCACACCCACAGGCAGATCCCCTGGGTGTGTTCAGCCAGTGTTCACTGAGGGTGCCCAGGCCATACACGGATACAAAGGCGGGCAGACAGACATGCTGTCTCCTGTGCTCACATTCTTGGGGAGGTAGGGGGATGGAGAAGCACCCATTCTAGGCAGGGAGGACAGGAGAGACCTCCCTGAGGAAAGGGCATTTAGGCCAAGACCTGAGAGTAAGAAAAGTCAGCCCTTCAAGATACCTCGGAAAGAGGGCAGCGAGCAGAGGGAACCACAAGTGTGAAGCCTGCAATGGACAGGAACTTGTGCATTTGAGGACTAGAGAGGAGGCTCAGGGAGCTCTGGGGAGGGGGGTGGGCAATGCGGTTGAGGGGAGATGGCTTTGTGGGACCATAGGGACAGGTTGGTTCTTAGGGAACCTGGGGTTGGGGATATGATTGGCTGTATCTTTTTTTAATTAATCAGTTTATTTTTTTGGCTGCACAGAGTGGCCTACTTATAGGATCTTAGTTCCCCAACCAGGGATGGAACCTGTGCCTCCTGCAGTGGAAGCTCAGAGTCCTAACCACTGCACCACCAGGGAATTCCCCTGGGTTTATCTTTTTTTAAAGATTAAGAAAAAAGGGCTACTGTTGCGGAAAATGGGTTTATGAGAGAAGGTCACGGGACAGGAGGAGGGCACCCAAGAATGGACACTGGGAGGCTGGATGATTATCAGGGAGAAGGTGAGAGATGTCGGAGGAGGCAGATGCATTCAGATTCAGAGTCTGTTCTGGATACCCCGTGGCCCATTTGGGCGCCACGTGAGGCTCCTTACTGAGCCCTCCGGCACCAGCGCCCACCCCTCCCTGGAGCTGGTGGTCCTCACCTAACCAGCCTGTGCTGTATCACACAGCTCAGCATACTGAAGGAGGCCCACCAGGACGAGCTGGGCCGCATGTCCGAAGACCTGGAGGATGAGCTGGGTGCGCGTTCCAGCATGGACAGGAAGATGGCGGAGCTGAGGGGCGAGGTGAGGCCACCGGCAGGGCCTTGGGTCTGGGGGCGCCCGGGGGGCCCTGCCTCCATCAGTCATTCACTCACAGGAGGACAGGAACCAGCCACAGCCCTGGGTGCTCCAGTCTGCAAGGGGTGGGCCTCTCTTGCTCACACCCTGTGCTCTGTGAAATAAGCCTGGGTTAATTATAGCTGCTGCAGCTGGACTTGCTTCCTGGAGCCAAAACAACTGCCGGAGGAGGTGGGGAGGGGGAACCTCCTGCTCAGGCCGTGCTGTGCCCCTCCCTGTGGACCCCTCCCGCTGTCCTGCCCTGTTGCAGATGGAGCGGCTGCAGGCGGAGAACGCTGCCGAGTGGGGTCGCCGGGAGCGGCTGGAGACGGAGAAACTGGGTCTGGAGCGGGAGAACAAGAAGCTGCGGGCGCAGGTCGGGGACCTGGAGGAGGCGCTGGCCCGGCGACGGCGGCAGACAGCCAGCGCACTGGACTGCGACCTGCGGGCAAGCCAGGCTGCGCTCTTTGAGAAGAACAAGGTGGGGTAGTGAGGGGGCCGCAGCCAGGGCCAGGGCAGACCACCTCCTGGGCGTCCAACTCCAGGCTGCAGGGGGCCAGGGACCCTTGAAGTAACGACTACAGACCGAGGAGGTGATTGCCTGGCAGCGGCTCCTCCTGGGCACCCACCGTGGGCCAGGCTCAGTGATACCACCATCATAGCTGGGTTTGTGGGGCACCACTGTGGGCCAGGCTCCCTGCTGGTGCTTTTTGCCCATGCTATGGAGAATACTTGGCGACGTAGTGGTAAAGAATCCACCTGCCAAGCAGGAGATGCAGGTTTGATCCTTGGGTCAGGAAGATCCCCTGGAGAAGGAAATGGCAACCCATTCCAGTATTCTTGCCTGGGAAATCCCATGGACAGAGAAGCCTGGCAGGGTACAGTCCATGGGATCACAAAGAGTCAGACGCAACTGAGCAACTAAACACAACAACATCACTTAATCCTTTCAACAGCCCTTTTATTGGTCCACCAAATGTTTATTGAGCTCCAGCTGTGTGTAGGCCTTGTTCTAGGTGGTGGGGACACAGCCGTGAACAGACAGGAGGGATGTGGCCGCCCCTCGTGGAGCTGATAGCTGAGGGGGATATAGACATTGCTCCCTCCGTCACACACTTATGCTGGTCACACAGCTCCATGGCTGTGGCAGGGAGAGAGAAGAGGGGATGCCCAGGGACCTGGCTGAGGCCCAGGTCCTGGGGAGGTTTTTCTGAGGCAGTGACATTTAAGCCCAGGTCTCCAGGGAGAGTAGATGTTGACTGGCAGTGGACTGATTCCAGGAGGAAATTTGGAAAATGATGTGAATGAATGTCCCATGGTGACAGGGACCTGGAGCTTTGGAGGAACAAGGGAGGCTGGTGTGGCTGGAGGGGAGCAGGTAAGAGGGATGTGGTAGGTGAGGCAGGAGGCCTGAGTCACCTTTGAAAAGTGAGAGGTAGGTGTGAGCAAGTTGTGGCTCTGAGCGCTCACTGGCTGCGGGGTGGAAGACGGATGAGAAGGCAAGTGGATGAGGAGTCTGGGCCATTCCTGGGGGCAGCAGGAGATGATGGAGGGCAGGACCAGGCTGAGGTTGGTGGACATGGAACAAAGAATGGATTCAAGAGGTCATTTCACAAATGTGAAGACTGAGGGCTCAGAGAGCTCCCAGAGCTCAGGTGTGGACAGCTCCTCTCCTGGCTGCTCATCTTCCCAGCCACTCTGGCATCAGATCTCTTTGCTTCCAAAACGCACTCCTCAGCTGACCCAGAGCTTTAATGCCATTTTGATACATCAAAGAGTCCTGACTTTATCCCTCCCCAGAAAACGAGACTCAGCTCAAGTAGCCTACTGCACACCTCATGTCATCTCCAGCAGGCACCCCAGAGTTCCACGTCCAGAATGGAGCCAGCAATTCCACCCACCTCTCCCCTCATCACCCCCAGGCCTTCTCACCTCACTAGATGGCACCTCTAGCCTCCAGCTCCTCACCCGACTCTAGTGTTGGCATCTCAGAGAGGTTCCAGGGAGAAGGGACCCCAGTACCCCCAGAACCACCTGACCTCGTGGACTTCCCGGCATGAGCCCTCCTCCGTCTCCGCTCCCCTGCAGGAGCTGGCCGACCTCAAGCACGTGCATGGCAAACTGAAGAAGCAGTTCCAGGAGAAGGTGGCGGAGCTGGCCCACGCCAACCGGCGGGTGGAGCAGCACGAGGCCGAGGTGAAGAAGCTGCGGCTGCGAGTGGAAGAGCTCAAGAAGGAGCTAGCCCAGGCTGAGGACGAGGTGAGCACCAGCCTGCAGACCTCGGCTGGGGCCCTGGGGGTGGCAGGGCCCTCCTGTGTCGCTCCATGCTGGGTTCCCTGTGCCTGGTACAAGCCTGACTCTCAGGAGGCACTCAGGAGAGAGTGGGTGGGTAACAGGTGGTGTGTGGGTAGGAAGATGGGAAGAGAAATGGACAGATAACGTAGATGAGTGGTTGAGTAGATTAATGAATGAGTGAGTGGGTGGATGTGGAGTTGGTTAAAGGGACAGGATAACTCCATGGATGGATGAACAGATGGATGAGGGGATAGATGGACAGATGGTTGGGAGAGAGGAGAGATGGATGAGACATAACAACAGATGTCTGATGGGTGGTTGGATGAATGGATGAAGGGGTAGGTAGATAGATGGGTGGATGAATGGATATGTGGAAAGATGGATGACTGAGTGGATAGTGGAAAGATGGACAGACAGCTGACTTTCAGTGGGTGGAAGAGTGAATGGACCAAAGGAAAGAAGGCAGAAGGATGGGTAGATGGGAAGACGGGTTTGGAAGAGTGGAAGGACACAAAAGTAGTATGAATGGGTGGCTGAATAGATCAATGGCTGGTGAGTGGGTCGGTGGGTGTCTCCATAGGCAGATGGATATTTCCATGGATGAATGGTCAGATGAACAGATTCATGGGAATATATGGGTAGGTGGGTTGATGGATGGATCAGTAGCTTGGGGCATTGGAGTGTGGGTGGATTTGGAAGGGAGAGGCAACAGGCAAGAAGAGGCAAAAAAGGGATGTTCTCCTGGAGGAGCTGGGCCTCAGTCTAGGCCTCAAAGGAGAGACAGGGATTGCTCTCGAGGAGGATCGTTCTCACAGAGGAATGGCAGGAGTGGCTGGTCCTCAGCAGATAGCAGGGCAGGTTGGCCCAACCCAAGGTAACTCCTATACTCTTGGCTCCGTTCACCCCCACAGTTGGACGAGGCCCATAACCAGGCGCGGAAGCTGCAGCGGTCGCTGGATGAGCAGACGGAGCAGAGCGAGAACCTGCAAGTGCAGCTGGAACACGTGCAGTCCAGGTGGGCCCAGCGTGCCGCCCCAGGAGTGAGGACTCCCAGCTGGGGCGCACAAACAGGCAGGGGCGCTTCCAGCCCAGGGAGGCCCAGGGTCGGGGTTGGGGCTCCAGCCGAATGGGCCTAGAGGGGAAGACAGGGAAGGAAGAGATCCGGACGTCCTGGGGCCAGAATCCTGTCCCCTCCAAGCAGGAAGGGCCAGGGCTCGGAAACCAGGGAAGGGAGTGCAGGAAGTAAGACCAGCTGGGAGCCTGGGAGTTGTGTCTTGCAGCCAGCGGATATAGAGGGAGCAGCCAAAGAGGTCAGGCCCAACGCGGGGCAGCAGGGAGGGCGGGTGGATCTGGGCAGTCTCTGATGAGAAGGACAAGCAGCCCGCAAGGTCCCCAGGCTGAGGTGACTCTGGACCAGCTGGGGTCTGTGGGATCCCAGCCCTAATGGCAGCCCGGACCCCTCAGCTGCAGACAGGACCCATCCGCCTCAGTGAGGGAGGACCAGGAAGTCTGGGGGCCCACCCAGCATGCTCTGCCTCCCACCCCATCCCAACACCCCAGGAGTGGCTCTCTCCCCCGGACTCCCCTTAGAGCTGGGGTATGTCAGAGAGCATCTAGTCCAGGCCCCGCCCCATTTCACAAGCTCCCACCTGAGACTGATTTCCTATGCCAGGCCAGGCCTTTACTTCCATCCTCTTATTTCATGGAATAGACAGCACCCAGTCTCTGCTGCCAAGACTGCCTGGGTGGTGGGAACTCTGGCTCTGCACTAAGTAGCTGTGTTATTTTGGGCCACTTACTTAACCTCTTTTTTTTTTTTTTCCAGAGTTTCCTCATCTGTAAAATGAGATTGATAACAGTTTTTATTACTTCTTGATTGTGGGAATTAAATAAGCTGATTTGTGCTTATAAAAGGACCAGGCCCATGATAAATGCTAAATAGTAGCGGAGCTTTAGTATTGGGGTCAGATATTGTGTCATGGTTGGATAGCATCACCAACTCAATGGACATGAGTTTGAGCAAACTCCAGGAGAGAGTGAAGGACAAGGAAAGCTGGCATGCTGCAGCCCATGGGGTTGCAGAGTCGGAAACGACTTAGCGATTGATCAACAACATTGTGCTTTAAGAACCACGCTCCTAGGAGAGACAGGAAGGAAAATTTTTTCTCCCCCCAGGGGGCCAGCAAACGAGGAAACTAAGGCACCAAGAGGGTTAAGTCCTTTCACCACCACACAGCTGGTGGGTGGTCAGGTCAGATTGCCTCCCTGGCCGTCTGCCACCTGAGCCCTTATTTACAGAGCATGTACTGTTATATATGTGCTGAGTGTCTGTGGCTAAGAGCACAGACTGTGGAGCCAGACCTGATAGCTGTGTGACCTGGGGAGCCAAGGCTCAGTTTCCCCAGATGCTTGGGATGTTGCCTATGAAGTGTCGTGCAGGAGCCCAGTCATGAGTGCAAGTCAAGCTCAGTGTCTGGCCAGCTCTGCCCACTCCACACCCCTCCCCACCTCCCTTCGCCCCGCCACTCCAGCACATACCCCTCACAAGGCCGCCTAGCCTCAGGGCCTTCCCGCAGTCTTGGCCACATTTGGGAGCCATAAACTCCCGAAATGGGCAGGCAGGCTGGCTCTGCCCAGGCTCTCAAGTGCTTCCATGGGGAGGGTGGGGCTGCCCAGGACCGCTGCCTCATCTTATTCCCCAACTTTTTGTGCTTTAATGTTCCGGGGACAGCTCACTAAATCACCAGGCAGTAATGGAGGCCCCTGCCCGCGCCCCTCCCCGCCGTGTTAATAATTCATGCCTTCCAGTAAGATGCAGCCAGGCGGCTACTCCGCTGGGGGTGGGCACGGGGAGCCGGGGAGGAGGGGGGATGGGCATTTCCTCCACCGGCTCTTAGAGAAGTCTGCCTCGTAAATTTTGGCTTTAGGAATTTTAATGTGGGGAAGAACAAGGATGGAGGGCTTTCTCACTGACATTAGGGATGTAGGGGACTCAGAACCCCCACCCCTGGACTCTCTTCCTGTGGGCTTTGGAGCCTGGCTTGGGTTTAAATCCCAGCCGCGTTACCTTGAGCCGGCTGCTTCACCTCTTCAAGCCATGCCCCCTACTCCAGAGCCAGCCATCCAGTTCAGAGCCCAGCCCCTGCTCGCTGCTGTCTGTGGGACTTAGTGCCTCAGTTTCCCTGTCTGTAAAATGGGGGTGACAGGAGCACCTCCCTCACTTCGGGGGCTTCTGGAAGGATGAAGTGAGACGAGATGTTTGTGGAAGGCCCAGTCTGGTGCCTGGCAGCGGGACGCGCTAGGGGAGGCTGAGCTGCTGTCAGCACCAGCGGAGCAGGCTCGTCTCTGACCCGCCTGTCACCCCGCCCCACAGGCTCCGCCGACAGCAGCAGAATGCCCCCCTCTTTGGGAAGATCCGCAGTGCTCGCTTTGGTGCCGAGGAGGCAGGGGACGGAGCCAGCGACCTGGACGAGGACGAGGACCTGCAGATCCAGGTGGCTTAGACCTGCCAGGGCTAGGCAGGACTGGGCGCCACCCCCCAACCCTGGGTGCCCAGGCTGACCAGCCACTCGAACTGATGCAGCTGTCCGTGCTGACTCTGGGAGCAGACCCCAGTCCCTGCCACAGACAACTTCCTTCTCTCCCATGGTGGGCGTTGGTGGTCCCGCCTTACCGACACTCCATAGAAGGGAAGCCGTGGCCTACGTTTTTTTTATATATATATTTTATATATATATATATGTCATATATATATTAGTATATATGCCTGGGGTCCTTGGACTTATTTGGTTTTATAGACACAGGACCACTCCAAGGCCCAGTCAGGTGCCCCCACCCACCCAGGACTTTCTTGCTGGGGGAGGGGGTATCAAAGGAGAGCTGTTAGGGGCCTCCATCCAGGCTGCCTCTCTGGACCTTGGAGGTCTGGCAGGGGCTGTGACTGTTCATAGTACAATGTGATAACCCAGTCTTTTGTAATAAATGGAGTTCATGTTCTCAGGTGGAGGCCTGAGTGTGTGGCAGATGCAGGTATGCATGTGGGGGACAGACAGGATCAGCCTGCCCCGGCACCAAACCTGAGCTCGGGAATATTGATATGAAGTCACTTGAGTGACTTAATGAATGAATGTGAGAAAGAATGAATGAATGAACAGTGGAACTGATGAATGGTCTGGAATTCAGCTCCTGTGAGAGGAACAAGAAGGGATGGTGCATGTTTAATCTGCAGGAGACTTCAGTTCTGACTCCAGATGAATTCAGGTATCTGCTCTGGCCCTTACTGGTTGTGCAACCTTGGGGAAGTTACTTGTCCTCTCTGAGCCTCAGTTTCTCCATCTGTAAACTGTCTCATAGAGTCATCAGGAGAATTAGATGAGTTCACCTGGAGCTCAGTAAAGGTGAATTATAATCGAAATACTTGAAGGTATGCCCTGGAGAGGAGGGATTTGCCAGCTGGGTTCAGCCGTAAGGGATGACATTCAGGCAACTGACTGGTGGGCGTTTACCCAGAGCTGGGTATGAACACACCTGTAACCCTTTCATCATTCTCCTAGCCCTGCTCCAGGTAGTGACATTATAGATTTCATCTTTTGATTCTTAATTCCTACACCTTCTATAACCAGCCAGTGTATATTGAATCTGGTAGGAAAGGTTACTCAAAGTATGGTAGCATACGTTATTGAATCTTCGCAAGTTGAGGGGGCGTTTTGAGTCACCTGCCCTTGATGAGAGTTTGACATGAACTCTTAGCACCAGGGCCTGCTTTCTGCAGGAGCAGGCACTCTCAGAACTGTCCTAGCCCACAGACCAAGGCGAGTTCCCTGTGTTCAGAGGTGAGCACAGAGAGGCTGGGCTCAGAGCAAGGGCCTGGCACCCAGTTCAGTTCATTCGCCCAGTCGTGTCCCACTCTTTGCGACCCCACGAATCGCAGCACGCCAGCCCTCCCTGTCCATCACCAACTCCCGAGAGAAGTTAAATTCAATTGATCGAGGTTGGGGGGCTCCCTGCCTTGGGGTGGGCAGCTGCAGTTAAGGACTTCTCTCTTGTGGCCCAGTCTAGAGAACCCTTGGGGCTATGGTGCTAGGACCCACAGCTGCCACAGGCCCTGGGGGCTGATAGGAGGCGCCAAGCAGGCCCAGGAGCCCCGCAGGGGATAATAAATAGGTCCCCTGTTGCCAAGACTGAACTGACCATGCTGGCAAGGTGGGGTTTGCTGTCATGCCCCAGGTCCCCTCCTGGGCTCCAAGGGGGAGAGAGAGGAGTGGGAGAAACCCCACATGGGCGTTTCCCCACAAGCCAGAGCCAGCAGAAAAGAGAAAAGGCTCTAGGGGAAGAGGAACATTTCCTGCGGGGGGTCTTGCTGTTTTCTCTCCCAAACAGGAAGTGGGCCCCAGAAAAGGCTGAAAGCGCTGCCCTTTGACCCCCGGGAGCCAGGAGCCAGGCGCTCACAGACAGCAGCCCTGAGAGCTGTCCCCCCAGGCAGCCAGGCGGACCTGCCATTCCCAGACACAGAGCAGACCGTCCAGCCCGACAGGCTCCCCCAGACTCCCCGGCACCTCTGGAGAGATAGCGTGGAGCAGTGGCCCCATTACAGCCCCTGTCTGCAGGCGGGGCCGCTCCTGAGAACCTCAGAAAGGAGAGGGTCTGGCCTCCCACCTCCCATGTACAAGGGAGCCGGGAAGTCTTGGGAGGGAAGCGCAGCCACAGACACAGGGCTGGAAGGTTCTCTGGCCCTGGAATTTGTGCTGCCTCTGAACAAGGGCTTGCTCAGAGCCCTTGCATCCTGGGGGTCATGGCAGCAACATCTACCAAACAGAAGCATCAACTTGGCTCACATCATGCTTGAAAAACGATATTTAAAGCATTGCTGATGTTAATAATGGGAAGTTTCCTCATAAAAAGTGTGGATTTCCCCCTCTTGAGACCTCAGCAGGTCAGACCACACTGGGCTCACACTCCTGCATGGCCGCAGCGGTGGAGGTGAGAGGTAGGTGCTCCCTGGAGGGGCACACAGGCACCCACGAACCACAGTCCCCACCACCCCCAGCAGCCTCACCTGCACCCTCCTCGCCTCTGTCACCACCTGGTCCCCAGAAGCAGGCACGTGTCCTGCTCCTGGCCTCGTCCCTTCTTTCTTTGAACAAGTGAGGAAAGTGAGTGACCAAGTTGGGGTGGTGGCTGAAGACTGTGAGGCACAGCCAGGCCAAGTTCACATGTCACTCTCCCTCTCAGAACTCCTGCAGGCTCCTTGTCACCATGGGCAGGAGTGCCAAGGGCTGTTAACGTGTATTGAGCCACACCGTGTGATTCACGACCCTGTGAGGCAGGGCGTCCCAGCGTCATCTCACTTTACACCAAGGATGCAGGGACTCAGAGGGAGCAAGTCACTGTCCCAAAGCCAGGGGGCTTCCCTAGTGGCTCAGTGGTAAAGCATCCACCTGCCAATGCGGTAGACATGAGTTTGATCCCTGGTCTGGGAGGATTCCACATGCCATGGAGCAACTAAACCCATGCACCACAACCATCGAGCCCACACTGGAGAGCCCAGGAACTGCAACTGCTGCGCCCACATGTCGCAACTACTGAAGCTCATGTGCCCTGGAGCCCGTGCTCTGCATCAAGAGAAGCCCCAGCAATGAGAAGCCTGCGCAGCAACAAAGAGCAGCCCTTGCTCGCTGCAACCAGAGAAAATCTCATGCAGCAATGAAGACCCAGCACAGCCAAAAAATTAAAAATTTTAGAAATTATTGAAAAAAAGGAACCAGGTAAGGAACAGATCATACAAAGCATGCTCTCAGACCACATACACACACAAAAGAGGAACTATCCCAAAGCCACACAGCTACTTAGTGGTGACCCTGGCATTCCTGGTCAGGCAGTCTGAGGCTAGAGCCCACACTCCTGATGATGACCCCCTTCCCAACCCCTCCAAGGCCAGGCCCCACGTGGTACAGCCCCTGCTCTCTGCAGCCCCACCCCACTCCACAGACCCTGCAGCTCCAGCAATGTTGAACCCCCTTCCTGCCATTCAGATTTGCCCCTTCCCCTTCAAAGTCCAACCAGCCTCTCAAAGCTCAGTCTACTTGGTTCATTTGGGCTGTGTATTTGCTTCTTCCGCCCCACCAGATGCTCCTGGAGGGCAGAGAAACGTTCCAGCAGTCAGCACAGTGCCCTGGGCCTAGTGAGCATCTTGAAAAGAGGCAAAGAAGGAAGGGTTGATGGCTGGATGAATGAGATGGTAGAAGGTTGAAGCCAGAACCACCACCACCACCACTCCCTCCACCCCCACTCCCCACTCTGACTCCAGCTTCATTGCAATACTTGCAGGACCGGTCCTAGATGACTTTCTACTGGTCAGCTGAGAAGTCTCCCAGTCACTGAAAGCTGCAGCAACCTGGGGGCGGCAGTGCCAGGGCCTCTTCTCACAGACCTGGAGTGCCCGGACAAGCTGCAGAACCTGATAGGCCAGACACTGCCCTGCCCGTCCCCTCCTCCCCCTGCAGCGTGAGGCTGGGGGCCCTGGCATCTGTCCTCCCCTTGCTCTGCAGTCAAGTTTGTGTTGCCCCAACCAGGCAGCCTCTAGGGGTCCCTGCCTTAAGATTTATGCCCAGGAGTGAGTCCCCACCTCCCAGTCCTCCAGGCAAGCTTGAGTTCTGGATCCCGCTGCTTTCTGTTTGGCTGTGTGCCTTCTGGCCAACTCCTGCCCCTCTCTGGGCTTTCGTTTCCTTATCTGTGAAAGGCAGACAGTAGCAGCTGGATTCTCCCAACAGAAGATGGCTTCACTGTTGGTGTTATTTTTCTGGCTCTCCTTATGCTCTCCATCCCCTCCAGAGACCCTAGCTCCTGGTTGGCCTGGGGGCCCACCAGCCATCCTGGCACCCCTCTGGGACAGTGGGTGCTGAGCCGGAGACAGAGGCAGCGCCCAGGAACCAGCTGCAGCTCTCAGCCCGCTCCCTGCCTCCCCCACCACCACTCAACTCCTCTGTCTACTAATTGTAGGGTTGCAAGCAGCCAGCTGCGTCCCAGGCCCCAGGCGGGTGCCTCCCAATGGATCAAGGGCTCCCTGGAAAGCCTCCCAGCTCTCCACCAGCCCCACAGACCCAGCTGCACAGGGGTGGTCTCCATGGTGCTCAGACTCCCCTCTCCTGCTCTGGGAGGGGGCCAGGAGGGGTGTAAACATGAAGCCTTTCTCAGCCTTTCTCATTTCCCAGGCTCCCCCGACGTCAGAGAGGCACATCCTGGGCCCTCCGCCCCCACTCACGAACTAGCCATGGGGTTCAGTGAGTGGGAGGGAATTTGCTGCCAATGCAGGAGACGGGGGTTCAATCCCTGACCTGGTAAGATCCCACATGCCGCGGAGCAACTAAGCCCCTGCTCTACAACTGCTGAGCCTGTGCTCTAGAGCCCAGGAGCCACGACTTCTAAGCCCACAACTAGAGAAAAGCCGGAGCAGCAATGAAGACCCAGCACAGCCAAAAATAAATAAATAGAATTATTTTTTTAAAAAAAGAACTAGCCATGGCTCTCCACTGCTGGACAGATAAAGTCTTGCTCCACATGCTGACCTGTGGGTGGGGGAGGTTCAGACATGCCCTTAAGTACATTCCCCAGCGGCCTCGGTCTCACGGCCCTGTTGCTCCAGGATAAAGTCCTGACTGGCCCCTCTTTCCTGCCCCCACTGGCTTCCACAGCGTCCTCTCCGTATCTGCCCCAAGGCTGGAGTGCCGATGGCACAGTCAGTCAGGCTGACAGCTCCTCAATGACCGCAGCGGTCTGCTCGCACTGGGACCTTAAGCTCTGAAGGCCGGGGCCCCGCCCGTGGAAATCTCCTTCTCCCACCCGCCTCCCCCAGGAAAGGAGGGTGAGTATCATTCGAAGCACAAGCATCACCTCCAGAAGTGGACAATGGCAAGATGAGGAAACCGAGGCCCAGAGAGGGAAGGAACCAGCCAGTAAATCACAGAGCCAGGATTCGAATCCAGACAGCTCCAAAGACCAGGTATTCTCAGCTAACAGCCCTCAGCCCAGATCTGGGCCCAGTTCAAAACAGAGGCTCTGTGCATGTTTGGGGGCAGAGGGCAGGGGGCAGAGTGTAAGATAATAATGGTGTGACCACTGTCACCAAACCCTCTTCCCTTTCGATCACTCAAGACTCTTTCTCCTCCAGCACCTGACTTGATGACTTGATGCTCTAACTTAGGCCAATCAGATTTGGGGACCTCTTTACACAGATGAGTTAAACTGAGGTCCAGAGAGCCAAGTGGTGTATGCAAGGGCACCCGGCAACTCTGTCCTTGGAATCACCAGGTTATTGTGATAGGGTCATAATCCTTCCCTGGTGGCTCAGCTGGTAAAGGATCCGCCTGCAATGTCGGAGACCTAGGTTCGATCCCTGAGTTGGGAAGATCCCCTGGAGAAGGGAAAGGCTACCCTCTCCAGTATGCTGGCCTGGAGAATTTCATGGACTATACAGTCCACAGGGTTGCAAAGAGTCTGACATAACTGAGTGACTTTCACACATTAACCTCCGTTATAATAAGAAAGCAGTCAAGGGGCTTCCTTGGTGGCTCAGTGGTAAAGAATCCACCTGCTAATGTAGAAGACACGGGTTCAGTCCCTGGTCTGGGAAGATCCCACATGTGGGGCAACTAAGCCCGGGCATTGCAACTACTGAGCCCTCACATCTAGAGCCTGTGTTCCACAACAAGAGAAGCCACCACAGTGAGAAGCCCGAGCAGCACAATAAAGAATAGCCCCTACTCCCGGCAAATACAGAAGAGGCTACACAGCAATGAAGACCCAGCACAGCCAAAAATGAACAAATAAAATAATTTTTAAAAAAAAGAAAGCAGTCAATGAGATGTGGATTCACCTATACCGCTAACTAAGCACCACCTACCTGAGCCTCAGTTTCCACGTATGTCATATGGGGTGCTGTAGGAGTTAGAAAGGACACTTGTCAAGCCCCAGCATGGGCTTTGGGATCCAGCGGTATTGCTGTTTGTCCACCTTTGTCCAAGGACTCCCACCACCGTATCTGTGTGGGAGACCAGTTGTCCGGGCAGGAAGAGTGAGTGCATTTGTGCACACTGGGGTGGGAATCTCTGTCCAAGACCCATCCCTGCCTTTCTGCACCACCCCACCCAGCCACACTCGGTTGTCTCTGCTGTCCATCGCATCTCAGAAACCTCCACCTGGTCACTCACCCAGTTGCCCAGTTGCCCAAGGTATCTTAATTCCAGGATGGAATGGGTTTTGAGCAGTAGCGCTGAGAGAACAAAGCACCTTTGTCTGCTCTTGGACCACCACCCACACCAACCCACTCCCTGGGTCGATAAGCTGGAGTTAGGAGTGTAACAAAATTCCTTGGGAAGTTGTCTGGTGGGAGTCCCTTATCAGATAAAATTAATCTGATCGCCCAGTCCCCAAGGGGTAAACTGAGGGAGCTATCAAGCTAAGGGGAAGGGTTAGAAAAAAGCCACACCAAGCATTCTGCCTCTATTACCTCTTTCAATGCTCCTGACAGCCCAGTGAGGGGACCACTGGTATCATCTCACCTTACAGGTGAGGAAAACCGAGGTTGAGACCCCTGGCGGCTTCCTGAATCCAGGCCACCGCTGCCTAGCAAGGATGCCACTTACCACTGTGCCAGTGGCTCCTGGTGTACTTTAAATATAGCTCAGGCCCCTTCCCTGGCTTCCAGGGCCTCTGCAAGTCAGGATGGTATCTGTCTGCCCAGCTTCCTCTACCACCCTCTCCCCCTCACTCACTATTCTAGCCCACACCAGCCTCCTTTCTACTCCTCCAAAACCCCAAGTTCATGCCTGCCCCGGGGCCTCCAGGCGTGCTCTTCCTTCTGCCTTAACATCCTCCCCTGGCTTCACTAGCTACACAGATAGTCCCTCTCCTGTGCCCATTAACCTCCTTCTCAGCCCCATGACATTGATTTTTCCAGATGGCTTCTCCTTCTGTAATTACTGATGTACTCACCTGGCTGGTGCTGACTTGCTAGCCTGTGAGTTCCCTAAGGGCTAGGATCTGGTTCTTATGAGTCACTTTGGTCCCCCGCCCCCAGCACCTATGCCTGCCACAGAGCAGGAGCTCATTGAGCCTTTGGTGAATGAATGAATGAGTGAATGGGTGAACAAATGAATGAATGACCATCCATGCTCCCTCCCAGGCCCCTGCTCTGGGCTCCCCAAGGCCAGTCCCAGAGGTTCAGGTCGGTCAAAAGCAGCAAAGAGATGAAGTTATAAACCAGGGCTGGCAAATGAGCTGTGCAAAGTTTTTTTAGAGGAAACTCAGAGATGCAGTGCTATTAAAAATTGATATTTCAATGAGATAATCCCTCTCTTAGGCTTTTAATTGATTGTCTAAAAAGCCTTCCTCTGTTGTTGTGCTTCTTTATTTGCAGGGACCATTAATTTTTTTATGGACGATCAAACCCGGATACAGTGGAAGGGCCACCACATGGCTGATTCAGAAACAGTAACCAAGGTACCAGGGACACACATCTGGAGGTCAACCGGGAGAGGCAACGTGGCCATGGAGCTGGCCTTAGTTCTGGATCTGTGGCAGGGGTAGGGGGGAGAGGAAGCTCCTGCATGTCTGGGACACAGAAACACACACACACACACACATACACACCTGCCCAGGTCCCCAGGCCCAGTAGACAGGCTAAGGGGAGGGAAATGGAACCAGAGGTGAGGACTCCAAGGGCATGGGCAATGGCTATGAGGGGAAGCCTTGCTCCAGGAGTTGGGACCCTTAGTGGGTGGCCAGTTCCCCACCATTCCAGGCCTCTGTTCCCCCATCTGTCCTTTGCAGGACAAGTAAGAGCAGGTGAGTGGAAGTTGGAACCTCTCACTTCTGCTGCTTAATATCTCTGGGCCTCTGTTTCCTCATCTGTCCAGTACAGGTGTTGCTGGCACCTGGTTTGAGGTAGGGACACTGAGGAAGGGCCGCTGGTGCTCACATTGTTGTTAATATCTCTCTCTTAAAAAAAATTTTTTTAATTATTTTTATTATGCCAGGTCTTAGTTGCTGCACACAGAGTCTTTAGTTGCAGCATGTGGGATCTAGTTCCCTGACCAGGGATCGAACCTGGGACCCCTGCATTGGGAGCACAGAGTCTTAGCTGCTGGACCACCAGGGCAGTCCCTGTTGTTAATCTCAGTATCCTTCTCCTGGCCCTCAAATCCATGCCCTTTATCCCTGAGGGTGACCTTGCCCACCTCCTTCCTCCTCCCCCTGGGATGGCTTTGAATCAGCCTCCCTGCTCTGCTGCAAGGCTTGAGGCTGCAGAGGTGTTCTGTGCATGCCTGTCTACCAGGCCTCTGGCCGCGTCTGCTTCTCTCCGGACCCCATCCATCCACTCCCTCAGCCTGACAGGCAACCTCAATGAAGTCCCAGGGGATCCCCAGCTGGAGCAGCCACAAGCCAAGGCTGGGCTGGGCTGGGCTGGCCCCTGGCCCTTTCTTAACTGCCCTGCCCACAAGACGGCCTCCCTCCTTCCTCTCTGCTGCTCCATTCCCCTGGCACCTCTTCTGGAAAAGAGAGGCTGGCCACGTAGGGTCAGATTCCTGGACATGTGGCCAGTGCAGTCACACAAGGCTCCGCACTCTGAAGGACCCCATGCTTGGTTTAATGCTCTGTTGTCACTGTCTTGAAATTACTCATAATTTTGCAAGGAGTCCCACATTTTCATTTTACACCAGGCCCCAAAGTTATGTAGCCAGTGTTGCTGTCAAGGCTCGGATCTGCTTCAGGAAATAGCCAGAGGGTGGGTCCTCAGGGACCCTAGAGCCCCTGCCTCTAGCCATCCCCAGCACCCCCACATCTTCCCCTCCCCACTTTCCCTAGATCCTCCAGCTCAGTGGCTCCCATCTCCTCACTGCAGGGGTTCTGAGTAGGGAATGACTTCTCCAGCCATCTCTCTGGGAGAGGACTCTTGGGAGGGGTCTTGGCAGAAAGCAAAGTCTTCCTCAAATCCTTATGTTCCGCCCTGCCACCCCCACCAGACTGGTACCACTTTTAAGTGGAAGTGCAGAGGCCACAGGACAGATGAGACACAAATTCATTTCAACGATCTGTGGAATTCATAATAGCCTTCACTCAATATGGTCTTCTTTTTTCCCCAGGCAGCGGAAATTAAAGGTACAACTGCTTTGACCTTCTAGGCGTCGGTGAGGTTTCCTCCAGCAATGTGCATCCTCAGATGGTCAAAGCGTAGAAATTCCCACAGAGCAAATGCTGGCCAAATGCTGCTAAAACAAAGACAGGTCATTTTTTAGAAACCTCGCTTAAGGAAGGCTGTAAGTATGTGTAATATAGAGAAGCATGGGTACAGATATTTAGCCACAGAGCACTCATTGTGGCATTGTTTACAAAAGCAAAAATAGAGACAACTAAACAGCCGGACGGTCAGGGGCTGGGGAAGTAAATGATAGTCCTTTTCTCCAGGGGCATGCTAGACAGTCAGCAAGGAGACGCTTGTTAAAGAAGAGGGAGCGAGTGAAAAATCAGATTTGAAGACCCTGATGCTGGGAAAGATTGAGGGCAGGAGGAGAAGAGGATGACAGAGGTTAGGTAGCATCACGGACTCAGTGGGCGTGAATCTAAGCAAACTCCGGGAGATGATGAAGGACAGGAAAGCCTGGCATGCTGCAGTCCTTGGGGTCGAAAAGAGTCGGACACGACTGAGCGACTGAACAACAACAAGAGCGAAACACACTGCAGTCCTGGTTTTCTCTCTGTTTGTGTAGAAGAATCAAACCCACAACGTTAGTGCTGTTGTTTTCCTTTTCTATCCCTGATTCTCCTGGCTCCTGGTGGCCAATCACCAAGGAATCAGATTATCCCGGACTTTCTGAGGATGTCTTGCCACCACCTCTCTTATTACCCAAGCTAGACCACCTTTCTCCTGTATAACTTGCCTTCACTTTCTGTCCTGCTCCCCACAATTCCTTTGACTCGCCCCCATGGCTTCTCTATAGGGCAATCAGAACTTTTCCAAAATGAAAATTGGATCCTATCCTGTTCTCTGTTTAAAACTTTTGACTATCTCCTTGTTACTCTTGTTTTTGAGGAACCTCAATACTGTTTTCCAGATGTGTGTGTACTAAGTTGCTTCAGTCGTGTCTAACTCTTTTTGACCCCATGGACTGCAGGCTCCTCTGTCCATGGAATTTTCCAGGCAAGAGTACTGGAGAGGGTTACCATGCCCTTCTCCAGGGGACCTTCCTAACCCAGGGATCAAACCCAGGTCACCTGCATTGAAGGCAGATTCTTTACCACTAGCACCACCTGGGAAGCCCCATTTTCCATAGTAACTATATCATCTTACACTCCTGCCAATGATGTACAAGGTTTTTTTTTTTTCTTCACATCCTTGCCGATACTTGTTTTCTTTTGACTCTTAATAACGGTTGTTCTTTTTTTTTTAATTAATTTTTGACCGCACCCTATAGCGTGTGGGATCTTAGTTCTCCCACCAGGGATCGAACCCACACCCCTGGCATTGAAAGGCAGAGTCTTAACCACTGGACCATCAGGGAAGTCTTTCCCCACTACTCTTAAAATGGAGACCAAACCCTTGAACTGGCCATCAAGACTCTGCACACAGCCAGCCTCATTGAGCAGCATGTGTCCCCATCTCCCTGGGCGTTCCAGCCACCCGGGCATCCTCCCACGCACCTAGACAGGGCAGGTTCTCTTCTGCCACAGGGCCTTTGCACATGCCATTCCCCCAGCTTAGAACACTCTGCCATCCCTCTCCACCTAGAGAACTCACCCTTTTGCTTCTACCTTCAGAATCGCTTCATCTGTTAAAAGCCTCCCCAGGCAGGTCAGGAGCTCACCACAGGTTTTCCAGCACCCTATAGTCCCTTCCTCTCCCACTCTCTCCTCGTATCTTGTACCTGCAACTATGGAATTCTTAGATCAATGCCTACCACTTAAAAAAAGAAAATCACTTCATTTGGTTGCACCTGGTCTTGGTTGTGACATGCGGGATTCTTTAGTTGCAGCACATAACTCTTAGTTGCAGAGTGCAGGCTCTAATTCTCCAAGCAGGGATTGAACTCAGGCCCCCTGCGTTGGAAGTGCAGAGTCTCAGCCACTGGACCACCAAGGAAGTCCCAGCCCCTGTCACTTTTCCTAGACTATGAACTCCTCAGAGGCAGGCTGTTCTTGTTGACCACGGTGTCCCCATTGCCCAGCGCCTGGCACAGAGTTAAGTGCTCAGATGTTTGTTGAATGAATCAGTGAATCAGTGAGGGAGGGGAAGCTGGGCTGAGCCTGCAGCCTCCTTTTACTGCTGGCTGGCATGCCTGTCCAGGGTATAGCATGTCAGTCCTGAGAGTAGCATATGACATGTGTGCTCAGGAAGGCAGCCCAGAGAGAGAGCTGTCTTGGAGAGGGCCTCGCACTGGGAGGTGGGGCTGGAATGTCATCTTCCTAAAAGCGGCTCTCCACATCCATCGGAAATGGCCCCTAGCCCAGTCTCCTTGGGAGGAAGCAGAGGGAGCAGGGGGGCCCCATCTCCTTCCTCTCCACCCCTCCTGGCTTGTCCCCTTTGATGTGAAGGTTCCTGGGGAGGCTGGTTTGTGTCACTGACCAGCGGGGGGAGGGAGACCATTCAGGGAGACCGTTCAGGGCCTTGTCTTGAGTGGCAAACTGGCCCAGACCTCAGTGTTCCGGCCAGCGGAGGGGCCCGGGACTCTTACAGATGCCAGCCACTCACCAAGAACATCTGAAAAGAACTCACCTATCTGATGGCTGCCGTGAGGTTGCCTGAGGTTCTGGGGCCTCCTCCCAGCTCCGGATTCCTTCTCCTCTGGCTCTGCCTTTGGCTCTGTCAAACCTGCCCTTTTCCCAGGAGCAGAACTGGGGGTGTGGGAGGAGTGAAGATTTTGCTAGAGGTTTCCCAGGAAACCAGCATGGACAAGGATCCCCATCCTTCTAGGTTATGTCAAGGCCCCAAGACCCAGAGACTACACGGTGTCTCGTTCAAGTCCTGCCATGGCCATGTCATCTTAGACAAATTCATTTGGGTCTCAGTTATTCTACCTGTGAAATGGGGACTACGATATCTACTCAGGATTGTTGCAGTGAGGTTCAACAAGCTCCCGGTGTGGACTCACACCACCGCGGCAAGTAGAATGATGGCAGTGACACCCCGCAAAATACCCCTAACCGCCTGGGATCATGCTACACAGAAGCGAGTCTCAGTTCGTTGTTTTTTTTTTTTATCCTCTGCCAGTTTCAAGAAGGAGGTCTCAGACAGGTGGTAGCATGGGTTAGCACTTCTCTAACACTTGCTAAACTCCTTTAACAAAAGCCTTGGAGCGAGCTTTCCAGGCAGGTGAGGTTAGCCAGCACACATTGAATGCATTTATTTTATTTTCCAGGTATTTCATTTATGTAGTTTGCTCTTGAAGCAAAGAGAAAATTGTGAGGTGATTGAAAGAAAGGCATTGAGCAAATAATAGCACAGGAGACACTTGAATCTGGGAAAAATCACAAAGTGGCTGGAGTGGCTGGGGTTTGGGAAATACTGTTCTAGCAGGGTGAAAGCACTTTAGGTGAAAATGCTTCAAAAACTCTCAAGTGATATACAAACAAGGGGTGTGGGCGAGGGACCAGAAGAGTCAACACCAGAGAAGGGCTTTGAGTTTCCTGGGAGTAAATCTCAGGCCTGAGTATATTATTCCTGATTCAGAAACAGGAGCGTGTGGCCCTCCTCCACTCTGTACACCAAGCACCGAGAAAGATGTTTCCACTGATGTGATTTTATCTAGCTCTCATTATTCCCATTTCCGGGGGAGGAAATTGAGGCTCCAAATCATGAAGGGTCTTGCAGCACAGCTAGGAGCTCCCATGCTTCCCAGTCTCTGTCCTGAGTGAGGATTTTCAAGTACTGGCTCCCAGTGGCATGCTTGGGTGAGGTCCTGAAGTCTGGGCTGCACCCAGGAGGCAATATATACCTGGTGTGTGTTTAGTCACTCAGTCATATCCGACTCTTTTGCAGGTCCATGGACTGTAGCCCACCAGGCTCCTCTGTCCATGGGGTTCTCCAGGCAAGAATACTGGAATGGGTTTCCATTTCCTGCTCCAGGGGATCTTCCCAACCCGGGAATCCAACTGCATCTCCTGTGTGGTTGTCCAGAGGCAGCCTGAGGGTGCCAGGCCATGCTCTTGCTGTCCTCTTTCCTGGGAAAGCGGGCCCCCGCCCTTGGCCCACCTATCCAGCTCTCCCTGGCTGCTCTCTGCTGTCTCCAGCGAACCCCTGGGGCAGAGGAAGACGCACCCTCCCCATGCACTGTCTCTGTTTCTGAGCCTCACCTGCTCCTCCTGCTTCACTCTTGATTCAGTGAGTGGCCTGCGTGCCTGGCCCTCATCCCCACCCCTGTGTGTGTCCAATGTGGGGTCCTCATCCCCACCCCTGTGTGTGTCCAATGTGGGGTCACATGGCTTTGGATCAACCTCTTGGGGCTTCAAATAACCCTGTTCTCTTCAAATGTTGGGAGATTCAGGGAAATGCAAAATTCAGTCTATGGCTCAAAATAGGGCTTTCCTGTGGCCAAAAACTTGGGCCCTATAGAAAATTTAGGAAAAAATTTCTACCCCTGTAGAAAATTTAGGAAACAGGCAAAAAGAAAGAAAGAAATGCTGTGGATTACTAACCAGCCCGTTTGAGGTACACCCCACAGGCAGGGTCCTCTTCCAGGAACTCCGAATATATTTCCTCACAGCTCATCGTCCCCACTTTACAGATGATAAAACAGAGGCACAGAGAGGCTAGGTAAGTTGCCCAATTGGTGAAACCAGGGCTTGAACCAGGTGGTTTCGTTCTGGAGCCTACGTGCTTAAGACACTGCCCTTGTCTGCCTGGAGCCCTCCTGTCTTTAGGAGGACAGCCTCTCGGATGGGCCAGAGGGAAGTGGAGGAACAAAGCTAAATTCACACAGCCGACTCCTTGTCCCTTATTCATGGTTTCCGTTTGCCCAGACACCACATCCTTACTGGAGGTACTGACTGCTGGTCTTCATCATTCCCTCATTCCCTCCCAGCTGAGACGTCTGGAGGGGAGCTGGGGCAGGGGTGTGGGGGTGGGGTGTGTTAAGGAAGGCAAGAGGAATGCTGGTGCCTGTGCTTGGACCCTGGGCACACAGGTGTTGCTATCACAGCTCTTGGACTTAACCATTTGCTGCCCAGAGAATGCCCAGCTTTTACTCCATCACACTCCATTGCCACTGTTTGGGATCGCATCCCTCCCCCTAGACAAATCAGTCATGAGCCTGTGCCCAGAGCAACTGAAAGCCTGGAGTGTGCTCAAGTGAGAAGCAAAGCCAGTCTACCCACCTACAAAGTGTGTTGGCTATAGAAAGAAAATGTAAGAAAATAAAATCGGCCTGCCCAGTGGGGCTGAGTGGCGCCACTGCTCAGCAGGCTTGAGCCTCAAGGACTTGATAAAGCAAATACAGCCGGAGACCAGGAGACTCCCCCAACCCCATCTTGGGCCTCTCAGGCCCAGCATCAATGCTGGATTAAAACTGGGGCTGGGAACCCCGGCCATGAGCTGGAGAGCCAAACCCACCTGGCACCATCCTCATTTAACCTCCTCTAGCTGGTGCTGGAAGATGGAGGGGCCATTCACCTGTAAATTGGGGGGCATTCTTTGTCCCACCCATGATTTTAAAAGGAGAGTGGTGGGATTTCTCTGGTGGTCCAGTGGCTAAGACTCTGTGCTCCCAATGCAGGGGGCCTAGGTTCAATTCCCGGTAGGGGAACTAGATCCCACATGCTGCAACTAAGACCTGGCGCAGCCAAATAAATAAATAAAATGAGGGTGCTGAGGTTCTGGGAGGGGAGATAATTTGCCAGTGGCCTCACAGACAGACATCTCCAGTCTCCACTGAAGGTTTTCCTGGTAATCCACAGCACCCTAACCTCCCCTGTGCTGTACTATTCTTAGTTGCTCAGTTGTGTCCGACTCTTTGCAACCCTGTGGACTGTAGCCCACCAGGCTCCTCTGTCCATGGGATTACCCAGGCAAGAATACTGGAGTTGGTTGCCATGCCCTCCTCCAGGGGATCTTCCCCACCCAGGGATCAAGCCCAGGTCTCCCGAATTGCAAGTGGATTCTTTCCCATCTAAGCCATGAGGGAAGCCCAAGAATACTAGAGTAGGTAGCCTACCACTTCTCCAGAGGAGCATCCTGACCCAGGAATTGAACCGGGGTCTCCTGCATTGCAGGTGAATTCTTTGCCAGCTGGGCTACCAGGAAAGCCCGAACTTCCCCTATCCCCAATTATACTCGGAAGTTGAATGAAGACATACTGTGGGCAACCTCTGAGTTCAAATTTGGAAACTGACTCTTAGGAAGACTTTTCAGAGTAGTGTTTTATGCATACTTGATTTTCGGTAGCACATGAATGAAATAGTTCCATGCTTTAGATATAGTGTATATGTATGTATAAAATATGTTATATTGTGGGGGGAGTGTATGTGTATGAAATCACATAATATGTACTCCTTAATTCTGGTTTCATTTATTTTCACTCAATGTAATTATTTTGCAATTCATCCATGTTGTTGCATATAGAATATTTCTTTGTTTTAATTGTTGTTGTATTTCACTGTATGTATTTATCTGCACAATTAGTAAAAAATGCAAACTAACATACAGTAAAAGAAATCAAAGCAATGATCGTCCACGGACTGATGAGGGTGGGGGAGGAGTAAAGGAGACACGAGAGGGAAGGAGGAAACTATGGAAGGATGAGGAGGTTCATTATCAAGGTTGTACTGATAGGTGTACTTACATAAACCCTTGCCACACTGTACATTTTTAAAATAATTGTATTACTTATTTATTTTGGGCTGTGCTGGGTCTTCTTTGCTGCACGGGCTTTTCTCTCCTTGTGGCAAGCAGGCCTACCATCTAGTTGCCGTGTGTGGGCTTTTTACTGCGGTGGCTTCTCTTGTTGCAGAGCACAGGCTCTAGGTCACAGGCTCAACAGTTGTGGCACAAGGGCTTGGTTGCTCCGTGTGGCATGTGGGATCTTCCCCAACCAGGGATCTAAGCTGTGTCTCCTGCATTGGGAGGCAGACTCCTATCCACTGAACCACCAAGGAAACCCCACACTCTACATTTTAAATATGGATTAGAAGACTCAACATAGTAAAAATGTCAGTTCTCCTCAAACTGATCAAATTTGAAGGTAATTTCTATCAGAGTCCTAGCAAGATTTTCTGTAGCTATAGACAAGATTGAGCTTCCCTGGTGGCTCAGATAGTAAAGAATCTGCCTGCCAATGCAGGAGAGCCAGGTTCAATCTCTGGGTCAGGAAGATTCCCTGGAGAAGGGAATAACTACCCACTCCAGTATTCTTGCCTGGGAAATCCCATGAACAGAGAAGCCTACGGGGCTACACAGTCCATGGGGTCACAAAGAGTTGGACATGATTGAGCAACTAACGCTTTCACTTTCATAGATAAGATTATTCTAAAATATGTAAAGGCAAAGGAGATAAAATAGCTAAAACAGTTTTCAAAAAGAATAAAGTGAGAGGACTCAGTTTACCTGATTCTCAAGACTTATTGCGTAGCTTCAGTAATCAAGCCTTTGTGCTATTAGCCAAGAAATAGACACATAAATCAACAGAACAGAACAGAAAACTCACAATGGATCCAACTGATTTTTTATAAAGTTGTAAAAAGAATTCAATGGCATAAAGAGAAGGAAACTTTTCAACAAATGGTACTGGAACAACTGGACATCCATGGGTCAAAGGGGGTGGGGAAACACAACATCAACCCAAGTCTCATATGTTCTACAAAATTTAACTCAAAGTGGATCACAGACTTAAAGGTAAAACATAAAATGATCTAACTTTTAGAGTAAAACACAGGAAAAAGTCTTTATGATCAAGGGCTAAGCGAAAAGTTCTTAGACTTGGCACTGAAAGCACAATTTATAAAAGGAAAAACCGATAATTTGGACATCACTGAAATTAAATTTCACTTTGTGAAACCGTTTTAAGTGGATGAAAAGACAAGCTACAGACTGGGAGAAAATACTTGTAGACCACATATTTACAAATATGTGGACAAGGACTAGTATCTAGAATATATAAAGAACTCTCAGAACTCAACATTAAAAAAGCAAATTTTCAGATTAGAACATGGGCGAAAGACATGAAGATTTCACTGAAGAAGATACACAGATGGCAGATAAGCACATGAACATATTTTCAACATTAGTCAGTAGAGAAATGCAAATTAAAACCACAACGAGATATCCCTATACACTTATCAGAATGACTTGAAAAGAAAAAGAGTGATAACAACAAATGGTGGCAAGGATGTGAAGAGATGAGGTCACCAAATTATACATTGCCAGTGGGGATGCAAAATGGTACAGCCTCTGGAAAGCAGTGCAGCAATTTAACCTAAACATACAATTGCCATAAGACCCAGAAGTTGTGCTCCTAGGCATTCGTCCCAGAGCAGTAAAGATTTATATTCACACAAAAACCTATACATGAATGATTATAGCAGCTTTATTCATCACAGTCAAAAACTGGACCAGACATCCTTCAATGGGTGTGCAAACAAACAAATGGCAACACATCCATGCCATGGAATATTATTTGGCAATGAAAAAGACAAACTATTAATACAGGAAACAGCTTGGATGGTTCCCCAAAGAATTACACTGAGTTAAAAAATAAAAATAAAAAAGCCAGTCCCCAAAGATTACATACTTACAATTCTGATTTTACAACATTCTGGAAAGGACAAAAGTACAGAAATAGAGAACAGATTAGTGGCTGCCAGGGTTAGAGGGGGTAAGGTGGGAAGGGAAGTGGGTTTGGCTGTAAAAGCCCAGCAGGGAGGATCTTGTGTGATGGAAATGTTCTGTACCTTGATCATGCTAGTTGTGATACTGTTCTCAGTTGTGCAAGATATCATGAAGCTAGGTAAAGGCACATGGATTCTCTCCATAACTTATAACTGCATGTGAATCTTCAAATATCTCAAAATAAAAAAGTTTAATTAAAAAAATTAGGTGACAGTACTGCAGACAGAGAGTGCATCGGGGAAAAATTAAGAGAATGAGAGAAGGAAGAAGTTTGAGAAACCCTACTCTAGAAAAGATGCTTTTTTATTATGAAAACTCTCTTGGTGGTTATTGTTGGCCAAAACTCCTCCAAAGGTTTTTTGTTGTTTAGTCGCTCAGCTGTGTTTGACTCTTGTGACCCCATGGACTCCTCCAGTCTCCTCTATGCATGGGATTTCCCAGGCAAGAATACTGGAGTGGGTTGCCATTTCCTTCTCCAGGGGATCTTCCCAACCCAGGGGTCGAACCCACATCTCTTGCATTGCCAGGTTCTTAACCACTGAGCCACCAGGGAAGACCCCTCCAAAGGTTACTGGTGGTAAAAAGAGTTTGCTGTGATGAATCAAGTGCTGGAAGCTTTACGAGCTGTGGTTTGAAGCAAAGCAGGTGGGGTCAAGTTTGAAAGAATCATAGGGAGGTCAGGAGGTCAAGACCCAGGCCAGCTTAGCTGGCAAGGACAAGATGAACGTGGTCCCCTCCTCCCCCTGGCAGCGTGGGACTGGTTAGCTCAGGACCAGGGTGGAGGCTGCTAGGAGCCCTTGAGGCTCCCTTGGTGGCCACTGGCATGAGAGTGGCCACCCTAGGAAGTATTCAGGGGAAGGCAAGCAGCCCCCTAAGAAGTCCTGTGGGCCAGATTTAGACTGAGGCCCAGTGATTAGAAGGCAAGGGCATGGGATCCATGAGTGCATGCTGTGGTTCTTGGACCCTTGGTGCCTTGGGCTCTCCGCTCAGAGAAAACCTGGTCAAAGGTTAGACTGGGAAGCATTTTCATGTTTAAGGATTTCAGCTGTTCAGGTGTGGCCTCTTGTTTTGTTTCGTGTACTTGGTGTAAAGCAGTGTTTAACGTGCATCAGAGTCACCTAGGGGCTTGTTAAAACGCAGATTTCTGGGCACTAAGCCTAGAGATCCTGATTTCACAGGTCTGGGCTGGGGTAGGGAATTTGCTTTTCTAACAAGTTTCAAAGTGATACTGATGCTGACCCTTCACTCTGCAAACCACTGGTGTTAAAGGGTGCAGACCAGAAAACCAGAGGGGTGACAGAGTCCCACCCCTGGGGAGGCCCTAGGCGACCTCTGCATGCTTGCCTGGCACAGCTTATGCAAGCCTGCGGTTTGTGATTCCAACCGGGCAGTAATTAGACTGACGAGCTGTGAGGTGAGTGCTGGGGGGGGCGGTGATGGTGGGCCATGGGATTTAGAAAAGTCTCAGGGAGATGCAGGATGGGAGTACTGGGTGATTAGAGGGTGGTGTGGAGGCTGGGGAGGAAGGAGAGGCTCGCCTGCTAGGGGAGCTGACAATCTGGGTGAGAGGCGCTCATGCAGCTACTCGATTGTGCGGGTGCGGTGGGGGGTGCTGGAGAGGGGCGATAGGGGGTCCCTGGGGGTGGGGGGTCCTCCGGAAGGCTAGACTGAGAAGGGCCCAAGGAGTCCTCTAGGGGATAGGGGAGCAAGGAATGTGTGTATGATTCCTATAGAAATGGAGAGAGGGTGGTAGAGATCTGGGGACTGGGAGCTGATGTGGAGTTCAGATTTCAGGGGCTGAGAGGCGATGTGAGACTGCGACTGGGGGCCCAGGAAGGGAAGGTGAGGCTGAGCCGGGGGTGAGGAGGGCCACCTGATGGGGCCCGCGGAGGCAAGCAGGGAATGGCGGCGGGGGTGGAGGTGGGAGGAGGCGGGGAGGGCAGGGAAGCCGGGGCAGAAGTTGGTGTCCCTCAGCTCAGAGGAATACGGCGGGGGCGGGCCGCCAGGGGGGACGGGGCGGGGCGGAGCGGCGAGGCTGAGCCGGGCGGCGGGGCGGCTCCGCGGAGTCCCAGCCGGAGCCAAGCTGGACGGCCGCGCCTCCCTCACCGTCCCCGCCCGGAGCCCGGCGCCGCCGCTGCCCCGCCGCCCCGCCGCCCCCGCCGGTCGAGCCGTGACGCGGGCATGAGCCTGGCCTGCCGCCCGCTGAGCCAGCGCCCCCAGCAGGGGCCGCGGCTCCCAGGTAACTAGTGGGGCGCAAGGCGGGGAGGGGGCCTCAGGTCGCGCAGGAGCCCTCCAGACCCTCGGCGACTCCCCCGTGAGGACTCTCCAAGCCTATGGGACCTTCCTACCCCGTGGGGGTCCTCACGGGTCCACTTCCAAAAGCCAACCCCAGCCCCCGGAACTACCCCTTGAGCCCCGCCTTCCCCCAGCTCTCTTCTCCAGGGGACCCCAGGTCAGGGCTTGACCTCACACCTACCCAGCACCTACCCTACACCTACCCATCAAAGGAGCCCAGGCCCTTGTGCTCCCTGGCCCTGCCATCTCGAAGGGGCACAGCTCAGCTCATCATAGCTTGCCTCCGCGCACCCTTTCTGCTCTCATGGCCTCCTACTCTCTCAGTACCCCCCGCCCCTAAATTCCTAGAGACTCTCCAACTCCCCCACCGTCCACCCCACCTACAGATGATTTCTGCCCTATAGCTTAAACTCGCAGCCAGCTGCCTGCTTTTGTTGATTGTTTCTGCCTGTTCCTGGGATCCTGTTCACTCTCTCCTCCAGGGCTCCCAAAGTGTGGCTTCCCGTTAAATGCTTGCTGTCACTGCAGAGGGGTATGAGCAGAGGCCGGCACCTGGGCCATATCCCAAGCTGTGGCTGCGTGGCTGTTGCCAGGAGACTCAGATGGAGGATTTCGGGTGTAGGGGTCTAAGAGTCAAGGGCAGTGACGGGCGGGCAGGATCCACAGTAGCAATTTGAGGCTGGGCTTATTTAGTGCAAAGTCCTTTTTTGCCCCTTTCAAGAGATGTGGCTCCAGTGCAAGCCAGTCCTGTCCCCCAGCTGGCATGGGTCTCAGGAGCTGTGCCCCCAGTTGCTTGTCCTTCTGAGCATGGGCAATGGCTACTTCTAGCTCTTCTCTCCCAGGCAGGGCAGCAGAGCTAGGCATGATCTCACCCAACAACCAGGGCCACGCTGGGGCCACCCAGCCAGGCCCGGACATGGGGTGAGCAGTGCTGTCTCCCCTGGGTCAGCTCTGAACCAAACTGTGGGTCCGGGGCCCAGGGAAATGGGAACCCACCGCTGCCCACATGTCTTTGGAAGCTGAGCTGGGTCTGACCAGGTGGATATTGGTGGTGGTGGTGGTGGGAGAAAGGATGAAGAGGACAAAACAAATCCTGGAGATAATTACGGTTTTCAGCCCCCATATACTGAGTACTTACTCTGCACTCAGCAGTAAAGACTCCACCAGCAATGCAGGAGATGTGGGTTTGATCCCTGGGTTGGGAAGATTCCCTGGAGAAGGGAATGGCTACCCACTCCAGTATTCTTGCCTGGGAAATCCCATGGACAGAGGAGCCCAGCGGGTTACAGTCCATGGGGTTGCAAGAGTCGGACACGTCTGAGTGACTAAACAACAACACTCTGCACTGGGCACCATTCTAGGTGCTAGGATGGAGCTGTTAATTAGAGTAGGCTTAGCCATCAGGGAGCTGACATTCTAGGATGTTGTTGGAGACAGTGGCCAAGCAAACCAGCAGATGAAGAGGTAGAACCTGTGGGGATATGTGGGGAGAGTGGAAACTGGGTGTGGTGGTAGAGGCTGACTGGGGGCTCCCTTTGGCCAGGGTGGTCAGGGAAGGCCTCTCTAAAGTGATGGTCTTTAAACTGATGCGGTAGAATGAACCTTGGACTATCTGAGGGAACAGTGTTGTATAGGCAGGGAACAGCAAGTGCAGTGATCCGCATGGGTAGGAGTTAGGCATGTTGAGGAACATCCCCCCCCCGCCCCCGCCGCCTGGCAGGGGGGAGATGAGGCCAGAAGGGTGGGCGGGGGACTGGAGGAAGACCAGCGGCAGTGGTCTGGAGACATAGCACCACCTTCCTGGCTGGAGGGCCCAGAAGACAGTGACTGTTCTGATGTCTTTTTCTGCCAGTCTTCTCTTCCCAGTTGGTTTTGGATCTGACTTTGCCACCCACTTTCAGTCCTGCGGTGTTTCAGGTGGTGGTTGCTTGTGAGGATTTGCAGGGGTGGAGGAGATCAGGGATGGGGCGCTCCGGGGAAGGGAGGACCTCCTCCCGGCCCCTGATAGCCATCACATGTGGGTAGAGAGAACCAGGTTGGGGTGGGGGATGGGAAATGTCCCTGGTGCTGGAGACAATCCGGTCGATAGGATCTTTGCCAGCGGGTGGAGACAGCGAGCCGTCAGTGAGCCGGGGTCCAGGCAGGGCTGTCCCCAAGCCCTGATAAGATCCGATCTGTTGCGGGCTGGGGAGGCCCAGCCAGGCCGACAGCCACTCCGGCTCAGCCATTGGTTGCCAGCAGCAGCAAGTAGCGTTTGTTCTGGAGCCAAGCCTCCAGGCAGAATCTGGGTGCAGGGAGGGAGTGCTTAGACGGCTGTCCCACGGGGTAGGTGGGCAGTGGCCCCGCCCCACCCCTCTGCTGGGCACCAGGGAGTCTCCTACCCATTCCGCACAGGACGCCTGCTCTTCCTGGGAGAGGGGGACATTTCAGAGTCCAGCTGTCTCTGGAGGAGCCAGTGGTGTCCTGGTCGGGGGCAGGTACCATTTGTGGCTGAGCAATCACATTGATGCTAGGCTGGGAGGAGGAATGGGGGTCCTTACTCCTTCCCTGTTGAGGAGCTGTGTTGAGGGGGTGCTGGACACCCTGCTTAGCCTCTCAGAGTGCTCAGAGCTGACCTTACAGACCTGAGACCACAGTTAGTGGGGCATCTTTCCCTGCTGCAGGCTTATGAGCGCCAGAGCTGCTGGGGGTTCAGTAGTGATGGGGAAAGTGGCCCCCGTGCGGTAAGGGGAGGAGGGCTGCGGGGGCACCTTCCTGGTTCCTGCCTGCTGTGCTCAGCCCTCTGGCCATCTCTTGATGCCTGATTGGGTCTGCACAGGCTCAGCCAGGGGGCCGCGTCCTTTGGGGGATTTGTTGGTTCTGGGTACCCACCCCCCACCTTGATCCCATTGCTCATCAAATGTAAGTCTACCCATTGACCCTTCCCCCTCTCTCCCCGCCTCCCCAGCTCTCCTGTGCTGTATCACTCTGGGCCCCAGCTTGGGTCTTGCTCTTGCATATTTATTTGGAACCGAGTAAGGTCAGCACCACCTGTGACTCCAGGCCAGCATGAGCTGCCGGGCGCCCTGCCACCCAGGCTCTCCGTGGAAGGTTACTCTTCCCGCTGGTTTATTTCTAGGGCCTGGAGCCTAGGGCGGGGTGTGGACCTGTGGACAGACATGCCAGGGGTACTCCCGAGAGCTTGGCGGCTGCAGTCACTCAAGGGGTACGGCGGGGAAGGTAACGGGGAGAGGCAGGAAGGAGCAGGCCTGTGTTGGGCAGGTGGAAGGCTGGGCAGCAGCTCTCGAAATACAGACAGCCCTTTGGGTTTTCAAGGCAGACGCTCTTGGTCCAGCATGGGCAGGCAGGTGCCTAAGGATTCATTTCCTCATTTTAAATGGGCTAATTTATCTTTTTTTATTTTATTTTACTGGTGGGGAAATTGAGGCGCTGAGATGTTAAGCGTCTTGCCCAGGACCTCTTGACGTTAAGTGCGTGTTCCTGGCTGGGCCACATCCAAAGCTGCCCTGGATGAACCCCAGGCCCATGCGTGCTGGTCAGTGTGTTCTGAAAGGGGCCTTCCTTGCTCTGGACCCTCAGCCAGCGGCTGGCTGGCCATCATCTCAGAGGGGACTTTTACAGAGCTGGTCCTTGCTGGGGGGTCAAGGAAGCCCCAGATGGTGGAGACAGAGCTGGGAAAGCTTCTCTGAGTGCCAGCACCTGGGTCTGGCAAGGCTGTTGGGGGGGTGGAGGTCAGTACCAGGGAGGGACCCCACAGCCGACCTTACAGGAGGAAAACAGATCACTTGGGTGTGGCAGGGTCTTGGCCCCCAGGGAGCTGGGAGAGAAGGCGTGGATGGGCACGGAGGCCGCTGAGGGGTGCTGGAGGAGCTCTTGGGGTACACGGGGCATAGAGAGCACTACCCTCTGTGTCCCTTTGCCTGTTTGCATGTGCGCACTGGGGTAGTCACATCTGTTCCTTGTTAGGGACTCGACAGACAGGCCTCCAGAAGATTAATTAATGCCAAGCTGCTGGCAGCTCCAGCAGGACGCTTGCCCCAGGGTCCTGTCCTGGCAGCACAGATGCCCAGCTGACCCCAGCAATGCTACTACATTCTCATCCAGAGATGCCATGTTGCGGGCACAGCCCTGCCCCTGAGCCTGGGTGGCAGAGAAGGCTAAGGCGGTGGTGAGTAGCCAGAGCCAGGCGGCAGAGCATCCCATCCCCAGGCCCGCCTCCATCACCCGCTCTGGAACTTATTTGTCCCTGGCTGAAGCCTGGACTTGCTCTGTGACCCTGGCCACGCCGCCTCTCCTCTCTGGGCAGCTTGCTTTTCCCCAACCATAAAATGATCTGAAATGGACATTGGGCTGGGTCATCACTGAGACACCCCCCTCCACCAAGTCTGTGTCTTTGTTATCTGCCGACCTGCCTGATTCCAAGAGCCCCAGGTGGCACTCCTTTTCCAGCTGCATATGGACTTCCCCTTAGTCCCCCTCAATGTGGTCCAGCTGTGTCCTTTGCTCCCAGCCCAGGTGTTTGCTAGTTCTCCGTGTAATTAACTCCTGCCCCGGTCGAGGACACGGGACACCGAGAGTCCTGTCCAGACCCGGTGCCCTCACAGACCAACCCGGCCTTCCCAGCGCCAGGGCAAGGCAACCGCTTCGAGAGTGGCCACTGCCAGCCTGCCCAGCACATTCTTCAGGCTTATCTGCAGGCCCGTCCCATTGGACTCTGCCCTCCCACCCAGGAAGCAGCACCCAGACAGGCTGCTCAAGAGTTCCAGGGGGCGGGGAGAGCAGGGTTTGAGGGGACAGTTCTCAGACTCTTGCCTGGAGCTGGGGAGATCCAGGTATAGAACAGAGTGGGACAGAGGGCCTGGGGTGGTGGGGGGGCTGTCTGCTGAGACCGACGGGGTGGATCATCTAACCTTGGGGAGCATGGTCCCAGAATCTGTGCCATCTCCCAGGAGCCCGTCTCCTGGAAGGCTTCCTGCAGGGAGGTGCCCGCGCAGGAGGGGGGCTTGCTGGAAGCCTGCCCCTCAGCTGCAGCAGGAGCTAGGGCCCCGCCGGCAGCTCCCCAGCCACCTTTCCCTCTGCCCCCACCTCCACAGCAGGAGCCAGAGCCCATCCTCCCAGGAAGGGGTTAACCGTGTGAGGGAGGGGACTGGGCTAGACCATTTTCCTCGTAGAGGCCTCCACCTCGGGTTTTCCTGAATGGTTCTGCCGTCCTGGGGTGGGGAGGGAAGGGAAGGAAGAAGGGCGGGCAGAGGGAGGAAGGGAGGGGACGAGTATGGGTAGAGGAAGGAAAAAAAGATCGAGACGGCCAGGGGAAGAGAAAGATGTCACTGTCTAATCTCCCTGTCATTTTTATTTCCAGCAGGCGCCGGGCGAAGGAGCTGCTAGAACAATGCTGAGGCAGGCGAGGTGAGGAGCAGCTCTGGCAGCAGCCCCGTCGGAGGATCTTGAACAGGTGATCGGAGGAGCCGGGGAAACCGAAGCCACCTGGGCATCCCTCCCCTCGGTGCCTGAGAGAGACGAGCCTCAAAGACACGGTGGAGAAACCATGGCGACCAATTTCAACGACATCGTCAAGCAAGGCTACGTGAAGATGAAGAGCAGGAAGCTCGGGGTGAGCCACTTTCCAAGGGGCCCTGGGTCTGGCATCTGGGATGTCGGGGGTGCACGGCCACCCGCCGGTTCCCGGCCAGCCATCGTGCATTGCCGGTCTCTCGAGGTTTCTGGCCGGCGGGCTGCCTGGCATGTGCCTGGGCCCGGCTCTGCCCACTGCAGCCCCCACCCCAGCCCGGCTGGCTGGAGTCCCGGTGGCTGGGCCAGCGGTGGTGGCCGATGGGCAGGCGGCTCGCCTGCTATTGTTGAAGTTGTCGCCCGGGCAGCGGCTGGAAATGCCGGGCTGTATCTGAGCTGAGACCAGCTTGTCACTTCCCCTTGCCATCACCTCCTCGTCTCCCCCTCCCCTCCCCTGGCCTCTTTTCTTTAAAGTACCTCGTCTCTCCTGCTTCCCGTGGCTTTCTGTGTACCGGCATTTATTTATTTTGTCTTTGGTTGTTGCTTCTACGGTTGAAGTATTGGCCAAGGAGAGTGGTTGGTTGTTGGGGGTAGGGCGGCGGTATAAGGGGCACAGAAGCTGGCATTTATGTGGTTTATGAATGAGCACCTGGGTGGGATGGCCCGTGGCACTGGGCCCAGCTGCTTTCCTCCCAGGTTTTGGGGGCTTGGAGGGCCTATGGAGATGAGGCCTCAGATGCACCTTTGCTGGGTGTGCACCCTCTCCCACCCCCTACTGCTGAAACCCCCCCCCCAAAAGGCATGAGCAGGGGCCCCAGGGACCAACTTAATAATCTTGGTGAGGTTGTCCCAAGAGCTGCCTTTATTCCCTGACTCTCCCCGCTCTCTCCATTGAGGGGTCTCCCCAGTAAGATGGAAACCCTGACCCCTAAGATAGCCCAAGTCTTGTGTTTACCTGGGCCCCCTGCCCACCTTCCCCTCCCCCATGGCCTTGGTAGGAGTGGGGGTGCGATCTGACTTTCAAGGCTTCCTGGCTCAGCAGAGTGGGCTGGCGGAGGAGCTGGGCTCTGATACTCTGGGGCCCCTGCGTGGGTACCAGACAGAACAGGACTGGCCTTGCAGCAGGGTGGTTCTTGCGCCCCCTTCCACTCCTGTGGCCCTCACCCCAGGGCCCCTGTTGGGGGCTCTTCTGTCCAGGCAGGGGGCAGCCACTTAGCTGGTGGGCATGTTGGGGTCTTACCTGGATTTGGACTGTGTCCCAGCCTGGGCCTTGGTGGCCATCAGCCACTGTGTTCTTGCCCTGAGAGAAGGATGGAGCCCACTTGGAGCACAGAACAAGGAGAAAAGCTAAGGCTGAGTTGGGCAGGCAGGGGGCAGGGGCCCAGCTTCTAGTGTGGCTCCTCCTTCCCCAGGGCCCAGACCTGTCAGGGCCTTCAGGTCCCCAGGGGCCAGCTGGGCCGAGGGCCGGTCCAGAGCAGAGTTTCCCAGAAAGCCAAGGTGAGGTGGTCACTTGGGCTTAGAACCTGGCTGTTTCGGGGGAGGCCTGGGAACCTATGGCGGGCACAGTCAAGGGCAGGGTTTAGGAGCTGGGCTGTGGCCAGGCCCCGTCTGGAGTCACCCCCACTCAGGGAACTCAACTTGCCCCTGCAGATCTGCTGTGAGGGGCTGGGGCCACCGGGCCATTCTTGTCTCAGGCCAGCCATTCTTGTCTCAGCCCACAGAGGTGAGGGGGGGAAGGGCTGAAAGAGATCAGGAGCGGGCCCTCCTACCTGCCAGGGCTTTCCTCCCAAGGCAGAGCTGTGGCAGCCCGTTTCTGAAGCGCTGATCAAAGACCTGTGAGAAGTGGGGAAGGAGGGCTCTTGAGCACAGTGGCTCCCTGGGGCTCTGTGTTCGTGCGAGTGTGTGTGCGTGCGTGTGTGTGCATGTGTGTGTGTGTATCTTGTAACCAGGCAACCAGAGCGCTCAGGCCCCCAGGGCTTCTGCCCCTGCAGGCTGCACAGAGCCCCGCCTGGCAGGGCATATCTGAGTTGGCAGCATTCATGCATTCATTCATTCATTCATTCATCCATCCATCCATTCACGGTCCCTACACATGATCATTCACTTGTTCAGCAGGCTCTGTTCACCAGGCTACTGGGATGTGAGGATTCTGAGAATAAAATACAGTCTCTGCCCTAAAAGAGCTGCTCAGCTTAGAGCTGAGGCCTGCTGGGGTTTATGTGGACAGGCCGAGGGCTGAGCCAAGGTCAGGGGGGCAGGGACAGACATGTCTCCTGGAGTCTCCGGAGCCTGAAATAGCCTGGTGTGAGTTGCTTCTCAGGATGGAGACTGCCTCAGCCCACCGCACCCTGGGAACCTGCCTGCCGAGGACCTGGTGCCCACATAGCAGGGCAAAGAGGAGGGCCCCTCAGTCTCCATGCTGCCAGTGAGAGGAGCACTGGAGATTCCCGTGGAATGGCTCTGCCAGCCTTCTAGAGTGCTTGCTGAAAGAGTAGGTACACCCCAGCTGGACTTTGGGCTGGAAAAGAGCCATAGGAGGAAGAGTCAGAGGCCCAGGCAAGTGGCTAGGGCCACCAATGTGGCACCTCCCCGCTCCCTGGCTCCTTTGCCCCTCGGATGGGGTCTGGGAAGCTATAGAGAATTTAGGTGGATTTAGGCAAGGGTCACTAGCTGTGGTTGGGGCAAAGAGTGATGAACCTCACTGGGGAAGGCTCTGTGCTCTGGGGTGATTACAGGTTCCTGGCTCTGCTCCTTGACCTCTGAGAGCGCCTGGTTTCCCAGCTGGAGCAGGAAACTAATCCTGGTTCCCTTCATTCCCAGGATGGTCCTAGAGACAAGAGGGGGTGTTACCTACATCAAGAGCTGTCCCCTGGCTCTAAGAACAAGGGCTGTGGTGATGTGCAGGCTGGGAGCGGGCTCGGGCCTGATTCCTGTCCGCATGACATTGCCTCTGTCCTGGCCGGTGCTCCTGGGCTGAGCCTTAGCGCAGTGGTTTCCCAGTACGGCCTTGGCTCCAGGCAGCCAGTTTTAAATACCAGTTCTACCATTCATAAGCTGTTTACTCAACTCTTGGGTGCCTCAGATTCCATCTGTAAAGTGGAGATGATAATAGAACTGACCTCAAGAGTGACCCTGAGATTAAATGTGAGGAGTGCTAATAACAAAAAGCACAAATAGGAAGCACTCAATAAATGTTGGCTACTTAGATTAAACCCAGAGCTGAACTCATAGTAAACAGTAACTCAGGAGCAACTTTTATGGAGCCAGCCAAGAAATGACTGCCTTTTCAGTTTGGGGAGGGGTCTCTTCCCCAGGGTGGGGTGTCACACTGGTGTCAGCTGTCCCAGGTCTCCTGGGCCTGAGCCCCCTAGAAGGCTATGTGGCACTGCCCCTCGTGGTAGGCAGGGAAAACTGCAGGGTCACTTTGGCTGAGCTGGGAGTGGTCCAGGGTCCATCCCCCTGCCATCTCGCCCCACAGATCTACCGGAGGTGCTGGCTGGTGTTCCGGAAGTCCTCTAGCAAGGGGCCCCAGCGGCTGGAGAAGTATCCAGATGAGAAGTCCGTGTGCCTCCGAGGCTGCCCCAAGGTTAGGGGGCCTGGGCCCTAGCTCCCCAACCTGTAAGCAGCGATGATTGTTACTCAGAGTCCTGAGGGCCAACAGGACCTCCTGGGGGTGGCAGAGCTGCGGGGGATGTAGCGGGAGGTGCTTCACCCTGGCTGAGTCTCCTGTGGATGCCGTGCCAGGTGACAGAGATCAGCAACGTCAAGTGTGTCACACGGCTCCCCAAGGAGACCAAGAGGCAGGCAGTGGCCATCATATTCACTGACGACTCAGCACGGACCTTCACCTGCGACTCAGGTGAGGGGATGGGGCTGCAGGTGGTGTGCCGGTCAAGGTCCAGTTGGTAGGGGGCAGAGCCAGGCTAGCTCTCCTGACGGGGTGTGAGGTGTAGGGGAGGAGGGCGCTTTTGAGGGAGCCGCCCCCCAGGATGAGGTGGGCAGGCAGGCAGAGTCCACTAGCCTTGCCCTCTCTGCCTTGCGTGCGGGGACTACCCCAGCTGAAGCAGGTGGGGTGGGCTGCCGAGGGACCCTGGGTTGGCAGCATGATGAGATACTGTTTTCTCCAGAGCTGGAGGCAGAGGAGTGGTACAAGACACTCTCTGTGGAGTGTCTGGGGTCGAGGCTCAACGACATCAGTCTGGGAGAGCCAGACCTCCTGGCCCCAGGAGTGCAGTGTGAGCAGACAGGTGAGGCCTGGTGCTGGCACAGGGTGGGGGTGGGGGGACCTCCCCCCACCCCCCGAAAGCTCCAGGCCCTCTTGGCTTCTCCCCTCCAGATCGCTTCAGTGTCTTCCTGCTGCCCTGTCCCAACCTGGACGTATACGGCGAGTGCAAGCTGCAGATCACCCACGAGAACATCTACCTCTGGGACATACACAACCCCCGCGTGAAGCTCGTCTCGTGGCCCCTCTGCTCACTGCGCCGCTATGGCCGGGATGCCACCCGCTTCACCTTCGAGGCTGGCCGGTAGGACCCACTCGCCTCCCTACCCTCCAGCCATGGTCTTGATGGTGGCTGCCACTCACTTGTGTTGGGCCCTGTGCTGAAAGCTCATTTATCGGCATAGCATCCTGAAGGGGAACATAATATTCCCATTTTACAGATGAAGAAATCGAGGCTCCCAGCAAGTACGTCAAAAGCTCAAATCAGATGCTGGCACTGGCACTGACCAGCTGTGTGATGGCAGACCTGTGTCTCAGTTTTCTTATCTGTCAAATGGGATAATAAAAGTACCTAGCCTCATACACTGGGTGATGATGGTGACTGGGTGTATCTTGAACTCTGGAGGAGCCTGCCTAGACTCCAATTCTGTATACTCCACCATGTAACTTTGGTTGTTACTTAGCTTCTGAATGCCTCAGTTTTCTCATCTATAAGATAGTTTGAGAAAAACTGTAGTAATGAGGAAACTAATCGCAACAGACCAGGTGGTGGAGAAAACAGAATGGATTAATTCTCGTAAAGCATTTAGACCACCACCGGGCCCATGGAAAATGTTCAGCACATTTGAGCTGGGTGGTCAGGCCCTCAGGTAACAGCCCTGCCTGTTCCCAAAGGAGAGCCTGACTGAGCATGTCACATACGTGGGACGCGCCCACCACCGTGCTCTCTGCTCCCTGTGTCCCCAGGATGTGTGACGCTGGAGAAGGGCTCTACACCTTCCAGACGCAGGAAGGGGAACAGATTTACCAGCGGGTCCACAGTGCCACCCTGGCCATCGCCGAGCAGCATAAACGAGTCCTGCTGGAGATGGAGAAGAATGTGAGGGTGAGGTTGCACACGTCTCAGTCCAGGGTAGGGGACGGCGGGCGGGCAGTCAGGACTGGGAGAATGCCAGCCGTCTCCAGCTCGTGTGTATGGCAAAGGCAGGCAGGGTCTTGGGCTGGCTGCCCCTGGGCTTAGCCGCTGACCCTTCTCTGCCCCACAGCTGCTCAACAAGGGCACAGAACATTACTCATACCCCTGCACGCCCACTACTATGCTGCCCCGCAGTGCCTACTGGCACCACATCACAGGTTCCCAGAACATCGCCGAGGCCTCCAGCTTCGCCGGTGAGTCACTGCTGTGCGTCACCCCCACCAGCCAGGAGGCTCTGTGGAGGACAAGGCATGCTGGGCAGGGGTCTTCTGTCCCGGGCCCAAGTCCTCAGCCTGCGTCTGTGTCCACAGGTGAGGGGTATGCAGCAGCCCAGGCCAGCTCAGAAACGGACCTCCTCAACAGATTCATCCTGCTAAAGCCAAAGCCCAGCCAGGGGGACAGCAGCGAGGCCAGGGCCCCTTCCCAGTGACGGCAGAGCTAGCGTGCCTGGACGACCGCTGGGGCTGCCTGCAGCGTCTCGTGGACGGCCTGCAGGGGCTGTGGGCCAGGAGCCCAGAGAAAGGGAGCAAGCCGTCCCTTCTCTGCCCCCAAGGGTGAGACTGGACCAAGGCAAAGGGCTGGCCATGCCACCTGAGCATGTGTGAGGGGCTGGAGCTACCATAGGACTATATACGGTTAATGATTTTAATATATATGGCTTATGACATTATTCTATATTAATAAGATTTCCCCCTCTGTCCCTCCCTGCCACCACATACACATTTTTTATCCCCATGACCAGGCCAGTCAGGGCTGTTTCTGAATGTGAGGGCGGTGGTTTTTCCTGTCCAAGGGGTACCAGCCCTCCTGCTTCGGGCCCGAGGAGGGAGAGTCCACACTCCCTGCGCCTGCTCTGGCTGCTGGCTTTCCCACGCAGCCCAAGGGTGGAGAAAGCAGGTGGCTTCTCGGTCCCTCTGGGCCTGGTGGCACAGGAAGGATCCGAGCTTACACTGTGCCACTCGGCAGCCTTGCACTTGGGAGTTTTACACAGAGGTGACATCTCGCCGACACCTCAGGTGAAAATCTGGTTTTAAAGTGGTTTCTGCCTAGGCTCTTCCTGCTTCGTAGGCGAGAAGACGCCCTGGGGGCAGGGTGCTGTTACCTCAGCCCAGGGAGAGTGGCCCTTCCCGAGCTCTCTCCTGCTCCAGGGCCAGGCCGGCCCCCAGGAGGACTGAGGGGTCGGGGGGAGCACCCTGCTGCCCCCTCACGGACCAGGTGGGCAGCGCTCCCATAGAGGGTGCCCCCCTGCCCTGTGTGGCCTCCCTCTGGCCAAAAGGACTCAAAAACCAAGACCGCCCCATTTCCTCCTCCCGACATGGTGCTGAGGCTCCCTGCTGAAACGCAATTAAAGCAATTGATTTTCTAGTGCTGGTATTTATTGACTACCGTGCAGAAGGGCTATCTTTCTACTCACATCAAACCTTTGGTTGTGTGTGTGTTGGGTTTTTTGTTTTTAATATTTTAGGGTTCTGATCTGTGGGAACAGACCCTGTTGTAAATAACCACTATTCGAGCCGTGGCAGGAGGATGGTAAAGCAAGAGGCCCCTCCAGACAGAGCCCTGGAGCCAGGGAGGGACTACGGCCCGTTCAGCTCTGAACCTGACCCAGGGAATAACCACCCCAGGAGTAAGCTAGCCTGAAGAAGGGCACCCAGAGGCCATGGGAAGGGAGGCAGAGCTGGCTGGCTCGGTTCGTGGCTCGATGACGCATGAAGGAGATTACGTACGTTGTGCTCTTTATTGCCAAAAATAAAAACTTTCAAAAGACAACTACTGTTAATAAATAACCCTTCCTTTCTGTACTAGATTTCCGGTTTTCTCCAGGCTTCTCCTGCCAGGCTGCCTAATTAACTGTGTTGGGTGTGTGCCTACCTACAGGGCTAAGGGGTCAAGGCCAGATCTTCATTAAGGTCCTTGTCCTCTCCCCCGCCCCCCACCACACACAAATTAAATCATCTGGCCATTGCTGGTGAAGATTGAAACTGATGGGTAGAGAACAAAATACAAGGTTTACTGGGGGGAAGAGGGGAATAGCCTGGGACTAACACTACTCTTAAGAGGTTCTCAAATTCAGGACATTTGAGAATCTGAGTGAAAGACCAATAGGGTGGCCGAGGCAGGGACTGGAAGGGCGCTCGGGCAGCCCGAGTCAGGATTCAGAGTCAGTCCCTACACACGAGCCTACAATGGTGAGCACTCCAACTCATGAACAGAAAGGGTTCAAAGTAAAGAGCTGAAATGACCCAAAGATGAGAGTCCGGCTCAGTGGTTGTCAACAGGGGAGCCCTATGGCCCCTGAGGCACACTGGGAGACAGGGTGGAAGGAGTGTTTCAGGGAGCATTGTTGCCGACCCACAGGCAGGCCCAGGGATGCTAAATGAAGGGGAAAACTGTCCTGCAGGCAATGGCAGTGGCGCCCCCGGTGATCTGTAACCGATCAAGGCTGGCATGGACCTATCCCTCCCTGCTGCTGCCTTGCTAATTGGTACTGAAGGCTTGCCAAGAAACTTGAGCAACAGCTGTCCAGTCCCCAGGAGCCAAAAAGAGTCTCAGAAGAGACCTGAAATCCAACTGTTTTGCTCCAACAGGTGAGCTGCAGCTAGTTTATGGTGAGGACGTCACTCTGGATCTCGTGGCTTAACTGGGTCTGTAAATCACTCAGCTTCTTCTTTAATCCAGAGAGGGCTGAAAGGACGATGGTCTCGGGGCGCAGAGAGCCACAAGACTCCACATTGTAGTAAAACCTGAGAGGCAAGAGTCCAGTGAGAGCCCTCCACAATGCATTCAGGCCAGCGGGCCCCAGCTTTGGCCAAGGGCCTCCCTACCTTCTAGGTCCTGACTCCTTTCTCCCCATGAATTTGACCTTGTCCCAGGGTTGACCTCCATCCAGCTTCTTAAAAACAGTGGTCCCAGCGCACTCTGTAGGACCTCAAGAGGGCCATAGCGGCCTCAAAAAGATACTGTGTGACAATCTCAAAACACTTGTGTACAGACACATTCCACACTGAGGGGAAGGAAGATAATAAGCAGTGCCACTGCTCCAGCGTTTTCAGCTTTGTCACTAGAAGGCTTTGGACAGTCTGGGGCCCTAGGTTTGATCTTATGTTGGTCTTTCTTTGGGGGCTGAATAATCACAAAAGGAACAGTCTGGATAACTGGAGGGCCCCCTTCTCCCAGTGACCAAAAGGGGGACTTAAAGGGGGTTCAGCAGTTACCAGCCCCTCCTCAGCTGAGGGGAACTGGACAGGAGGGAAAGGGGCTCCCTAACTCAGAGGCTGCACCAGACCTGTGACCTTCGAGTGCCAAACCAGAGTCTTACCTCTCTGGCTTGCCGTTGGGGTCGTAGGGTGCCTGCGACTCATCCTCATCCAGCTCTGAGTACTCACTCTTTGGCCTGAGGTCAAACAGAGGTCAGCACAGGGTTGCTATGGCCGCTTTCAGGGGACCTGTGTCTCCTAGTCAGGCTGCCCCATCTGGGTCACTAGGAGCCACTTCCACACCCACCCACCCAGCCGGCCTTCAACTCCCACCAGGAACATACCATTCCTCTGGCTTGGGGTACACCGTGTGCCTCAGGGCATTGTCAGGGTCATACTCAAAAGCCACTCCTGCAGTTGGGTTCCACTTGGCATGTTCCTTGCCAAAGCCTTTTTTGGCATAGGCTCGCAGTCTCAGCTCCTGGCCCTTTCTCAGCTTGACAATGAGAATGTCTGTGGGGACAGGTGACAGTCAGTCGAGGGCCGGCAGAGGCACAGTTCTCCGGGTCTGACCTGCAGCCCATGGAAGACCAGACAACACGAGAGGCTGGGTCTGGTCTCTGCCTCTCTCGGGGTGCCTTACCGTCCTGCTCCACGTAGTCGTTGGGGTCATTATCTCGGTTCCTAGATGTCACCTGCAGGGAGTCCAAAAGAGGCATTTATTAGCAGCTGCTCATCTCACCCGGAAATCGTCCAGCACCTCCAGGGATCCCGTCTGTGCTGGTGACTGGCCTCTAACCCCTACAACCTCCTCAGTCAAAATAGTACCATGGTCTTCAAAAGGGTCCTAAGGGGGCAGAGGGCCCACAGCACCAATGTTTCTGCCCATCCTGGCAAGGGTCCAGAATCATTAGCACTTCTAAGCATCAGGCTCACATTAAGGCAAAGGGTAACACAGGGAAGTTGACATCTTCTAAGAATCCACCCCAATCTGGCCAACTGGAGCCAGGAGAACAGCAAAGGTCCCAACAGGGAAGGCCTTCCTGACCGGAATGACCCGGGGGCTGTTGGAGATGAGGTCTCGAGATGTGACGTGACGCGTCTGGTCTTCATTGCACCGCACGTCCAGAGTGAACTCCACCGAGCACTCAGGGCAGAACTCTTCACATGTGCAGTCCTGAGGTGGGAGAGAGACAGCAGTGAGTCTGTGGACAGACAGTGAAGTCTGGCTTGGCTCCCCCCTTCTAATACCCTGTCCTTGAAGGTTCTTCATCTGATGAAAGGGTGGACCACAGCCGCCAGTCTCTTGTCAGCTGTGTCCATCCACACACCACTCTTGGGCTGCTAAACGGCTCTTCCTCAGAGAACCAAGGCACTAACAGAGGAGGCTTTCAGCCCGCACAGTTCAGTACCCATGAGCTGGCGCTAGCTTGGGAATGCAATTACCACTTAAAACAATCTAGAAGACAATAGAAAAAGTACCTTTTAAGCTCCAGACTACTGACCTTTTCTAAAAAAGTTTCATACATTCACAAAAGCAGAGAAGGGTATAAGAGTCTGCCACCATGTAAGTATTGCTCAGCTTTAATAGTTCTCAAGTTTGCCATTCTTTAAACTGATTCTTGAAACACTCCCGTCTTAAGAGACTAGCTGCCACCATTTAACGTCAGGCAAGAAGAGAGCTACTAGAATGTAGTCAAGCAAACTGTTCTCCCCTCATATTAGTGAGGAAAATCCAAGCTACTTTTGACGTTTTCAAGACGATGAAGGAAATCTATGGGCCACACCTGGCCAGCCTGTAATCACACACAGGTGGGACAGGAAGGCAACCTAGACCCTCCAGATGGAATCACTCTTAGAAATATGAAATTAAAGAATCAAAATGTAATGGAAGACAAAAATATAAAAAGGTACTCAACCTAAAAAAAAAAAAGTACAATGAAAAGAGAAGAGTCTGTTCAAGGAGATCAAGAGACTAAAGAGGTGTGACAACCAAATGCAGTGCATGCATCACAGATCACAAACAGCCAATCAGGGGGAATTCCTTGGCAGTCAGTGGTTAGGACTTGCCCTTTCTCTGTCAAGTGTGGGGTTCAAACCCTGGTAGGGGAATAAGATCTGGTAAGCCAAGCAGTTCAGCCAAATAAAAAAAAAATTATGGACATTTTGAGTTTAACTAGGAAAGTCTGAATTTAGACTGTATATAGATAGTACAAATCCACACTTATTTTCTTAGGCATAATATTGTACTTAGGTAAGAAAATATCCTTATTTTTAGGACACACATGCTGATGTAGTTAGGGGAGAAATATCATGATTTCTGTAACGTTCTTTCAGATGGTTTAGCAAAAATCACAACATCTATATGAAACATAAAGCAAATATAGCAAAGTATCAACAACTGTAAATTAAAAGTGAAATGAGAATGAATATGTATTCTATTTTTAACTTTTCTGCAAATTTTAAGAAAACACAAATGAAAAATCCAGGCCATCTTTATTCAGTAAATGCAATACTAGAAAAAAATTTAATGGAAGAAACTGTTCAGTCACGGGGGATGCATATCTTTATGTAAGATATGGACTAACTGCTCTTCAATCGGTGGTACAACTGTCTTTACCAATATACGTGATGTTTTATTTCTTAAAAACAGACTCTGGGGACATGAAGCAAAAATGATGAAATGTCAAAATGTGACAGGTGGTTTGGTGGCAGCACGCCTATTTGTTTTATTAGCTCCACACTTTGCTGTGTGCTCGAATATTTAAAAAAAAACACATATATGGACTTCCCTGGGGGCGCAGTGGATAAGAATCCACCTGTCAATGCAGGGGACACAGGTTCAAACCCTGGTCCAGGGAGATCCCACATGCGGTGGAGCAACTAAGCCCGTGCACCACAAGTACTGCTGAGCCAGCAGCAGCAACCGCTGAGCCCGCCTGCCGCAGCCACTGCAGCCCTTGAGCCTGGGGCCGGCGCCCGCAACGAGAAGCCCCCACAGTGAGAAGCCCGCACACTGCAACCAGGAGTACTCCCGCTCGATGCAAATGAAATAGCTCGAGCAGCAACGAAGACCCAGCACAGCCAAAATAAATAATTAATAAAACAAACAAATAGCAACACACATATACATTTACAAAATATATCAAATTAGCCATTAGCACACCAAAATGATGTGCCCCTGGGAATACCAGAAAAGGGGTTGATTCAGGACCACCGAAAGCCATCAAGAAGGAATACTCTCAAGCTGTCAACTAATGCAGCTCTGGTGAAAGGATGCAGGTAACCTGATCCTATCCTACACGTTCCCTAGTTCTGAATCTGTTAATATATCATGGAAGTGGCAAACGTCACCCCAGAGGAATGGAGCCATGTTTCAGGAAGACAACCTATAGGGTGAGGCATACAGCTGGCAGACAGCTGCTGCTCTGCAGAACAGTTCTCACTCCCTCTGCTCCCTGTCCTCACCCGCTATCCTTCTGTTGATGCCCTTTAGCCTCCTAGGCCCCTGTCCCTGGGAAGAGATGCTCTGGAAAACATTGCACACCAGATGCTGAAGAGAAACAGCTCCATCCGTTCGGTATAAATGAGCATCCAGGTGTATGTCCCCTCTGGCTAATGAGACTCTCTGATGCCCCTTGAGCCTCATCAATCTGTGGTCCCATCAGAACCAAAGACCGATGCCTGCCTTGGGCTCCAGACAACATCTCCACGCTGTCTTTCTAAAAGCCGAAATCGAGATGGCAGCAAAAAATCTCCTTGGGAACTGAGTTCCCTGCCTCCCCCGAGCTCCCCAAGCACACAGCATACCCGGGAGTACTGCAACTTGTCCACAATGTCGTCACTGGTGAGAGGGATTAATCCTGGAAGACACAGAAAAGCACAATGAAGAAGGCAGGAGCCAAGCTAAAAGGAGTCCACAAGTCCCCTTTGGAGTGAGGACGCTTCTTCCTCTGAGACTGGCACAGCCCCCTCCCTTAACTCTCCAAACCCAGCACTCACCAAGTCTGTGAGCAATGAACTCGTCATGAAGGACAGAGGAATTGGCATCAATCTGAACCCAGTCAATTGCTAAAGAATGAAGGAAGCAGAAAAAGCAGACAGGCAGATTAGCCACCAAATTTTCCAGATTTAAAAATCATCTGAAAGTGTTAGTTGCTCAGTCATGTCTGACTCTTTGCAATCCCATGGACTGCAGCCTGCCAGGCTCCTCTGTCCATGGGATTCTCCAGGCAAGAATACTGGAGTGGGTTACCATGCTCTTCTCAGAGACTCTTCCCGACCCAGGGATCGAACCCCGGGGGCTTCCTGCACTGAGGCAGATTCTTTACCATCTGAGCTCCTCCAAATCATCTAGTGCGTACTAAATTGCAGAGGCCGAGTCAGGCTGCCAGAGACTCTGATTCCACAGCTCTGGAGTGGGGCCCAGGAAGCTGCATTTTAATAAGAACCACACACACACACCGCACCACACTTCCCTGCTCAGGCAGTTATGATGCAGAGTTCCCTGTTATTACCCCAAAAACACTGACCTAAAGATACCACGAGAATGGGAATGTGTTTCTTAGAGCTGAATATTTCTGTGGGAAGCACTTAAATCTGCTACTCATGCCAACACCAGTAAGAACACAAACTATTTGGGCACTTGAAAGTTGGACAAACCTCAGAGAAGTAACAAAGACTTATGGTCCACATCTCCTTTTGTGATATGACTAGATTACCCAAATTAATACTTGATTATCATTCAACCAAATCATGTTTACACAATTCCTTTAATGGGCAAGGCATACTAATCCCTACCAGCCATGAGCGAGGAGGAGAACTATAGTGTCACACACAATTGACTTAAACACACATTTACTCATTCATTCATAAATATCTGTACATAAACAATTAAATTCAGAAATCAAAGGGCAGTGAGACCAACTGTCCAATGAGGGGCAGACACTAGGAACAGAGGACCAGATATGACCAGACCCCCACCTGCTTGTCCTTCTGCTTCCTAAACCTGAGCCAAGAAAGGACTAAGAGCCAAGCTTTTCTGTCTCTGCCTTTCCTCCCAATGGCCTGCCTTTAACCTCTCCTGTGCAGGATTAAAAACCCTGTGAGTTTCCCATAAACCAGGACTTGCCCACCCTCTGTGATACAGAGATGAACACTCTCTCCCGGGAAGAAGCTACTCTCTCCTAGAACTCTGTCCATACTTCTCTTAAGACACTTTTCTTAATTGCGTTATATTTGTGTGCATCTTGCTTCCACTTCAAGCTTCAAAACTTCTTTGGGTCTTCAGATGTCTTAATTTCTGTATTCCTAACTGGGGTCTGGATTGCAAGAGGTGCTTCATGCTACTTGTGGGAAAAGTGGCGCTTGAATGTCAGTGTCTAAAGCACAACTGCCTCATTTTACTCATGATGAAACTAGGGTCCTGAGACCCCACGGGGTGACTAGGCAGAGAAGGAGAACCAGCACTCCAAGCTCTGAGTTGAAAAAGTCTCTGGGGGGTGGTAATGGTGGAAAAACTACAATGTCCTCTGCTTGCCAAACAATTGGCCTGTTTATCTCTTAGGAATTTGCACACTTGATGCAGTAACTGGCTTACATCTCTTTTTCCTAAACCAAACTCTGAGTTAACACTCAGAAAATATTTGTAGTATATCTGTAGACAGGCAGAACACTCAGTGAAGAGTGGCTGGAAGAAATGCAGAAACAGATCCTTTCTCCTCAAAGCGTCAAACCCACTGCAGCTATGGTTCTCCTTAAACCCTAAAAGAATCTGCCTGCAAATGCAGGAGGAGAGGGTCTGATCCATGGGTTGGGAAGATCCCCTGGAGGAGGAAATGGCAGCTCACTCCAGTATTCTTGCCTGGAGAATCCCATGGACAGAGGAGCCTGGTGGGCTACAGTCCATGGGGTCACAAAGAGTCGAACACAATTGAGCAACTGAAGATGAACTCCTAAAGAACCCTGTACTTTTCAGCTCTGCGTTTCCAGTGCCTAGCACCACTGTCTGGATGCTCCCGAAATGCAGCTGACGGAACAGATTCATATCTACCGGCACTGGAGACTCACTGACCACAAGGCACAGAGATTATTCCCCTTAATCGTTAACGTCGCCCTGACAACTATTAGCGTCCGAACACTAGAGAGGGGGCTGTAACAGAGTTCAATAGCTTGCCCAAGTTTCGCAGCGATAGTAAGTGAAAACAGTTTCTGAGTCCCAGTCCACAGGCTCCTGAGCCCATGCGATTCACCAACGCACGGAAAAGAATGGAACTAAATAAATAGCCCGTGGAGCCAGAGAGGTGGCCAGAATGGCCCTGGGCCAAGGGCCAAGGGCCCGATCAAGTCTCCAGCACGACTGTTCTCTTAGCGCCACCAGTCCGTCGAGCAAACCAAGGCTGGAGGCAGGAGCTGCAAGGTAAAGGGAGGGGTGGAGTGGGGGGGGGGGGGGGGGGGGGAGAGGCCTGGTAGCCCTGGCAACGAGACTGGGGTCGCTTACCTATTATGGGCACCTCAGCGATGAAGACCCTCCGGATAGAATTTGCCACCCTGAGGAATGAAAACCAAGCGGCGTGTGGGTACCCCAGCCTCGACAGGCCGGGCTCGCGCCCCACCGTGCCCAAAGCGGAAGCCCTGGCCCTGGAGCCAGTTCTGAAAAGACACGACGTCCCGCAGGCTGGGGCCCCCGGCTCTCCAGAACCGCCAACCTCTTCCCCCAGCAGTCTTACGCCAGGTCCGTGTTCTCGATGATGAACTTGACATTCTCGTCGGTGAGCTCCGTGATCCGCACTGTGGGCTGGTTGGCGTACGGCATCGCGCCCCACCGCTCGCTAGGCCTCTGGCGTCAGCTCTGCCGGGCCTGCGCAACTCCGCCAGCGGAAGTCCGTCAGCGGGGCCTCGCCACTGGCGCGGAGGGGCGCTCACAGCGCCGCTCACAGCGCCACCTGCTGCTCGGAGGCCCGAAATTTTCTACCCACCCCTCCCACCACCTTCTTGAAGAGGCGCCAGGTTCAACCATTCGGAGGGCGATTTGGCAAAGCATGCACACATCCTTGATTCCGCAGTAACACTTCTAAGAATCCATACTGCACAAATGTTTGCAGTTGTAAGCAAACATACATGTACAGGGACGTTCACTGCAGCTGCTGCTGCTGCTAAGTCGCTTCAGTCGTGTCCGACTCTGTGCGACCCCATAGACGGCAGCCCACCAGGCTCCGCCGTCCCTGGGATTCTCCAGGTAAGAACACTGGAGTGGGTTGCCATTTTCTTCTCCAGTTCACTGCAGCAGTCTGTAGCAAAAGATAAATAAAACTTGCCCATTGACAGAGACCTGGTTAAATATACAAACACAGGAATACTGTGTAAAAAACTGTGTAACGTTTTTTAAAAGGATGAAGTGTGTAAATTTATGGAAGAACTAAAGTACAGTTGGTCCTCCATATGCAAGGGTTTTGAATCCAACCAAGTGAAGATAAAATTCCATAAAGTTCCAAAAACAAAATAAATTTGCTGCACGACCAGCAATTATTTATATAGCATTTACAACTATTTACCATAGCATTAAACATTGTATTAGGTACTGTAAGAAACCTAAAGATAAATTATATGGGAGGGCACATGTAGGTTACATGCACAGAGTACGCAGTGTCTTAAACAGCCTGGAAAGAGTTTGATGGGTCTTTTTTTGCTTTTGGTTGTGCCACATCCATGTCCCCTGAAATGAAGTAGAGTCCTAACCATTGGACCGCCAGGGAATTCCCAGGTGGCAGCAGGTTATACAGAGAAGTCCTAAAATAGAATTTGGCAGGGGACAACATGTAAGGGGCAGAGAAAGAATAATCAGAGGGGATAGAGAGGCGTTTGCCTTAGCAAGGAGTGACATATGAGACAGAGAAGAAGAGCATTAAGGGGGCCCTAGCACTAACGCCTGTATCATCTCAGTAAATTAAGAATTAAGGTTGTCTGTTGAGTGTGAGATGGATGCTATAAAGGATAAATGAGGGAATGCAACAAAATATGGGATAGCTACTGCAGGCAACTTGACAGGATGTCAAGATAAAAGAATTAGGTGCAGAAAGGGCCCAGAGGAAAGTGCACAAGAGACAGGAAATTCCTACTAGCCATTACTCCCATCATCATTCAGTCTACTTGGGTAGGAGACAGCAAAGCAGAAGACAGATGGCTGCTGAGTGCTGCGTGTACAAAAACGGTGAAGCCCCAACTCCTAATGTGAGGATACTTAGAAATGGGGGTCTTTATGAGGTCCTGAGGATAGAATTCTCAGGAGATTAGTGCTCTAACAAAAACAGGAAGAGGCAACAGAGCACACTTGCATGCTCTCTCTGTTGTGTGAGAATGTAGGGAGAAGGTGGCCATGTGTGTCAGGAAGAAAGTGCTAAGAATCAAGTTAGCTGGCACCTTGATCTTGGACTTCCATCTTCTATAACTGTGAGACATTTCACCATAGCAGCCTGAACAGACTTATACAAGTCTGTTCAGGGGCTGAACAGAATTAACCGGACTTAAATAGGGGGCCCAGCCAGCACAGAGGCTGAATTTGTAAAGCTAAATACTGTGTCAAGGAAATAGTCAGTGATGGGCAGGAGGAGCCAAAGAAGCTAACCGGGAGGGGAAAGACCCCCGTCACCCACATTCTCCTGAAGGGAGGCCCGGGCCCACAGGCCAGAGCTGTCATAGCTGCCAGCAGCGTTCCACAGCACCGGGGCCCCAACTCAGGTCTCCTGACTGCCAGCTGCAAGCCTTCTCCAAAACCCTGCTCTCTGCTTCTGGGGTCTTGGACAGCTGCCATGATCTGTATGGAAATTCCCTACACAACAGGAAACTGCTTCAAAGATATTTATTATAATATTTTACAGACTCTAAGTTCACTAATAACCCTGCAATGAGTGCTGTTTTAACATGACACGGGGCCTGGGACCACACCTCTAGCTAGGCTGAGCACCGGCAGGCACCTGTCTCAGGTGAGGCAGCCTGCCCGGGGGGTTTCCCAGTGCAACGGCCCAGGACACTGGAGCATGAAAGGGCAGCATGGAACCCACAGGCCTGTGCTGTGCTGTGGGGGATCTGCCACAGGGGGTGGCCTCAGATCCGGACTCTGACTTGGGAGCCCCAGAGGCAGGTTAAGACATGGTCAAAGTGCCTGAAAGACCACAATAGGGATGTGTTGGGTTTCCATGATTTGAATGCTTGATTGAGTGCCGCATTTTTCAGTCCCACAGCTATGGTGCCAAAAGGCATCAGGAGGCCTGGCCTGGCATCAGGAACTGAAGAAGTGGCCCAACTCTGGGCTACACCTGTGCTGTCCAGTGCCCTGTGGTTCCCAGGTGGCTGTGGTAGTGTTGCAGAGTCCTTTGGTGCTTTCTCGTTGACACCCTGTTCCATGGAGGGCACCTTGTATGTTTCAAAGCCCTTTGGATACATCCGTGGGTTTTCTTCCGGGTACTCTAGCTTATAGCCCTTCTTGCTCACCGGCGCTGGTTTAGACCTGTCAGGTTCTTGAGCTGACAACAGGATGGAAACAGAGAATCATGAGACCTGGCCCTGCCCCCAGGACTCCAATGGCAAAGACTGGAATTTCCGAGGCAGCCTGTGTGGCTATGATGCAGAGATCTGATGTACCAGGGTCCCAGGCATAAATTTTGTCATCATGCCAGTAACAAACAGAGGTGAGATATTTGGGATCTAGAGATTGGGACTGAATCACTGCCAGTCATAAGATTAGCTTCCCCAATTTAAGGCTACAAAACTACCTGGGGTGAGTGACATGCGTGAGGATCATGGGACTGGAGCCAGCTGGGTAGGGACGAGACGGGCGGTACTCACCGTCACTGCTGCGCCCATGAGTCCTTGCACCAGGGCCTCTCCGGTGGACTTGACCTAGAAGGAGTCAGAGTCAGGTTCTCTCAGGCCCCCACCACTGCTCAGACGTGAGACAGGGAGGTCTGATCAGTAGGCTTACTAGCCCCTACAGGTAGAATCAAGAGGGCCTGTGTCCTGGAAGAAGAGTCTACAGATAACACAGTAACAAAGGGACCACATGTGGCTCTTAGGGAAGGGCTGGGGTGAGGAAGAACCAGTCAGGCTCCCTGTGAAGGCCCTGGGGACTGTCAACTGAGGCCCAAGGGGAGCAAGAGAACAGACAGGTGACGAGTTTGGCCCAAGAGGACAGAGCGCTTAGTGAGGAGGCTTCCCAGATGCCGAGCCCCGAGCTACCTGCTTGGCAGTGTGGCCCATGTTCATTGCATCACTGATTCGGTTTTCCAGAAAGCGCCAGGTGTCCTCGAAGTCTGGGGAGGAGTCCTGCATCATCACCAGCTCAGTGGTATTGTAGATGCCAGCCAACACTGCTCGGCGGGTATACCAGTTAAACTGCAAAGAAACCCATCCAGGGGGATAGGTCACCACTGTCGCTGCAGGCTGGGGCAAGTCTGAGTGATTCCTACCCAAAGCCCCGGCACTCCTGGGCTCCCTCCTAATTTCCCCTTTCCTTCACGGGTACACGTGGCCCTCTGGACAATGTGGCTGTTCCCAAACTAGGCTGGGTGTCAGAATCACCTGGGAGATTGAAAATGCAGGCTCCTGGGCCCAACCTCTTAGAGCCCAGAGTCAGCAGGTCCGAAGTTAAGTGCCAGGATTTGGATGTTTATTAAGCATCCCATATGATTTTGCCATCCCATGGACAGAGGGGCCTGGTAGGCTGCAGTCCATGGGGTCGTGAAGAGTCGGACACGACTGAGCGACTTCACTTTCACTTTTCACTTTCATGCATTGGAGAAGGAAATGGCAACCCACTCCAATGTTCTTGCCTGGAGAATCCCAGGGACGGGGGAGCCTGGTGGGCTGCCGTCTATAGGGTTGCACAGAGTCGGACACGACTGAAGTGACCTAGCAACAGCAGCATGATTTTGCTACATCCGCTCAGTTTTGAACCCACCAGTGAAAAGCCCACGTCTCTGGACATCTAGGTATTTCCCTGGTGGCTCAGATAGTAAAGAACCTGCTTGCAGTATAGGAGACCCAGGTTCAATTCTTAGGTTGGGAAGATCCCCTGGAGAAGGTTATGGCTATCCACTTCAGTATTCTTGCCTGGAGAATTCTGTGGACACAAGGAGCCTGGAGGGCTACAGTCCACAGGGTCACAAAGATCTCATGTAATTTTCAGGCTTCCCTGGTGGCTCAGAAGGTGAAGAATCTGCCTGCAATGCAGGAGACCCAGATTTGATCCCTAGTTAGGGAAGATTCCCTGCAGAAAGGAATGGCTATCCACTCCAGTATTCTTGCCTAGAGAATTCCATGGGGTCTAAGTTCCAGGGAGGCTCTGTGATCAGGCAGTTGTGACCAAACTTTGTGTCATCCATCAGTGATGTGAGGGCTTGAGGCAGCGTCAGGGACAGACTGGAACACCTGGGAGGAGCTGAGAGTTCAGGTCCTTCAGCAACTTCTGGCTGTGGCTATCCTGGCCAATCACTCTTCAGAGCACTAGCTTGGCTGCTTCCTGTTTTACCTCCCTGATTTCTGGGCTTTCTAATTTCATTTTCCAACCATCTCTGTTGGTGGTATATTCCCGTATGAGGGAAGTTTATTAAAGCACTTTGTTAGAACTGTGGTAGAAGCATCTCTCTGCCTTCCATCCTGGATCCCACCAAGTACCATCGCATATTAATTTCTTTTATGAAGGTGTAGATATATACATGTGTATATACATTTTTAATTTTCTACCAGAAATATGATAGTATTAATAAGTCAGATTCTTTCCGGCTGCCTGTTTAGAGGCTTATTGATCTCTGAGCAAAGCAGGCCAAGATGGGCTGTAGGGAGGGAGTTTCTTTTTAAAGCAATGTCTTAAAAAAAAAGTCTTAGAGGATGTCTCTACGGGCATCCTTTTTTTTAAAAAAATCAGTCTCATAAAAGACATACATGGAGGAAGTCTGCCAAAGAATCTAAATTTTAGGAGACTGAGGGGAAAATGGTTATAAAACGGTAGCCGTCAGCCCTCTGATGCCGTGTGTCACACTCTGGGGGAAGAAGCACTGATGTGTGCATATAGCACTGGTCCCTGAATGAAGATGACCTAGAGGCTACTGTGGCTTGTTGAGGGACCCTCCTCATACGTTAAACTCTCCTTCCTAAGATGGGAATGACTCTGGAGTCCTCCTGAAGGGATGTGTGATCAAAGAAATTTCACAAACTTCTGGAGAAAATGCTTAACCCAGCCGTCCCCACCCCCTGTGGGCCTGAGGAGAGCACTCACGTCAGTGGACTGGTCCCCAGCGTAATGCCACATGTCATCCACCATGCTGGTCAGCAGGTTCAGGCTGGGTGGGATGTTGTGAGGCAGCATGAGGATGCTGAGGGCCTGGGGAGAGACGACACAGGAAGGGGTACTTGCACACCGGTAATGACAGCGCCTCACTGTTCAGTAGAGGTAGTAAGGGGCCCGCCCAGCCCTCCTTCTGAGACGCACCATCTCCACCCACAGCTGTGAGCTCCTGGCGTCTAAGGCTCCCTCCCAACTACGGCTTATGGGAGCCGGGGCAGAGTACCCTCTGCTGCCCAATCAGATCCTCAATCCCTGGCATGTGAACTTGGGAATGCAGACAGCCAGGTCTAGTTTGGTATCTTTGAGTAAGGATGGAGGAGGGCACCCCCATTCTGTAACATGGAGAAAGAGACAGGGATAGGAGGGGAGTCTGGGGGAGGTTTCTAAGCTCCGATTCTAGGCCATCCTGGAGCACAGCAGCATTCCCGCCCTTGATGCCCTGCCGTAGCTCATGATAAACTCCTTCCAGTTTTTTTTTTCTCTAACTCAAACTGATTTCTGTTACCTGAGACCTCAAAATCCTTTTATATAAGCAGTGGCACAACCCAGAGATGCCTCCATTAGCAGATATCAACACGGACAGTCCAAGGGTTGTCACTTTACCAACTCTGAAACCCACTGGCTGTGGCCTTGAGAGACGTCCCCGATTGGCTGGAAAGTTATCTTGAAATAGCCCAGGAGGAAACATGCTGAATAAGAAGGCAACCAGAGCCTACTTCATGCACTTGTTTGGCTTTAAATGCAAGGTGGAATGAGTCAGTCCACGAAATCGAGCACGCGAGCACGGGCAGGGTGTGGGCCTTGACTCCGGGCTGAACCCCCTCACACCAGGTGCACAGCTGAAATTAAATGCCCAACCATCTCCCAGCTGGGCAGCGGATACCAGTTGATCTGTGGGTTCTCTCAGTTCTGATATATATTGACTTTCTTAACCGAGAATGGCCCACATTGTGACACACTTCGAAAAGAGGAGGAAAAATGGAGCTTTAGAAAAGTCGGGGAAAGCCCTTGGAATGAACACTCCAATTCTCTAAGTGTCACACTGACAAAATGAAAAGAAGCCCCACTCCCCTGAGATCTAGAATGCGAAAGGCCTGTTAATGATGATGGTCAATAAAATCTTCTGACTTTTCTAATCTCCTTCATGGAGCCCTCCTCACCAAAAACCCAGTGACATACTCAGGCCACTAGCAGCCCACCAGGACGCGATCTAGGACCAGGCCGCTCACATCTCCAGGAACTGAGACACAGGCGGCTCAGAAGGCCCTCTCTTTGGCTCTCAATCTGACACTTACTGTACCAGTGCACTGCGCACCCCTGGGTCTGCGGAGACCAGCAAGCTAACTTCTGAACATTGTGCCAGACCTTCCGCGTGAAGGTGCTAAGAATCATAAACATGAACACACTGTCACCCTGGGGCCTGGATGTGGGTGGACCATGTACCCGGGGCCAATGCTGAATGTACGGGATCAACATTCTCAGTCTGGTTTCCACAGCATCCCTCAAGAACTTGTCTGTTTTCTTCTTCCTGGAAGAGAGAAAAGAAAACAGAGTGTCTCTGGGTTGAAGGCAGGGGCTCAGTGCTACCCTGTCTACTCGGACGGAGGGGTCCACCAGCTAGAACAAGACAGGCAGCTACATTTCCATCCCATTGGAGCAGCTGGGGTGCTCAGCGCTATCCTGCAGGCTCTGCTTGGACTGGCCTCCTGGGGACAGCTGGTGGGGTCCGAGTCCTCCCATCCTTAGCTGCTACCCCGAGCAATGACGCTGTGGGACTTACTCTGCCTGGCCCAGCTGTACCAGCTTCTGCTCCTCCTCCAGGACACGGGTGAGCCGAGCATTGCACTGGGTCACGAAATGCAGGATCAGCTCACTGCCGTCATCCCCAAACATGCTGGCGGCTGCACTGGAGAGACCCAGGGACTACAGAGGGGGAGGGGGAAAACAGGGAGGTGGCGGGCAGGTGCAGTGGTCAGTGGCTGCCTGTTCATCACTAGCACCTCTTCTCCTGGCACCAGAAGCTTGGCTTTCAGTGCGACACCTCCACTCCTCATTCTTGGTCCATGTGATCTGGGAGACGCTGAGCACTCGTCCCTCCACACTCCATCAGGCCCCCGGGTGTGATGCAAAGTAGGGGATCCAGGCCGGCACGTGTGGAGTTCACAGTGCCTAGTTCTGGGACATGCACGTGACCAAATCTAGTCCTATGAGGCTGCCTCTGGAATTCCGCTAGTACCGACAGGGAAGAGGGACTCGCTCTCCTCTGGGGTTGCTGACTCTCTCAACTCATGGGAAGCCCCTGCTGAGAATGAAGCTCACGGAGGGGAAAGCAAAGCAGATACGCCATGGAGACAGCTCCCAGCAGCACAAGATAAGAACGCTGAGCCAGAGCCACTTTCAGACTTTTCTGTTATTAAATGAGCTGAAACACTCTGTCTTGCTTGAGCCAGTTCAGAGTTGAGTTCTAACACTTGTAACCTAGAATTGTAACTGTTGTGAAAAGGGCCTTGGAAAAACCACTGTCTTTCTAGCTCACTTAACCTAAATCTCTTGGAAAGTAGGTCTCTCGGTTATTAAAAAAAAAAAAAAACAAACCCACAAACTTTTCTTACTGAGTTGTCAAGGAGTTATTTAACAAAGCCACAGAGGCCTTTTACTACTCCTGTTAAACAACAGTCACTGAGAAGCTATGGTCGGAAGAACCCTGATGACAGCAGGGATGGAGGACAGAAAGAAACAAAAAGACTTAAAAAATTCCCACCATTGGGAGTCGGGAAGGAATTCTCTTCTGGCGGAAGTACCCAGCCTTTTTGGGCTTCCTTGGTGGCACAATGGTAAAGAATCTGCCTGCCAGTGCAGGAGAACAGGAGGAGAGCTACTCTCTGTAGGTGCTACCTTGAGGATACCTTAATGTTCTCTTTATCCTTTTGGCTACCTGGTTACCAACGTCACATCTAGTTAACAATGCTTCGTGTTAAATTCTCTCTATTCGAGTAATTTCTTCTGATTGACGCACTCCCTGAAAGACCAACTCCGCTTCTCAGAATCTGTCCTGAAGAAACCAACCAGAAATGTACTTAATTATGTCATACACATAGGTTTATAATACTAAAAAAAATTAGAAACAACCCAAATGTTTATCAATTGAGTTCAAGTAAATACAACAGGTATTATGCAGCCGTATGAACAGAGATATGCAGAGTGGGGGGAGGGGGGCGGTAAAGCCAGGTAACCATAGAATAATCAGTTGAATCAGATTTTCCCAAACAATCCTGTTACATTTCTGTTCTCTACAGGTGCTACATCTTTCTCTAATGATTCTCTCAAACCTCCCCTGCCACCTCCAAATCTTTGTCTCTTACCACTTTTTCCTAACTTCAGGTTCATGAGACAACCACGCCTACTTCAGAGAAAACAGAAGCCATTCCCTGAGAACTCAAAAGATTCTTCTAAAATGAAATCTGCAGCTGTCTTCTCCAGCTTTGCCTCTAATACATCGAAGGCCAATCTTTCCACCTGTTTTCTGGACTTCCTAAGTCTTGCCTTCAAGGAACCTCACATTTGTAATTTTGCCATTTCTCCTGTATCTTTACCATCACCCGTGTTTCTGCATCATCCGGCTCCCACTTCCATCCCACTTCCCCCGCTCATACACTAGCTCGTACACCAGCTCCCCTCTACCCCTCCCTGCCACACGCCTCTCCATTTCCTTACCCTGCACTCACTCCTCAACCCACCCCGTCACCGCTGCCCTGCACTCCCCTCCGATGGCTGCTACTGCAGTCCCCATGTCTAGTAGCTCCGCCCACATGTTGCTGCTTGGCCTCCAGAGCCAGGCTCTTCCACCTCAGTCTCCTTTGCCACCCCACCCTGCTTCACCCACCCTTCAATGTCAGTGGTCCCCGAGAACCTAGACTCCTCTCTCTTTTCACATGACACTCCTGGCACACTCACACTCGTGCCACCCGAGGCAATCTCACTCACATCCCTGGTTTAACGATCACATACATACACTCTAGTCCAGGCAGCTCCTCCAGTTTCAGGCCTGTATGCTCGAGGTTTCCCAATGGCTGACCCAAAGATCCCTCAGACACAACAAAGCTCAGGACTGTACCCATGATCCTTCCCCAAACTTGGACCTTTTCAGGGGCCCTAATCTTAGAAAACGGCACCGCCATGTACCCACACATGCAAACCAACAGGCAACTCTGTCACTCCCTCCTATGTCATTCTACCACCCATCTCCATGTTTGTTGCACTGTTCTAGGTCAGAAAGCCCCCCTCTCTCCTGCATGACTGGCAGCAGGCCCCAGTGACTCGCTCTGCCTCTAATCCTTCTTTCATCCAGCAGCCAAAATGATGGTTTCTGAAATGTCAAATTTAATCCCATATCTTCTGTATCTTCAGGTGGGGCTAGTGGAAAATAATCCACCTGCCAATGCAGGAGATGCAGGTTTGATCTCTGTGTTGGGAAGAGCCCCTGGAGCAGGAAATGGCAACCCACTCCAGAATTCTTGCATAGAAAATTCCAGGGACAGAAAAGCCTGGTGGCTACAGCCTATGGGGTCGCAAAGAGTCAAACACGACTGAGCACGTATCTCCAATTATTCTTAGGACAAAAGACATTGTAACTCTTCAACGTGACCTTTGGATCTTGTCTGATTTGGCCTCAACTGACCCTTCCCCAGCCTCACTCAGCTCAGATCTCTTCTATCACACTACCTATGATCTGCCTTTAGAACCTAACTCCCAAGATCCAAATGCATGGTATATTCTTTTTATATTAAAAAATAATCTAAAAATAAAGCCATTTCTACTCTACAGAGGAAAAACAAGCAAAACCAGAGTATCTGATAGCAGTGAGGGGTTCTGGGACTCTGAGCTGGGCTGGAAGAAAGTGTGAGGCCCTCTGCTCTGGCCGGTATAACTCCCTCCTGGCTGATCCGGTCAGGCCACCCTGCCCACACCCATACACACCTGGGCTCCTTCTGCAATGGCCTCTGCCGTCCACCCGTGGGCAGGCACGAACTCCAGGGCTGCTGTCAGGATGCGGTGCTGCAGCTGCTCCTCACTCTCATAATCCTCCTCCTCCTCCCCGCCCTGGTCGGTGTACCTGAGACAGACAGGGGGACAGAGTCCTCACTCCTCCTCTCACCGCCTCCTGCCGAGCGACACAAAATGTGCCTGGCCAGAAACCACAGGCACTGTGCCTCCTCTCAACGCGTGTCAGGAGGACATTTACTTACATGTCAGTATCAGTGTGTGAATGCCGACAGAGCAAAAATCACATCATCCTTCACCTCCCAAAGAGTCACCGAGAGAAAGGAACCAGTGAGCAAGGAGGTCACGCGATAGGAAGGGACACACTCTCGCAGCACCCTGGATATCCCAGTCTATAGCCTCACGGCACCGTTTCTTTATCTAGATTTGCACCAAACTGTAATCCATGAGGACAGGGACAATGGTGACATTATTCACAGGGCCTGGCACAAAGAAGACCCTCTGAACTGAAATGAAAAGGACATTCACTGTGAAACTGGAAAAATGACTGGGAACTCTCATTTCAGAGCCGGAAGAGCTTCTCGGGGGCATGATTAAGTAGACAGAACGTACCTAATGGAGACGGAAATTATTATCTCCTTTCTGCCAGGCAATTTGGCCCCACAGATGTGAACAAAATTCATAAGGTGCGTAACCTTTGACTCCGTGCTCCCACTGCTGATAAAATCACACACTTGATCACACCATTTTTCGTGATGTGAATGAAATCTAAATATCCATCAATAAAAGGTCAAATAAATTTTGGTACTTCCATTTGTTGGAATATTATACAACCATTAAAATCATACAATCTGTGAAAAGACATTAAAGATGTCCTGCTGAGTGAAAAAACAGGCTCTGGAACAACAGGTATAGTACACAGTGTAATTAATCATTTATAATATACATAGGGCTATATATGAAACTTGCTTAGAGAAACATCTAAAAGGATAATCACAAAAACGTTAGCAGAGTTATTCCTTGGTTTGTGATTTCTGGTAATTTTTTGTTTTATTTTTGTGAACATCTTTGTATTGTTCAGAACATTTTAGAATGTATAGGCACCATTTTCATAAAATAAACAAAGAAGTTCTTTCCAAAGATAGTTTTGAAAATGATGAAAGGTGTGAAGAGGGTGGAGAGGAGAAAGAAAGGAGAAGCACAGATTCACCCAGGCACTTAAAGTGGACAAAATGGGTGGACAGGTGTTCTGATGCCTACCTGGGGGGTGAACGCGGAGCCTCTGGATTGGGTTCCTCTGCGCCCTGTGCCTCAGACTGTTGCTGAGAAGAAGAGGGTGGGGGTTGATTCTTCTGCAGATCCAAAGACCTTAGCTGCATAGCTGAAGCATGGAAGGCACGTGGGGCCAGGGCTGATCGGCAGCGGGGCACTGAAACAGAAACTGAGCTGATCAGTCAAGGACACTCTTGACTCAAAAGCAGACCCTTTGAGACCCAGAGTGGTAGAAGGGATGGAAGAAAAGCAGAGGAAAGCCAGAACCAAGTGCTGGATCCTAGACAAAAATCTTAGGTAAACTGGGAACCTTCTGACATGGGTTCCCATGTGGTGGCAAAAGCATAAACCAGGAGAACACCTGTCTTCTAGGCATGTTTCCATCATTTGTTAGGTTAATGGACAAAGAGCATGACTTTAAAATATGCAAATTAAGAGAAATAATCTCTATTTACTCAATGAGAATGCCTGTGAGGCTCAAACAAAAACTGAAAGTGACTTAAAAATATTACATATTTATATATCATAGCAAGAGCACTGGACTAGAAATTAGGTCTGAGTACCGACTCCCTAGTGTTTATGGGGTGTCTGTTTTCTCATCTGCAATACTGCAACAGCCCCATTTACTTCAGGCAAGGGCTTTTAAAAGGTACAGTACTGTGTTCACTAAGGAAAGGCTAATACTACGGTTTTCTTTCCCAGCATTTATACAAAAAAATTCAAACACACAGACAAGTGGAAAGAATTGTGGCATGAATGCCTGTATATCCACTACCTAAGTTCTACACAGCTATCCATTACACTCTTCCTACATTAATCTATTTCTTGATGCATTTTTCGCAAACTTCAGTATTCTTTATTTCTAAACATTTCAGCACACACATCCTTAACTAGAGTTAAAATTTTTACTTTTCTTTTATTGAGGTGACATATATATTCACCTGTTTAAAATTTTTCACTCTAATCTTGCCTGTCCGAGAATTTCATCTATATAGAATCCCACTGTAGGTTCTGTATAAGACTTTTTTTGCCCAGAATGTCTTTTAGATTGATTCATATTTTTGTGTAGATCAGTAGGTTGTTACTCTTTTACTGCTCAGTAGTATTCCATTAAGAAACACTGTTCTGTTGGGCTGTTTCAGTGTTGGCTATTATAAATAAACGTGTTATGAACGTACTTGTTCAAATCTTGTTGCGGACATATGCCTTCATTTCTGTTGGGTAAATATCTAGGAGATTTTCTGAGTCACAGGCTTTATTTGTACTTCTACTGAATATAATTTGGAGTTATGTATAAAAAAGCACTCATTAAAGAAAAAAAAATCTATGGACCAACTCAGAAAACAATGATTTAAAAGAAACACAGCATGGGGCAGGTGAAAAATATCAATTATTTTAGTATATGCACAGAAAAAAATGGAGCAAATATTCATAAAACTTTGAAAAGGGTGTGGGAGATCCCAAAGCAATATTGCAGAACCCCTGCAGTCCAGGAGATTTCAGGTGGACTACAGGAGATACAAAAGAACATTATTTCATCTGTTATATACTTATATATGTTAATACATAATTTACTTATGGGAGGTGACATTTGTTTTCCATTTATGGTAGTGATATAAAGGTCAATATTTTTATAAAATCAGATGTATAAACAAAACTACTGACTATATGGAGGCAAAGGTGATACGTAGATACTGAAGAATTACTGAAGTGGTGGGGAAATGACTGACTTAGGAAAAAGTATTAATAGACGAGGGGCTCTCTTTGGCTGTTTCCTGTGATCAGGACCCAGGGATTTGACATCAGAGTCAAGAGACTTGGGCAAGTGTGCCAGTCTGCAACGGACGAGCTGTGTCATCTTGGGCGCCCACAGCCCTCTCTCAGGCTCCGTCAACTCCGTGAAATGGGAATGACAGGCCCTTCCCTGATGCTCTTGCTCCTCACAGGTCCAGAAAGTGGTCAGAAGCCAGCCAGGCGACCACTTCAAGCCCGGGTCGCCGGCGCGAGCCGTTATGCCCTTCACCTCACCTTGCTCTCGAGCCGCCCCGAGGCTTCTTCAGCCCCTCACCCAGACCAGGTCGGTTCCCAGCACCCCACCCCTTCCCTCCCCTCTCCCGGGCTCGGCCGCCCCCTCACCGGGCAGGCACCGCAGCTGAAGGAGCCTCCAGCCCGCCCGGCGTAGGGCGCCAGAAAACGCCACCGTCGCCGCCATCTTGGAAGTGGGCACGCCGCCTACGGCGATGCAATGGCAGCGCTGAGTGGCCACTTCTGCCCGCCCCAGCGCAGCGGGAGTTTCCTCCTCTCGCGAGAGGCGCGAGGTGTGGAGCCGGCGGATGCAGAGAAGCTGGGAGCGAGCTCAGGGCGGCAGGTGAGCGCTCTTCTGGTGGTCCGTGAGCTCGATCGTCCCCAACAGTCCCCTCCCGACCCATTCTCTCCTCTACATCGGCTCTTTTCCCATTTCCAGACCCGTCCTTCGGCGGAAACGTGGCCGTGGCCACCTCCCTGAGGACCACAGCTGGGTTTCGCCCGGAGGAATCCGGTGTGAGGGGCCGGGCTGGCCCTGTCTCCCCCGGGGCCCCTGGAGTGGTGGCTTCGGCCCTTTCCGGGCTGCCTTATCTCCCGCGCAGCCAGACCCAGCCTGAGGCCCGGGGGACAGCGCTCAGCTGGGGACCGGGAGATCAGAGTCTGAGACCCACTTCTGCTAGTAGCAAGCTGTTACGACCTTGAGTCTACATCCTTCTTGGCAAACATCGGGGAAGCTTAAGTTTCCGTCTTGGGGGGGGGGGTCCCTGGAGCCCCAGGTTGTAAATTTGAACCTGTGTCTTTCCTGAACCTCCAAGGTGTTGAGTTGGTATAATTGAGTATTCCCAAACTTGCCAGGTTGGAAAAGCCATCAGGATACTTGTTAGTAAGTTGGATGCGGAGATCTTTCTCCTGGAGAATCGATTCAATACCTCAGAATGTACCCCTGGAATCTTATTTTAGCGTGCCTCCGGGTGATTTCGATGATCTCCAAGTTTGGGAAAGGCTGCTGGCCTTTATTCTTACATTGAGTGCCAAGCTCTGCATGACTCAGGGAGGTCATGGACTAGTCACTGAACAGACATGTAAATACGGAGTGCCTCACTGGGAAATTAATCAACAAGGAAGGCTTCATAATAGTCGGAAGAAGTAAATTATTTTGGGGGTTAGAGATAACGGAGGGCAGGAGCTAAACATGCCATTCTGTAAATTTTGTGCAGTTAGACCCTTTTCTCTTTTGCATCTTTGCAACTTTAATCTTTTCAGTTAGCTTATCAACTCTAGACTTTTCAATTACCTCTTCTCCCCTGTGTGAGTGTGGGGGAAGCCTCCCCTTAAGCCAGAACTACTCCCCAGATGTTAAAATTTCAGATCCATATTTCTAGATTTTGGTAAAGCCCTACTGATCTCCCCATGAGGTTTTGTTTTCTGAGTTCTGTCCACTCATCTCTGAGTGAATCTCTCTTGCGGAAAGTCTAGCATTTGCTTGGAGAAAAAGTTGCCCATTTCTTTTCTTTTGAGTTTACTACTTCCTTACAGGTTATCACCTTTTTTTCTGTGTGTGTGTGTTTCAGTTTATTTGAATTAAAAATTTCCTGATAACTGTCAGTATTCTCAGAATTTTTTTTATACATTTGACTTGAAAGGATTTGATCCTTGGTTTGAACTGAAATCCAAACTTCAATCTTTTTTTTTTTTTTTTAATTCTCCCCCCCCTTCATCCTTAAAGGAAGCCAAATGCTTCAAGATTTGATGTTTACAGGTGTCTTAAAAATAAACAAGTGAATCTCCAGAAGTTGTTCTCAGATAAATCCATTGACGTGACAATGACTTCTACTCTACCATTTTAATGAAACTGGGCCTCTGAGTCACACTTCCAAGTATGTTGACTTAGGTGCCAGACATTTTTTCCCTTATATCTTTTTAGAAAAAACATTGACAACAACATAAAACTCTGATGATGAATAACATCACACTTTCGCTTTTAGATATTTAAAAGAACACTGTGTCCCATTTTATTCAGAAAATGCTGACTGCAAATGGTGGCTGTGTCTTGTTTTTTGAGGGTTAATGTTTAATAAATGTATTTTATGAGCTCCCTGTTGCCATAAGAAGATTAGTTTCAGGGGATATGGAACACAGAGCACTTTCCAGTCTTCTAATTTATGGACAATCCCACTGGAGTAGTGTATAAGATGTCATAAAGTGTGGCTCTCATATTGTGTAATTTTAACAATGAAAAAGCAGCTTCACATCTCTCCTTGGGGAGTCCTCCCAGCTGGCAAGGCTGAAGAGGAACAAGATTTTATAGGACTGTTTGAAGCAAAGGCAAATAAATTGGCCCCGGAGAGGTGGAGGCTCAGAGTTCTCTGAGAACATTATTTTATTGAGCTTTATGTGCCAGGCCCTGCTGAGCGCTTTGCATATTTTTATATTCTTATTTACTTCTTGCCACCACCTTGCAAAATATAAGATCATTATCCCTACTTTATTAATGAGAAAAGAGAGAGGCTAATCACAGATCCATGGTTATGTAGCCAATGAATAGAAGATCCAGTGCTAGATAGAATCCCAGTTCATTTCTGTTGGAAACCTGTGCTCTATAAAACTCTGCCTCCATTAAGTTTGCTGAAAAGGTCTAGAGATCCGGCCTTTTGTGTTTCTCCTGCTAATGAGTAGCCTTTGGCCCCTCGGTTCTTGCATGAGGGTTTTTCTGTGAGTACAGTGCAAGGTTGGTGTAGTGGGAAGGGATCTTTTTCCATGGCCCCCAGGGAGAACTTGTTTCAACATCATTCTAGAAACAGGTCATTTATTTCTTATACCTTCATGCCCAGCAGTCCATATTCCTGTCTTGCAGTCGGTTATTAAATGTGAGACCCCAAGTTGTTCACTTGAAAGACTTTTAAGGGTTCTTCCTCAACATCATGTTACAGTTGAGAGCTTAAAGTTTCAGTTCTTGATTGTGTGCTTTTTAGGGATTAAAAAACCACAATTTAGTGAATAAGGAGTCCTGTTTGTCTGATAACACTTGGCATCCTTTTACTGTGCCTTGAAGGCAGGTTAGGATAATAAAGATATTCCACAAGGAAGGAATCACATAAAAGGCACAATGGAGTGAAAAATGCCAGGATTTTCCATTGAACAAGGGGAGGTAGGAGATACAGGTAGAGCATCTGGAGATTACAGAGCACCTGGATCCAGAGGACTGAGGAGATTTGACTTTGCTCTAGAAAATAAAAGCCTTAGTAACTCCTTTAGAAGATGAACGACAAAATCAAAAGTCCTATTTTGATTTTGTATCATATTTAAGGATGCCTGGCTAACCTCAGCATGTTTTAGTAGGCTGAAAGGCAAATCATTTGAAGGGAACATTTTGAAAGAAGGAAGAGTGTGTGTGCCTGGCTTAAGCTCAGTCTCGGAATGTTTGTGGTGACATAATTGTTACTGGGTTAGCCACCTCTCAGAAGACAGAAGTGTTCCGCTTAAGACTGATCCACGCATGACCTCTCTCCTATAGCTTCTGTCTTCGTGTCATCTGGTAGAGCTATCTGCAGGCAGGGACTCAGTGTCATTAATGTTTAAGAAAGAAAAAGGGAACTAAGTAGACTGCTATCTTGCTGACCTGAGTGCATTGTGAGGACATTGTATACTTGTCTGAGTATCAAGTGAAAGAGAAAGTTGACTCTGGTGGGAGGAAATTTCCATAGGTTGAAAGCATGGGTTTTACAGTCATACAGACTGGGATTCAAATCCCAGCCTTTTCTTTATCCACACAACACTTACCAGTTATGTGACCTGGGCAAAGTCAACAGCTTGTGTCCTGACTAAAATGGGAGTATTACCTAGTTTAAGGTTATACTTGGGTTCAGTTGAGATAACGTATATTAAATGCTTTGAAGAGTTTGGCTAATTTTAATTGTTAAAGAAAGACATGGTAGATACCATTGGTCACTGCAGAGTCAGTGGAATTGAATTTTCCTATCTTGATGAATGGAGAAATATCATTATTCAGTTTGCTAAATTTACATATGTTGTCTCTTTTTAAAAATATCTCAGCTTGTGGTTAGGATATGGCAGCCAACTTATTTGCCTCCCTTGCTTAGTCATACTTATGCTTAATTAATGTCCTGTGTGTTTTATATTCTGTTCAAGCTGAGTTTTCATATCAAAGAGAGAATAATCGTTGTGCCTTCAACCTCCGTACTTGACTCCCCAGTCACGATTCTCACCGAGAAAGCCACCTGCCATGTTTGGGAATGTTGGGGTTATGAAACCTTGGATAATGGGTTTGTTTGATCACACTCTGCTATCTACAGTGAGATTTTCTAATGGGAGGTCAAAACTAGGTGTAATTCTAATCATTCCATGTTTGTCTCTGCTCAGTCTTGACTCTTTTTTGGCCCATAGCTTTTAGGTCCACAGCACTGCGGGAATGGCAGATTTTGGGATCTCGGCTGGCCAGTTTGTGGCAGTGATCTGGGATAAGTCATCCCCGGTGGAGGCTCTGAAAGATCTGGTGGATAAGCTTCAAGCCTTAACTGGCGATGAGGGCCGAGTGTCTGTGGAAAATATCAACCAGCTGCTGCAGTGTAAGTACCTGCCCAGGTTGTCTTTCAGGGCAGACAGTTATGAGGGGGGTGCTGCTTTCCTGTCGTTCCTTGATGGCTGGGTTTTTGTTTCAGGTGGCACATGATAGTGGTTGTTTCAGCTGAGATATAGTGGACTTAGATAGAGTTGATGATCTGTGTAAGTAGGTTCTTATTTCTTATTACTTTGTGCTTAGCTGCTTAGTCGTGTCCAACTCTTTGTGACCCTTTGGCCTGTAGCCTGCAAGGCTCCTCTGTCCATGGAATTCTCCAGGCAAGAATACTGGAGTGGGTTGCCATTTCCTTGATCTTTGCCATTTCCAAGATCTCCAGGGGTTCTTCCCGACCCAGGGATTGAACCCACGGCTCCTGCGTTGCACGCAGGTTCTTTACTCATTGAACCTGTTCCATATCTTTTTTTTTTAAAGCTTGTTTTTCATCCACCTCTTTTTTTAATTTTTCCTGAGCATGTAAAAGAAGAAGTTAGTAAGACTGAGGGAGAGCAAGCATCCTTGCCCCACTTGCTAGTAACAGTGGTATAATAGACTTCGCAGAACAGGTAGGTGTTTATTTTACGGGGCCACGTGTGTAGCTTTTGTGGGGGCTTGGTCGATGGCTTCTGGGGCCCAGGTGACCACTAAGTAGGTCTTCCTTCTTTTCAGCTGCCCACAAAGAATCTAGCTTTGACATTGTTTTGTCGGGTATAATTCCTGGAAGCACCACTCTGCACAGTGCTGAGATTTTGGCTGAGATGGCCCGGATTCTTCGGCCTGGTGGATGTCTTTTTCTGAAGGAACCGGTAGAGACAGCTGTAGGTAAGGAGATCTTCACTTAAAAGACTAGATCTTCACTTGAAAGACCCACTTAAACCCTAAGACTTAACAGGGCTGAATCTTAGGTATGTTTGCTGCATCTCTCTGAGTAGCAGGTATCATTTGGAGATCAATATTCCTATACTAAACCTTATCCTTAGGGATAAGTTATTGTAAAACTCTGAACCACACATCTGAATAAATTGTGATCTTTGACCTGTTAGTTGTAAAATAGAAGGAAACTGGTCATCTGAAAATGGCTGGATCCTTCAACAGGTGAATGGTTTAACTGGTACATCCACACAATGGAAAACTACACAGCAGTGAGAAAGGAACAAACGCTTGCCACATGCAGCAGTTTGGATGAGTCTCAGGGGAATCATGCTGAGTGAAGGAAATCCAGTCTCCAAAGCTTACATGCTGTATGATTCCATTCACAGAACATTCTTGAAATAACAAAGTTATAGTGACAGGGAACAGGGTGGCCATTGTCAGCTCTTAGGATCAGGAGGGAAGGGTGTTCATGAGGCTATAAAGGGAACAGTGTAAGGGTTCCTTGTGGTGATGAAGACTATACACACACACATGTATGTAAAACTGGTGAAATCGGGATAAGCTCTGTGGACTATATTATTACACGTGACAGGTTCCCAGCCTTCATACTATATAATAATTGTATAAGATATTACCATGGGGAGGTGAGGGGAAGGGTCCTCCGAACCTCCCTGAACTTTTTTTTAATTTACTATACATCTATAGTATTTCAAACTCAAAAATTAAAATATAGTCCAAGAGTGATGAGGTAAGTATTGATTCATGTGAAACTAAAGATAGAATCCAAGAAATAAAAACCTTTTTTAATTTTTTTTGCTTAGTGGTAAAGCTGTCAGAGTCATTCTAGAGTTTTAGCATTTTAGACTTTCTATCAAAATGTGATGCATTATTTCATCAAATATGATAATAGAAATGAAAGTATTTTGAAACATATAGAGGTGTTTATGTGGAAACACAGACTTGTGATGTTAGGAGCAGATACAGCCTTCTTTACCAGGAGGTAAACCCTGAGTGGCTAAACACAGCGTCTTACCAGAACCGTACAAAGATACTTGTATACAGTTTCTAATCCTCTTTCTCAGTCATTATCCAGCAGCCTCTGTAAGGTTAAGTATTTCTTAGAAACAGAGAGTGATAAGAAACAGTAATAAAGGATTCATTGTATAAGAGCACTTTGAACAACCAAAAGGATTTCTCTAATTAAATTATCATTAAAAAAATATATACATATTTATATTGTATATAAATATATTTACATTCTATTGAACAGAATAGGTTATTATTATTTTAATGCCCTGTTGACTCGATTAGGATAGAGCCTTTATAATTTCTCCTGCATTGGCCTATAACGCTACTAATTGGGGTTTTCCTCTTAGCAGTTAACAATAGCAAAGTGAAGACGGCATCTAAGCTGTGTTCAGCCCTGACTCTTTCTGGTCTTGTGGAAGTAAAAGAGGTATGTTTGTAGACGACCTTCTTCGTTGGGAATTTAAGCCTTGGGTCACTAAGCCCAGTATCTCTTTGTCAGACGATACAGAGAAAACCCGGGAGAAATAGCAGCCCTAAAGGTGAGGTCAGCTGCGTCACTTAGACTAGCAAACAAACTGAGAAGACACCTGATGCCTCAAAGGAGGAGACCCCTAACGTCAGCCTCCTCTGGACAGACTCAGCTTGGGCCCATGTGGGCTAGGCCATTTTCTGGTCTCAGTACTGGTGGTGATGCCTGAGGCAGAAAGGGAGCAACACATCTCTTAGTGGACACAAGTCTTAGGCCCACGGGGAAGGCAGTCGCCTGTAATTATTACACAAATCTTACAGTTATTTTCCTCAGCTTTTTGGTGGGAGGCTGGAATAGGTTAGAGGGGAAATCCTTTTCTGACAATTCAGTAGAAACATTAACATTAAATAGAGGTATTCATGGTTCTGCATTCTTCTCCCATGCTGAAATGTTCTTGTGTGAGAGATAGGTGTTAAATCACAATAGTTGTTATACTTGGATCTGTACATGGCCGCGGGCCTGTTTCTTTATACTTTCCCTTTTTAATTTTTCTTTTTAGTTAAAGTTCTTCCCTTTTTTAATTCTAAAATACGTGATGTTCATAAAACTTCAATTAAGACCAAAGAATTTAAAGTGACGTCTCAGACCTTGCTTACACTTCCCTCCCTAGAGGAAGCCACCGATACACTTTTTGGTGTGGCTGTTCAGACATTTTATGTATTTACAAGAGTGTTGTGTGTGTATGTCTACACATTGTTAATGTAAATCAAGCCACATTATACATTGTTCAGTCACTAGCTCTTTTCTCTACCTTTAGATACGCTTGACATTTATCCATATCAGTGTATTCCCCACTTGGTTATTAATGATGGAACAACATTCAGTGGTTTAATGGACTCTGATTTTTGTGGCCATTCATTCCTTAATTGTTGGACGCAGAGGTGGTACCCGCTACTGTTTTCCCTACCTTTACTGCCTGCTGCTTTGTCTCAAGGAACATAAAAAGCATTTCCCTCCCCCTTGGTTCGCTTTCTCTACTACATATTTCATTTCTAGCCTCTTTATCGTGGGCATGCTTCCCCGCTATAGGCTTTGATCCTATTCAACACACCCAGTTCATCTTGACAATAACAATTATTACAGTCCCCACAAGGCCTCGCACAGCGCCTTGTACCCAGTAGACCGCTATCTGATAAATACTTTCAAACTCTCCATGGGATGGGCTAACTGTAAACATGCAGACAGAGGTCATGCTCTGGAGAACGTGAGGCCCGAGGCCCTGTCTGTGACCTCCCACTGTCGTGTGCTTCCTCCAGACGCGAGCATTTGACACCCGTGGGGGGACATGGTACCGTGTCACACTGTAGAAGGACTGTGATGTGCCCTGATCCTCTGCTGTCTTGAATTCCAGCTGCAGCTCGAGTCCTTGAGCCCTGAGGAGATTCAGTCTGTCCGAGAACACCTGGGTTACCACAGCGACAGTCTGCTGTCTGTGCAGATCACAGGCAAAAAGCCCAACTTTGAAGTGGGCTCTTCTAGTCAGCTTAAGCTTTCTACTGCCAAGAAGTCTTCCGGTGAGATGGCCTAGGGACGTGTCTATCTGAGTGGCTTAGGAGGTCCTATTAGAAACCGAGCCAGAGATCTGAGTGAGGTGGTGAGAACTTTATAGTATCAGCTCCTTCCTTAATTTCTCTCATTTCCAAATAGAAGGATGCTTAATGTACTGCTGTCCTGGGCATATTCATAATCCGAAACTCAAGTGGCATGTGGATATTACCTAGTTCAGCCCCTCCTCCTGCACCAGAGGATGCTGAGGCCTCCAGGTTCCAGAGTCCAGAGTTCTGAGTCCTGTGGCTTCATTATCTAATGAAGTCTTTCCAGACCCCAGAATCATGACACTTAGCCTCTGAAGACCTCCCAGGGGCGGTCATGGCAGATAAGAGTGCCCTGTTCCTCTTCCTGTGTGTCCTTTTCTCTGTGCCACTGAAGTCAGCTTTTCTTTCTTTGAGGATCTTAAGACATTTATCAAAGTAGCTCTTCTGTTTAGAAAATTACACCCAGTCCTTTGTCATCATTCTCACCCTTCCTATCACTTTCTTTTAATGCCCAGGTTGAGAAAAATTGTCCCAGCTGTGAGGTAGACAGAAATTTACAAGTATACATTCACACTGCTGTGTTTTGGCTGTCCAACCTGAATCTTCAAGAAATTCTTTGGCATCCTAACCTTTGGATTCATAGTTCCAGAGCAGCTAGGATCTGCTTAGATGACCTGCCCTGTGGGGGTCTGAGCATCCAGTTGTGACAGTGATCACAGGGGGCACACTTTGCCCCCCAAGCCCCCTTCATGAGCCAGCCCACACTGAAGCCCCCGGAAAGGGAATCAGGAGGTGTAATTGTCACTGATTTGTTTTTAAACTACCACCATCAGCTCCAGAGCCCCTTTTCTTGTCTATAACAGGTTTACATGAGACCAAAGCTTTGCTATTCATAATGCTTTTTGGCACACTTTCTCATTTAATCTGCAAATCTCCTGCTGTGGGTATAGGGGATACTATTAAGCCCCATGGTCTAGGGACTGAAACTAAGAGGAGGAGGAGAAAGCAAGCTGGAGTGGAAGTTTAAAGCGTTAGGCAGACTGTGTCTGTATTTGTGTGTATTTGTGGCTGTCTGAAACTGGCCCAAGTATCTAAATCTGTTTCCTCATAAGATTAGGATGACAGATAACTTTCCTCATGAGGTGGTTAGCAAGACTAAACCAGATAACATATGTAAAGTGTTTAATGTGTAGTATTAATATCTGGCACAAAGCAAGTGCTTAACAAAGGATGACTTTTATTACCATAAAGTGATGGGTCCTTTATAAGTGGTTGAGCTGGGCTTTGAGCCCAAGTCTTTTGACTCCCAGTCCAGTGTGTTCCCTGCACAGCCTTAAAGAGAAGCACTTAATATGTTTGTGGACCTTGTTTCTGGCTGCTTTTCTGGAGCTTGTTTTCTTTTATTGGTTGAACTCAGGGAAGCCTGCTGTGGACCCTGCAGCTGCCAAGCTCTGGACCCTCTCAGCCAATGATATGGAGGATGAGAGCGTGGTGAGTCAGCTCTGTGGTCACCTGATTGCATTCTTTTAGGCTTCCCTCAGCTCAGTTGGTAAAGAATCCGCCTGCAATGCAAGAGACCCCGGTTCGATTCCTGGGTCGGGAAGATCTGCTGGAGAAGGGATAGGCTACCCACTCCAGTATTCTTGGGCTTCTCTTGTGGCTCAGCTGGTAAAGAATCTGACCGCAATGTGGGAGACCTGGGTTTGATCCCTGGGTTGGGAAGATCCCCTGGAGAAGGAAAAGGCTACACATTCCACTCTTCTGTCCTGGAGAATTCCATGGACTGTATATAGCCCATGGGGTTGCAAAGAGTCAGACATGACTGAGTGACGTTCATGTTGGGTAGGAGTGGTCATAGTTTGGAATGGACTCTCTGAATTCGTAAGTGTGAAAGCATTTAAAGCCCAGCCTTGTGGTGGTGCCTGACTGGTATTTTTGATTCAGAAGGAAACTCCACATTGGTGGCATCTTACATTTCGTTTTCAGCATCTTTCTCCACAGATTTTCTTGTTCTCACTTCATGTGATATACTGAAGGCTCTTGTAGGCATGTGTAAACCTAAAAAGAGTTTGTCAGCTAAAATATTTTTTTGGCTTCTTCATCTGGACAAGATACCAAATGCTCACTGTCTTAAAATCTCAGATCTGTGCTTTCTATAATAAAATGCTTCATTTCTGCAACTATCGAGGTTAGTGGTAAGCAAAATAGGTGATGGTTTGTGTCCTCATAGAACTTACAGATTAATTGTCCTCACAAATTACCCAAGTGTATATATTATTATTGCCTTTTCCCCTGAAATTATATGGAAAATATTCCATCCCCTTTTCTCATGTGACAGTCCTTATATATTCAAGTACATGTAACAGTTCTCTGTTATTCCTGCTCCCTCCCTCCCACCCTCCTCACACATATTCTCTGCACATCATAAATGAGTTCCCAGGCCCCTCACAACCCAGTACAGCTTCCATGCCCACAGTTTACTTGCTGTGTGGGTGGCTTGGGTGCAATGATCAACCCTGGGTAGGACGGTGGATGCCTTCTGACACACAGGGGTGAACTGCTGCCGTGGCCCGTGACCACATCAGCTGTTCATAAGCAGAGATCACGACTGTGTCATTCATGGCCTCCAACACTCTCCAGGATCTTATCGACTCAGATGAACTGCTGGATGCGGAAGATCTGAAGAAGCCAGACCCAGCTTCCTTGCGGGCCCCTTCCTGTGGGGAAGGGAAAAAGAGGAAAGCCTGCAAGAACTGGTAAGCCTTGGGGTGCGCCGGGGCTGCCTCACTGCTGCCAGCTGCTTCTGACTCTCAAAGAATCACTGTATTTTACAATTACTAAAACATATCTTACTGGAAAGTGTGTCAGATGTATAGAAGAGTGTACTAAACAGGTACATTTTAAAGAGTACTAAAACTAACACCCAGGTATTGACCACCCAGGTTAAGAATCGGGAACCTTAGACGTTGCCTCCGCTGGCTTCCTCAGCTGCATCTCCCTCCATCTGCTCCCAAGAGGCTACATTCTCCCAAGTTTGGGCTCCTTCTTCCTGACTTGTTTCATAGATTACTATCTCTGTGTGAATCTCCAAACAATACCTTATTGAGTTGTGGAGCCCAAACCTGACTAGGCCAGGAAAGGTCCATGTCTGGATATGTAAAGGCTCAAGGGGAAAGGAGGTCTGTCAAGGATTTGGGTGGCAGGAAATCTCACTCATCAGCTCCTGACTTCCCCCAGCACCTGTGGCCTCGCAGAAGAACTGGAAAAAGAGAAGTCGAGGGACCAGATAAGCTCCCAGCCCAAGTCAGCTTGTGGAAATGTGAGTATCTGGATAGTTACTCAGTATTCACAAAGGACTAAAGCATACACAGACCAGCTCCAGCTTTACAGAAGCTACTGCCCAAGTATTGTAACAATAGGTGGACATGCGAGACAGTGTCTCCAGGGAGTAGTGGGGAGACGGGTTATCACCTGAGGGTGCGTATCATGCTCAGGCCCATAGGGAGGCAGGCGCCTGTCATTTCTTATTTCTGGCCCCTTTCTTTCTGCTTCACACGGGGCCTGAAGCTGCCTAACCATTTGCTACGTGTGGCTATGATTTGAACTGCTGAGAATCCAGAAGTATGTCCACCTAAGGAACTTTCTCTAGACCTTTGTCTTTCATGAAATCAGAGATCTTAAAGACTCTAAGTCTGTGGGTCTCAGCTGGACCTACAGATACTCCCGCTCATTCTCTTCAGGCTGCTGTGGCCATATTATGATATCATCTTCCAGCCCATATCTCCGGGAGAGCTGACACTCAGCTTCTCGCTAATGGGTCTCTTCTCTCAACAGTGCTACCTGGGCGATGCTTTCCGCTGTGCCAGCTGCCCCTACCTTGGGATGCCAGCCTTCAAACCTGGGGAGAAGGTGCTCCTGAGTGACAGCAACCTCCACGACGCCTAGGAGGGCCTGGCCTGGGGCACACCTGCTCCTCCGCCAGGTCCCGCCCCTCACATCCCACCACATGGTTCCCCCCATCTCCTCTGACTTAGGTCCCTGGCCGGGAGGGTGATCAGGGGACAGAGTGGAGCTGGCCAGGGCGCAGTGGTGGGGAGTGCTGCCATCGGTCAAGACCAAGGTATCCTGGGGCCCTGCCACCTGTGTGGGGACCTCCTTCACCCAGTGTTAGGCGAACGGTGCTCATCTCCAGTGGGCCCCTCTCCCTACGTCAGAGTGCTGACTGTGACTCTTGGACCCCGCCGCCCTTGAGTATTGACACTGACAGGGAGGACCCTGTCTCATCCTAAGCTCTGCAGCAGCGCCCACAGCTTATCTCCCAGAGTTGGGGGTTTATTTACCATGCAGTTTTTGGTGACGTGAGGTGAGGGTCTTGTGACCTCAGAACACCAAGGGAATCACTCATGGGTTGCCATGATCATATCCAGTGTCCTGCTCCCTCCACCCGTCTCCCCCCATCCATGTGTTAATGTGTTACATCTGTGTCCTATTTCATTTCTGTTCATCAGCAGGTATTAAAATTTATGTACTTACGCATATTCGCTGTGAAGAGTGTCTATGTCTGTGTGTCTGTGATGTCTGACACAGCCATCTAAGCTCACCTGGGACCACAACCATTTTTGGAGAAACTGAGTCACACCACAGGGAGCCATTCCTGCACTTAGAGATCAGGACCGACCTCCATCGCCTTTTGAAGAGTCCGTGCTGGTGAGCATTTAGAGAAGCAGGGCAGAAGCAGAACCAACAGTAAATCTCTGAGCAGGAGCTCCTCTGTTCTTGTTCCCACCTACACAAACATGAAATTGATCTTGCCAGATAGCAAGAGAGATTGTGTAGATAAAAGAGACCCAGGTTTTTCTATTTTAACAATAAAGAAAAGTGCCCGTTGGTATTTGTCCATTCTGATGGATTTTAGCTATGGGTATGGCTTGACTCTGAAGCCCTGTGGTAGACTGAGCAGGACCTGTGAGGATGACAGGACATCACTACTGTGATTGGGTTACACTGTGTGGTGGATATGGAAGGATTTGCAGATAAAGTCCCTCATGGAACCCTCATACACTGTTGGTGGGAATGTACAACATTGGCGCAGCCACTGTGAAAAACAGTGTGGAGATTTCTCAAAAAACTAAAACTACAACTGCCATATGACCCAGCAAATCTCCTGGATTTATATCCAAAAAAACCAAAAGCTAATTTGAAAAGATATATGCACCCCAGTGTTCATAGCAGTACTATTTACAGTTGCCAAGAATGGAAGCAACCTAATGTCCATCAACAGATGAATAATAAGCAACATTGAAGATGGTATATACATACAGTGGAATACTACTCAGGCATAAAAAATGAAATTTGCCGTTTGCAACAGCATGGATGGACTTGGAGGGCGTTAGGCTAAGTGACATGAGAAATGATATCAGTTATATATGAAATCTAAACTATACAACAAACTAGTGAATATAACAAAAAAGCAGAAGTCAGATACAGAGAACAAACTAGTTATGAGTTCAGCAGGTGGGGGCCAATGTAGGAGTAGGGGAGTAAGAGGTATAAACTATTAGGTATAAAATAACTGCATAGATATATTATTGTACAACATGGGGACTATAACCAATATTTTATAATAACTAAATGAAGTATAGCCTTGAAAAATCATGAATCACTATACTGTATACCTGTAACATATTATACAGCAACTATACTTCAATAAAAATAATTGGGGGAAAATGTCCTCCATGGACCTTCAGCCTTTTAAGAGGGCGATTGTCCTTCGTGGGCCTGACCTAGTCAGTCGACCCTTTATAAGAACTGGAGGACAAGTTTCTCTTGCTGGCCTTGAGTTGCTGTGTTATGAGGGATCCACAGGCAAGGAACCACAAGCAACTTCTGGGACCAGGGAGCAGGACCTAATGACTGTCAAAGAGAAAACTCCCTCAGCCCCGCAATCACACCTGAGAACAGAAATCTGAACTGAATAATCAGGAGAGTTCAGAAGAGGACCCAGGTTTCAGATGAGACCCAGCTGGTGGGACTCCACATGGGAGCCCAACCTTGTGGTGCCTGGACTTCCAAGCCACAGAATCTGAGATGACAAATGTGTGTGGTGTTAAGCCACTAGATTGGGGGTGGTTCATTATACACCCATGGTACCCACTCCAGCCCCCAACTAGGCTTAAAGTGAACAGATATTTATTAAGTCAAGCCACGGGATGGGATGCTGTTAGTGGCTCCCACTGCAGTTGCCAAAGTGAAGGAGGAAAATCTCTACCTGCAGGTTGAAGAGAGAAGATCCTGAGCCAAAGAGCTGGGCTGGGTTTAGCAGAACTCCAGGCAAGTGCCACCAGTCCTTGCTGATTTGATTCTTGTTCTGCGTCCCCGCCACTGCTGGCAAATTGGGTGATGCTGCCTCCTGTCGGGCAGTTCAAGAGTCGCAGTCAGCACTGCTGGGTCACTCCACACGAGGGCTCAGAGTTGGGGCCAACATGCTGCAGAGCAGCCTGGCTGGCCAGCAGTGCACACGCGGCCTCGGTGCCCAGCTGCCACACAGCTCAGTGAGTCCACGGAAGGTGCACGGGTCCTCACACCTGTGGACTTTAGAAGACAGCAGCTCTGAGAGGAGGTTTTGGAGCCAAAACAGTCTCAGATATCATTGAAAACCACAATTTACATTTGGAGACTGGGTGAGACCCAGAGAATGAGCTGTGACCATCACCTGATGACCTTTAAAGGCACAAGTGACCCAGGTCCTTGGACATTTTGTCACTGGGCCTGGGTGGGGCTGAGGAATCATTTTTCGGTGAACTCTTTCTAAGGTCATCTCCAAAATCTGACAGCAAACAGTTGGGGTGTTCCCCTTTTCTTTGAAGTCACTTTAAAGCACCTAGTGGTGTGGGCAGCAGAGCAAACCACACCTTCCTTGGGGTTAAGACACAGCCGAAACAGAACCACAAGAGGAACCACAAGAGACTGGAAGGGTGCTGAAAGCAGGGCCTTTGGGGCTGGAGAGTGGGAGGAAGAGAACAAGTGAGAGCCCAGACCTGCTCCAAACCGAGGGGGCACTTGAGTTACAACATCAAGCAGGGGGTTCCGTGTGCAGCCAAGCATCCCACGGAGCAACCCTGGCCGGCTCAGATTGTTGGCAGGAGATCAGAGACCTAGATTTGTTATCCACCTACAGCCGCCTGCTTCCTGTGTGGGGGAGGGGAAACTACACATGGATCCACTACCAAGTATGGGTGAGGGCTCGGCCAAGTGGGAAGTTTTCACCAAGGGTGCTGGAGTTGGTTTAGGCCATTACCCCTAGAGTGTCAATTTCAAGGTGTGTACTCATTTGTTCAGTTCAGTTCAGTCGCTCAGTCGTGTCGGACTCTTTGCGACCCCATGAATCGCAGCACGCCAGGCCTCCCTGTCCATCACCAACTCCTGGAGTTCACTCAGACTCACGTCCATCGAGTCAGTGATGCCATCCAGCCATCTCATCCTCTGTCGTCCCCTTCTCCTCTTGCCCCCAATCCCTCCCAGCATCAGAGTCTTTTCCAGTGAGTCAACTCTTCCCATCAGGTGGCCAAAGTACTGGAGTTTCAGCTTTAGCATCATTCCTTCCAAAGAAATCCCAGGGCTGATCTCCTTCAGAATGGACTGGTTGGATCTCCTTGCAGTCCAAGGGACTCTCAAGAGTTTTCTCCAACACCACAGTTCAAAAGCATCAATTCGTCGGTGCTCAGCCTACTTCACAGTCCAACTCTCACATCCATACATGACCACAGGAAAAACCATAGCCTTGACTAGACGAACCTTTGTTGGCAAAATAATGTCTCTGCTTTTGAATATGCTATCTAGGTTGGTCATAACTTTCCTTCCAAGGAGTAAGCATCTTAATTTCATGGCTGCAGTCACCATCTGCAGTGATTTTGGAGCCCCAAAAAATAAAGTCTGACACTGTTTCCACTGTTTCCCCATCTATTTCCCATGAAGTGATGGGACCGGATGCCATGATCTTAGTCTTCTGAATGTTGAGCTTTAAGCCAACTTTTTCACTCTCTACTTTCACTTTCATCAAGAGGCTTTTGAGTTCCTCTTCACTTTCTGCCATAAGGGTGGTGTCATCTGCATATCTGAGCTTATTGATATTTCTCCCAGCAATCTTGATTCCAGCTTGTGTTTCTTCCAGTCCAGCGTTTCTCATGATGTACTCTGCATATAAATTAAATAAGCAGGGTGACAATATACAGCCTTGACGTACTCCTTTTCCTATTTGGAACCAGTCTGTTGTTCCATGTCCAGTTCTAACTGTTGCTTCCTGACCTGCATACAGATTTCTCAAGAGGCAGGTCAGGTGGTCTGGTATTCCCATCTCTTTCAGAATTTTCCACAGTTTATTGTGATCCACACAGTCAAAGGCTTTGGCATAGTCAATAAAGCAGAAATAGATGTTTTGCTGGAACTCTCTTGCTTTTTCAATGATCCAGCGGATGTTCGCAATTTGATCTCTGGTTCCTCTGCCTTTTCTAAAACCAGCTTGAACATCAGGAAGTTCACGGTTCACATATTGCTGAAGCCTGGCTTGGAGAATTTTGAGCATTACTTTACTAGCGTGTGAGATGAGTGCAATTGTGCGGTAGAGCGAGCATTCTTTGGCATTGCCTTTCTTTGGGATTGGAATGAAAAGTGACCTTTTCCAGCTCTGTGGCCACTGCTGAGTTTTCCAAATTTGCTGGTGTATTGAGTGCAGCACTTTCACAGCATCATCTTCCAGGATTTGAAATAGTTGCTCAGTCATGTCCAACTCTGCAACCCCATGGACTATAGCCCTCCAGGCTCCTATTTCCTATTCCAGGGGATCTTCCTGACCCAGGGATTGAACCAGAGTCTCTTATGTCTCCTGCACTGGCAGGTGGATTCTTTACCACCTTCGCCACTTGGGAAGCCCTATTAGTTTTAATAATGGCCATATATTAGAATCACCTGGATAGCTTTCCACCTCCAAAAAACAACAAAAACACCATTGCCTGGAATCCTCCCTTTCCAAAGACTAATTAAGTCAGTTTTTCGGAAAAGGACTGCAGGCGGTCCATTTTGGCCAAGGTTTCCCACGTAAGTGTCCCCCAGAACCACTGACCTAGAGAAGAAATTCTTTGATACCTGTACCATAAGACAAGCTAAAAAATGTTTAAAGCAGTACTATTTGTAATAGCAAGAACCTGGAAATAATCCAAGTGGTTACCAAGCGGATGGGTGAAGGGTTGGTCATCATGTGGGAGAAAAAGATGAGCCACAGCTGTCCATGCACATCAGTGGGAAAAGAACATGGAGCCACAAAAGCTCCATGAGCAAGTCACAGAGGAGCACGTGTATGAGATGTGTTACATTTACATAAAGTCCAGGAGTTGAAAAACATACATGATACATCAATATATCATTAGGAATACACACACATGAACGTGTATTATGTATATACACACATGTGACAAACAAAACAAAATCAAGAACAATAAACACTAAACTCAGGAACAAACATGTCTCTGGAGGCTGATAGAAGGATGGGCATATATCTGGGTAAAACTAAACATTCAAAAACATACATGCACCCCTATGTTTATAGCAGCATTATTCACAAGAGCCAAGACATGCAAGGAACCTAAATGTCCATCAACAGAGGAATGAACGATTATAAATGTACAGTGGAATGTTACTTAGCCATAAAAAAGAACAAAATAATGCCATTTGCAGCAACATGGATGCAATTAGAGATGATCATACTAAGTGAAGTCAGAAAGAGAAAGACAAAGACCATATGATATCACTTACATGTGGAATCTAAAATAGGACACAAATAAACCTATCTGCGTGTTGCAGCCAAAGCACAGACGGCTGCGACCGGCGCGCCAAAGCGCAGGCGAGAGGAGCCACCCCACGTCCGAGGTCAGGGGCAGAAGCTGGGAGGACCCCATGCCCAAAGGGCGGCGGCCAAGAGGAGTTACCTCACGTCCGAGGTCAGGGGCAGCGGCCGAGAGGAGATACCCAGCGTCCGAGGTCAGGGGCGGCGACGAGAGGAGTTACCCCGCGTCCAAGGCCAGGGGCGGCAGGCAGGAGGAGCTACCCCACGCCCTTAAGCCCGAGGCCAAGGGCGGCGGCGGGCAGGAGCAACCCCACGACCGAGGCCAGGGGCGGTGGCCGGGAGGACCAACCCCATGTCCAAGGAGCCATGGCTGCGCAGGCGCAGGAGGGCCTAGAGGAGCTCTCCCACGTTGAAGGTCAGGAAGGGCTGAGGTGAGGAGATACCCCTCGTCCAAGGTAAGGAGCAATGGTTGTGCTTTGCTGGAGCAGCAGTGAAGAGATACCCCATGCCCAAGGTAAGAGAAACCTAAGTAAGACAGTAGGTGTTGCAAGAGGGCATCAGAGGGCAAACACACTGAAACCATACTCACAGAAAACTAGTCAATCTAATCACACTAGGACCACAGCCTTGTCTAACTCAATGAAACTAAGCCATGCCCGTGGGGCAACCCAAGACGGGCGGGTGATGTTAGAGAGATTTGACAGAATGTGGTCCACTGGAGAAGGGAATGGCAAGCCACTTCAGTATTCTTGCCTTGAGAACCCCATGAACAGTATGAAAAGGCAAAATGATAGGATACTGAAAGAGAAACTCCCCAGGTCAGTAGGTGCCCAATATGGTACTGGAGATCAGTGGAGAAATAACTCCAGAAAGAAGGAAGGGATGGAGCCAAAGCAAAAAGAATACCCAATTGTGGATGTGACTGGTGATAGAAGCAAGGTCCGATGCTGTAAAGAGCAATATTGCATAGGAACCTGGAATGTCAGGTCCATGAATCAAGGCAAATTGGAAGTGGTCAAACAAGAGATGGCAAGAGTGAATGTCGACATTCTAGGAATCAGTGAACTAAAATGGACTGGAATGGGTAAATTTAACTCAGATAACCATTATATCTACTACTGTGGGCAGGAATCCCTCAGAAGAAATGGAGTGGCCATCATGGTCAACAAGAGTCCGAAATGCAGTACTTGGATGCAATCTCAAAAATGACAGAATGATCTCTGTTCGTTTCCAAGGCAAACCATTCAATATCACAGTAATGCAAGTCTATGCCCCAACCAGTAACGCTGAAGAAGCTGATGTTGAACGGTTCTATGAAGACCTAGAAGACCTTTTAGAACTAACACCCAAAAAAGATGTCCTTTTCATTATAGGGGACTAGCATGCAAAAGTAGGAAGTGAAGAAACACCTGGAGTAACAGGCAAATTTGGCCTTGGAATATGGAATGAAGCAGGGCAAAGACTAATAGAGTTTTGCCAAGAAAATGCACTGGGCATAACAAACACCCTCTTCCAACAACACAAGAGAAGACTCTATACATGGACATCACCAGATGGTAAACACCGAAATCAGATTGATTATATTCTTTGCAGCCAAAGATGGAGAAGCTCTATACAGTCAGCAAAAACAAGACCAGGAGCTGACTGTGGCTCAGACCATGAACTCCTTATTGCCAAATTCAGACTAAAGTTGAAGAAAGTAGGGAAAACCACTAGACCATTCAGGTATGACCTAAATCAAATACCTTATGATTATACAGTGGAAGTGAGAAATAGATTTAAGGGCCTAGATTTGATAGATTGCCTGATGAACTATGGAATGAGGTTCGTGACATTGTACAGGAGACAGGGATCAAGACCATTCCCATAGAAAAGAAATGCAAAAAAGCAAAATGGCTGTCTGGGAAGGCCTTACAAATAGCTGTGAAAAGAAGAGAAGCGAAAAGCAAAGGAGGAAAGGAAAGATATAAACATCTGAATGCAGAGTTCCAAAGAATAGCAAGAAGAGATAAGAAAGCCTTCTTCAGTGATCAATGCAAAGAAATAGAGGAAAACAACAGAATGGGAAAGACTAGGGATCTCTTCAAGAAAATTAGAGATACCAAAGGAACATTTCATGCAAAGATGGGCTTGATAAAGGATAGAAATGGTATGGACCTAACAGAAGCAGAAGATATTAAGAAGAGATGGCAAGAATACACAGAAGAACTATACAAAAAAGATTTTCATGACCCAGATAATCTCGATGGTGTAATCACTGACCTAGAGCCAGACATCCTGGAATGTGAAGTCAAGTGGGCCTTAGAAAGCATCACTACGAGCAAAGCTAGTGGAGGTGATGGAATTCCAGTTGAGCTATTCCAAATCCTGAAAGATGATGCTGTGAAAGTGCTGCACTCAATACACCAGCAAATTTGGAAAACTCAGCAGTGGCCACAGAGCTGGAAAAGGTCACTTTTCATTCCAATCCCAAAGAAAGGCAATGCCAAAGAATGCTCGCTCTACCGCACAATTGCACTCATCTCACACGCTAGTAAAGTAATGCTCAAAATTCTCCAAGCCAGGCTTCAGCAATATGTGAACCGTGAACTTCCTGATGTTCAAGCTGGTTTTAGAAAAGGCAGAGGAACCAGAGATCAAATTGCCAACATCCGCTGGATCATTGAAAAAGCAAGAGAGTTCCAGAAAAACATCTATTTCTGCTTTATTGACTATGCCAAAGCCTTTGACTGTGTGGATCACAATAAACTGTGGAAAATTCTGAAAGAGATGGGAATACCAGAACACCTGATCTGCCTCTTGAGAAATTTGTATGCAGGTCAGGAAGCAACAGTTAGAACTGGACATGGAACAACAGACTGGTTCCAAATAGGAAAAGGAGTACGTCAAGGCTGTATATTGTCACCCTGCTTATTTAACTTATATGCAGAACACATCATGAGAAAAGCTGGGCTGGAGGAAGAACAAGCTGGAATCAAGATTGCCGGGAGAAATATCAATAACCTCAGATATGCAGATGACGCCACCCTTATGGCAGAAAGTGAAGAGGAACTCAAAAGCCTCTTGATGAAAGTGAAAGTAGAGAGTGAAAAAGTTGGCTTAAAGCTCAACATTCAGAAGACTAAGATCATGGCATCCGGTCCCACCACTTCATGGAAAATAGATGGGGAAACAGTGGAAACAGTGTCAGACTTTATTTTTGGGGGCTCCAAAATCACTACAGATGGTGACTGCAGCCATGAAATTAAAACACACTTACTCCTTGGAAGGAAAGTTATGACCAACCTAGATAGCATATTCAAAAGCAGAGACATTACTTTGCCAACAAAGGTTCGTCTAGTCAAGGCTATGGTTTTTCCTGTGGTCATGTGTGGATGTGAGAGTTGGACTGTGAAGTGGGCTGAGTGCCGAAGAATTGATGCTTTTGAATTGTGGTGTTGGAGAAGACTCTTGAGAGTCCCTTGGACTGCAAGGAGATCCAACCAGTCCATTCTGAAGGAGATCAGCCCTGGGATTTCTTTGGAAGGAATGATGCTAAAGCTGAAACTCCAGTACTTTGGCCACCTGATGGGAAGAGTTGACTCATTGGAAAAGATTCTGATGCTGGGAGGGATTGGGGACAGGAGGAGAAGGGGACGACAGAGGATGAGATGGCTGGATGGCATCACTGACTCGATGGACGTGAGTCTGAGTGAACTCCGGGAGTTGGTGATGGACAGGGAGGCCTGGCGTGCTGCGATTCATGGGGTCGCGAAGAGTTGGACATGACTGAGCGACTTATCTGATCTGATCTGATCTGATGAAGCAGAAACAGGCACAGAGAACAGACTTGTGGTTGCCAAGGAGAAGAAGAGGTGGGAAAGGGCTGGGCTGGGAGTTTGGGGTTAGTAGATGCAAATTGTTACAAATGAAATAGATGGATAACGGGGTCCTACTGCGCAGCACAGGGAGCTATATTCATTGTCCTGGAATAAACCATAATGGAAAAGAATACAATAAAAAAATGTATGTGTATATTATATATATATATATACACATGTATAAATAACTGAGTCACTTTACTGAACAATGGAAATTAACTCAACATTATAATCAACTATACTCCAATAAAAATAAATAAATAAAATGTACTCATGGGATTTAAATGTATGTAGGTGACTCAATGCCATTATTACTTACCTTTCCCAAGAGGAGGGGCCATGCCAGCCCACACAGGGCAGAAGGAGAAGCGTGGGGAAGGCCGAGGCCACAACCCTTATGCGGTTTCCATGGAAAAAGCAAGGCAGGAGTGGGGCAACGATTGAGAGCCGGCCTGTGGGAGTCATGATAGCGGGTTTTGGAGCGCGGGCACTGTCCCTCATTTTCTGGTACCCAGCGCTTGGTGATTTGGGGAAATACTGGTTTGGGAAGTGAGTTATATAAAGGAGATGGCTGGGGGGACTTGGGATTGGTTGAAGAGTTTGCAGTATGATTTTTGCGTCCCTTCGAGAGCCAGATCACAGGAAAGGTGTAACTTGTGACAAATGTATGCCAAATAGACAAATTCAGAATCTAAAAAAACACGGTGAAAAAGCCCTAGCTCAGTGCTCTCAGCACTGCCTACGTTGCATCTGGAATTAGCGGCCCTGCAATCCCTAGCAGTGGTTTTCCTTCTTCCTCTTCATCCTGTTAACCCCTGGCAGTGTTTCCCTGTCCAGTTCCCTCAGGAGAAGAGCTGGCCAGCCACAGACACGCTGACCCGAGGCCTTGAGCAGCTATAATCCGACGTGGGTGACTTCAGCCCCTGGGGACCGCGCTGAGGCCAGGGCCCTGGTGGTCAGGCACATCCATCTTTATTGAGAGCTGGAGCGCCCTCTGATGGGCAACTGAAGAGCAGCGCAATTCTGAAGAGGATCGCAATTCTGAACTCCACGTCAATGCCTAGACTGAAGCGCAGTTACCTTGTGCGGGCACCGCTCCTCTGGGACCTTCTTTCTTGACGTGCTCCTCATGGGATTCACACGGGGGCTTGTTGATGAAAATATATATCTCAAATGTCCACTAGACACAAAGGACTTCCTCCTTCTCATAAATGAATCAGGAAGTACCGGGTTGCCTGTCAGAAATACCTGCCCCAAGGAGCTCATCAGGGAGTCAGACTTGCAAGTAACTATATTTACAGGGGACAGTGTGATAAAGCGAAAGCGAAAGCAGGGAGCTGGAGGAGGGCGCAGAGTGGGGCATCAGCTGCAACCAAGGAGGTCAGGGAGGCTTCCTGAGGGAGGCAGCATTTGAGCTGAGCTCAGAAGGGGGGCTGGATTTCAGATGCAGAAGAGATGAAGCACCTTCCAGGTGGAAGGAACAATGAGAGGCCAGTGCGCCTCCCAACTGTTCTGTGTTCTCTGGTCCCTGCCCTGTCCTCTTGCTTCCTGCCTCCCTACTTTTGGGCGAGTCTCCCTGTCATGATTCCTTAAAATGGCTCCTTCCCAGGGGAACATGGTGGCTGGTTCCATCTCCTGCCTCTTCCCCCCACCTACCTTACACCTGTCCCTGCTGGTAAACACCTGGATTCCGAATCCTGCATGTTGTTGCCAGTCCTGGCTCCACCTCTCTTCCACTGAGGGACCTTTAAGCCACACACCCCCTTGCTCTGTGACCCTCAGGCCACCCCGCCCCCCGCCCCGCCCTTTACCTGTTCATAGTCCTCTACTTATCCAAGTTCACAATAAGGGCCTCAAATGGCAACTCACTCCAGTGTTCTTGCCTGGAGAATCCCAGGGACGGGGGAGCCTGGTGGGCTGCTGTCTATGGGGTCGCACAGAGTCAGACATGACTGAAGCGACTTAGCAGCAGCAGGAAGATTTCACTAGGAAAAAAGTTCTTATTCTTTTAAGGCGAGTTTGCAATGCACTGGGATTACATGCATGATCTCTGAGTGTCTCTCTTCTTCTTCTTTTTGGCTGTGCCGCGTGGCTTAGCAAGATCTTAGTTCCCTGACCAGGGATTGAACCCAGGACAACAGCAGCAAACGCGCCAAGAGCTAACCACTGGACCATCGGGGAATTTCCTGAGTGTCTTTATTGCAGGGTGAGGAGGTCTAGGCTCCAGCCCTTGTTCTCCCTTGCTGTCACAGGGGCATCTCCTTGCCTCCCCTAATTTTGAGATCATCTTTTCCCCACCCCTTACACTGTGGATCCAGACAACATTTCCCACAAAGGACTCAGACTGGGCTGCCCCGAAAGACTCTGGATCAGAGGTGATTGTTCGAGGGATACTCCTTGGGACCAGGGGCAGAGAAAAAGCCCAACTGTGGCTGAGAAGACCCTGGAGTCACGGATAAGATAATTCACCACCATCATCAACCTTATTATTATCATCACTTTTATTCGTTGGTTTGGCTCTGATGTCTGCCCGTCAATAAAACAATTGACCACAAGGGGGCAGAAGAGGGCCCGGAAAAGAAAGCCCAGCCAAATAACACCGAATTCCATGAGAGAAGGACACACTGCCCCTGTCCCTAGACTTCACCCCAGAAAGAGAAGCCACAGGCCCACGGCTGGTGAGGAGAGTGAGACAGATCTAGAATCTGAAGATTCCAACTTCTGTCCATTCCCCATGACTCCAGTCCTCAGCTGGGCCTGGACAGAGGGGTTTGGGGATGGGTCCTTCTCCATCCTTCTGAGCACATGGGCTGTGGATTCTCTAGGGGGACTCACTGAGCTCCCAATATGATGGAGGAATCAGGACTACAGACCCTCACAGGAGTCAACAGGAAAACAACCCCCATGGGCTGCCCTAGCGTCCCGAAGAGCAGGAGAGGTGGGAGGGGTGGCAGCCAGGATGGCTTCTTGCAGGCTGGCTTGGGTTGAGGCTGGGTGCAATGTCACCTGGTAGGGCGGGACTCACACTTCAGGTCAGCAGGAATCACGGACCATGTGGGAAGCAGCCTGCTCAGAGTGGCAGATGAGGGCTGGGAGCCATGGGACTGAGTGGGTGCAGGGGTGAGGCTGGGGCGGGGTACTCAGGACAAGGGGGAGTAACTCCAGCCTTGGGAGCCAGCCTGGAGTTGGAGCCAGGAGAGGGGGTGCACAGCTGGGCTTATAAAGACCCTCTGGGGCTGGCTGGGCTGCAGTTTGTGGTTGGGGGGCTGAGAGGTAGGCAAGATGGAGAAGGGGCTGCAGGAGTCCCTGGCGCCAGGGAGCTCCCCAGTACTTGGCAGAACCCCAGCCTGCCTGGAAAGAATCCTGGAAACATTCGTAGAATTGGGATCAGGCGTGAGGACGCCAGGGGCAGATTAGATGGGAGGCTAGCTGGAAGCCCCTTCCCAGGGCTTCTTCCTGCTCTCATGCAGCAGAGCTGGGGTGGGCAACTGGCCTCTTGTCACCCCTGCCCTGCTCATCCCACATCCCTCAGCCCCACCCCTGCCTCCATCTCTCTCCCGGGGCCCCCTCTCCCTGAGGGTGGTCTGCACCCGAAGCTTCAGCTTCCCTCTCTAACGTGAACAGGGAGAGACTAGATGTTCTCTGAGGGCCCTTCCAGGGCGACAGGCCAGGGTGGACAGAACACGCTGAACCCAGACTGGGGGAGAAAGACTTTAATCAGAAAAGGGGACAAGGGGCCTCTTTATCCTTGTAGGGCCTCCTCTGGCTCCAGGAGCTGGGGGTTGGGGTAATGAACATGGAGGCGGGAGGTCTACAAGAAGTCCAGGAGGGGTCAGGACTCCTGGGGGGCCAGAGCAGATGGCTTCATGTGTTTCTGCAAGTACTTCATTGCCTTCTTCACCTTTTTGTCCTTGGGGTTTGCACAAATGGTTCTACCAGAGCGAGTCACCAGCCTACATGGAGGGAGAACACCATGGTGGGGGGTCAGGGCAGGGAGGCCTTCTGGAGTCCTGGCACAGCCTCGCCCTGTGATGACCAGGACCCAAGCCCCCAAGAAGGGCTGGAACTCGCCTGAAGCCACCCAGGGTGGCAGCGGCAGTTCTGGGACCCCACGCTCTGTCCTCAGTGATTCCCGACCCTTCCAGGGAGCCAGGGCTGCACAGGTTTGCTCCCCACCTCAGACCATCTGCATCCACACAACCCTGGGGATGAGGGGTGCCTGGGAGGGGCTCAGGGTTCGGGCCCAGGCTGCAGAAGCGACCACGTACAGCTCTGACTGTCCCTGTGCATGGGGCTGTCCCGTGTCTCTCAGGGCCTCCCTTTCCTCATAAATGTATAAAGAGCTTAGACCTCACAGCCTGAGGTCCTTTGGGGGTTCACGGAGTGTGGAGTGGGAGTGGCCCTGAGGAGCAGGACCAGAGCGACAAGGGATGAAGGCCCGGGTCTGTCCTCTCCCCTCCGCAGTGGCCCTTCCTGGAGCTCCAGGGTCCACCTTCTCCCACTTTCAGCTCCTGGGGTAAGAAGCGGGGCAGAGGGGAACGGCAAGGGCAGACTTACACAATGGCTTTGTTGGGACAATCGTCCGAGGTCTGGTACCAACCCACCAGCACCTTTTGGGGAATGGATCCTTTGTAGAACTGCAGGCAGCACTCCCGGCCCACGTTGCCTGCTCGAGCTGCGGGGAAGGCCAAGCAGGAACAGGTATGTGTGCTCAAGTCTGCTTGGGGAGGGTCTGTGAGGGCCAGAACGTGTGTGTGTCTCTGTGGTGAGGAGTCTGTGTGTGTGTGGCATCATGTGGGTCCTTGCGTGTGCGTTTCTGCATGTGTGTGTCTGTGTGGTTGGGAGGGGTCTCCTCGGGGGGCTCTGTGATCGTGTTTCTGTGTGGGGGAGTATGTGAGGGGTCTGCACCTGTGTCTCTGTGTGTGAGTCTGTGTGTCAGAGTGTGCATGTTTGTGTGCATGAGGTCGTGTGTGTGCTTTGAGGGGCCCTGCGGTGTTTGTGTGTCTGTCTGTGCACATGTCTGTATGTGTTTGAGAGGATTTGTGTACACATGCCTGTGTGTGCGTCTTTGTGCATGTGCACATTTGTGTGTGGAGATCTGTGTGCAGGTGTGAATCTGTATGTGCCTGGGGAGTCTGCGCATATATGTGTGTGTCTGCATGTGTGTGCATCCATGTGTGCTCACACTCAGACCAGCCCCAAAAACCAAACGTTGACTCTGGACCAGGCTCTGGGCTGACCCTTGGCTGCAGCTGTTCCTTCAGTCCTTAAGCACACCTGGAGACAGGTGCTGTCACTACCCCATTCTACAGATGAGAAAGTGGAGGCCCGGGTGTGAACACACTTTCCCGGGGCTTGGTGTCCTCAGCAGGAGAAAAAATATCCAGCATCTGCAAACCGGCAAACAGACGATCTGTGACTTCAATTCAGACCACCACAAGGTGCTTTCTGAGAAGCCTCGGAGTGTCCTCTCACCATCTTGGGGGTGGAGCTTGGTTTGACTGACACGGAGCTGGCCAGGCCCAGACTTTTACAAAAGTGAGACATGCAGCCAACTGTGACGGTCACCCCAATTAAGCTAGCCCCGAAGACTGCGGCCCTGCCACTGTGCCACCACACGGGCACTAACCAGCTTTGTTTCTCTAAAATAGTCATCTTAGCTCAGCCTTCCTTTCCCAACTGAGTATAAAAATCTCTTTTTTTTCACCTGCTCTGGGGTCGTGTGCTCCTGCCTTGATGCCAGCCCTCTCATTCTATATGCTGTGCTGTGCTTAGGTGCTCGGTCGTGTCCCACTCTTTGACACCACATGGACTGTAGCCCGGCCAGGCTCCTCTGTCCATGGGGCTTCTCCTAGCAGGAATACTAGAGAGGGTTGCCATATCCTCCTCCACGGGATCTTCCAAACCCAGGTCTCCCAGCATTGCAGGAGGATCTTTACTGTCTGGGCCACCAGGAAAGGCCATGAAAACTGGAGTTTTCCTATTCCTTCTCCAGGGGACCTTCCCAACCCAGGAATCGAACCGGGGTCTCCTGCATTGCAGGTGGATTCTTTACCAGCTGAGCTACCAGGGAAGCCCCTCATTGTATATAAAAACCCATTAAATAAACAGACTCTTAACAAATACTTGTGAGAATTGCTCCTTGTCCACTGTCAAAACACAATCACAGTCACTGCCTCATGACATTTGCAGGGGGAGATGTGCAAGCAATTTTTTCCTCAGAAGCTGAGCCCCAGGTTCTAGGACATTCATCTTCCTCCTCCCCCTCTTCATCATCGTTATTTTCCTTTGAACGCCTCCCTCTAAATCCTATTGCTGCCAGCCTCTCACACCTTTGCAGGAATAATGTGCATATGCAGCTGCTGTGGTCTCAGCGGTCCCATCCCTCCTTGCCCAGTGTCCCTTCCTCCTGTGTCTCTCCTCTGCTCTCACCTGCGTGGGTGTCCTGCAGAAGAGCCCCCAGGAGGACGGCGACCAGGAGCAGTGTCTTCAGGGGAGCCATGATGCCAGGAGCCGGGGAGAAGGTCTCTGCGTGTGGGTCCCTCTGCTCAGGGGAGACCAGGGTGAACTCCCAGGGTGAAGGTGACCTATTTAACCTCTTTGGGGATCTTGCCCCGCCTCTGATCACCTCACCCACATCTTTCCCTAGACCCGTGGAATTCAAAGAATTCGGGATGATTCAGCAGAAGTCCAGTCTTGGAATGTTTGCGGCTTTCCAGAGAATGGGCACTCCGTTGGGGACAGAGGTGGGGTATGTGTATCCGGGGGCCATGCACACTTCTCCTTTCACAGGGGACATTTCTTGGTTCCTCAAATAGAACTGAGACGCCTCCATCCTCAGCTGGCTGCATCCCTGCTCAAGCTGGCCAACGTCCTTCATGTTTGGTGCACCCTGGGCAAGGGGTAGGGGCAGCCAGGCTGGAGCCAAGAGGGACTGCCCACCTGGAGGAGCTTTTGGGTGCTGGGAAGGCCTCCTCTGGGGGTCAGCAGGCTGCACGGGCATCATTCTGCAGGGGTAGCTCCATTGCAACCTGAGAAAGGCCTGGGGCCCAGACAGCCTGGGTGTGGGTCCTTTACCAAGTTGGGCTTTGGACCACAGCAGGCCAGAGCCCTACAGGTTTTTGTTTTTTATAGTTTCATGTATTGATTAATTTTTGGCTGTGCTGGGTCTTTGTTGCTAGGTGGGCTTTTCTCTAGCTGAAGTGAGCAGGGGCTACTCTGGAGTTGCTTCTCATGGCGGTGGCTGCTCTTGTTGGGGAGTACAGGCTCAATAGTGTTGGGACCAGCCCAACAACGAACTGACCTGAGGGAGTGGTGCCGCAGAAGAATAAAGAAAAATAAGACTCAGAAATAAAGTGGGGATCGGGGTCAGAAGCCATTCGCAGGCAAAAGCCCAGATCCTAATCCATGCGTGCCTTTATTGGTAACATCTACTTCCTTGTACATGCTCTAGAGATATCTGTTTTTTACAGTCTCAGATTGGGGATAAGGATATACAATGCACAGTCCACACTGTCAGAGCTTCAGGCCTTTCATGAAGCTTTAGCTCCGTTTAGCCCATCAGCTAGTGACAACCTTTCTCAGCAACTCCCTCAAGGCTCTGGTCACGAGAACAGTCACTAATGGTTTTCCATCAGTCACATCAGTACTTCAACATCTTGTTTTCAAGATGTTTTTCCACGTTGTACTTTTTACTGCTCCCAGCCCTTCGCCTGGGAGTGATGAGAAAGTCATTCTTATTTTTCAAAGAAGCCCTGCTAATTATAGTACGGGCTTGTATGGAGCATATTCCCTATGTATCCCCCTTTTTTATTTTTAGAAGCTTTTTTTTGATGATTGTTGATCATAGAAGCCAAAGCGATAGTCGCCGACTGCTGTTGTTGTCTGTTGACTTTCTTGGTGATTTGTTGCCAGACTACGTAGAAACAGAAAAAAAGGCACATAAAAATTAACATGAAACCAGCCATTGATCCTCTGATAGTTTTCAAGTGAGGAATGGGATTTAATTGAGAAATCCCATCAGCTGCTGCTTCCTGCAGATTAGATCTTTGCAAAAGGTGTAGTTTCTGAGAGAAAGTTTCCATAATCTCTTGCTGTAAATTATTACTATCCAGAGATAGATTACCTTGATTTAAGAGGTGTTGTTTAACTTTGTCCCAGTGAAATGAAGATTCGCTGCATTTGTGAGGAGTGACACAAAAAGAAGCAATGCTCCGATCACACTTAAGAGGAATCTGTTTTTGCAGACTGTTTACGATCACCGAGTAGTGTAACAACCTGTTGTAAATCAGCCATTTGTGCAGCTGATTTTCCATCTATTTGTCTTTGGATAGACTAAAGAACATCAGAATCTTTATGCCATTCCTGCACAAAGTGCACTGTCTGTACACGCGGATGTGATGCCGCTCCTGCCACAGCTGCTATAGTAGCTATAGCAATAATTCCTAAAACGGTAGCAATTAACAGTCCAGTTAACCATTTAGTGCATTTTGACACTTTCTTTAAGGATTTCGTCTACCGTATAGACTGTGGGGCTATCCTGCCATGGTCTATTCATTTTTACAGGAAGCCATACTCCAGATCTGGTTTTTAGAATATATAGAGAACAGTCATTCTGAAATTGGAGATAAGAATTGATACAAGTGTAAAAGGAACAATTTTGACAAGTAAGTAACCCAGAAGAGGCATTATGAAAAGTAGGTCCTATCAAAAATACGAAAGGTAAACAAATGCTTTAATCCAATGGGTTGATTTTTTATCAAACTGTAAGAAATGACTGGATATTGTTGAATTAAATTGCCCCTTCCATGCTGTTATGGGTTGGAAGACAGCTGATATTTTCCACAATTCTGATTGTAAAGGCATATAAGGTAATTGAGGCAAGGGAGGGGAGAAACTCTCTCCATGCCAATATATGGAGCTATTAACAATGTTAGTCATGGAGTCATAAGTACTGTTTAACAATATAGGCAAATCCAAATTATTATTTTTATCCAAAGGATCTCCTTTGGGACTCCAATCAATAATTTCTCCAGCAGAAGTATTGGCCATAATATGTCCAGTATTCAGTTCAGTTCAGTTCAGTTGCTCAGTTGTGTCCGACTCTTTGTGACCCCATGAACTGCAGCATGCCAGGTCTCCCTGTCCATCACCAACTCCTGGAGTTCACTCAAACTCATGTCCATCGAGTTGGTGATGCCATCCAGCCATCTCATCCTTTGTTGTCCCCTTCTCCTCCTGCCCCCAATCCCTCCCAGCATCAGAGTCTTTTCCAATGAGTCAACTCTTCGCATGAGATGGCCAAAGTATTGAAGTTTCAGCTTTAGCATCAGTGCTTTCAAAGAATACCCAGGACTGATCTCCTTTAGAATGGACTGGTTGGACCTCCTTGCAGTCCAAGGGACTCTCACGAGTCTTCTCCAACACCACAGTTCAAAAGCATCAATTCTTCAGCGCTCAGCTTTCTTCACAGTCCAACTTTCACATCCATACATGACCACTGGAAAAACCATAGCCTTGACTAGATGGACCTTGTTGGCAAAGTAATGTCTCTGCTTTTGAATATGCTATCTAGGTTGGTTGTAACTTTCCTTCCAAGGAGTAAGCGTCGTTTAATTTCATGGCTGCAGTCATTTTGGAGCCCCCAAAAATAAAGTCTGACACTGTTTCCACTGTTTCCCCATCTATTTCCCATGAAGTGGTGGGACTGGATGCCATGATCTTCGTTTTCTGAATGTTGAGCTTTAAGCCAACTTTTTCACTCTCCACTTTCACTTTCATCAAGAGGCTTTTTAGTTCCTCTTCACTTTCTGCCATAAGGGTGGTGTCATCTGTATATCTGAGGTTATTGGTATTTCTCCCAGCAATCTTGATCCCAGCTTGTGCTTCTTCCAGCCCAGCGTTTCTCATGATGTACTCTGCATAGAAGTTAAATAAGCAGGGTGACAATATACAGCCTTGACGTACTCCTTTTCCTATTTGGAACCAGTCTGTTGTTCCATGTCCAGTTCTAACTGTTGCTTCCTAACCTGCATATAGGTTTCTCAAGAGGCAGGTCAGGTGGTCTGGTATTCCCATCTCTTTCAGAATTTTCCACAGTTTATTGTGATCCACACAGTCAAAGGCTTTGGCATTGTCAATAAAGTAGAAACACATGTTTTTCTGGAACTCTCTTGCTTTTTCAATGATCCAGCAGATGTTGGCAATTTGATCTCTGGTTCCTCTGCCTTTTCTGCTGCTGCTAAGTTGCTTCAGTCGTGTCCGACTCTGTGTGACCCCATAGACAGCAGCCCACCAGGCTCCGCTGTCCCTGGATTCTCCAGGCAAGAACACTGGAGTGGGTTGCCATTTCCTTCTGCCTTTTCTAAAACCAGTTTGAACATCTGGAAGTTCACGGTTCACATATTGCTGAAGCCTGGCTTGGAGAATTTTGAGCATTACTTTATCTGTAGAAGCCTGGCTTGGAGAATTTTGAGCATTACTTTACTAGTGTGTGAGATGAGTGCAACTGTGTGGTAGTTTGAACATTCTTTGGCATTGCCTTTCTTTGGGATTGGAATGAAAACTGATCTTTTCCAGTCCTGTGGCCACTGCTGAGTTTTCCAAATTTGCTGGCATATTGAGTGCAGCATGTCCAGTATTAGCATTACATAATTTCCATTGTACCCAATGTCCTAGTCCAGATTTTATAGAGATAACACAGTTAGGTAGATGGCACGGAGACACAGTAGTATTTTCTCCTGTGATATTAAAGAAAAATGCCTCTAATAAGAAAAAATGAATTTTGTTCCCTTGAGATTCTTTAACTATAGATAGCCAACTTTGTAATCCTCTTTTAAGACAATGAGTTTCTGCTCCCATACATATAGGGGTCAGATCTGTTCCCACAGTATAATTAACACTAACATTTGAAAGTTGTCAGCCCTCTTCTTCTGGTTTTAAAGGAAGGCTTGGGTCAAAAGATCTGGGTAGCCAAGAAGAATCATTTATGAAAACTGGAACAGAAGAATCCTCCCACATAGTTGATCTTAATAGGGGAGGATTGGGCACATATGCCCAATAAGTATGATTGGCACCTACCATGGTAATTACCACAGATAACATAGCCAAGAACAAGGTAGCTGAGGTCAAAGGCTGTCGCTGTTCTTTGACCAATTTTTCCCTTTCAGTGGTCAGTTTCTTCAATTGACCCCAAGTAAGTGGTTTGGCTTTGTTGGTCCTTGGAGTCGGTTCGGAGTGATTGCTGATCGTCAGTCTTGTTATCCCCATCACTGGCGGCTCTCCGGGAGGATCGATGTCAAACCATGTCCTCCTCTTTCCTTACTTTGACCTGCCTTCCTGGTATCCAGTGGTGTTGTCTGTCATCTGAAATGACAAGAGCATAACTTTGTCCTTTCTTAAGTCTAAGGCCCTTACACCAGTTGTTCATAGCATTTTCCCACCATACCGGAGTATTATCTGCAATCATTTGACCAGGGGTATAATTTTCACTAAGAACGGTGTTCTGAAAAATGCAGTGTTGCTGCTGGCGTTGTATAATCCAATCATAAATAAAAAAAATCTAAAATAAATAAAGCTTGGGCTAATTTCTCTTTTGGTGTTATCAATATGCCATACTTTTCTCCCCCTTTCTGTTTAAATAACTTATTTTTTACAGTACGATGAGTGTGTTTAATAATAGCTTGGCCTTGAGAATTATATGGAATGCCTATAGAATGAGAAATATTTAAATCAGATAAAAATATTGCAAAACCATGACTCACATATGTAGGGCCATTATTGGTTTTAACATGTTTTGGTAGAGCCACGTAAGAAAAGGCTTCCAAAAAAATGTGAGATAACATGAGCAGATGTTTCTCCAGAATGAGCAGAAGCAGAAATCATGCCTGAATAAGTATCCACAGAAACATGAACAGCTCCCAAACGTCCAAAAGAAGGAACATGAGTAACATCAGTCTGTCAAATATCGTTGGGATAATGGCCTCTGGGATTAACCCCTGTAGTTGTAGGAACGTGGTGAATAAGAGTACATGTAAGGCAGGCAGAAACAGTATTTCGGGCTCCTTGTCTGGATAATTGAAATTTATTCATCAAGCCAGTGTATTTGAACGTGTGAGTTGATGAAATTTATAAGGAGTAAGAAATGCAATTAGCAAAGAGTCCGTGGGATCATTGCTCTTTGCCAATGGTCCGGGCAAATTAGAACAAGATCTGATATGTGTAACGTAAAAAGGGGCAAAACGAAGCCTTACTATATTTTTTAATTGAGATAATATGGTAATAACAGATGATTTAGAAGAAGCCTTTGGTAGAGATATGGTTTCAATAATTTGTGTTATCCGTACAGCATATTGAAAATCTGATATAATATTTAATGCTATAGAAACATCCTGTAATAAGATAGCAATAGCCTCTAATTCTGCTTGTTGAACAGAGGCTAGGCTAGATTGCCAAACCTTTGTTGTGGGTCCAGTATAACCGGTTTTGAGAATTTTATTTGTGTCAGTAAAATACACGGGGGCGTTAGTAAGAGGAATTGTTTTAGTAATAATAGGAATTATCCATTTGTGTTTAGCAGCAATAGTACTCAAAGGTGACTTTGGAAAATGGTTATGAACCTCAACTATGAAATCAGCAATGGCAATTTGCCAATCCATACTGGTAACAAATAATTTGATCATTAGTGAAAGGAAGAACAATTTAATACTGATAATAACCAGAAAAGTTATATACATCTGGATCTCATTTTTGAAATAAGAAAGGAAATAAGCATTATGTAAGTAGTCATTATTTTCTTTGGAGTGTGGGATAAAAATCCCCATTCAAGGATACCCTGTGGTTGCTGTAATATTCCTGTAGGGGAATCTAAAGTAGGGAGAATAAGTAAAGAAATTGGCACAGTCAGATTTACTGGTTTAAGCTGTCTTTGCTGGAGAGCTTGATTTACAAGATCCAATTCCTGTTTAGCCTGTTCTGTTAGTACCAGGGGGTTATTTAAATCAGAGTCTCCTTGTAGGATTTGAAATAGGTGTGTTAAGGAATGACTGGGAATTCCTAAAGATGGTTGCAACCAATTTATATCTCCTAAATGGCAACCCACCCCAGTAGTCTTGCCTAAAGAATCCCATAGACAGAGGAGCCTGGCAGACTACAGTCAATGGGGTCACAAGAGTTGGACACGACTTAGTGACTAAAGAGAAGTGAAGTCGCTCAGTTGTGTCCAACTCTTTGCAATCCCATGGACTGTAGCCTACCAGGCTCCTCTGTCCATGGGATTTTCCAGGCAATAGTACTGGAGTGGATTGCCATTTCCTTCTCCAGGGGATCTTCCCAACCCAGGAATCGAACCCCAGTTTCCTGCATTGTAGACAGATGCTTTACCGTCTGAGCCACCAGGGAAGCGACTAAACCACCACCAATAATTTCTGAAAATCATTTAAAGTTTTCAAGGAATCAGTTCGAATTTGTATTTTTTGTGGTTTAGTAATATTTCTTTGGAATATATATCCTAAATAAGTATAAGGTTCCTGCTCTTGTCATTTATCAACAGCAATACGCAAGCCATATTCTTTTAATTTAATCTCTGTGTTTAAGAAAATACGTTGAAGTTTCTCAGCAGAAGGAGAAGCTAAAAGAATATCATTCATATAGTGGATAATATAAGCATGAGGGAATTGTTTTCTAATAAATTCAAGTGGTTGGGAGACATACAATTGACATAATGTAGGACTATAAAGCATTCCTTGTGGCAATACCTTCCAGTAATATCAAGACACTAGTTTTTTATTATTAATTGATGGTACAGTAAAAGCAAAACAGAGAGCATCAGATTCTTATAGAGGAATAGTATAAAAACAATCTTTAAGATCAATGATTTTTATTTTCCAATTTTGCGGTATCACAGAAGGTGATGGAATGCCTCGTTGTAAAGCACCCATAGGTTTGATTATAGCATTCAGTTCAGCTCAGTTCAGTCGCTCAGTCATGTCCGATTCTTTACGACCCCATGAATTGCAGCACGCCAGGCCTCCCTGTCCATCACCAACTCCTCGAGTTCACCCAAACTCGTGTGCATCGAGTCGTTGATGCCATCCAGCCATCTCATCCTCTGTCGTCCCCTTCTCCTCCTGTCCCCAATCCCTCCCAGCATCAGAGTCTTTTCCAATGAGTCAGGTCTTCATATGAGGTGACCAAAGTATTGGAGTTTCAGCTTTAGCATCAGTGCTTCCAAAGAATACCCAGGACTGATCTCCTTTAGAATGGACTGGTTGGATCTCCTTGCAGTCCAAGGGACTCTCAAGAGTCTTCTCCAACACCACAGTTCAAAAGCATCAATTCTTCAGTGCTCAGCTTTCTTCACAGTCCAACTTTCACATCCATACATGACCACTGGAAAAACCATAGCCTTGACTAGACGGACCTTTGTTGGCAAAGTAATGTCTCTGCTTTTGAATATGCTATCTAGGTTGGTCATAACTTACCTTCCAAGGAGTAAGCGTCTTTTAATTTCATGGCTGTAGTCACCATCTGCAGTGATTTTGGAGCCCCCAAAAATAAAGTCAGCTACTGTTTCCACTGTTGCCACATCTATTTCCCATGAAGTGATGGGACCAGATGCCATGATCTTCATTTTCTGAATGTTGAGCTTTAAGCTCAACATTTCACTCTCCTCTTTCACTTTCATCAAGAAGCTTTTTAGTTTCTTTTCACTTTCTGCCATAAGGGTGGTGTCATCTGCATATCTGAGGTCATTGAGATTTCTCCTGGCAATCTTGATTCCGGCTTGTGCTTCTTCCAGCCCAGTGTTTCTCATGATGTACTCTGCATATAAGATAAATAAGCAGGGTGACAATATACAGCCTTGATGTACTCCTTTTCCTATTTGGAACCAGTGTGTTGTTCCATGTCCAGTTCTAACTGTTGCTTCCTGACCTGCATACAAATTTCTCAAGAGGCAGGTCAGGTGGTCTGGTATTCCCATCTCTTTCAGAATTTTTCCACAATTTATTGTGATCCACACAGTCAAAGGTTTTGGTAAAGTCAATAAAGCAGAAATAGATGTTTTGCTGGAACTCTCTTGCTTTTTCAATGATCCAGTGGATGTTCGCAATTTGATCTCTGGTTCCTCTGCCTTTTCTAAAACCAGCTTGAACATCAGGAAGTTCACGGTTCACATATTGCTGAAGCCTGGCTTGGAGAATTTTGAGCATTACTTTACTAGCGTGTGAGATGAGTGCAATTGTGCGGTAGTTTGAGCATTCTTTGGCATTGCCTTTCTTTGGGATAGCATTAATTTTTCTTAAATCAGTCAATATTCTCCATTTCCCAGATTTCTTCTTAATAACAAAGACAGGAGAATTCCAAGGACTAGTAGTTGAGGCAATATGATTAAGAGATAATTGCTCCTCTACTGGCTGTTCAAGAGCCTGTAACTTTTCATGTGATAGGGGCCACTGCTCTGTCCAAATAGGCTCCTCAGATTCCCATGTCAATTTAAGTGCTGTTTTTCATTGTTTGGCAGTGGCCCCCACAACCTGTGTATTTTGAACAGGATTGTATCTCATATTTGCCATAATTTGTTTAGCTTGAGAAGATATAGTAGGAATTGTTACATAAGTTCCCCATTGCATCAATAGATCTCATCCCCATAAATTAATAGGGAATATCTGCAACTAAAGGTTGTAAAGGTGCAAGTTGTTCGGGGCCTGAACAGGTCAAAATATTAGTACTTTTTTGAATATTTTGCATAGTTCCAATTCCAGTTAACATAATAGGGATATCTGTTAAAGGCCAAGAAACTGGCCAATGCTTTTTAGATATTATAGAAACATCAGCTCCAGTATCTATAAGTCCTGAAAATTGCTTATTATTAATATATACAGATAATGTGGGTCTAGAATCAGATACAAAAGTTTGCCAACGTACCTATTTTCCTGTCCTCCAGTTTTCCAAATCCTCCAGTTTTTTAAATATGAGATTTACTAGTAGTGATATAAGGTAATAATAACAACTGAGCTATACAATCTCCTTTTATTATTTGATAAGGACACTCTGTTTTCATCATAATAGAAATTTTGCCCTCATAATCTTCATCTATAACCCCCATTAGGACTTGAACTCCCTTACTTGTTAAACTACTGTGTCCTAATAATAACCCCACACTTCCTTTATATATTGGACCTTTAATTCCTATAGGGATTTTATAAATTCCCATAGCTGGCATAAGAAGTAAATTATCAATGGCGGGGATATCTAATGTTGCACTCCCGGATGTTGCAGGAAGGAGGTTGGCAACCCGGGTGTATGGTTTGAAAGGGCTGGATGAGTTTGCTGTTCGCTGGCTGGGTACACAAAAGGAACAGCTTTCCAGGTTTGTTGAGAGCTCATATTGTTTGACAGGCCCTGAGCAGAGCCCTTCTTCCAGTTTCCCGACAAAGGGGATCCAATTTTATGAATTTAGATCTACACTGATTAGCCCAATGATTTCTTTATTATAGCAAGGGCATAATCCAGGTGTCTTTTCATTTGTGGGAGTAGGCTTATTAGGGGTATTTTATTAGTCTTGCAATTTTTCTGCACATGTCCTCTCTTACCATAACTAAAACATTTAATCTCCTGATTCGTTTATTGTTTCAAGCCCGTAATGGCTTGAACCAACAATTGCATCTTATAGGGTTCTGTTCCAATATCATGACAAGCCTTAATATAATCCTCTAGAGGCTTTCCTTGTGTTTTGAGAGGCTGTAAAACCTTTTGACATTCTGAATTCATATTATCATAGGCAAGCATCGGTAATAACATATCCCTTAATTCAATTTGAGCAATAGTTCTCACTAGATTTTGTCTTAATTGGGTGATAAAATCAGTACAAGGTTCTTCATTAGATTGTTTTACATTAACAAAAGAAGGATGAGACTGTCTTGGGGGGCTAACCTTTTCCCACGCCCCAAGACAAATGAATCTTATTTGACTTATAAGTTGATCATAGAATTATAGTTGTTTCTGAACCCCTTGATATGCTCCTGACCCCATTAATTGTTCCACAGTAATATTAAGAGGAGGATTAGCAGCTGCATTTCTTTGAGCCTGTTGAGAGGCCTCATCTTGCCACCATGTTCAGAATTGTAAAAATTCCGAAGTGGATAAGCAAGTTCTAGGAGTCGTTTCTCAATCATATGGAATGAGTTGTTCAGACTGAGCCAACCCCTGAATAAGACCTGTGGTGTAAGGAGATGTAGTTCTATACTGTGTTCATGCCTGTTTAATCTCCTTATTAGTTTTAAAAGAGAGAGGAGTATGTTCAAATTGTACCCCGCCTTGTGAAAGTTCAGCATTAGGGGGCACCTCATGATAACAGTCACGATAACAGGTAAAACCAAAGTACCAAGGTCACCTTCTTGCCTCACTGCTCGTAGAGCTTGTTGAAAAGATGAGAGAGCAGGCGCATACGTCTTTGGTATTGTGACTGCGGCTGTAAATAAGTACCCCATCATCCAATGGTGTATCAGGATCTGGTGGACAGGGTTCCTGAGCTATAGGGGGCTCTGGCCAAGGGGCCGAAGGCTGTGAGACTGGTGATAAAGGGAAAGCTTGAGGATGTTGTCCCGTACCATAGTTAATGTGAGATTTAGGACTCAAAAATCAAGCCTCTCTCTCCCCTTCCAAAGGATTATATTTCCCTTTATCCAGATTTTCATAAATATGAGGCAGCCGGACAAGCGGCTCCTGACATGCAGGAGGAGCAGGAGTATCGGATTCTGAATCAGAAGAGTCAGACCGTTCAGATTGTAAAGGAGCCAAAGTAGTATATAAGGTTACAAAGAGACCACACACTTATAGGAATGGGTTCCCCAGACTGATAGGCTCTACGCAAACAACGCATCACTTCTTTCCACTCATTAAGACTCAAAGTCCCTTTTTCTGGGTTCAACTAGTAACAGTGCTTATGAATTGCCTGAAATGATTCCCCCAAATTCTCTTCTTTCATTTGCACTCCAGAGCTGTGTAGTAAGGTTTTTAGAAGCATAATATAGTCAGCATGCTTAGAAGGAGATCGCCCCATTGTGTCCCTGATTGACAAATCCACAGGGGTGTCCTCACCGAGTACTTTCACTGTCCTCCGATCTCTCGGCTGGAATTCTCCGTGTCTTTTGGCACTGTCAAAAAGCCTTGAAAGCTACTTGCACCCTCAGGTCCCTGTTTGGGCGCCAAATGTTGGGACAAGCCTAACAACGAACTGACTGAGGGAGCAGTGCTGCAGAAGAATAAAGAAAAATACACAGGCAAAAACCCAGATGCTAATCCTTGCATGCTTTTTATTGCTAACATCTACTTTCTTGTACATGCTCTAGAGATATCTGTTTTTTACAATCTCAGATCGAGGATAAGGATATACAATGCACAGTTCTCAATGTCAAAGCTTCAGGCCTTTCATGACTCTGTTTAGCCCATCAGCTAGTGACAACCTTTCTCAGCAACTCCCTCAAGGCTCTGGTCATGAGAACAGTCACTAATGGTTTTCCATCAGTCACATCAGTACTTCAACATCTTGTTTTCAAGATGTTTTTCCACGTTGTACTTTTTACTGCTCCCAGCCCTTTGCCTGGAGAAGGCGATGGCACCCCACTCCAGTACTCTTGCCTGGAAAATCCCATGGATGGAGGAGCCTGGTAGGCTGCAGTCCGTGGGGTCGCTAAGAGACATGACTGAGAGACTTCCCTTTCACTTTTCACTTTCAGGCATTGGAGAAGGAAATGGCAACCCACTCCAGTGTTCTTGCCTGGAGAATCCCAGGGATGGCAGAGCCTGGTGGGCTGCCATCTATGGGGTCACACAGAGCCGGACACAACTGAAGTGACTTAGCAGCAGCAGCAGCCCTTTGCCTGGGGGTGATGAGAAAGTCATTCTTATTTTGCAAAGAAGCCCTGTTAATTATGGTACAGGCCTGTGCGTAGCATATTCCCTACAAATAGTTGCGGCGCTCAGGCTTAGTTGCTCTGCAGCATGTGGGATCTTCCTGGGTCAAGGATCAAACCCTTGTCTCCTGCATTGGCAGGCAGATTCTTTACCCCTGAGCCACCAGGGAAACGTCGCAACAGGTTTGAATCGCCATTTAGTCCTAATCTGTAGAGACTGGGAAGCCAAGTTCCCCCAAATGGGGCATCTCACTCTAGGCTGCAGAACGGAAGGGAAGGATCCTTGGAAGAGAATGCCTCTGGCTCCTAGGAGAGTCAAGTCAGCTTGGAACACATGATCAGGGGCTGTCCTCAGCCAGGCCCTGAGCAGACATTCCATGAACCCCGTGGGCTGCGGGTGGGTCTCCTGGCCACCAGAGAAAACAGCCAATTGTCTGCTCGGTGCTCCCCAGGCCAGATTATGGGAGTTCCTTACCTAGAAGGAGAGTCCCATGCCCCCCTCCTCAACCTACATCTCATAGGGCCACCCTGGACTTTGATTCTGACATGCAGGATCTAAGCCTGGCTCCACCCTGTCCCTGAGCAACCAGCGGCAGCTCAGAATGACACACACCCACTTCTGCAATGGGGTGTGAGGTGCATTTGACCCCCTCACAGCCAGCTCTGTGTTACTCACTGAGCCATTACCATCATTTCATTACCAGTGATGAAAACAACAGCAGACACTATTGTTTTTGTTTCTAACTGAAGGTTAGTTGATCCATATAACACCATGTGAGTTCCAGGAGCACTACGTAGTGATTCAATATTTCTATGCATTATAAAGTCATCACCATGATAAATCTAGTTACCATTCATTACTGTACAAAGTTATTACAATATTATTGACTATATTCCCCCACTCTGGACCTTTCATCCCAGTGACTCATTCATTTGGCAACCTGGAAGGTTGTACCTCTTTATCTCCCTTACCTATTTCACTCCTCCCCCTGCCCTTTCTCCCTTCTAGCTATCACATGTTTGTTCTCTGTGTCTAAGAGTCTGTTTCTGTTCTCTTATGTTTGTCCATTGGTTCTTTGGATTCGACATCTGAGTGAAATCTTATGGTATTTGTCTTTCACTGTCTGACTTATTTCACTTGGTACAATCCCCTCTAGATCCATCTATGTTGTCACAAATGGCAAGGTTTCATTCTTCTTAATGGCTGAGTAATATTCCATTGCATATACAGGGGTGGTGGTGGTGGTTTAGTTTCTAAGTGGTGTCTGACTCTTTGCAACCCCATGGACTGTACCCCACCAGGCGCCTCTGTCCATGGGATTTCCCAGGCAAGAATACTGGAATGGGTTGCCATTTCCTCTTCCAAGGGATATTCCTGACCCAGGGATTGAACCCAGGTCTCCTGCATTGCAGGCAGATTCTTTACCACTGAGCCACCAGGGAAGCCCTCCATTGTTTATATACCATATCTTTATCTGTTCGGCTGTCGATATACATTTAGGTTGCTTCCATGTCTTGGCTATCGTAACTAGTGCTGCTACAAACATAAGGGTGCAAATATCTTTTCAAATTAATGTTTTTGTTTTCTTCAGATAAAGTAGAAGAAAGAATTAGAGTTGTTGGATTCCATGGTAGTTCTATTTTTAATTTTTTCAAGAAATTCCAGAATGTTTTCCCCAGTGGCTTCACCAACTTACATTCTCATCAACGGTGCACAAGCGTTCCCTTTCCTCCACATCCTCACCAATACTGTTACTTGCTGTCTTGTTAATAATTGTTCTGAGGCCTGAGGTGATGTCTCACTGTGGTTTTGATCTGTATTTTCCTAATGATTAGTGATGCAGAGCAGCTTTTCACGTGCCAAATGGCCATTTGTATGTCTTCTTTGGAAAAATGTCTTTTCAGTTCCTCTACCCATTTTAGGGGGCTTCCCAGGTGGCGCTAGTGGTAAAGAACCTGGCTGCCAATGCAGGAGACAGAAGAGATGTGGGTTCAATCCCTAGGTTGGGAAGATCCCCTGGAAGGAGGGCATGGCAACCCACTCCAGGGATTCCTGCCTGGAGAATCCTGTGGACAGAGAAGCCTGGTGGGCTACAGTCCATAAGGTTGCACAGAGTCAGACATGACTGACTTGACTTAGCGTGCACATACACACGCCCTTTTTTTAATCATTTTTTTTTTTATTGAGTTGTATGAGATCTTTGTATATTTTGGATAAAGAAAGAAAGTGAAAGTGAAGTCGCTCTGTCGTGTCTGACTCTTTGCGACCCCATGGACTGTACCCACCAGGCTCCTCCATCCATGGAATTTTTTAGGCAAGAGTACTGGAATGGGTTGCCACTTCCTTCTCCAGGGGATCTTCCCGACCCAGGGATCGAACCTGGGTCTCCCACATTGCAGGCAGACACTTTACTATCTGAGCCACCAGAGAATCCCATATATTTTGGAGATGTTAACCCCTAATTAGATATATCAGCTGCAAATATAATCTCCCATTCAGTAGGCTGCCTTTTTGTTTTGTTGATAGTTTCCTTCTCTATGAAAAGATTTCCAGTTTGATGTAGTCCCATTTCTTTTTCTCTGTATGTTTATTCTTTAATTCTTCCAGGTCTTTGTTAATTGATTCTTGCATTTTCTCCATTTTGTTTTCAAGGTTTTTGATCATCTTTACTATCATTATTCTGACCATTTGTTTTTGATTTTGTTTCCCTTTCCTGAGGAGACATATAAAAAAAAAATTACTGAGGCCATTGTCAAAAAATGTACTACCTATGTTCTCTTCTAGGATTTTTATGGTTGTAGTTTTACACTTAAGTCTTCAATCCATTTTGAGCTTATTTTTGTATAGGGTGTGAGAGAGTAGTCCAGTGTGATTTTTTTTTTAAACTTTAAACAGTTTGATTTTTTTTTTTTTGCATGTAGTTGTTCAGTTTTCCCAACATCATTTATTGAAGAGGTTGTCTTTTCCTTGTTGCATATTCTTATTGCCTTTGTCATAGATTAATTGCCCACATAAGTCTGAGTTTATTTCTGGGCTCTCGAGTCTGTTCTGTTGATTGATGCATCCATTTTTGTGTGGTATCATAATGCTTTGATTGCTGCAGCTTTTAAAAAATATTATTTATCAGTTTGACTATGCTGGGTCTTAGTTGTGGCATCTAAGGTCTTTGATCTTCATTGTGGCATGCAAATTCTTAGTTGTGGCATGTTGGATCTAGTTTCCTGACCAGACATCAAACCCAGGCCCCCTGCATTGGGAGCCTGGAGTCTTAGCCACTGGACCACCAGGGAAGTCTCTACTGCAGCTTTGTAGGGTAGTTTAAAATTAGGTGCCATTTGTTGAAACCCAACTCTACCAGGAGCAGTGCTCAGACTATAATCTCATCAGCCCTCATGGCTCACCTGTGAAAGGAACCCATGATGCTCAACTAGACCATAGGATAAGGTCAGGTGCTCCTCCTTCTCCTCCCCCAAGGCCACTTTGGAGGCTGGACTGCTTCAGTTCCTGGTTGGGGGAGTCCTCCCCTCCATGGCAGAACCACCCTGTGGGCAGGATCCTCTATCATGGCTTTGCTGTGTGACCTCAGGAAGCTCACAGACCCTTTCTGGGCCTCAGTTTCATTACCTGCAGAGAGACTCAGGGGCCCCACCAAAATTTTAGATCTGAGAAAGATGGGATCTGCCCTTAGAGAACCTCACACGAGAATCTCTCTGTTTCTTAGAGTCACAACCCATGTCAGAGACCCCTTAGCCCCACCCATTCCTCAAGCCACAGCCCAGGAGGGTTCTCTCTGCCCCCAGTCTGTCCCGCTGACCATATCCTCTTATCCCCAGGGCAAACTTTGGCCTGGAGACAGAGCCTGGAGCCCAGAGGAAACACAAAATCCCAGGGTTTCCTGGGGAGGGCCTGCGTCCTAGGAGGAGGCAGAGGGAGCATGTTTATTGATGCAGGCCCTCCTAGGGGGGGAGTCTCTAGACCCAGCATGCCCTCTACCCAGTGGCATCTGCCCACTGTCTCATAGCTGCCCCACCTCCCAATGAGGCCCCCATGCTCTTCTCTGCCGGACAACAGGGAACTGTTACCATGATGATTAGCAGTTTATTAACCATGAGGCTTCCCCAACCCCCACAGCTGGGGAAACTCCCTGAGTGGGTTTTGAGTCCCCTTTGTTTTTGCCACCGACTCAGAACTCTTCTCTGGAACAAGCCAAGTTCCCCTGCCCCTTCCAAGGAACAGGTTACATGAGAAGACACAAAGGATTCTGGACCAGCTCCGGGCGGGTGCAGCTTGCCTCGCTGGGGACAGGGAGCGGAGCAACCAAGGTGCCCGGGAGCCCCTGCCAGGTGCCTGGTGTGTGCTGGGGTCATGGACGGGCAGAGTTCAGAGGCCAGCCCTGACCCCGGGGGAGTTCGCAGGAGATGAGGATGGAGAGACAAGGCCCGGCCCCACAGGGGAACATGCAGGTGAGACAAAGGGCCAGGGGGCCTGGAGTGGGGAGATGTTGCTTTTGGCTAGCTTGGATGCCACAAGGAGGCTGCAGCCAGTGAGATGGGCCGGGTGGGTGGAAGGATTCATACCAAGGGAAGGAGGAGTGGGCATTTCACACCAGGGAAGCACTGAGCACAGATAAACGGGGGGAAACAGCATGGGATGCTGCTGGAGCAAATGGTCTGGGTGTGACGCTGAGGCAGTCAACTCCGTGGGCACGGGAGGGTGTCTGCTTTGCTTACCACTATGTGTGTCCCCAGTGCCAAGCATGGCGCCTACCACCCAGTGGGCTCCACAGTGAGGCTCGACTGAGTGAGCACAGGCTGGAAAGGGAAGTTGATGACATGGAGCAGAAACGGAGGGAGAAGTCCTGGAGGGCTGAGTGCATCTTTCAGCCTTCCTTGGTAGGCAGAATGGACCAGGGACATTTTTGAGGTGGTTTCCTCACCGGGGATTAACCCATTTATTCCTCTTTGGTTCTCCCAGCTGTGAGACAAACTCCAAGGGACCTTCCAGATGAGTGTCCTGGAGTCTGGGCCTGTGATCAGGGTCTCAAAAGACCTTTGAGATGCTATGAGGACTCTGGGGCTCCAAGGTCTGTGGGGGGCAGTGCTGGGGAACCAGGAATGCTCCCTGGAGGAAGTGACAGCTAGGGGCTGCTGGAGAAGGGGTGCAAGGGAGGGGGTGTAGGGGAGGGGTGCTGCAGCTGGAGGAAGGGAATGGGTACAGGAGGGAAGCAGGCCAGGTGCAGGCCCGTTGGGAGAAGAGCATCAAGGGGGAACTGGATCTGAAGGGGAGGAAGCAGCAATGTGGACTGTCTTAACACCTCTGACTCAAGCTGGCCAGACACCTGCCTGTTCACCTATGGACCCTCCTGCCCTAACACTGCTGCCACGGGGAGTGCCTTGAGGATTAAACCAGCTGGAGGGCTCAACATCCCCCCAGCTTTAGCCTGAAGGGGTCAAACTGGCCTGATTCTGGGTCTTGCACTTGAAAGGTGGGGGGAGGGGTCCTGTCCCACCTCTGGCTCTACCGCAGGCTGGGCGGGACCATACATGCAGCTGTCACGCCTCCCAAGACTTAGCCCCAAGCCACGGAGCAGGGACCAGGTTGCTGGGGTGTGGAAGCTCTTCATCACCTTCAAATTGCACGTGACAACTGTCACTTGGCTGGCAAAGCTGTCATGTGGGTTACTTGTGTCAGTTGAGGCTCCAGGAGGTGCGACGACTTGTCTCCTGCAGGACATGTATGTAGCATTGTACACACTCGGCTCCGTCCTCTGGCAGCGGAAGCGAGGTTCATCCTGCCCCGCCCCTGGGGGCTGAGGTGCTCAGGTCTCCAAATTTATCTCCATCTTCCAATCCCAAGACGTGTCCCACTCCCCTGTCCTGAAAATCTGACCTGCTCACTGATGAATCAATTGTTCTGATAGGTTATGGGTCTGCTTGATTCCTCAGGTCAGAAATGCAAGGGCAGTCCCTGCCTCAGGCTCTCCTTTCCCTCACCTTACTGAGTCAGCCACCCAGACATGACTTGAATCCATCTCTTTTTCACCATCCACATGGCCAGCCCTCCATTTCTCTCCCGGACCACGGTCCACATCCATCTCCCAGCTCCCAGCCTTGGCCCCAAGTCCATCCTCACTAAAGCCCAGTCATCTTCCACAAACACAAATCTCAGCAAGGCTCTCCCCTCCCCAAATCCTTCAATGCTTCCTCATTACCTTCAGGATGGAGTCTAGATTCCCACCAACTTTTCAACTTTTGTCCCCAGCCCTGCCACCCACATCACTTTGTTCCAGTCACATCAATGTTCTTTCAGTTCCTTGAAAAAGGCCAGGCTCTCACTGACACTCCTCAAGCCTTTGGACAAGCCTGCCCTACTCCTGCTTCCTGTCTAGAACACTCTCTTGCTCCCCACACCCTACCTCCATTCATTCCTACGCTCCTTCAGATCACAGCTTAAACCTTCACTTCCTTCCTTCAGCCCCAACTTTTCTCTGTGTCCTCAAAGGTCACTGACTTCCCCATTATGCTGTCTTCATTGCATTGTTATACCTGGCTTATTCCTGTGAACTCCTTGAAAACAGGAACTCTTTTGTCTTTCAACTTGTACCTCCAGGACTTAGCACCCAGCTGATATGCCATAAAATATGTTTATTGTATGGATGAAGCGTTGGTGGTTGGATGGACGGGTGAACAGATGAGTGATTGGATGATGGATGGATGGACGGATGGATGTGTGGCTGGGTAAGCGGCTTCATGGATGGATGGATGGATGGACGCTTACACAATTCTGAAGTACAGCTTGGACTTAGCTTCTGTTCTATCCCAGCGGCTTCTTCACCCCAGAACAAGTGATTTTTGATCCAGTGTATGTGTCCCCTCAGCTCATGAGATACACCTGAATCCTCTGTTACGAATGAGGTGGAGGAAACCAAACAAGGCACTCTTTTGACTTTTTTTCCACCTAGTTAACAGCTTCCTTGTGGGTTGTGGCCATTTCTTGCTTCCTGCCAAACCTAAATTGCTTCAACTGTGGCTTTGATCTCATTCGTTCTTCGTCCTAGAAGGGTCTTCCTCCCTCCACATGCTCTCACCCCTTGGCTTCTGACACTATCCCACCTCAGGGTCCCCTTCCCCTCTGCCGATGACGTGATCCCTTTTGCCTGCTTGCATAAAACCTCTCCTTGACCCCAACTCCCCTCTCCCCTAGCCTCCAGCACTCCAGCATGCTTTCCTCCTATTTCCCCTTTTATTTTTCCCCTTTTACGAATGTGACCAAACTTCTCCGATGTGTGGTCTACATCTCCCACTACCAATTTCCTCTCTGCCCACATGTGATTGAATTCTTAGAATGTGGCTTCTGGTACTGACACTCCAGGGATGTGACTCTCTCTGGGCAGCTCAACCCCCGCACCCTGAACTTCTCATCCTTTCCCAGAGGACAGTGTGGGGCAGTGGTTACCAGCAGATGCTCTGGGAGCAGTGTCTACAGCCCTGGGCCCCAGTCTATCATCTACCTGTTCCTGGTTATGTGACCCTGTGAACAAGACTAGGAATCTCACTGTCCTTGTTTGTAAAATGGGCATGTGGGTAAGATTCTGCCTCATGGTATTGCTGGGAAAATGAACTGAGATGATGAAGGTAAAGTTCTCAGTCTCCAGCTGGATGGATGAGTCCCCTTGTCATCACTGAGCACCCATTTCCCTTCTTGACATTCCTCCTGTGGGATTCGGGACATGCTTTTCTCTCACTTGAGCTCTGTGTGGGCTCCTCTCCTCAGTAATGGGCTTCCCAGGTGGCGCTATTGGTAAAGAACACACCTGCCAGTACAGGAGACAGAAGAGACCTGGGTTCCATCCCTGTGGTGGGAAGATCCCCTGGAGGAGGGCATGGCAACCCACTCCAGTGTTCTTGCCTGGAGACTCCCACGGACCGAGGAGCCTGGCGGGCTAGAGTCCATGGGGCCCCAAAGAGTCGGACTTGGCTGAAGCGATTTAGAATGCAGGCACTCACACTCCTCAGTAATGTGTCTGAGCTCTCACCACAGGCGGGGCAGGGTTCTTAGCAGTTATGCTGATTAGTTTCCTTTGTCCTCACAACAGCCCTAGAAGGTAAGAACTATTTTTATCTACATTTTATGGATGAGGAAACTGGGGACCAACCGCAATGGTTGAGAAACTGGTCCAAGGGCACAGAGCTAGCTTGTGGTACAAGTGTGCTTGGGACTCTGTCCTAGGATGTGTTTTCACCTCAAGCAACCCTTTCTCCTTCCAAGATGTCTCCACTCAAACCTTTGATCTTAGCACGGATGCTTCCGTAGCATAACAGACCAGACACACAGCCCAGGACCCCGCTGTCTCCTCTGGCGTTCTCCTGCCTGCACTGTCGGATGCCTTAGCTCTCTGCCTTGCCGTCTAGCTGGTTCTGTGTGCATCTGCCACCCACACTGGACTGGGGGCTCCAGAGAGGCAGAAAACTGTGTCCTCATGGTTCTCGCAGCCTCAGGAACCAGAAAGGCAGAACCGAGTTCCCTCTCAACTGACTTCCCTTTTTTTCTGTGTAGGTTAGCCTCATTCCCTACCTCCCCATATGTCTCACTGGTCTGAAACTTTGCCCTTGACTCATTCCTCGCCTCCAGCCCCCACATTGCATCAGGCACAGACTCCACTCGGTAATGTCTTCAGGCAGCTTTCAGCTTTCTCACTTCCTCCTCATTCCCACTGGCTCAACTCACATCCTTCATGCCCAGACAGTATACCAACACTCCCAGTATATTTTCTCCTCTCTGGTCCTGCAGACACCACCCACCTCCCTGCCTGTATCTGGTGGGTCTTTCTCAAGTGCTGCTCTGACTTCGTACTGCCCACCCTCAAGAACCATCACTGGTTCCCTGCTTCCTTCCACCTCCACTGGAAACTCTTCAGGCCAGTCTTTAAGCCCTGGCATCAGTCTGGTCCCTCCCTCCCTGGTCAGTCTCATCTCGAGTTTCCCCAGGGTTCAATTTCTACTCTGTGCCTGGGTTTGCAGCTCCTGTCCTCTCTTTTTCTGGATTTACCCACCTCCTATCCCCAAACCAAATTCTGTCCCTTTCTTATCTATATGTGTATTAGTCACTGCTGCTGCTGCTGCTGCTAAGTCGCTTCAGTCGTGTCCAACTCTGTGTGACCCCATAGATGGCAGCCCACCAGGCTCCCCCGTCCCTGGGATTCTGGGCAAGAACACTGGAGTGGGTTGCCATTTCCTCCCCCAGGGGATCTTCCTGACTTATGCATCAAACCCAGTCTCCTGCATTGTAGGCAGATTCTTTACCATTTCTTATATATGGCATGCCATAAGAGATTAAGCAAGAGGGTTACTGTGGAGCTGAGGGGCTGGCAGTCAGATAACCCAGGTTTAAATTCAGCTCTGCCATCAGCAAGCTGGGGGACTTTCAAAAAGTCACTCCTCTCTGAGCCTAGGTTTCACATCTTTAAAATGAAAATAATAATAGTAACTGCATTAGAAGGTTTGGGTTTGCTTCAGCTGCCTTAGCACTGTATCTGGCAAATAGTATGTGTTCCTGACTTTAAATATCATCTATATGCCACCGAATCCCAAATTCCTCCCGCCAACTCCAGACTTGTATTATCAGCTGCCTACTCAACATGTCAAACAGATGTCTCAAACCACCAAGTCTGAAGCTGCATTCCCCATTCCCATTCACCCCCATACCTGCTCCTCTCCTGTTCTTTGCCAACCCCTCCATCCTGTTACTTGGGCCAGAAACCTGGGTGCCATCTTCTACACCTCTTTCTCTCACCCTCTACTTCCCATCTGTCTGGTGATCGCCCAGCTCTGCCTTCAGAATCCAACCAGAGCCCAGCATCTCTCTCCTGGATTCCTATACTGCCTTGTCCATCATCTCCCCACCTCTCTCCTCACCTCCTACAATCTACTGTCAGCACGGTTGTCAAACGGAATGAGAGTGTCCTCTGATCAGAGCGTCTCTGTGGCTTTCCATCTGACTCAGGGGAAAAACCAAGGACCCCACAACAGCCAGAAGGTCCTGTGTGCTCTGCCTGCCTCCTGACCCTGCTAACTCTGGCATTTTCTTTCCCTGGATACTTGTGTGACTCATTCCTTCACCTCCTTAAAATTTTATTTAAATGTCACTTTTCAGTGAGGTCTACCCTGTTTAAAATTGCAACCCACCCCACCTTTTCCTCTGCTCAATTTTTTCTTTTGCTTTTTGCTGTATATTTAATACTTACTGCCTTCTAACACACTATATCCCATTGGCTTACTTATTCTGTCTGCTGCTGTTTGCTTGTCTCCCACTCATATCTCCCTACTCCCATCTCCACTGGAATGTAAGTTCCCAGGGACAAAGGCCTTTCAACAAAGCATATCCCCTGGCACATGGAGGGCCCACCATACATCCTGGTAGAATCCAATGAGAGGATGAATAATGGATGGTATTGTTCCGGGAAGCACTTCTCATGGTGTCTCACTCTTCCCTGTGATGAGCGAGGGGAATCTCACTCATGCCTGGAATCTCACTCACTTCATCTGGGCTCCCGCTCCAGCCCTGTAAATCAGTTCCTTTTATTCACTGCTAGAATCCAACTCTCTCTCTCAAGGGAGCACTTTTCCCAGTTTCCAAGTATTTTCACAGGCAGGTGTTTGGTCTCCTGAAGGCACTGGGATCACTCTAGTTTGGGCTGCCAGTCCAAGGCACTTAGCCCTCAGGAGCAATGACAGACCTTTCATTTGGATGTCAGAAGTCTGCGGCAGCCTGCTCTGAGCCTGGAAGCCTGCCTGGCAGGGTCCTTCTTATCCAATCTGACACTTGTGCTCCCAAGGTTTGTTCAGCACCAGGGTCAGCTCTCAGAGCCCAGCATCCTGGAAAGAGAACATGGCACCCTGTCTAGGGAGCCTGGTGAACCTGGCCTCTTTGAAAGGCTAGGGGTTTCCCCACATTCCTGACCAGCCTCAGCCACTGCAGACAAGCCTGCAGGGACAAGGCCAGCAGCACTGGGGTGTATGACACGTGGCATAGACCTACATGGATTATGGCTCTCCCAGTGGGGGCAGAGGGTTCATAGCAGCTGTGGCCACATCTGAGCAGGACCCAGACCTGGGAAGTATGGGCCCCAGAGGAGGGGGCCCTGTTCCCTTTCTAGAGAGAAGCCAGCACTCTGCAGCACTCCAGGCCTGGCCAGATGGGTTGTGGCTTGTTTTGCCACACACGGGGCTTTCCCCTCAATCCCACTTGTCTCAGCATCCCTCCTCCTTCCTGCCTTGTCTCCGTTCCTTCAACACTCCAGTCTCAATTTTTTTAAACTAAAACTATCCACACTAACTCCAAAAATAATTTGGCATTTTTATTGGGATCATACTGAAAGTATAGATGTCCTTAGGGAGCTGGGCTCCCACCCACTCCCCATCCACTCCCTGAAGCCTCTCTCAGCCTGTCTAACCTCTCCTCCTCCAGCCAGCCCCTCCTCATCCCTGCCCTCCCCATGGGCTGCAGGCTGGGGAGTCGGGTGACTGGCTCTCTTCACTGTCTGAGGTTGGGCTCATTAAAGATGTGTTTCCAGGGTAGATGGGGAAGAGCATGGGAATGAGGGCAGGAAAGGGACAGAAACACAGAGAAGGTGTGACTCTTCCAGGAAGCTTCTTCTTGGCCCCAGAGAGGCTCTAAAGTGAGAGTTAGAAGTGAAAGTAGCCAAAGTGAGTGGGGCTTGGGGTGGGACACCAGCACAGTTAACCATTTCCATGTGCCCATCACCAGGTAAGAGTCAATATTTCTGCTCAGGGAAGCCCCATGCATCTCTCCTAATCCATTCCTCTATGGACTAGAGGACTCTGGATGGGGCACCCGCTAGTCCCATGCATTTCTTCCTATTTTACTAATATGTGTGTGTCCCTAAATCATATATATCACTGTTTATGCATGCTTTTATGCTTCATATTAATACTGTCATATGGTATCTGTGCTTTCACATTTTGCAGTGTTGAACTTGAGAGTCATGTATGTGGACAGGTACCAATGTATTTCTTTGCTTTTACCATTGTATGCTATTCTGTACAATGACTATGCTACAATTGACAAAAAGAAGAGTAGGGTCTTTGAAGTTGGGCTGTCTGCCAGGTTGGTCAAGGTAAGTACCCTTAATCAGTCTGGGCCTCAGCACTACCATCTTGAAAATGGGACTTCTATGGACCTCCTCTTAGAGCTGGGACAGGGATTAAATGAGAAAATTCATTCAAAGACTCACAGTGGTGTGTGACAGGGATGGTGAACCTCCCACTGAGGAGGCCAGGGTCTTAGTCATCGGTGTCTTCAGCAATAAATAAACTCTTCCTCTTTCCCATGCTACCCACCCTACCTGGGAGCCCCACTGCTTCTAATCCTGACGCCCTGGAAAGGCGACCTGGGGGCTGCCTACTGGGCATCTCAGTGTTCATACGCATGGAACCCCAACTCTGTCAAGCTAATGGTAGTCATGATGATTTATAAAACCAGGAAACAGGCTGCACAGGTACAGTGAGAGCCAGAGGTGGGGAGGAGAAGGGAAGACCCAGGCAAATGTCCAGGCAGGCAGAAGCCTCCACAATGAGACGCCTGAGATCCCAGGGCTGCTGGATTCCCCTGCTCACTCCTCTGTGGGTCTGCGTGACAATCAGAGCCTTGACCCAGTCCAGGCTTCCTGGGGGTCCTTGTTGGGCCTGAGGAGCAATTTATTGATGAGAATGTGGTGGAGGAGGTTCAGAGGGCTTTTGGGGTGATCACATCTTAACAGAAGGCCACTTTAAGTCTCTGACATCACTTGGAGACAATTAAATATTTTCACCAGGAAAGGCCTTGAAATGTACCTCCCGCCCCCCACCCATGGATGGGTAGGCCTCCATAAATCAGAAGGGGCGTGACACAGGCATCAGGTCAGAGAGTGCCAGTGAACACAGATGGCTGTGGACCCTGGCTCCGCCCCTCTTTCTCTCCTTCCAGGACCTGTGGTGGGTGGTGGTCACTGGAGCACAGACCAACACACACAAATGCCTGCTCTCATGGATCTTACAGAAATTAGCCAGGTCATGTGAGGGTTATAATGAGGATGGGGGAATCAACATCAAGGGAAATGAACTGGAGCCAGCAGGATGGTTGAAATGCTCCAGGAAAACAAAAACACCGAAACGAACTCGTCAGTCCCTAGAACTGTGCCAGATTTCTGTGCCAAGAAGCCAAGGTTACCCTGGTTGGACTTCTGGGTTTTGGAGCTATGTTAGAGACTGGTTAGTCTAGATCATCTGGCAAACAGCTGGTGCTCAATCATTTTCATATTCTTCTCCACATTTACTTCCTTGTCTGCTGCAAGGGATCACCAGCATATCTGAGTCATTAGAACTCCTCAGCATCAGTGTATTTCAGAGGAGCTACAAAACGCTTCTTCTTTCCACCTCCACTCAGTAAGAATTCCAGATTAAATTCATTAATAGCTGACAGGCTAAGGGTGGCCTTCATCTTGTCTGCAAACAGAGCAAGGACAGAGGGGCAAGTTTGGTCTTGGAAAGCCTGTTTACCCCAGTTAAGGGAATGGTTCAAGTTTTCAATAGTATCATGCAGGTAACTGACAAGTCATTCCTGCTAAGTCCAGGTAATATATTTCTTCTTCCTGACTGCCGCATCAATCAGGATAGGCTAGGTTACGCTGCAATGACAAATAGCCTCAAACTCTCATTGGTTTAAAACTGCAAAGCTTTGTTTCTTCCACATGGAGCTGCTGGGGCTCTTTCTGTGGCTGGAGGTTCTGAGTCACCTTCACTCTGGGAACCAGGGTAATGGACCAGTCAGTCATCATCTGGAATATTGCCAAGTTCTGGCTCCAGGAACTAAAAGTTCTCAAGGGTTTCTCACCAATAATTAAATGTTTGAATCTGGTTTGACAAACTTTATTCCCACTGCCAGCTCAGAATTGATTGTTTGGCACCTCACCAACCCCAAGGGAACAAGAAGAGTGGCCCTCTTGAGTGCTTAGGGGAAGCAAGCCAGAAATGCTCGGAGAAATTGATGTTGAAACTAACTTTCCTTTCTGTCCAAGTCTCAGATTCAGACATCTTGCTAGTCTGGTTCTAATTAGGATGCCAGTGTTTTGACCTTGCCAAGTTCAAAAGAAATTTAGAAGAAAAAAAGTTCCATCAACTTGAACAGCATCCATTAGCTTAGGGGAAAAATTATGCAAGTCATAAATTATTTTTATCTGCTTGCTGACACTATATCATGTCTTTATCTTCCTTTACTGAAAACCAAGAAGACTGATATATATCTCTCATAATTCCACAGTCTTATTTGGGTAACCAATAACAAAACTGAGTAGAAAAAGGACGTTTCAAACTCTTTGATCGTGAATTCTACTTTACTAAAGTAGAACCAAAAGCCTGGAAAGATTAAGCAACTTTCCTAAAGTCACACAGCCAAAGATCACCATGTTACATTCCACTTCTGTATTGCTAAATAGCAAGATGCTCATTAGAAATAATTCTGTTCTTTCCCCTGGGGACAAAAGATCCCTTGAAGGTAAGAGAGAGGCATCTCTTCCCACAGGTGCCCTGCTCTGGAATCCTCCTAGGTTCAGAGGTACCAGCACTTCCAGCCAATTTGGTAAGGTTGATGAGATCCTGCGTGGGTCTGGCAGCTAAAGTTTGCGGTCATCTGGGGAAAGGCATTCTGGCCCTAGATCTCTTCTTTAATCCCAGTACACAGGAGCAGCAGGGCATGTGTATGTACACACACACACACACACTTCATGGCTCCCAGGAGCTTACTATTCAGCCTCACACTGGAAATTCCCAACCATTCATTTGTGTTTTTCTGCCTGGCCTCACCCTTTTGGGGAATGTACAGAGGACACAGGAGAGGCAAAGGGGAATAACAGCAAAGGGCAGAGGGTGAGAGGGCTGCCGGTAGCTGTCGCCCAAAGGACCCTGCATGCCTAGGTGGGGTGGAGGCAGGTTGGCCTGGTGCGGAGGGCTCTAAAACTCTGGCTGGGTGCCAAATCCCCTAGTTTGGAAGGCAGGGCAAGGCGGGGAGGGAAAGAGAGGAGAGGAAGGCGGGAGGAAAGAGGCAACGGCTTGAAAGTGCAGACTCTCAGCTCTCCCATCCCTGAATTCAGCAGGGCTGAAGTGAGGCTCGGGAGTCTCTACTTTTGACAATCTGTGGCTCACAATTTTAGAAACGGTGGTTAAGATTCAAGTCCTGGAGAAAGACTTCAGGTTCCAGTTCTGCTGCTTACAGTCTGTTTGACCTTAGGCAAGTCCTGTGGATTTGAAAACCTTAGTCTCATCATCTGCAAGTGGAAGCCCTGGTACATAAAGAATTTAGTGTATTGCCTGGCATATGGTAAACATTAAATAAACAAAGGCTATTTTAATAACAATAATAATATTACTATTATTATAATATGATATTATAATAATATTATAACATAATAATATTCCTTGGAAGGACTGATGCTGAAACTCTAGTACTTTGGCCACCCGATGGGAAGAACCAACTCATTGGAAAAGACCCTGATGATGGGAAAGATTGAGAGCAGGAGGAGAAGGGGATGACAGGGGATGAGATGGTTAGATAGCATCACAGACTCAGTGGACATGAATTTGAGCAAACTCCAGGAGATAGTGGAGGACAGAGAAGCCTGGCATGCTCTAGTCCATGGGGTCGCAAAGAGTTGGACACTACTTATCGACTCAACAACAACAGTGATAATAATATAAATAATATTATATTATTAGTAATAGTATATTATATCTCAGAGCCCTGATCACTCTATCAAAGTTTTCAGAGGCCTCAGGTGACTCAGATGGTTAAGAATCCACCTGCAATGTGGGAGACCTGGGTTCAATCCTTGGGTTAGGAAGATCCCCTGGAGAAGCAAACAGCTACCAACTCCAGTATTTTGGCCTCGAGAATTCCATGGACTATATAGTCCATGGGGTCACAAAGAGTCAAACACGACTCAGTGACTTTCACTTCCACTTTCAAGCCTCCATCAAACTCTGCACTAATTGTGGGGAATCACTTCAGCTAAAGTTGAGGTCCACAACTGAAAGAGAAAAATCAAACCCCAAATCCCTAGGGAGTTGGTCTGGACTGAAGGAGAATGCAAATTTCTTTTGCTCTCCATTCTCTTCTGGAACATGAAGAGCTTGACCTTATCTGAGAATGTGATGAAAAATCAGGGACAAATCTTTTCATTTCAAAGCCGCTGCTGGTGTTGCATGTTGCTGAAAGGCTGGTGTTCAGGTGTTGAGGGGATATGACTTTGCCTCCAGCTCCTTCCTGGGGGTGGGAACGGGCAAAAGCAGGAGGGACTGGACTTGGAGTGGAACAGGAAAGCTATTGTGTGCTGCTAAGGGCAGTACTAGAATTTGCAGGGACTTCCCTGGTGGTCCAATAGTTAGGACTCTGGGCTCCCACTGCAGGGGGCATGGGTCCTATCCTGGGTCTGGGGAGTAAGATCCCACAAGCTGAGTGGCGAGGCAGCAATCTCACATTCTTGCAGAAACTTCAAACCCAAATGTCTATGGAGCTCAGCACGTGGTGAAATGAGGGAAGCTGCATGTTAAGAAAAATTAAGGGCCCATCATATGCTGTCTTTCCTGGTCCCGCTTTTGATGAAGACTTGGGCTAAGAGAAAAATATCCTCTCTATGAGAAAAACAAGAGAAGGGTGATGATAAATGGCAATTGACATGGCCATTGGAATCCGGAATGCCAAGAAGTGGAAGGGGTGGTAGAGAACTCAGGATTGTCACCCTGGCCTGCTCCATCTCAGGGCGCAGCCACGGCTCAGGCCCTACCCACCGTCGTCTTGCGGGTGACAGCACACAGTGGGGCTGAGACCTTCCAAATTACTTAAGAGAACCTAGAAAAGTGGGCCGGTGTGTGTAGTTTCCTGTTTCTTAAGTGTTGCCTCTAATTAAAAAAAAAAAAATTCCATGTAGACATCAAACCTAAAATGCCTCTAATGCAAAACATTCTGATATTTAATAAACTACTAGTAGAGAACAAAAGACCTGTCAATTAAACTGTGACAAGTCATTGACTGTAAGACACATCTTGATTCCAAAGGTAGTACAACGTGAAAAAAGAAGTGTGTGTCTAAGAATCCATGCAATTATTTGTTCATTCGCTCACTCATGTCCAAATCTTTGAGACCCCATGGACTGCAGCACGCCAGGCTTCCTTGTCCTTCACTGTCCCCTGGAGTTTGCCCAAACTCATGTCCACCGAGTCGGTGATGCCACCCAACCATCTTGTTCTCCTTCTCCTCCTGCCAGCATCAGGGTCTTTTCCAATGAGTCAGTTCTTCACATCGGGTGGACAAAGTATTGGAGCTTCAACTTCAGCATCAGTCCTTCCCATGAATATTCAGGACTGATGCAATACTGTATAATAAGCTGGACTTGGCCTTTGGCACGTTGCACAGTTTCCAGTCTACACAACTGTACACAGCAGCTCATGATGCCACCTTGGGCACTGGTGGTCCATACTTGAGTCACACCTCTGAGTACCCAAGTCCCTTGAGAAGTAATCCTTCTTTGATCTTTATCTGGACCAGCAGTGAGTTGAGGCTGTAAAGAGGAAAATGTGGCCCAGTTTGCTCCCATGGGTCACTAGATCCCTAATGGTGATACCAAGGCCTTCAAGATGGTTGTTTATAGAGGCCTGCACAGTGGGAGGGGCCAGGGTGGGGGACTTCATAAGGGAATCTAATTCCTGCCAGGGATGGAAGCTGCTGGAAATCTCTCACCTGGTTTTTTAAAATCTTTAAAAAAATTTAAATTTCTTATAGTGAAGTATAGTTATTAACAATGTTGTGTTAGTTTCAGGTGTAGAGTGAAGTCTCACCTGATTTTATGCATGCCCAGTGTCACATACCTGGGCACAGCATAACTAGGCTAGAGGCTCAGCCGTCCTCACCCCTGTTCCCAGGGCCCCTTCTCCTGCTACCCCTCTGCCCCAGGGGTCTCCAATGCTTCCACAGAGAGTCTTTTGTTTATTTTGGCCACACCGCCCTGCAGCATGCGGGACCCCAGGGCCAGGGATCGAACCAGTATCGTCTGCAGTGGAAGCATAGAGTCATACCCACTGGTGCGCCGGAGAAGTCCCACTTCCCCAGACAGTCTTGGCTCCTCCTTTGTTCCATCTTCCCAGAGGCCCCGGTTGCTGAGTCTGACCCAGGAAAAACAACTACATTGCACACTCAAGACTTTTCAGTTTTATTAGTAAAATACAAAATGACACAGACGTTGGCGATAGGGTTGGAAAAGCAAAAGCATCAACCAACTCCTTCCAAAGCCCTCCCCACATTGTCTTTGTTCCTGTCCTTCTCCAGAGGACCTCACAAAGTCTGTGGAAGGGGGACCTGTTGTCCCCAGCCGCATTATCACAGGTGGGAGCCCCATCACTGGAGCCCCATCCCTTGAAGGCTCCCCATCAAGAAGAACCCCAAAAGTGCATTCAGATCTGCTGTCCTCCTCTCTGAGTGGTCAGAGTGCCCCCAACCCAAGCCAGACCCTCACGGGCATGGAGGAGGGCCAGGCAGACAGGGAAAGCTGGCTTCCCTCTCTCTGTGGACCAGAGCCACGTGTGCACTCTCTCAGCATCTGTCTGCAAAGGACCATGCCACCTGTACATGGAAGAGCCTGGCCCATGGGAGGCTCCTCTGGTGGGGTGCAAAGAACACCTTCAGAGACAGCCAGAGGGAGGTGGGGAGCTGCCACCAGAGACCCTGAGGGGTAGGACTTGCAGGTCTGGCTCTGATGGTGGGGTGCTGGCCAGTCCAGAAAGCCTTCAGCCTCACCCAGGCCTGCCTGAGTCTTCAGTGCCTAAAAGGGAACCTCTGACGTCATGCCCACAACTTCCCCTCCCCTGCCCATCTCTCCCCACAGGACAGAGTCCCTTTCAGAAATAAACATGGGAACCTCAGGTTTCCATGGTAGATTCCGATCTCATGGAAAACATCATGGAAATTCCTGGCCCTGCCTGTGGTGGGGGTGAAGGGGAGGCAGGAAGAGCTCAGAATACAGAGGACAGTGTTTTCAAGGAGTGAGAGGTGGAAGAGGAACCCAAGCTGTGGGAAAGAAAGAGAAAACGCTGGACCTGGGTCCCTCATGAAGGAGTGGAGGAGGAAGGGGTGTGGCTACTGCCTGCAGCTGCTCCCTGGCTCCTTTCTTGGAGCCTGCAGGCCTCTGCTTCTCCCACAGCCTGTCACTTGTGACCTGGTAGGTTGTCACAAGTCGCCGGGGGGCAGGGGGTGGGGGTGGGGGCTGGACCTCCTGGCCACGGCATCCATGGATGTGCCTGTCTCATCGATGCTTGAGAGCATCTCTACTGCTGAAGGTTGAGAAGCTGCACCCAGGGTCTGCAGAAAGGGGTCTCTGGATCAACTAGTGATGCCTGACAGGGATAGAGGTTATTGCCACATATCTACCATCCCTCTTCCCTTTCACAGATGAGACACCAGAGGGATGAATGTCTTGATGGACTGGTGAGGGCCTGGGACTAAACTCCCAGCCTTTACATTCATAGTCAATGTTCCTTCACAGATGCGGAGGTCGGGGGTGGGGGGTGGGGGGTGAGGGGTGGTGAGAGTGGAATCCAAGCCAGCAGATTACTTCATCTCTCATTCCCAAAATGCCTGCCCAAGGGCAGAACCTTCACTGGGAGCAGTCCCAGGAAACACCACACTAACCTCATGCAAGAAAAGACAGGTCCCCTCCTGGGGCATGGGGTCTGTACAGGGGACATGAAAAACTAGCACTGCAGGTGGCCGGGGTGGCTGGCGACCGCAGCGGGACCAAGAGATGCGATGAGGTCCGAGGGAGTGGGCAGGAGAGGCCTGACCTGAGGCTCATTTGTGAGATGGAATGTCCATGGTAACACAGGGGGAGTGGGTCAAAGGGGCTGGGCGTTCAGTAAATAATTGTTCATGGGGGCTGGCATGGTGTCTAAGGGACCCTCTAACCAGCCAACAGCAGAGGGGCATTTTTTGTCCTGGGACATTGGAGTGAGCTGGGGAGGCCACCTGTTTTGTCCACAGTAGGTCACAAATGGTCAAGGGTGGCCCCCAGGAGCTGGGAGAAGACCCACCCAGATGACCTTGCCTCCTTGCTCCAATCATCCCAGCTTGGACCAGGCCCTTGGGTGAGGGTGTGTGTGAGGATGGGGGACCCCGGGCCGCTGAGTTGAATGACTGGACAGATGCAGGCAAGAGGGGAGCTCACACTGGCACCAGGACATACGAGTTACTGCCACAGCTCCGGGGGACATAGCAGATCCCTTCCACCACATCCCCCACCATCTTGTGGGGGCAGCTCTGCAGTCTCTGGTAGGCAAACATGGCCACCCCCAGGCAGAAGAGGAGACCGAGGAAGGCCAACAGCCCTACGGCCTGCCTTCGCGTGGCCACTTGGGAGTCGGGGACAGACGTCATAAGGATGCCCAGACTCCGGGGGCCTGCGGTGGTGAGAACGGGTTCCTTGGCCTTGGGGAGCTCCTCAGTCTCAGGGCCCCAGCTGCCCGAGGCCAGTGCATCCATGCTGGGGGTCCCTTCAGAGGCTACAGTGACCTCGAAGATGCTGGACACAGTGGCCGACCCCAGGAAGGCATCCATGTGAGCTGAAGAGGGACTCATTTCTTTGGACCCTAGAGAGTTCTTTGAAGAGTCCTGTACCTTGATTCCCACAGTTAGGCTTCCAGGCCCACTGCTGTCCTCTAAGACAGTGTAGGAAAGAGTCGGGGCCTGGGTGGAGGGGACCGGGGTGGAGGAGACCAGGGAGGGGAGGGCCTGGGTGGAGGGGACCCAGGTGGGGAGGGTCTGGGTGGAGAGGGTCTTGGTGGGGAGGGTCTGGGTGGAGGAGGCCTGGGTGGAGGGGGCCTGGGTGGAGGGGACTGGGGTGGGGAGGGTCTGAGTGGAGGGGACTGGGGTGGGGAGGGTCTGGGTGGGGAGGGTCTGGGTGGAGGGGGCCTGGGTGGAGGGGACTGGGGTGGGGAGGGTCTGGGTGGAGGGGACCAGGGTGGAGGCGGCCTCAGAGGCTTTCCCCTCAGTCCAGAGGCCTGCCTCAGGTTGGTCGGCAGCAGAACTCTGCCAAGACGTGGTGGTGGTGACGGCAGCCTTGTTGAAAAGCTCAGTTTTCTGAGTCCCTCCATCTGGAGCTTTTGAAGTGGAGGAGGACCTGGTCCCCATGGAACCAGCCACTCCTGGCGAAGTCCCCAAGGCACTCTCTGCCCCCAGATCACTGCTTTCGCCTGTGAAGTTCACCTCTGAGGCAGCAGACCGGTACATCTCCCTGGCGCCCAGGGTGGTCCTGGGCTTGCCCTCACTGGTTCGCCTCTCAAATGTGCCACTCTTTTGAGACACAGCAGCCTTGTGGTCTAGGTGCTTCATGGCTTTCTGGACCCATTCCTCCTTTGGGTCAGCACAGAATGATTTACCCTTCACAGTCTTCAGGCTGCAAGGAAGGAAGACAAGGGAGCCAGTGATGCTTAGATGCCACGTGGAGTAGGAGCATCACACAAAATCTCTGCAGGTGAGCTGACCTAGCTGGAAATCAAGTCCCCCCCACTTACTAGCTGTGAGCTGTGAGCTTCTTACCCAAGGCAGCTCAGCTCACAGAACTTCTGTGTTCTCACCTGAGAACTGGAAAGAGAGTCCTGT